>NC_138758.1:3841709-5062497 GCF_965113315.1 Podarcis vaucheri | reverse complement strand
ATGGTCTGAAGCTCAACATCAAAAAAACGAAGATTATGGCCACTGGGCCCATCACCTCCTGGCAAATAGAAGGGGAAGAAATGGAGGCAGTGAGAGATTTTACTTTCTTGGGCTCCATGATCACTGCAGATGGTGACAGCAGTCACGAAATTAAAAGACGCCTGCTCCTTGGGAGAGAGGCGATGGCAAACCTAGACAGCGTCTTAAAAAGCAGAGACATCACCTTGCCAACAAAGGTCCGTATAGTAAAAGCCATGGTTTTCCCAGTAGTGATGTATGGAAGTGAGAGCTGGACCATAAAGAAGGCTGATCGCCGAAGAATTTATGCTTTTGAATTATGGTGCTGGAGGAGACTCTTGAGAGTCCCATGGACTGCAAGAAGATCAAACCTATCCATTCTGAAGGAAATCAGCCCTGAGTGCTCACTGGAAGGACAGATCATGAAGCTGAGGCTCCAATACTTTGGCCACCTCATGAGAAGAGAAGACTATCTGGAAAAGACCCTGATGTTGGGAAAGATTGAGGACACAAGGAGAAGGGAACGACAGAGAATGAGATGGTTGGGCAGTGTTCTCGAAGCTACAAACGTACGTCTGACCAAAATGCGGGAGGCAGTGGAAGACAGGAGTGCCCGGCGTGCTCTGGTCCATGGGGTCACGAAGAGTCAGACACAACTAAACGACTAAACAACAACAAAACGGAATCATAGCTGACCTCCAATGGTTTAGTGACCACTTCTGGGTTCCTTTTACAGCAGGAGGGATAACATCATCTGCTGGTGTATCAATCAGGATAATTGGCTGATCTTCCTTGCTCTGGCAAGAGAATGGGACAATAATGAGACTTCCAAGTTTGTTTTTGGCAGATTGGAGCAGACAAACTCAGAATGCAGGGAGAGAAGTCTGGATCCTAAATTCCATTGTCTTTAATGGCGTTCCTACTTCACACCAGCATTTTAAAGGATAGCACTTTGTTGCTGATTGTTTGCATTCCCAATCAAAAGCTAAAAGTGGCATTTTGTTAAAGCTCAAGGTGTTTGAAAACTGAACTTACTGGGTGTTAGGAACAAGCACCCGGGAGTTCAGTGAAGGTTACTCCCAGGCATTTCTGCATATGATTTCAGTCATGGGGATCCTTATAAATTGGGGGCTATGCTATGTACTTATCTGCAGTGTCTATGAGGGTAACAATAGACTAAGGCAACCAGCGGCATTTTTGGACTTTCCTTGGGAGAATGGCTATGGGAGGTGGGCATCACGAGGACCTCCTGTATTTCAAAATTTACTGCTTCACCCCTCTCCGCTCACAATGCAGCTACTCTCTGATGGTCTGCCTCAGTGAAAGGGCTTCTGACAATCATTCAAAGCACATTCTTTCCTTCAAAGAATTCTGGGCATTATAGTTTGTTAAGGGCTGCTGGGAATGGTAACTCTGTAAATGCAAAACTACAGTGCCCATAATTTTCGGGGGCGGGGGGAGGATGTGCTTCAAATGTTCTGTGAAGGATATAGTTTGTACATAGTCTTTGTGCATGAGAAAAATATCTACCCAACCCCTTCAAGTCTTTTTTTAAAAAAATGAATCAGGAACAGAATAAAAGAACAATTTAAAATAGGCCCACAATATACTAAAAAGAGCAGCAATCATCTAGCATATTCATGTGAGAACATGGGCTTTTCTGATATCTGGGTCTCTTGACCTTAAAAGCCTTTCAAGGTTAAAAAACAGCGTATGTATACTGTATTCCATGCTTTTGGTCTCCTTCAACAATCTAGCTACAGTACATCTTGTGGTTCAGCATAAAAAAACCCCAACATGGTGCATCAGTCTGAATGTCAGACTAAGACCTGGGAGTCCAGGGTTCAAATCCCCGCTTGGTCAAGAAGTTCATTGGGTGACCTTCGGCCAATCACTGTCTCTCCCAGCTGCTCTGGGTAGGTTCCAACAAATTAAAAACTTTAAGCACAGTAAACATCAAACATAAAAAAATTTCCCTACACAGGGAACAGCGGCCTTCAGGTGTCTTATGAAAGTCAGGTAGTTGTTTATCTCTGTGACATCTGATGGGATGTCCGAATCGGAGATAAGGCGGTACAGGTGGTCCCTCCACACAGGGCACCAAGCCAAGGGGCGCAAAATAATGATAGTGATAAAAACCCTATATTTATATGGGGACCTACTGAAAAGATCCATTTTAAAAAGCAACAGTACCAAAAGGAATCACTGGGAAAATATTTAGGGATGATGCCAAGTTTTGCCCTTGCTCAGGGCACCATATTACCCAAGTCTGCCCCTGCCTTAACCTACCTCTTAGGGTTGTTGTGTGGATATAATGTGGGTGGGGAAAACCATGGTGGGGGGGAACCAACATACATACATACATACATACATACATACAAATAAATAAATAAATAAGCAAGCAAGCAAGCAAGCAAGCAAGCAAGCATTGCCCTAGGCATCTTCAAAGACAACTGGCACTGTATAGGTGCCTCACAACACTCCTTCCACATTTATAAGTACCGGTAATTGATATTTTAGTGTGGCAGCACCTGCACGTTTGGAACTCCCTGCCTATTCACATCAGGCAAACACCTTCACTGTACTCTTTTGGTGCCTGCAAAGAACATTTTTGTTTAGGCGAGCCTAGCCAGACCTGCAGAATGCAGGGACATGTTTTAAGTTATTGCTGGTTTTAGTTATTTTTGAAGGTTTTAAACGGTTGATTCCCCCCCCCTTCATAATTCCACTGATCCTTCTATGTAAACCACTTTAAGTCTTGCTGCTGTTAACAATGAAGTGGCATATAAACTTCGAAAAGAAAGACAGCCCCACAAATCATGCCTCCCAGAGTTGCAGAGGGAGCGCCTCTGTTTGCCCCCTCCCCTAATTACTAATTAAACTCTCAACTATTTCTTGGGGTTCTTTTCTCTCTCTTCCCCCTTCCCCATCTCTTGGTCCACCCGTTTCTGAAGGGATCCGGTTGCAATTTGGGCAGGAGGAAGGCAGATCTTCAGGGGCCATCAGTGTCACCCTCTGACGTTCAGAGCAGGGATGTGAGCTTGTCGCTTTCTGGTTCGCTCGCTCTGTTGCCTGTTTGTTCTTCCTGGGCTGACAGCTTGCCTCCCTCCCTCCCTTCTACCGCCCGCCACCCACGCCGCACTCCACCTTCTTCTGCAAAATCCATCCATTGCCAACAAGCGGTCTAACATCTTCTCTGGCTTTGCTGCTGAGAAGGAGCCGCGAAGGGCTCGTAATCTCTTTCTCGCTGCTCCTATAGGTGATGTTTTCCCCTAACCTTTTGCAAAAAAAAATTCTCTCTTTAGTTTTGCCGGGAGCCCAGGACAGAAGCCGACTGCATTGGCAACATCGAGGAGTTCCTAAACGGGTGTGCTGCACTTAAAGTCGAGGTAAGTGCCAACCCTTTGTAGCTGCCTCGTACCACGGCCACATTCACACCACGCATTTAAAGCGCCACGATACCACTTTAAACAGTCACGGTTCCCCGCCCCCGCCCCAATAATCCTGGGAGCTGTAATTTGTTTAGGGCAGCTGAGAGTTGTTAGGACTGCTCCCCTCGCAGACCTACAAATCTTAGAGTGATTTAACAGTCAATCCCTCTTCAGATGGAGCTGTGGGAATTGTAGTTCTGCGTGGGGAATGGGGTTTCTTAACATCTCTCAGCACCCATAGCAAAGTACAGTTCCCATAGTTATTTGTGGGAAAGCCAGGGCTGCTTGTAGTGGTATCACAGGGCTTTAACTGTATGGTATGAATGTGGCCCAAGTCAGGTTGTTAGTACCACTGCTTGAACAAATTCTGATTAATGATGTTCACTGAATAATCTCTGAATTACAGCTGAAAGTATTTCCCATAACTGTTGATTGAAAGGAATGTGATTTAAGTCCATTTTGGAGCAGAAGGATTTCTTATTCAAGTTCGTTCTCTTACACCTCCATAGCTCAGTTGATTGGGCTGTGGTGCTGATAATGTCAAGGCTGCAGGTTCGATCCCCCTATGGAACAGCTGCATATTGCTGCATAGCGGGGTGGGGGTGGGGTTGGAGTAGGTGATCTACAATTCTATGTGTTGTGGGGTGTTTTGGTTGTTTTTTACACTTTAGACTCTTTAGGCCTTTAAGTTTAAAGATCACAATAGCTGAAGCAAATAAACAAAATAATTTACATTCCAGTGGTTTTTTTGTTTATGTTTTCTTAGCATGCTGGTGTTTAAAACGTTGAGAGCTTTTATAATATGGTTTGAGAACAAGGTATTGCAAGGCCTGCCTGCTCCTGGATCATAGTATCATAGAGCTGGAAGGGACCCCAAGGGTCATCTAGTCCAGGGGTCAGCAAACTTTTTCAGCTGGGGGCCGGTCCACTGTCCCTCAGACCTTTTGGGGGGCCGGACTATATTTTGGAAAAAAGAAGAAGAATGAATTCCTACGCCCCACAAATAACCCAGAGATGCATTTTAAATAAAAGCACACATTCTACTCATGTAAAAACACGCTGATTCCCGGAACGTCTGCGGGCTGGATTTAGAAGGCAATTGGGCCAGATCTGGCCCCCAGGCCTTAGTTTGCCTACCCATGATCTAGTCCAAACCCCTGCAACACAGGAATCTCAGCTAAAGCATCCATGACAGATGACTATCCAACCTTTGCTTAGAAACTTCCACAGAAGGAGAGTCCTCAACCTCCCAAACAGCTCCTGAACAGCTCTTACTGTCAGAAAGTTCTTCCTCATGTTTAGTCAGAATGTCTTTTCTTGCAACTTGAAGCCATTGGTTTGAGTCCTACCCTCCAGAGCAGGAGAAAACAAACTTGTTCCCTCTTCTATGTGACAGCCCTTCAGATATTTGATGATGGCTGTTATATCTCATCTCAGTGTCCTCTTTGCCAGGCTAAACATACCCAGCTCCTGCAACTGTTCCTCATAAGGCTTAGTTTCCAGACTCTTGATCATCTTGGTTGCCCTCATTCCCCACTCCCCCCCCCCCCCACTCTCAGAGATCATCTGAGTACGGTCCTCTGAAAACTATTGACTTCTGTGATTCAGCTTGTGGGTACCAAAAAATGGACCTTCTCTTTAGTGCAGAACAGTCAGTGGACTACAACTCCCATAAGCTCCAGCCAATGACAGTAATAATGGGAGCTGTAGTCCATCATCATTTGGAGGGCCAAAGCATGGGCAGAATTTTGTCTTCCAAATTTCAGCGGTGTCCTGTGTGAGGCCAAAATTCTGCTCAGTTCACGATGTCATAGTTGTACCAACCTACAGCGCTCCCTAGGCTTGGCACCCAGTGTGGAGGAACTGGTCATGTTACCCTGAATCTGCCTCTGTCAGCAGGTCCCTCACCTGCACTCGAGGGACACTGCATGTTTTGAATACCTAGCTCTGTCAATATTTACAGCCTTCTAGCACAAGACAGAAAAAAAATTCTTAAGGGGAAAAAAGGGATTGAATTCCTGTTTCTTGCCACGGTTTTAATCTCCAGCTGCTATTGAAGATTTATTTGGTTTTCTGTTTCTGTGGCTTTGTACTAGTTCTCTGATGAGTTGTTTTAAAATGCATATTTTGTTTGATTCCTAATCCTTATTTGGGCTTTTTCCAGGGTGGGGGTTGGGAGTTATCTTCTACCTCTGCTGTCAGAAGCTTTATCTGTTTGGCCACTATGAGAAAAGGACGTTGGACTAGATGGGCTCTAGCTGTTGTTCTCTAGTAGCAGGATATAAATCTAGAATGTGCATAGCTAAGACAGTAAAAGTATGAGACTCTCAATCTCAAGGTTGTGGGTTCGAGCCTCAAGTTGGACAGAAAGATTCCTGCCTTGCAGGGGGTTGGACTGGATGACCCCCAGGGTCCTTCCCAACTCTATGATTCTATGTGCCTCGATTGTCGTTTTGCTGCGGCACCACACTGACCTAAGCCATGGCTTGGCTTAGTGTAGCTGCAGAGAACATTTTCCAAGCTCAAGGTCTGCATTTCATCCTGGACAATCTTCCAAGGCCACATGGCTGCGATGGCGCCAGAGGCAAAAGAGAGATTTCACTGAGATTTGACAAAGCAAGTGGGAGGGATGCTCTGTGTGTGAGAACCCCACAGTTCAAAATAATATTGCATACCACCCCAGTCTCCGAGCACTGCAAGATTCTAGGGGTTCCAGGCACTCACAAGGGGTTTGTGATTCCTTTTGCGAATGTGGGACAGCAGAGACTGTGGTGTTTTTATGATAGATGGTTTGTTTACACATATATACACATATCTTTTGATGGAGGGGCTCACAGCATTAACATCCCAAAAGGGTCTGTTTCCCATAGCCACAACCTTGGATTCTAGCAGAAATCCAACAGTGCTCTCCAGCCCTCTGCTTACTCCTTTTTCTGCTTCTATCTCACAGCACAGCAAACTGCCCTCAAACTCAGGGTTGGTCCTTCTCACTACTGTATGTAAGAGCTGGAGGAGAGCCCCCACCCATTTTGCATCTGGCACAGAGACCCATTTCCTTTGTACTCTTAGTGGCCTGTCACCCGGGCAATCAGATGAACACTGGGGGGGGGGGGGGCTGAAGCTAGCCTGATTTATGAAACTTTTAACACTTGCTGGATCTACAGATTAGAATTGTCTGACCTGCAGCTTAACACCCCATGCCTTGATTAAATTCTAACACTTGCCAGATCCAGGGATTAAAGGAGTATGGCACCCACAAACTCATAACCATAGATTCGGATGCTGAGTTGTAGCACAAATTATGCCCTTCTTTTGAGTCAAGCTACACAGGGTCCAGAATCAAAGACACCACTTTTCACAGATGTGTTGTTGCAACATTGCAAAGATTGGGAAATGCTAGTTTTGCTGGGTTTGGGGGGGGGAGCCCCAGGCCCAGGGGCTCCAATGTCTCCTTCTGGGCCCCAGTATCTTTCAATGTCTCCTTCCGGGCCCCTTTAGGATTCTTCTCAGGTCATGCCCCCTTACTGGCCTTGCTATGCACCCTCCTGGAGAGCTGTTGCCTGGCCTGGAACATGTTCTTGAAAACTCTAATGTTAACCCTTGCTTGCATAGGTGGAGGATGGAGAGGGGCATCTGTGAGTGTGTGAACTAGCCTGCTTTGCAAAGGTAAAAAATTAGCATTTGTTGCTCTGTCCACTTTGGCCTTTGGCCTTGACCAGCACTAGCATACTCCCCCAGGAAGCTTGTCCGGAAGGGAATTGGTTTTTTGGTGTTTTTTTTAAAGGTACCAGCAGGACAGCAGCAGGAGAGAGAGAGAGAGAGGAGAGAAGAGAAGGAAGAAAATAATAGAAAAAGAAGTTAGTTGTAGCTACATATGGCAACTCCCACCAAGTGCCATATGTGGGGGAACAGTTAATTCTTCTAACAAGAGGTGGGGATGCGAGAAGTGGAAATGCTGTTTTGCAGCCTAATGTGACTGTCACTGAGGCAGAATTGCTTCTGAATATCCCTTGATTTCTGCGCCACAGCAGGGGCTTGATAGAAAACCAAAGCAGATGCCTGGATTTTATCTAGCCATCAGAAGTGGATGATTTTGACATAATGTGGAATTGTGAAATGTCAATTGTGGCATTCCAGCATCCCCCCCCCCCCAAGGCCCGCTTTGCCCTCCACTGAGTCATGCTCGCAGTCCCTATCAATCAAGCGTAAATGGTTATTATTTATTGGATCTATACCCTTCCATTTACTCAGCATCAAACAAGGATGCAACTTGAAAACAAAGCAAAAACATGCTGGAACGGTTAAGGAATTCTAAACAAAAGCAATTGCATTTTTTTTTAAAAAAAAAAAAACCCTACAGGAGCTACAGCGGAAAACATTCCTCCATCCCGTGGTCACGGGGTTGCCAGGACCAGCGTTCTGCAGCCACCAAATGCCTTGGGAAACCCATGATTTGATTTTTTTAAGGTAATAATGCTGGAGATGGCCACATCTCACTGATGACCCAGCCAAAGCTTAGCCACGCACTGGCAGACCATGAAGATAAATCCGACAGGGTTTTGCTGAGAGACGAAACAGGGAAGGTTGACAAGGAGCAGGCAGGTTGGGAGAAACTGCTTCTGAGCTGCATTTGGCTGGTGGTGCTGGATGCTTATAAATAAATCGGCATGCAGAAGGTTTTAACACATCCCCAGAAGAAAATACAAGCCCACTGGGTGTGGCTTGTTGGGCCAGCCACTGACTGCATACAGACTATACCAACAAATTCTGGAAACTGTAGTTTACCCCTCACAGAGCTACAATTCCCAGCACCTTTAACTATAGTTCCCTAGGATTCTTTCAGGGAGGGGGTTTGTTCTGGGTGTGCTTCAAAGGTATGGTGTGTACACAGCAGTCTTCTGGTCTAACCTTATGAGTGTAAAACGGATGGTGGGAAGCAACCATTGATGCCACTTTTGAGCTCCTAGGCAGGAAAGCGGGATATAAATATAGAGATATATAAATGCTGGCGCACGCTCAGATGTACTCTTTTCTTGGCTATCCCTGGCCTTACATGCCTTGGAGAAAGCTAGACCCCTGGATGTTAGAGAATCCTAACATTTTAGAGTTGGAAAGGACCACAAGGGTCGTCAAATCCTTTGCCCAGTTTGGGGCTTGAACCCATGTCCCTGGGATTAAGAGTCTCATGCTCTCTCTCTCTCTCTCTCTCTGTGTGTGTGTGTGAGGCAAGGAAGCACCCTACATCTTCTTGAAATCCCTGTTTCTTGGGATACCCTTAGTACTTATAATGGACCTGATATGACAGTCTTGGAGCAACCTCTCTCTGCCTCTCTGGCTGTCTTACCTCACAGGGCTGTTGTAAGGGCAAAATGTTAGCGTGAAAGCCAGGCATGCCACCATAAGCTCCCGACAGGAAAGGATGACATGTGCAGACAGACACAAAGGCACCGCCGCCCCCCCCCATCAAACCCTTATTTCCAGCAAGTAAAACTCTGGGCAAAGGGTAGGAAGAACTGCATCTCAGCAGTGGAGCTGCTTTCCAGGTCCAATCCCCGCTGGCATCTCCACGCAGCACTGGGAAATGAGTCCGTGCCTGACACCCTGGACAGCCGCTGCCATTCAGGGTAGGCAATACTGAGCTACACAGCTGCCCATGTTCCTGGAATCATAGAATTGTAGAGTTGGGAGGGTCCCCTGAAGGTCGTCAACTCCAACCCTCTGCAGTGCAGGAATTTCAACAAAATCATAATAGAACCCATATCCCGGCTCCCCGCAGGGTTCGTCAAGCTCTGACAGACCCTTGTGGAGAAGGAACCATTTGCGTCCTACTACTAACAGTCCAATGTGTGTGCGCGCGAGAGAGAGCGCGCCTTCGCTCTACTGCCTGCAGGAGAGAAGGCACTCTGCGCACGCCCCGACGCTCTTTGCTCCCGCCCCGAGTTTTGAAGCGACGCTGAAGGAGGCGCGAGGAAGGGGGCGGGTGAGTGCGCGCAGGCTTCGGCAGCGGGCAGCTGGCTTTCCTTCTCCTCCTCCTCCCCTCCGCACCTCGGGGACTCCCGGCTCGGCTGGGGGTGGTGCTCCCGAGTCCCGACCCTGCCTGCCTTGCCGCCGCCGCCGCCGCCTGCCACTTCCCCTTCCTTGCGCCGCCCGCCTGCGATCCAGCTCCGGGTCAGAGCGCGGCGCCTCCCCGGCCCTCCGTCTGCTGCACCCAGCGGCGGCGATTGCTGCCAACATGGGACGTTCGCGGAGCAGAGCCTGAGCAGCCGGGTGAGTGCTTGGCCGCCCCCTCCTTCTTCTCCAACTTTTCCTCCGATCCCCCCTTCCTCCTAAGACCCTCCATTCATGGGCTCGGCGTCGCCCCACCGCCGCGTTCGCCTCGCCTTTCCTGCGCCCCCTCTTCTCCATAGCAGGGGCGCCCATACTTTGCGCGCCTCAGCAAGCCCCTTCTGCACCCCCGCCATCTCCGCTTGCAGATACCCAGATGTCTGCCTGCGCCCTTCAAGTCTCCCATCCACCTTCCCTTTGCTTCTCATCAGCTGGTCTCTTCTGAGATCTGTCCCTCCGTTGGGAAGCTTACTTTCCCCTCTCTGGCCGGTGAGTGCTTGGTCTTTTTGGCCGGGAGAGCTTCAGCTCTTTCCTGCCCGGACCTACATACGAGGGTCAGTTGTCCCCATGCTTCCCCTCCAGGCTTCTAACTTCCTGTGCCCTCCTTCCTTCTCCCTCACTAGGGTCTCTTGCCTCGTCTACTTGCCTTCCCTCCCCGCTTTATTACACCGCTTTCTACCCTGCAGCGGGCAAGAGCACGGGGCACTCCGCACGGGGACTTTACAGAGCAGGAACAGGAGCAGGTCCCTGCCCAGATGAGCTTACAAGGCTAAAATTGGACACATGGGAAACAGCAGTGGAGGCACCCCTAAGCAGGAGCACAGTATGGGGCTATTTCAATTGCACATGCTTTGGGAGAGTTACAGGCTTGCATAGGACTGCCTTGGTCTCTAACACTTCTTTCTCGCAGTGGGGGATGTGAAAGACCACCAGAGAACCCCACTTTGCCACACCCAAACCAACACCCCCAGTGAAACATCCCCTATCCATTGCATCCACAGATGTCTGCCTTTTCTGTCCATTCTGGCATGTGCTGAGTGTTTGCGTTTTCTGTGTCTGACTTCTTATGATCCACACCTCCCAGGTGTATGTGGCTTTTCTGCATGAAACTGCCATAGAGGTGGGGAAAATTTATGGCCCTCCAGATGTTGCTGGACTAAAAACTCTACAAGAGCAATACTGAGGGGGGGGGGGTTTGCTGACTGACAGCCAGGGCAACCCCTGGACTGATTGTACATAGGAAGGCAGGCGGGGGGGGGGTACCTGGGGGCCAAATGAGCTTGGTGGACAATGGATCAGCCTGCACTGAAAGGCTGAAAATTCCAGAAACTGGGATAAATGTGTTTCTTCCAAACCAACGTCTGATAGACTCATAATTTGTGTGTTTTCTCAGAGAAGATTATATATATGAAAGGCTGTCTGTATTCCACAGCAGCCCATATTTTGGAGTTGGGAACAATTCACTTACCTGAATTTCCTTAAAAAAAAAACAAAAACAACCCCCACCCGAACCCAGCCAAATTTCTAGCTTTTAAGAATACCTAGAAAATTCTATTTTATATACATGTTGCGGGGGTGTGTGTTAAGTGCAGTGCACACCTAGCCTGGTTGTTTGTTGTTGGCATCGGTCTGTCTCAGGAGACAACGGAGGAGTGCGCCTTTGGGGGTGAGGTCAATCTGTTGGGAGGTTGCAGTGCCTGCTGTGATTGTAGAGACCAATACGGGAGAGACATGTTTTGTTGCAGCTGGGGCAGATGAAGGCATCTAGTTCTGCTACTGCATAGAAGCAAAATGCTGAAAGGGAGCTTTCAGGAAAGATCTGTGAGCAGAATATTCTACTCCTGCTGGTTACTGGTGGGTTGTTCCTGAAAAATAAAATCCACAAGACATGGACAGTTATGACACAGTGGCTTTTGTGTGAAGACCTGTACACCAGCCATAGGTAGGTTGACTTCAGTCTTGCTTCTCCATTATTCATGGGCCACCTGTGAGTTTTAAAGCAGGAATGGTTCCTCAGGATCTCTGAACAGTTAAGGCAGAGCTCAATGTCGGTACCAACACCTGACCAATGAGGAATTTGTCAGTAAATGGCAGAAAACCATGGCAGAAAAAGCCACCTCTATTGGTCTGTCACCCCCCCAACTGTATTACCTGGGTTATGAAGGCACCCAAAAGACGTAAAGCAAAGATTATGGGATAATGCACCCAGTGACTTGCAATCTCGATCACACGCAGCCTGCAGTCCGCTGGCAGTAGGAGTACAATATGGGCATGTCTTTAAGTTAACATCTTACATTAAAAACCTGACAGTACCAAACTATCGAAGGTTTTTCACCAAAGCCAGACTAAATGTCTTTCCTTCTGCAGTGTTGGATGGCAGGTTGAGAGGAGCTCCTCACCAGGACAGACTTTGCTGGTGTGCTCAAGACATCGATTCCATAAAACATATTTTGTTGCACTGCACTGTGCAAAATATGAGCAAGCCAGGGCTGAACTGATACTACCCTTGCTGGTACCTTTCCCAGGAAAGTCAGAGGCTCACTATGTCAGGTTTCTATTGGAAGACTGGACAAATGTTAGAACATTAGCTGTGGCAAAGTTTTTATCGGTGGTTGCAAGAACCAATGATCCCTATATTCTGAACAAATTGCTTGTTTAACCTGGAGGTAGGCTGTATGAATTGTGTATTGCTTTGTAACGATTTGTTGGGTCTCTGGACTGTAATAAAGATTGTTGTTGTTGCTTTTTTAAAACAAACAAACAAACAAACAGGAATGCAAGAAGAGCCCTCCTGGATCAGACCAAAGGGGGCCCATCTAGGCAGGTGGGAGCTTGGTGGGGTATTTAACATTTGTATGTTTTAAAGTCTGGTTGTGAGTTCTTTTTGATTCTATAATTTTATGTTTTGTAAACCACTTTGAGGGTGTGTGTTTTTTTACACAAGGAAACGGTGTATAAACACTATGAAATGAATGAATGAATGAATGAATGAATAATGCCATTTGCATCTTCTCTGACCATTGGCTAAGCCAGCTGGGGATTATGAGGGTTGTAGTCCAAGAATTCCTTGGGGGTTAAAGAACACTGACCATTATAATGGATAGCCAAAACAGTGCCCTCTAGATATTGTTGGATCCCAGGCCTGATCAGCCCCAAACAACATATCCAATGGTCAGGACACCACCATGTTGACTGACTCTGGTTGGTTGGCTGACTGGCAGCCACCCTTTAGAGTCTCCGACAGAGGGAAGAAGAGGCCAGGGATTGAACCTGGGATCTTCTGCATGCAAGACAGGTGCTCTACTACTGAGCTACAACCCCTCCTCTAAATAAAGTGTTCATGTCAACACTGAAATGCAGCAGCAAAAAGAGGGCAAATGCTATTTTAGGCTGCATCAACAGAAGTCTAGCATCCATATGAAGGGAAATTATAGTAGCACTTGGCTATAGTACCACTTCTGCCTTGGTCAGACCACACCTGGAATACTGTGTCCAGTTCTGGGTGCCACAATTTAAGAATGATGTTGACAAACTGGAAGGTGTGCAGAGGAAGGCAACCAAGATGATAAAGGGTCTGGAAACCAAGGCTGATGAGGAAAGGTTGAAGGAGCTGGGTATGTTTAGTCTGGAGAAGAGGAGACTGGGGAGATATGATAGCCATTGTCAAGTATCTCAAGGGCCATGGAAGACGGAGCAAGCTTGTTTTCTCCTGTTCCATAGAGTAGGACCTGAACCAATGGCTTTAAGTTACAAGAAAGGAGATTCTGACTAAACATCAGGAAGAACTTTCTGACGGCAAGAGCCGTTCTGCATTGGAACGATCTCCCTCGGGAGGTTGCAGACTCTCCTTCCTTGGGGGTTTTTAAGCAGAGGTTGGATGGCCTTCTATCTTGAATGCTCTAGTTGAGATTTCTGCATTGCAGTGGGGTTGGACTAGTAGATTATCGTTTGGGGTTTCTTCCAACCCTAAGATTTTTCTGTCATTCTATGTGAGCGAACATCTGCCTGTTCCTGCTCCACAACTGCTCACATGGATGAAAGCATTTATGGCTGAAAAGTCACACAGAGAGGGAGAGAGAACACACAGGCATTTTTATAGAAGCATAGGGTGCACTTCAACCTAAGCATCTCTAAAGGGTCACCTGCAGCTATTATTATTTAAATGAATTTATGTAGCTACTTGGGACGCGGGTGGCACTGTGGGTTAAACCATAGAGCCTAGGGCTTGCTGATCAGAAGGTGGGCGGTTCGAATCCCTGCGACGGGGTGAGCTCCTGTTGCTCAGTCCCTGCTCCTGCCAACCTAGCAGTTTGAAAGCACGTCAAAGTGTAAGTAGATAAATAGGTACCGCTCTGGCGGGAAGGTAAACAGAGTTTCCGTGCGTTGCTCTGGTTCGCCAGAAGCGGCTTAGTCCTGCTGGCCACATGACCCGGAAGCTTTACACCAGCTCCCTTGGCCAATAAACCAAGATGAGCACAGCAACCCCAGAGTTGGTCATGACTGGACCTAATGGTCAGGGGTCCCTTTACCTTTATGTAGCCACTTATTGGTACATAATCCTTACGTGACTTACAGCAGAACAATGTTTAGAAGCACAACATGGAGTAGTTCAAAATCATCAATGGACATCAAAAGACAGTGGGGAGGAGGAGCACTTTCTTTATGTAGGGCCTTTGTTGAACTTACTGAAATTACCCGAATCTAATGCTCACCTTTTTTGGCCAAATTACGTTGCGAAAATTAAGGTTTGCATTAGATTTGATGGTACATTAGACTCGAGTAAATACGGTAGGTTCCAGCAGATGCTCTCAGCATCCTTAGAGGGGAGAAACATAGGAATAGCTCATATGGCATGTTGTTGTTGTTGTTGAGTCGTTTAGTCGTGTCCGCCTCTTCATGACCCCCTGGACCAGAGCACGCCAGGCACTCCTGTCTTCCACTGCCTCCCGCAGTTTGGTCAAACTCACGCTGGTAGCTTCAAGAACACTGTCCAACCATCTCGTCCTCTGTCATCCCCTTCTCCTTGTGCCCTCCATCTTTCCCAACATCAGGGTCTTTTTGAGGGAGTCTTCTCTTCTCATGAGGTGGCCAAAGTATTGGAGGCTCAGCTTCAGGATCTGTCCTTCCAGTGAGCACTCAGGGCTGATTTCCTTCAGAATGTATAGGTTTGATCTTCTTGCAGTCCATGGGACTATGGATGAAATCAGGATATCATACACTTTCCGTTGTTTTGCCCTTTATATATGATACCGAGAGAAAAATTATTCTCTCCTATTTTTTCTTGGTTCTCAGATCGACACCCCCCCCCCCGGTCCCGGAAGTGATAGTTGAGCTCTTAGCCAATAAATATATGCAAATTACAACACCTAGTAGCCAAATTTGCTCTGGGAGCTAAGAAGCTTTGCTCCAGTTATGTTAATGCATTGAAATTTTAAACTTTTATGCTATAAACTCTTACAGACTTCAGTTGTGTGATTTTGCCTTGCTTTTGCCCTTTGTCATTCATTGTGAAGGCCTCGGCTATATACAGTCAATTGACATAATAGAGGCAACATAAAATAAAATTTAAAAGCCTGGGTGAATGAAAATATGTTTGCCTGTTGTTTCTGAGAAGGTATCAGGTGAGGAGGGTTCTGCTACCAAAAAAGTCCCTTTCCTGGGAAAGACTCTCTGTTTGAAATCCTGGCGATCCGCCGTCACTTGGCAACATGGAGCTCGGAAGACCAAGGCAGCTTCCTGTAGCCCTAAACAGCTGGAGCAGGCCCCCTGAAAGTGGTCTTTAACATTTTGGGATTCCAGATGTTGGACTACAATTCCCGCCCGTCAGCTTTAACTGTTAGCCATGCTGACTGGGATTTGTGGGATATGTAGTTCAGCAAAACCAGGAGGGGTGGGTGATACCCAGCTAACTCATTAACATCCTTGACATCAAGGGGTATATAAACCAAACCCACTGATTTCAGGGGGTCTTGTCTGAGCATGACCAACACTGACCATCACCTGACTACAACCATACATAAGAGTCTACAAGGGTCTTACAGTCATCTTCAGAAATCTAGCTCTTTGACTCATTCACTGGGGAGATCAGAGTGACTGGCTAACAGGCCCAGGGCTTTTTGGGTGGTGGCCCCATCCACATTTCCTGAATTCTCTTCCCATGAAGCTCTGTCCTGCCCTCTCCTACCTCCTTTCAAAGGGTGCTGAGAGATACTTTTCTGTCCCTCAAGGCCTCTTATTAGGAATTTCCCCTTCCCTGGCATGTTTGGAGGGTAGAAGGTTTGCTGTTGCGCTGTATTTAATGGACACAACTAACTTAGGTCCGGTAACTTCACTGGATCTACTCTGAGTAGGACTCAATTGAATAAAACCTGTGGTCTTTACTTGTATTTAAAATCGGATGGGGTTTTTGTTTGTTTGGCATGAGCTGCTTTTGTGGGATGGTAATAACCGTACAGGCAACAACCTTTTTACGCTTGTCCGACATGTGCATGACTATGCGCATGTGCATCACCACAACCCAGAAGTGACTGGCAGAGCAGGGTAGGGGGCATAGCAGGGTGTAAGGAGCTCATGCATGCTCCACTGACATGCATGGGCAGTGCGGGGCTGGGAATGTCCTCCCCACAGAAAATGGTCGTTATCTGTAATAAAAATAAATAAAGCCAATTGCACCCTCCCTTCCAAGACTATCCCCACGTAGCTCAGGCCTTGAGGAAAGCCATGCATAGGGAGCAAGACACTAGGAGATACATGGCCCAAAATTCCCTGCAGCTTCATTAACTCCAGATGTTTCAAGGGAGCCAAATTGTGGGTGAAAGGGAGAGGCGGATTGGCGCAAAATTACCCACAACCCAGCACACACTTCAGTATGATTTCATTGCCCACTTTGCAGTCGGCTGTGCAGATAGGCTGAAAATAAACTTGCCCCCTCCCCTCCCGATTCAAATTATAGTTTGGAGCCTGAGGGCGCGGTTGGAGAAACGCTTGCCTGCCTTGTGGTCTCAGCGTGGCCACCAAGGAGAGCCTTCATGAAAGCCAAAGCCACAGAGGCAACTGGCAGTTCTCAAGGGGTACAGCTGCAAAATTGCTGGCATGGGGAGCGAGATGTTCCTTCCTCCCTGCCCTGCACACATCTAGTATTGCACAAACCACTGAGACTTTTGTCACGAGGCAGGACGTGCTCACTGGCAAAAGAATTTTTTTTCTAAAAAACTAACCTGTTGCTTTTAAAGAATTTGTTGATTGGTAAACTCTGCGTAATTTTTTCATGTAGTTCAAAACAGACATTCGGAAGGAAGGAGGGAGAGGGAAATGTTTATTTCCTTTAATACACTATGGGTTCTGACCTACTCCAAGTAGACCCTTTGAAATTAATGGACCTAAGTAAGTCGCAATCATTCATTCCAATGGGTCTACTCTGAATAGGACTAGCATTGGATACAACTCGTTTTTTGTTTTATTTAAAAAAGACACATGATGGCATTTAGCACGCTTGCCCTCACAGCACCCCTGCAGTGTAGGCCAGTGTTCAGACCCTGTGTCTTTATTTGCTTAAAATGAAAGATCAGCACGAAACAGCGAAATGACCTGCACCAAACATCATCAACAACAAAAGGTATCTGGTACTGTTGTACGGATGGGAAGCTGAGGCTGAAGGCAAATGCTTGTCCACCATGGACTCTGAGCTCAGGGCAGAATGGTGGGTAGCTGAAGCTAGAGAAAGACTAGGGTCACATTAGCTAGGATTCTCCTAAGGGCATACTACAGTGAGGTCATTACCCCCGGCATCTCTGCACAGAAACCCTGGGAACTGGAGTGAAAGCCCAGTTCTCTTTTAGACCAGCAATGTGATGCTTATGGTTCCAGTCTTTTTCGGAAGGCAGGAAGCAGTAATGCAGTTAAGCACTTTCAAACTCTGGACTTAATGTTCTTGTGGAACACGCCCACCTGTAGGTGACATCTCCCCTCTTTGCCTTATTTAAAATGTGCTGTGCCAGCCCTAGCTGCATTTAGAGGGCCCTCAGGCTCATTGTCCTGAGTGCGGTCCTGGCAGCACCAAGGGAGAACCTAAGAGCTGCATTTTACCAGAGCAGGCAATTTGCCCATCTACTATGTATTTCCTGCACTGACTGGCAGCTGCTGCCAAGGGTCAAGCAGAGGCATAATATCTTCTGCTTCCATTTTCTTTTTAAACTGGAGATGCCAGGGATTGAACCTCAGATCTTCTGAGTGCAAAGCAGTGGGTCAAATAATTCTAGCCTCCTTTTTCTATATATTTTTAAAGCTTTTCTACCCCACTTGCCTGCTGAGGTGTTCTGGAGAACTTGAAAGCTTGCCACATTTTTATGAGTTTTAAAATGTATTTTTTGATTATGTCTTGATAGCTTCGTCTCATTCATTTAATATGGCTGCAAAGTGGGAGCTTGGATGACTGACCTGATGTTCCTTTCTCTCTCTCTCTCTCTCTCTTTTTCTGGCCACAGTTGTTTGATGCACATGATCTATACACGGGAGACAATTTCCCCCAGGTACTGAATACCCTTGCAGCTATAAACAAGGCTACAGAAGGTAAGAAGAAGGGGGGAAAGAGTTGAATTGAATGAAATGTTTGCTGTGGCGATGGACTGATAAAATTAAATACACTATTGAAGTCGTACAACTGGTTAAAAAAAATTTAAACTGAGAATCCACCAAAACATTTCTCCTAACCTGCACTGAAGTCAGATAATTTTTAAATCTTTTTTGCAACCTCTTGTGTAATATGGGAAGAAACATTCCTGAAGCAAAACAGTTCCAAATCTGCAGAAGATCTTCCTAGCAGGGTTCTTCATAGGGAGAGAATCAGTCCCTCAATGTGCACTCATTGTACAAGTTACAAAGCAAAAGAACCTGATCAAGATACTCTGCTGCTGCAGCTACACACAGAAAATGACATTCGTTGACCAGGATATTATTAAATCATCTGTTTATCAATGCAGAGAGTAGCACATGAATGCTCTCCTTGATTTGGAGACAGACAGTTTATGCATGTATGAAGCTCTAACAATTCCATAATTTAGGATATTATTAAGGAGTAGTGGAGAACAAAATTCATCAGCTGCAGTTCTCAGATACTGTATATCTAAGCCTTTCTATCTCTGTGATAATAAGAGAATTTGGCCTTCTTTCAACTGTCAGTTGTCCACACACCCAAAAGAGTTTTCTCCATATGCCTTTTCGGCTGAATGTCTCTACCAGAAGCATCTCCCAGCCCCCATCATTGCAGCGTTTGCACTTCCCCATTGGCAGTTTCAGTGCGAGATCCAATTTCGGTTCATCAGGTGCAAAGCAGGCAATGTCCCTTGTGCCTTTAAAGAGGTGTGGCCAGTTTGCTGAAGCAGCCTGTCAGTGAAGAAGTGAGAAAGCACAGCATCTTTTTCCTCTACAGCACAACTGCTTCATGTACAACTGAGTTCTTTCTTTTGTTGTGAAGAAGCAGGAGCAATCAGAACACGCACACACAAACATCCTCCTGCAATGGTACAGTGTTGGAGAAGCTGCGCCACCTAATTGTTGAGTATATAAATTGGCTTTTGCACCAATAAAACGAGGAGAATATATTTCTTTTATTATTGTACCCCTATATTAAATTTTATAGTCCTATTCTTTTCCCTTTAACCAAACTCTCATGACCTGGACCATTAAGCAGGGCAAATCCCATATCTGAATGCTAGGAAACAAACCTTACACTTAAACAGCTCAGGACCACAATACTCAAGGACCGCCTCTCCCCATATGAACTGACCTGCACCCAGTGATCATCACCTGAGGTGCTTCTTCATGTGCCTCTTCCATGAGAGGTCTGTAGGGTGGCAACATGAGAACGGGCCTTCTCTGCAGTGGCTCCCCATTTGAGGAATCCTCTCCCCAGGGATGTTCGCCGGGTGCCTTCATTATAGATATTTACGCGCTAGGTGAAAATGTTCCTTTTCAACGAGGTCTTTTACTGATTATTGTTCTATGGCCCTTTACATGTATGGGGGGGGGAGTTGTTTTGTTTTTGTTTTAACTATTTATCTTTGTGCTTTTATCCTGTATTTTTATCTTGTGAACTTCCCTGAGATCTTTGGATACAGGGAGGTACATATTGCTCTGCTTTCCTTTGGACCACTTCAGCAAGGCCGGGGGGGGGGCGTGTCTTGTTGTCAGGGTTGTGCCCTGGAGAGGTCACTTTGGCACTACTAATGCAATGGTTTGACTTCACCCCCCAGAGATGCAGTCCATTGTCTCTTGAGACAGAAGGATGCCATCAGCCTACTGGTGTGAGTGAAATTTAGCTTGACATAGCTGTAAATGGGCATTCCGGTGTGAAAGGGGGCAGAAGCATTAGCCTTACAGGGTTCGTCCACACTTTTGCTTGATCTGTATTCTGATTGTATTGTGTACTGATTGGGGGTTGGACTAAATGACCCTCAGGGTCCCTTCTAACACTACCATTTTATGGTTTTCTGGGCCCAATACCTTTTCTCATTATTACATGGCTGTGCTTTGCAAAAATCTTAACTTACCTGCTGAATTGTGGAAAATCCAGAGAGAGTTTTTGCTTAACCAAGCTTCAGTTCAGCAGGTAAGACTGGGTTTTTGCAAAGTTCAACCATGGAACAAGAAAAGCGCTCAGACCAGGGGGAATTAATTGGTGTGCAGTACGATCAGCTTCTCATGCAAAAGTGTGGCTGAACCCTGAACAAGTAAAACTAACAAAATAAACCCCACGTGTGAATGCAACCCTATTGTTACTGGAGAAGGCAGCAAATCCAAAGCTCTTGTTATTGCCAGATATTTGGCAAGCAGTGCCCTTCCTGCCGAGTTGTCTGGCTGGCAAAGCGCAATGGAACCCAATGTTTAAAGTTTAAATCCTTACAAAATGCAAACAGTGAATTGTCAATGTATGTTGCCGAACAGACGTTTCAGCTAAATTCTAACCAGATTCTAATAATAGACTTTGGCTCCAGTGTCTCAGCATGCATCATTTTGCTTGCAGAGTTCTGTCTAGAATAAATCAATGGACTCTTTGGAAGAAAGCATGGCAGGGTAGTGCCTTGTTACGGCTGTGAGTTCTGTATTTGTGGTTGGTATTTAGATACTGGTGGTTGCTGATCTTTTGTTTTCTGCCGGAAGGAACTGGGAAACAGGCAATGAAACCACAGACCTTTGCAGTTCAGTACAGCTTATCGAGAAATGGTGAAGAGATATCTTTTGGACAGAGAGGGGCATTGTTAGATGCTTATAATACCTGAGGCATAGGCCCACAATGCAAAACCTGCATAGAATTTGCATATGCTAACATAGATATATAAGAGGTTATATGCATTGTTACTCATACACACAGGAGACCCATTGAAATTAATGGATACTATTTACTTAGGTCCATTAATTTTAATTATTTTTACTCTGAGTAACAAAAAGAAGGTCCCCAAATATGAATACCAAAAGACCAAAAGCAAATAAAGGATATAATGGAATCATAGAATTGTGGAGTTGGAAGTGACTATAATGGTCACTTAGTTCAACCTGCTAAATAATAAATAATGATTATTTAAACATGCACTTGGAGTATATGCATATTAAAATAGTCATTATTTTTGAAATCTTTTCATTGTATCTTGAATTCCTGTGACCTTGTATTTTTGTTCTCTGCTCTGAGTAAAACATAGTGGCATACAGCCATGTATATATGTGTGTAATTATATTACTAGCAAAAAGTGCCTAGCATTGCTCAGGTATGATAAGAAAAAAATCAAAACAGTGCAATTTTGAATGGGTCATCTTGATACCAGATGGTGCCTTATGATATCCAAATATATTCCCACTCCTCCATTTCAGGAACCATCACAACAAATGGGGTGACTGCATCTTCAGAGGTGTCCAAACCCGTGAAGCTTGGAATGGTTTGGTCCACCATCTTGATTCAAAATGGTGTCTAGTGGTATTCAAATGTAGACAGAAACCTGCTCCCCCCATGTTGGGCAACATTATCAAAATGCATATGCTGAACTTTACAAGAAGATAATGTCTATCTCAGCAGTGAGAGCTAGCAACTTATGAGGAAGCCATGCATAGGCAATGTTAGGTGCTGCCCTTCCCCAGTTATAGATGTGTGCAGGAGAGGATCAGGTATCCTGCCCCGGGCAGAGTTCACACAGAGAACTGGGAAAGCAAAGTGAGAGTTCGAGCAAGGAACTAGACCCATGGAGACCTCTGGCTGGATCTGTATGACCAAGAGTAGTAGACCAGCAAAATGCTAGAGCCACCTGAAGGAGGCTGCAGGCAGGTCAAGGTGGAGTCTCTGATGTCTGGGGATATCAGTGGCCGCTGGACGAGCTACTGGGGGTCCCCTTACACTGAGGGTTCCAACAGGGTGGCGCCTTATCATAGAATCATAGAATCATAGAGTTGGAAGAGACCACAAGGGCCATCGAGTCCAACCCCCTGCCAAGCAGGAAACACCATCAGAGCACTCCTGACATATGGTTGTCAAGCCTCTGCTTAAAGACCTCCAAAGTAGGAGACTCCACCACACTCCTTGGCAGCAAATTCCACTGTCGAACAGCTCTTACTGTCAGGAGGTTCTTCCGAATGTTTAGGTGGAATCTTCTTTCTTGTAGTTTGGATCCATTGCTCCGTGTCTGCTTCTCTGGAGCAGCAGAAAACAACCTTTCTCCCTCCTCTATGTGACATCCTTTTATATATTTGAACATGGCTATCATATCACCCCTTAACCTCCTCTTCTCCAGGCTAAACATGCCCAGCTCCCTTAGCCGTTCCTCATAAGGCATCGTTTCCAGGCCTTTGACCATTTTGGTTGCCCTCCTCTGGACACGTTCCAGTTTGTCAGTGTCCTTCTTGAATTGTGGTGCCCAGAACTGGACACAGTACTCCAGGTGTGGTCTGACCAGAGCAGAATACAGTGGCACTATTACTTCCCTTGATCTAGATGCTATACTCCTATTGATGCAGCCCAGAATTGCATTGGCTTTTTTAGCTGCCGCGTCACACTGTTGGCTCATGTCAAGTTTGTGGTCAACCAAGACTCCTAGATCCTTTTCACATGTACTGCTCTCAAGCCAGGTGTCACCCATCTTGTATTTGTGCCTCTCATTTTTTTTGCCTTCTGGAGGTGATTCCTGCCCTCGGGACTTCCTTGTCTCCTCCTCTTCATCACAGGGGGTCTGTCTTCTGGGGTGTGACACCTTGCTGATAAGAAATAATAAAAAGGGGAAGAAATAATAATTAGGCCCCCTAATAATTAGGGTTGGTGATGGAGCATCTGCTTTGCCTGCAGAAGGTCCCAGGTTCAATCCGGGTCATGTCCATAGACCTGGGCATGTCCCTGCCTCAGATGCTCCAGAGCTGCTGCCAACTGGTGCAGATGCTCCTGAGCCAAATGGGCCAATGGTCCGATTTGGAATAAGGCAGCTTCGTTTCTGGTACTAAGGCTCAATGCTAGAACACTTGCACTTCATTCAGAAAGGCCCAGGTTCAATCCCCCGGGGCATCTCCAGGTCGGGCTGGGTATGTCCCCTGTCTCAAATGCTTGAGAGCAGCTGCCGGCCAGTGTAGTCAATACAGAGCTAGATGGACCCATGGTCTGTAAGGCAGCTTCCTGTGTTCCCATGAAACGACATGCTGGCAGCCCTTGAGCAGCAGGAACTGTGCGAGGTTGGATCATCCTTTGCCCTCCAACAGCAAGCCATCCTTGGCAGCATGCCACCCTGGAGGGAAAATAACGTGGGCTGTGAACGTGATGCATCTTCAGTAAGCAGCTTCCTTGGAGCGCACGATGTAAGCTCGGTAGTTTGATCTTTCAGGATTCGCCTTTGAATCCGAGGGGGGAAATGAAACTCCAGAGTGTTACATTGCATAGAATGTGATTGCAAGATTCGGGGGGGGGCAGTATATAGCACTGATGTGTTGTGGGGAGGGTTGCCTTTCACAGTCAGTGGAAGGAAGGCGGCAGTGCAAGGGCGGTGGGTTGGAAACAGAACCCCTCCATCTGCGATCCCTCCCACTTCTCCGCAAACAGCTGTGGTGACTTGCATCAAATGTCAGCATGTTTTTCAGTCGTGTGCAGAGTGTGGGTTTTGCGTACAATCCGTTGTTCTGCCAGAATCCAGGGTCCTGTTTGGCAAGCAAATCATGCAGAGCAGTGAGCAATTCGACCCGCTCTCTTTGGAAGAAACCCTCCCCTCCCCTCCCCTGATCTTGGAAATGGCTTGCAACAAAATCGCTCTCCATAGGAGAGGCCCCCGGGAAGCTTGGTATAGTTGCAGCAAGGGCAGGAGCAGGGAGGTACAGATCAGGGTTTTCTCCTTCCACCCCTAGCCCACCTAGCCAAGGAATCTGCCACTTTGGTGTGTGAGAACATGCCCCGTCTTATGTGGGAACAAGTCTGCACTTTGCTATAGGTCAGAGGGAGAGTGCATGATTTGAACCCCAAAGGCCCATCTCCAAGTAGGGCTGCATATGCCTCCATCTGAAATCCTGGAAGGTGTTGCAAGCCACTTGCAGTGTTTCTCAAGCTTGGGTTGCACAACAACTCCCATCATCCCTAGCAAGCAGGACCAGTGGTCGGAGATGATGATGGGAAATGTAGTCCAACAACAGCTGGAGACCCAAGTTTGAGAAACACTCCCACAGTGTAGACACTACTGAGCTAGATGGACACAGAGTCTGATTCAGGATAGGGCAGTTCCCGATGTTCCCATGACATACTGTAGAGGAAGAGCTGTGGCTCAGTGGTGGAGCAAATGTGGCTCAGTGTCTTGCATGCAGAAGGAGGAGTGGGAGACACTTCCTGCCTGAAACTCTGGAGAGCTGCTGTCAGTCCATGTGAAACGTTACTGAGATAGGTGAACCAAAAGTTCCATGACCCTACAAACTTTTTGTTACGAGATTTCCGATCAGTGGAGAATTTAAGCCGTCAGACTTACTGGGCTTTAAAAGAAAACCAAACAAAAACCATAGGGTTTGTATCCAGTGCTAGTCCTACTCAGAGGAGACCCGCTGAAGTTAATGGACTCGAGTAACTTGGGTTCATTCATCTCAGTGGATCAGCTGCATGCAACCCTAAATGGAGTACGAATAGAAATTGAAACATAACTTCTGCTAAAGAAGTGCTAAAGAGATGACTGTGCAGACTTTAATGCCACAGTAGCTAAAATATATTTAAATGACACAATAAAATAATGAATACAAATAGTTAAAATGCAATAATATAGCCAAATGAATTCTTTGATCCACGAATGAGTGTGAGAAACAGTAAGACCAAACATGTTTCAACCTAGGGGTGTCTTCTTTAGTGGTCCACAATTCCTGCCTCCCTACAATTTATCACAGAAAGGCTAAAAGAGTATTAGGCAGATTCATGACACTGTGCATGTTAACCAAGATGGCTAAATTTATTTTAACTCATAAAATGCATATACAGTGGTGCCCCGCAAGACGAATGCCTCACAAGACGAAAAACTCGCTAGACGAAAGGGTTTTCCGTTTTTGCGTTGCTTCGCTAGACGAATTTCCCTATGGGCTTGCTTCGCAAGACGAAAACGTCTTGCGCTTTTTTTTTAAAGCCGCTTGAACAGGCGTAGTTGCGACGGACCGTGCTTCTCAAGACGAAAAACATCGCAAGACGAAAAGACTCGCGGAACGAATTCTTTTCGTCTTGCGAGGCACCACTGTATATACTCCTTGATTGTTAAAAAAAAGTCAAAGAGGATTATGTAAAAAATAAAACAATAAAATTATCAGTAAAAATGATTTAAAACATTCATAAATCATTAATGTTTAAGCTAAAACCCAGATTAAAACATACCTCAACATTCTGCATGTCTGGATAGACTTTTCTAAGCAAGTAATGTTTTTAACAGGTGGTGCCTGCCTAGATCAATAGGCAGGGAGTTCCAAAGAATGAGTGCAGTCACACTAAAATAACAACTTCTTATAAATGCAGAATGAGTATTATGTTGCACCTGTAACAGTGCAGGTTGCACAGTTTGAAGCCGTTGAGTGGGCATATATGTGAGTAAAGCCATCTTGCAGGTGAGTTGTTAAGAGCCTTATAACAGTGGTTCTCAAAGGTGTGATGTGCCACACTGGTGTGGCAGGAGAGGATGGCAAGTGTGGCAGGACAACCAACATCATATTTTGGGAATGATTCATGTTCTTGCGTAGCTCAGCTGCATTGTTCTTTTACTTCCTGGATGTCCCATGATTATAAAGTAAAAAAGGGTAAAGGGACCCCTGACCATTAGGTCCAGTCATGACTGACTCTGGGGTTGCGGCGCTCATCTCACTTTACTGGCCAAGGGAGCCGGCGTACAGCTTCCGGGTCATGTGGGTAATCAGATATATTTTTCTTAATACACATCCTGTTTTCCTGTTTTCACCAGCTATAAGGTTATATCACTGAGTATAATGTCAAAGCTCTTTTGCAAAGCACCTGGCTTTGCAGCTTATCTCCTTCTGCATCCCAGGGCAACTGCGTAGGATGATTAACATGAATGAAAAGATGAGCTGTTGCTGGCTGGTAGGTAGGCACTGGGTGGTATCAGACCTCCAAGAGTCTCCATTTTCCAGGGACACTCCCAGATTTACAGATGCCTTCCCGGTTTCTGATTTGATCCCGGAATGTCCTGCTTTTTCTTAGGAAGTCCCTATTTGCATCAGATAAATATACTGGAGGGTAAAGGGACCCCTGACCATTAGGTCCAGTCGTGGCCAACTCTGGGTTTGCAGTGCTCATCTCGCTTTACTGGCCGAGGAAGCCGGCGTACAGCTTCCGGGTCATGTGGCCAGCATGACTAAGCCACTTCTGGTGAACCAGAGCAGCACATGGAAACACCGTTTACCTTTCCGCCAGAGCGGTACCTATTTATCTACTTGCACTTTGACGTGCTTTCGAACTGCTAGGTTGGCAGGAGCAGGGACCGAGCAACGGGAGCTCACCCCGTCACGGGGATTCGAACCGCCCACCTTCTGATTGGTAAGTCCTAGGCTCTGTGGTTTAACCCACAGCGTTGTGTTCTATTATAAATCAAGCACTGCTGGGAGTTCTTTCATTTTCCAATGTACTTCTTATCAATTAAAAAGTCATTGTGGCATGATCAAATTTTTAATCTGAAAGTGTGGCGCAGAGGAAAAAAGTTTGAGAACCACTGCTTTGTTGTCTACCAGCTCCTTCTGGTACGCAGGCTGAGACCCTACCTGCCTGCGGACTGTCTCGCCAGAGTGGTGCATACTCTAGTTATCTCTCGCTTGGACTACTGCAATGCGCTCTACGTGGGGCTACCTTTGAAGGTATTAATCCAGAATGTGACAGCTAGACTGGTGACTGGGAGTAGCCACTGGGACCAGATAACACTGGTCCTGAGAGATCTGCATTGGCTCCCAGTACATTTCCAAGCACAATTCAAAGTGTTGGTGCTGACCTTTAAAGCCCTAAATGGCCTCGGTCCAGTATACCTGAAGGAGCGTCTCCACCCCCATCGTTCAGCCCGGACACTGAGATCCAGCGCCGAGGGCCTTCTGGCACTTCCCTCCCTGCAAGAAGTGAGGCAACAGGAAACCAGGCAGAGGGCCTTCTCGGTAGTGGCACCTGCCCTGTGGAATGGCCTCCCAGCAGATGTCAAGGAAATAAACAACTATCTGACTTTTAGAAGACATCTGAAGGCAGCCCTGTGTAGGGAAGTTTTTAATATTCTGTTGGGAGCTGCACAGAGTGACTGGGGAAACCCAGCCAGATGGGTGGGGTATAAATAAAATTATTATTTTTATTATTATTACACCATGAACTTGGCCAAGTAGCACATTGGCAAGCATTGCAGATCTCTGAACACAGGCATTATATGCTGACAAGGCCTCATTTCTGTCAGCAATCGTGCTGCAGCATTCTGCACTAACTGCAGCTTCCAGATCAAGTGCAAGGGAAGTCCCACATAGAGCACTGCAGTACTCCAGCCTTGAAGAAACCAGTGCATGTGGCAGGAAACCTCTGGATACTGGCCACTGTGAAGCAACAGCCAGGGTGGGCTCCTGCCTTCAAGCCCCAGTTATGGGCTTCCCATAACAGGCATTGATTCGATGGGCTGTTGGCCTGATCCTGCAGAGTGGGCTCTTCTTACATTCCCAGTGCTGACTTTTACAGTATTCATTTTGTTTTCTTTGTCTTTAAACAGATCGGAGCGCCACCAGGCCATGCTTCAATCTGTTGCCGCCTAGTTCCTCTGCGGGTGACGGCCATCCCTCGATGCAAACAACATCTCCTAAGTCGCCGAAAGCACTGCACGGGCAGTCAAAAGGAGTGGTAGGTTTTGTTCAAAATCTACCCCAGGATCCTGGGGAGACAGAAAGTGAAGAAGAAGCAAGGAGTCTAAGGTTTCAGCCTATGCAAGTTCTGTGGCCTGGGGGGGGGCAGGAAGGTCTAAGGGGCAGAGAAATTTCCCAGCTTCAAGCCCACTTTCCCCAAGAATAAGCTGCTGCCTCCTCCCCACCCCACCAGACAGTGGCGTAGTGTGGGTTGTCAGCACCTGGGGCAAGGCAAGTAATTCGCGCCCCCTAACCCATGGATTTGCGCACCCTAACCCTAACCCCCAGATGTTGCGCCCGGTGCGGCCGGCCCCCCTGCACCCCCCACACTATGCCACTGCCACCAGAAAACCTCCCCCACAAATCTGCAGCATGGGAATGCTAACATGGGTCTACCCTACAGGGTTGTTGCAAGAGCAGGTGAAAGTGCATAGCTGAAGCAGGTGAATGTAGGGATGCCTTTCAGCTTAGACAGCTACTGGCCATGATTGAGATGTTCTACCTCCACTCATTCAAAGGTAGTTTTGCCTCTGAATGCTAGTTGCTGGGAGCCACAAATGGGGAGTGTTGTTGCTGAGCTCAAATCCTGCCTGTGGTTGCCCCCTTAGGATGTCGACTGCAAGAACAGGATGCTTCCTGATCTGGCAAGGCTCTTCTGACATCCATCATTTCTGCAGAGCACTTTTGAGAGTAAAAAATGCTGCTTAAAAGCTGAGGAACCTGAGATGGCTCAGTCAGTAGAGCACGAGACTCTTAATCTCAGGGTTGTGGGTTTGAGCCCCATGGTTAGGCGAAAGATTTCTGCATTGCAGGGGGTTGGACTCGATTAACCTCATGGTCCCTTCCAACTCTATGATTCTATGATTTTATTTTCCCCGACCGCAATGACTTGCCTACCCAGAACATACAGAACTTATTGTCAGGGGCTGGCAGGATGCTGTGTGCACGGGGCTGGAGTCTGACTATGGATTTGTGGGGAACTGTATCAGCCGGGAGGAAAAAGTCACAGACAGGAGAAGCTTCAGAGCTGTAGGGTGCAGCACTGGAGGAAGAGGAAGAAGAGGCAGGTTGGGCAAGTGAAGGGCTGGATGCTTTTCCGCCCTTTCTTGCACCCTTGTCTCCCAGAACCAGGAGGGGATTGAAGAGGAAAGCACAGCGGCAGCTTCCATGCAGGTGGAAGGAGTGTGTGACCCCCTGTTGCTGCAGGTGCTCCATAGAGCGCAGACCTGGGAATAGCTGCCTAGATGCTAGATTGGTGTGATTAGATATCCAGAGCTGTAGAAGCAGCTGTTAATGTTCTCCTTGACAACAAAGAGTTACCCTTCAGCAGTGCTGAGAAGCGGCCTTAGCATTTATTTCCTTGTTTGTTTGTTTGTTTGTTTGTTTGTTTGTTTCCATCATCATTTATCTTGATGTTCCTGTGCATTAGGAGATGACTGAAAATGGCAATCACCAGATGTTGGTCAAGGTCCGATTCCAGTTTAAGCAGACCAATGAAGACGAGCTGTCAATCAACAAAGGCGACATCATTAACGTCACCCGGGTCGAGGAAGGAGGCTGGTGGGAGGGGACCCTTAATGGGAAGACAGGCTGGTTCCCCAGTAACTACGTCAGAGAAATTAAATCTACTGGTAAGAGAACCTATTATTAATTGGTATTAATATTAACTGTTACTCTTTTTCTTCTTCCGCTTATGGGGCTGCATACTTTTTGTAAGCAGCTGCCCCCAATATGATTCATTTGGATGGGCAGGATGTAAGATTAATAAATGAAATGCATTTTATTTTTTTTGCTGTTTTCCCTACTATATGATTTTTAGAGCACACTTCCCCCTATTGTGTGCCTTTTGTGCACAGTGGTTGTAGAACTGTATCACAAAATGTGGAAAAACTGCAAATACCAAAGGATGGCTGTGTTCCAGTTCCCATGTTGTTTTGATAGGTACAAATCAGGAAGGTTTGCATTAAAATCTGTGGCAGACCAAATTTCACCCCCATATCTAGCCAAGGATGATGTGAGTTGTAGTTCAGCAATATCTGCAGGACCACAGATTCTACATTCCTACATTAAACCGTGTGGCTGGCTATATCTCAATAAGACCGGAACCTTCATATGGTCTAGCCTCTTTGTATGTTCGTTGAAATTGGGATGGTGATGATATCGATTTAAGGATCTTGTTCCAGGCCCCCTGGCTGTGCTTTCATATTTTTCAGTCTGTCACTGTAAGGAGCAGAGAATGCTTCCTTGTTCCTGTTCCAAAATGGACCATTTGGGTTTGTCACCCAGCTTTAAGGAAATAAGCCAAACAGCCCCAAGTTTATCATTACAGCCATCGAGTCATGTGTTCCTTGTATCAGGTCAGCAAAGCTCTTACTGAGATGGTGATCATACTCCCGCCCACAAGGACAACGTCTCCAAGACAGGCTTTGATCTGTTCCAGCATGGCTGTCATATGATGGTCATCTCTCTTGGCATCCTGGGATGTCCTGGGGGCTCAAAGGCTGGCTTGCCACTGTCCTGCTTCTAGGGTCATCTTGGAAGTGCCACAGGGGCTGCCCTCTTATGGAGCCAGGAAGCACTGCAAGGGAATGAGCAATAAATAAAGGCAGAGTGTGACCCTGGGGGGAAATCAGATGGCTCTGCTCATTGCTGCTTTCACTTCTGCCTTGTTCTCTGGGCAAACAAACCATAGGCTCTTTATGCATTAGGTTTCTAACACTGGGTTGCAAGCTCTTTGGGGCAGGGAGCTGTCCTTACAGCAATGCTTTAAAAAATTGGCAATGTAATATATAATAACATTGCAATCGAACAGGTACAAGTATGGATACAAATAAGCAAATAAAAGGAGCAAGGAAATCCGAAACGGATAAGCTCAGACCTGGGGCTAAACAAGGCTCTCGTTACTTTTTCCAGGCCACACGGCTTAACAGCCTTGTTCTGCATTCTCTACAACTGCTTTTGCCTGGCTGGAATGTGCCCTTAAATAATTCCTTCTGTTTGTTTTATTTTGTTTAACATTTAGAAAAGCTTTGAAGGCAGCCCTGTTTAGATAAGTTTTTAATGTTTGAAGTTTTATTCTGTTTTTAGTGTTCTGTTGGGAGCCACCCAGAGTGGCTGGGGAAACCCAGCCAGATGGGCAGGGTATAAATAATAAAATTATTATTGTTGTTGCTGTTGCTGTTTTGTTTTTTTGTTTTGTTTATTTGCTTCCTTGCTTGGATGAGAGATGGGCAAGGGGAGGGTTGAGATTTATATATTTCATAAAAGTTACACACAGCTTGATTGTAAAAACCCAACCTCAAAGTGGTTTACAAAAAGAATAGAACAACGAAATTCTCAGCTAAAAACAACAATGTAACAATCTTAAAAAATAATAAAATCCAATGATAAACTAAAAACCAAATTAAGGCACATGTCAGCATTCTACATGTTTGGAGAGGCTTTCCTAAACAAAAGTCTTTCTTAACAGGAATCGAAAAGTAAACAGTGAAGGAACCCACCTCATGTCAATAGGCAGGGAGTTCCAAAGATTGGGTTCTGTCACGCTAACAGGTTGCAAATGTAAAAACCTCTGGCTTTTGTGTAGCTGGAATATGGCCAGTTTTACAAATGTGAGAGTCACCCTGGTACACCAGGGTTGTACTGGGTGGTTTAAAAAAATTGTGGTTTGCTGGCTTTAATGAAAGGACCTATTGTCAACATCAGTCACTACTACAGTCTGGCGATTGCAATCTGTTTCTTGCCTGCACAGTTGTTTAAATTTTGCTTGAGATGCCATCTCTTCTCACCATCACCTGACAGAATAACAATTCCCACTGCTTCTCTTCCAGATAAACCACTTTCTCCAAAAGCTTTGAAAGCAGTTGAAAGCCCTCAGCTCACCAAAAATTACTATGCTGTGGTAAGTTCGTTAAGTCCCCATTATCACTCAGTACTATTAATTAGAATTATTACTCTTATTATTCACAGGGGAGTTGTTGTTATTGTTGTTGTTTGGAAGACTGCAGGTATAGTCCTTGAGGTCTTATGATATTCTCATTTGAACCAGAGAAGTTACTAAGAGTTCCAAATGGGGGCATATTTCCCTCAAGGCATTTGAACATTTGCTGTCATCATTTATACATAAAGTAAAAAAAAAAAGTAAATATTTATTTCTTTATTTTTAAGATGCATTATATGTTTTGCCACAAGATTTAGAGAAGTACCAAAAAACTTTTCGAGGGAATTATTTACTGAGTGTTCATTCTGACTTGTTTGCGGGGAGGAGGTTAGACGACGATGCATCAAGCAACTGTTACCCTACCTTCTACTGCATTTTCCTCATCACTTTCCTTCCTGCAAAAGGTCCAGTTTTCCAAGGGGAAATAGGTTTTGTTGCACAGGGCCTTTGAATGAGCATTGATTGCTTCATCTAAATTTGCCTGGATGTGACTGAATCCCAAGATCACCACAGTCTGGAAGTGACCAGACGTGAGAGCTCCCCCTGGAGGCATTTACGAAAGCATTCTGCCATGCGCAGAATGATTTAAGAGTGGAGCAAAGTCCGAACCACATGCTCCTGCTGAATATTTATATATATAATATCATACACACACATATAATATTATCACATAATCATAATATAAAATCATAATATCACACAATCATAATACACAATCACACACTCATAATATGATATCACATAATGATATCATACATAAAATCATCACACAGTCATATCATGTAAATATGATCATTAGTGAAGAAAATTAACCCCTTCCTATATCCAGCTACTCCATGACGTGGAGCATGGAAGGCAGACTGAGGCAGTCTACTGGCTGCACAAGCACAGTGTCACAGCCTGTCCATGTGTGTTAAATATTGGGGCAGGGGAACCTGATCTTTCCTTTGAAATCTAAAGTTCACTGAGAAATGCTGGCAAGCAGCCATCTGGGCAGAAGCTAGCAAGTTTGGCTACCCCAGCGATCTGCCGCAGGGCTCCCATTTAATGAGATCATTTTGTATGTCTCTGCTTACCCTCCCTTTCTCTCTAAATCTGCTTGACCTACCATTAAGACATCTTGGTGCTATGTGGCTGAGTTTGACACACAGGATGTGACACTAATGGGGTAGGAAAATGCTCCGGACTTAGAACAGAGTGGGCCTCGAGAACCAGGAGGCAGAATACATTGGCATTTAAAATAGATCTGTATCGTTGTGTTGAATTCCCTGGCTTGGTGTTTCCAGCACAAGCAGAGTCCTTTGAACAGAAACAGAAAGAATATTGGGAAGTGTAGTTTTCCCCTACAGAGCTACAATTTCCAGCACTATGCAAAAAAATGCAGCACTTAGTTAGGACCCAATGTCTGATCTTCATGATCTCTGCAGCTGGAGTATCCACTTGCCCTGTTTCATTATAGAGAACAACTCAGCTCCTCCACCGTGTCCTCACAGAAGTAGAGATTGAGCCGGATTGTGAGAGCAGGGATTGAATAGTGGGGGAGATTCTGCATATCCTTTTGTTTACCAATGACCAGTGCCCTTTTAAACTATGGAGTGATTGCCATAGCATGCAAGGGGCATAGAGTTGGCTTACGGACAGCATCTGATCCCTGGAAAATTCTGGCCCTAATGTTAGCACCTTGGCTTCAGCTGGTTCCTTCATCGGAGCTACAGGCTTTATGGTGCAGTAATTAGGTGCTCAGCCTGCAGAATTCAGTCCTCTCCCTCAACACTAGAACTTGTGGACACCCAAGGAAGCTGGATGTTGGGAGAGTGAGGACAGAGAAAATAAAGCACTTATCCATGCACTGCATAGTTAAACTATGGAACTGGCTCTTCCAGGAGATGGTGAGGGCCACCAACTTGGATGGCTTGAAAATAGGATTGTACAAATCCGTGGAAAAGGAGGCTGTCAGGGGCTGCTAGCCATGATGCCTGTGTTCCACCACCGCTGCCAGAGGTGATTCTGCCTCTGAATGCCGCTTTATGGGGATTATGAGAGAGAAGGAAAATTATAGCTTCTGAAGAGAGACCACAGCAGGGAGGAAAGGGTTAAATTCTCCCTCCACACCCCATGGTTATCACCTTCCCACCTCCCACTCCAGCAGCTGCTGTGTCTTTTCCTTTTTTAAAATCCTCCATCTTAAATGCAATAAATAAATAAATCCAGGTTCAAACCCAGAAGCTTCCCAAAAGCAAAGTCCTTCATGCATGATATGCTGGTCTCATGGGGAAATGTAGGAAAATGGCAGAACATCTGCTTTGCATGCAGAAAGCCCCAAGATTTAATCCCTGGCATCTCCTGGTTGTTGTTAGCATCCATCTGTCTCGAGAGACAACGGAGTACGCCTCCAGAGGTGAAGTCAAACTGCTGTGTTAGCAGCACCAAATGACTTTTCTGGGGTGCAATCCTGGTCAGTGTGTCTGGAGGTGCTGGGCTGCCCAGAGGACAAGACCTCCCCTTTGGCCTTGTTGATATGGTCCAAAGGAAAGCAGAGCAAGGCGTTTGCACCCGCTTGGCTGCAGGAGTTGATGAAAGGAGGCATGCAAGGCACCACCCAACCATCTTAGGGTCTCCATTCTGGATTTGTGTAGATTTCTTGTCCTGACTATATCTCACAAGGCAGTGGAGGTTTAGGACCAGAGTTTCCCTTCTCCTAGGTGGGCTACCTGCCCAAGTGGATGAGCCCTGATAGGGTTGATACATCTCTCTCTCTCTCTCTCTCTCTCTCTCTCTCTCTGTGTGTGTGTGTGTGTGTTTTCAAAACACCCTCCCCCTCTCTTTCTTACACACACACCCTCACTTGCTACAGGTACTTCAGAATATTCTGGAAACAGAACGGGACTATGCCAAGGAGCTGCAGATGCTTCTGGGAACGTACCTGAGACCTCTCCAGTCCTATGACAAGTAAGATCCAACTTGCTATTGAGTTGAAGTCTTCTGTTAAGATGGGTAGAGATTAATCCTTGATTTGTACAAATTCTTGAACGGTTATTTACTATTTAGATTTCCCCAGCTCCAAAGCCTGTCGCTGGTTAGACTTGACTCTTTAAAATATATTTTTACCTGAATGTGCATCTCTGAATCCAAAAGTCATTAGTGATGGACACAGCTTTAAAACTTTTAAACACCCTACTCACAGATTTTAAAGGTTCATTTTAAATGTTATATTTCTTTTCCATTACTTAAGCTTATCCCCAAAATGGACAAAAGAGTCCTATTACAGGAGGAGTGATATACACTCAAAATTCAAGTGTGTTGTGGAAATTAAGGAACAGGTTGTTGGTGATCAAAACATTGTAACTGATATGATCACAGTCTGTTTCAGGGCTGGGCAGCCTCTGACCCTTGGACTGGACTTGACCCACCATGCCTCCCCATTTTAGGAAAGCCCACCCATGCACTCTATGACAGGTGTCAATGTGTGATGTCAGGGGTGGAGTGCGTGGAAAGGGCAAGGCTTCAAAGGGACAATCAGGAGCTCAAAATAGCCTCTTGATTGCTTGTTGCTGAAACAGAACAAGGTAGCAGGAGCTCAAGGAGGGGAAGAAACTGCTTTTTCCTCCCAGTGATTCTCCTTGAAGCCTCTCCATGCTGATCCAATGTCCAATGCCCAAGATTGAAAGGACCAGTGCAGAGTGGACTCTGCAAACCTTCCCATACACCCGCTTCCAACCTCCAGTGGAGAGCCAGTGTGGTGTAGTGGTTAAGAGTGGTAGACTCGTAATCTGGGGAACTGGGTTCGCGTCTCTGCTTCTCCACATGCAGCTGCTGGGTGACCTTGGGCTAGTCACACTTCTTTGAAGTCTCTCAGCCCCACTCACCTCACAGAGTGTTTGTTTGGGGGAAGAAGGAAAAGGAGAATGTTAGCTGCTTTGAGACTCCTTAGGATAGCGATAAAGTGGGATATCAAATCCAAACTCCTCCTCCTCCTCCTCTTCTTCTTCCTTGTCTTCTCCTTCTTCTCCAGTGTCTCCTGGTTCCTGTAGCTTCTGTCCTCAGTGCTCCCAAAATTGAGACAAACTAGTCTGCAAAGGGTTGGGAACCCTGCAAAGGATTTTGACAATGTGTGTGGCTTCACCTGCCTGCCAAATTTGACCCACAAGGCCGATTCTGATAAGGATTCAGCCTGTGGACCCTAAAAGGTTTTCCTCCCCATGCCCAATGGAAGCTTCCTATTACATGAAATGAAAGCACCATATTCCTTCAGTGCTTTTTAATGAGCAGATTTTATTTGCCCACTGTCTTGGTATTTGAATTCTTCTAGGCTGAGTGCAATGGATATTGCATCTTTACTTGGAAATGTGGATGAAATCTGCACCTTTCAGCAAACTCTCAACCAGGTGCTGGAAGAATGTGCTCAGTAAGTGCTTGACATTGCATTCGGGCAAATGTTTCCCAATTCTTTGAAGCCTGCTAATTGGGAGGGGTGGGGTCAAGAGGAAAGGATTGTCCAGTTGGAATATATGTAGTGAAGAGGGAGAAATTCATATCAGTTCAGCTTTTAATGTGAGCCTGGCTAAGCCACACTTGCCAGAGCAATGCACAACCCAAAGTACTGCCAGCCTTTTAAAATTCTCACTTCTCTGAATTTTCCAACTCAGTTCTCCAACCAAAAAATGTTGGATGCATGCATTCATGAAAATCCCATCCATAAGTGCTTTATTCTAGGGGAAATCGCTCACAAGGAGGTGCACACTTGGCAGAATTGTGCACAAAACTATATCTACCAGGAGAAATGTAAACTTAACACGCTGACATATCTTTCGGGGGATCTTTTAAAAAAAATATAAGCTGAAATATGGAAAACTGAATTTAAGGTTAGGGGGGAAATGGAAGGGTTTGCTTGACCCTTGCTTAGATATAAGAAAACCTGATTACAAATGCTTTCTTGTCTTTGGAAAGATTCTGTGACCTTTAGCAAATTCTTGGCCTTGCTTGCTCATATGCATGGTGTAGGCAAGGGCTTGAACTTGGGAGATTGCGCTTTGCTAACCAGGTGAGCTCCTGACTGAGGTGCAAGACATGACCTCCTGACCAACTCCCCATTCCCTTAACCATTGCACAGAAGCCTGCTCTGAAACCCTTCCCTTGTATATTACCTGCAGGCTCCCAGAGCACCAGCAAAAAGTGGGGAGTTGCTTCATAAGCTTGATGCCCCAGTTCAGGTCTCTGTACCTCACCTATTGTGCTAACCACCCTTCTGCAGTCAACGTCTTGACTCAGCACAGGTAAAAATTAAAATACTATTCTATTAGCTTTTCTCGTTCCCTGTCTTCTTCCTCTTCCTCCTTCCCTTTTAAATCCCCCCTTCTGCCCTGTGCAATCCAGGAACTCTAAAATCCTGAATTATGGAGAATATGAAAAGGCAAGTTAAACTTGGCACATCCTAGTTACAGGTAGGTAGCCGTGTTGGTCTGCCGCAGTCGAAACAATACCATAGATGGTATCTGAAGAAGTGTGCATGCACACAAAAGCTCATACCAATAACAAACTTAGTTGGACTCTAAGGTGCTACTGGAATATTTTTTTTTATTTTGGCACATCCTGTTATTCCTCTATTACCTTGTTGCTGATTAGGTGTGATTAAATCATGTTATAAGGTATGATATTTATGTTGATTGCTTATCTACGTGTAGCAACAATAAGTTACCAGATCTGGGAATTACAGTATATTTTTAAACTCATAAACATTTTATTTTGTTTTAAAAGTGCCATTCAGAATGCTGCCAGCTAGAGACCCTAAGAGCTGCCATGTTGTTTCAGAGCAAGAGTCCATCTTGTTCAGTATGTTTTTTGTGTGCACCTGTCTTCCAGTGATGAGCTGGAGAAGTTCATGGAGATTCAGGGAGCCCCCTGCCCAGGGATACTGACCTTAACCACAAACCTCAGCAAACCATTCACACGACTGGATAAATACATCATCCTTCTGCAAGAGCTTGAGAGGCACATGGAGGTGAGTTCAGTGGCTGGGAGAGGCATACCTGCTAGCAAAAGAAGGGTTTGTTTGTGCCCTCTGAGCAATCATGTCCCTGGTACTTTTGGCCAACTCCCAACAGCAGGGTATGGTCAGCCATTCAAAGACCACATTCCCCAGGGGATTGTAAGTCAGAGCCAAAGGCAAAGTGGCCACACTCCTTTACTCTTCCTTCAACTCCTCTTTCTCCTTTTCATAAAATTATAGAGTTGGAAGGGACCCAAGGGTCATCTAGTCCAATCTCCTGCCATGCAGGAATCTTTTCTTTCTGCCTCCCCCCCCCACTTTCCCCTCATTGCCATCCATGTGAAATTAGACCAAGGGCCACAGGTTGTCCACCCCTGCTCTGTGGATTTTTATTTGCAGCTCTTGCCGACACAAGTAAGCCAACTTCAGGCCTCAAATACTTGCTTGTCTTGTTTCACCTTACCTTCTGGGCACCAGGTAGGTCCAGAGGCAAAAGCAGGCAGAGAAATGAAGGTTCTCTTTGTATACAGTAGGCTGGTTTCTGCATGCACTCTCTCTCAAGCCCTCTATGCTCCCATTCAGGCAAGTAAAAAAGCAGTTTCAGAGTCCAAGGCACATTGCAGTCAAGCAAAAGTGCTTCAGGAGGTGACACAGCAGGGCTGGTAGAGAGGCTTGGAGGAATCTGAACCCCAGCCCTGTGGAAGATTAGCAGCAAAACATAACTGATGCATGCTCTTGCAAGCGTGAGAAGTGGCTCAGACCACAGAGCTGTATTGCTGAGAGGCAGATACTCAGACCATAGAAATGCAATGGGTAGAGAGGGTTCTCTGTGATGTCATTTCCCCTCCTCTTCTGCAGAGGAAGGAAGAGCTGGGATAGCTCAGTTGGTAGAACATGAGGCTCTCAGGGTTGTGGGTTTGAGCCCCAGGTAGTGCGAAACTTTCCTGCATTGCAGGGGGTTGGACTAGATGACCCCTGTGGTCCCTTCCAACTCTACAATTCTATAATCAAACTTCTTCCCTCTCTCTCTTCCTTTGACCAGTGATGGATGCAGACATGCCTCCACTTGCCCCAGCTTTAGGCACATGCCTGAAGCTGGTTATGCAGTAAATATAAATACCTTGTCTGCATAGTTTTTATGGCTACTATTGGGGGAACCAATGCATGATTATAAAGTAAGTAAATCATATTTTTAAACTTAGTTTACAGGTTGTTGCCTAGCTCTGTGCTAAGCGGTGTCTAAGAAAGAGAGAGCCAGCTTACTTCGTTAACTGGACTTGCTCAAAACAAGATTTTAAACTCTAATTCCTATGCTTTTACTTTTGCTGCCAAAGATGGGATTTTGAAACCGTCCAACCTATAGATGAGGACACCTGGAGAGATAATTGCAATTAATATATCCTCTCTTATCCATTAAAACCCATCCCACAAGTCCTGAACCGCCCCACCCCAGTTTTAGATGGTTGTAAACTGCCTTAATATCCTTGGGGTAAAATTCAGTATATAAATGATTCCAAAAAATAAGAATGGGTCTTAATATACGCCCCCTTGATCTGCTGCACTTTCACACACACACACACACACACACACACACACACACACACACTTAGATATACCTGCCCTTTTGCACTCGCTAAAGCTTCTCTTTTCCTAGGAAGCTCATCCGGACCACGAAGATGTCTTGAGAGCAATCACCTCCTTCAAGTCTCTTGTGGTAAGTCTTGGAAGCAGGCTCTGTGAGCCACACATCACCAGGAGTGGAGCAACCTAGGGGGATAATGGAGGGTCAAAAACCCAAGACTATTTCTGCAGTGGGGTCCCCATCTCCAATGTCTGCCCATTCAGCGCGAAAGGGGAGTTTTTCAGCCACTGAGAAGGTGTCTTCTCACCCTGCAGCCAATCAAAGTGGAAGGAGGTGAGTCAGCCGCTGAGGATTGGCTCCTAGGGTCACTCTGGAGAATGTGCACAGGAAGAACACAGAGAACAGATTGTTCTGTGTGTTCCAAAGCTCAGCAATTAGGGAAACTGGGGAAAAACCAGGTGCTTCAGTTTCAAGAAGGTGGTTGCAAGTTCTGCTACGTACAAGGAAAACACAAGTTAAGCTACTCTGAAATAATATATTGGAGCATATCAAATCATCTGCCCACTCTTTTGCACAGAAAATAAGATGATCTGTTTGAAAGGCAACACATAAAGGTCTGCATTGACCATTATAATATTTAATATTTTTATTTTTATTTCTGCAAACCTTGAGTCTTCCTAATCCTTCCTCTGACTTACGCGTGGATGGTGCCCTGATGTGGGTCTATGCTTGTAGAATGAATTCACCATTTGTATGGGATAGGAGTAAGGAACCCACCCAAGGGCCCAGTTCACTTCTGTGCGACCTCCCTGGGGCCACGTGCCAGTGGTGGGAGGGGGGACTGTAGACAATAATGGGCAGAGCAACAAATGCACATTTTACCTTTCCATGGCATGCTCCTTTCTACCCCCACCAACACCTCTATCATCCATCCAGGCAAGCAAGTTATTGGAGTTCAGGGCACATTCCAGCTAGGCAGAAAAATATTGAAGGAGCATATGAAGTGAGGGCCGTGTCTTACGGAGAGGTTGCTGGGGAGGGAGTGTGGCCTGGGGAGAATCTGACAGCGAGGGCCACATCTGGCCCCCAGTACAGACATTTCCACCCCTAGTATGTGTAAGGAGTGCCCCTTTGAATCCCACCCCCGTGCATTTTCCTAGGAATGTTCACTCACATAAATTCAGAAGCTGTAGAGATTTAAAAGGGGGGATTTAAACTCTCCACATGGGGGCACTCTTACCCCACTCAAAGCTCGATCTTCTGTTCTTAGGAAAGCAAAGATTCTTTCTCTTGCCTCTTCCGCTGCCTTCACTGTAGCCCAGTCTGGATAACCTCATCAGAGAAGAAGCACATGTTGTGGTGGGAAGGTGGGCAGGAGACTTCTGAAGCTGGGTGCAAAGAAGGAGGTGGATGTTGGTTGAAAACAGGGAAGAAAAGAGGCGTTGAGTTAGCTCAGGCGGCTGGGGAGTGGGGGCATTGCTGCGCTTCTCCTGCACAAGGTCCCTGGTTCAACCCCCTTCATTTCCGCAAAGAAAGAGCAGGAAAGATCCTTCTCTTCTGCCTGAGACCCCAGAGAGCCGCTGCTAACCATAAGAACACCTGAAGAGCCCTGCTGGGTCAGTATAACGGGGATATCTGGTCTTGCACCCTGTTCTCTCAGTGGCCAACCAGATGCCCAAATGGGAAACCCAGAAGCAGGACCTGAATCACTCGCGATTCCTAGCAACCAACAGAGGCCTATTGACTCTGATACATGAGGCAGAACGTTGCTGTTTTGTCTAGCAGCCACTGGAGCCACGAACCACCTTTGTTGCCATCCCTTGGTTCTTAAATGAGGCATCCAGAACCAGAAATCTATTCCCTCTCCTCCCATTTCATAGAATCATAGAGTTGGAAGAGACCACAAGGGCCATCGAGTCCAACCCCCTGCCAAGCAGGAAACACCATCAGAGCACTCCTGACATATGGTTGTCAAGCCTCTGCTTAAAGACCTCCAAAGTAGGAGACTCCACCACACTCCTTGGCAGCAAATTCCACTGTCAAACAGCTCTTACTGTCAGGAAGTTCTTCCTAATGTTTAGGTGGAATCTTCTTTCTTGTAGTTTGGATCCATTGCTCCGTGTCCGCTTCTCTGGAGCAGCAGAAAACAACCTTTCTCCCTCCTCTATGTGACATCCTTTTATATATTTGAACATGGCTATCATATCACCCCTTATCACCCCTTTGTGTTTTTTTGGGAGAGGGAAGAAAAACGGGGGTTTGTGTTTTGCCTTACTCTTTATGCTTGCCCTCTGATCTGTAACCAAAACCTTTCTTTTCTCTCTTGGCAGTTCCAGTGTCAGGAGATGAGGAAGAGGAAACAGCTTGAGCTCCAGATCCTGTCAGAGGCCATCCAGGGATGGGAGGGCGAAGACATAAAATCAATGGGCAACGTCCTGTATATGTCACAAGCCTTGGTCCAGTATGGAGGGAGTGAGGTGAGAGCAGCAGCACTTAATATCCTAAACCTTGAAGGCTGCACACTTATCTCCATCACCTCTTTGTCCGTTCTCTGTGGTCAAGGGCCCTGGTATGACCCTCTTCCCCCCAGCTCCACCAAAAAGGAGGTTTCTCTCATTTACACATCTCAAGTCCAATATGGGAGAAGGTGAGAGGGGCAGACTAAAAGAAGAAGAAGAAGAAGACAACCTGTGAATACCACTCATGTTTGCCTCTGTGATTTCCTTCCCTGACCTTAAATGAACAAGAGGATTGTGGGGATTTTCACTCGCATTTACATTTCTGCCAGAGTTCTCCAGCCTATCTAATTCAACCCCTTCCCAGGCTTGTGATGGTGTGAGACTCAGGTAGCAGCAGGCTGTGCCATTTTAGGGGTGGTGAAACTTTATGTTTGCAAATTTCTACAGTGAGGAGTCTTTAAAAATGTGTTTTTAGGTGTGAGGAATTCAAATCTCCTAAAGTTTTTGGAGAACAGTTAGCTTGGTAAACCTATGTTTTGATGAAGAAGAGCACAAACTGCTTTTGGAAACCCAAATAATTTTAATTTTGCCTTCTGAAAATGCTGGCCATTGCTAAATAATATTGATAATATTAATATTAATATCAATTTATAACTGCTAGTACTTGGCAATCTTTTTAATGATTTCTGTGCAGTTTTACACATATTTTACTTGCCGGTCAAAACAAAATTATATTAATTTAAGCAAAATATCTTTTAGGGTTAGGGTTAGGGTTAGGGTCCCCAAGTCATGTTGCAACTTTTTAGCATTTTCCTCATTTCTGGAATTTGAAAACTGAAAAATTCAATATGCCCTAAGTCAGGTGGGCCTCAGTGTGAATTTCTCTTTTTTGTTTCAGGAAAAAGAAGAAAGATACCTCTTGTTGTTTTCTAATGTCCTGCTGATTCTCTCTGCCAGTCCTCGGATGAGCGGGTTTATGTATCAGGTGAGTAGTGTCTTCTTGGGATTGCAGCAATTTGGCTTTTTTTTGGAAGGACAACTGTGCATTATGGCCACGTGTCCCCCCTCCAAAAAAAAAAATCCACCAGAGGGGGGGGGCTATGACTTTTTCTAGCCTTTTTGCTAATTGACCCCTGCCATTCATAGCTGCACCTGGAGTTGGACAGTTCTGTCAATTTCACTTTCTACTCTTTATTTTTTCCAACCTTACATTTGGTTCAGTCCATTTCATTAACAATTTGTGGTGAGAGAGATGGCGTTCTTTTTAAAAAGTCTGCACAAAAATGCCCATACATTGATGCGCTTGCACTTGTCCTAACAGGTGCAATTTTTTCTGTAAGCAGGTTGCCTAATATATACAGCTTTCCCTGAAATAATGTAGTTTTGTACATTATTTGCAGCAGAATATGCTTTTTTGTGTGTGCGCACACTTTGCCTGGGGAGCTGAATCACAAAATTTAGAAAGCAGCATGAAATTTCAAAGGAGAGCTCTGTTTTAGTTTCCTTATTAGTTCAGGAAATGTAAATGAGGTAGGTTTGCCTTAAGAAAAAAGAAATCTATTCATTTGACAATTATTAACAATAATCAACAAAACTGCTCCAGAAAAAAATACTTCAAATCATAATATTCTACAGTAAAGTATGGCTTAAGATGAAATGACAATATTTCTTCCAAAAGAACCCCCTCAAAATCTACTTGAATTTGCTTTTGCGGGAATAAATTATTTTCTTGACAATATTGTATAAGGGGCAACTGGTTTCCCCAAAATTCATTTCCATATTCACTTGCAATTCTCATCCTTAGATGTTATTTTTGACAGTGTAGCCAAATTCCAGACTTTATGAAGCCAATCTTTCCAAGGAGCAATGCAACTTTTTATTTTTTATTTTGTATAAATACTTACGGAAGCACCATAAACCTGGCACTAGATTAGAGCAGGCATTCTCTCTTCACACTTACACAGGAAGGCACACATTATCTTCAGATGCACTGATGTATATGTCTACCATTTAAGATCAAAGAAACCCAGCTCCCCTGCTCCCCCCCTTTCAAAACTACTCTTTGAGTCATATGCCGATTTGAGCATATTCAGCTAATTGATTTGATGAGTTGACTTGGGTTTCTTTTATAAGGTGGCAGTCCCTAACTAAAATTTACATATTGCAAAAAAAAGTCAGTCAAGGTTTCTCAGAAAAACGTTGACATAATACCTTTCTTTCTTTCTTTCTTTCTTTCTTTCTTTCTTTCTTTCTTGGGAGCAGGGAAAGCTCCCTTTAATAGGTATGATGGTCACAAAACTAGAAGATGTGGAAGTCAATGAACATGCTTTTGAAATTTCAGGTCAGTGTGCAGCTAGCGCCTTAGATGCATGCATTGATTAGATTAGATTGAATATATATACCCACTTTTCTACTGTAAAGATACTCCAAGCGGCTTGCAATAGAAGGCAAAAAAAGAAGAAGCAACATATAGCAATGATGCAAAATGCTGAATACAATATAAAATACATCGAACGTAAGAACATCGGGAGAACCTTGCTGGATCAGGCAAAAGGTCCTGTTCTCACAATGGCCATGCCTACATCCTGTGGGGAAACCCACAAGCAGCAAGTGAGTGTACCAGCCACTCTCCCCACTTGTGAATTCAGAGATACTGGTATTCAGAGAGATGCCAAGTGGCATTCAGCTAAGTTTTACTCATATTAGACTCACTGAAAACAATTACAGACTGAGGTCCATGAGTTTCAGTGTGCATATTTTCAGTAACACTGAGTTGAATCCTTCTGATGGCCTCTGGCAGTGGAAAGAAGATGCTGCCACCATGGTTGGTAGCCTTATTTAGTGGAAATAAATGGTATATTGCAGTGGTGGTGAACCTCTGGCCCGTAGGCTAAAATCCTGACCTGGCAGGGCATTCCAGTTTGGCCCATGGCGCCATTTTCCACAAGCCCCATCCTTCTGTCAATCAAGTGATGTCACTTGTGGCAGCAGCTGATGAGCCGGGAGGGAGGGAGGGTGGGATTCAGTTCTGCCTTGGCTGTGCAAACAAGTGCTTGAAGCCAAAACAGAATGAGTGGGCTATTATTATTCTTGTTTTTAAATGAGTTAACCTGGTTTGTACAGGGAGCCTGATTGACCGGATTACGGTGCATTGCAACAGCAGCCAGGATCTACACGACTGGCTTGACCATTTGCACAGGCTGACCAGGGGGACGGTTTCAAGCGGCAGCCTCTCCAAGACACACTCCTGGGGCTCTCATTCTGTAAGTTGATCTGCTTAGTGGGGCAATCTTGGTCTGTGCCAGGCTCCTGGGGAGGCAACACACCTTCTGTTCCTGCAGGGGGTGCTAGTGTGCTGGAAATCCACTATGACCAGAATCCTATGTTGAAGAGAGAATGGGTTGCCTTCACCCTCTGCCCTTCAGATCCCTTTTGACGCCTCTTAGATTGTGTGCTCATTTATTAAACTATTTGGGTTGGATAAAGCTGCAGCTGCTTATTTTGTTTCCTTGATGTTTCCCTAATTGTTGATTTCCACATTATAGCTGAGCTTTCACCAACTGTGAAAAGCCACTTCTGGATTTTTTTATTTTAAATTATATTTTTTCCATGTTACAAAACCACATTCACATTAAAACAAACATTTCCCCACTCCTATCGCTGGTGGCACTGTGGGTTAAACCACATAGCCTAGGTCTTGCCAATCAGAAGGTTGGCGGTTCTAATCCCAGTGATGGGGTGAGCTCCGGTTGCTCGGTCCCAGCTCCTGCCAACCTAGCAGCTCGAAAGCACGCCAAAGTGCAAGTAGATAAATAGGTACCGCTCTGGCGGGAAGGTAAATGGTGTTTCCGTGCGCTGCTCTGGTTCGCCAGAAGCAGCTTAGTCATGCTGGCCACATGACCCGGAAACTTTATGCCAGCTCCCTTGGCCAATAAAGCGAGATGAGCACCGTAACCCCAGAGTCGGTCACGACTGGACCTAATGGTCAGGGGTCCCTTTACCTTTTTATCTTTCTTTAAAAAAAGCCAGCCATTTACAACTTCCCTTCTTCCCTGGTTCCTTTAATTTTCCCACTATCCCTTATTCCTTTGCTATGTGTTAAACTGTTGAATTCACCCTAATCCTACCAACAATTTCACATGTTTACAGTTTTTTTCCAGATACTCCACAAAAATTTCCATTCCTCTGCTACTTCTGGAAATTTAATAGTGCAAGTTTAGTGCAAGTTTCCAGAAACAAAAAATGGGGGGGGGGGGAGAGAGACTAGCAAAAAAAGTTTGCAAACACAGCGGTACCTTGGTACTTGAACAGCTTGGCTCCTGAACAAATCGGCTCCGAAATGCCGCAAACCTGGAAGTGAGTGTTCCAGTCTGTGAACATTTTTCGGAAGCCAAATGTCTGACGGGCTTCCATGGCTTCCGATTGAGTGAAGATGGCCAATCAGAAGCCATGTCTTGGTTTTCAAATCATTTTGGGAGTTGAACGGACTACCGAAATGGATTAAGTTTGAGAACCAAGATACCACTGTAGTGGAAATGAGCAACATGTGCTGTGCTCGACTATATTTCCCTTTGTGGCTCTTATGTTGTGTGAAAGCTCAAGTGGAATCTGAACATCAAGAACATAGGAAATGGCATTATCCTGAGTTGAGCCATCTAGTTCAGTATTGCCTACACTGACTGGAAGTGGCTCCGCAGGTTTGCAGGCAGTGTTCTCTCCCAGCATCATCTGGGGATAGTACCCGGGGCCTTCGGCTTGCAAGGCGGGTGCCCTTCCCCAAATGAGGCAGCACAACCAAAATGGGCCCTCTTTCCTTTCCTTGGAAGATGTGGGAACTCTCAGCAGGTTAACAAGCTAAATCAATAAATGATAACTGTTTTATCACCAGACTTTCAGCTCTACTGGACAAGCCCGTGGCCCATTGGAGCCACCCAAAATCGTTAAGCCCTGGACCTTAAGTTGCCTCCGCCCCGCACCTCCCCTCAGGCCATCGGTGGCACTCAGCTACAAAGAGGTAATTGTCACAAATGGGTCTGGGTTGTGCCGCTGGATGAATACTGGGCATTGCTGCCTCGCTTTGTGGCTGGATGTGTAAGCTTAACACAGGAGGCTGGCCCCACTAAGCAACAAGTTTACAAATCCAGGCAGAAGGGCAACCCAGAGGCAAGTTTTTCCACCGCCGTAGAATTTTAGCGTTGGGATCGACCTTAGAAGTCATCTAGTATAAATCCTGCTGTTCAATGCAGGAGCTCTAATTTAGGACACACCTCCAGAATCCCTGAGGGATGGCTACTTGGCTTCTGCATAATACTTCCAGAGAGGAGAGCAGCTCCTACCATTAGGACGTTTCTCCTGCCGTTTAGCTGAAATCTGCTTTGTTGTCCAACAAAGTCCAACAAAGACACCTGCTCTGCCTTCTTCATGACAACCCTGCAAATATTTGAGGGCTGCTCTTATGTCTCCCCTTTTTTGGGGGGGTTATGTCAGTAGCTCAATGAAGGCGTTGACCCAGTATGCGCCAGCTGCAGAAAAGATAAAATTCCATGCCAGGGATCATTATTAGGAAAGGAACCAAATAGAAAACTGCCAATATCATAATGCTATTATACAAATCTATGGTGTGACCACATTTGGAATATTGTGCACAGTTCTGGGCTCCTTGCCTCAAAAAGGATATTGTAGATTTGGAAAAAGTTCAGGAAAGTTCAGCCAGAATGATCAAGGGGGTGGAGCAACTCTTTTATGAGCCCCCCCCCCATTTTATCCTTTGGGTGTATTTTTGTCTTTTTTAAACCCATAGAAGAACTGGGATTCTTAGGAATAAAGTATATTTCATATTTGGTAAAAAGGTAAAGGTTTACTGCTCCAGCAGCCAAACATCTCGCAGAGAAAGAAAACCACTTCCCCACTTAATTGCATCTATCCAATTTCTTCTCACACTATAACAGTGTTCAAATCTAAGCCCACAGGAAACTGAGCTGGCATAGGGGAGTTATTTGCATCATACAGGAAACTTGTGTCGCAACCCCCAAAAGGTGTTACTATAAAATCACTCTTCAATACTTTTCAGGGATTTTTTTTTAATGACTCATTTTTTTACACGACTCGCCCCTAACACTGCTTGTGCTGGAGGCTTGCTGGCTTCTGTACACGGGTGCTGATGGTCTATTTTTGTTCCTAAATTTTCATAAACATTGTCAGACATTGCCAAAGATATTTTGTTTTGTTTTGTCTTGCTCAGTATTCTTGTGTCCATTTTTCTTGGGAGTATATTCCATTGTTGTCCATGGGTCTAAGTAACTGAGCACTGGTGTGGTCACCAGTTTTTAAGTGTGGGAGCTCATCATGGCAGTCAGCATTGCCCCACTAAAGAGAAATATCAAGTGGGTGTTGGAAATTCAACAACTATGCTATAAGATATTTGGATAATGCCTTGCTCACAGGGAGGCTGTGCTGGCTTCTGTTTTGTGTTCTGGCCCCACCCACCATTGGCCAAGGCTCCCTGATTGACTTTCCTCTGTGAATCAATGGTGCTTCTTTGCGAAAAGGTTATCTATTCCTCCCCTTGAGTTTCCCGGATCCAATTCTACTGTTCCTTGTAACTGCCTATTCATCTGCCCTCTTTGAGTAAGCAGTAACTCTCCTTTGGGGGATGCGTGTGGTGAAGCCGGGAGGTGAAGGTGGGTGGAAACAGGTCCCCCTGAGAATGCAGTGCCCAAGTGCCCCTTGAAACCTGGAGCCCACACCGACTCGTACAGAGACATGACAGGCAGACTCCCCTTTGAGGGTGGATGACCCTTTCTCAGGAGCAGTTGAGTGAGCTGACCATATCCAACATGGGTGAGTAGAAGATTTAACCCCCTTCCTGCAGCAGAGGCTAACTGGGAAGAGGGGAGACCCTGAGCAGTGTCATTCAGAGTTGCAGAAGGAAACTTCCTCCATGAATGGAGAGCCTCTGGTTCCACGGGAGTTTTCCAGTGTTTAATCAATGCCTTTCCTCCTCCTTGTTATTATGAATAGTAATAGTCAAATTTGTCAGTCATTTTACAGAGCGGCTTAACAAGATATGAAATGCAATAAGCAAAAGTAAAACTTAAACCATGAGCAATGCAAAAGAAATAAAACGCTCTTCGAATGGTGTATCAGTAAGGGCAAATCCTACCCACCCCGTTAAGATACCAGGCTGAAAAAAGTCAGCTGCTTTTTCCATGAATCATGCTTACCTTCTCATGTTTGTCTTTGTCTTCTTCTTTTTATGTTCATTCGGTAGAGGATGACTTACATTTTAAAGGTAAGGATGGAATCATCTCCATGACTTCCTGGGTCGCTGCATTGCATGTATGTTTTAACAAAGGACAAGTGGGTTTTCCCCTTCTCTCTCCACCCCACCCACCCACGACCTTCTGCATTCGTGTGTCATATTTTCCCAGAGCAAAGCTCTGTGTTTGTTTGTTTGTTTTGCAATTCATTGCCATTCACTTTACTGCGTTGTCTTGGCTGCAAGCAATGGGACTTACTCCCTAGCACTTCTGCAAAGGACACTTAATGCTGCTGTTGAATTCAGAGCATGGGGAAAAAAGATTCATCTGCCTGCGGCTCTTAAGTCATCCTTTCCCAACCTAGTGTCTTCCAGATCATGGGAGCCCACAGGAATGTTTGGGGTGTGTGAGGGAGCAAGCTGATTTCTATCAAAAGAAAGCCCTGGGAAGAATAGCGGCTGTACATTCTGCATCACATCTCAGGATCTGCAAATATTAGAAATTTCCTCTTTTTTAAAAAAATGAAAGCTGGAAATCTTGGGATTATGGTTCAATAATGCACACAGAGTCCAGATGTTATGGACTCTGTGTGCATCCATGAGGAGGTTTATTCAATTTACCCGATGTTTTCCTAAGTGTTAATTTCCGCATTATATTTTGAGCTTTCATGTGACATAAAACTATATTAGAGTATAGCTCTCACTTCCATTTTATTTGTAGATTCCCTCCTCCACCACCCCACCCCCCAGAAACAAATAACACAAAAACTTGCATTGTGTTCAGCTATGATTCTGGAAGTGACTTCTAAGTCATGCAAGAGCTCAGAAATAATGTGGAAATCAACAGTTTAGGAAACAGCATAAACTAGCCTGTGAGTGCAGCCAATGGCTCTCATCCACCCTCGCCAGCGCAGCCAATAGGCTGCGGGGAATGCAGGGGAAGGAATGAATCTTTATTTGCGTCAGCCATTGGCCATAGCAATAAAACAACAATACGATATACAAAGAATAGAAATAAAAAGTTAATTATATAAAATACATTTTAGGGGTATGAATCAATAGTCAAATAGTGGATCTTATTCTGATTGCCCCAGCTAAAAACCTTGCAACCTTTGCTGTCACCTGCTCAGCGGGGAATGGAGTTGGAGTTCAGTACTATGCAAAAGGCACTAGGCTTGAAATCATTTGTATTTTCCATGATGGAAAACATTTGTAATTTTCCATGATGATCTCAAGATGGCATCCACATCGGTTCATAAGTATATGTTCCCATATGAGAAAAAGGCTTAGCCTGCAGAATTTACAAAATAGGACAGAAGCAGGAAAAGTGCAATATAAGAGATGGGAAAGTAATATCCCTTCTGGAACCCCAGAGATTTATATTGCATGGTGTCCAAACAACTCACTCACCAATCGCACCTCTGAGTTGACCAGATTTGCTCATTTCACAGAAATCACTTAGAAGAGTACCTGCCCATTTTGTTTCATAACTTTCTTTCTAGAAGGGCTAGAGACTGGGTTGTCTCATGGTTTCATCTAATTTTTACTAGCACCATCAGATAAAACAACTTTTGACTGCTAAAAAGATACCCCCAGTTAATTGGAAAGATGAATAGATACTCAAAATACTTATAAAAAGTGCAGGTGGTTCAAGCTCCACTCTCCCTTTTTCTTGAACATAGAAAGGAATGCTTCTTAGGCATCTCCTCGGGTGAGAGACATGTCTCCTCAGAGAAGCATTCATTCCCTTCCTCTCACATTGAATAGAGTGCCTCTTCTAAGTTGAGATCTGTTGTGTCACAAACATGGGTTGTTTAAATTCAAATAAACTGTTTTTCACAGAGGCAGATTTTGGACTGCACGACTGGTTCCCTTGCACAGGGTGCCAACCCCAAGGGACGCCTTCCCACCTGCTTCCCAAAATCTAGTAAGCCCTTACTTTGGGAAGGAGGGTCCCAGAGTCCTCCTGCCTTCCTCCTTCCTCCTTCCTAAAGCCTAGTTAGCACTTACCCAGCATTGGGAAGGAGACAGGAGGTCTCTTGGACCCTACTACAGCCCTCATGCTTCCTTCCCAAAGACCAGCACCTTGCTTAGCCATCTTTCAGAAGGTGACACAGGTGCTGGTGTGTGTGTGTGTGTGTGTCAAATTTTGTTTTCACACAGGGTGCTGTATTCAGGGCCGTCTTGAGCATATCTGGCATCGTGATGCAAAGATCCCTCTGGTGCCCCCCCAAGTTTCCCAGAGTTGTCGACTTGTCAACCTTTTCCCAAGGCTCTGTGGGCATCGCTCTCCTCCTGGGGAGGCTTGGGAGGCAAGCTGCACATCTGCCAGCCATATGGTTGACAGGGCACAGCTGGCGGGCGTGCAGGGAAAGGGGAGGCCGCCGGCAAAGCCACGCAGCTCCCCCACTCACTGGGGCACCCCTGAGAGGCCAGTGCCATGGCACAACGCACCAGTAAGCCCTATAGGAAAGACGGCTCTGGCCCTATTACCAAGTTCCAACCTGCTTTTTGTCCTATAAGTATTGCTTTGTCCCACAACCCCAGATTTACCAGCTGAGACCGAGATTATTGTCAGCTAAGATTTCTCTATTCATAACCTTGGTTGTCTCATTATTAAGTGAAGTATGTGTTGTTTTTGTCGTTTTTAAAAAAATAGGACTCAAGCAAGAGCCCAAAGACAATGAAGAAGTTCCTTCCAAAAAGGAAAGACAGGAAAGCATCCGATGAGGAATTTGTCGTTAGAAAAAGTGAGCTAACTTACATGACTTGTATTTGTAGTGATTGCATTTAAAAGAAAACCCGCAGATTCTCCAGTGTAATATCTAAGACCCCCCCATCTGCACTGTACATTTAAAGCAGTATCATGCCACTTTAAACAGCCATGCCTTTCCCCAAAGAATTTTGGCAGCTACTAGGAAATGTAGTTTAAAGCTGTTGAGAGTTGTTAGGAGACCCATCTCAACAGGAGATTCCCCTCACTGAGCTACATTTCCCAGACTATCCTGGGAATAGAGATTGGTTGTTAAACCACTCTGAGAATTGTAGTTCTGCAAGCAGGGGTGGGGTCTCCTAACAACTTTCAGCACCTTTTAGCAAGTAGAATGTGACCCTGGTCAGCCAGCAAGCAGATGGGCAGCTGCTGAACTTCTGCTGGAGTTCTGCATCCCCTGAATCAGAGCAGGCATCCCTAGAGGTGATTTTTCACTACACTCTACCAGCACAGTGGAAAGAGCTGGTCAAATTAAGGACAGTGGAGTCCTGCTAGTTCTGGCCAAAGGCTTGTGTAATCCAGTGTCCTGTTCTCACAGTGGCTAACTAGATGCCTGTGGGAATCCTGCAAGCAGGACCTGAATGTAACCTGCTCTCTCCCCACTTGTGATTCACAACAGCTAGTCTTCAAAGGCATGCTGTGGGTAGACTCCTCCACACTCCTGTATTTTTGGGGTCGCGTATTCTGCATAATAGTGCATTAGTGATGGATTGATTATACTGGACAGTCCACTTAGCATTCTGCTTTATTAGTTGTTCTGTGATGCTTCCCCAGTGTTACTATACGATTGCCATGCACAGGGACAGGGAAAAAAGTGAACTGGAACATTTGCAGAGAAAAGAAAAGTTACTGGGTTTCTGTAGGAAGTTGTAGCTCATGCACTGTTTGGAAATGAAGAAGACCACCCTGAAACTTCTGCAGGTGTGAAAGGTATTGAAAGTGGGTTCACGTATGACTGCCCCAATACCATCGTGAGCAGAAAACTTCATGAATACACAATACAAACTGCGTCTGGAAGGACTCTGACTGGTATAAAAAGATTTCTTGCTTCACTCAAGGTTACACGGGCCAAGATAAATACAGTGGTACCTCGGCTTAAGAACAGCCCTGTTTACAAACTATTTGGTTTATGAACTCCGCAAAACTGGAAGTAGTGTCCCGGGTTGCATTTCACCTCGGTCTATGAATGGAATCCGAATGGTGGAAGGGCACCGATGGCAGGAGGCCTCATTAGGGAAAGCGCACCTCAGTTTAAGAATGGTTTTGGTTTAAGAATGGACTTCCAGAATGGATTAAGTTTGTAAACCGAGGTACCACTGTACCTGCTTCCTCCATTTTAAATACAGTGGTACCCCGGTTTCTGAATGTCACCGTTGATGAGTATTTCGGTTTTTGAACGCCGTAAACCTGGAAGTAAATGCTTCGGTTCTCAAACACACCTCGGAAGTCGAACATGAAAGATGGCTTCCGCTGAGTGTAAGATCCTGAGGCCTGGCTGTCAGCTATTGAGTTTTCGGTTTTTGAACATTTCAGAACTCGAATGGTTTTCCAGAATGGATTACATTCGAAAACCGAGGTACCACTGTATTAGAAAATCAGCAGTTTCTCAGGGTTGTATTCAACTACATTTTATTACTCAGAGTAGATCCATAGACCTAATTGATGGCTCATCTACACTTACCTTTTGCTCCGTGCTTTCCCACAGTCTCTGCTCAAGGACTTTTCATTTTTATTTCGCCCTGCACCTTTCTCCAGGAAAAACCTCTCTTTAATACTGGGTTTTTTGTAGATTGCAGTAAAGAGTGGGTTTCCTTGGGGAAAGCACCACAGCAAAAAGAAAAAAGTGCTTGGACACAAAAAGAAGTCTGGATGATCTTAGTCATTGCCATTAATTTAATTGGGCCTACTTTGAGTAAAAGTTAGTTGAATACAACCCTTGCTTCTGACTGGAACACTTGAGTGTTCTAGCCCTTGTGAGGCAGAGATGAAACATAAAGCAAATTGTGCCGCTCCACCTAACAGCAAAGCTAGAAATCAGTGTTAGATGCTGAGCTAAGTCTTCTCAAGTTAATAGAAGCCAGATTGGGTGAGAGACGTCTCTTGCATTCACCTGCCTTTGCAACATTTGACAGGTACTGCTGCCTTGGAAGAAGATGCACAGATCCTTAAAGTGATTGAGGCCTATTGCACAGGCGCTAGCACCCAGCAAACCCACAGCTCAGGTGAGTGGCTTAAAGGCGGCCCCTTGTACCTAGAAACTTTTGAATGTGGGGTAGCTTTGAGATAAGTGAGGTGCACCGAGCTGGCAGCTTAGCATATGCCTGGTGCATTCCTCTCGCAATGTGTGGGAGGCTCTCTGCCAAGCATTGCGTGCTAGTTGGGGTTTGAACTTACAAAGCTGTCTTCCAGTGAGCCAGACCATTGGTCCTTATAAGCCTTGGATTATCTACCTTTGTCGTCTTTAGCTCCTAGTGAGGTTCTTCTTTTGACCTAAACCTCTTCAGATGTTGCTGGACTCCAACCACCATGAGTCCCAGCAAACATGGGCATTGAGCAGGGGTGATGGGAGTTGTAGTCCAGTGACACTGGGAGGGCCTGTGTTTAACCTTTCTCTTTCATAAGAACCTACAAAGAGCCCTGGAGGATCAGACCAAAAGGTCCATCTAAACCCATCTTTGTTGCTCTCAGGGTCCAACTGGATGCCTCCGAGAAGTCCACAAGCAGGGCATGAGAAAGATGTTTACTTTCTTATTTAACTTCTTAACCATTTATGTCTTGCCTTTCTTTTATCATGGAACCCACAGTAGCCTATTTGTGGTTCCCAAGAGGTCTTCCATCCAGGCACTGACCAGACCCAGACCTGCTTAGCTTCCATCAGAGCAGCATCCTCAGCTGTTTTAAGACCATAAACTGGGATTGGGCAATTGCCCTCCTCTGCTGTTTTCCCCTAGCAATTAGCATTCAGAAGTAGACCATCTGTTCTATATGAATGTTTCATATAGGCTTCATGGCTAAATAATGTGCCATGAATTAGCCCTCTCCATAAAAAGTGGTCAAAAATGCCTTTTAAGTCACAGTCTACTACAAAGCAGGTGTTGTGCATAAGAAGATCCTGCTGTATCAGGCTTATGACCCATCTAGTCCAGCATCCTGTTCTCACAGGGGCCACCCAGGTTCCTATGAGGAGCCCAATAGCAGGTCCGGAGCACAAGAACTCCGGCAAGTGGCATTTGGAACTTTGACTGGTTCCAACTGTAGAGACAGAGCAGAGTTGTAGTGATGCGTATCCATTGATAGCCTTCTCTGAGAAATTGTCCAGTCCTCTTTTGAAGCCATCTTAAGTTGGTGGCCAACACTGTTTCCTGTGGGAGGGAGTTCCATGGTTTACCTGTCAGCCTTCAACCATCCAGGTCAGTGGTCGTCCTGGCCTCCTTGGGGAGCAAGTTCTTAGTTTATGTACGTGCTGCAATGAAGAAGGACTTCATTTTATCTGTCCAGAATCTTCCAAAACTAAGCTTCATTGGATGCCCAACGTTCTGAACGGGGGGAGAAAAACTTCTTCATATCTGCTTCCTCCATGCCATGCTTAGTTTTTTAAACTTCCATTGTGTTTCCTCTGCATCTGTCCCAAATGCTGCATCTGTTCCTCATGGGGGAGTTGCCCTTGATCATTTCACTTGCCCTGAGCTACAAGGGCCGATGGTCTGCCTATAAATAAGGCAGTTTCCTATGTTTCCTATCTGCTGCCTCACTCTTACCTTATGCCGTGCAGCAAAGGAAGCACAGTAGAGGAAGATGGCAGTCCCTTCTCACCCAGCTTCCTCCTATTCCACTGTGCAAGCAAACTGATGGTTATCTTAGAATGCAAGAGATAGCTTTGACTAGGAAGCACAAAACGCTATCATTTAATCTGCTGCACCTTTCAGAAAAAGCTGCTTCCTGAGTGAGGTGCTAACATCTTCTGAAGTGATGGAAATGCAACCATTTAGTCAGTCGCATTGACAGGGCAAATTAAAATCAGTGTACTCTTAGAGGGGAAAGAGAGGGGTAGTAAAACGGGTGTGGCCCTCTCCTTCCGAAATGTGGCTGCTTTGTACAACTTTTGTCAGCTATTAAGCTATCAGAAAACACATGCCCATTTCCTGGTCTATTATAAAGTGATGGTTTTAACCAACGAAGCCAGAAAGACTTGGAACCAGGTTACCTGAAATAGTGTCTTAGCATAGAAGAGATGGTGGCTGGATCAGGCCAACGTCCCATCTTGCCCAGCATCCTGTTTTCACAGTGGCCAACCAGATACCTATGGTGAAGTCCACCTATGGTGTCGGCCCACAATAGCAACAACACTCTTGTTATTTGTGATTCCCAGCCCCTGATATTCAGTACCTGCTCCATGTCCTGCCATCAAGTGAGGTGAAGTGGGTAGCTAAAAAGGAAAGAGCCTTCTTGGTAGTGACACCCCATTTATGGAATACCTTCCTTCCTTCCTTCCTTCCTTCCTTCCTTCCTTAAAATAATTTTTATTAAGTTTTCCATTTTAACAATCCAATAAAAACCACATTAAAACATTCCAAATTATAATACAATCAAAAAATATTCAATGCCGAATTATATATCTTTGGGTGACTTCCTATGCTCTGAAGTTCGGGGAGTGATGGTCTAATATTTTACTGCATTCCTTAATTAGCCCAAATAATTCTAATAAAACATTTCCGATGTTGATCCTTCATTTATTTTTAACAGCCTCTGAATTAGTTTAGCAAGCGGGTTAGTCCTTTGTAGTTCTGTGTGAAATATTTTTAATTTTCTTCTTCTTTATGTTCCTGTTGTAGTCCAAAGTCCTCATCGACGCCAGTTTCACTTTCTGCACACAAAGGCAAATCTCAGTGCATCACATCCAAGACAAAGGGAGATCTAGCCTTCCGCTATTAGCGCTGGGCTAATATACAAAATTCCCTTCTGTGATCTCGTTCCAGCTGCTAACAAGCTGATGCCTCAGGAAAACACCATAGCTCCCACCATGAATTCTTTTTATCATTCCATTAAGAGTTGTGGCCAGAATCATAGTCAAAATTTCACACACTCAATTTTGTAGTTAAGCCATAACAATAACAATAGCAAGATACTTTCAATCCTGCTTTCATATTTCAAACAGTCAGCCTTTCGGGCCAGATTTGCCGAATAAAACAGCAAATGCTTAGTATATCAAGAGAGAATAATGGAGGCTCACCTCCCCCAACATACCGATCCAATTACGACGAAAGTCCTTCTCCAGGTCGAATCCTTGGCACCCAGCGGCTGAATCAATTAGCAGAGTACTTTATCCGCCCTAGTTCAGAGCATGCCTGTTAATTAAGTTTGAATTTTATTTTAAAAAAACAGGTGTCCACCGCTCATGGCGCAAGTTTTGGAGAGCTCCCGAAAGGCGCGGTGCAATGCACCCAGCGCCCCCTGCCACCCACATTCCTTCAGGACGGACGGCAGGTATCGGATGTTCTGCGGGTAGAGCACCCCCCCCCGCCCGGCCCTGGGGGTTTTTGGGGAGGATAATTACTCCCATATTATCTTCATTAGCTGCACAGAAAGGCTCCCCTAGTCTGGGGACAGCCGTTTGCCATGGCGGCCAGACAGGAAGTCTTTTTCTTGCTGTTTTTTTTCAATCTTGACAATGATGATGCACTAGTGGGGAAAAGAGCAGGGAAACGCTCTTCTCCTGTTAACGTTCTTGTTTATTTGTTGTGTGCGCCAAAACAGAGCTGTCCCCTGATTTATCCTCTCTTGCCACCAGGTTCCCGTAAGGATTCCGTCCCCCAGGTCCTGCTTCCGGAAGAAGAGAAAATCATCTTTGAGGAAACAAGAAGCAACGGGCAGACTATCACAGAGGAGAAGTGAGTGAGATTGGGGTGGGCCACAGAACAAGTGAGCTGAAGCCTAAGAAATTTAATTGTGGGTGTCCTATCCCCATCCACCCAATAACAAAAGGAGCAAGAGGAGGTCAGTGTGTGAGGTCGACTGCAAGGTGGCAAGAGTTCTGTTCTGGGGGGCAGAATATCTTGCTCCTGCCCTGCATTCGGTATCCGTGTTTAGGTAGACAATTCAATGAAGAAGGCATTCAATGAAGCAGCATTTAATGTTGCCAGTGTCCACATCCTGCCCCTTGATTGGAATGTTGCAAACCTTTGTACTGCGTAACGTGACCATGAAACCACACAGCACAAAGCTTTGCAATGTAATACAACTCGGGCATTTTGCTATGTAACTCCACAACACTGCACTTCCCTGCATATTCGTCTTATGCCTAAGCAGGCAATAGGACCAAGCATTGCCTATAAAAGACAAAACGAATATGTGGAATTTTCTTTCCCCCCCTCAAAATGAGGGAGATTTGTGAGTTTTTGCCACTTTTAAAATGCTATTTTGTTTCTGTTGCTTATCCCTTAAGCTTTGGCCAGTTTCTTCACTTGTGGGAATCCTTTCCTTACAGGCTTGTTTGCCAACAAAGAAACAAAATGAAACAAAAAAACAAAACAGAACCTGCAAAGCTGTTCTGCAGAAGGCCTGAACTTTGCAAAGGGAACATGCTGTAGGGGCACCCATCCCATTCCTGTTGAGGTTCACTGCTTCTGCATATGACCTATAGAATCATAGAACTGTAGGGTTAGAAGGGACCCAGAGGGTCATCTACTCAAACCCTTGGGCTGCCCAATCCAAAGCTGAAAGAAAAACAGATGGGGACAGGCAAACTGTGTTTTCAGCACATTTCTGTCTCTTTTTTAAACCACAAACAGTCCTCCCCCCCTCCCCAGAGGATCTGTTGCTCTAGCAGGGTTCCCCAAACTTGGGTCTCCAGCTGTTGTTGGATTACAGTTCCCATCATCCCTGACCACTAGTCCTTCTAGCTAGGGATGGTGGGAGTTGTAGTCCAAGAACAGCTGGAGTTCCAAGTTTGGGAAACCCTGGCAAAGAAGTGCTTTAATTCACTTTAATTGCACAAACCTAAATTTCCCAGAGCCCAGCTGAATCCCTCCCAGAAGATATGAGAGTCTGGGGGTGCCTTGCCACTCCCTACCTGGCGGACAGGCACTGTTGCTACGTATCTTTAGGCACCAGGCAAAGACATTCCTCTTCTCCTAGGCCTTTACACTAATTAAATAATCTATAGGGCCTTTTGAAACTGCAGGGAGTGTGTTTGTCTATGAGTTCTCTTTGGTTGCTTCTTAGCATTTTGCTGCTGACTGTTGGGTTGTTTTTCCTAGGAGTCTGGTGGACGCCGTCTATGCACTGAAGGATGAGGTCAAGGAACTTAGACAGGTAATCAAAAGCATCACCCTGTTCCAGGATGACATGTACATAATGGGCATCCACCGGGGGGGGGGAGACAGTTGCCCCACCTAGAATGAACCCTAACTCCATCTTTCACATAAAAAACAGAGGAAGTTTCAAACATTAGTAGAACCTAAGATAAGAAGTAAAATGTACAGGTGTTGTTCTTTTCAAAGGTGGAGAGGTTGTGAGAAATTAGCCTGCTCCCCCCTTTCAGTGTTTTAGTTCCCCCTCCCCTGGAAAAATTCTTATGCACACCCTCGCATACATGCACAATATTGCAATATGTGTTTGCAAGGTCCTGCGTAGCATAGTGGTGAGAGCATTATGTCAGGATTAGGAAACTTCCATTCAGCCACAAAACTCATTGGGTGACACTGGGACAGTCGTCATCTCAGCTTAACCCACCTCGCAGGGTTGTTCTGAAGGTTGAAGAGGGAAGAGCTAGGGATAGACAACATGGCATAGCCTAGATGTTCGTGGACTGAGAGGCCTCTATTGAGGTTAGTGAAACCTTAAATTAAATATGGTTTTAGCGTCATATCATTAGACTGCCAGTGTTGTGATGTGCACCTTCTGAATTTGTGCACTGAGGGTTGCTGGGACCTGTAATTGTTGAGAATGACAGAGTGAGGAGCCTGCTGGGTCAGACGCATGGTGGATCCAGCATCTTGTTCTCACAGTGGCCAGCCAGATGCTGTGGGAAACCTGAAAGCGGGACCCCAGTGGGTAGTCAGTAGCATCACTGCTTCTGATCACAGAGGCAGAATGTAGCCATGGCCAGTAACCCACCAATACCTTTCTCATCCACGAATTTGTCCATTCCTCTTTGCAAGCCCATCCAAGTTGGTAGCCCTCACTGCCTCCAGAGAAGGGAGCTCCACAACTTAGCCATGTGCTGTGTGAAGAAGGGCTTCATTTTTACCTGCCCCAAATCTTCCAATGTTCAGCTTCATTGGATACTCATGAGTTCCAGAGTTAGGAAAGGGGAAGCAAACCTCCCTCCCTCTTCTGTCTACTCTGTCAAAGCCATGCATTATTTTATGCACTTGTAACTTACCGCCTTTTACTTGCCTTTTCTCTGAACCAAAAAGTCCTAAACGTTGCAGCCTTTCATTTCTCGTTTTGTCAAAGGCGCTGCACCCTTAGATTATTTTCGCTTCCCTTTTCTGAACCTTCTCCTGCTTTGCAATACCTTTTTTGAAGTGAGGCAACCAGAACCATACAGTTTTCCAAATGCAATGAGTGGGTGGATGTGGATGTGTAAATATGGGTGGGGGGGTAGGTTGACTGAGATATGCATATGTTTGTGGGTGGGGGATTTGTGTGGGTACTGAGTGAGTGGAAATGTTCTGAGTGAATGGAACCCTACTTCATTGATGTTGATTTTTTCATCTCTTTTATTTAATTGTCATATCTTATTGAATTTGATTTCCTCCTAGACTGCTTTGTGACCTTTTCTGGTAGAAAAGCAATACAGAAATACTTCAAGTAACACCATCCCTGACCACTGAATCTGCTGGCCAGGGCTGATGGGGCTACATTTGGAAGGCACCATCTTGGCTGCCCCCCCCCAAAAAAAAAATATGTGCCCCCTGAACATACACTAATGAATAAATGTATAAATCAGGGATCAAAGTATAGGCTGTAATTTCTATCAGTGTTGCAGAGGACTTAGCCTAGCAGGTGGCAAACAGGGTGGTATTCAGCAAGGTTTTACTCAACATAGACCCATAGTAATGAATGAGCATGACCAGGTTAGGTCTATAAGTTTAAGTGTAAACTAAGTAAAAACTTAGTTGAATACCATACTGGATCTGTCCAGTGGACCAGGGTCTCCTCCACCCTTCCTTAGGCCAAATTTGACATGAAGGCTGGCTTTTCACCAGTCGATAGACTGTTGAACTCTCTCCCACAGGAGGCAGGGATGGCTGGTAACTTTGATCAGTTTGAAAGAGAATTAGACAAATCAGTGGAGGAACAGGCTTTCAGTGGCTACTAGCCATGATGATTATGCTCTTCCTCCACAGTCAGAGGCAGTAATGCTTCTGAATACCAGCTGCTGGAAACCACAGGAGGAGAGAGTGGCTCTTGGGCTCGAATCCTGTTTGCAGGCTTCCCACAGGCATCTGGTCACCGACTGTGAGAACAGGATGCTGGACTGGGCGGACCATTGGCTTCACCCAATAGGGCTCGTCTTATGTTCTCATGTTCTTATCTGACAATAGAATGACATCAGAGGACCTGTTTTGGCTCCTGTGGAGCTTTGAAGTCCTGACAGTCAGCTGGCTATTGTGCTCACAAAGTACTGTGTTCGGTTCTTTGCAGGCCATGGGCTTTGCAGGTTCTGCCAACCAGCTGATTGACGTTGCTGAAAACACCCCTCTTGGGGCTCAGATGTGCCTGACTTGGCTAACCACCCCTGTGGTGACCTGCCTGGTGAGCCTACTTAGGCTCGGCAGTCAAGATTTCTCTGTCGCTGACTAAGACTTCATTGCAGATGGGTTGGTTTTGGGGAGTGGAGAGAAAGTGAGAAGCTTCTTATGTGGAATATTAACACCCTGCTTCCTCTGCCTACAGGAGAATAAGAAGATGAAGCAGTGTTTGGAGGAAGAGCTGAAGTGCAGGAAAGATCTAGAGAAGTTGGTTCGGAGGCTACTGAAGCAAACAGATGAGTGTGTTAGGGAAGACGCCGGGCGGAGGTCCTCAGTCCTCGCCTGATTTCTTAACCCTGCTCACACGGGGTGGTTAGCTCACAACATCAGGTATTCCCTGGAACTGAGGGGTTTGGTGCCCCTTCTCGTCATACTGGAGTTTGTGTCCTGCTTTTGTTTCGGGGGGTTTTCCACAGCATCATACACTTTTAGCATTGCAAGGGACCCCTCCTGAGAGTCATCCAGTCCAACTCTCTGCAATGCGGGATCACAGCTAGAGAATCCCTGACAGAAGGCCACTCGACCTCTGCCTAAAAACCTCCAAGGAGGGAGAGTCCACCACTCTCCGAAGGAATCTGTGCAACTGGCAGACAGCTCTAGTTTTGTTCTGTTACAAACAAGAAAGGAAAAGGCTCTGCTGATTTCTTTATTCCCCCACCCCCTGCCCAATTCAAAGAAGCCAGCAACAGCCAGTGAGCAATTCTTTCTTTAAAAAAACAAGAATCAACCCAGGCCATGCTTCGGCCCCTGAGTCTCTGTGACCCACCTTTGTAACTCTAGGTACCTCATTGCACCTTTTACTAAGAACGTGGACTTTGCAACTGACCAAATGCCATTCGGAGTGAAGATCCGCTGAGTGGAAGCTGTAGAGGAAACGCTTTCCCCCACTTTTTTTCTTTTTCTTTTTAAATGCCTGTTACTTAATTTATTGGTTTGGTGGGCAGAGAAAAAAAGGGGAAATGGTTCCTTGAATCGCAATCAGGAAAGAAAGTTAAAGGTGATTTGCACTTCTTTAGATAATCAGGAAAACCGAGTTAGGTTTCCCTTCACATTAAATAACAACTGTTTGTTACCTGCACCCTTGAGGCACAGAGCACAACAACACAGTGGTTTCTGAAATGGCCTTTCTATGGATATGAATATGCAACGGGCACCACAGTGCATTGGACTACATTTGCCTGGGTGCCTCTGATCTGGAGTCGCTGGGAGTTTGCAGAGATCCCTCACTAGTGCTTCTTTTGAGCAGCAAGAGCTTAAGAGCACAGCAGCAAGCTTTGCTCACCACTGTGGAGTGTGTGAGCTTCACATGCATGTGTGTGAATGTGTGTGCCCTTTGGGTTTTAGCTAGGGCTTCAACATATTGGCTAGATTAATCAACTTAAAAACATCTCAGTCGAGTTAAAACAGTGGCCCCAATCAATCCGAGGGGCTGTACCCAGCGTGAGTAATACCCAGAGTCGACACACTGAAATTAGCAGACCTAAGTTATAACTGTCCATTAACTTCAGTGGGTCTACTCTATGTAGTACTAGCATTAGATACAACCCTTTAAAAATGATGAGGGTGGCCTTGGATTGTATTCACCAAGTTATACTCTGAATAGAGCTATTGATATTAATGAACCTAGGTTCGTTTAATTTCAGTGAGTTTACTCTGTGCAGGACTAGCACTGACTACCACCCTAACTTAAGCCGATGGATTTAAATTGGATCAGATTCACATTATACATTTAAAGCACCATACATTCCCCCAGAGAATCCTGGGAACTGGAGTTTCACACACAGAGAGAGCTAATATTCCCAGCACCCTTAACAAGCTATAGTTCCCAGGATTCATGGAATCGTGGACTTGTAGAGTTGGAAGGGACCCTGAGGGATCCTCTAGTCCAACCCCTTGCAAGCAGGAATATGCAGCTGTCCCCTTTGGGGATCGAACCTGCCACCTGTAGTGTGGATAAACGTATTTGGATATAGCTCACAACTTTGTAATTATTATTATTTTAAAAATAGTTTTTGTAAAAACCATTTGCATTGAAAACAATCAAGTGGCAAGGGGCATCTGGGAAGTGGCTTTCCCTCCCATGTTTGAGAGAGAGGGAGACTGCATGAGCTGCACGACTCAGCAGCATCAGAAAATGCCTCTGCTGGCTTAGAAGAGGCATTCATACCACACATGGAAAGCTCTCTGGTACTGCTTTCCCCAAAGCGCCCTGGAAGCTTCTGTTTACTAAGAATGCTGAGAGCTATTCCTCTCCTAGAGTTGCAATCAAGCCTAAGCCTTCTTCCCAGGAGACTCAGGGAACTTGGAGGCTGGCAACTCTGAGCACTATCAATACATTAGACTTCCCAGGGTTATTTGGGGGAAGCCTTGACCGTTTAAAGTGGCAAGATATTGCTTCAAATGTATGGTGTGGCCTCAGTCTCTCTCTCTCTTTGGATATGCAGAGCTTCTCTTCTAACAGGTTAGACCATTCCTATATAGCCCTATATTGGCTACTCCAGGGCTCTGGAGACTTAGAGGCCGCATGTCCATGTTTTGTATTGGCCAAAGGCAAATGTAGGCAAGGAGACAGACACAACTGTTTATACACACAGAGAAAACATGTACTGCTCACAGTACAGACACACAATCTAGCCAGGCAAAAGCAGTCAAGGAAGAAGTGAAGCAGGGCCAGCAAGGGACATAGCCTAGGGAGAGTCCTGATGGCCAGTTGAGGAGGGGGCACACAAGACCCCCGGACCTGAGGTTCCCCATCCCTAATCTGGACTCTCTAGCAAGGCCTCTCCTTGGTCTCAGGCTGAGAAAAAATGCCCCTGTCCTCCTGCTCCTTGTGAAACTGGATTTAACTGGATCTTTTAAAAAAGAAAATATTCTAGTCCTTATTGACTTGTATAAAGGGATGTGATAAATGGGGAAGCCACTGAGTGTGGCCATTGGTCCCTCTAGCTCAGGATTATCAGCACTTAATGAGTGGCTCTTTAGGGTTGCACTTGGAGGTGCCAGGAATTGAGCCTGGGACTTTCTACATGCAAAGCAATGCTCTACTTTTGAATCTGCAGTCCCTTCCCTCTGCTGTCGGAAGGGAGTGTCTCTTCTGAGAAGACACTTACTGGATGAAAGGTAGTTCTGACAGCTAAAAACAAATAATACTTTTCCTCAGAAGAGTGCATTTTGTTGCAAGCTAATTTATGTAGGTGGAATCAAAGCAAAATCTGTCCGATTCAGTCAGTTTTGCTGATCAGCTGATAGCCCTCGTAGTATGTTTCCTTTTCTCCTTTGACAGAGTATTTGCTGTTCCCCTTCAGGGTGAGCACTGATGCTGAAGTTGTGTGCTGAGACTTAAAAAAATAAAATTAAAAACAGGATAATATATTCTGTGATCATAAGTGGGAAGGGAGATAGTTCAGATATTCACAACCATGTGAGAAATGTTTAATGGGAGCCATCTAGGATAAGAAGAGATTATAGATACTTAGGGAACACAAACTAAATCAAATGAAGAATGAATCTCCTTTTTGTATGTGCTCTTAAAGGAAACATTTAACCTTAACAATATGCAAGCCAGCCAGGTCTGCCTATAATATAACCTGCACATTTCATTTATTTCCGGGTTCCTCAAAGAGTATTCCTGCTCCCTTTCCCCTGGCTTTATTTTATAATTGCTGGCATAATTCAATTTTACCAATAGCTCTACGAAACCAAACTTGGAATTTTAATGGTTGTTAACTGAGTCACCGCAATGCCTGAACTCTGGCCTTCCTAATCCACCCACAGTCAGCTTTTAGCAGGGAGGGGAAATCCTTGCCACTAGGTGACCCTAAACTTTGTAAGGGAAAGCACTTTTGTTGAAGCAGCTGGCACCATCTTGGTGCAGCAGAAGGGAAAGGAGGACACAGAGTTTCATGCCGTTAAAGGTCTCAAGACTGGCTGTGCAAAGATTTGGAATATAGGACTCTGCCTTGTGCTGAGTCAGAAAATTGGTCCAACTAGGTCCATACTGGTCCATCTAACTTCTCCCGCCCATGCTGCCCATCCCGCCCTTTTCTTCTTCTTTCTTTTGAACATTGCATGAATGTGCATGTGTTTGTTTGCTCATTTGTTACCTTATAAAAAGAAACATTTTTAAAAGCACAAAACTGATCTAGGGACTGGAGTGTCTTGGTGACGTTACAGATACTGGTCAATGAGCCTTCTGCATCGCCATCTTCTGCTCCCAACATGGCTGCACCATCTCCCCCAGCTCCAGAACACAACCCTGGTGAGGAAGAGGCACATAATGCAATGATGGAACTGACACAGAGTCCTTGACGCTCCAAAAACATGTGTTTTCAGCTTTCGTTAACTTGAAAACGTAGCAGGTTCCTTCCCTACCAGCTGGGAGCAGAATTTTTAAGGAGCAGGATAAATTCTTACTTAGAAAATCCCAGACTTTGTGCCAGGGCACACATCAGCAATGGGACTTTGCAGGTGGAGCACAGCTCCCATGAGCCCCTGCCAGCACAGGTGTCCGGCACAAGTCCCCCTTAAAGGTAAAGAACCACAGGGAGTGGTGTCCCTCATCCCATTTTGCTACCTGAGGCAAACCAGGAATTTGCCCCCTTCTGTCCCCACCCCCATGGCCCACTACCCACTTCCAGTGCTGCCAGAATGCTCCCCTCTTGCCAAATTCAGCAAGAGTGGCTGGAGCAACCTAGCCAGATGGGTGGAGTATAAGTAATATCTTCATTATTCTCCAAGGCGTTTACGTGCACCTTCTCTGCCCCAGGGGCAGCAAGACAAGCAGCAACGCAATATGCCACAATACTTCTCCTCACGCCGAAATTCGGCAAGTGGGAGGGTGTTCCACTGGCGGCAGAAGCAATAGGGTGGGAGGGGCCCTGCCTGTTTTCATTTCCACTGCCTGAGGCGGGTGCTTCACCCTCACTTTTGGGCCGGCTCTGGCCATAAGAAGGGAGACCAGCTAGGGGAAGCCTTCAGACTTGCCTGTTTTCCATCATGAAACGTTGGAATTTGGATATCTTTTAGGTTGAGGTGCACACTAGGTGACTGTGTGCCCTACTTGTACAGGGCACACTTCTCTGCCTGCAGGCATCCTCTGCTTGAATGGCTGCCTGGTCCAAGACAGCAAACTGAGCAGGCACAATATTCCCCTGCTCATCATCTCATCCATTGGGGCAGTATGTGTTGTATTTCTCTTAGGGTAATTCTTTCTAGATTTGCATCTATGCATATACTTTAGATTATGCAGGCATGTGTCTTTTTTCGCCTTTGTTTGTGGCAATGCAAAAGCAGGCAACACCCTTAGTCTCAAGGAGATTGCCTGCCCTCTTGTTTTGAGGACTAATATGTGGTTTCTTTTTTTTCTTCTGAGTTATAGAGAGTGCCTACAGATTTGAATGTAGGAAAGCTGCATTATATAACTGAAGTCTGCTTAGCAGGTCCTGATACGGGCCATGCCAGCCTTCCCCAATGGTAGAACCCTCCAGATATCTTGGGCAACAACGGTTATCAGTCCCAACAAGCTTGTCCAGAACATCTGGAACAGGGGCAGGTATGGAAAGGTACCAGCTGATAGTGGTTTTCCAAGGCCCTAGTTGAGACTCTGCCAGCCCTGCTTACCTAGGCTCTGCTTAAGAAAGGAAACTTGGAGAGTGCCGGGGATGAATCTGGGAACCCCTGCATGCTAAAGCCTGGCTGCAGCCTCTCCCATAGATCCAGTTAAAAAAGCACTGTGACCCACCCAACCACCACCCCAGGTGTCAAAAGTTTGGGAAACTCTGGTATTGCTATTCAAACTCAGCATTTGCTTGCACTGTGTGAACCTGATGTGAATAAGAGAGAGAGAGTGTGTGTGTGTGTTTAAGGAAAATTAAGCCTGCAATCCTAAACACCCTTTCTCAAACAGAGGTCCCATTGAACTGAAAGGGACTTACTCTGAATAAAACACCCACCGGATTGTGCTGTAAAAACAAAGAAGAATATGCAGCTATCATAAAGGAGCAGAAGCCATGTGTGAATCTGACTTCAGTGTTCTCAAAAATATAGATATATATTCTTTGTTTACAGCTCTTTGTAAATAGGTTCCTGTTGCATCCCACACATTAACCCTTTGCCTCTCATGTTTCCTTCCTGTCATACATGTTCTTATTTTCTGTCACGATGACTGGTGCGTGTTCAACTTTTTCTAACCTGCTTTTATTTTGAGCAATTTTTTAAATTGTGGTTTTCAACAAAAATAAAAAAGGGTTTTAAAGAAAAATAAATTTGTGTGTGTGTGCTTTTCCTTACGACTTATCTTCCAATCTCTTTTAAATTTGTTTGCTTTTTAAAAATTGTTTAAATAAAAAACCCTAGTACTCATTGCAAAACATCCACAATGATCCTGAGCTGAAAAGGAAAAAAGAACTATTTTTAAAAAATCAGGTGGATAGAGGCTGCAATTCTATACCCGTTTGCAAAAGAAGGGATGCAGGTGGCGCTGTGGTCTAAACCACAGAGCCTAGGGCTTGCCAATCAGAAGGTTGGCGGTTCAAATCCCCACGACGGGGTGAGCTCCCATTGTTCGGTCCCTGCTCCTGCCAACCTAGCAGTTCGAAACCACGTCAAAGTGCAAGTAGATATACAGGTACTGTTCTGGCGGGAAGGTAAATAGCATTTCCGTGCGCTGCCCTGGTTTGCCAGAAGTGGCTTAGTCATGCTGGCCACATGACCCGGAGGCTGTCTGCAGACAAACGCTGGCTCCCTCGGCCAGTAAAGCGAGATGAGCTCCACAACCCCAGAGTCATCTGCAACTGGACCCAACGGTCAGGGGTACCTTTATCTTTAAGTCCCAATGAACTCCCTGGTTCTTCCTTCTTAGCAGCTGCACATTGGACTGCACTGCACACAAATAAGCCACAGCAGTAGAGCAACATGTTTTATTTAGACAAACTTCAGGTTCTTTTAAGAAGCACGACACGATCTCAGGAGAGAGTAGCACAGAATATCATTTTCCATAGGTCACCTCCAACACAAAATTACTAAATTACGCATCTCTTTATCATCACTGCTTTTAAGGCAGATTACATAAGATAGCAAAATAAAGTCTGACTTGCTTAGAGTGGGATCGTATGGCGTCTCAGAAGCTATAGGATGCGTCATCAGGTCTCTCTTTGTAAAGACAGAGGATTTGTCTGCACTGTATATTTAAAGCATTTTCATATCACGTTAACTCTTGGGATTTCCCCCAAAGAATCCTAGGGACTAATTTCTTGAGGGTGCTGAGAATTGTTAGGAGACCTTGTGTGTCACCCTCAGAGAATGACAGCTCCCAGAGTTCCCTGGGAAGAAGCGACTGCTCATTAAGCCACTTTACATATGTCTTGTGGGTGTGCTGAGAGATAAAAAGTTCCAAAATCAGAGGAGATCCAATACGGAAAGGGTGGGGAACCTTACTTCAGCCTGGAGACTACATTCCCTATTGGGCAACCCTCTAGGAGCCACATCCCAGCAGTAGGTAACTCTCTGTGCTTTGGATACACAATACAGCCCAGCAATGTTTTTCTGCATGTACATCTCTCCATCCAGCCAAGGAGGAGGTGTTATTACAGTTCAAGGCAAGACACCCCAGCCAGGCAAATGAAAACTGAAGGAGAGAGTGAAGCAGCGTCAGTGAGCGGTGGGGCCTGGGGAGGAGATGGGGCCTGTGCGAAGCCCCCCTAGGGCCAGGCAGAGAGGCCTGGAGGGCCACTCCTGCAATACTGGACCGCCTGCTCCTTCTGCAGACACCCTGAAACAACTGGTACCAGAAGCCTAATGAAGGACCCAGTCCAACAGCGAAGCTGTGCTGGCCTCCCCCACCCCCAAAGCAGGAGTGATTCAGGAGCTGGTCTAACACACACACACACACCCCTGCCCCGGGGATGCAAGTGAAACTGTTTAACAATGGGGGAAGGTGCTAAAGGGAAGGAGGAGCACAGGAATGTGTCTCCATTGCCACTCCTGCCTTGCCAGAGAGAGTCTGGATTTCCAGCAGCAGCAGTACCTGGACCTCACCTGTAAACCTCTTAAAATATGCACTTCAATAAAAAAACAATAAGCCAATAAGGCACAGCAAGGATGCATCAGTTTTAAACTTTATGGGGTTTCCCACCTCAAGAATTGAAGGCAATTTGAAAAAGGAATTGGCACTCATGGTCCGTAAACTCATTGCACATATGCCCTAGGCTAAATAGGTTTTGTAGGGTTTTATGCTTTTGAAAACTTGCCAAACCTCTTTGACCAGAGGTGAGAATGGGGGCAAAAGAAGCATCTGAATATCTTGTGGGAAGTGAACCTTTTTCAAAACACTTTTAGTTCTTTTAGAGACTGTTTTCTCTTTCCAACTTAACTTGCAAAGGAGGAACTGCACTAAATTAAGCAAGGTTTCAAACAATGTTCACAAAAATTATGGGAAGGTCATTATAAAAAACTGATCATTAAGTACACTCATACATTTGGGATGTGGGATTGCTGTGGAAGATCTGCCTGAGCTCTCCCTACAAGGCCCACAAGCCAGCATATACTGCGCTTTCCGCATGCCAGTTGCGACTTGGGATAGTGAGATGCATATAGTAGGATAGCTGGACTCGGGGGCATCCATAAAGATCAGGAAGGGCTGCATGAACATTGTCATCTGCAGCTCCTTCTGCTTGTGAAGTTCTCTCTTATTCAGTCAGATCTCTTGCACATAACATGCTCTTTCCTGTCTTGGAAAATAATGTTACACAACTCTGCATCATATGTACATCAAGACTGTGACGCTAAAGGTGAGTTGGAAAATTGCTGCCTTTGCAGTGGTAGCTTCTAAAATAAGAGCTCAAAAGCTACAGCTTGATCAGTATTGCCTATTTTGACTTGCCATGGCTCTCCAGGCTTTCAAGTAGAGGTTTCCCCTCGCCCCATTCTGAGATGCCAGGAATGGAATTTAGGACCTTTTGCATGCAAAGCATGCACCACTCAGGTATGGGCTTTCCCCCATGATACGTGTGTCATGTCTGAAAAGTATGAGTTGCACTTTGATTTTTCTATCTATTTGGCTAGTAGCTCTGGAAGTGGAAGCAATGTGAAAAGCAATCCTAAGACTTGTTGTGCCAGCACACAAGTGCTTAGGATGGAGCGTATCAACAAGCCCAGTGCAACTTCTGACACGTGTGCTGCATCTGTTGAAGCCTGGCTTTCCAGTATTACATTTTGGTTCTGAGGAGCCACGCTCCAACTCTCATTAATAAATAAAATAAAATATACAGTGTGGAAGGAAAAATAAAACAAAATATGAAGTGGGTTATTATAAATAGGATTTGGGGGACCAGCTTTGTTCAACAAAGCTCCATCTTCTCAGCCTCTCCTAGGATAGTTCAGACATGCCGAAGTATGTATATCCATGGTCATAATTCACTCTAGATAAGTCCGTCACATTGACAAAGATGACATGACCTTCCTGGAGCTCAACAACTCTCCCTACATGAATTGACTGCAGGCTGCACAGATCGTCTGATGTGCCGTGAGTGCCCACTCCTTTCAACAGCAGCTGATCTGCCTCTGACGGAAGGTTCAGATATACGTAGAGGCTGAATGATGCATGCGTCTCTGGCTTGGTGCAAAAGGCAACCTGGGAATAAATATAGTACCGTCCTCTTTTGCCAACTTTGATTTTCCCATCTTGGTATGAAAATGTGTCATTATCCATTGGAGAATAGGGTGGCCTTTTCCACTGCAAAACTGTGGGGAAGAAAAGATAGGCTATATTTATTCAAGGAGCATTTCTATCAGCACTGCTGGGCGAGTTCGTACTTAGCATTTCAGCTCTATAGCTCACTTCTCGCTTAGCCTCATGCTAAGCTTCTCTGTATTGTTTCAGTTTTAGCATATGGGCTGCTAAAGTGAAGACATCCCACTCAGTATCACAATAAGGTCCACTATTCCCAGACAGAGATGTGCTGTCTCTAGGGATGGGCAAATCTTGTCATAAGGACATAGGAAGAGCCTGCTTGGATTAAGCCCATGGCCCATCTAGTCCAGAATCTTTTCCCCACCGTGGCCACCCAAACACCTCTGGGAAATGGGAAACCCAGTGACCACAGAGGCAGAGCAGAGCCATCCTGGTTAGTAAAGGTAAAGGTAAAGGTACCCCTGCCCGTACGGGCCAGTCTTGACAGACTCTGGGGTTTGTGCGCCCATCTCACATCTATAGGCCGGGGGCCAGCGCTGTCCTCAGACACTTCCGGGTCACGTGGCCAGCATGACAAAGCTGCATCTGGCGAGCCAGCGCAGCACACGGAACGCCGTTTACCTTCCCGCTGGTAAGCGGTACCTATTTATCTACTTGCACCCGGGGGTGCTTTCGAACTGCTAGGTTGGCAGGCGCTGGGACCGAGCAGCGGGAGCGCACCCCGCCGCGGGGATTCGAACCGCCGACCTTTCGATCGGCAAGCCCTAGGCGCTGAGGCTTTTACCCACAGCGCCACCCGCGTCCCATATCCTGGTTAGTAGCCGTTGATAACCCCTCCTCCAAGAATTTGTCACTGCCTCCTGCAGGAGTAAGTTCCATAGTTTAACTGTGCATTGTGTGAAGGAGGACTTTTCTATTTTCTGTTCTGTATCTCCCAACATCCAGCTTCATTGGATGCCCACAAATTCTCACTGAATTACTAAATGGGGCTAATTTCAAGAGTTCAGTGGGTAGAAGCTGACCCAAATTCCTCATGAAGTATTTTCCTCTGTATTCAATGCTGAATGCATATTCAATTTCTCACATGAACAGGAAGAAAAGGAGAGGAAAGTGTTGATCACTTTGCTCTTTCCGTCCCTCAAAAACCACACACTCTCCTCCACGTGGGTATGAGTGATAGACTATCACAAACTCTCACTCCTCACCTCTCTTGCTGCCCTTCCAGCCAGCCAGGTGGATGCTCGCAGCTTGACTTTTGTCACCTGGAAGAGAAACAGCCTCCATATGACTTTGCCCATGTTCATCTCATTTCAGGGCCATCATGCATGCAGGAAGATGCCCTATACCAAGGGTAGGCAACCTAAGGCCCGGGGGCTGGATGCGGCCCAATCGCCTTCTCAATCCGGCCCGTGGATGGTCCAGGAATCAGCATGCTTTTACATGAGCAGAATGTGTGCTTTTGTTTAAAATGCATCTCTGGGTTATTTGTGGGGCATAGGAATTCATTCATTTTTCTCTGTCCAAAATATAGTCCGGCCCCCCACATGGTCTGAGGGATGGTGGACCGGCCCCTGGCTGAAAAAGGTTGCTGAGCCCAGCCCTATACTGAGTCAGGCCATTGGTCTATCCAGCTGAGCACTATCTGACAGGCAGTTGCTCTCCCAAGATTTCAGACTGGTTCCCCTCCAGCCCTACTTGAAGATGCCCTTGAACATTCTGCATGCAAAGCTCTAATGCTGAGCTATGACCCCCTCCTTGAATTATGGGGTTGAAGGTACAACCTAGGGGTGGACAAACCGATCAGTCTGCTTTCTGTCAGTTTCTGATGTTTCCAGTATTAAATTGAGTCCCTCACATTAGCTCAATAAACAAATGCTACAACACTCAGTTGGTTAGGGCATGGTGCTGATAACGCCAAGGTTGCAGGTTCGATCCCCAAAGGGGGCAGCTGCATTTCCCTGCATTGCAGGGGGGGTTGCACAAGATGATCCTCAGGGTCCCTTCCAACTCTGTGATTCTATGAACACCACCAGTCTCCTGCAGAGGAGTGGAGTGTGTGCAACATTTTGGTAAGCATAGGAAGCTCTCTTTTCCTGACCCAGACAATTAGTTCCTCTAGCTTAGTACTGTCAACACTGGATAGCAGTTGGCTCTCTAGAGTTTTTTTGGAGGGGGAAGTTCCCCACCCCACCTGGAGATGCTGGGATTGAACATGGGAGTTTCTGCGTGTGACGCAGCAGCTCTACCACTGAGCTACAGTCCAGCAAGGTTTGCACAAACAAGAAAAAGTGGCCACGTTTTCAGAAGACCAGCTTAGGTACGATGACTCAGTCTCCACCCAGAATGTGCAGAACAGATCACATTCACATACCCTGCCTTTAAAGTGCATTTATACCATAGTAACCGTCATAGCTTCCCCCAAAGCAGGGGCAAAACTAGATTTTGTTTTCCTGTAGCTACAGCTCTGCCTGAAGAATCTTGTGTACTGCCACATACTCCTAACAAAGCTACAACCCTGAGTCTTAACAAAATACATCTCCCAGGATTCTTTGGGGGACGCTGTGAGATTTAAATGTAGGGTCTGCAGATGTGACTAAGTACATAGCCCACCCAAACCTGAGCAACTTATACCCAACCCTCCTTCTTCAACTTGCTGCTTGGGGGGGGGGGGAGAGAGTATGATTTGCCCCCAAATTACATCACCTCTTTTTTGGTGCTGGAGTTTTAAAAGTGTCATCTTAACCCCAGCCTTGGTGCCTCAGATTCCGCCAGCCCCCCCTTTTTTTTTTTGCTCTGTGGCCTGATTACTCTCTATTTGAGTTTTCATTTCAAGGGTTCCTTACATACCTGTTCTCTTGGCTAGGAGGCTTTCTTGTTGAATCTAGAGCAATTTGAAGAGGCAGGAGATAATATTAAAAGAATGGCAGCATCCGTGCGATACAATACATGCTTCTCCAGTCGTCAAAACCCAGGAGCAGCCAGCCAGCATTGCATCTCTGTGGCAAGCCCGTTGTTATATTTCTTGCCCTCTCACCCTGAATACATTCCAAATAGGTAATTGTTTTTTCATCAGCAGATATGCAAAAATGAGCTATTGTGTATCTAGACCAGCCTTCAGCAACCAGCCATGGCTGTCCTGGCTGATGGAAGCTGTAGTTGAAAACATTTGGAAACATTTGAGTGAAGGCTGTTCTAGATACTTTCATGTATCTCCTCCTTTCTGAAATACAACCGCTTCCTCTCTGCCCCCTTGCTGAAAAGTTTGATTCACACATTGGGCATCATCTTTCACTTTGCCACAGCTTCCAACTTCTCCTCTGTGGTTGTCCATCGTCTCATCTCGAGTCCTTCATTTCTATGCAGCACCCCAAAGCTCTTATCACATGACCCCCGCTCCTTAAATTCTTACATGGCCTTTGTTGTTCTCTCCTGGAACTAGGAAAGTTTCTTTTTCCTTCCTTGTCTTTGTTAACCCCTCCTTCAGGTGACATTCAATTTGGCCACCTGCATTGCCCTCAGCTGCCCAGAAGATTCTGCTTTGCCTATTTCTCACTGGCTGCAGAAAATAAACCCTTGTGTGTGGCAGAGCTACTGCTTACAAAGCAGATTTTCAAAAAGAAAGACAAAAGATTTTGCTTTTCTTGACTTTGCATGGTTAAAATGCTGGGAACAAGTACAGAAATGACTCAACAAGCTGAAGTAAAAATGAGGGTGCGAAAACGCAATGGGCATATTCTAAGAAGAAGCTGAGACACGGCAGGTTTCCTTGCTCATTAAAACATATAAGAAGCTAATTTTAGAATTGTCAACTTTCTCTCTCTGACAGAGCGCCTGTGCATTCGCAGCTGCCTGACTGGTGTGCATTCTGCAAATGGCGCTTTTCTGCATTATTAATTTAAAAACATGTCTCAACAGCTTAATATTTTGAAATCTAAGCCGTGCACCCTCCACCCCACCTCAATAAAACAGGATCATAAATAACAGGGTACAATATTGTTGGTTAGTGAAAGCTTGTGCAAAAAGACATCTGAAGCAACTCACGACATAGGAAACACCTTTTACTTAGTCAAACTGCCTATCCATCTTGCTCAGTGTTATCTACATTGACTGGCAGCAGTTTTCCAGGGGCTGCTCCCAGCCCTACCTGGAGATGTTGGGGATTTGAAGTGGGGCCTTCTGCGGGCAAGGCAGATGCCCTCCAAGATGAGCTTTGGCCTTTCCTGGCATCAATGAACATGTGATGCTTGCCATTGATTGTGCTTTCCCCATCACCCCATCACCTCCATGGTGGGAAAATGTTTCTGTCCATCTATGTATGTGTGTAAGGAAGTCCCAATGAATTTAGCAGGGGCCTGATCCCAGGCAGATGTGCATAGGAACAGACCCCGCATTTCTGTGCATCAGACTGCTCAGGAACCATTAGCTGATTATCATTTGCTCGGGTATTGTGCTTTAATTGTATGGCATATATGCAGTCAGTGAGGACCCCTATGAAGGGGAAGGGCAGGGCTGGAGAGCAGGCAATGGGTCTGGATAAGGCTAAAGGACTGAGCCTACCAGACCCAAAGCTTTGCATCGCCACATTCAGCCTTGCTCAACCTTTTGGTCGTATAGCAGAGAGCAAGAATGGGGAACCTTGGTCTCAGGAGCCACATGTGGCCCTCCAGGCTTTTCTGCCTGGCCCTCAGAATCCTCCCCAGGCCACACAATCTGAGTGTTTTTGCCTAGCTGGTCTGTGTCCTTGAACTCTGATAATGCCTCTTGCTTGCCTGGACAGAGAATATCTCTGTGTGACTGTATATAGCACTACTGCTCAAAAGCAAAATCTGCATTCATTGCTCAGCTTACTTTTGCCCTTAGGCTTGTCCATCACTGGCATGTGGCCCTCAAAAGGCTATCCAAAAGGGAATGTGGCCCTTGGGCTGAAAAAGATTCCCTAGCCCTGGTGAAGAAGAGCAACCCAAAGATGCTAAAATTGCTGAATGGGTGGCCAGGTTAGTCTCTTGCAGGGGAAAGAAACAGGCTTGCAACTCCTGACACGTTTATTACAGCACATGCCTTCATGGATTGCAACTAAAAAGGGGGGGGCTAAAGGGACACAGGTGGCGCGGTGGTCTAAAGGACTGAGCCTCTTGGGCTTGCCAATCAGAAGGTCGGCGGTTTGAATCCCTGGGACGGGGTGAGCTCCTGTTGCTCTGTCCCAGCACCTGCCAACCTAGAAGTTCGAAAACATGTCAGTGCAAATAGATAAATAGGTACTGCAGCGACAGGAAGGTAAATGCTGTTTCCGTGCACTCTGGCTTCTGTCATGGTGTCCCATTGTGCCAGAAGCGGTTTAGTCATGCTGGCCACATGACCTGGAAAGCTGTCTGCGGACAAACGCCAACTCCCTTGGCCTGAAACTGGAGATGAGTACCGCACCCCATAGTCACCTTTGACTGGACTTAACCGTCCAGGGGTTCTCTTATCTTTTTTTAAAAAAAATGAGAAGTCATTAGCTTTCACAAATAAGGAGGGAGGGTCAGTCTCATTTTGCAGAGATTGTTGCCTATCAAAATCAACTAGACCAGTCCTGGACAGGCTTTAACCCTGTGGAGGCTGATTCACTAGGGTGAACAAGGCACTGCCCCACCAACCTCATTCTTCCCCCCTCCTGCCTGTCTTCTTGCATAAAAATCAGCCCTGCTCACCAGTTTCTTCCTCCACAGTCTCAGTATTCCTACCATGCAAGTGTCGTGGAAAAACCAGGGCATCCCATTTTATATTTCAAGAGGACGGTGGCCATTTCGAACTGCAATTTCCTCCCAAAAATCGCTTTTTCAGGGCTGTGATCCCACATAGCATAAGGTTACCAGATTTTTTTCCAATGAATCTGGGGACATTTTTTCAACTTCCTACTAAACAGATGGATTTTGTCAGGGGACTGATTTGTAAATCTGGGGACTGTCCCCGGGAAATGGGGATGTTTGGTTACCTTAACATAGCACCCCAAAACACACAATTTTAGTGGCTTTCTTCAATGAGAAATTTCTGCATGAAATCACATGAGATCATGGTGCCCAAAATGGCCACTATCCTTTCATGAGAAAAAATGGGAAGATGGCGCACCAGTTTTTGCCTTCAATGTGTTGGAGGGTACGCAACATTCTCCTTGCAGAACTCAGACAGAAAGAGACTGGCTCTGGTTCCACTTCTTGTTGGCATTCCTGCCTTCTGCTCTACCAGTTCCAATAATCACCCTCCCCCATGTCTCTTCTACCTTGCTCTTTTGATCCTGTAGTAGGTCCTGCAAGCTGCTCAATATCTTTGCGCAGTCCAGGAGGGTTGCATCACCATCTTGTGGCTTCCGACACTTCTGTAGTCTTCTGAGGAACACAAAATCTTCCCGCAGGCTGATCTCATCTCCGACCTGGAAGATGGAATGATCACGAGAAGTCAGATTGCCACCAGATAGCAGAACCAAGGACTCATTAGTTAGATGAGCTGATTGAAAAACCATTTCATAGTGTGCAATCCTACACATTTTATTTTATTCTAATTGGTATTTCTTACCCACCCTTTATCACAAGGTCCCAAGGCAGGTTACAATAATAAAAAAACAAAATAATAAAACAATTAAAATAGCTGCAGTAATAAAACAAGCTTAAAAACAGTTCCCTAAATATAATAATCAAAACAATTCCATATATGAAGATAATCAGAGGCTCCAGCTTGCAAGGGTTGATTGGGGGAGACAACATCATGCACAATGTCAGGACATTGGGAGGAGCCAGGGGCAGAGCTGACCAGCAGCTCCTCCTCCTCCTGCCACCCTCACTCATGGGGGGCTGCTTCGACCCTCTTCCCCTCTGCAACAGCAGTAGCACCAGCAGGAGGAGAAGACCTCCTCTGCTCCCTGGTTTTAGGGGACATTGGGGGGTTCAGGCCCCTCCCCAAAATATTGGGGGCCCCAAAAGGGCTTGGCCCTGGTGAGTTGGCACCCTTAAAGACAATACAATGCTTTTAAAGTAATTCAACCTGTAAAACAGTTCCAGTAATAGAATTGCACCCAAATTAATTCAGCATACTCCCACCAAGTAAATCTGTATAGGGTTGCTCTGCAGATTGACTAAAGAGGCTGACCCAGCCAACTGAGTCATATGGTTTTCTAAATGTTAATGTGTTGTTTACATAGAATTTCTTATAGAAAAATCAGGCGGCAGACAGCGTCTTGGAAGAGGCATCCTTTCCTCACTCTTACACAAGAGAGAGTATCTCTTCTAACAGTGTCATCTTATTATACCTGACTATTCAGAAGTGATTCCCACTGAGTCCAATGGGGACTACTCCCAGAGATGAAATACCAAAAAAGAAAAAGGGGAAAAAAGGTCTGCAACTTATTCTTGTATTCTTGTATAGCGTACACAAGAATCGTGTACGCTAGAAATCGGAAACAAAGAGATTCCAGGAAAAGAACAACGATTGTAGAAACTGACAGAATACGCAGAATTAGCAAGCATGACTACTAAATTAAGAACTCAAAATGAAAAACAGGTGATGGGTGAGTGTGGAACTTTGGGGAATATCTACAATGATATGACGTTAAATTTAACTTTAACAACAGTGATAGGGAAAGGGATAAAATAGGGTGGATAAATTAATGGATATATAAGATAAATAAGATGTAGCTGAACTGCCATGGAAAGAAAGTTGGGTGGGGAAGTCTATGTGGAAGGGTTAAAATATGATCTGTAAATAGAAAACTGAGAAAAAAATCAATAATAATAATAATAATAATAATAATAATAATAATAATAATAATAATAGATCAAGCATACAGAATAAGTACCCAATCAGGAGAGTTTGTTTTGTGGCTTTTAATGTTTGGAGGAAAGGCAACTAAGGGGGAACATGATGGAATTTTATAAAAAGTTAAGCACAGCATGGAGAAACTGGATAGAGAAAAGCTTTTCTCTTCCTTTCACAACACTAGACCTTGTAGACATTCAGTAAAGCTTAGTTTTGGAAGATTCTGGACAGACAAAAGGAAGTCTTTCTTCATGTAGCACATACATAAATTAAGAACTTGCTCTCCCAGGAGGCCAGGATAACCACCGATTTGGATGGCTTGAAGGCTGATCTACTCACCAGTCGATGGTTACACAATGGGCCCCTGGTTCCACAGGAGGCAGTAATGGCCAACAACGTTGATGTATTTGGCAAAGCACCTGTAAGGAGCTGTCCCCCCTAGATCACCTAGCAATGGCCCTACTCATATCCTGAGGAAACTGCAGTTTACTAATTATTAATGTTTATATTCCCCCAACTAGCAAAAAAAAAAAAAAAAGGCATTGAGGGCAACTGGAATAGACTGGATATTCTTATGTCAGGTTACTGCTAGCAGATTATCCAGCAAAGGTCCTGCTGATGGGCGACCTAAATGCAAGGTTAGGGCCCGATGACCCCAGTTTAGAAACTAAATACAGGCATAAAATAGGGTACCCTGATGACTCTAGCCCGGAGGCTTTCCAACTACCAAGGCAGTCATAGGACCAACATTCAAATTTTGCCGGAGCCTGCCTCTTCAAATTCTCTAGGCAGCTAAATTTTCATATCCTAAATGGTTGCACCAGGGGCAATATCCCCGGGAATATACATTCATGTCAGGGGCAAGAACCAGCAGAATTGAGGCCAAGAGAGCCCTGCAAAATGCTTACAAAGCCACCCTGACAGCTGAAAATTCTGTCAGACACCAAGCGTATCTTGCTGTCCATGCCCTAAAAAAAGAGTAAAGGTAAAGGGACCCCTGACCATTAGGTCCAGTCATGGTCAACTCTGGGTTTGCGGCGCTCATCTTGCTTTATTGGCCGAGGGAGCTGGCGTACAGCTTCCGGGTCATTTGGCCAGCAGAGCAGTGCACAGAAACGCCATTTACCTTCCTGCCGGAGCAGTACCTATTTATCTACTTGCACTTTCGCATGCTTTCAAACTGCTAGGTTGGCAGGAGCAGGGACCGAGCAACAGGAACTCAGCCCGTCGCGGGGATTCGAACCGCCAACCTTCTGATCGGCAAGCCCTAGGCTCTGTGGTTTAACCCACAGCACCACCCGCATCCCCAACTTTACTCAAAGCGCCTCCTTAATAAGTTTACAGAATGGCTAGAGAATGATGATATCCTGGCAATAGAACAAGTGGGCTTCAGACCTGGAAGGTCCCCGACAGATCACTGTCTAACGTTACAACATCTCATTGACAAATACAAATCAGAAGGGCAGGCCTCACTATATGCTGCCTTCATTGATCTAAAAGCAGCCTTCGATACAGTCACCAGAACCAGACTCTGGGTCAGACTACAGGGTACCAGTATAGATAGAAGGCTCCTGCTCTTAATTCAGGCACTGAACACAAACACGGCTTTTAAGAGTCAGGTGTAGCCACCTAGGACACCTAACAGACCCCATTAAAACCTTCAAGGGAGTCAGGCAAGGGTACCTTTTGGCCCCTCTAGTATTCAATTTCTATTTAAATAGTTTAGTGTCTGTACTCAATGACTTAGAACTCCACCCTCTGAAGCTCCCAAATCAGCATAGCTCGGTCCTGTTATATGCCGATGATGCAGTAATTTTCTCTGGAACCCCCATTGGACTCAAAAGAGCACTAAGAAAGCTCGCAGCATACTGTGAAACTGAATGTCTCAAAATCAACTATCAAAAGACCAAGATACTCACTTCGGGCGGGGGAAACCAAAGCTTAGAAGCTGGGAACTCCAAGGCCATAAATTAGAACAAGTCACAAATTATAAGTATCTAGGAATGGTGGTACAGGCCTCAGGAACCAACAAACTACACATAAACTCCATCGGGAGCTCAGCGGGGGAAAACACAAACTGTATCCTTTAATTTTTCAGAGCACAAGGGGGATTTTTTGACCCCACGGCTCTAAAATTATACAAGGCCAAAACGTTGGCACAGCTCCTTTACTGATCCTTTCTGGGCCCTCCTTCCTCTGCTTTCTCCCTCTCCTTGAGAGAGTTCAATCCAAACTCTTTAGAGCTCTCCTCCAAGTCCCTAGATGTGTGGGGTTAGATTAGAAACGGGGATGATGAGAGTGGAGACTTATATCTGCCTAACATCAATCTAAAAATGGCTGACATTGAACCTGCTCCCCCGAGGAATAGCCCCACTGATCCTCTGTGACCAGTTCCAGTCAGGCTGGCAGACTGCAGTCCTGAACACCCTCCGGAAATTGGGTTTTGTCCCTTAAGCCCTTCTAAGTCTGGGTTTGGACCAGGCAAAAGCTACGGTCAGGCAAAGGATATTAGACACCGAGAGACAGCAGGACTGTGCAAGGTGCCCCAACTACAGAATCAGAGAAATCGAGAGAGAGATAGCCGCACCAGCAGCATAACTCTTCTATCTCGTATCTAGGGATGCTAGAAGGGCCTTTACACTCGCCAGAAGCTCGGCTCTGCCCTCGCCGGTCCTGGATGGAGCCTTTAGAAGGATCCCGTATGCTCAGAGACTTTGCACCTGTCCATTGGGAGAGATAGGAAGCCCAGAACACTTGTTTTTTAGATGTCCCTTTTATAAAGAGCCGCATAGTAAGATCATGGATCCCCTACTGGTGAGGCTCGCCGACCTCCCGCAAAAGCAAAAATTTGACCTTTTGCTGCTGGGCAAAGATTAGAAGATGACCTGGATTGTAGCCAGATTCTGTGTACAGATCTGTAGGCGCAGACCATCCCCCGACCCAAACTAGTTCGTTAAGAAAATCCCCAAACTCGGTTCCATGGGTGACTCAGCTCTCTGCAGTAGTTTATCTTAAAGTTTTAAGTGTCTATACGCTTATCTCATTTATAAATTTTAAATTTATTGTTGTACATTGTTTTAAATGTTTGCTTTCCTTTTAGGATTGTACCCCCAAGTGTGTTTTATAAGCTGGTCTATGTATTTGAAAAAGGATTAGACAGATCAATGGAGGAGAAAGCCATCAATGGCCACCATGGCTAGGCTATGTTCTGCCTCCACAGATGGAAGCAGTGTTGCTTTTGAATACCAGTTTCTGGAAACCACAGGAGGGGGGAGCACTTTTGAGCTTATATCCTGCTTATAAGCTTCCTGCAGGCATCTGGTTGGTCACTGTGAGAAGAAGGTGGTGGGTTAGATGATCCATTGGCCTGATCCAGGAGGTACTTTTTACGTTGGTAGGTATAGGATTGCAGCTGAAGATGGCACCAGATGCAACACACACAGGCACCATCAATTTTTAGACTCTAAAACACAGATGGGGAACCTCTGGCCCTCATTGGGGTACAACGCCTATCATCCCTCATCAATTACCATGCTAGTGGGAGCTGGTGGGAGTTGGATCCCAACAACATTTAAAAATAAAATTTGTCCTTTCGCTGCAAATGTATACAAATTTATATTGGTTATTAATCTGTTAGCCTCGGTGACTCAGGGAAAGAACGCGTTCCAAGGACATAGGAATGTTGATCAATTTAGCTCAGGGGCAGGCCCACGGAGCTTGCCCCTTTGACCAGTGAGGCCATTTGGGGCAAGCCACACCCACATACCCTACGCATGAGGCTGTACATGAGATCAGGTGCATTTCCTTGCCTTGCTCCAGATGGAAAATCATTTCCCATTGAAACTTTCTGTCCCAGATCTGCTCTTTGAAGCTCTGACAACCAAATGTTCAAAGAGCTGTGCAGGGCTGTCTGAAAGCCCTTTTGCAAACAGACCCACACAGCTCTTTGAGACTCCTTTTTTTTTTTTAGGTTCTAAGAGCAGCAGGGTATTTGTAAAAGGGCTTTTAAACAGTCCCACACTTTGTTTTGAAATCCTGACAACTGGAGCTTCAAAGTCCAACATTGCCTGGTGCTGTAGTGGCATCAGGTGACTGACAGGTGGGATGCCCCATCCATCTGTTAACATTGGCCCAGAAGGGGTGGGGACATAAGAATCTGGTAAGATAAGAAGCCAGCAAAGATTCCCATCCCTGATCTAGCTGCAATCAATTCTCTACAATTCCAGGCAAAGGACTTTTCCAGCATTATCTGGAGGTGCTGGGAATTGCTTTTCTTCTTACAGCTTAAACAACAACACATATACAACAAAATAAATAGTCCTTCCCCCTTAGTAACTATGATATGGCACAGAATGAAGCCATTATGTAGAACACAAAAAAGAGAGTCCAGATTATCCAATCCAATGAAATAAAAATAGTACAATCTCACAAATCAAACCAGCCAAAGGATTTCACATGTTGCAGGAAGTCCTCTGTTGTCTGTCTTGTTCATGTTTAATAAAACAGTACCATTCTGCCAAGAATTTGTCTGTGGCTTTTTTTAGCTTCTACCACTCCCATGCCATTTTTAGTTTATTCTTAAGTTTTTCTTTTAAAGCAATCTGCCACACCTTTCAGTACCATGACACAAGATTTGCCCCTTCCAGCCTCTTCCAAAATCTGGTGATCAGCAACACGGCTGCTACCCAGACCCTGAGACCTTTTGCATGCAAAGCAGATTCTCAACCACTGAACCACAGTTGTCCCCCTAAAACATAATGTGAATTAATAGCACCAACCAAATTTGAAGTGATTTCACAATGGAAATGTCTCTAAGTAACATCTGTTAATGGAGGGGTCATTTGGCAAAGGTGGGAAGTGCTTATAGTGGGCAAGATATCTGCGTAAGTTACAGTGGCTTCACACCCTAATTTCAGACATGAGACTGATCTACACTGGGCAGTTATAATGTTAAAAGTGTGTTATAAAAATGTGACACCCGACTGGGAAATTGCCAGAACCAGATGGACTATCAGCTAAATATTATCAAATATCATATAAACAATTATCAATACCATTACAGGAAGTAAAGAATGAAATTTTAAGACCTGGTAAGGTCCCAGAGACATGGAAAGAGGCATATATGACATTAATTCCTAAACAAGAGGCAGATCCAACTTTAATAAAAAATTATAGGCCAATTTCATTATTAAATAAGGACTATAAATTGTTTGCACATATAATGGCTAACAGGATGAAAATAATCTTGAAAGAATACATTCATCATGATCAAGCAGGATTTCTTCCAGGGAGACAAATGAAAGATAACATGAGAAATATTGATATTTTAGAATACCTGGAAGTGAGAAATGAAAAACAAGCAGCAATTATGCTTATAGATGCAGAAAAGGCCTTTAACAATGTCTATTGGGAATTTATGAAAAAAGTTCTTGAAATAATGGATTCTGGAGAAAATTTCATAAAAGGAATACAGGCAATATATTCAGATCAAAAAGTGGAATTAATTGTCAGTCAGGTGGTGACGGACGAATGTAAAATACAAAAGGGAACAAGAAAAGGATGTCCGCTATCGCCATTGCTTTTTATTTTAGTCCTGGAGGCCTTGGTGAGAAATATAAGAGCAGAAGAAAATACTAAAGGAATTAAGGTAGGGAAAAACTCATATAAACTGAGAGCATATGCTGATGACCTGATTATTACAGTGGGAAAACCAAAAAATTCTCTCCCTATGCAGGAGTTTGGGCAAGTTGCTGGATTTAAAATAAACAAAAACAAGACTAAATTATTAGAAAAAGATAAGAAACAGTTAACTCAAATTACAGAGACAGAGATTCACAAAAGAGCTAAATATTTGGGAATTTGGCTCTTTACTAGGAATGTTAATATCTATAAGGACAATTATGAGAAATATTGGAATGAAATAAAAAGGAATCAAAAATTTGGGGTAGAATGAATTTATCATTACTAGGAAGAATTGCGGCAATTAAGATGAATGTATTGCCAGAAATGTTGTTCTTGTTTCAGACAATTCCTGTGATAAGTAATGCAGCCTGCTGTAAACAATGGCAAAAAGATATTTCAAAATTTATCTGGAAAGGGAAGTGGCCGAGGATAAAATATAAAATACTAACAGACACCAAAGAAAGTGGAGGATTTTCTCTTCCAGATTTTAAACTTTACTGTGAAGCTGCTTGGATACGGGAATGGATTAAATTAGAAAACATAGAACTTTTAGATTTGGAAGGACATGATAATAGATATGGCTGGCATGCGTATTTATGGCAAAACAAAATGAAAGTACACAAAGTGTTTCAGAATCATATAATTAGAAAGTCACTTTTAAAAGTGTGGGGAAAATATAAGGAACTACTAGAACAAAAGACACCATGGTGGTTGTCCCCAATAGAAATAATAACAGTCAAAAAAATAAATAGAGAAAAAGTCTGGCCTACATATAGAGAGTTGTTAGAGGATAAAGAAGGAAAATGGAAACTTAAAGACTGATGAAATAAGAGAACATGTGCAAGATTGGTTGTACTATCGACAATTAAAAGAGATATTTAAAGAAGATAACAAGAAAGGTTTCAGTTATACAGTATCTAGATTCCAGAAAGAAATTGCAGATGAAAAATTTAAACCATTAATAAAGATGTATAATATCTAGAATGGGAGACCAAAGATGAGGAGGTAAAATCTACAATGATCAAATGGGCACAAGATATAGCACATAATATACAATTAGAGGACTGGGAGAAATTATGGAGAGTAAATTTGAAATTTACTGATTGTATGTTATTAAAAGGGAATTATATGAAAATGATGTACTGTTGGAATATCCCGCCAATGAAAATGGCCAAAATGTATAGAGCAAACTCCAGTAAGTGTTGGAAGTGTAAAGAGAAGGAAGGTACTTTTTATCTTCTATGGTGGAATTGTAAAATAGTTTAAAATTATTGGGAAATGAAATGAAAAAAATGTTTAAGATAACTTTTGTTAAAATCCCAGAAGCTTTTTTGTTAGGAATTTTAGGTCAAGATTTGCCAAAGGAAAAACACAGACTCTTTATGTATGCAACAACTGCGGCAAGGATGGAAAAGCGATAAAATACCAACTAAAGAATGGCAAGAAAAACTTACAGTATATGCCGATATGGCAAAACTAACTGATAGACTACGAAGCAAGGACAAAAAATCCTTTAAAGAAGATTTGAAACCATTTTTGGCTTATCTACAGAAACAATGCAAAGATTTGAACTCATTAGCAGGTTTCGAGTTAACATTTAGAAGTAACAAAATGTACATAAATTATAAGATTAAAAATAAAAAAGGTGAATTGAAAGGTAAAAAGCAGGAATTGATATTATGTAAAAATAAACCAGAGAGGGAGGTTGAGGGAAGTCTGGGGGGGAGGGGAGGGACTATTTGGCAATGATGAATTATGATATTTGCTATAATGATATTCTGGGGGAAATGGAAAACTTAATCAAAAATATTTACAAAAATAAAATAAAAATGTGACACCAGAGGGCGCGGTACAGCTGTGAACCGGCATCAATGGGAAATTGCACTGAGAGATATATTACAGGGGGTTTTATTAGTGTTTTTTATAGATCAGTGTAGATCCAGCCATGGTTTCTTGGGGAAATACTTTCTGTTTCTGGTATATATGGACCTTTAAGAAAGGATGTGTAATAGGCCAGATAAATTAAGTCTTATATAACCATGTCCGTAATAATAATAATAAGAAGAAGAAGAAGTGCAGGTACAATTATGAAGAAGATCTGCAGAAGGGACATGGAAAAGAGTTAAGAGCCTTGGACATAAGATCACCAGGTTGATGGACTAGATGGAATGGACAAGAAGGACTGACAAAACCAGAGACCAGGAAGAAGAGACGGTGGATGAAGATTGGCAGAAAGTTTAAAAATTCATTTAGAGAAATATTGCAAAATTAACGACTGTTAGGAAAATCTTGGAATGAAACTATTAGGCTTTAGTAGAAATGTTATAAGGAGTTATGTATAAATAAGCTTTTAAGTTCTAGGGGTTTTTATGGTAAGATAAGGCTAAAATAAATTAAGACAACTAAAGGACAGAATACAGTGAAAGATGGAAAGGATTTGCTGAGATAATTAATAATCAGAATACAAAAAAGGGAGGTGTGAGGAGATCGAGGAAATAAGTTAATGAAGATAAGGGTATGGGAATATTGGATTTGTTTTTAAATTTATTTTTTTGTTCTTGTTTTTGATTTTGGTGTATTGTATGTTTGGTACTTTTTATTGATTTGTATTGTTTAATCTCTTTTTTCTTTGCTTTTCTTTCTTTTCTCTTTTCTGTAACTTTAAATTCCCAATAAATATCATCAAATAATAATAATAATAATAATAATAATAATAATAATAATAATAATATCTAATAATAATAATAATAATAATAATAATAATAATAATAATAATAATTCATTTTTTGTACTTGCCCACTCTGGGCAGCTTCCACGAAGACAAAAAATACACTAAGATGTCACACATTAAAAACTTCCCTGAACAGGGCTGCCTTAAGATGTCTTCTGAATGTCAGGTAGTTGTTTATTTCCTTGACATCTGATGGGAGGGCGTTCCACAGGACGGGAGCCACTACCGAGAAGGCCCTCTGCCTGGTTCCCTGTAACTTGGCTTCTCGCAGCGAGGGAACCACCAGAAGGCCCTCGGAGCTGGACTTCAGTGTCCGGGCAAAACGCTGGGGGTGGAGACGCTCCTTCAGGTATACTGGACCGAGGCCGTTTAGGGCTTTAAAAGGGGTGATCCCTGTTTCCCTCACAGAGCAATGGTTTCCAGAGAATTCCCTTGGGCGAGGGATTGGTGTTTAAACCATTCTGGATTTAACTGGGTAACAGTAGGGTCAGCCCTTTTCAATAGCTACAAATCCAGCTCAGAGTAATGTGTGCTTAACCCTTCTGATTTCACTGGGAGTGTCGGAGGGGAACATGATTGATTCCGTTGGGTTATGGCCACAGCTTGTTCATGATGAATCTGCAATCATTTGAGTTTATACTGAAATCCTGAAAAGGAAGTGGGTTTCTCTCTCTTTCTTAAACAGTCAAAACCCTTACGAGGGTTGGATTAAGGGTGAGTGTGAGCTATCAGGGCACCTATGTTTCTGTAGGGCAGGGGCACAGCCGGCCCAAGACATTTTGGCACCTGAGGCTAACCACAAAATGGTGCCCCCCTCCCTGTCAGGGAAGAAGGGGCAAGTGAAGATTTACATCAGGAACAAGCAGGGAATAATGATCTACATCAGGATCTGCCGCCCCTGTGTAAACCACAGATTAGGAAATATCCCATCAAATCCAAAAGGATGACAATGTGCTTGAAGGCAAGGAGAAAGCTTCCTTCAGAAAACTGGAGCCTTGCAAAAATTAAAAGAAACCGAAGTAGTCATATTTAGCACATAAGAAGAATGGGGGGAAATCCATAGTAGGGAAGTTCCTTGCTAAGGGCCAACAAAATAATGAGGATGCTTTCAAGTTCTCCAGAACTCACCATCAGTCAAAGCAAGGAATGAAGACAGAGTTGGGTTGTTGTAAAAAATGGCCCTTTAGGTACCCTGGTCCTAAGCTATTGAGGGCTTTATGGCTATAACACCATGACAGTTTCTTCCTCCCACCCCCCAAGCCACCTGCCAAAAATAAAAATAAGCAAAAATCCTGCTTTGCTCAACAGCCAGCCTGATAAAGAATTTTGGAGAACTCAAAAGCTCGGTCACACATTTTGGTGGGCCCCAAGAGGATTTTAGACTTGCCCAGATGTGTAGGAGGCAAACAAACTAACAAAAGAATTTAAGGAGCATTCTTTTCTTTTTTTTTAATGACCACCACTAAACATTTATTTAAATATGTGAAAAACAGGAAATCAAAAACAGGCAGTTGGACTGTTACATGACAAAGGAGTGAAATGCATGCTAAAGGAAGATAAGGAGGTTGCAGAGAAACTGAATGAATTATTTGAGTTTTTCTTCACTATGGAAGATTTTCACACCACCCACCTCAACTGGTGTGTGTGTGTGTGTGTGTGTGTGTGTATGAGAAGGATGTCTAAAGAACTGAGGCAGACAAAGATGACAAAGGATGGAATTTAATGGCTCAGAGACAGATTAAAAATTAAAAAATATCACAGAGTCCAGATGGCATCTATTCAAGAGTTCTTAACCCAAATATAAACTGCTGATTTTCTAATCACGTGGTATGGGAACCGTACTTACAGGGTTGGACTAGAACCTGGGAGAAAAGGGTTCAAATCCCAGCTCAGCCATGAAGCTTATTGGGTGATCTTGGGCCAGTCACTTAGCTTAGCCTATCTGGGAGGGTCGTTATGGAGACTATGCATGCCACCTGGAGCTCCTTTGGGGGGAAAGGTAGGATATAAATGCATTCAATCAATCAATCAATCAATCAATTGGTATCAATATTAGAGGGTTGCACTTGGAAGGTAGCCAGCACAACGCCGTTTTTAAAAGAAAAAGAGAAACATTGCTGGCTGGTTAAGTAGCTTAACCCCTATTAAATGGTTGGGAAGTATTATTTAAAAAATTGTTTGACTTCACTGCAAAGACACGCTCCTCAATTGTCTCCTGAGACAGACAGATGCCAACCATATTATTAAAGATAAAATTGTTAAGCATGTTGAAGAACAAGTCTTATTGCAGAAGAATTAGTATGGCTTCTGCAAAGAGAAGTCCTGCCTCATCAACAATCTGCAGCCTTTTTTTTATACGTTATAGGTTTTGAGGAATGATTTGTTAGATTTTATACCAGATGATCCCTCATTAGTTGTTCCTGAGCAAATTTAGTAAGAGAACAGAATGTCTTTTGAAAGGGGTAGAGAGGCTGATTCATTTATCAAGTCCTAAATGATTTGGGAGCTAAACACAGTGGAGTAGCATGGGGGCCAAGGAAGGTCATAGCCCCAGGCAAAGAATACTGAGGGGGGCTTAACCAGGTGCTCCCATGACAGGCTCCGTCACCAAGACCACGTGGCTGCCACATTCTGGAGCCATGGGAACATGAGCTGTGCCCGGGCTGGGCCTTCAGGGCTGTGCAGTGGCTTCTTCCCCATGCGGCCAACAAAGGGACACTTGCTCCTGGGCGGAACTCCTGCTGGCCAGAGCCCAGCCCTGGCCCACACTGGCCCTTCCCTGGGACCTCTCTGCTGGTGTGTCTCTTTAGGCAAGGTGTACACCCCATGGTGGGAGCAATGGAGAGGACAGTCACCCACTCAGCCAGGACCTGCCAGTGCCCATCCTCGGACTATGTGGCCAAGGAGAGGCAGACAGGCAGGAAGGGCTTCACTTGGTGTCTCAGCCTGTTCTCTGTCACCCTCCGTGAAAGGAACTCCAGCCACCACTCCCCCCACCTGAGATCTTGCCAAGCGAAGAGGGTGAATGTGGCAACTGGCATGGAACCTCCATGAGGAATGGCTGCCAAAGGTGTACAGCAAGGTCCACTTGTTGCCTACCACGCAATGCCATAAGGAGGTTAGAGGGAGCGATCATTGCCTTGCCCCGGATGCTGCCAACCCATGGTATGCCACTGGCTAAACATATACCTCTTCACTAGGGATGGTGGAAGAAATTCAGTTCAGTACATATTTAATGGTGAACCTGCCTAATCCACACTTTCTGACACACAACCAGCTTTTGAAATTCGCACTTCTCTGAAATTTATGATGCAATTCTCTGACAAACCAATGCTTAGAATATAAGTGTGCAGGAAAAATACAGATGTTAGTGAAAATAACATACTGACATTTAATTATATAGGGAAAAATTGCTTGCTAAAATGTGTACATTAGTCAATATTCCATACAAAAATGTGTTTTCAGATAAATTCACCCTAAAATGCTGGTGAACTTTCATGAGGATTAAAAAAACAAAAACAAATTGCAAATTGCTGCAGAAATATGATTTTAAGAATGGAAAATGTGAAAGCAGGAGAACGGAAAGTGACAGATCCATCCCTAGTCTTTATTCAGGCTATTGAAAGTGGCTGGTTTATTTCAGAGAAATGTCCAACTATTGTACCATCTCATTTTGTTTTGTACCACCATTATGTATAAGCAATGTTTATAAACCTCCCTGAGTTAGGGATTTCAGTTCCCTGTGTTTCCAATCCTACATTTACTTCTACACGTCTCTAAATCAGTTTGTAAATTTATTTATTTTTAAAGGTCCTCATGATAATCCATCAAAATTTTAGTGTGAATTTCAGGCACAGTTTTTGTATGCAACTTTGCTTAATGTACACATTTTTTGAACAGCAATATCCCCACATATAATGCATTTTTGTATGTTTTCTTTTCTTTACTAATATATGCATTTAGATGTGCACTTCAATAGATATACCTGGGCTGCAGAACTGCGTTGTAAAATTCAGATTTCAGAGGGCGGCTGTGATCCTCTTCACATATTGTCTCAGAAAGTGTAAATTGCAAAGGTTGGCCTTTATATGCAAACTGAATCAAATTGCTCCCCCATCCCTCCCCTCATCTTGCATGGGATAGAAGCATAGTACAGTGGTACCATGGGTTAAGAACTTAATTCATTCCAGAGGCCCCTTCTTAACCTGAAGCACTACTTTAGCTAATGGGGCCTCCCGCTGCCACTGTGCTGCCGGAGCACGATTTCTGTTCTCATCCTGAAGCAAAGTTCTTAACCTGAGGTACTAGTTCTGGGTTAGTGGAGTCTGTAACCTGAAGCGTCTGTAACCTGAGGTACAGAAATATTTTTAATGTTTAATATTTTTATCTGTATGGAGCAAGCTTTTCTCCTCTCCACATTCTGTCTCCAGCTTTCCCTAAATGGCACCATCAGAGTAAGACTTTGGGGCAGACATTGTGGTCTGCAAACAGCAGAATGAGCAGAAAGGGCCCCCAAGCGCATCAGGACAGGCACATCATGTTTTGAGGTAAGTAAAGCACTTGTTTTAAGTACGTGAACTTAAAGCAGTCTTTTGACCACCCAAAATGTGATTAAAATCAGTATGTAAAATTACCGCAGCAGACCACTGCTTTCTCCAGTGGGTTCTCGCAGTTGCCACTGCAGTGCCCCCATTTATGTGAACCAGCCGCTGGTCATGATCCACCTGCTGATGCCCAATGTTCCAGTCATCCATTCTGTCTGTGAGCACAGAAGTAACTACTTCATGTTCTGGAACACAGAGCTCGTTCCCTTGGGATGCTTGGAACTCCTGGTGGGTCTTTCTCCCGTCAGAGTCACACGAGCGAGTTGAAAGAGGTGGGTTAGAAACACAAGAATAGGGATGCCAGCTTCAATTTCTCATTTTTCTAATATTAAGTTCTTCACATTTCCATATCAGTTCGCATTTTTTAAAAAGACTTTATGAAAATTCTTAAGCATTTTGGTGCAAATTACTCCAAACAGCCACATTCTTGAATGCAGTTTTGTCTAATGTACATGTTTTTGCAAAGCAGTTTCTCGTAACATAATGCATATATATATATATATATATATATATATATATATATATATATGCTTTCGTAGATTTTCACGGGTACAGGAATGCAGGTTTTGGTGTCTTCGGGTGTCTTCCCGTGTAAGAGTCTCTCCACAGACATATTACAGACTCCATCCAGTAGCCAAACTATAGTGGCACCCCCGGATGCTGCACCCCCCTGCAATCCCTACACAGATCTGGCGGGCACAAGGCACAAAATCACAGCTCGCCCCTATACACGAAGCCAAGCCAGAGCACAACTAAATGCAGCACAGCCATCTTCTCAGAAAAACTCTTCACAAGCTCAAGAGGTCAAGACACGAAAGCTTTAGCAACTAATCTACACTTAATGACCCACCCAGTGGTATTCAGAATATCACTCATGAAATCACCCAAGATATCCCTCAAGTAATTAAGGAACAAAAGAAGAAAAGGCACACTAATCTAGGAACTTCCTCTCTGCCCAGAACGTTGGAGGCTATACACCACACCCCTCAACAGTATTTATAGGAACTCAAACACCAGATTCTGCTCTGTTCCAGTAACAAGAAGCCAAAAGCACCAGCCTGAAGATGACGAGTGAGACCTCGTCGAAACGTCGCACAGACACCCCGACTCTTACACGGGAAGACACCCGAAGACACCAAAACCTGCATTCCTGTACCCGTGAAAATCTACGAAAGCAATATATATATATATATATATATATATATATATATATATATATATATATATATATATATATATATATATATATATAAAATTTATATTTACTTGGCTGGAGAACTACATTGCAAAATTCAGAGAAGTGTGGGTTGAAAGAAAGCTGTGTTTCACTGTGTTTCAGAAAGTGCAAACAAGGTAGGTTTGCATTCAGCTGCAAACCAATTTAATTTCTCACTTTCTCACCGGTCTTTACTGAAGGTCTTCAGAAGTGCCCTGCCATAATTGCAAAAGACTGGAAAGGTGAAAATGGAGGTTCAGTGCAAAAATGGGCATCATTTTATCTGGCCAAACACTTTGGCAAAGAAACTGAACAAACAAATATGAGTTTCAAGAAAGGCTGGATACAAGAAAGACTTTGCAGCTTTACAAAATAATGTTTTTATTCAATAGACTAATAAGCAAAGTGGCAAGGGCTTATTCCATCCCTGGATGGCTAATTCCAGTCACAGACACATGGCACACTATAGACTGATACGCTATTATGCCATTGCTGTATAGCTCTGTTGGTTAGAGCGTGGTGCTGATAATGCCAAGGTTGCAGGTTCAATCCTTGTTTGGAACAGCTGCCTATTCCTGCATCTAAGGGGGTTGGACTAGATGATCCTCAGGGTCCCCTACGCACTCTACAATTCTATGATAGATAAGAGGCAATACTTCTATACTCATGAAGCGAACTAAGATTTCTTCTCCACCTACACTCGCAGAGGGAAAAATGGTGTACCACATCCTTTCCTAAAATAATAAATGCTTTGGTGTGTGTTTGTTTTTTTAAGTGCCTTGTTGAATCAGACCAAGGGTCTATCTATCCTAGCCTTCTTCCAGCAAGGACCTGCCAGATGTCTCTTAACAGCTCACAAGTAAGAGCAGGAAGTCCAAACCCCTGCTGTGCTGCTCTGCTGTGACTACCTAGGAACTGGCATTCAGGGGCAGACTGCCTCTGATCATGGAGGTTTCACCTCGTAATGGGAATTGTGTGTGTGTGTGTGTGTGTGTGTGTGTGTGTGTGGAGGAATTGTGTTTGAGGCTGCAAAGTGTGGGGAGGGTTTAACCCTTTCCTCCTCTGCCTTATCAGTTTGCAATTTTTTTCAAGACTTTATGAAAATTCATAAGCATTTTAGTGCAAATTTCTGCTAACAGGCACATTCTCAAATGCAGTTTTGCCTAATGTACGTGTTTTTGCAAACAATTTCCCCATAATACAATAGAGTTTTCTGCATTGTTTTCTCAAATATACTGCTTTTTGTGCAGACAGCTTGGTTGAGGAACTGCACCACAAAACTCAGGAAAGTGCCCAATAGCGAAGGAGTGCTTTGTTTCATTTCACTCATGTGTTTGGGAGGTGCAGATGAGTTAGATTTGCATTAAAATGTGAAGAAGAGAAATTATCACTAGTCCCCAAATACAAATGTCATGCTCAGCACTGTGTGAAATCTGGCCCCAATATTTATCTATTTAAAAGCATTTATATACAGCTTAATATTTCAAAAATCTCTGAGTGATGGTTAGAGCCATTGATATGCTTCCTTTCCCCCATTAATCTATCCAATCCCCCCCCCACACACACACCCTAAAGCTAAGAACATGAGCAGAACCTGTTAGATCAGGCCAAAATCCCACCTAGTCTATCATCCTGGTCAACTAAATGAAAGTGAGACCTGCACTCAACAGCACTCCCCACACTTGTGAGCATTAGGGCACAATGGGTCCATTCACCGAAGGACAGCTGTGGGCAGGATTCCTGCACTGTAAGGGTTTGGACTAGATGACCCCTGGGGTCCCTTCCAACTCTACAGTTCTGTGATTCTAGGATTCCTAGCAACTGCCATGGGGGGGGGCATACACCCTCCAATACAGGAGATGGTGCATAGCCATTGTGCATGAAGTGTTGTATCCCCCAAGCTTGTGGAACTTCCTCCCAACTCAGATTGGACAACCACTCTCCTTGCTGAAGTTCAGGCGCATGGTAAAGACTTTCTGATACCAGCAGGCATTTAAAGGAAGTGCTCAGGATTATATTATTTTTCCGTTATTTATTTATACTATTTATATACTGCTCTTTATCCAAAGATCCCACCATCATAATCATAAAAGCACAATACAGAGCATAATAATACGCAGCATAAGGATAAAATGATCAGTGGCTCAGAGTGCCTTCGGTCAGCCGCGGTTGGTGACCCAGCTACACCCCTATCTGGACAGGAATAACCTAACTACTGTTGTCTATGCTCTGGTAACCTCAAGGCTGGATTACTGCAATGCGTTATATGTAGGGCTGCCTCTGAAGACGATTCGGAAACTTCAGTTACTGCAGAATTCAGCTGCCACGTTGCTCACCAGAGCACGACAGTTGGAGCATATTACACCGATCCTGGTCCGACTGCACTGGCTACCAGTTAGTTTCCAGGCCCAATTCAAAGTGCTGGTTTTGAAAGCCTTAAACGATTTAAGACTGCAATACCTCAAGGACCGCCTCTTTCCATATGAACCTACCTGGACCCTGAGTTCATCTTCTTGAGGCCCTTCTTCACGTGCCTCCTCCTCCTCAAGAGGTCCGGAGGGTGGCAACACGAGAACAGGGCCTTCTCTGCAGTGGCTCCCTGTCTGTGAAATGTTCTCCCCAGAGAAGCTCACGTGGCACCTTCATTATTTTTATTTTTATTATATATTTTGTGGTTTTATATTTTGATTTTGTTCTGTGAAACACCCTGAGACCTCTGGGTATAGTGTGATATATAAATTAATACTGTAAATAAAATAAAAACCATAATAACAGGCCCCCCCCCAACATAAGTATTTAACAGGCCATAGATTGCTTAACATGGGACGCGGGTGGCGCTGTGGGTAAAAACCTCAGCGCCTAGGACTTGCCGATCGAAAGGTCGGCGGTTCGAATCCCCGCGGCGGGGTGCGCTCCCGTTGTTCGGTCCCAGCGCCTGCCAACCTAGCAGTTCGAAAGCACCCCCGGGTGCAAGTAGATAAATAGGTACCGCTTTATAGCGGGAAGGTAAACGGCGTTTCCGTGTGCTGCGCTGGTGCAGGCTCGCCAGAGCAGCGATGTCATGCTGGCCACGTGACCTGGAAGTGTCTCCGGACAGCGCTGGCCCCTGGCCTCTTGAGTGAGATGGGCGCACAACCCCAGAGTCTGTCAAGACTGGCCCGTACGGGCAGGGGTACCTTTACCTTTACCTTTAGATTGCTTAACGGCCATAGGCCGTTCTCTAGGGAGAACATTCCACAAACGGGGAATTTGGTTTTATGATTAATTTTTACTATTGCCTTATAGTGTTAATTTATGTACACAGCTTACAAATGCTAATGAAAAACACTGGAAATCAACAAAGGTTCCTATGTGGGAACCTTACAAATGTATGGAATGTTGCTTTTTCTGAACATCTGGTCAGATCCAGACATGTAATCTGGGGTGAAGCCAAATCAGACAGTTCTGAGGCAGACTGCTTCCCATTTTCTGATTATATAAATTGGGAGAGTCATATAAGCAACTCCTCCCGCGACTCACTCCTCATTGCAGCAGTGCTACATAGACGTGTCTTACATATTCAGTTACATACAGCAAGAGTCTTACATATGACTCTTGCTAAATGTAACAGCATGTCTATAACATGTCCATAACCAAAAATGCACCGTCTGTGCTTCTGTTACTGCTTACATGGTTATGTGTTAGTTTGCTTCTGCGGCAAAGAAATAAAAATTATTATTTTAAGAAGGAAGAAATGCCAATGATTAAAACTCTTTAAATAAACTAACTAACTAAGTATGGCTAATAGCCGCTGAAGCCTCATGAATTTGTCTGATCATCTTTAAAAACACCCAAACTAGCAACATCACTACATTATTGAGGGAGTGAATTCAATAGTTTTGACTATGTGAAGGAGGACTTTGTCTCTCCTGAATCTTCCCAACATTCATATTCATTCATTCATTCATTCATTCATTCATTCATTCATTCCCTCCCTGCCCATCTGGCTGGGTTTCCCCAGCCACTCTGGGCGGCTTTCAACAGAACCTTAAAAACAGAATAAAACTTCAAACATTAAAAATTTCCCCGAGCCAAGCTGCCTTCAGATGTCTTCTAAAAGTTGGATAGTTATTTATTTCCTTGACATTTGATGGGCGGGCGTTCCACAGGGCGGGTGCCACTACCGAGAAGGCTCTCTGTCTGGTTCTCTGTAATCTCACTTCTTGGAGTGAGGGAACCACCAGAAGGCCATCGGAGCTGGATCTCTGTGTCTGGGTTGAACAATGGGGGTGGAGACATTCCTTCTGGTATACTGGGCTGAGGCTGTTTAGGGCTTTAAAGGTCAGTGCCAACACTTTGAATTGTGCTCGGAAATGAACTGGGAGCCAATGTAGATCTTTTAGGACCAGTGTTATATGGTCTCAGCGACTGTTCCCAATCACCAGTCTAGCTGCCGCATTCTGGATTAGTTGTAGTTTCCGGGTCACCTTCAAAGGTAGCCCCACATATAGCGCATTGCAGTAGTCCAAGCGGGAGATAACCAGAGCATGCACCACTCTGGTGAGACAGTCTGCGGGCAGGTAGGGTCCCAGCCTGCATACCAGATCAAACTGGTAGACAGCTGCCCTGGACACAGAATTGAACTTTGCCTCCATGGACAGCTGTAAGTCCAAAATAACCCCCAGACTGTGCACCTGGTCCTTCAGGGGCACAGTTACCTCATTCAGGACCAGGGAGTCCCCCACACCCGCCTGCCCCCTGTCTAAATTCTAGCATGAGGGCTAGAGAAACATTCTGCCTCTTCACTTTTTCTGCACCACGCTTAATTCTTTATATCTCTATCACTTCTCCTCTTAGTCATATTTTTTTCAAAACTAAAAAGCTTCAAATGTTGTAACCTTTTCTCAGAGGAGAATCGTACCACCTCCTTGGTTCTTTTGACTGCCCTTTTCTGAACATTTTACCAGCTCTACAACATCCTTTCTGAGGTGAGGTAATGACATCATAGCATTTTTTCAGCAGCAAATTGCCCCAAATTAGCTACACATGAAGATATCCTATTATCTATCTTGACTCTCACCTTGGTCTTTGGCTGGATTCCAGCATTATGAGAAAGAATGGGGGGGGGATCTCTCTATTGACTTTCTCTACATAATGCAAAACTTTTATATATATATACGTACATCTATCATATCTGCCTGCTATTTGTTTCCCTCTGGATCTCAATTTGCTGGTTTAAAAAAAGACCGCAGATCCTACAACTTGGAAGTCTTGACAACCATGGTCTGCAGCAGTAAACCCTGAAGTTGTTCTCACACTTGTGAAAACCCTTCCTTCTCAATTTGGCCCTTCACTGTCCTTACAGAGTGACACCAGAGCAAACGAGGAAGCAGCCTTACCTTGTCCACCTTCATGTGAAGATATAAGCCAAAAAGCACTGTCCCAACGAGCTGTGCGATAACGAACACTGCCATCAAGCTTGTGAAGGCTTTCATGGTGAAGCCAGCAGGTCTTGGGGTTGTGGATGGATAAGGCTCACCAGAGTCCATGTGTCTCTACCTCCTGAATTCTTGCGTCTCTGAGCCTCTTGAAAACCACCTCGCTACTTACTCTGCGCAAGACAGCAACAAGTGCTCGCTCTCTCTCTCTCTCTCTCTCTCTGTGTGTGTGTGTGTGTGTGTGTGTGCCTGCCCACCTCTTCCTGGGGAGGAAACTCATCTTCCATTTGTTCACACTCCTCTTCCACAACAACAGCGACAACAAAGTCATTTCCTGAATTCATCGTTTGCCATTCGCTTCCATGGGTTGTCACAAGTTCCTCCTCCAGCAACTTCATTCTTCTGCCCACCCCCCACCTTTTCCCCCTATCATAGACAGACTTTTTTTTTTCTTTCCTCTTCACGCACACCCCAACCTCTTCCTGGCTTCAAAGAAAGAAAGCATCAGTGACTAAGGACGGGCAAGTCTGTCAATTCTGGGTTCAGTTTCTCATTTTTCCCATCCAACACTAAATTCTCCACATTTCCACAATTTTTGTTAAGTCCTTGTGAAAATTTGTTGGCATTTTAGTATGAATCGCTCCTAGTACATTCATATTTGTATGACATTTAATGTACACATTTTTGCAGAGCAATTTCCCCTAATGTAGTGCATCTTCACAATTTTCACTAAAAAAAAATTATGTACACTTTACCCTAGTGTCTGCAATTTGGAACACATTACTTGCCCAAAGAGCTGCATGACAAAATGTGGAGAATTTCAAAGAATGGCTGTGTTTCAGAGGTCATATGGTTTCAGAAAATGTGAATTTGCTAAGTTTGCCTGGATTCTGTTTCCCCTCCCCCTCCTTATTTATGGCAGCCTTTTCCAAGATGGGGCCCTCCGTTTGACTCAGTCAGGGTTGATTGATCAACATTGGTGATCAATCTCTTCTTCATGGTATCTAAATAAAATCACAAGCAGGTAGTGTTATCGCCCCCATCCTGACTCTCATATCCTGCACGTGGATGCTGGGGGCATAAGAATATAAGAAGAGCCAACTGGATCAGGCCAATGACCTACCTAGTGGCCCACCAGATGTACCAATGGGAAACCATCAAGAAGGACCCAAGCCATAGCTGTCAACTTTTCCCTTTTCTTGCGAGGAATCCTATTTGAAATAAGGGAGTTTCCATTAAAAAAAGGAAAACATTGACAGCTATGACCCACACACAAGAGCATTCTTCACTCATGTGGATTCTAGTAACTAGTATCCAGATTCATTGATCCCTTCAACCACAGAAGCAAAGCATAACCATCCTGGCTAGTAGACATTGATAGCCTTCTCTTCCATGAATTTGCTGAATCCTCTTTTAAAGCCATCCAAATTGTTGGCCATCACTGCCTCCTGTGGGAGCAAGTTCCCAACTGTGCACTGTGAAGGACTTTTCTTTTAATCTGCCCTGAACATTTATTTCCATTGGATGTCCACAGCTTCTGGCGTTAAAAGAGAAGAACAATTTTTCTCTGTCCACTTTCTCTGTGCCATGCATGGTTTTACAAACTTTGATCCCGTCACTTCTTGCTCACGTTTTCTCTAAACCCAGAAGTCTCAAATGTTGCAACTCCACAGGGAAGTCGCCCCATCATCTTGGCCATTGTGGTTGCTGTTTTCTGATCCCTTTGCAACTCTACCATGACCCGTTTGAGGGAAGGCAACCAGAACTGTACACAGTATTCCAAACGTGATGATCCCTCACGTATCTTGATAACAGATCCAAAACAAGGATGTGTGGAAATAAATGGTTACCCTATCAGCCAATCTGGAGGGCATCAAGTACAGTAGCTGATGATTGATATGATGATAATGGCAACTAAACAGCTGGGGGGGGGGGAGATCCACTCTGATGTTTATACCAAGCACACACAACCATGATTAAATCGGGTCATCGCTGCTAAAAAAATTGCAACAGCTAAATTGCATTCTTATCCGTTTTTCTTTTTTCTTCTTTGTTAAATGTGAGATTTAAAAAATGAATTTAAAATGAGTACTGCTAAATGGCTCATGTTTACTTAGTCCTCCTAGGCAAATGCAATTGATGTAATAAAGATAGTTTGTTTCACAGTGAAATGAGCTATATTAGTTCTATTAGACCAATTGCTTTTGAATAGTTTGCAGTGCTTTGTGGCATTTTGATTGATCAGCTGTTTTGTTTTGTTGTTTAAGTTTGTTGTATTTAAATTCATTTTAATCTCTATGGTGCATTTTGCCTTATGATTAAAATGTGGTCCAATAATATTTTAACAGATAAATAAGTACACACACACTAAACAGCCAGCAAAGCTTGCAGTAAATACCATATTTTTCGCTCTATAGGACACACCCGACCATAAGACTTGTTTTAGAGGGGGTGTTTTAGAGGGGGAGAGCAAGAAAAAAAAATCTCCCCCTCTCTGCTCAGCGCCCTTCCATTTCTCCTGCCGCTTCGCTGAAGGGGCGCTGTGCAGAGAGGGGGAGATTTATTTTTTTCTTGTTCTCCCCCTCTAAAACAAGGTGCGTTCTGTGTGTTCAAGCTGCGTTCATCCGAAGCCTCCAGAGCGCAGCGGGGGTTCCCGCTGTGCTGTGGAGGCTTCAGATGGCTACCTTGGAAGCCTGGAGAGTGAGAGGGGTCACTGCGCACTGACCCCTCTCGCTCTCCAGGCTTCAGTGAAGGCAATCCGAAGCCTCAGGAGAACAGCAGGAGTTCCTGCTGGGCTCCGGAGGCTTTGGGTTCCTTTCGACCTGCTCTTTGTGGCTGGTGGGGGGGGAGCACTGCTTTCCCCCACTGCCAGCCTCAAAGACCAGGTCGGGGAGCAGCGCAAAGGCTGCGCACTGCTTTCCCGCTGCCCCCCGAGCTTGTGGGGATGGCAGTGGGGGGAAGCAGCGCTTTCCCCCACCGCCAGCCTCAAAGATCCCTGAAGCCTTCGGAGCACAGAGTGAGTTCCCACTGTGCTCCGCAGGCTTCGGGTTCCTGAAAGGAACCTGAAGTCTCCAGAGCACAGCGCGAGTCCCCGCTGCGCTCCGGAGGCTTCAGGTGGTTATCCCTGAAGCCTGGAGAGCGAGAGGGGTCGGTGCGCACCAACCCCTCTCACTCTCCAGGCCTCAGGGAAAGCAATGTGAAGCGTCCGGAGCGCAGAGGGAGCGCTCCCTCTGCGCTTCGGAGGCTTTGCGTTGCTATCACTGAAGCCAAGGAGCCTGCATTCACTCCATAGGACACACACACATTTCCCCTTAATTATGGAGGGGGGAAAGTGCGTCCTATAGAGCGAAAAATATGGTATATCCAAAACCCATGTAAGGGTGAGAAAAACATAAATTTTACAGCGTGTGACCTATTAAGGGAGAAAAAAAATACGAAGTGAGACATTAATGATGAAAATACATAATTGAACATAAATATAGATTGGAAATGGCTGTGTATAGTGAATACTTATCTGCTTTTAAAATTCTCATTCTTGATCTTATTTCTTCCTTTTCTTTATCTTCTTTTTCTTTTCTTTTATATTTTACCTTTCATTTCTTTTCTTTATTGTGAATTTTGTTTTTTAGAGGTGCAAATAATTGTAAATATGAGAAGAGGTAAAATGTTTTCTAATTTTTTATTGGTTACATGTATTTTCCTTTTTTGTGTATTTGTATTTTTTTCTAATTTGTACTCAATAAAATTAATAAGAAAGAAAGAAAGAAAGAAAGAAAGAAAGAAAGAAAGAAAGTTCATCACGTGTCCATCTCCTTGTCCCACTTGGCGGTGTCAGGCAACTTCATGTTTTGTCACATGAAATCAAGGAACATGGAGGCCTGCAGTAACCGGCCCAGCCTCTGGAAGTGCCGTGTACGGTAGGAGAGACTCCACAGCTGCTTTGATCCCTTCGTATTGCAAGAGGCTCTCTGGCGTCTCATGCTTGAGGAGGGTTTCCACCACTGCCTGAGCCTCGAGGTAGTTCCGCCAGTTTGTGTTCCACGTGATGGAAAACTTCAACCCAGCCTCTGGAAGAAGGGGTTTGGGGAAGACACGTCAGGAAGGAGTGCAAGTTGCAGGCAGTGTGGCCACCTTGAACCAACACACCTCTCTTGCGAAGCGTGGCCAGGTCTGGGCACACATCTGACCTGCACCTTTCTTCAAGGCAGGGAAGCAGATCCAACACCCCTCCCCACCTAGTAGAAACAATTAATGATGGGAGGGGTGACTGAGTTTATTCCAGACTTCCAGACTTATAAAAGCACAACAACAACAATATGCATTATAATCTTTGCTCTAGTATTACAGAGCTGGTGGAGCTAATTTGAAGCTGTGTACACACCATACATTAAAAGCATTATCACTTCTCCCCTGTAAGAATCCTGGGAACTGTAGATTACCCTTCTACCGCACAGGTACAATTTGTAGCACCCTTTACAAACTGCAGTTCCCAGGATTCTTTGGGAGAAATGTGCTTTTAATGCCTGTTTTTCCTGCAGCAGGCATGCTCAGCTACCCCTCTGGAAGCTCAATCCCGCAGAAAGCTGTGACGGCCACCAACTTGGATGGTTTTATGCAGGAAAGGCTATCAGTGGCCACTAGGCACGATGGCTATGCTCTACCTCCACAGTCAGTGGCAGTAACCTTTGTGAATAGTAGTTGCTGGAAGATGCAGGAAGGGAATACAGAATGCTCTTGTTTCCACAGGCCTCTGGTTGGCCACTGTGAGAACAGGATGCTGGACTAGACAGGCCAATGTGGCCTCATCCAGCAGGCACTTCTTATGTCCTTACGTGGTTCAAGGGTAGAGATTGTGAGAAGGCATCTTCCAAAGCAATCCCACCCCGCAAATAGCTTTGGAGCCTTCTTGCCTCTAGCCTAGCCCTCACCCCTTTTCCTGTTCCCACTGGAGTCTTCTTTTGCTTGCCACGCCTGCGGGCTCTCTTCCGGCCAATGGTGCTAATGACAGATCTTAAAAACTTGGGGTCGGTGAGATTCGACAACCACAGCACCTTGCGCCTGCTGGACCTCCTGAGCGGAGCGGGTTGTGTCTTGCTCCTCGTGAAGTAGGGTGAAATGTGAGGAGTGTTGCAAGCCGGTGCAGAGGCAGATGGTCTGGCCGAGATGGTGGAGCACGGCTTCTCTGTCAGGGGCATCTTCCTAACCCAGTGGAACACCAGTATCATACGCCTCTTAGATGGGTTGGACACGCTGAAGAAGGTGCTGGAGGCCCAAAGTCCAGGGTGACTTCAAAGCGGAGGACGCAGCAGGTAGTTCCCTATCAATGGTGCCAAATCCAAGCAAATGTTAGCTCCAGTCCTGTTAAATCGATCCAGCAATTATGGACATTAAATAAGGGAGTAATTCCTCAGGCAGTATGAAAAGACTTTCTGTGGCTTTTTAATAAATGGGAACTCCCAACTACTGCCACTGTTGACAGCCTGTTGCCCCTTCACTCTGCTTGAATGGGTTATGTCATAATGGTTCCTTCATCAGGTGTCTGTGAGCATGAAAATGCTGTTGGGAGTTTCAGCAATGAAGGCTCAGGCATAACATACTGTTTGAAAGTCTGAACATTTTCTCTTTTTTTCTTTAACAAAATTTATATACCACTTTAATCATTTATATACAAATTATTAGGAGAGTAAGTTAAAAATATACTGTAGTTTATTCACTTATAGGCTAGTTTCCATACTTTATTCCTTCTTATACTTCTATCCCACCTTTCCTCCACAGAGCATACACACTTCAGCCTCCACCTTCTCCATTTTATCCTGACAGCAATATTGTGAGCTAGGGCCATAGCTCAGTGGTAGAACAACTGCTTAGCATGCAGAAGGCATCAGGTTCAGTCCCCAGCATCTCCTGGTGGGACTGGGAGCGCTCCCTCTGCGCTTCGGAGGCTTCGCGTTGCTATCGCTGAAGCCAAGGAGCCTGCATTTGCTCCATAGGACGCACACACATTTCCCCTTAATTTTGGAGGGGGGACAGTGCGTCCTATAGAGCAAAAAAATAACCCTCTGTAGAATTTTGTTTCATGTTTCAGAGGGCTTTTGTTTGCAAGTTTATACAAATATAATGGGTCAATTTATCTCCATTGGGTGGTATCCAAATAGCGTTACCACCTTTGGTTGGGCAAAATAAGAGACAAATCTAGGGGAGGGGAAATGAGGGGGGGGGGGTAAAAATTACTTTACCTGGTGCAGAATGAAATGACTTTAAAGCAATCCATTACACTGGGTTGTTTCCAATGCTGGTCATACTCATAGAGTAGTCCCAAGGAAATTTATGAATCCAAGTTAGCAATGCACATTAATTTCAATGACTCACATCCTCCTCACCTGCTGAATTTCTGCCTGTCAGAAACCCAGCCAAAGAAAGAAAGAGAACAACAAATTCTGTTTCTCTTCCTAACAGAGCTTTGCTTCCAACATCCATTTCTCTCTCTCTCTCTCTCTCTCTCTCTCTCTCTCTCTCTCTCTCTCTTAATATTTATCAGATTTTTTTTTTAATTTTGCAAACTTTTACAATCACTAAATCACATATCATACACTTGACATTGACTTCCCCTCCACCCCCTCCATGGTTTGCTTTAGTTACCCTTTTCCACTGTTTATTCTAATTAGTCCCTGGTCTTTTACTTCTGTTTCTCTCAGTTAACCCGATACTGCTGAATTTACTCTAAAAGTGCTAACGTCTTAATTTGCTTACAATGGGTTTTTTTTAGATAACCTACCTATATTTTTCCAATCTTCCTTAAAGAGCCTTTCTTCCTGATCTCTTATTCTGTTAGTTAATCTGGCCATTTCTGCATATTCCACCAGTTTTGTCTGCCATTTCTCCTTTGTTGGTATTAGACCCTCCTTCCATTTCTGAGCATTTATGATTTGGGCTGCTGTTGTGGCATACATGAATAGAATTTTCTGATCACTAGGTGAAGGATGATCAGAGTGAAGGGCAGGTTAACAACAGCAGCAGCAGCAGCAGCAGCAGCAACCTAGGCACCTTTATCTTCCATCCAGGCAAACAAGAAGTGTTATCAGAGTTCAAGGACAATTTCTAGCCGAGCAAAGAACACTCAAAGGGTGTGCAAACTAGGAAGTGCAGTAGGGAAGGGTCTGTGGCCCGGAGGTTCCCCACCACTGACGTTTAGTGTTAAGGGTAGCCTTATGGAGAATGCATTGCAACAATCAGATCTGGAGACCATTCTTCTTTGCCATGGGGAACCAACCAAGCCAGTGGCTATTTGCAAGCCTTTCCTGAATTGATGACCCTAATGCAAAAAGGGGGAAAGACTGTGCCTTGCCACCATGCCAGCTTAGTGCTGCTCTCTGCTGAGTCAAGCTTCAGTGAGTCTAAAAGGTGGGAAACCGCAACAGTAGTTTGTTACGCACAGGAGCTGAGGTTTAACACCTTGAGGATCTTCAGCCCATGATACTTCATGATGCTGACTAACTAGACCTGTTCTAGTCTGCTCATGGGAGAATTTCTTGTAACACTAAGCTAGTTATGGATAATGCCTATGTAAAACAACAGCAGCATAGCTCTTGAGTCATGCTGGAAAGACAATGCATATCGGCCAAGAAATCTGGAATTTCAGCAACAATGAAAGAAAGAGACCAGGAGAAAAAGAGAGAGAGAAACTGACTGCAAGAATTTCCAAAGTGATAAATTCTGAATCAAGATCACAGTCAAGTTTGATCTTGCGAGTGCTCAACCCTCAAACGTGTTTATAGTACCAGGATATGTGATATCATCAGTTACTTCAATCTAGCTAACCTTTATCATGTTCAAAACTCTGTTTTTAGGTACACCAAGGCACAATGTGCCTCTCACTGTGTGGGTGTACATCTTTACAAATGTTGACTGTTGGTAAGAGCTTTTCAGAAATGCTCCCATCAACTCATTCCCTCTAAGTTGGGGAAGGGGGACCAGCAGGCCTCTGGGTATTTGTTGAACTACAACTCCTGTCATCCATAGCCATTGGCCATGCCAGTTGGGAGTGATGGAATCTGGAGTCCAACAGCCATCGCTTCCCATCCCTGACCTGACTGTATCACACCCACAAGTTTCTTAGGTTTCCTAAGAGTTTTTTAAAAGTGTAGCTTCTCAGAAGGATTGAACAGACCAGAAGTGTGCAGATTCCTATGTACTATACATGTACCATCCATCTATAGAAGTGAGTAATCTTAAAAACCATTTAGACAAGGGTGGGGAAAGATATTCAGCCCTAGGGCCACATTCCATTCTGGGCAACCTTCCAAGGGCCACATGCCATTGGTGGGCAGAGCCGGAGGCAAAAGTGGGTGGAACAGCAAGTGTAAATTTTACCTCCATACCCTAGGCTAGTTTCTACATACACTCACACAACCCTCACTATCTTCCAGCAAGCCAAGGAACCAATGTTGAAGAACACATTTCAGCCAGGCAAAGCATTCAGGTGTGAAGTCAGGGAGATGTATGGCCTACAGAGAGTTTTGAGGGCCAGCTAGAGACGCCCTCAGACCCCTGGACCCTAAGGTTTCCTACTCCTGTTTTAGACCCCATCACCCTGATCCAACAATCTATGGAGCTCCATATACGTTCACAGAACAAGCTCCACCCACGCTGAGGCTTCCTCATTCACTTCCCTTGCTGAGGTCAGTACGACTCATGGACACAAATGGGAAATCAGCAACCTGGATGCTTGCTGACCTAGTTATGGGACTTTTTCTGCTGATGAGTAGATTGCAAAACAGATACGCTGGTGGCGCAGCGGCTTTTGCGTTCTACGGAAATACTTATCAGCTTCCCGGGTGTTTATGACAAATGCTCACAGGGTTTGCTGTTGCTTGACAAGGAGCAAAGGCTGAGGAAAGGATGTGGTTGTCGGGTAGGCAACTTTTCTTCACTTGGTGTTGCTTGGCTACTTCAAGCAAGAGCTGCTAGTCCCACTGGTGCTTTTCACACCCACGGAGCAGCAGCAGGTCCACGTGCCACTACAGTGCATTTTACTAGGAGTTGCAGCTACAATTTTAACTCCCAAACTACATGCCAGGAATGGCACAAAGTAGCAAACAACTAACACAGCATGAGAAAAAACAAAAAACAGTAGATGTGCACCCAAAGCGCCCATCCACAGATAATGCCTTTTGCATCTCTGCATGATGCTTCGTTTTGACTTTGCCTCTTTCCACTCAGTTTTCTTTGCATCAGAGGCACTGTCTTGAACCCAAGACTGGGGGGCTGGCATGTGGCATGTGTGTGTGACATCATGTGTGAGGTAATGCGCGTGACACACGTGTGACATCACATCGAGAGGAAGCCAAGCAGAGAGCCAAGGATGGAGTGGCTTCCTCTCTCATACTGAGGAGGAGCCAGCCACTGAACTGCACTGTGCTCAGCTTGGCGATGGGTCTTCTCTGCCCCCTTGAAGAGACCTAGCCCTGTGCCAGCAGGTTTTAAGGGAACCCAAGACACCTCCACCGCTAAGAGTTGATGCACCTGCTCTGGACTGAGTGCATTTGCACCAATCAGCTCCTTTATTTGCTCCTGGTGCAGAGACACAGCATTATTACCCACCCTCAAAAGAGCTTAGCTCTTCCCAATCCAGTGTTGGCTACTTGTATATATCCATGCCCCTATTAAATCTACAGCCACACCTTTGTAGTATACATCGCTCTGACTTGTCCTTCTTCCGACTGAGTTCTTCTGGACAGAGTTACTCTATGTCTCTGCACCAGCTGATTCACTGTGGGTGCCCCCAGACTGGCAGTGTTTTGCAGGAAGGATTAATTGGATTAAAGTGCTCTGTCCCCCAGCACAACAACTCCATTAAAAAAGAAAAGCATCAGAGGCCCTCCAGGCATCCTTTTTATGGCGGATTCATGAAAATATGGTCTCATGATGCTGAGGTGGCCACATGCGATCCTGCTTTCAATTACTTGAGTTGATCTATACACAGCAAAAAAAAACCCTCTATAAATAAATCATAAATTAAAAATCATTATAACAAAAGGGGGGAAACACTATGGAAAATGGCTTTTTCTCTCTCTCTCTCTCCAGCTGAGTCTACAGTTTATGCTTGCAAGGGTTTCAGGACAATCATACTGCTTCATTTCCAATTGGTGCACATTCTGGAACTTCCTGATGAAATTCTGTAACCTTTAATACCACAACTGTCCCAAGCTTTATTTTTTTGCCCCTTCTGCTGCACTATACCACCTCCCCTGGGCAACAATAATATGATGCCATCCAGGAAATATCGCAGAACAGCCAATAACACAGAATATATCCACCACAAATGTACTATTCTTGTGTGATGTACTGTTGTTTTTCCAAATACACCCACCATAGAATTCTAGTCTGGAGGGCCCCATGGACTTTTTGCAGTTAGAAAGTGATGGGGAAGTGCAATGAAAAGTGTGGGGTGAACAAATGATATGTGAGAAGACTACAAACAACCTACGTACAAGCAAATCAATATGAATGCTCATCATTGCATAACCTCCCTGCGAACAAATCAGAATAAAAGCTCAGTAAAGACTGGGTTCAGTCTAACCTGCAGATAAATCTTGTGCAAGCAGATCAGGACAAAAGCTCATCTGAAGGGGCCCTAAGTTACTCATTTTTTCAGAGATAGCTCCACGATTATCCAGTTTTAAACTCAGAAGAGACTCTGGAGGTCCTGTAGTATATCCCTCCCACCACACCCACACTGCTCAGTACAGGGTTTTTCTCAATGCAGGCCCATAACGATCTCTCTTCACTTCCCAGATAATTGGGGCAATTTATTTTATACAATTTTATTGACACATCCAGCAAAACAAATTGAATAGTAGAATGGACCACATTTCTTCGAACTGCAAATGTGCAAGTGTTGGGAGTGGGGAATTGTACTTCTGAATGAAATTGTAATAAAGGGTACCATAATTACATGTGGAATAAGCTCAGATCAGCCATGTCTAGGTCTAGCAAGACAGAGCCAGAGACAAGTCAATCAGCAAGATCCTTATTTTTTAATCTTAAACATGACAAAGAAGCACACAGATCCATTTATAACAACCAGCAAATGAAAATGGAGTGCTTGTACTTGGGAGGACTCTGAAACCAGGATACTGAGTCACGGGGCTCTAGCTGCAACTCAGAAAGATGCCTTATGTCCCATGTTCCATTTATTTGTTTATCTTATTTTTTTCAGGGGTGGGGGATGCATGACCTTCTATGGGCCACAGAAGCAGGTAAGACAAGTGGTTATTGGGAGAGGGTGTGCTCTATGGTGGTGTCCCAGTTGTGATGGTCATTTATTTTTGTTTAATTAAATTTGTTTACCGCCCTTTATCCAAAGATCACAAGGCAGTTCACAACATAGACACAGAAAATGAGAACACAAAATACGAATAAAACAAACACAAACCAATAACCCCTGTCTGACAGACACATGTAAAAGGCCATAAAATGTTAATCAGCCAAAGGCCTGGTTGAAGAGAAACATTTTCAGCTGGTGCCTAAAGATAATGTAGTGAACGTGCTAGGGGAGCCTGCCTGGGAGAGAGTTCCACAAATGTGGAGCCACCACAGGAAATACCTATTCTCGTGTTGCCATCCTCCAGACCTCTCATGGAGGTAAAGGTAAAGGTAAAGGTACCCCTGCCCAAACGGGCCAGTCTTGACAGACTCTGGGGTTTGTGCGCCCATCTCACATCTATTGGCCGGGGGCCAGCGCTGTCCGAAGACACTTCCGGGTCACGTGGCCAGCGTGACAACGCTGCTCTGGCGAGCCAGAGCCGCACACGGAACGCCGTTTACCTTCCCGCTGGTAAGCGGTACCTATTTATCTACTTGCCCCCGGGGGTGCTTTCGAACTGCTAGGTGGGCAGGCGCTGGGACCGAGCAGCGGGAGCGCACCCCGCCGCGGGGATTCGAACCGCCGACCTTTCGATCGGCAAGCCCTAGGTGCTGAGGCTTTAGCCCACAGCGCCACCCGCGTCTCATGGAGGAGGCACATGAAAAAGGACCTAAAATGATCACAGGGTCTGGGACAATTCATATGGTAAGATTTATTATCCTACTATATTTTTACGCTGCTCAGGAATTCAAGGTGGTGTACATGATTCTCCCCACCTCTGCAATTTTATTCTTGCAACAACCCTTTGAGAGAGATTGGGATAAGATTGGCCTGAGGTTACCCAATGAGCTTCAGGACAGAGGCAAGATATGAACTCTGAATATCCCTAGGCCTGGTCTGACACACTATCCCAGAACTTCCTCTATCTTTTTTTTTTTATAAGATATTTATTAAAGTTTCATAAATCATACAGACAAACACAACAATACAAACAAACACAAACAAAAAAAGAACAAGTATAATTTCAGTCCCTTATTTTCTTATAACTTACTTCTCCGGCCTCCTCATACCTCCCCTTTCTGCATTCCAATTTCAAATTTTAATTCAGCAAATCCTCACCCTTAAATTTATCTAATTTTTAACCTTTCTTTTCTTTTAACTTAATCCTTACAACTGTAATCCACTTAATTTCTAAACCAGCATCATTCTAACATTCATTAATTTTACAATGTTTCTTAAGATAGTTCTTAAATTTCTTCCAATCTTCTTCCGCCGTCTCTTTTCCCTGGTCTCGGATTTTGCCGGTCATTTCTGCCAGTCCCATATAGTCTATCACCTTCATCTGCCATTCTTTTTTTTTTTAATTCATAAATTTTTATTCATATTTGCACATATATACAGGAAAAACATAAACAAAAAATCCACCACATACCTTATACAAATGATATCCACTTCACAAATCATAAATAAAATACATAACTGAGTTAGTCTCAACTGAGCCTTGGACTTCCCTCCACTCCTTTGGTAAGTATCGAATAGATTATATAGTCGCGTACTTTTTAACTCTTTTACATAGGCCTTTCCCGCTGCTAGAGTTACTTCAACCCCGCCAGTGTCACCTGAACTTTAGATTCCATATACAATAAATATTTCTTCCAATTGTCATGAAATTTCTGTTCGTCTTGGTCCCTTAATCTTCCTGATATTCTATCAAGATCAGCATAGTTTATCATTTTAACCTGCCACTCACTTATGTTGGGTATTACTTCTAATTTCCAATTTTGTGCCATTCTTCCAAGGTGGGTAGATCTTGTGTCTTCCAATACTTAGCGATGAGTATTCTTGCTGCTGTTGTAGCATACATAAAAAATGTTCTGTCCTTCTTTGACACCAATTGGCCGGCCATGCCCAGGAGAAAGGCCTCTGGTTTCTTAAGAAAGGTATATTTAAATACCTTTTTCATTTCATTATATATCATTTCCCAGAAAGCCTTAATCTTTGGGCACGTCCACCAAAGGTGAAAGAATGTACCTTCCACTTCTTTACATTTCCAACATTTGTTATCGGGCAAATGATAGATTTTTGCAAGCTTGACTGGGGTCATGTACCACCTATAAATCATTTTCATAATATTTTCTTTCAAGGCATTACATGCCGTAAATTTCATACCGGTGGTCCACAACTGTTCCCCGTCAGCAAACATAATGTTATGACCAATATCTTGTGCCCACTTAATCATGGCTGATTTGACTGTTTCTTCCTCTATCTAGTGCTATCCAGGTGTTTTGGACTGCAAATCCTATCAGCTGTAGCAGCCCAAAATAGCTCAGTTTGTTAAAGCATGGTGCTGATAACAACAAGGCTGCAGACAGCTGCACAGGGTTTTACTAGAAGATCCTCCATGATTCAAGATGGAGAAACATATTGGAAGAACCAGCCTGACAAATGGCAGCCACATCCACTAGCGGAGGAAAAGGAGTGCAAGGGGATTGCACCGCCCCGGCAGTGCGATCCTGGTGGGGTGCCATTGTGGCTGCCCCCCACCCACACTGGGTGCCACACCCCCACAGGTGGCGTGCCACACCCCCGGGACGTGCGCCAGCCCTGCTCCCACCTGCTCTCTGCCCCCCCCCCCCGTGCCAGAGCATGAAGCTCCACCACCGGCCACATCACACCGACACAAGTAGGCATCAGGGGGAGATTCCTTTGCTCTTCCATCTCTTTCGTTTCCCTCTTTCATTGGGTTTGAGTGCTATGTTTTTAGTGATCTCATGTCACTTGACAATAGTTTCAGGCTCATTTTCTGCTGACAGTGGGTTCTGCATTGATCTTTTCTTTTTTAAGCCTCTCGCTGGTTGGATTTCTTGACTTCTATTTCTGAACCACCTAGGAGACAGGGTGAGTTGGGTGGCATTATGAGCCAGGAATCATTTCCGTCTCATGATCCCAGGTGAGACTAGGGACTCTAGTTCGGAGGGGGAAATGGCACACAGAGTGCATCCCAGAAGCACATCCACAATATGAGCATGTGGCACCAGAGCTCTTCTGGCTCACAGATGAAGCACTGCCAATCTCTGATTTGGAGGACTCCATCACCACAGAGCCTCCTTGCAGTGAAGGTGGAGCTTGCAACTGGGATACACCTACCACCATAGGGCTCCGTCTGAGGGCTTGTCCATGCTTAAGCTTGTCCCATGCCTAGACAGCATGGGTCTGAGAGGTTTCTGCTTGTCCCATGCTTTCTAGCCACAGGTCTGAGCAGTTTTTCTGTTTGCCTCAGTGCTTTTCCTGGGACAACTGACTCTTCACTGCTGAATCAGAGCAAAAACCAATCTGCAGAAAACCCAATTGATGTTTACTCCAATTCAGTGATAAAGAGGAGGAAAGCAGCGGGAAAAGCGTAAGTTTGGATGAGCCCTGGCTGTCACTGAAGCAACACCTGAGCTCTTCTCGGTGCCTTGCGTAGCCGTCGGCCTAAGCTCTGCACAAGGTGTGGCCTGAGGACCAGTGGCAGAGCGTGGGGGTGCAGGGGGGGGCGGCCGCACCGGGCGCAACATCTGGGGGTTAGGGTTAGGGGGCGCAAATCCATGGGTTAGGGGGCGCAAATCCACGGGTTACTTGCCTTGCCCCGGGTGCTGACAACCCACGCTACGCCACTGCTGAGGACATCTGTCTTGGCATTTGTATACAGGAAGTATACAAATGCCAAGACAGATTGAGAGAGGAGGCACAGGTAGCAGGTAGTATCTGATCCTCCTCAATAGTTAGGGCTCTCTCTGCCTAAGATCCTGGACAGTTGTTCCCAGTTTGGGTTGATGGTAACTGGACTACATCAGCCTTTCCACAAACTGGTGCCTTCCAGATGCTATGGACTAAAAGTCCCATCGTCCTTGGCTAGGGCTGATGGGGACTGTAGTCAAAAGCATACTGAGGATGCCTAGCCTACAAAGGCCAACAGTATAAAGTAGTTTCTAATGCTCATGGCATTAGAAGTCACTAATGGCCGTGGAGGAAGTCACTTGCAGAGCCCAGAAGGTGACAACAAAACCTTTTGAGTTTCTGGTCCATGATCTCCATTTGATTTGGAGGAACCAATAAATCTCCTTGCCAAGGGTGGGAGAGAGCCTAGTTACGCCTCTGATCTTGGGGGAAGCCACAACATTTAAACTGCAATAAAGCTGGCATAAAGTTGTAGTAGTGTGGACAGGCATCTGACTGGAACTGGCTGGCAGAGAGAGGCAGCAATGAGTCACCTGCTCTCCTGTGCAAAACCTAAAAAGCTGACAGCATCTTCTGATTTCTTTTCCATACAGCAGAGTTCACACTTCGTCACTTTGTGCTACACTCCAGCAACAAGCAGGGTGGCATTGGGCACTTCTAGAGAGAAGGTCCTCCACTCACCTCCAACTGCTCTCAAAGTTTTGAGCAAGCACGTGTGACTTTGGATCAGTCTGGAAGTCTAGGTGCAAGTCATCAAATGGGCATGAGGCTGAAGATGCCAGAACAAGCCTCTTCAAGCTAGGACTCATAGCGAAACCACAGGAGTTTTCTGGTTGCTTGTAGGGGGGAGCCCAGCATCCCTTTGGTTTGGCCTTTCATCTGTTTGCATGCAGGACAAATGGATTTCGAACGTTCCACCAGCTGCATTGTTGCAATCCTGGCTTGCTTTTGAATTCAAAGTAGTTTGCAGTTGCTTTGGTGGAGGCCCGCATTTTATGAGAAGGATGAAACACTTGTAAAACTGGAGGCGGGGGAAGGAAACCAAACAAAATGAGAAATTCAGCATGCAAGCGAAAACAAACAAGCTCACTGCAGTTAACTTGCGCAGATCTTTTTAGCCATCACATTCAATCCTCAATTTAGTTTCTTGCTTTGGATTCTCACAACAAGCAGCAGGCTTGTGCTTTCCTTACTTCCCTGGGCAGAATAATCTGTTTTGTATCAAGCTTATTTATGGCAGTGAAGCCGCCTCCCCTACTAGCTAACTGAGCACCAAATGAGGCAAAGGGAGTCCTGGGGTTGGATCACCAGTGCCTTTGCACTCTTGCAAAAAGAAAAGAAAAGCTGGGGTCATTTGGATCAGCAGTGCAATGGGGGGGGCATTTTACGCCACACCTACATTACCCCTGTTCTTAATTGCTCCCCAAAGTTACTACAAGTCTCCAAGAAGAAAATATGTAGGCATGATACTGATTTCTTTTTTCCTCATGGGCAGGGGGACCAACAGGAGTTTAGAGAGGAGAGGCAGGCTTGAAACAGCAAAGGGACCTAAGTCTTGCTCCAGTTCATTTTCTCCCAAGTTGCTCTTTGCAAACATTTAAAGAGACAGAGGTTTAATCTCAGATCCCCACCGTCTTTCCCAATTCCGACCCTCGCCTAGTGCAATGCTGCCGAAATGTCTGCAAACATCTCCATGACTTGGGGAGGAGATCTGTCAGCAGAAGCAAACATTCACAGCCCAGCTTTCATGAGAAAAGGTACTTGTGCTAAGACCAAAACTTCACCTAGGTCTCAAGGGAAGGCCATGGTTGGGACAGGCCAAGGACTAAAAAGCAACTGGGAAGCAGTCGTAAAAAGCAAAGAGCCTAAGGGTCAGAAAACCAAAGGCTGTTGGCAGCTCAACCAGAGGGGAAGGGCTGTGGCAGAGCACCTGCTTTGCATGCAGAAGGACCCAGGTTTAATCCTCAGCATCTCCAAGGTAAGGCTGGGTGAGGCTCCTGCCTGAAACCCTGGAAAGCCTCTGCCAGTCAGTGCAGACAATGTTGGGCTAGGTGGACAAATGGTTTGACTCAGCATAAGCCAGCTTCTGGTGTTTGTTCCAACTCTAACATCCTAGAGAGCAACCAGATAAAGACCCCAACGGCATAGAAGGGAGAATCCCACCAGCTTTTGCTCCCATGGTCATGGCAGGATTGTAGCATAAGGGACCAAGAGGTGGTAGGCTGAATTTCAGGTGCTGCTTGGAAATAACTAGCCAACTAGCTTTGATTGCAGGCATGCTGGCTCCTCCTATGACCAGGTAGAAGGAGGAGGAGGAGGAGGAGGAGGAGGACCTCCAGGAAGAGGGGACCACAGTTGCTAGGGGAACGACTAGCCTCTCCCTGAGTCCAGTTTGCACCTCTTTCGATTGGCCCAGGCAGCTTGCTGCTCACCCACTCAGTCTTTCCCTATCCCTGCAGCAGCAAGCAGCTGGTGTGGGCTGCACATGCCTCACTTCCCTGCTCCTTGATTATGCCTGACAGCTCGATGAAGGGGGGGGGGTGCAGCTCTATTTGCTCAAGCGCCTCCTCGGATGCTGCAAACAACCAATCTGTGGCATTAGACAAAGGCTCCATCTGCATTATATATACAGCAGAATCACAGCACTTGCACCCCAAAGAATCATGGGAACTGTAGTTTGTAAAGCAAGTTTCTTGTTGTTTAGTCGTTTAGTCGTGTCTGACTCTTTGTGACCCCATGGACCAGAGCACGCCAGGCCCTCCTGTCTTCCACTGCCTCCCGCAATTTGGTCAAACTCATGCTGGTAGCTTCAAGAACACTGTCCAACCATCTCGTCCTCTGTCGTCCCCTTCTCCTTGTGCCCTCCATCTTTCCCAACATCAGGGTCTTTTCCAGGGAGTCTTCTCTTCTTATGAGGTGGCCAAAGTATTGGAGCCTCAGCTTCACGATCTGTCCTTCCAGTGAGCACTCAGGGCTGATTTCCTTCAGAATGGATAGGTTTGATCTTCTTGCAGTCCATGGGACTCTCAAGAGTCTCCTCCAGCACCATAATTCAAAAGCATCAATTCTTCAGCGATCAGCCTTCTTTATGGTCCAGCTCTCACTTCCATACATCACTACTGGGAAAACCATAGCTTTAACTATACGGACCTTTGTTGGCAAGGTGATGTCTCTGCTTTTTAAGCAAGTTAGGAGACTCCTATTCCACTCAGAGAGCTACGGTTCCCAGTGTTCTCTGCAAAGAGGGATGGATTGTTAAAGCACGCTGGGAATCATAGAGTTCTGAATACCTACCAGCAATCAGCACCCTTTGCAAACTGCAGTTCCCAGGATTCTCTGGGGGGGAGACACGGCTGTTTAAAGCTGTATGGTACTGCTTTTGTTGTACATAATGCCGATCAGCTCCTTCACACAGGCTGTTTGTCCTCCTGTCTTTCATACATCAAGTGATAAACACATGTGGGAAAACCAGTCCCATTTTTTCCTGAGGCAGCTTGAATAGCCAGCCCACCTCTTCATGTCAGGCTCTCAATGGCCCTCAGCTCTATGGAGAGCACCATTGGCAGAGCATGAGACTCTTAATCTCAGGGCCGTAAGTTTAGGTTCCTGCATTGAAGGGGGTTGGATAAAATGACCCTTGTGTTCCCTTCCAACTCTACAGTTCTATGATTCTATGAAAACACTGACTGGGTCACAGCAACAAGCATCCTAGCTCAGTATACTATCGCTAAGATTTCTGAAGAAACCATAGCTGACATAGTTGCCTGCTGCCACCTTGTGGCCATCAATGGCAATGCTGACATTTATGCCTGATTTCTAATTTACCAGTAGGGGGAATTCCTTGGCTCCTCAGATGTTGCTAGACTCCAAATCCTTCCATTCCCGACCATTGGCCTTGCTGCCTGGGGCCAGTGGGTATTGGAGCCCACAACACCCGGTGTGCCACAGGTCCCTAATCCCTGATCTACTTTAACTGGCAGCTCTCCTGCAAGAGCCCAGGCTGAGAAGGGTTTGTTCCCATCTGATACTTTTTAAACTGGAGATGACTGGAGTGAACTTGGGAGTTTCCCCATACAAAGCATGTGCTCCACCACAAACTTATCTCCAGAAACCCAGGTCAGCTGTAAGCACCACCTGTCCCCAAACCAAAGTCTGGGTTTTGCAAGCTGGTGGTATGTTCTAATATGCACCTTTCTCTCTTCTTCCCAATCACACACAAATTCTCCGTCCCTTTTATGGTTCACTGGAATCAGCTGGGGTTAACATGAAGCAAGGTTGGTCTAAACCAGGGTTTGCTAAGCCAGCTTCAAACCATGGTTACAAATTACAGTTTGTGTGGGAACTCTAGCCGGCACCAGCTAGAGCTTAGCCCTGATGTGGAGCAAGGAATATGTAGTTCTGTGGTGAATCACTAAACTCAGCATCATGGGCTCAAGAGTAGTGCAATGGCAAGGGAATAGCAAAAAAACTGCACATACCCCTTTGGACTTTTGCAGCCCTAGTTACGGTCTGCGAAAGCAGAGAGGGAATTCCAGTTTTCTCCAGGGCTAGAATTTGAATTTGAAGCCTGTGGAGTAGGGGCACAGAACTCACCAGTGCCCCTCCCAGCTCCTTACTGCTGCCAGCTACCCCCCCCCCCACACACACACTTCTATTGAATTCTATTATGATTCAAAGCAGCAACATGAAGCGGGGTGGGGATGTTACTAATCATCAAATGCAAAACAAAACATGCCCCTCCTTCACTGATGAACCCACTTGGGCAGAAGTCTGAACCAGATCACAGGAGCCTGGGAAGCTGCCTTATACAGAGCCAGGGTATTAGTCCACCAAGCTCAATGATGTCTACACCAGGGGTCAGAAAACTTTTTCAGCAGGGGGCCGGTCCACTGTCCCTCAGACCTTGGGGGGGCGGGGCGTACTATATTTTGAAAATAAATAATGAACGAATTCCTATGCCCCACAAATAACCCAGAGATGCATCTGAAATAAAAGCACACATTCTATTCATGTAAAAACACCAGGCAGGCCCCACAAATCACCCAGAGATGCATTTTAAATAAAAGGACACAGTCTACTCATGTAAAAGCACGCTGATTCCTGGACCGTCCACAGGACAGATTGAGAAGGGGATTGGGCCAGATCCGGCCCCCAGGCCTTAGGTTGCCTGCCCATGGTCTACACTGACTGGAAGTGGCTTCTCAGAGTTTCATGCTGCGGATTGAACTTGGGGTTTTCTGCATGGAAAGCAGGTGCTCTGCCACTGGGCTCTGGCCCTAGTGGATCTCCCTGGATGCTCTCCCACGAAAGCCCCACTGAAATGAGCCAGGGCTGCACTAGCAGTCTCTCCCTGCCTCCCTTCCAAGGAGCCCTGCCAGGCATTCTTGGGCAGTTTCCGGAGGCGATTGCTGGTTCCTGCCCTGGACCCCTTCTTCATTTCCCCCACCAGCCTGACTTTCAGCATCACCAGTTTTCTGGATCTGGCTGCTCTTACTGATTTCCCACAGAGCACCCAACCTAGCGCCACACCAGAGCGCCGTGGGCACCAGAAAGGGTGGCTCTACCCAGGGACTCAGCGCTGCTCCGAGAGCCTCCGCCAAAGTCAAGTAAGGCCTGCTACGCCTGGATGACGTCAAACCTGAAACTGACCCTGGGGCTTAAGCAGGAAAACTTCCAGGCATCCAGGATAGCTGTGCTCTCCAGCTGCTGATGGGGGCTGTGTGCCTATGAATATCAGCTCCATATTCAGAAAGCTAATAAACTTCCATGGGCACCACAAAATACTCATTTAGCAGAAGAAAACTAAGACCCATCGCCCCATAGCTTAGTCGGTAAAACAGGAGACTCTTAATCTCAGGGTTGTGGGTTCAAGTCCAAGGTTGGGCAAAAGACTCCTGCATTGCAGGGGGTTGGACTAGATGACCCTTATGACCCTTTAGGGCAACTTGTTGGCTGCTGTGAGAACAGGATGGTCCTTTGGTCTGATCCAGCAGCCACTCTTATGATCCAATGGTCTGGTTCAGAGGTAACCTTTCTCATTCTCCAAATCTCTAACTTCACCTAAGAACAGAAAGCGTGAGAAACACCCTTGCAGCTATTTAAAAAAGTAGGCACAGATTTTATTTGTAGAACGAGCCACATGCTAAGTTGCCTGTTTTGCCATTAGCAGGTCACAAAAATGCTCACAGCTAAAGCCTCTCAAACAGTCCTTTGATGCTTTTTCTGCACATGCCTTTTCAAGCCCTTTCCCAAATCATCCCGGCTGTTGAAATATTTTGGTTCAAAACAGAGCAGAAGGAGGCTGGGAAGGTTTCACACTCTCCTATAACAATAGTGCTAAAATTGTACACTCCACACACACACAGCCGCAAGCAGTGCTGCAGCAGCAACCTGCCAAGTCATGAGCAGCAGGTGAGAGTTGGTGATTTAAAGCTTAAACATACCTTGGGGAAATGAGGAAGAGGAGAGGTGGGTGAATTTGCAGAGCCAGGCAGCACAACACATTATTGTTGAGCACAGACTATTATAATACTGTATGTCAGTCAATGAGAAACTGTGTTTGTAGCAGCAAATGGATGCACAGCAGAAGTTAGAAAAGGGAGAGTAGAGGGAGAGGTTAGGACATTGGAAGCCAATGGTTGTACCCAATGCCTATGCCAAACCTCTTACATCTGTAGTCAATAAAGTTGCGGCCTGATTTGACCCAAAATAATGCTGTGCTGCCTGGTTATTCTCCATGATCTGCTCCACCGGGTTCTTCTGATGTTCCCATGATATGCTATCATGTTCTTACCTGCTTGTTCAAAAGGATGTAAAGGATGGGGTTCACAAACGTGCTAGTCTTGGCCAGAATGGACAGGGTGATGCTCACTGAGGGGCTGATTGTTCTGGGCTGGCCAAATGTCGCAATCAGGGAGACAATTCCATATGGCATCCAGCAGAGGAGGTAACAGGTGACCATTGACACAACCATGAACAGGATGTGATGTTCTCTTTTCTGAGCAGATGTCAGGTGGAATCTACAGACCTGCTAAAATATGAGAGACAGGACATTTTCATAGAGTTTCTTCCTCATTGCACTCTGCACCACCTTACCCAAGCGCAGGTCATTCCCCAAATCATTTTTTTGCACCAGCTCCTTTAAGTCTTTAGAGCAACATTCTGAAACCTGGGGCCCTCTGTGTGGTTCAGGAGATGTCCCAGTAGCAAAGGTATTTATTTGCAAGCAGCCCCTTCAGTTTCTTCTGACAGCTTCCTGGGTGTGCAAGAACACAAGAGCCACCAGTGGCCCATTGAGTTGGGCATCCTGAGGCCCATTATGGGAGGCCCACATGCAGGATCTGAGTACAAGAGCCTTCTCTCCTCCTACAGCTTCCAGCAGATGGTATTCAGAAGCATACCTGCCTCCAACAGTGGAGGCAGAGCAAAGCCATCAGGGTTAGCAGCAGCCAGTGACAGTCTTATCCTCCAGGGATTTGTCCTTGTGGGAGTGAGTGCCATAGCTTAACTGTGCATCTGTCCTGAATCTTCTAGTGTTATGAGAAGGAGGAAAAATTGCTTCTATCCACTTTCTCCATACTTTGCATAATGTTTTCTTTTCTATCATGCAACCTACTGTATTTTCTTAAGGGAAAAAGGTCCAAATGCTGTAACCTCATAGGGGATAACTGCATCCCCTTGATCATTTTAATTGGCCTTTTCTGAAACCTTTCTGGCATCTGCTTGTCCACTGTTGGAAATAGCACACGGGGTTGATGGACCAGTAAGATTCCTCTCACCTTCTTATATGGACTTAGCAATACAGTGAGATTGCAATTCTATTCACTTGCCTCTTTGTTTCCAACCCTTCTTTCCAGATGTGGGGAGCATTTGCCACTCCAGATGTTGTTTGAATAAAACTCCCACCAGCCCCACCCAGCATAACCAGTGGTCAGGGATGATGAGAATGGTCCAACCCAACTGGAGAGCACCACGTCTTGGAAGGAAGCCTTGTTATGACTGTTCATTATTACTCTGTAACAATACAGGGCCAGCTTTGTGGTTTTTGGGATGGGGGATCATAAGAAAAGCTAGATCAGGTCAAATGGGAAGCATGCAAACAGGACCAGTCTGCTGCAACATCACTCTCCCTACCTGCTATTTCCAGCAACTGGTGTTTGGATTCAACAACCTCTGGAGGGCCAGCTGCTCCCCAAACACTCTAGTCGTGCAAAAGCCAGAGGTTTCCACACACATGCACAAGCCCACATCCAAGAAAGATAGAGGATCTGCCATCATCTCAGGACACATTTTTTGCAAGGTGAAAGTACTCAGACATGGTGCTATGCAGGGTTGTGGGGAGAAATATTGGCCTGGGGAGAGTTTCAAGGTCTGAATAGAAAGGCCTTGAGGGTCACATCTGGCATCCAAGTTTCCACACCCAAGGCTGGCACATCTGCACTGACAGGAAGCCGCTTCCCACAGGGAGCATTTCACAGCCCTACCTGGAACCTTCTGCAAGCAGAACCCATGCCCTACAGCTAAGCTATGGCCCCACCCCTAAAACTAAATATTCTAGTCCTCATGCCTCTGAATAAATGGGGTACCATTGAATTGTGTCCCTTCCCCAAATCATCTGATTAAATACAAAGCAGAAGAATATGTTCAACGCCTGGCATTGCCTTTGCTATTTATATAAGGAGAATATATCACACTGCTTCCCATGTTACCCTTGCTGTTAATCTGCTTCTATTCTATTCAAAAATCATTTCTGGAGGCTCTGCTCTTTCTTTAGGGGGAAAAAGTCAATGGCAGTAATTGTCTCATTGTCCCTGTGATTTTTCTGAAGCCGCAGTATGCAACTTTCGGCTCTTACACAACTGCCAGCTGTTAGAATTCACAGCTACCTCTCAATCCCTGGGAACTTAAAAATGCCGCTGTGATTCAACCATTCATAAGCTTACACCAGAAGTAAATGTTCTTCTCTCTTGAAGTAGGATTCTATAAATAAGGGGAGGGAGACATTTTGTGCAAGTTGCACAATCCTCTGTGGGAGCCCTTCTGATTTTTCTGTTTCCCCTAAATCGCTGGCCTTCCTCTTCTAGCCATTTAACTCTGAAGTATGTTTCATAAGGAATTGCTCTCAGAGGTGAAGATGGAAGAGCTCCTAGACACAGCTCCAAACAAGAGACACACCTGCCTCTCCTAACAAACCCAAGCTAACCACCACAGGCCAGCGACGTGACATGTGTGCACACATGACTGCACCACCACATTCTGTCAAAGAGGTTAGGGGGTTTTGGTTTACCTTTCTAATCATCTGCAGGATTTTCCCATAGCAGTAGATCATCATCAGGAGGGGCAAGACGAGGCAGAAGATGAAGAGGCAGATGATGTAGGAGAAGTTGCTGGCAGACTTGGCATGCCAAGAGACAGAGCAAGTCATGCCGGGCCCTTCGGGGCCATAGCTGCTCCAGCCGAAAAGAGGCGGCAAGGTCCAGAACAAAGAGTAGATCCAGGAGCCAATGATGCAAAGCCAGGACTTGGTGTAACTGGACACAACTGGCTTGGCCTGCTTCCGCAGGACCGTGGCATAGCGTTCGTAGGAGAGGATGGAAAGAGACACAAGGGAAACGACGCCTGCAAAAGAGAGAGCGGCCCAGAGTTAACAGTTCAAAGATCTGCTTTTCGAATGCTGGAATGTAAACTTGTGATGTTGGAAGACAGATGATATCCAGCTCAGGAAGAAGAAGAAGAAGAGGAGGAGGAGGAGGAGAGTTTGGATTTGATATCCCGCTTTATCACTACCCGAAGGAGTCTCAAAGCGGCTAACATTCTCCTTTCCCTTCCTCCCCCACAACAAACACTCTGTGAGGTGAGTGGGGCTGAGAGATTTCAGAGAAGTGTGACTAGCCCAAGGTCACCCAGCAGCTGCAGGTGGAGGAGTGGGGAAGCGAACCCGGTTCACCAGATTATGAGTCCACCGCTCTTAACCACTACACCACACTGGCTCAATACTCTCCCTGCTATGTACTAAACCATAACCTGCAATCATCACCAGAGGTCCTTCTCCATGTGCCCCTTCCACCGGGGGGGGGGGGTCTGGAGGGGGGGGCAGCACAAGAAGGGGCCTTTTCAGTGGTGGTTCCTTGCATGCGGGATGCTCTCCCCCAAGGAGGTTTGCCAGGCAACATCATTACTTACCATTATGCACCAGGAAGAAAAAAAAAACATTTCTCTGCAGTGCTAAACAGTTGGTCCCTTACCTCTCTCGCCCTGACCTAGCCACTGAGATCTACGCGACGGTCACCTCCAGACTGGATTATTGTAACTCACTCTACATGGGGCTGCCCTTGAGACCGATCCAGAAACTCCAGCGGGTGCAGAATGCCACGGCAAGACTCCTTACAGGGTCCTTGCCATGGGATCACAGTCACCCAGTGCTATACCAGCTGCCCTGGTTCCTGGTGGAATACAGGATCAGGTTTAAGGTGCTGGTTTTAACTTTTAAAGCTCTATGTGGCCTAGGACCCTTGTACCTTATGGTATGCAAATAATAACACCTTGGAGATCCCGGGCCTCTAGGCTGGCCTCAACCAGGGCCAGGGCCTTTTCGGGCTTGGCCCCGGCCTAGTGGAATGCTCTACCACAAGAGACCAGGGCCCTGTGGGATTTGACATCTTTCCGCAGGGCCTGCAAGATGGGGTTGTTCCACCTGGCCTTTGGTCAGGGCTCAGCCTGACTCACCTTTTCTTTTTCTATAAGAACTAATATGAAAGGGGCCTCCCAGCATTCTCACAGGCCCATATAAGACCAGCGTAAACAGTTGGGCCGTTGAGCACTTACTGATCCCAACCCTAACCCTGCGGAAAGCTATCTAATTAGACTTTAATTTGATTTTGACCTGTTTTTAGGAGGTAATTTATTGTTTGATTTTCTACCAATGTAATATATCTGATGTTAGCCGCACTCAGTCTAACTTCGTCCGGGGAGGGTGGGATATAAATAAAAGTTTATTATATTATTTATTATTCATTTCTGCCAAGCCTTTGGCTTGTAACTTTTTGGGTGGAGTGGGATGTTTTAGTCTTGCCTTTTAAAACTGTGGGTGAGTTTTAGCTTTTTCTCTGGGTTTTGTTTTTTTAATGCAGGATTTAATGTATGTGTCATTCATTTATTGCCGTAAGTTGCTTGCAGTTAAATTTGTCCATAAAGTGACTAGTAAGTTTAATGGATAATAATAATTATATCAATACGGGGGGGGGGACATACCCTGCATTTCTGTGCATCAGACTGCTCAGGAACCATTAGCTGATTATCATTTGCTCGGGTATTGTGCTTTAATTGTATGGCATATATGCAGTCAGTGAGGACCCCTATGAAGGGGAAGGGCAGGGCTGGAGAGCAGGCAATGGGTGTGGATAAGGCTAAAGGACTGAGCCTACCAGACCCAAAGCTTTGCATCGCCACATTCAGCCTTGCTCAACCTTTTGGTCGTATAGCAGAGAGCAAGAATGGGGAACCTTGGTCTCAGGAGCCACATGTGGCCCTCCAGGCTTTTCTGCCTGGCCCTCAGAATCCTCCCCAGGCCACACAATCTGAGTGTTTTTGCCTAGCTGGTCTGTGTCCTTGAACTCTGATAATGCCTCTTGCTTGCCTGGACAGAGAATATCTCTGTGTGACTGTATATAGCACTACTGCTCAAAAGCAAAATCTGCATTCATTGCTCAGCTTACTTTTGCCCTTAGGCTTGCCCATCACTGGCATGTGGCCCTCAAAAGGCTATCCAAAAGGGAATGTGGCCCTTGGGCTGAAAAAGATTCCCTAGCCCTGGTGAAGAAGAACAACCCAAAGATGCTAAAATTGCTGAATGGGTGGCCAGGTTAGTCTCTTGCAGGGGAAAGAAACAGGCTTGCAACTCCTGACACGTTTATTACAGCACATGCCTTCATGGATTGCAACTAAAAAGGGGGGGGCTAAAGGGACACAGGTGGCGCGGTGGTCTAAAGCAGTGTTCCCCAACCTTGGGCCTCCAGCTGTTTTTGGACTACAACTCCCATCATCCCTCGCTGGCAAGGCCAGTGGTCAAGGACAATGGGAATTGTAGTCCAAAAACAACTGGAGGCCCAAGGTTGGGGAACACTGATCTAAAGGACTGAGCCTCTTAGGCTTGCCGATCAGAAGGTCAGCGGTTTGAATCTCTGTGGTGGGGTGAGCTCCCGTTGCTCTGCCCCAGCTCCTGCCAACCTAGCAGTTTGAAAGCGCACCAGTGCAAGTAGATAAATAGGTACCACTCCGGCGGGAAGATAAACTGCGTTTCCGTGTGCTCTGACTTCTGGCACGGTATTCCATTGTGCCAGATGCAGTTTTGTCCTGCTGGCCACATGCCGTTTCCCTCAGCCTGAAAGCAAGATGAGTGTCACAACCCCATGGTTGCTTTTGCCCGGACTTAACAATCTAGGGGTCCTTTACCTTTTTTTAATGTTTCAGTTAATCTAAGAATCCTTCTCACATTTCCAGTGTCAAAGGTCAAACTGATAAAAACTTGGCAACTATATCAATTGAACATGCCCAAGCATCCTCACTTGACCTGAAGGCAGGTGAAGGTGACAAAATTTGCAAAGGAAAAGTCACACAAAGTGAGATTTTGATGTGCCTGAAATGGAAACTTTTAAGAGACTTAAATTTTGATGTCAAAATTCACAAGATTATTCAAGATGATTTGCATGTTGAAACATTTTCTTTTGTATTTGAAATAATCAAATGTATGACTTAGCAGTTTCAAGTTTTGTGCATTTCAGTTTTTCTACAAGACACCTGTTTCTGAAAATTGAATTTAGCAATTGGGGCTGGAGAATGCAAGTAGTTAGCCTAGCCTAGGATGCAAAATAGGCTGGCACCAACCCTACATATATTTAGAGGCCAGAACTAGCTGCCGTCCTCTTCACCCATGCTGGCTTATCCTGCTTGTTTGTAAATTGGCATTATAAAAACACAGAAAATAACCTTCTCACAAGGAAAAAAGCCAGACTGTGATCTTTGGGAAGTTTGTTTCCCGTTTCCTGATTTCAGAGCTGGTAGATCTCATCTTGCATCTATTCCTCAGTAAAGGCCTGGTCTTGCCTTTGTGGTTCTCTGCATCTTCATACACAAAATTTCCTTGAAAGGTAGCCAGTCCCTGCAAAGAGGAAAGAGCGCATGCAGGAGAAGTCATGCTTCTGATTGAAGCAGATGGACTGTGACACATCCCAGGTAGAGAGATTACCTGTGTCACATACGGATAATATCATGAACAATGGATGAGCTACAGAGGTACAGATGCCCAGGAGATTAGTGCAGAATCAGGCTGCACATTGATGCTTTATCCTACAACCCTGCTGGCATCAAAAATGATAGCCATATTTGAAAGAAGCTGGAATTCTAGGGGCAGTTAATACATTTGCAGAGATGCCCCTAGCAGCTCAGAGATCAACCACTGAGCTCAACTCATGGCAGGTCCAGAGGTGTTTTCTATTTTCAGGTTGCACAATTAAAGTTGATTTGATTCTTGTGCAACAAACTTATTTCCTCCTGAAAACTGGACTTTTGCAGTAGAGAAAGTGATGCGGAAACACTCTTTGAAAGTGTGCTTGCCATCTAATTTCCCCACAAAGAAATAAGAAACAGCAACGTGTAAATTGCTGGTTTCATCTAACCTCCCCTCAAGCATTCTGCAAACAAATCAGGATGAATGCAGGTCACCTGGAACCAAACCAAGATGTGTTACTGCCCAAGGTGAGGCAGACAAAGGTAGCACCGCCCCCTGCCCAAAGTTAAGCCACAGGGCAGGCAAAGGTATTTTGGCACTTGAAACAGAAAATTGTACAAATGTCTCTCCCTAGGAGTACAAATGCAATGGTAGTAAATAAAACTACTAAGAATTAGCTGCCCTTTCATGACACCCCAAATCACCCCACCCCACTCAACCTAATGGTAGGGCTGGCCTGGGCTTTCAGATCCACCACCCTGCCAGACCCCCAGATTCTGACACTTTCTGACCTTAAAGATAGTGGCTGTTTATGGTCATTTCACACATTGCATTTTTAGATGTATACCCAAAAAATGTGGCCTGTGGATGCAGCAAATGCATGTTTGGAAAGACGGAAAGGACAAGGTCCCAGGACACACATGGTGGGTGGGCATATTGAAGGTTTAGGTCTGGTCAGTACACAGAATGGAGACTGTCTAGGGTGGAATCTAGGCACATATAAAAGATGCTAAGAAAATGTTTAAAAAAAAGTTTTAAAAAGAGATTGAATTGATCAAAAGCTCGCCATCGCCATCTAGTGTAACGTTTGTATAATGCACTTTAAACGTTTGCAGCTGTATGGCTGAGTCCTAAGATTCCTGAATATGGAGATTGGCTTGAAAGTGCATGAACAGTTTTGAAAGTCTAGAGGAGTTGCAGAGTCAAATTGCCAATGGTCTTGGTACAGCGGACAAAGTCACCCAAGGGCTTGGAATAACTTTTTGCCTTTCTCCACGACCAGCAAAGCAACAGTAAATTATACAAATAATAGTTTTTTAATGCAACATAAATAGGGCAATATAAGAGAAGCAATTATGAAAACTTGCATCACTTATACAATTTGCTAAATTTGGGGGGCCAGAAATGAAAGGTCAGATCTACACCATACATTTAAAGCACCCTTTAATAGCAATAGTTTTCCCCAAGGAACTGTAGTTAAAGGGTGCTGGCCTCACAGAGTGACAATTCCTATCACACTTAACAAGTCCCCGGGATTCTCCATGACTGTTCCGGAGCACTTTACTGGTATGAATGGGACCAAGCCAAGCCAAGCATATAGCTTTGGTCAAGGCTGGGTCAACTCTATGGCTTTCTCTGGTGTGGTCTCCACATAGCCAGGGTGCTGTAACAACTAGCATATTGGACTATGACTTGGGAGACCAGGGTCTGAATCCCAGCTCAGCCATGAATCACACTGGCACTGGGTGATCTTTGGCCAATCTATCTGCCTACCTCATAGGGAAGGAGATCTTTAGAACTGTGAAGGAGAAAGGTGGTAGTTAAATCTAATAAATCAATACATAAATGAACTGGAGCTTCAGAAATTTCGATGTTTAAAACCACGCAGGAACTTTGGATACCCTAAAGGCAAACCCCTCTTGCTTTCCCAAATATTCCATGCGCCTCGTCCCCCAAACCAGAGCCTTGCTCTAAAAACCTACCGAAGAGGGAGTTGGCGAAGCCGTACCACTTGCAGCCGGCCTTGCCTAGGAGCCAACGGCCGCGCACGCTGGAGGCGAAGCTGAAAGGGGTCAAGAAGACGCAGACCAGGAGGTCGCTGAGGCTGGTGTTGAGCAGGATCAGGTTGATGGGTGTCCGGACGGCCTGGAACTTGACGAAGATCAGCATCACCAGGAGGTTGCTGAGGCTGCCCAGGAGCAAGATGACGCCCAGGCACACAGCCATCGTCAGGTGTCCCGTCCATCCCAGGCTCCCAGCAGAAGAGCCCAGCAGCTGGCTGTCGAAACTCAAATTACCGGCGCTTCCTGCCGCGCTCTGGTTGAAAAGGTTGAGGCTCCGGTCGCCCAGCGCCAAGAGCATAGCAGCAGCGCAGCGCCTTGACGCTGCTCCAAGCCTTTGGGGTGCACAGTTCCTAGAGAGGCGTGTGGGCAGCAGCTGGCTCTGCCCTAACCTTCCCGGAGCACCTTCTCCAATCAAGCCCTCAAGTACAGATTCTTCTCCAGAGGGACCCACGCGCCCAGCCCAACCCCTGAAGCGGGCGAAATCTGTGCGCCTTTAGCAGAGGAGCATGGACCCACCAGGAAGCCCCTTGGCCGCAACGGAGCGCAAATCAGGGAAAGAGGACGGAGCTGCGTATTCGCGCAGTGCACGCTGCCTTGAGCCGGAGACACAGGGAAGAGTTGAAGGAGCGCACCTTTCAAGCGTTGCCACTCCTGCCTCGCCACGATTTTCTAATGCGAAGTAATGCCGCGCAAAGTTGTGCCCTGTCCTAGTGGTGCCCGCGCATGCACGGTGATCCCTGTGCCTTTACACTTATGAAGACACGCGAGGAGACCAGAGGCCGACGTGAGCCCTCGTTTTCTTTATGGCACAACGCCCATCCACCCCCACCCCGCTTCACGCAACCGCCTTTAACAAAGCCCTACCCCTTGGAGGGCGAGAGGGACCGTTCTTGTGCCTGCAAAGGGGAACCAAAGACAACGACCCCCACCCTTACCCGGCAAGTCAGTGCAGAAAGCAAGCCTTGCGCGGAGAGAGCTCTGCCTCCCGCGCCCCTCTCCTCGCGCCTTTCCAATATTGCAGAAAGTCTAGACTCTAGACTATCTTTCCCTGTAAGGGAGAGCGGGAGTCCCGCGCGCTTTCGGCACGGCTGTTCCGCAGCGGCTCCTCACCAAGCTCCTAGGCGGATCACCAAACAAAGCGGCTTTGGCAGGTTTTATACATTTCCTCTGGCTCAGTCAAAAGCAGCGGCGGGACAATGAAGGGATTGGAACTGCCTTCCAAAAGGGAGGGTCTGCTCCGCCTGCTCCACCGCAGTTGAGTGATCCGAACCACGCCTCCTTTTTACTTTCGCTTCGCCACCTTGCGAGGGGAAACAGGAAGGAAGGGTCTTCTACATCGGGTGGAGCAAATAGAGGGAAGGACCTCCTCCTCCCCCCCCCACCCCAACACAGACATAATACTAGAGCTCGAGGCTGTCCAGCGACAGCAGACGATTCTAGATCGGTAAAAGGAAACGACCTCTAGCCGCGCAACGATGACTTGGTACATGTAAGGAGCATTATTTGCCAGGAAATACGGTGAAGGGTTTTAAAAAAAATAAATAAATCACGCTGTTTAATGGGTTTAGAATTACTCTGATAGCTACTGCTGTGTTTGAAAACTGTTTTTGAGATGCAGATTTGACTGGAACATGCGCCCAGAAGGAAGGACGAGGGCTGGAGAAGATGCTGCGAGAAAGGCGTGAGCACGTTCTGCCTTGGGAGAGACGTGTAGCTTGTATGGAATCAAATGCTTCTAGATGCCTTACTCACTTTTTCGTTATTTCTCTATGAGACAAATATTTTACAGATCCCACAGCTGGGTCAGATACTCATTGCTGGGGGGGGGGTGATATTGTGAGCTTGGGTTGGGGACTAGATCCCCCATAATCTCTACAGTATGTGAAATGTTAAGAGTTTGACCAAATTCATGAGAAACTGATCTATGAAGTACTGGGAGCCTTGGATTGCAGGGCTCACAATTATTGCAGCATCCTAATAACATCCACATCATCAGATGCCTGAAGTTGGCTCCTGATTCTTAATTTCATACAGTCCTTTGAATCCTTAGGTTCGTATATTTGGACAAATTCATAAGGCTAAGGTTATCGGTGGCTACAGCCATGAATACTATCTTCCTCCTCCACTACTGGAGACAGTATGCCTCTGAATGCCTGGTGCTGGGCATCAACATTAACAGACCTCACATCTTGGGTGAATTGGATTAAAAAGATCACAGTTTCTGGAGTTCAAAGGCTTTATTCACAGAATGGACTATTTACAAGATAAGCAGAGGTGAGAGAGAAATAGCAGAAATCCTATCTCAACAAGCTGGAAGAGGACAACAAACAAATAATGGCTCTACTTTTAGGGGTGGAATTAACTTAGAGTCTTAGACAAAGTGAAGACTACAAGCAAGTTCTGGCTAGCTTGCAAGACAAATAGTGCCCTCGTGTGGTTTAAAGTAAAAAAGGTAAAGGGACCCCTGACCAGTCGTGACCAACTCTGGGGTTGCGCTCTTTAGGCCGAGAGAGCCGGTGTTTGTCCGCAGACAGCTTCCGGGTCATGTGGCCAGCATGACTAAGCAGCTTCTGGCGAACCAGAGCAGCGCACGGAAACACTGTTTACCTTCCCGCCGGAGCGGTATCTATTTATCTACTTGCACAGGCAAACAAGCAGCAACTACAAAGAGAGAGGGCAGTATATTTACTCTGTCCTCCTTTATCCTCTAAGGAAGGTGTGAGAAACCTTTGGCTCTGTGGATGTCACTGAACTACAGCTTCCATGCAGCTTAGCAAGCAAGGCCAATAGCCAGGGATGGTGGGAGCTGTAGTTCAAAAACATCTGGAGGGCCAAAGGTGCTCTAGTGATAACTCAAGAAATTAGGACTGTGTTGAAAACACCCACAGACTTTATTCAGCCTTGACCCTGTATACCTGAAGGAGCGTCTCCACCCCCATCGTTCAGCCGGACACTGAGGTCCAGCTCCGAGGGCCCTCTGGCGGTTCCCTCCCTGCGAGAAGTCAAGTTACAGGGAGCCAGACAGAGGGCCTTCTAAGTAGTGGCACCTGCCCTGTGGAACGCCCTCCCACCAGATGTCAAGGAGATAAAGAACTACACAACTTTCCGAAGACATCTTAAGGCACCCCTGTATCAGAAAGTGTTTAATGTTTGATATTTTACTGCATTTTTAATATTTTGTTGGGAACGGCTCCAGTGGCTGGGGCAACCTAGTCAGAGGGGTGGCATATAAATATTATTGTTGTTATTGATCCCACAAACATAAGCTGCAAATTTGTTTCATCTTTTTACAAGTGCTCTGAATTTGTGTTAAACTGTGAGGGATTTACTGCTGCATTTTGAAATATTTCAAACTATACCGGTAGGTTGTTAATCCAATTTTGAGGAACTTCTTTTTGTTCAAAGGCATCCCTGTAAGTCAGGGCTGGGGAAGCAAGTAGCTGGGCTACAGATTCCATCATCCTTGGCCATGCTGGCTGGGGCTGATGGGAGCTGAAATCCAGCAACATCTGGAGGGCCCCAGGTTGGAGAAAGCTTCCCTAAGGTTACCTAACTGCCCCGCTGATGCCACGAAGAACAATCTCCCTTATTGTGGACCATGTTTTACTTGGCCAAAAAAACCCTCTGCCTAATGCATGAAGCAAGTTGGTGGGTACACATATATATTCATAAACATAATGGTGCATTTTATTTAAGCAAGTGCATGCATAATAAGCACTGTACACAGATTTAAAGAAAACAAGTGCTTGCTTAGTCAATCTACAATGTAAGAGACTTGTCACAAAATGAGGGTGGGGAGAGAGCTACCAGATTTACAATAATCCAGGCACACTTCCTGCTCGGTAGGACTGTGCATCAGATCCTAAACAGGGTCACCTGGCTTTGGTTGAGACAGCCCTTGATTGCTCAGGACCCACCCAGAGTGATCTGAGGCTGTTGAAAGGCAAGGTGATGGGGCTGGGGGAGGGTGGAAGGAAGAGAAGAGGCTGGTAGCCTCTTCTGGGTCTACTTCATCAGTGATTCCTTGCAGGGAACACACCACAGAAGCGACACCTACAACATTACGTGCAGTGTCTCCTTCTCCCATCCGTTCCTGATCACATATTTAATTAAGGGTTTAAAACCCCAATTAGGCATTAGGGATGCCCCCCCACACACAAATCAAATCAGGGCCCAGATCCAGGTTGGGTCAGGTCAGCCCAGTATTTTCCTGCTTTGGATAGGGGTTGATCTGAAGTGCTGAATCTGACTCATCCTTTAGGCTTGGCTCTTTGGCACACTTGCTGAAGAGGCTGGCAGTAGTAGACCTTGGCATCTCAAATCTCAGTGGTGCCCTGTGCGACGACACACACACACCTGCCTCTTGCCTTCCATTGAACTTCATAGTTGTGGGCCTTCTGCTGCATCCCAGAAGCTCCATGCCCAGTGTAACCAACCCAGTCACACACCTCTAGCTCTGCCCTTGAGGTTGGCTACTGCTGAGGCAGATGTAAGCAGGACAACTTGCTTCAGAGAGCAGGATGCTCATAAATCAATGCATGGATTCTCTTTCGATTTAGATGCTGCAGTTCGTCCAGACTTTAAGCAACTCGGAACTTGGTGACTGCCGGTTTATCTCAGATGGGAGCTGACAGTACAAGAAGTGCCATATTTTAATTTTGGGGAGGAACAGAAGCCAGATATATATATATATATATATATATATATATATATATATATATATATATATGCTTTCGTAGATTTTCACGGGTATAGGAATGCAGGTTTTGGTGTCTTCGGGTGTCTTCCCGTGTAAGAGTCGGGGTGTCTGTGCGACGTTTCGACGAGGTCTCACTCGTCATCTTCAGGCTGGTGCTTTCGGCTTCTTGTTACTGGAACAGAGCAGAGTCTGGTGTTTGAGTTCCTATAAATACTGTTGAGGGGTGTGGTGTATAGCCTCCAACGTTCTGGGCAGAGAGGAAGTTCCTAGATTAGTGTGCCTTTTCTTCTTTTGTTCCTTAATTACTTGAGGGATATCTTGGGTGATTTCATGAGTGATATTCAGAATATCACTGGGTGGGTCATTAAGTGTAGATTAGTTGCTAAAGCTCTCGTGTCTTGACCTCTTGAGCTTGTGAAGAGTTTTTCTGAGAAGATGGCTGTGCTGCATTTAGTTGTGCTCTGGCTTGGCTTCGTGTATAGGGGCGAGCTATGGTTTTGTGCCTTGTGCCAGCCAGATCTGTGTAGGGATTGCAGGGGGGTGCAGCATCCGGAGGTGCCACTATAGTTTGGTTGCTGGATGGAGTCTGTAATATGTCTGTGGAGAGGGTCTGGGTTTGGGTCTGGTGTGGTTGATTGGTGACGGCGTTCTGTGTGCCTCTGGTTCTGGTGTCGGTTTTTGTGGGGAGGGCTAATTTCCAGATGTCTGGCAGGCGGGACGTGTCGTCACGCTTGTTCATGTTGTGAGGGTGTTTCTCTATCTCGATGGCTTCCATGATTATTCTCTTGTGGTGATGTTCCATGTTAAAGAGCAATTTGGAATCTGCAAAATTAATTTCGTGTCCTGTTTCTTTCATGTGTTGGAAAAGAGAGGAAGTTTTTTCTTCTTTTTTGACGGCATTCTTGTGTTCTGCGATACGTGCATTTATTCGTCTGTTTGTTTGTCCAATGTACGTGGCTGGGCAGACTTTGCAGGGTATTTCATAGACCCCTTGGTTTTCCAGCTGGATTTTGTCTTTTGGGTTTCTGAGGATATTGGCTATTTTTTGGTTGGTGCAGAAGGCTGTTTTGATATTGTGTTTATGGAGGATTTTGCTGATTTTGTCTGTAGTGCCCTTGATATAAGGAAGGAGGGCCATGCCATACCCTGCAAAGTCTGCCCAGTGAGACCTCGTCGAAACGTCGCACAGACACCCCGACTCTTACACGGGAAGACACCCGAAGACACCAAAACCTGCATTCCTGTACCCGTGAAAATCTACGAAAGCAAATATATATATATATATATATATATATATATATATATATATATATATATATATCTGCAGCACCAGATGGTGGCAACTCAATACAATCTAATGTTTTGCCAAGTTTTCCAGAGTAAGAGAGAAATATACAAAGCCCAGAGGAATGAAAGCATCAGCAAGTATGACAACATCTCATTCTTGAGAACACACTATTGACTTTTTCCACCCTCAGGGGAGACCTGCAGAAATAGCATTTTCTGCTCATGCTGGTTTTTAAAGTGGAAAAAGAAAATGATTACTCTCTCTCTCTCTCCCTTCTAGTAAAGCAGAGATGGAAACAGGCAGTTGTGATTTCTGTTGCAAAAACAACTCTTGGTTCTGAAAGCAAGAAAACCCAGATTCTTGTGTAAATTAGGCAGTGTTACATCAGTGTGCAAGTTCTGCCTTTCAATAAGGGTCTGCAGATCCATTGCTTCACATTTAACAAGAAAACTGCTGTGTTTCCCTCTCCTTTTACTTCTTCCAGTCACATAATCTTTTTTAAATAAATTTTCCTCCTTTAGGGAAGAGTAGGAGCTGAGGGATCTATAGCAGGGTGAACTGAGAATGTTCTTCAGGAAAACAAGTAGGTAGTCGTGTTGGTCTGCTGTAGTCAAAACAAAATAAAAAAAAACCCTTCCAGTAGCACCTCAAAGACCAACTGAGTTTGTTACTGGTATGAGCTTTCGTGTGCATGCACACTTCTTCACGAAAGCTCATACCAATAACAAACTTAGTTGGTCTCTAAGGTGCTACTGGAAGGAATTTTTTTATTTTGTTTCTTCAGAATGATTTTCACATCCATTAACACATATCAGATATTGGAGAATCTAGACTGACACAATGAGCTCTAAGGTCTGGCTTTGTTATCGCACCCCGTAGAGTTTTTACGCCTGCAGCCATGCACCTCCACCACAGCTGGTGCTTCTCTTCTCTTTTGATGGCCAGCAAACACTCTGGAAGTTGATGGCAAGCTTCAGCTGGTGTGAAAAGTAGGGTCTGGGGGTCTTCCGGATGGAAAGAGTCCCCATGTGCCAAGCATGCTGCATTAGGGTTGTTGAAAAGGCAAGCAGAAGGGAAATTAAACAACATGGTGTAAGTGGTAGCAAGTCCTTGTATATAGACCAGGTGTTGTGGGGAGGGAACCTTTGGCTCTCCAGGTGTTGCTGAACTACAACTCCCATCAGCCCAGCAAGCCTGGACAAAGGCCACTGATGATAGGAGCTGTAGTCCGGCAACATCTGGAAAGCTGAAGATTCCCCACACCCAGTATATATATTTTCAAAGGAGCACCGGAAGGTCTGCAAACGGAGGTTGGAGGTGGGGTCACTGATGTCCTCCTCTTCATCACAGTGGCTGGTTGTTGTTGTTTGAAAAATGTCCACACGGGAGATTTCTCTGTGCCAGAAACAATAAACAAATGTGTCCATTTTCTAAAAGTAGAGATCTCTTCTTCTGTCATTTTCAAGGATACCTGGAAAATAGGGAGGAGATTAGCGGGGAAATAGTTAATCTTAAAGAGGAGGATATTAGGGACAGAAGACAAGGGAGGGCTGATGGAACCTCTGCATTTCATTTACTTATGACTACAGTGGTACCTCGGGTTAAGAACTTAATTTGTTCTGGAGGTCCGTTCTTAACCTGAAACTGTTCTTAACCTGAAGCACCACTTTAGCTAATGGGGCCACCTGCTGCCACCGTGCCGCTGGAGCACGATTTCTGTTCTTATCCTGAAGCACTATTTCTGGGTTAGTGGAGTCTGTAACCAGAAGCGTCTGTAACCCGAGCTACCACTGTAAAGATAATTATTTGTGTCCTCTGGTTGCTCCAGTTTTTTCTCTCTCTGTAGCAACTTACAGTACAGTGTGAGAACTAAGTTCACAGTTGGGTTTTGTTGTGTATGTCACATTTGCTGTTAATGTGCTTCTTGTCTGATAAAGTTTTGATGATTAAAAAAATTAATTAAGTAATAATAATTAGGCCCATGCTGTTCAATAAGCTAATCAGTTCAATTACGTGTAGGAAAGCTTTTGGCCCTCCAGATGCTGCTGAAGTACAACTCACACTAGCCAATGTTGCCGTTTCACCAGGTTCACCACACCTGCCCCAGAGCAAGAGAGAAAACATTTAATGCTATTCTAAGATGGTTTTTGCCTGTTGCTATAAGCTCTTGGATTAAAAATTGTCAGGGGCTCAGGGACAGAGGCACAGCGGAGACAGGAGATGGAGAGCGAATGGGAAGAATCTGAGGACAGGGGGGGGGGAATGACTGGGACCCGAGAGATTCCATGAGCCTCTCCAGCGAATCAGAGGATTCCCAGAAGGGGGCGCCGGTGGTCAGGGCAAGGGGGGTCCCAGGGGGGATGCACCAGAAGCAAGGGGCCAGCGGGGACTCCCAAAGCAGCAGCTGGAGATCAGGACCAGCTTCCCCACCAGAGCATAGGGGGGGGGAGGTTCCCGTGTGTCAGGGCCAGCGTCTCCTCCAGCAGGGAGAGGAGATGAGTCAGGGCTGACCACGCCTCCATCGGAGAGAGGGGGGATGGAGGGGAGGTCAGAGCCAGCTAACCTCCCCGAAGAGGAGGAAAGCAGTGACAGGAGCAGTGTAACGGTCAGACGAAAGGTTGGGGGCTGGGCGTGCGCGCCAAGTTCAAATGTACAGGCGCGCGGGACAGCAGGAAGCCCGGATTCAGAACCAGGTCCTAAAGCCTGCCGGAGGGAGGGAGAACAATGAGGGGAATCAGCGTCAGAAGAATCTAGGAAGGGCGAAACCCCAGCGGGCAGGAGGACCCAGCGTAAGAGAGAGCAAAGGAAGAGGTGGAGCAAGGCAAGGGTCTTGAACTGGTGTCTGGGAGGAACGGACTCAGACGGAGCTTCAACGGTCTAGGGTTTCAGACGTAGGGCTGCGCGCCGCGGCTGTCAAACCGAAAATGAACTTCAATAAAGACTTATGTATATAAAGAGAAACTGGTGTTGGTCCTTTGTGAGCTGGGACCTGAGGCAGCCCTGACAAAAAATAATAAATCCTTACACTTATTAACTGTGTGGAAGGCACATTGCTAGACCATCAAAATATTTTAAATCTATTCATTTAACCCAGGCATGGGAAAACTTGGGCCTGCCAGATGAACTATAACTCCCATTACCCCTGACCATGCTGGGGCTCATGGGAGTTGTAGTTCAGGAACATCTGGAGGGCCAAACCCTAATTCTATACCCCCCCTCTCTCTCTCTCTCACACACACACACACACACACACCTATTTAATTCTCACAACAACTTTGTGAGGTAGGGTAGGCTGAGAGAAAGCATGACTGACCCAAAGCCAGCCAATAAGCTTAGGGACCAGAGGATGGTGTGCCAGTTAACCATTGCATGGGCTCTCCATCACTGCCTGGGAGGTGAGGGTGAGCTAGAGAAGAGGCCACGGTGGAGGCAATTTTTTCAAGGCAACTGCAGTTTCAGTTACTGTAAACAGACCCTAATAAATGTCCTGCGCAACAGGCGGGTTGTTCTGAAAAATAGCTCCACAATCAACACGTCTCAAAAGACACCAGTTTTGAGCACTTGGCAGGCAAAGAACATCATCACCCTACCTAGCAGATCCAAGGCAATACCAATGACAAAACAGGTGCATGGAGCAACTTAGGACACCATCCATCATGCTTGTAAGACGAGCCCTAAGACAGCTCAAGCAAGTTGTGACTAGCGCTGTCACTCTGAAAATGCAACCAAAACACATTTTCGAGTTTTACACTATATAGTCTAATAAACCCTAAGCACCACAGAATAAACCATAGAATCATAGAATTGTGGAGTTGGAAGGGACCCCGAGGGTCATCAAGTTCAACTCCTGCCATGCAGGAATCTCAGTTAAAGCCTCCATGACAGATGGCCAGCCAACCTCTGCTTAAGAACCTCCAAGGAAGGAGAGTCAAGACCACAGAAAGAGTCCATTCCACTGTCAATAGCTCTTGCCATCAGAAGGTTCTTCCTGATGTTTAGTCAGAATCTCCTTTCTTGTTACTTGAAGCCATTGGTTTGAGTCCTACCCTCGAGAGCAGGAGAAAACAAACTTGCTCCCTCCTCCATGTAACAGCCCTCCAGATATTTGAAGATGGCTGTCGTATCTCTTCTCAGTCTCCTCTTTTCCAGGCTAAACCTATCCAGCTCATTCAACTGTTCCTCCTCAGGTTTGGCTTCTAGACCCTTGATCGTCTTGGTCTCCTCTTCTGCACATGTTCCAGCTTTTCAATCTCCTTCTTAAATTGTGGTGCCCAAAATTAGACCAAGTATTCAAGATGTGGTTTGACCAAGGCAGAATAAAATGGTACTTTTACTTCCCTTGATCTGGACACTATACTTGTGTTGATGCAGTCTAGAATAGAATTTGCTGCTTTTGCTGCTGCATCACACTGTTGACTCAGATTAAGCTTGTGGTCCACTAAGACCATGGGTAGGCAAACTAAGGCCTGGGAGCCAAATCTGGCCCAATCGCCTACGAAATCTGGCCCACGGATGGTCCAAGAACCAGCGAGTTTTTACATGAGTAGAACGTGTGCTTTTATTTAAAATGCATCTCTGGCTTATTTGTGGGGCATAGGAATTCATTCATTCCCCCCCCCCAAAAAAAATAGCCTGGCCCCCCACAAGATCTGAGGCCCCCTGCTGAAAAGGTTTGCTGACCCCTGACCAAGACCCCTAGATCCTTTTCACGTGTACAGGTGAAACTCAAAAAATTAGAATATAATGGAAAAGTTCGTTTATTTCAGTAATTCAACTTAAAAGGTGAAACTAATATATGCGATAGACTCATGACATGCAAAGCAAGAATTGTCAAGCCTTTGTTATAATTGTGATGATCATGGCATACAGCTGTTGAAAACACCAAATTAACAATCTCAGAAAATTAGAATATTGTGCAAAGGTACAGTAGCTATTCAATCCATAGCACCTGCAATGGGTTCCTGAGCCTTTAAATGGTCTCTCAGTCTGGTTCAGTAGGAAGTACAATCATGGGGAAGTTGTGCAGAAAGCCATCATAGAGACCCTCCAAAAGGAGGGAACGCCTCAAAAGGCAATTGCAGAAGAAGTTGGATGTTCCCAAAGGGCTGTATTGAAGCACATTGATGGAAGTTATGCGAAAGGGAAAAGTGTGGAAGAAAAAGGTGCATAAGCAGCAGGGATGACCGCAGCCTGGAGAGGATTGTCAGGAAAAGACCATTCAGACTTTCACAAGGAGTGGACTGAGGCTGGAGTTAGTGCATCAAGAGCCACCACACACAGACGGATCCTGGAGATGGGCTTCAAATGTCGTATTCCTCTTGTCAAGCCGCTCCTGAACAAGAAACAACACCAGAAGCGTCTTACCTGGACTAAAAAAAAAGAAAAAAGAACTGGTCTGTTGCTCAGTGGTCCCAAGTCCTCTTTTCTGATGAGAGCAACTTTTGCATCTCATTTGGAGACCAAGGACCCAGAGTCTGGAGGAAGAATGGGGAGGCACACAATGCCAGATGCTTGAAGTCCATTGTGAAGTTTCCACAGTCTGTGTTGATTTGGGGAGCCCTGTCATCAGCTGGTGTTGGTCCACTGTGCTTCATTAAGTCCAGGGTCAACGCAGATGTCTACCAGGAGATTTTGGAACACTTCATGCTTCCTTCCGCAGATGAGCTTTATGGGGATGCTGACTTCATTTTCCAGTAGGACTTGGCACCTGCCCACACTACCAAAAGTACCAAAACCTGGTTCAGTGCCCATGGGATTACTGTGCTTGATTGGCCAGCAAACTCGCCTGACCTGAACCCCATAGAGAATCTATGGGGCATTGCCAAGAGAAAGATGAGAGACATGAGACCGAGCAATGCAGAAGAGCTGAAGGCAGCTATTGAAGCTTCCTGGTCTTCCATAACACCTCAGCAGTGCCATAGGCTGATAGCATCCATGCCACGCCACAGTGAGGCAGTAATTGATGCAAAAGGGGCCCAAACCAAGTACTGAGTACATATGCACGCTTCTACTTCTCAGAGGTCCAATATTGCTCTATTTTCAATCCTTGTTTTGCTGATTTCATTTAATATTCTAATTTTCTGATATTGTTAATTTGGGGTTTTCAACAGCTGTATGCCATGATCATCACAATTATAACAAAGGTTTGACATATCTTGTTTTGCATGTCATGAGTCTATCTCATATATTAGTTTCACCTTTTAAGTTGAATTACTGAAACAAATGAACTTTTCCACGATATTCTAATTTTCCGAGTTTCACCTGTAGTAAGCCGGGTGTCCCCCATATATTTGTGAATCTGGTTCTTCTTGCCTAAGTGTAGAATCTGACATTTGTCCCTACAGAAATTCATTTTATTAGTTTGGGCCCAGTGCTCCAATATTGAATCCTGATTTTGTATTCAAAGGCATTAGTTATTACTGTATTAGTATTATTTAGTAAATTCGTATAACTCTCTTTATCCATAGGTCTTAGGGCAGTTTACAACATAAAATTACTATATAAAAACACAAAATACATAATAAAAATAAGAACAAAAACAAACCAATAATGCCTCCTCCCCCGTCACATTTAAAAGGGCATTGTATGTCAGTCTGCCAAAGGTGCCTAATGATGTATAATGAAGGCACCAACTGAATTTCCCTGGGGAGAGCATTCCACAAATGGGGAGCTACTGTGGAAAAGCCGTGTTGCCACCCTCTGGACCGCTCATGGAGGGCTACCTCTCCCTGTTTGGTGTAATCTGCAAATTTGATTACCATCCCTTCAATACCTTCATCCATGACATTTCTAAAGATGGGCCCAATACAGAACCCTGCAGCCCCCCACTTGTCTCTTTCTCCCAGGGTGATGAGGAACCATTAGTGAGCAACCAGCTACAAAGCCACCTAACTGTTACCTCACCCAGCCCACATTTTACCACCTTCTCCATAAGAATATACTGGAGGACTTTGGCAAAAACCTTCCTGAGATCAAGATACACTACATCCACAGCATTCCCCTGATCCACCAAGCTTGTAATTCAAATTTAAAAAATCAGATTTCTCTGGCAGGACTTGCTTTTGAAAAACCAATGCTCGGTCTTAGTAATCACAGCATCCTTTTCTAAGTGCTCACCAACTGTTAAATGATCTGCTCTAGGACCTTTCCTGGTATTGATGTTAAGCTGACCAGTTGGTAATTACCGTACCTGGATCTTCTCTTTCCCCCTGTTTGAAGATGGGGACAACGTTTCCCCATCTCCAGTCTGTAGGGACTTCAGCTGTTCTCCAAGAATTCTCCAAGATTATAGACAAAGTCTTGGAGATTACATTCGCAAGCTCCTTGAGTACCCTTGGGTGCAGCTCATCAGGCCCTGGTTATTTGAATTCATTTATTGTAACCAGGTGTTCCCTTACTACCTCTTGTCCTATCTTGGGCTGCACTTCCCTTCTTGCATCATTTATTCTGTTAACACCAGGTTAGGCACTACTTTCATTCTGGGTGAAGACAGAGGCAACTCCCTGTAACTGTTGGCTACTCGTGTATACTCTTTCTTCACGATTCCCCCTTTCTTCCATTTCTTAGACGTACCCTTCTTAAATCTCAGCTCACCTGTAAGCTTCTTATGCAGCCACACTGCTTTCTTTAGATGCCTCCCACTTTTCTTTTTTGTAGGAATTGTCTGCTTTTGTCCCTTCAATATTTCATCTTTAAGGAACTCCCATCCATTTTGGACTCCCTTTTCTTTGAGTATTTCTGACCATGGAATCTCACCCAGTATTTCCTGAAGCTTTTCAAAATCAACCTTCTTAAAATCCAGAGTGCATACCCAAGTACACTCAGCTTTCCCTTGCCTCTGTGAAACCCAAGAGGACATGGTCATTTCCTCCAAATTTCTGAGGACTTCCACTTTGTCCATCAGTTCCTTCCTGTTGGTGAAGACCAGGCCCAAGATAGATGATCTGGTTGTTGCTTCTTCCACCTTCTGGGAAATGAAATGGTCAGTGAGGCAATTGAGGAATTTGTTGGACCTTACATTCTTGGCAGAGTTTGAGTTCTACAGATATTGGGGTAGTTGAAGTCTCACTTGACTACTATATCTCTCCTTTTTGAATGCTTGGTAATCTGCTCTAGGGAGGCTCAAATTTGTCTTGCTTGTTTCCCATACTCTGTGCTTTAGTATAGAGACATCTGAAACCATGAGTCATTCCCTCTGGCTGATTCCTTATTGTAGTTCCCTAGCCTTTACCAAGTTTCTGCAGCACCACCTCAGCTTCCTGTGCATCAGTGAATATATTATCACTAGTACCAGGTGTTCCCCTGTTGTCTGTAATGTTATCTCACCCTCAAAATTTAATTTAAAGCTCTTCTGATCAGGTTTGTGAGACTCTCAGCAAAGAGATTCTTGCCAACCACTGTGAGGTGCACCCCATCTCTTGCCAGAAGTCCTTCCTCAAGGAAGCAGAGACCATGGTCCAAGAAGCGGAACTCTTCCTGATGACACCACTTGTGTAGCCAATGGTTTACTTCCAGTATTTTCCTCTCTCTTCCTGGGCCATGACCTTCAACAGGAAGCAGTGATGAAAAAACCACCAAGGCCCTTCTGCTTCCCACCCAGAGTCTTGAAGCCCTTTGCTATGGAAAGCTGTCTCTGGTAGTATCATTTGTACCCACATGAATCAAAAGGAAGGGGTTGTGGTCAGTGAGTTTTATAAGGCTTGGCAACTTCTCTGTCACATCATGAACCTTCCAGGACATCCTGTTACCACCACACAGCCTCTGTTCCCCTCAGCAGGGAGTCCCCTACTGCCACCACACCTCTCTTCCTCTTCTGGGGAGTTGTTTTGGAGGAATTGGTACACTGCATCTTCCACAGCCACCTCTGTGTTTTCTGAAGTCTACAACTGCTGTCCTTGCTCCTCTAGCCCAGAATCAGTGTTTGAGACGAGGGCATGGAATCAATTTTGCAACTCCAGTGACGCAGCATGGCTACTGGCACTCCTGGTTCTGTGTGTCACATTCCTCCAGGTGTTTGTCTCCTGCAATGGGCAATCTTCCTCCTCCCTAGGAGCACCCTGCCTGTGTTGCTGTTCCAAGACACTTTGCTCTATCAAGAATTTCCTCATCTATACCAACAGCTCAAAGTGTGAATAAGCGGGCCTCAATTTGATGCACCCTCTCTGCCAGCCAGGCAACCAGCTTTCACCTGGGGCAGGCATAGTTTTGCACATTCTCAGGCAGGAAGTGAAACATGGCACAGGTATTGCAGGTCACTGCAGCAGCTCCCTCGCCATCCATGTCTCTTGGTCCTATGTACACTGTGAGGCGGCACTCCAGGCCTCCCTCTCAAACTCCCCCACTAGATGCCCTCACAAATGCTCCTGTTTACATGTTTTATCATAATACCCAACCATATTATCATACAATCATATCATTCAATGGTGATATCATATGATCATATTGCACAATCACAATATTTCACAATCATTCAACCAGTATTTGTTTCTAATTCATTCAACAGCAGCAATGGGCTGTTGTAACATATCCTTCCAGAATTTTTATTTAAGTGCTTCTTCTCTCCTGGTCCCTTTCTATTTATAAAAGCCATAACAATCAAAGTAAGCCGATATTTACTTACCTCCCCCAGAAGTCAAACTCTGGCTCATATTTTGTAACCTAGCAGAGCTGGTAGGACAAGCAGATCCAGAATTGAGAGGCTCCTGGACAGACGAAGGACACCTTTCCTGTTGCAAGAGACCCAGCAGGGACCCGTATTTCCCATCTGACACAGACCCCTGCGTCATATGCATGTCGGGCATAGAGGGAGGGTACACTGAAGCTGCAGTCAAATTTGGGTTGCCCCCTGAAGGCAACTGCCATAGCTCTGTAGCTGGTGGTGTGATGCCCTGGAGAAGAGGAGGAGGATAGGGGTTTGTCGCTGCAGCAGCTGCATTATCATCGGAGCTGGATAGGTTTAAAGGAGGCGGTGCATGGTACGGCTTAGCCCATTGCGGCGAGAAGTTCCACTGCTGGGGAGATGTGTGGCTTTCTGTTTATTAAAAGGGAGGAAGGATGTAATCAATGCATTTTTATTGCATTTTGAAATTGTTTTATAATAAATACAACCACCAAAAACGCAGAGAGACCACACGTAAACCAAAACATAGGGATACTCATGACTAAAGGATGTGCTAGGAAAGCATCACTCAGTGGGCACAACCATGAAATCTTTTTCCTTCTTACCCTGTGCAAAGGCTTCCAGGAAGCCCAGCTATTGAAAGGCAGAATCATGCCCTCCAGTAGTGTATACCAAGAACCACAGGAGTTTGGTCACCAAAAACCTGCTTCTGTTTTAGCACCTGCATTGCTTAAGTCCTCAAAGTATCTTTGCAAGAGTGGAAGGTAAGGAGAAAGCTAAAACAAATCTCTCCATCTCCAGTGACCCCACACACCCTGGGCCACCCAACCAAGTCCAGTTGTTACCAATCATTCCTGAGTTTGTATCTGTCATGGATTTGAATTGGTCTTTTGTATGTGCCGTGGCTGTTTTAGGCTGTTTCATGTATTTGTATCTGGGTTATAATATTGCCAATCACTTCATGGTACTTCATGCAAATTGATTCATAAATGAAATGGAGGAGAAAGAGGACAGCTGTTCCCCCTCCCCCATCACAAAAAGAGGCAGGAAAACACACAGGAAAATATAGGGTAGCACTTCTTTGATGCCACAGTGTATAACCTCCCTGCAAAGCAGTCAGAATGACTGCTTAGTAAGCAGGTTGTCTGGAAACTGTCATGGAGGCTGTGTGCACACTGCACATTCAAAGCGCATTCTCTCCATCAAAGAATACTGGGCATTGTAGTATGTTAAAGTTTGGTGGAAATTGTGTCTCTGCAATGGCTAAACTACAGTGCACAGAATTATTTGAGGGAGAGAACCACAGTGCTGCTGTGGCTGTACAAGTTTCTTGTCCACAGTGAGTCAACATTATTACATAAATAACCAGCAGCCAGAAAATGTGGAGGAAAAGCTCACCATGTTTTACAATTCCATCCTCACCACTGTTCTTTCTGCTCAAATCCTGTGGAGTTTTGGATGCGCTCAATGCTCTAGAGAAGTGCTCATCCACCACACTGTTAATGTCTCCTTGGAAGTAGGTAAACACCACACACTGGGCTCCCCACTCTGTTTTCACAGGCTGCTTGCATTTGCTCAGCTTTGTGGAGTCCTTCCTCTCTTCCATTTCTAGGGACTTTTGTCTGTGCCTAAAAACGAAGAGAAACAAAGTGATGGAAGAGTGGGTTCTGGCTCAAAAAATGTGCTTCATTAAACTATTTTTAAGTTGCAAATTAAAAGCAAAACAAACAAAACAGATGCAAGGGGTGGGTAATCAACAGGTTGAAAACGACTCAGTAATTATACATACTGGTAATCTCAATAATTTATTTCTGCTTTATATTTTCTTTACAGGAGTTTTGAGATGAAGAGTATATCAAGGGCAGGGAACAAGCTGGCAGTGATCTTTACCTTTGTATACAGTAGTCAATAAAGGCTTTCTATATTTTCACAGATGGGTCTTAATCTTGTTTTCCTTAGTTTTTGTGTTACCCTAAAACCAAACTTTACTTTATCATTGGTCACCATTTATGTTCTGATCTATCACTGCCTGTGCAGTCAAGAGCAGATTACTCAACAGAGTGGGCCAGGGGGTTGTTTGCTTGAAATTGGCTACGATGATGAAGGAGAAAGAATTGCATTTCTTGTTAAAGAAGATGGATACAATATAGGGTTGCTGGACCCCAGGGCAGAGCTGATGTCTCCAGGTTCACCTGCCCCCTCCCCTCCCCCATGGCAAGTGGAGGGCTTGACTCTCCAGGTAGGTAAGAGTGCTTTTAAATTTTATTATTAATAATATTTACTAATCATTACTGTGCATGCAGTCAGGCGTGCCAGCTTGGCCCTGTGACCATGAGTGCCCGAGGCCACGGGTGCCATGCAGTGTGCATGGCCCTGGCACTGAAATATGTTGGTGCCCGGCCCCTTCATGGGGAATTTTGTGGGTGCTCGGGCACCCAGGGCCCCAGGGAGTTGGCACCTATGCAGGTAGGCTTGAAATTATAGTTAGCTTCAGCCCACCAGAACTTCATTAAACTTTGTACATTTGAATGACATGCTCTCAGTACGTGACTCGTATGTGCCATTCAGTATGGAGGGTTGCAAACTGCAAAGGATATGATTTAAAGGACCGTCATGTTAAATTTATCTAGTCCACCACCGTTGCAAAGCAGATGCCTCCTGGCACTCCATGAAAAGCACACAAACAACACCAGCTTTCCTCTGCTCAGACTCACCAGCAACAGGTATTCAAGGGGCATATTGCCCCTTCCAGTGTTCAAGCTGTGATAGGCTGATAGCCCAAATAAGAACACATGAAGAGCCTGCTGGAATGGGCTAATGACCCATCTAGTCTAGCTTCCTGCTCTCATGGAGATGCCCATGAGAAGCCTGCATGCAGGACCTGAGTGAAACAGCCTGCTTGCAATTCCTAGCAACTGGTATTCAGAAGCATAAAATCTCCAACAGTGAAGGAGGAGCATAGCCTTCTCCTCCACAACTTAGTCTAATCCTCTCTTAAAAACATCCAAGTTGGTGGCCCTCCCTGCCTCCCGTGGGAGTGACTTCTGTAGTTTAACTCCACACTGCCTGAAGAAGCACTTTCTTTTTGTCCCTCCTGAATCACCACATCAGCTTTGTTGGATGTCCAAAAGTTCTGGTGTCATGAGAGAGGGAGGAATGACAGCACCAGCGCGCAAGGAGGATGCTTCAGCAGGTCTCTGGGGGAAACCACAACGTTTGCAAAAAGGGTGTGTGTGTGGAAAACTCACCTCCTTGCCCCTCCCATGGAAAACCAGGGCATAAAGGTTTTTGAACAGAACTGCTGGAACCCTGAACAGATTAACATTGCAACGTTTTGTCATTGCAAGTCCCATTTGGCTATTGACAGGCCTCACATCCTCCCATGATGTTACCTGAGCCCTTTAAATGCATTGGGATTGTCCCCATCCTCTCCTCTTACAAAACAAGACATATTTGGAGCTAAGGGAAAGCATTTCTTCTCCAGCTACCCAGGTTTGCTTACCCCAACGTACTGCTTTCTTATCAGCCACCCTGCAGAGTTCCTGTCCCTCCATACAGCTCATACTGCAGCGCTCCAGGTTTCCATCTCCACGCTGATGCTGGAATTCAGCAGCAATCCCAGAGTGAAGAGAAGCCTGCGTCAGATCACACTACTTGTTCTCTGTCCTTCCAGCAATGACTGAACTAGGCGTATCCTTCAGGCTTGCTAGAAGGAATGTGCAAAATGCACCCTGACAAGTCAACCAGGTTTAGAGGTTTCAGGAATGAGGAAAATAAAAAGGGTTGTTTGGTGTGGGTTTCTACAAGGCAGCTTTTGGCAACGAGGCACACAGGCAACCTGAGGAACTGATGCATATATAGACTCTGGTATCGCCCGGTGTGCCTGGCCAGGGTAAAAAATGCAGCTCTCTCCCACCCCTTACTGTGCAGATACTGAGTCGCAAAGGCAACCCCTTGTTTCACCCTCTCGGCTCCCTCCCACTCTCCCTGCACATTGACTGCCTCCCTGAACTTGTGCATGGGGCAACATTTAAATCCATCCCTTCCCACTTCACCTCATTCCCAGCTGTAACCAAATTTCAGGCAATGGGTGGGAAACCTTTTCTAGTTGACGGGATACATTCCCTTCAAGGCAAGTGACTGGGGGGGGGGCTTGCCTTGTGGGGGCTGGGGGTAGCGGCATAAGCGAAAATGGGCCTTCCAACAAATGTTTAATTCTACCTTTGTGCAGAGGACTGGTTTCAATATCTTCTATCTATCCAGGCCAGCAAGCATTATTAGATCTCAACAACATGTTCCAACCAGGCACAAATGCTCAAGGGAGTTTGCAAAGGAGGGCCGGTGTGAAGTATGGCCTGGCAAGAGCCCTGGGGGCCAGCTGAAAAGAGATGGAGGCCAGCATTTGTCTCCCACTCCAAGCCCTGAGGTGCTCCACCTCTCCCAACTGTCTAATTAGAGCCTATCAATGCTGCCTGTGTCAAGGGAGGGTAGACTTCAGGCTTGTTTGGATCAACTTTATTTTTCACTACAAGAACATCCACCCAAAGCTAGGTTCAAGAGACATGAAGTTAGAATTAAAGGGCAGGTTGCTTCTGGGCACATTCTGAAGCCTGGCCATTCGTTTTCAGCACCAGAACTGAGCTGAGCTCACACGAAAATGCATTCCTGATTATCGTTTTTCATTTTTACAGCCTAATTAGGTAAGTCACGTTGTTGCTACTTTTGTTAAGACAAGTGAGAGTCAGAAACCCTTGCTATCTACTGCAGGATCTCTGCTCTGAGAGCTTCCCATAGATCCTGCTCTACTTTCCAGGCACTTCTGGCCTACCTACAGTATGTAACCCTTATGTAAGCCTTAACCTGCCACCACTGCCCAGTGCCTTAACAATGGGCAGGCTGCTTCAACCAGAGCTTTTGCCAAGAGCTTTAATCCATACTCACCAGCTGATGATGCCTTGCCTGTGGAATCCTGTTCCCTGTATTAATGCAGGATTAAACCCTAAAGTTATGCCATCTGATTTGCAAGTTGGGTGTGATTTGAGGGAAATGACCTCATGGGCCAAATTGGACCATTGGTGGGGTAAGACTGGCCTGTAGGACAAAAGTTCCCCTCTCCTGCTGTAAGGCATTATGTATACATAGCACATGATATCAGTAAATAATACCACCACCTTCTTGGGCGTGTAGAGATAGTCCCTTTCACGCTGCTCTAGGTGGAGTGAGCAGACTGGGTATCTGGGCAGGTTGGCTGATCCTGCCCAGAAGCCCCTCTGCCAGGGTTATACACCTGGTTCTGGGGCTGACCACCCTCAGAGAAGGCCACGGTTAGCCACAGAAGATTTTAGGTTGGAAATACTGCATCAGAATTGCAACGATTTTATTCTGCCCGTCGACCAAACCTGAAACAATGAACATTGTAAGGTAAATTTGTGCTATACCGAAAACACACAAACTTGAGTCACAGAACTTGTATTCTCATAACAGGGTAGCCATTTCAATTCCAGAAATATTTTATTTAAAATTAACTATCACACTAGTCAGTTAATAAAGTCTAGTACAACTAAACTTACACAAAAAAATATTTCAATCTGAATGACCTTTCCTTTAAAAAAGTTATTTTCAGTTTTTCATCATTAACATCATTCAAACTTAAATTTAACAATATTTATACAATTGCGGGATTCGCTGAACCCCTGGACTCCCCCCCCCCCGGTTTTCCACAGATACACTTTTTAATTTTTACCGCATTTAATTACATATATCCAACTTTAATTAAATCCTTATTTAATCCTTTACCTATTAAAAATTCTAAGTGCTAAATCAATCCTGCTAACGTCTTTAAATCAATTTTTACATTGTTCCTTAATGTACTCTATAATTTTATACCATTCTTTTTAAAATTTACAATCATCTGGGTGTCTGATCTTCCCAGTCATTTTCGCCATTTCTGCAGTCCATCATCTTCACTATCCACTCTTCCTTGGTTGGCATTTCCTCTTCATTACATCTCTGGGCAAAAAGCATTCTTGCAGCTGTTGTTGCATACATAAACAGTCTTTTTAAGTCCTCTGGTATTTCTTCTCCTGTAATGCCTATTAAAAAAGCTTCAGGGTGTTTCTTTTACAAATATTATCTTAAATATTTTTTTCAGTTCATTATACAGTATGTAATTTCCCAGAATGCTCTAGCCTTTTTGCACATCCACATGTGGCATAACATGCCTTCATTCTCTTTGTACTTCCAACATATGTTGGTAGTGGTTTTGTACATTTTCGCTGATCTTGTGCGAGTCAAATACCATTGGTACATCATTTTCATATAACTTTCTTTCAATGTACAGCATGCTGTGAACTTCAAATCCTCCCTCCATAATCTTTCCCAGTCAGCCAAGTTGTATATTGTACCCTACATCTTTTATCTAATAAATCATTACTGCTTTTACCTCTTCATCTTTAGTTTCCCATTCCAACAGTTTATACATTTTTGACAATAGTTTTTCATTATTTCCCAACAAATCCTTTTCAAACCTTGACAACTCTTTACTGAAACCCAATCCTTTGTCCAGCCTAAACAGATCGTTGGTGGTATTGTAACCAATCTGTTAATAAATGTCTTATATCCTCAATTTTTTTCACCTTTAATTGGTTTCCTACTTTGGTTAACAGTTCTTTGTAAGTTGCCCATTCACCTTCCATGTTTGTTTTTTTAACTGATATTGCTTCCAGTGGTGATAACCACCATGGAGTTTTACCTTCTAAAAGATTTTTGTATTTTCCCCATACAGCATAAATTGATTTTCTTACATGGTTCAGGAATTCCTTATGTACTTTTGTTTTTCCATACCAAAGGTATGCATGCCATCCAAATCTGTTATCATAACCTTCCAGATCTAATATATCTGAATTATTTACCGTTATCCATTAATGTAGCCAGCAGAGGCAGGGTGCCTCATAATATAGCTTTAAATCTGGCAATAGAATCTGCCTCTTTCCTTGGCATCCATTAGTAACTTATATTTAATCCTTGGCTTTCCTGCCTGCCAGATAAATTTAGATTATGTCCTTTTGCCATTGTTTGAAGTGTCCAGCTCCACTATCGGTATAGATTGGAATAAAAATAGCATTCTAGGCAATACATTCATTTTTATTATCAAGATGCTCCCAATTTCCTAAATGACCCAATCTTTGGGTGTTCCAATAATAATAATAAGAAGAAGAAGAAGAATAGAGGACTCCCTGGTCCTGAATGGGGTAACTGTGCCCCTGAAGGACCAGGTGTGCAGCCTGGGAGTCATTTTGGACTCACAGCTGTCCATGGAGGCGCAGGTCAGTTCTGTGTCCAGGGCAGCTGTCTAGCAGCTCCATCTGGTACGTAGGCTAAGACCCTATCTGCCCGCAGACTGTCTCGGCAGAGTGGTGTATGCTCTGGTTATCTCCCGCTTGGACTACTGCAATGCGCTCTATGTGGGGCTACCTTTGAAGGTGATCCAGAAACTACAACTAATCCAGAATGCGGCAGCTAGACTGGTGACTGGGTGCGGCCACCGAAACCACATCTTGAAAGACTACATTGGCTACCAGTACGTTTCCAAACACAATTCAAAGTGCTGGTGCTGACCTTTAAAGCCCTAAACCGCCTCGGTCCAGTATACCTGAAGGAGCGTCTCCACCCCTATCGTTCAGCCTGGACACTGAGGTCCAGCACTGAGGGCCTTCTGGCAGTTCCCTCACTGCAAGAAGCGAAATTACAGGGAACCAGGCAGAGGGCCTTCTTGGTAGTGGCGTCTGCCCTGTGGAACGCACTCCCATCAGATGTCAAGGAAATAAACAACTGCCTGACTTTTAGAAAACATCTGAAGGCAGCTCTGCTTAGGGAAGTTTTTAATGTTTGATGTATTTATCGTGTTTTTAATATTCAATTGGGAGTCGCCCAGAGTGGCTAGGGAAACCCAGCCAGATGGGCGGTCTATAAATAAATTGTTGTTGTTGTTGTTCCTGGGTGTACAGATAGTATCTAAAAATAACCCCGACAACACTAGAATGAACACTCATTGTTCACTCAGATTCCTAGTTTTCATATGGAAATGCTTTTTCATCTGTTGGCAGCAAGTTCAAGCAAGCAAACAGTCCAAATGTGATGCAAATTTAATCTCTCTTTAATTTTTTTAAAACATAATCCCATATTCCCAAATACAAAACAGGTATGCTAAACATTAAGAGGAAGACGCCCACTGCTGCTCATTCTCATCACAGAAATTCATGGTTCCTCATTATGTCTGAATTGAGCTTAAAAACAGTAACAGTTTGGTGGTTTTTAGTGCAGTTGATTTGATAGATCTTGTTAAAAATGATATTGGAAAATAATTTTATATACAACATTTGGAAGCCAGGTACATTTAAAACCAAAACACAAATGTTTGCTAGTTCTGAATGGTTTGCATCTATAAACAAACATCTGTGTTTTAAAATCTGAGCAACAATTTTGAGAGGGAATCGCAAAACAATTTTGCTTGTAGTCTCCTGTAGTAAAACCAAGTATACCAAAAAACAGGCTCTATATGCTCATCACCCTTGACAAATGCCTGAAACCAAACTACAATTGAACACAGTAAGATGAAGAAAAGAATCACACTTCCACCACACAAGCTCTCGCTTTGTTTCCAATATGAATTTATCCTCAAAAAATTAAAAACAGAGATCAGTTAGGCTTATTTACACATTTTTCCTATTTGTCATCTAATCTCATCAGGATTTAAAATGAATTAAAATGAAAGGAGAACTTCAGTCATCTAAAACTTTGCATCCCAGGAGAGTACTTTCAGAACATTTATCTTTATTAATTGCGGGTGATAATTATTTTTTCCACTCCCCAGCTACATGTACAGGGTGCCAATACTGTAATGTATTCTCAGTGATCTGTTATTTTAAAAGTGCATAGTATCAGGAAAGCCAGCTCATCCATAAAAGTACTGGATCATCCAAAGATTGGGGCATTTAGGAAATTGGGAGAAAAAAAATTAAAAGCCTTCATACCTCTGTAATTCTAAAGGTCATTGTGTAGTTAATAGGAACTGCAAGTCTGTACCTGCTTACAGTGATGGACTTTGAACACTTACAAGCAAAGGTATAATGTAAGACAGTTGGTCAGTTCAGCAGGCTCTTGGCAACTTATGGACACATACACACAGCTTGGACAGCAGCAGCAGATGATCATTAAATGCTGCTATTAATAAAACACTTCAAAAACACGCTGATGATATCTTAACAGGGTAATGCATATATATTCATTTGAATGCTGCCTGCAGTTGCTTCGAAGCACAGCATAACAGAGGTCTAAAGGTTACCCTACATACATGCTTTTACAAATGAGTTAAAGACGTTAGGTCTCTGCTTCCTCGTCACTGCCTGCAACGCTGCTGTCTGTGGATGCTGTGACATCTTCGTTGGTACTCTCGCCATTATCTCCTCTCTCAGCTGCTTCACCCTTTGGGCCACCCTCAGATGCACTATTATCTTTAGATGGCTGAACTCCTTCTGGGAGCTGGACACCAGTTTCCGAAGAATCTGCATCAGATGCTGTTTTCGGCATTTCTGTATTTGGATCACCTAAAAACTTCTGCCAACCCTTCAGTCTCTCTTCCCTTTCTCTTGAAGTCTCCTCGACCTGCGATCACATATGAAAGTAAATGTAAATGTTTTGTGCCAAAAAGGGGGTGGGGGAGCTTTTTGCTTGTGACTTAATAATCAAAGCTTCAAAAACCTAACCAAAACCTATGTTAAGTATTACATTTATATTGCAGGAATGCCCCTCAAACCTAAAGTAAATTAACTGCACTAAAAACACACACACATAAAACTCTTATGAACAAACAGTACAAGAAGACTTAAGGCTGCTGAAAGCCTAAGTGGATTTAAGTGTGAGACAGACCTAGGTTTCAGTGTCTTCTGTATACAATGCTTTAAATATCAGATCTAAATTCAGGTGAGTATCACATAAAATGTATGATCTATAAGACCGACCAGATTTTTAAAACTCTTATTTATTACATTTATATACCACACTTCATCTCAAGTTCACAGAATAAATATCTGTACCCATCCTAGTCTCAGTTTAAGATGTCTAATAATCTTCTGTATGATGGTATTAAAAACGGTAAACTAAACAAACAAAAACAAATTAATAAAATTTCAAAATGATGAATTGGGATCCAACTCAATTTAGATTGCATTCCTGGATACACTCGTCTAAGAATAAGTGCTGTTGAGCTCAAAGGGACTTCCTTGTGAATAGATCTGTGCTGTGAATTACACTGGCCCCACTCAAATCAACTTGAAAAGTTAATAATTCCTTAGTTAATTCCATTGAAATAAATGGGATTTGTGGAACTAAAGAATGTTCCTATACATCTTTGCTAATAAGTAAGCTGCACCAAACCCAAAGGGACTTGCAGTGATCTATAATCATTTCCTCCTATGTCCCCTCTGTTGTCTCCCTTCTATTGTTTCCTGAATTATACACCACCATGAGAATCTTTTCATTCTTTGTAAAGCAACATGTATATGGAAAGCTCTGCATTAATAGTAATAAGCTGGACGGGCCCCGGGGATGAGGGGAGAATGTAACAGCATGTTATGCCACAGGCTAAATTTAAGGTGACTTTTTTTTGTTATGGGTTAAAAGGGACATGCTTTGCTACACCACTTCAAAAAGGGGCTCATTCCCGCGGGGGAAGGGAACCAAAATTCTTATTGGAATCATGACTGCAGAGCAAAACTTAAAGTGAGAAAGTACTTGGAAAATATAAAGTACTCAAATTTCCAATTCTCCGTTGTGATTATGAATGCCTGAGATCCAGAGCTTTCACCCTTGGCTAGCCGGCCACAGGGGATGTGTTGGTTTCTAACCTACAGTAGGATTCCTGAAAGCAGCCTCTATGTAATGCATCATATACAGACATAGCTTCAAATATCTCTCAAACAGCTAAAAGCCCTGTTTAGGGAAGCTTTTAATGTTTAATAGGTTATTGTATTTTAGTGTTTTGTTGGAAGCCGCCCAGAGTGGCTGGGGAAACCCAGCCAGATGGGCAGGATATAAATAATAAGTTGTTGTTGTTGTTGTTGTTGTTGTTGTTGTTGTTGTTGTTGTTGTTGTTGTTAGAGACACACCTGATAATCTGTTACACCATCCCATGTCTCCACAGAGAGCTGACGTCCACCAAACCATCGCCCGTTGAGTGCCTGTTTGCAGACATCTCCTTCTTCTGCTTCTTTAAATGACACAGAAGCAACACCATCTGGGTGCCTCTATAAAAACAAAAGAGAGCCAGAGGCTATCAAATCCAATCTAGGCCTTTATACACTTAAACATAATGACAGATTTCAGAAGACTACTGGGACTTCAAGAGCAAGAACACTATAAAAGTACCATGGTACAAGAGAATCACTTCCAGAAAGAAAGAAACTCTGAAAACATTATGAGATGGCTATCATCACACCATATTCCTAAATATCTTAAATATTTGTCAGCCTATATACTTACAATGGCAGTATCAACATCAGAATTCTATAGCTGCTTAAACACATTCTTGCGAGGCACCATCTTCACTGACTGTCTGTCTGTTTAGTATGGTGTACTAGACGGAATAATAGATTTTCTACCTGGGAGACCTAGAATCCGTTCCCTGTTCAGACACAATGGTGTCTTGGTGGTCTTAGTTCACATCTCTCAATCTAACCTACCTTGCAGGATAGCTGTGAGGATCAAGAGGAGAGGAAGAAGACAGAGGAATACCACTCTGAGCTCCTCAGGAGGATGGGGGCTATTTATTAATAAAGTGAAGCATTTTAAATCCAAGAAACTTTAAACGTATCTGGCAGTTAATCTAAACTTCTTCTAAAACAGTTTCTCAAAAAAAAGCAAAATATTTAACACTGAATACAATTTAAGTATCTGCTACATACAGCTAACAACTACGATCATGTAAAATTACCTACGTCAAATAGAATGACTTTCTTTACTTGTCCAAACTTTTCACATTCTGTCCGAAGATCTTCTCTTATCTCATTTAGCACTAAAGGATCTTCCTGCAAAAAGATCCAGTTACAAGATTACGTCTTAAAAGCATTTTCCAACATTGCTTCAGAAACAAGAATTTCCACATACTGGCTATACCATCCTGAGACACTAAGCCAATCCTGGCCAAACTGTCTAATGAGTATTATTGAAATTGGGTTTCATATTCATCTGATGCTCAAAGCATAACTCCAAAAGAAAAACGTCTTCCTTACAGGACAGAATGCTCCTGGTCAACATTAATGGAATCTTAGCAGGGCTACTGTGTTGCCCATGTGAAAAAGAACAAGTGGTATAAATGAACAAAGTATACATGAAATAAAATATCCTTTTACAATATTTTCTTAGAATTAAAAGAACCACATCTTTAAATTCAGGCAGGTAGCCATGTTGGACTGACACAGTCAAAATAAATTTTTTTAAAATAGTCCAGTAGCACCTTAGAGACCAACTAAGTTTGTTCTAAATACAGTGGTGGCCTCGCAAGACGAAATTAATCTATTCCGCGAGTCTCTTCGTCTTGCGGTTTTTTCGTCTTGCTAAGCACGGCTATTAGCGGCTTAGCGGCTATTAGCGGCTTAGCGGCTATTAACGGCTTAGAGGCTTTAAGAAAAAGGAAACAAACTCGCAAGAAGTCGCAAGACGTTTCATCTTGCGAAGCAAGCTAATAGGGAAATTCGTCTTGCGGAACGACTCAAAAAACGGAAAACTCTTTCGTCTTGCTCGTTTTTCGTCTTGCGAGGCATTCGTCTTGCGAGGTACCACTGTATAAGCTTTTGTGTGCATGCATACTTCTTCAGATACCTATCATGTATCTTTTTCACGGCCTAAGACCCTCGTTCCTACGGGACCGCCTCTCCCAGTATGCCCCAGGTCCCGGGCCCTAAGGAAGTTAGATTAGCTTCAACCAGAGCCACGGCCTTTTCAACTCTGGCTCCGCCTGGTGGAACGCTCTGCCTCATGAGACCAGGGCCCTGCAGGATCTGATTTCTTTCCGCAGGGCCTGTAAGACAGAGTTGTTCCGCCTGGCCTTTGGCTTGGAGCCAATTTGATTCCCTCCCCCTTTCTTTTTTCTTTTTCCTTTCTCCTCCTATGATGAGGCTGCATTTTAATACAGTGGTGCCTCGCAAGACGAAATTAACTCGTTTCGCGAGTTTTGTCGTCTTGTGATTTTTTTCGTCTTGCGAAGCACGGTGTTGGGAAAGTTTTGGAAAAGCTTCAAAAATCACCAAAGTCTTTTAAAACCTCAAAAAAGGCTACCACACCGCGTTCTATTAGTTGCTCCTCGAAGTCACAACTGTATTAACGGTGTTAAGAAAAAGGAAACAAACTTGCAAGACGTTTCTGTCTTGCGAAGCAACTCAAAAAACAAAAAACCCTTTCGTCTTGTGAGTTTTTTGTCTTGCGAGGCATTCGTCTTGCGAGGTACCACTGTATTTTAATGTTTCAATATTTTAATTGTTATCTTTTAATCTTGTTTTTAAGTTGTATTCATTCAACTTGTTTTTATTATTGCTTGTTAGCTGCCCTGAGCCTGGCCTTGGCTGAGGAGGGCAGGGTATAAATAAAAATTATTATTATTATTATTATTATTATTATTATTATTATTAGTTGGTCCTAAAAGGCATGCTGCAGTTTCAGTTTAGATTCTTTTCCTAGCATGACTACCTGCACTTGCCATTCCCAGCTTTTGTGCCTTACATTAAAAAAGGGGGGCGTGTGATGTGCTTCCCTACCTCAAAATCGCTTGGGTGGAACATATTCCTGATAATGATAACACGCTCGTGCCGCATTCGAACACTGCCATCTTTCTTCTCCGGTCTCCAATCCAGCAGTCTAATGAAATGAAGCAATAGTAAGGGGTTGGGGCTGATCTCTTCAGTTTCTATAAGAGTTTGTTGGGGGAAAACCATTAAATTTGATACTTCCTAAATCAAGGTCTCAGCACCGGCAGTTATTTCATAACACATAATGAAGCTAGCAATCTGAATCTGAAAAACTATTGGAAAACCACCTGATTTAAGTCTCTGGCAATTTAAAGAAGGCTGCAATCCCATACTCACTTACCTCGGGCTAAGCCCCACTGAACTCAGCACCAGCAGTATATATTTAGTTTGAAGCTAGTCCCTTGTGAAATTTGGAGCAGCTTTTGAGATAAAGGTATCAGGCAGCTGCTGTAAAAAAAAAACTGTGGTAAAAATGTCACACCACTAGAGTAAGCCCTCAACTTACATGGAGGTTACATTCTGGAGATCTAAAGCCAATATCACGGATGCAAGGCCAGGTGCAACTGTCAAAGTATTTTCCCCCTGACATCTACCTCCCTTTTCATTTTTACAATTCTTCTTTCTTTTTTTGCCAAGCATGTATAGCTGCAGGCTTACTCTACTTAATACAAAAATAAGTGTGGACATAGCTTTAAACGACAGCACACTCAGTATCAACAAAATATCCTGAAGTTTAGAAATCATAAAAGGTATAACAGCCAACTGCAAGGTGTGCCAGACAGTTTAGAAACTTTGTTTCACTGGTTTAAATGAATGACATATTTTTAGATTTCAGGTTTTAGCCTGTATATTTCATCCCAGTAATGTAAAAGCCAATTTTATTTACAGAAATGACTACACACTTTTGTTGTTGAGACAGCTTCTTCTTGTAGTCCTTGCATTTCTTTTTCTTCTTGCTGGCATCGTACTCCCCCTTTGGTTGAAACTGTGCAACTTCCACATGCAATTTGTAGCCTCTAATTTCATTTTCATCCAATAGTTTTAATGCTAATTCAACAGATTCTCTCTATTATTAAAAATAAAAACAAAAAATTAGAAGAGGTAATTCAGACTTAGGTGGAAGGACTCTTACCTGCCATCTAAACAACAAAGTCTGGCTTGTGAAGAGGTAAAACTTACAAAAAAAATTACCATAATAAGCTACCTTGAAGTCCCAGTGACTGCTCAAAATAAAAATAAAATTCAAAGTAACAAAGAGACAAGTGAAAGGCTGAAAGCATCATTGTGAAAGTATAACTGAAGCATACAACTAACCTTTAAGTAGCAGCAGAGCCCATCTCCTTTAAGATTTCCTTCTTTGTCTTTGTAAAGTTTAATTTTAGGCTCCTCTGTTTGTGGATCACGCATAACAATACCACATTTTGACATAACCTGCACAAACTCATCTTTTGTAATGTCTGGTGGCAAACCTGTGGAAATAAATTTAAACAATTGCAAGAAATACACCTGCCAACTTCACAAAATCAATTTATACAGAAGAATCAAATAGAGGATTCTAACTTATCACAAGGTTCCTGGTGTTCTTCAATATACCTTTAGTCTTCCCTACTCACACGCTTTCTGGCATTATCTCCTGGCTTTTGGACTTAAGAACACAGTGGAAGATCCCAAAGTATGTGCCACGCAGTGAATTGTTTTAATGAAAGCAGGTATTTCTTGCGGTATAAAGCACAGCTCACTCTCCCTCCCTTTTCCAGAGTTGAAATCTGATAGTCCTGACCCAGAGGAGCCTTCCAGAATGAATCCATGGAAAGCATCTGGAACTTCAAACATCAACTCTGCTTTGGCATGTTCAGGAGCAGACAGGACAGGAGCAGAAGTTGCAGGAGGGGGTACTAGGAAGGAAAGGAGTCACAGTCCTCGTGTTTCAGTGCCACAAAAAGGGTTTTATGGACAACTGACGTAAGCTGGAGAACTGCATCAGGGATGCAGAGCTGAAGAGAGACACACTCTGGCTTCTGCTACCCACCAAGAGATCTGGAGCAAGAGAGAGATCAATCTGGTCCCATTCAACAGCTGCTAAAGTATAGCTGTTCCACGCCTAATTTCCTTTTATTTCCCCATTTCATTAACGTATATACTTTTTGTATTTCAACAGAAATATGTCAGATTGTAAGCCTGCAGGCAGCAACTTTCTTAACTTTTAATATCTGTACAGTACTTGGAAAATTGTAAGCACTTTGCAAGTGTTGAACAACAGAAAGGGGTCATAATTCACATGCTTTGTATGCAGAAAGTCCCAGATTCAACCCCTGGCATCCCCAGAAAGGGCTGGAAAGGCTCTTCAGAAACCTAGAGGGCCACTGGCAGCGTAGGCATTTTTCTGTTGGATGGACCAATGGCCTGACTTGCTATAAGACAGCTTTCTAACTTGGATGGAATGAGCTTGCCTAAAGGGGATTTGTTAGCAGTTGCAGGTCCCACTTGCCTAAGAGTCAGTAGTATCCACATCACCACTAGATGGACAAAGTGTGGCTCTCAATTATAGTTAAGCAGAAAAGCAATGGAGAAGGTAGGAGGCTGGCAAAAAATTCACACATTTCAGCATAAATAACTTCTGCGTAATAATTTCTGTTACGTGTTTCTCAAATATACGCACAGAACCCAGTTTTTAATAGGTTATTTTGTTGTTAGCGTTACCCACCTACAATTTCCCTGGTGGTATTGTTTTGTTTTGTTTTATTATTTTATTTTATTTTATTTCCTATATTCCAGCTAGCTAAACTGTATTAAAATCCTGAATAAAATTCCATCATTTTTCTCTTCTTCAACTTCCATAAAGGTTTTGCTCCACTGCAAAGCTTTTATGCAATCCAAAGTAAAATAATATATTTTTAAAGTATATTCAGATACATCTGTCTTCCTAACCATAAGGTTTGACTTTCAACCATAAGGCTTCCCAATGCAGCTTCAGCAATCTGCAAATGCCAAGGGTTTTTTTTTCTTACCTGTCACATATACATTTGTGTTTCTCTGTTCTTCAACATGAAACCATCCTAAGGAGCAGATCATGATTAGATTAGTTATGTTGCAGTTCTAAACCAGCACATGAGACCACAGAAATTCACATGAGACCATAGAGAACTGCTGCCAATCAGAGCTGACACTATTGGGCTAGACAGACAAACGGTCTGACATGACCTAAGGCAGTTTCCTATATTCACATTTATGCAGCTTTACCAAAGATCACAAATCATTAAAAGTTGCCTGTCATTTGATTCTTTAAAATTTAGACTTTCAGAAGAGATTAAGTAGTCTTTCTGAATGGTAATGAGATCTTTCAGTATGAAGATGCATGCAACATTGCCACTGAAGCTGTTAAATGCTCAACTCCACAGAAACAGACATTTCTTCTTGAGCAGCAGACTACTTCTAAGTCATGCACAACGGGGCCCCTTGCCTGCATCAGGTTTTCTTTTCTCTCCTCTTTGTTTAAGATCTGTTGCCTGAGATGCTTTTGGATCTGTTGGCTGCTGGATCTTGATATTCTTTGAATCTTTAGGAGTTTTAGATTCAGTCTTTGTAAGAGATGCAGATGAATTATCTGAACTTTCAGTGGGGAAGCCATAGTTAGCATGATATGTTGCCAGGAAATCTTCAGTAACCTAAAAGAGAATTCAGAGTAGAGACAGATAAGGAATTCCGTCTGAGCTACTAGGTAAAGGTAAAAGTAAAGGACCCTTGGATGGTTAAGTCCTGTCAAATTTGACTATGGTGTGCAGCGCTCATCTCCGCTTTCAGGCTGAGGGAGCTGGTGATTGGCTGCAGACAGTTTTTCCAGGTCATGTGGCCAGCATGATTAAACAGCTTCTGGTGCAACAGGACACTGTGACGAGTGCCAGAGCACGTGGAAATGCCATTTCCCTTCATGCCACAGTGGTACCTATTTATCTACTTGCACTGGCATGCTTTTGAACTGCTACATTGGCAGGAGCTGGGACACAGCAACGGCAGATCACCCTGGCATGTGGATTCAAACTGTCGACCTTGCAATTGGGAAGCCCAAGAGGTTCAGTGGTTTAGATCACAGCGCCACCTGCTCCCCAGAGCTACTACATGTGATAAATGTACCAATCTAAACACTGAAACAAATCATGATGATCATGTTCTATTTTTTAAATTATGGGGCAGAGGCCTTTCATAATGGAACTGCAAATGACAGTATAGGAGGACAAACATGCATCTTTTATAACAGCCTTCCCCAACATGGTGCTCTCCAGCTGTTTCTCACAACAGTTGCCATCAGTCCCAGCCAGCTGGTATACAAGGTATAAGGATGCTGCTATAGGTACATCAGTACAAGTCATTTTGTGAACCACAACAGCTTTGCATATCAATAATAATAATAATAATAATAATAATAATAATAATAATAATTTATTATTTATACCCCGCCCATCTGGCTGGGTTTCCCCAGCCACTCTGGGCGGCTTCCAAAAGAATATTAAAATACTGTGATACATCAAACATTAAAAGCTTCCCTAAATAGGGCTGCCTTCAGATGTCTTCTAAAAGTCTGGTAGTTGTTGTTCTCTTTGACATCTGGTGGGAGGGCATTCCACAGGGAGGGCGCCACTACCGAGAAGGCCCTCTGCCTGGTTCCCTGTAACTTGACTTCTCGCAGTGAGGGAACCGCCAAAAGGCCCTCGGTGCTGGACCTCAGTGTCCGGGTAGAACGATGGGGGTGGAGACGCTCCTTCAGGTAAACTGGACTGAGGCCGTTTAGGGCTTTAAAGGTCAGCACCAACACTTTGAATTGTGCTCGGAAACGTACTGGGAGCCAATGTAGGTCTTTCAAGACTGGTGTTATATGGTCTCGGTGGCCACTCCCAGTCACCAGTCTGGCTGCTGCGTTCTGGATTAGTTGTAGTTTCTGGGTCACCTTCAAAGGTAGCCCCACGTAGAGCGCATTGCAGCAGTCCAAGCGGGAGATAACCAGAGCATGCACCAATCTGGCGAGGCAGTCCGCGGGCAGATAGGGTCTCAGCCTACGTACCAGATGGAGCTGGTACACAGCTGCCCTGGACACGGATTTAACCTGTGCCTCCATGGACAGCTGTGAGTCCAAAATGACTCCCAGGCTGCGCACCTGGTCCTTCAGGGGCACAGTTACCCCATTCAGGACCAGGGAATCCTCCACACCTGCCCGCCTCCTGTCCCCCAGAAACAGTACTTCTGTCTTGTCAGGATTCAATCTCAATCTGTTTGCCGCCATCCATCCTCCAACCGCCTCCAGACACTCACACAGAACCGTCACCGCCTTCACTGGTTCGGATTTGAAAGAGAGGTAGAGCTGGGTATCATCTGCATACTAATGAACACCCAGCCCAAACCCCCTGATGATCTCTCCCAGCGGCTGCATGTAGATGTTGAAAAGCATGGGGGAGAGGACAGAACCCTGAGGCACCCCACAAGTGAGAGCCCAGGGGTCTGAACACTCATCCCCACCACCACTTTCTGAACACGGCCCAGGAGGAAGGAGTGGAACCACCGTATGACAGTACTCCCAGCCCCTCAAGACGGTCCAGAAGGATGTTATGGTCGATGGTATCAAATGCCGCTGAGAGATCCAGCAGAACTAGGAAACTAGGAAACAGCTCTCTAAGAGATTAAGTCCCTAATGATTTATATTTATCCTGAATGAACAACATTTGACAACCTATTAATAAGCATTCCCGAGGCAGCAAACAGAAAAATATAGAATGTGCTTTATACGGGATGAGTCTTTGAAAAGAGGTCCCGTGGAACATGTGTACTCTGTATCCATGGGGCCTCTTTTAAAGGACTCACCCTGTACAATAACAGCTTTTTAAAAAAGTAAGTAACCTCCTTGCACAGAGGCAGCATAAAATAATTTACAGCCAGGATTTCAAAAAAAAGCTAGAAAGTCTGGATAAATAAAAAATCTCTTCACCTAGACTACTGCTTGGTGTTAAGAAAGGGAAAGAGCTCTTTACCTTTTTGTTACTATATGTTGTTTTTAACTTTCCAATGTAACAGTGAACTACCCTAAGAAGGGATCTACAGGCCTGTTCACTGTGGCAAGTGTACATCCCCTATTGGACAAGGATGATGAGCTCCCCACCCAACTTTTGGCTGAGCACAGGAGCACAAGTATAAAGTGAATAACAGTTTCTCTCCCAAGAAACTGGAAATGGGGAAGGGGGGTGGAAGAGAAATTATGTCTGACCTGTGCAATTCTTTGCAGGTACTTCACCGTATCTGAAACAAAATATGACACTGATGCAATGCCATCTTTTTATTCCTTCTAAATTGTTCTTTGTAGCATTTTTTTTCATTATAATTTTATCTATTTATAAAACTTATAAGGACAACCCCTTACAAAATTCAAAAGGGTATGGCATTGTTTAATACAGAGGTGGCTAACTTGTTGCCTTCCAGATACTGCTGGACTCCTGCTCTCCTCATCCCTGAGCACTGGCCATGCTACTTGGGGTTGATGGGAATTAAAATTCAGTTACCATCTGGAAAGCCAAAGATTAGCCACCCCTAGCATAATGCAATAGTGTTTCCTTATAGGTTACTTTATCAAATGAACATTAAAAAGTACCGTATTTTTTGCACCATAACACTCACTTTTTTCCTCCTAGAAAGTAAGGGGAAATGTCTGTGCGTGCTATGGAGGGAATGCCTACGGGTGGCGGGGGGGATCTGCTGCAGTCGTGAGCAGAGGATCCATGGTTCCCCTTCCTTCCCTCCTCCATGGCTCGCTTTGAAACAGCAAAGCGGGAGAAGAGCCGCTGAGTGGCGAGGAGAGAGGGACAGAGAGCCTACGTCTTTAAAGGAGCAAAGCGGGAGAGGAGAGGAGCCGCTTACACAAGTGTAAGCGGCTCTTGTCCGGTTAGTTCCTTTAAAGCAAGCAGGCTCTCTGTCCCTCTCTCCTCCCCACTCAGCTCGCTAAATAGCAGCAAAGTTTTTCAGCTCGCTAAGCCGGGGATGAGCGGGGAGGAGGGAGAAAAGCAGAGCCTGCTTCCTTTAAAGGAGCAAAGCGGGAGAGGAGAGGAGCCTTCTCCCCTTATACCCCTCTTCTTCATTATTAGCAGCATCCTTCTCCACCCCCCCCCCCCGCACGCTCCTTGTCCCTTGAGTGCTTTTCCTTCCCTCCCCACTTAAAACGTGGTTACAAAGCACGGATCCACATGGATCCTCAGGAGTTTTGCACTGGGTCACCCCAAATTCACCATCAGATCACATAGCATGTCCATGGCTACATCTTGCACCAAAAAAATCACGCACCCACTGTTGCCTGGGGCCGCAGTGGTGCAAAAACGTGGTTACAAAGCATGGATCCATATGGATCCTCAGGATTTTTGCATTGGGCTACTCGAAACTCACTGTCAGATCACATGTCTGTGGCCACAGCATGAACCACAAAAATCATACATCCACTGTTTCGTTTAGAATATTTTTTTCCTTGTCTTCCTCCTCTAAAAACTGCGTGCGTGTTATGGTCGGGTGCGTGTTATAGAGCGAAAAATACCGTATTTCCCCGATTTAGTTTCATTTGTTAATGTTGATCTTTTTAGGAGATACTTTGGAGTTACACTATTGTACTCATATTAATACGCATAGTAGGAGAGCCCCAAGAGCTTCACTCACCCACCTTCCTCTTGGAAAATTCAGCACAGATAAAGTCTTCACACAGCACTTCCTTAAAACTATGGAACTCACTTTATGGAACAAGCTTTAAAAGAGGATTTGTGGACAGTAATGCTATCATTATGGCCACCAGCCACAAAGGATATACTCTGCCACCACAGTTGGGAGGCAGAAAGGCTTCTCAATACCCAGTTGCTGGAAACCACAGTAGGAGATAAGAGGGCTGTTGTGCTGGGGCCCCACTTGAGGGTTTCCCACTGGGGCATCCGGTTGGGCACTGTGGGTACAGGATGCTGGATTTATAAGGGTCATTGGCCTGATGCAGCAGGCTCTTCTTATATTCCTATTCCATTATTATTATTATTATTATTATTATTACTTTCCTCTTTACAAATTTCACTTAAAATTCTAAAATCAATTACGAAACACAAAGTGTTGTCTTCAAAGACAAATGCATGTACAGATGGGTAGGATACAAATAATAAAATTATTATTATTAGCTACATGGCATCAAAACAAACTTTGAAAATATTTTACATCACTGATTCAGCTCGCATCCACAGGGCACATGTCAATCTAAAACATTAAGATAATTCTCCACAGTGGCTGCCGTGGCAACTGAGCTGTGAGGGAAATTAATGCACTACTGTCAATAGACTGCAAATCAAGACCTTTTTGAAATAGTGTTTTTCTTCTTCAAAGTAAGTTTTATAATTCACATACTAAAAAACAAAACGGACAAAGGTCACTCCAAAGTAAATTTGCATATAAACATTAATTAACTCTGCCAATGTGGGGGCCAGGCATACATGGAATTTTTCCACATGAAATAAAAGTAAGTAAAAGACATAGATCTCCAATTTGTATTTCCTGGGAGGGAGGAATTGCTGCACTGCAAGGCACACCAGAGCAAAAACTACCAGTCCAATTCAGAGAATATTAAGAACAGCCCCAAAGCAAAAAGCTTGGCTAACATTAACACCACTTATTTGTATTCTGATTATAATTCCTTAACTGTACCCTAGCTCTAAGTGGCCCTGGGGCTGCGGGGGGTGGGCTTTGGCTCTGCAGATATTGCTGGGCTGTTTATTTTATTTATTTATTTATTAAATTTATTTGCTGCCCTATACCCAGAGGTCTCAGGGCAGTTCACAGAAAAGATTACAATATATAAAATCAAAATAAGAACAATGACCCAATAACACCCCCCAAAAAAGAGCCACATTTTAAAAGGGTACAGGATGTTGGATGTCAATCCGCTCAACCAAAGGTTAAAAAGGAACATTTTTGCCTGGCACCTAAAGCTGTATAATGAAAGTGCCAGGCAAACTCCCTGGGGAAAGCATTCCACAGACAGGGAGTCACTGCAGAAAAGGCCCTGTTCTCCTGCTTCCACCCTCCAGTCCTCTCAAGGAGGCACACGAAGGAGGGCCTCAGAAGATGATCTGAGAGTCCGGGTAGGTTCATATGGAAGAGGCAGTCCTTGAGGTATTGTGGTCCTGAACCGTTTAAAGCTTTATAGGTCAAAACCAGCACTTTGAATTGGGCCTGGAAACTAATTGGTAGCCAGTGCAGTCGGACCAGGATTGGTCTAATATGCTCAAACCGTCTTGCTCTGAGCAACCTGGCTGCTGAATTCTGCACTAGCTGAAGTTTCTGAGGCAGCCCTACATATAACACATTGCAATAATCTAACCTTGAAGTTACCAGAGCATAGACAACAGCTGAAGCTGATGGAAGGCACTCCAGACCACTGAGGCCACCTGAGCCTCCAGCAACATCAAAGGGTGAAAGAGTACCCCCAAGCTGCGAACCTGCTCCTTGAGAGGAAGTGTAACCCCATCAATAGCAGGCGATGTCCCAGTCATCTGGTCTGGGGAACCACCCACTAACAGTGCCTTAGTCTTATCTGGATTGAGCTTTAGTTTGTTGGCTCTCATCCAGTCCATTACTGAGGCAAGACACTGGTCCAGCATTTCCACTGCCTCACCTGCAGATGTAAAGGAGAAATAGAGCTAAGTGTCATCAGCATACTGCTGACAAAAAAATACTCCAAACCTCTGGATAACCCCACCCAGTGGTTTCATGCAGATGTTAAACAACATGGAGGATAGGATTGAGCCCTGTGCAACCCCACACTGAAGGTTCCACAGGGCTGAAAAGCATTCCCCAAGTAGCACCCTCTGGGAACGGCCATCCAAGTAGGATTGGAACCACCGCAAAGTGTTGCCACACACGCCTAGTTTGGAGAGTCGCTCCAGAAGGATACCATGGTCAATGGTATCGAAAGCCCAGAGGTTGAGAACAATTACCAGGGGCATGTATCCCTTCTCTCTCTCTTGACAGAAATCATACAGGGTGGCCAAAGCAGTTTCTGTGCCAAAACCAGGCCTAAACCCCGGTTGAAATTGATCCAGAAAAATCAGTTTCTTCCAAAAGCGCCTAGATCTGGTCCGTGACTACTCACTCTAGAACCTTGCCCAGGAAAGGAAGATTAGCAACTGGCCAGTAGTTAGTTAGGTTTTCTGAATTCAGGGGAGGTTTCTTAAGGAGTGGTTTTACCACTGCTTCTTTCAAACAGGCAGGGACCACCCCCTCTCTTAAAGAGGCATTGATCACCTCCCTGGCCCAGCTATTCCCTCCCTGCTGGTTTTTATCAGCCAAGAGGGGCAAGGGTCTAGACTCCAGAGTGCAAGTTGTTGCCCTGACTGATCAGCGCACCTTGTCCACATCCTCAAGCCTTACCAACTGAAACTCATCCAACAACAACAGGACTAGACTGTGCTCTGGACACCCCATGAGATACATCTGCTGCAACAGCAGAGTCAAAGTCTTGGTGGATGCAAGCAATTTTATGCTCAAAGTGTTTTGCAAACAAGTCACAGCGAGCTACCATTGGCTCCATCACCTCCTTTGGGCCAGCCTGTAAAAGGCCCCATACAAGCCCGGGCCACCAATATTACTATTATTATAACCATGATCATTATTAACCTGCACTCAGAACATTTTGGCCACTGTATAAATAGCAGCAATAAACGAGAGCAAGGCTACGCCATACTTTGCTCTGATTCTTGCTTTTATATTATGTATTTTGTGTTTTTGTGCTGTGAACCGCCTTGAGATCTTTGGCTGAAAGTCGGCATACAAACGTAATGAAATTAGAAGCAGAGAAACAGCGGCGGCGTCTTTCCCTGGCCGTACCATGACGTCACAGGCCCCGCCCCTCACCTTCGGGAACCAGGCCCTCTTGTCGCGATCCCACTCGTACTGCGTCCCGTCCGCCGGGTCCGTGTACGTGAAAGGGTCCTCGCCGCCTTCCTCGTCCTTCTTGCCGTACAGCTCCTGCAGCCGCAGCTGCTGGTAGAACTCCTCGTTCCGATCCGAGCCGCCGATACTCATGTTGTTGCCGGAGCCCAGGCTGGCGAGGTAGAAAACGCGCCTCACAAGCTAGGCCGCGCCTCAGATGCCGCCGCCGCCTCCTACTCCGGAGCCGCCGGACTGCACGAAGCCGTTCAGGGCGCCTGCGCGCGGGCTCGCACCACGGCTGCTCTTGCGCAGGCGCGGCCCCGCCCCGCTCCACATGCGACGCAAGTCCTGTCACATCTCCACACACGCCCCGCCTCACAACCGCCGGTTACGGAAGAAGCGAACGCCGCATGCGCGGGAAATGACCGTTACCCCTCCCCCCCGCACACTCCTTATTCTCCGTCTGTACGCGCAGAGAAATATTATTCACCTCAGTCCTTTTATTTATTTGTTTATTGGATTCGGTTGATGGTTTTATGATTTTCTACAAAAGGCTGAGGAGGAATTCCTCGCGCGCACACTGCGCAAGAGCGGAAGTCCGCGGGGAGAGAGGCAAAGGCGTAGCCGCGTGATGTGTATTTTTTAAAGCACCCAATTGAAAAGCGAGATCTGGGAGCCAATGAGAGACACGCCTCGTAATCTGGAGGGTGGGGGGACGAATGAGGGAGACCCAGCCCAGCCCCCCTTTTCATGAGAGCAAGGCGCACGTGCTCTGGTACCTGATAGTCCCATCAAGGGATCTCTTCTTTGAAGCTCTTTTTCCAAACCATTGGCTGATGTCAAAACAAAATAAAAATATTCCTTCCGTTGGCTGATGGTTGGCTCCGAGTCCCAGTCTCAATCTTGATTGCCAGTCTCTGCTTATTTGGAGCTGGAAGCCCCACTGAACTCACTGGTGGTTGTTTCCAAGGCAACGTCCACGGGCTCATGCCGCGAACAGATTTTTATTTCTCTTGGGACAAAGCAGCATTTTTGCTGTGCCTCCCAAAGCATGGTTACCAGGTGTCCCCGTTTCCCGGGGGCAGTCCCCAGATTTATGAATCTGTCCCTGGACAAAATCCGTCCCCAGAATGTCCCCGGGTTTCATTTAATGTCCCCAGATTTATATTTTAAGTATTGTAAATTTATTAGTAGGGAATGACTGTTGCATGATTGGTTCAATGGCACAAGACACATTATATGGGGACTTCTGGTGAGGCAAAATGGTAGGCACCATGGCAGCGAGCAGCTCTTGAAGCCAGCCAGAACCAACTGCACTACCAGGCTGGCTCTGGGCCAGTGGCGTAGCGTGGGTTGTCAGCACCCGGGGCAAGGCAAGTAATTTGCGCCCCCTAACCCGTGGATTTGCGCCCCCTAACCCTAACCCCCAGATGTTGCGCCCGGCCCCCCCTGCACCCCCACGCTACGCCACTGCTAAGGGGACAAGGAACACGCGTGGGGTGGGTGAAGAAGGATGTGGCTAATAAGGGGAAAAGGAGCTCGCATGGGGTGGGTGGAGAAGGAGCTTTTCGGAGAGCTGAGCGGGGAGGGGGGAGGGAAAGAGCACTGTTGCTTTAAAGGAGCCAACCGGACAGCAGCCACTTACAGCAGTGTAAGCAGCTCCTTTCCTCTCCCGCTTTGCTCCTCCTCTCCCTCTTTGCTGCTTTACACAGCTAATGGTGAATCCCCTGCAACCCAAGTCCTGCTCAGCGGATCAGCTGAGACGCTGGGAGAATTGTAATTTCCCCCTCTCCCTCATCCCGTGCCCTCCTGTCCCCAGCAGCCTTTTAAAAAACTTTTTTACTGATTTTCACTGCGCTCGTGGCTCAGAGCCCTCCTGTGCCCTGCCGTCCCTCTGCAACCTCATTGCTCCGTTTAGAGAGCGCACGGACCTTTGCTAGCTGAGGCTGCAGCAGCTGTTGCTGGCTACGCGGCGCTTTTTCCGGCTCGCTATGGCTCCCGTCTGTCCCTCCTCCCGTGTAAGCGGCTGCTGCCCGCTTTGCTGCCATGGCTCTCCTTCCCTCCCTCCTCCTCAGCTCCACTCCCTCCTCCTGGCTGTAAAGCAAGCATGAGTGCATTCGCTCTGTAACACGCACAGGCATTTTCCCTTCCTTTCTAGGAGCAAAAAAGTGTGTGTTTTGGAGCGAAAGTTACGGTAATTCCCAGCAAGCAATTAGCAGGCTCGCTCCACCTCCTCCTCCTCCCGGCTTTGCTGCTGCTGCGCGGCTCTTTTCCTCCACCGACGGCGCGCTGCGCCTTGGAGAGGTTCCCGCTTCCTCGAGGGGGGCCGGCCAAACGCGCCCCACAAAATGGTGCGGCCGGCACCCCTGGCACCCCCCACGCTACGCCACTGCTCTGGGCTGCTGAGACTGTCACTGAGGGGGCTGCTGAGGGGGAACCAGAGATACCTGGCATGTCAACTGGGCGAACTGCAGACTCCCCCCAAACCCAAATTGAGCTGGGAGCGACAGTGCCCGGCCACCCTGCCGACTGCCCAGCGGCACTCCGGGGCCAGGAAAACCCTGGAGCTGGTGCAGGGATAAGGAGAAGGAAGAGAGAGAAAGAGGAAGGAGAAAAAAGAGGGGAGCCCCAACCTGCCACTGCCACCACTGAGGAGGAGGTAGGAGAGCACCAGGAGGGCAAGGACACATGGCCGAGCGCAGGCCTGACCTGAGCCTACGCCACAGCAGCTAGCCGGGGCCCAGAGAGCAGGCCAGGGCCCAGAGGAAGGCCATGAGACAGAGACCACAGAAGAAAAGATAGTACTTCTTAATTTTTTTAAATAAATAACTTTTTTAAAGAACTTTTTTTTTCTCTTTTCAAAAAAGTGTCACCGTATTCTTTGGGGAAAAAATCTGGTGACCAGGGGTCAGCAAACTTTTTCAGCAGACCTTGTGGGGGGCCAGACTATATTTTGGGGGAAAAGAAGAAAAGAATGAATTCCTTTGCCCCACAAATAACCCAGAGATGCATTTTAAATAAAAGGACACATTCTACTCATGTAAAAATACGTTCATTCCCAGACCATCTGCAGGCCAGATTTAGAAGGCGATTGGGCCGGATCTGGCACCCGGGCGTCAGGTTGCCTACCCATGTTCTAGACCCTCCACCCAAAGCACAGTTCCCTGTATACACCAGTGGCAGAGCATATGCCCACACTGCCGAGGGTGCACACCACATTTCAGGGTAAGAAAGGCACGGGGAACCTGCCACCCACTCTCCTCTTACTCTCCTCCCCCACGTCAGCCCTGACCCAGGGGCAGAACTGCGCCAGGCACAAGCTGTGCAGCTCCTTGCGCAGAGCCAGGCGTCTGCTGTGGGGGAGTCTGTTTGCGCCCCTTCGCAAAATTGTGCTCGGGGCCACGGACACCCACCCCCTGCCCACGCTACATCTCGCCCTCTCGTGGTAACAGCTTTCAAAGTGGTTTGGGATCCGCAACTGTTAAACTCTGCCCTTTATTCAAACTGAAACCACACACCAGACTTTACAGATACAGGGTTATTCAGAGTTTGGTTAAATGTTCCTCAGCTATGATCAAAACCTGTGGGTGATAACTTGCTTGCTTGGAAGCAAAAGGGTATTTAGAGACAAGTATATGTGACCGAGGGATGTGGATGCAAGTCATCCATTTAAGCTCCTAAATTGGCAATGCTCTTCAAAAACACCAGGGATGGACAAATTAACACAAACTGTACCACAAATCTACATACATACATACATACATACATACAGCAATTGCATTGGTCTTGGCAAAATTGGACTTTTATTATTTTTTATTCCAAATTATAGCAAGACATATCCAAAAACATATCATCCTTATTCCCCCCCCCCCATTTTTTCCTCCCTCCCCCCTCCCCAACAGAACCCACCCCCGACTTCCCTCAGTTCCAGTCTTTGGTTTCTCTAATAATGCTGCATGTTACAAAGTTGCATAGATCCTCAAACTGTTTAGCTGATTATTATCAATAAAAAAATTGTGAATGTTTATTCAAAACCTGCCAAGGTGTCCAGTTCACTTTGTTGGGTCTTCAGATACTTTGTAAAAGGTTCCCATTCATCCTTAAAGTCACAGTTATCCTTGTCCCATAGCTTATATGTCAGTTTTGCCAGTTCTGCATAGTCCATCAATTTTTCTTGCCATGATTCTTTAGCTGGGGTTTCTTCAGTCTTCCATCCTTGTGCTACCAGAACTCTCGCGGCCGTTGTCACATACATGAAGATGTTTTTCAACTTTTTTGGCAGGTCTTTCCCTACAATCCCCAACAAAAATGCCTCGGGTTTTTTAACAAATGTTAAATGGAACATTTCTTCAATTTGTTGTATATCATTTCCCAAATTTTTTAATTGCCTTACAATCCCACCACATATGATAAAATGTTCCCTCCTTTCCCTTACACCTCCAACATATATTTGAACTAGTTTTGTACATTTTCCTTAACTGCACTGGTGTTGTGTACCATCTGTACATCATCTTCATGTAATTTTCCTTCAATAGGGAACAATCTGTAAATTTTAAGTCAGTTTTCCATAATTTAACCCAATCTTCCATCATAATGTTGTGACCTACATCTTGTGCCCATTTAACCATAACTGATTTTACCTCTTCATCTTTTGTCTCCCATTCTAATAGTATGCTGTATGTGGCCTTCAGTAGTTTCACTTTCCCTTCAATCACCTCTGTTTGAAACCTAGATCTAGTATAACTAAATCCTTTCTTGCTGCCTTCTTTATGTGTTTCATATAGTTGTCGATAATAATAATAAGAAGAATTTATTATTTATACCCCGCCCATCTGGCTGGGCTTCTCAGCCACTCTCGGTGGCTTCCCAAAAAAATTAAAATACTCTAATACGTAATGCAACCAACTCTGAAAATGGTCTTTGATCTCATCATAATCTCTTAATTTCCATTTTCCATCATGTTCCTGTAATAAATCAGCATATGTGAGCCATTTTCCTTTCTTTCCAAGTGGTTTGAGCAGTAATGCTTCATGTGGTGAGAGCCACATTGGACTTTTAGAAGGCCAAATTGGACTTTTAGAAGGACTGCTTGTATGAACAAAAAACAACTCTCATGCAGTTAAGGGTAATTTTTAATTTACCTTTATATACATCCTAAACACAATATTGATTCATAAAAGAATGAATCAACAACAAGTGTCTCAGTTTAGTAGCAGCGTTTCATTGGATAACAAAGAAAAATCTATACACTGAGACCATGATGCAATCTTATCATGATCCCCAATAAAGTGTTTTATTCATCTGAATCCAGATCACTATCTCCTGCAATGGAAGGGAGGTCGTCACTTTCTTCCTCGTCCTCGTGGCTACTGGAAAAGAAAGAAATCTCATGATGCTGTTGTTATTTATCATGTGTACTGAGCGTGGGACAAACTTAGAAAGACGATAGACCGATGCTAGCTGTTGTTGATATACAAACTTTACAGCAACACAAGTGTGAGATGCAGCTGGGCAGGTCATCTTCCTAATCCAATTATAACAGCTAAGGGAGTCAAACAAGGTTGCATATTGGCCCCCTTTTTGTTTAACATTTATTCCCTTAGTAAACATCTTCGAGGGACAGATATACATGGCCCAAAAGGCAGATAGAATGTTGCCTCTCCTGCTTTATGCAGATAATGCTGTCATCCTGTTTCAGACACAAATTGGCCTTAAGAAACTAGTCCAACACTATGGAGGATCAATTAGCAGTAAAGTACCAAAAAACAAAAGTCATGGTTTTCTCCAATAGAAGGAAAACCTACAGATGGTATATAGATAACCAAGACATTGAACAAGTCACCTGTTTCAAATACCTAGGGGTTGTATTTCAAGCTTCAAGAAAGAAAACTGCCCATATTAATCACACTTCCTCTATGGCCCAAAAAAGTACTGCAGTAATCTTAACATTCCATTGAGCAAAGGGAGGAAATTTTTATTCCAGCTGCTATCAAAGTATTTGCTGCAAAATCCATAGCGTGCACAACTAGTCCCCCTCTCTAATCTGGACCTCTATGAAAAACTAAAACCAGGATTCCCATGGTCAATTCTCCAAATCCCTAAATGTGTCCCCAATGCAGCCCTGAAGACTGGAGATGGGCCTAAATAGGATTGAAGCCGAAGTGTGGCTAGTTACTCTGTACACAGGGCTAAGACTTAATAAGACCTCAACTGGGCTGCTCTCTTTGACATTGATTGATAATTATCAAATAAAATGGTGGAAGGGCATCACAAGAAAACTGGCTTTATATGGCCTTTCTCCTGAATATACTTTAGGTCTGGAAATGGGAAGGACTAGAAGTATAATTAAAGAACGAATCTGGGACAGAGAATTCCAAAATGATCTTAATCAATCCTCCAAAATTTGTAAATTTTTACCCAAACTTCAAAGATCCTATCCAGCAAATTATTTAAGTGCACTGGACAACTCTAAACACTGTTGGGCATTCTCCAGAGCCTGCTTTAATGTTCTCCTTTCAGCATTATTAGCGGGCAGATATCATGACATCCCAGTCCAACAGAGATTATACCCAAGCAATTCTGATGAGATTGAATCCACTGGGCCCATTCTTCTATATTGTCCACTGTATCATGATACCCAAAGAGAGCTAATTCAACGGTTACTAAGGAAATTACCTGGCTGCTCAGAGGAAACCTATGTTAAATATCTTCTTGCTGACAAAAGATCCGAATATCACCAGGCCTGTTGTGAAATTCTGTTTTATGGCAACAAGGACAAGACAGGGTGCAGTGACAGTGATAGTCGATGAATGAGTACTGATTTTAAACTCTGGAACATAGGTTTTGGCTGAAGGAGTGCTATTTTAAATGCAAATAAGCTTATAGGGAATTTTCAAGGGGCAGACGCAGTAGACAAAATTGTTCCTGTTGTTAATTCTGCTGTCTGGACTTTGACCTCAATAAAGAAAAATAAGTTCATGTGTACTGAGCACTGTACAGAAGAGAAACAATATAGTGAAGGAAAACACGAAAGTGTGACACATTGCAAATGCATTTTTATCACCACAAGTGCATGGTTTCTGATTTGTTAGGAATGTAAGAAGAGCCTGGCTGCTGGATCGAGTCCAGCATCCTGTTCGCACAGTGGCCAAACAAATGCCTATGGGAAGCCCGCAAGCAGAACATGAGCACACCAGCAATGCTCTTCCCAACTCCAATTCCCAGCAACTGGCATTCGGAGGCATAATGCCTCTTACCTTTGTGGCAAGTAGCCATGGATAGACTTTTTCTCCATGAATCTGTCTGATCTTTGAACACCATCCAAGCCATCTCATTTGCGCAGTCATCCTTCAAGGTGTGCATCTGGTGAAGCAATACCACCGCAACCCTACCACTCAAGACTGCTCCCATCAGAGGCAAGATTGCTGTGTGGAAGGTGGTTATGCAAGCATTGCAGGCAGAATCAGATGCAAATGGTGTTAAGAGACTGGACATTTTAGCATCAGAATGAACCTTTCATGAGCAGTGCTCTAAGGCAACTGCATAGGTTTAATCCTGCATGGCAACTTCATAGAATCATGGAGCTGCATTGTTGGAAGGGACCCCAAGGGTCATCTAGTCCAAACCCCTGCAATGCAGGAATAATATTATTACTCCCCTCATGAGATGAATGTGTGCTGCCGCACTTTATATTTTTCTGTATGTTCAAGAACTAATCCACGTAAATGTTTAAAGAATAGGGAAGACTAATCCTGCTCATGACTAGGGTTATGAATCACATCTACAAAGAAGCCAGGATTGGCTCATGGGGATTACTACTAAAGTTGTGATAGCATGTTTTTGTTTGGTGACTGATGGCATTGCAGCAATTGAGAAATGAATTGTTTAAATTGTTTTAGTTGCTGTGCTTTATGTTAATTTTAGATGTTTGTTGTTGTTTTCTGCTGGGCTTTTTCTTGCTGTGTGAGTTCCCTCCCCAACCCCCACTTTGGTTTTAGAGTTTAATGGTGTACTGCATTTCACATTTTCTTGTATGAGCAGACTGCCCAGAGAACTTGGTTGGATGGGTGGTATGAAAGTGTAACCAGTTAACAGAAGAGCAATAACGATCAGGGAGGCCCACAACTCAAAGGCAACTCATAAGAGTCATCTGAACTGAGCGCAGCCAACCTGCTTTTGAGACAACCAAATACTCCTTAATGGCTCCAACAGCACACTTGTCTATGGTTACCTGGCACTGCTATACTCCATGGCATGTGAAATCTTCCCTGCTGCCTCATACGACATCATGCTGTCTTTGTTGTCTTTGTCTATTTGCACATTCTCTTGAAGAACACAAGGCTGTCTCGGTCTCACTGCAGAGGATCCTGCACCTGAATCTCTGCTACTTTCACTTTGCTGGATTGCTGCACAACGGGACAGAAAATGGGTAGCCGTAATAAAGTTACCCAAGCCTGTTTATCCCCCAGGTCACCTGCAAATGGCTCCAAGGATATTGCTCTCCTTTGAGTAGTGTTGTCATCCTTCAGAAGGTGGCTAAGTTGCAGTTCAAATAAGAACCTCAAAAGCATTTTGCATTTGAACAAAGTCAGCCACTGGAAAAGTTAGTACCATATGATAAACTAGACTAGAGAAAGCTTTTTCAGTCTGGGGTCCCCCATTCTCACATGGAATCTTCCATTCATGTGTACTATATTTCCACCATCCTCAGCTTTCCTTTCTCAGCATTTAACAGCTAGGCATCTCCGATAATCATTTGCTCTACTGCAGAGGCAGTAAACTTTTAAGTCAAAAGTTTGATTCCCCTGAGAGAAACTGGTGGGGAAGAGTCTACTGAAAATGGGGAGGAGCCAAAGCTGAAATCGGAAGAGTCTTCACCTGCATGCTCTCCCCTGCTTCCAATCATTCACACATCCCTATGGCCCCTTGAATACTTATTCTCCCCATCCACACATAGTCATTTCAGTCACCATTCATCTTATCTCTACCCTCCCCATCCCCACTGCATGACAATTGGTCTTAGGAAAAAAATGTCACAAATGGGACTCTTTTTTTAAGCCAAGTTGTCATGCAGGGAGCACAATTTTTAGGCTCTGCAGCATGTGGAGATGGGAGCATTACTCCACCCCTCCTTACATTCTAGCCCCCACCCCAAAGAAGGCCCCCCATGTGTTCTAGAGTGGTTTTCCCCTAATCCTGCATTAGGATGAGAGGGCTGCTGCCCCCTACTGCCAAAGAAAGAAACCTCTACCCCATCAGCATAGCAATTAGGCTTAGAGGGGGAGAGGTTAATAACCACACAGGGGTACAGAAGAGGAGATGGGGAGTGGGCAGATCCAAAAGGCTCTGTGGATTGGCTAGGAACATCTTGCCCCTGGTTTAAGCAAGCTAGGAAGAGAAAAGAAGTGAGGAGTCTTGGCTTAAGATGCTTCCTCACTAACCACAAACTTCAACCAAGGACAAACTCTGGCAACAGCTTGTGGTCAGTTTGCATGGTCCTGGTAAGCCACAGCAACTGAAAGGAATGTACATTTGCCTGAATTCACAAGCGTTTGCTTCTTGCTAATAGCCAAAGGACCACAGCACAATGGCAGAGCACCTGCTTTGCACGCAGAAGGTCCCAGGTCCAATCCCTGGCTGATCTGGAGCCCTTGAAACCACTGCCAGCCAGTGTAGGCAACCATGAGTTAGATGGAGCAATGGTTTAACTCAGCGCAAGGCAGTTTGCTATGTAAAGAGTGAAAACTTACGTGTGAAAGTGTCATCGTCTTCCTTGCCACTGCTGTCACTCTCCTCGTTATCTGACAGGGTCAAGTCTTCATAATGCATGCTGGCCTGAGGCTGCTGCACTGAGCCTTCTTCCTTTTCACCCAGGTCTCTGTTTTCACCTTCCGCTTTCTGTCATGATGGAACAACCAATGGTAGAAAGGAGGTTGCAGAGAATTTCCTGGCACATGCAGAAGGTAGCTAGCTAGCTACTCTCTAAAAATGGCCCTGGCAAACTGAAGTGGTTTCAGAAATAAACCCAAGTGCCTGCATCACCAGCCGCACTAGTACTTACATCTGCGGTATTTTGCAGCAAGCAGATGATTTGCAACCACCTTGCACACAAGGTTGCTCTGCTCATCTATACTCACAACAACCTTGCAGAGTGAGTGAGGCAGAGCCAATGATTTGCCCAAAGTCAGTGGGAATCTGAGCCTCCAGCAGTGAATAAAATAATGAAACATCACATGATGTTAAAAGCTGTGGAACAGAACACTTCTGTTATGGGAAAGGGTTTGAGCACATAATGCCAATCCTGGCCCACAGCACCGGCTGCCAATTACTTTCCAGACCCAATTCAAAGTGCTGATTTTAAAAAGGAACAGGTACCAGGTGATAGGAAAACCTCCTCCTTGTCTAAGCCACTGGAGAGAATCAGAGTAGGCAATGCTGCCTGCTAAAGTAGCCAGGAAGGGCCTAGCTGACCAATGGGCTCTTTCCCAGCCAGATGGTCTCCCAGTACTACTAGGCCCAGCATGGAGGTGTGGCTCAGAAATCTAATAAAGCAGAACAACATAGGCAGGGTTGAGTCAGAAAGAAGCACATACATTATCCCTGCTGCAGCCACCACCCCAAACTGCAGCCACAGGCCTTGATGCCAGAAGAGGGTCCCTGAAAAGAGAGCTTTGGCAAGAAGCCTCACCTGGGGCATACAGGGCTGAGAGATGGTTGGGCCAAAGCTCTCCAGGTCTGCCTCCTCTAAGGCTGCTTTGTTAACAGCAGAGATATCCTTCTCAAGCTGGGTCAAGTGCTCATCATACTGAAGAAGCAGAAAGACAGAGAAAGTAAGTGTTTGCTGAAGAATTGAAAACGGTCCTTGGCAGCATTGGCTTGCTGGGCCACCTACCTCTCCTAGTGCCTTGTAACAGATGTCCACCATCTCTTGAGCTGTTTTTGTGTTCTGGCTGTCAGGACCTGAATTGGAAATACAAACAAACAAACCACATCTCCTTAATGCTGCTCCTTAAGACCTGAGCACACAAGAAAGCCACAGGAATAAGCAACCCACTTCCAAGTGGTCATCTTCAGGGCCAAGGTCCATGCTTCCTTGTGATATGCACCCAGAGCTTTCCAAAGCTTTGCCAAGTTCACTGGTGGCAACCAAATGTGGTATTCTTCAAAGGCTCTCGTCCCTGAAGAACTCCTTAAGGTTTCCCTTAAGCTCTGACCATGTAAGACTCCTGAACCTCCCCTCCCCCAAGCACATTTTAAAAGGCCCTGAAATTTAATCAAAACCAATACTCTAGTCCATGAGCAGGTAAACTTTCAAGGCCTGTCTGCCAATTCCTGCTCCCCAGGGCCATATGCCTGCAGTGGAAGTGAGCACTGCACACTCTCAACATGCACACCAGACATTCAGCCCCTCCTCAGCTAATCAACACAAACCAGCTAGCTTGAGGAGAGGAATCCCCCCTTTCCACACAATCAAATGATCTCTCTGATAATGTGGGAGAGAGTAGGTTGCATGTCCACCAGGGAGCTGGACTCAGTGGAGAGAATTAAAAGCTCTCTGGCTTTCTCAGCGCTGTGACTGCCCCTTTGCTACCAAAATTGGTGGGATCTTGGGGGACATAAAAAATTGCTGGGTGGACAGATTAGAAGCCCCAAGCTGGGGATTAACCAGCCGTCCTCTATTCTGTTCATGCCTGCTTACAAAGCAGTATTGGACCCCAAGAGCTGAAGAAGCTTAACAGAAAATTCCCCAGAAGAAGCAATTTTCATCAAGGGAACTAGCCACATTTTGGAAAAGCATACATTAATGTCTTAATGAGTAGATGTGGTCACATTCAGGTCTTGCCCTTATTGCTGGCATCTGTCTGTCTCAAGAGACGATGGGGTGTGCCTCCGGGGATAAAGACAAACTGCTTCATTAGCAGCACCAAAGTGACCTCCCTGGAGAGCAAGCCTGGGCAGTGTGTCTGGAGGTCCTGGGCTGCCCAGTTGGCAAGACCCCTCTCTCAGCCTCGCTGATGTGGTCCAAAGGAAAGCAGAGCAAGATGTTTGGCACCAGCTGGGCTGCAGGAGTTGCCAGAAGGAGGCTTACAAGATGCCATCTAACTGCCATCCAGATTTGTGTAGGGTTTACTCCTTAGCCTTTTCTTCTTGCAAAGGTGCCCCACAAAGCCCTGATAACTCTCTGTAAATGTGAGTCAAAGGGCTGCAGACATGGCAAGGAGCCAAGAGGGTCTCTTACCATTGTATTTAATGCTGTTGGCAAGGATCAGTTTCACGTCATCCATAAAGACTTCTCGGTTCTGGTATTTATGTCTGGAGATGTTCTAGAATGAATGAATATGAGACAAGATGGGAATGTGAAGCCTTAAGGAGGCAATATGAATTCTTGATTCTGGCATACAAAAAGTCTGAAGTGGATCCTTTACGAGGACCCTTTCTTCCTTACACTTCACTAATATTTTGGAGTGTCCTGGTGATTCCTTTCACATATAGAACTGCTTCTCCCCATCACAACCTCCCTGATTGCTCAACATGACCCAAGCCAGAGTTACAAAATACAGCACATGTCTTTGAGTTATTTATTTTCCCCATGACTTTTTGGCCTCCAAGTCAGCAGCTGGTGGCTGAGATTAGGCAAGCAGAATTTCTTCACCCTCAGCCCACATTTCCATATTCCAGTTCTATTCCTGGTATTTTATCTGGGATTTAACATGCTGCCATCAACCTTGGGCCTTTTCTGCCAAGGCTTCTTTTATTTCATTTAACTAAATGTATACATTGCCTGATTGTAAGAAAACCTTGAAGCAGTTTACAAAAGACAGTTTTGAGAAGCTGCAACATAAACCAACAACAGCTGCACCCTTCAAAGTTTGCACCTTGCTGATAGTCCTCAGGTCCATTGGGCTGACAATGACTTTGTAATATTTTGGCACGCGTCTCCTGTTTACAGGACGGAAAAAGAGCCTGGCCTGCAAGCAAAAAGAGGGTAAAAAGATAATGAGCAAGGAAGTCTTGCACGGTGAATTGCATGCTGGATCCAGTATCTGCATAAGACACTGAAAAGCTTTTGTACAACATCAAGCTGAATCTAGAGGGAACATCCCATTATCTGCCAACAAATCCTAAGTCCTCTGGAGGTGCTTGGATTCTACTATAGCATTTTCGTCAAACCCAAAGTAAGGAACTCCAGAGCCAGATAATTTTGGAGCTGTGCAGCATCAGCATTTGTTAAATGCAGTGCTGCTCAAATACAGCTCAAGGAAGCATATACAGTGGTACCTCGGGTTACAGACACTTCAGCTTACAGACTCCGCTAACCTGGAAGTAGTACCTCGGGTTAAGAACTTTGCTTCAGGATGAGAACAGAAATCGCACAATGGCAGCGGGAGGCCCCATTAGCTACAGTGGTACCTCAGGTTAAGAACGGTTTCAGGTTAAGAACGGACCTCCAGAACTAATTTAGTTCTTAACCCGAGGTACCACTGTAGTCCCACCATCCTGCTTGCACAGCAGCCAAGTGGAGGCCAGTGGAAGGCCCCAAAGGAAGGCATGAGTGTAACTATCCCCACTTGTGATTCCCAGCAACTGGTATTTAGAAATGGAGGTAGAAATAGTCATCGTGGCTAGAAGTCACTGATAGCTTTATCCTCCAAGCACAAGGCTACTGTGACAGTCCCCTTTTCCACAAGCTCTTTTCCATCACCACCAATTGCTAAGGGCAGACATACATGAGGAACAGCCTTTATCTTCTGGGATACAATCTTGTCCAGAATATAGGAGAAGGTCGCTTGATAAACATCATCCAGAAGGCGATTAATTGCCTTTTCCAAACGAGCCAGTTTATCTTCCTTCTGAAAGGACACCAAGGTACAGAAACACACTCAGCTCCAGAGCAACCCACTTTTTGCTGAACACTGCTCAATGGCAGAACACCTGCTTTGCATGCAGAAGGTCCTGGGTTCAATCCTTGGCATTTCCAGGTAGAGCTGTGAATGCTTCCTACCTGATACCCTGGAGAGCTAAATGAGTTAAGATGGAACAATGGCCTGCCTCAGTATGGGGTGGTTTTCTATGTGCCCACTGTATTTTTATTGCTTATGTAATTTCAAAAATATATTTCAACATCTTCTGTTCCTATCCAATTACCGGTAGTTCAGGTTTTAAAACAGAAGGCATTCACACATATCCCATCTTTATTCATAAGGAAAGTCAGCTACAACTCAAAATCTCCAGCAATTTGGGCTGGTTTTCTCACATGCAACATGGCCCATAAAAGAAGCTTATTGTTCACATTCTCTCAGTTACCTGGAACTGTCTTTTTTCATTTTCACTAATACCACTATTATTAAAAAAGCACTACATTACAGTTTTAAATTTTTTTATATTTAAAATAAGCTGTAGACAAACAAGATCATGTTTTACCATTAAATAAATTGGTGTCCTTTTTGGAGAATTTTTTTTTTCAACAACCAAAAATTTTGTTGTTTGTGTTCATATTTTGTGTGTGATTCTGATTCTGTCCTTCCAGCAATAAGTTTTGTTTAATTAGATAATGACCATGGAATCTTTCTCACCCACAGCTAATACAACATTCACAATCTGTTTGGAAATCTATGCTGCACTTTCAAATTCAGTAACTTTCAGTTAAAATCCAGAAACCAAAATTAGTATTGGACAGTAAAGTCACCATTCGAACTCTACCACTAAAAACTATTAAATCAAGAGAGCAGGTCCTATGCTCAGCTCCTAATGCAAGCATCCAACAAACCACTCTGGCTGCCTTTAGTCCTTTCAAGAGAGATCTCCCTTCAGTCCAGAATCACCAAACTGTTTATGCAAACAGCTCAGCCCTAAAAGTACCCTAAGTGGCTAAGCAACGCCCTTACCTCCAAGCCACAAGCAACCCCTCCCTCCACAATCTGACTTGCCTCTTTCAATTTTTGATCACCGAAGTCCAGCATTGACTGAGCAATCTGAGTCAACTTGTGCTCTGGCCCTGCAAACACAACAGCAGAAACCTTTATTGTGGGATGGTGTTGTTGTGAGCTGTCTTGACAAAAGGCAAGTTACACATTTAAGATTACATGTGGTTAAGTTGGTCCTGTTCCCCAGTGGTATGGAGAGCTAACTTGGGGACTCATCAGAAGTCTCAGAGAGCACACACTTGATTTTACATCCAACTGGTGTCCTCCAGATGTTTTAGACCGAAATTCCCATCAGCCCAAGTCAACAAAGTCACCCTGAAGTTGCAGTCCAAAATATCTGATGGGCATCAGATTGGCAAAGGCTGCTCCACGGTGTGACAGAAATTTAGAAGCAGCCAGCAAAGCAATGCTTTTATTTTGCTCCATTCCCACTGTCCCCAAGCTGCTGGGAGATCATGGCCCCAGAGGAAAGGAGCAGGTATCACAACTCTTCCTTGGTAGTCCAGAAGGACTAGTTCTAACTGAAATCTTAGCAGGTCCAGTTGAGAAATCAGACAAGGGAAAGAGAAGCAGTCGCACTGAGAGCAAAGGAAACCAGGAAATTACAAAGGGGAGCATGCAGGCAACTTACAAATATATAAGGCCATCCGTCAGAGAAATAATTGGACACCTAGTGAAGACAGGACGATCACCAGAGGGTTTAAAGAAGAAAGTAGGCCACAGTGTAAAGTAGGTGAGCATCAGAAGGAAATTCCCCAGCACAAGGTAGCCTTACAGAGCTATGCAGAGATGGCAAAACTTACTGGAAGAATAAAAGATCAAGATGAGAGACCTTTTGTTTAACAGTATGGGGGTAGATTGTTGAATATATGAAGACAAATTGTAAACAATTAAAAACTTCAACAGGATTGATGTAAACACGAGCAGTAAAAAATAACTTATAGAGAGGAAAAAGATAAAATTTATAAATAGGCTGGAATTGGTTATGCAGTAAGTCTGTGACATGAAATAAGGAGCAGTAGAGAGGAGGGGAGGGAAGTCGAAGAAAACGTTGATTTTTGTTTATGTTTAACTTTTTTTGTTAGAAACATTGTAAAATGAAAAATTGAAAAAATAAAATATTGGAGGTTTTGTTTTTTTAAAAAGATCAATACTTAAAAGCCGCCCTTTGCCTAGCCCATTCCTCCTCTTCCCTTAATATCCTCAGAAAGAGCACCAGGTCACTGCCCCAGTTGCCGTAACCTGCTTTTTGAGGCTGGGACACTTTGCACAAGGAGGGAAGAAAGAGCAGAAGAGAAACAGTTCAGAAAGAAAGAAAGAAAGAAAGAAAGAAAGAAAGAAAGAAAGAAAGAAAATTAACTCTCACCATTGAACGTGGCACTGTTCTTCACAATCAGCTCCAGGTGCTCTCGGAATTCTTTGCTCGATTTGTAAGAGAGCTTACGGACATTCTGGCGCAGGGTGTACAGGTCCATTGGTCGGCCGATGATCTTGCGATAATTTCTGACACCCCTCCTGCTAACAGGCTTGTGGAAGTAACATGTCTGGCAAAGGTAAACCGGGAAAGAATGTGAGCATCCCTTTTATTTCTTAATATACCACCCTCCCTTAAGTTACAAGGGACGGATACAACAACATAAAAAAACATTTTTTAAGACAAACAAACCCAGATAAAGCCATTGCTTTGTTCACCTACCAAGGAGAGAGGGCAGATAATGAAACCCGTCTCCCTCAAAAGGGCCACTGGAGCCATTCCAAGGAAGGGGAGTCCACAACCTCTCGAGGGAGTCTGTTCCACTGTCAAGTAGCTCTTGACTGTCAGAAAGTCTTCCAGTATGTTTAGACAGAATCTCCTTTCCTGCAACTTGAAGCCATTGGTTCAAGCCTTGCCTTCCAGAGCAAGAGAAAACAAGCTTGCACCCTCCTCCATGTGACAGCCCTTCAGATATCTCCTCTCAGTCTCCTCTTTTCCAGGCTAAACATGCCCAACTCCTGTTAGTATTTCATTCAGCCGATGCTTCAAAATGTGACTGGTGTAAATCACACACCTGTCTGAGAAGACTGTGGAAACGGAAGACAGCCTGACCTCTCTTCCGTTGTATGTACTTTGTAATGTACTTTCACAATTAATATTTCAATGTTTCAATATTTTAATGTTGTATTTTAATTTTGTTTTTAAGTTGCAATCATTCAACTTGTTTTTATTATTGCTTGTAAGCCGCTCTGAGCCCAGCATTGGCTGGGGAGGGCGGGCAGGGTATAAATAAAAATTATTATTATTATTATTATTATTATTATTTTGGTTGTTCTCTTGGAGCTGAAGAGAATGGTCGCCATTATATTGTAGTCTGTATATAGTATGTAAATAAATAGTAGCTTAGATCTACAATGTCTCACTCTTCTTGTTGTGTTATGCAAGAAGATTAGTGTGCATATATCAAGCTGATATATGTCACTGAGTGCCCTGGAGAGGAAGGGAGAGGCCTTTTCCAGTGCTGCGCACATTGGAGGATGTTCGGAGTTCCGGGGGTTTGCGGGTGACCCCAGCCGCACTGGACCGGGCCAAAGGTAGGTCCCATCTTTTTAGGCAACAGTGGTGTGCTTGCTGCAGGAAGGCAGGATATAAAGCAAGTGGCGTCCAGAGGTAGACCTAACCACCTCTTCTTTAATTATTATTATTATTGTTATTATTGCATTTATACACCACCTTTTTGCCAAGGCATCCAAGGCGGCCCAGGGTTTAAAATATGAACGCAGTTAACACCAACAAATGGCACAAAATATTATCAGGCCAATTTCAGGGGCTGATGGCACTAGCTCCCTGGCCTGGGCTTCTCCTCTTCTGGCCTGATTTGCAGCCACTGATTGACCTCTCTCCCTTTTCCTCCATGAGAATTTTTCTGATCCCCTTTGAAAGCTGCTGACACCAATAATACATTTCGATGTATGATTCTGATACACAGCACTTTTCATACACCCCACTAAACAGAATGTGAGCTGTCGAAGACTGAGCCCACAACTCATGGAGTAGAGTTTGGCAGGAGGTGGAGAGCCAACATCCTCAAAATAGCAGAAGGATTGCCCTCAAATGCTCAATGCTGATATGAGACAAGAATTTCTCAAGGAACTAGCTCTCCTGATATATGGATAGGATAATGCCCCCTTGTCTTTGCGCATGACATAGAGCCAGAAGAGGCAAAATCAACCCTCACAGGTGAAAAGGTCTTACATTTGGAAGTTCTTGCATTTCGTTGATAATGCCTTCCAGGATATAAGACAGTATCTCTATGGGGGGTGTGCTCCCCTGGTGGCTGGACTTCTGAGGCTGCTGAAAGAGAGAGAAGTGGGACGTTAAAGGCACTTCCAAAGTTTATGTATGATGGACTTTTGGGAATCTTGACAAAGGGCACCTCAAAGCATCTAATTGGTCTCTACTTTTTTGGGGAGGAGTTGCCCTTTGGCTGTTCCTGGTCTATAGTGAACCAGCCTTGGCTGAGGCTTAGAATAAGCACTTGCTGTTGCCACCATTTCCAAGATGGATAGTGGGCAAGGGCAAGGGGTGGGGTGGGGGCAATGAAAGCAACACAAGGACTCACGTTTAAGGAGCTACAAGCAGCCGTGGTTCCAGAGCCCTGTTCCTTCTTTTGCAGAAGCTGTCCTTTTGTGAACTTCAGGACTAAAGACTTCTTGCGAACTTCATTCGCGCTGCAAGGAGAGAGAGGGAGGAGAAACACGCTGCAGTTTCCACCACCTCTCCCTCCAGTGGGCCCAGCTGCCCCTCTGGGAGGGACTGATTAAACCATAAAGAGCACAATATGAAGCCCATTTGCTCTTTTATTGGGTCTAGTCTGGGGGTAACTGGAGCTGTAAGTTGAAGAACTTTAACCCCATCAGCCCACACAGCAGCCTGCTGCTTCATTTAGATTCAGTGGTACTACCTGTCCTACACTGTACACCAGACAGTTGCTGCTCCTGTGGATAATAGTAAATGGTATTTAGCAACTTGTTATGAACTGTTGTGTTCTTATTTTTTAAGGCTTGTGTGATTTTACGGTGTTATGGGTTTATTTGATCTTCCTGTAAAATTCATTGTGGCTTGTGCAATGGCTGGTATATAAACCAATTACCCCAATGACTTGAAACCGTCTTGGTTGCGGGACCTCTTTTTGGGAACAGCCTCAACAAGCACATCAAAGAGGCATCTTTGCTGATGTAAGCACTTTAGGTAAAAATGTTTCTTTTCTGCAAGGTTTTTGGCTGATGGGGCCATGCAATTGTGTCGTTCTTCATCTCCTTGACATCTGTTGAGAGGGCATTCCACAGGGTGGGCACCACTGTCAAGAATGGTTCCCTTCTTGTAGTGAGGGAACCAGCAGAAGACCCTCAAAGTTGGACCTCAGTGTCAGAGCTGACGATTGGGATAGAGATGCCCCTTCAGGTATACAGGGTCGAGGCCTATATACCTTTAGGGCTTTAAAGGTCAGCACCAACACTTTGAATTGTGCTCAGAAATGTACTGGGAGCCAGTATAGATTGTTTAGGACTGGTGTTACATGGTCCCGGCAGCCACTCCCACTCACCAATCTACTGCTGCATTCTGATTAGTTGTGGTTTCTGAGTCACCTTCAAAGGTAGTCCTGCACAGACCTATGCCAGTCTGTGAGAAAGACTGGAGTATTGGGCACTTACTATCAGATATGTGTGGGAGTCATCCAGAAGACAATAAGTTAATACAGGTGCTGGATTTTCTCTCCATTTTGGAATACGTGGCCCTGTCTGGCCCGGGCAATGACAAGGTGCTAACCCACTGCCACATGTGGATGACTTCCACACGTCCACAGGAAGGGATTTCAACTCTTCCACCTTGTTCTGGACTTCTTAATTTAGAGGAAAGTGAGTAAGAGATCACATGATGTAAGTTTATAGCATTATGCATGGAATGGGGAAAGTGGATGGGGAAAGTTTCTCTCTCTCTCATAACGCTAGAACTTGTGGTCGTCCAATGACATTTGAATGTTTGGAGATCCAAGACGGATTAAAAATAAGCACTTCTTCATGAAACACTTGGTTAAACTGTGGAATTCACTTCCACAGGAGGATGGCCACCATCTTGGATGGCTTTAAAAGCGGACAAATGCAGGAAAGGCAATATTGTCAATGGCAGCAACGTTTCTGAATACCAGTTGCTGGACACCACCGGAGGAAGAGTGCTTTTGTGCTCAGGTCCTTATTGAAGGTTTCCCACAGTCATCTGGGTGCCCACTGTGAGAACAGGATTCTGGACTAGACTGTGATGGGCGTCAACCAGTAGGCTCTTATGATGTTCATAGCCCAGGCAGGATCCCTGCACCTCTATCTGTGAGATGGTGCCAAACACGGCCCTTACCTCTCAACGAGTTGCTTCCCTAAGACAATCTTGGTTCCCTCCACTTTGATCAGCTCACTGTCATCGGTGGGAATGATGGTCTTCTCCAGCTCCTCCTGCTGCTCCACCGTCATGGCGACAGGCTTGGAGGGCAGTTTGGCTGGGCAGATTTTGTTGTTCCTCATGTGCCCACTGGTACCGCAAGCACTACACTTAATCTGCAAGCAAAAGCAAAGGAATGAATGGTTGCAGGCTACTTCAGAAGCACAAAAGCAGAGTTATCGAGGGATAGGCAGTGCTCCCATCAACTGTAACACCAGCACTAGCTGAAGGCAGCAACAAAACCAAGGTGGGGTGGGGTGGAGTGGGAGCTTGTGAAAAAGTGCTGGACTTGTTCCCAAGCGCTCCCCTGCTGTGTGTACCTTTAAGCAGAAAGGCTGTTTGCACATTTTGAAAATAAAGTCTCAACCCATGCACATACCCACCCAGTGTGCACCGATGAATCCAATTTCTTTTTTTTTAATGGAATTACAAACTTGGTGGATCAGGGAAATACTGTGGACATGGTGTATCTTAATTTCAGTAAGGCTTTTGACAAAGCCCCCCCAAGATACAGTGGTATCTCGGGTTACAGACGCTTCAGGTTACAGACTCCGCTAACCCAGAAATAGTACCTCAAGTTAAGAACTTTACTTCAGGATGAGAACAGAAATCATGCGGTGGTGGCGCGGTGGCAGTGAGAGGCCCCATTAGCTAAAGTGGTACCTCAGGTTAAGAATAGTTTCAGGTTAAGAATGGACCTCCATAAGTTCTTAACCCGAGGTACCACTGTATTCTCGCAAGGAAGCTGGTAAAATGTGGGCTGAATGAGATATCTGAAATGTTAAAAGTTAAGGTTTCCTCTCCATGCCAAAAATTAGTCAGTGGTAATTGGAGCTGAAGCATATGTTAAATTTTCTTCTTTGTACATCATCTAACTTTTGCTTCATGCATCTGACAAAGGGGGCTTGAGTCCAGGAAAGCTTATTCTTAGTAAATTGTGTTAGCCTTTAAGGTGCCATGGGACTCTAAGTATTTCCATTGCATGGCTACCCCTCTGGGTTTTGTTTTGCTTTTTCTATCTGGATTTTGCTGCAATGCAATCTGGATTCATCAAAATCTGTTTCAAAAAAGAAAGCTCCGTTAGCTGGGCTGCATGACTCCTTCCACTAGACTTGGGGGAAGAGCAAGTAAAGACCTCTGCTTTGGTTTCTGTGGTGCTGCGCAGCACACTGGCATATGTCTCTTCACAGATACAAGACCATTACTTCTTTATTTATAATAACACTGCAAGAAAAGGAGCCAGAAGCAGCTGAAGCTTTCAAGAAAGCCTGCTTACCTTCTCCAACCTGAGCTTCTTCTTGGGAGGAGCCTTCTGCTGCTCCTTCTCTTTCTTTCGTTTAAGCCGCATCAACTTCAACTGGATCTGGCGCTTTTCACACCGCAGCTTCTGACGCTGCTTTTCTGAGATGGCAAACCTCCGGCTGGAAACACAAAGGCCTTCAGTTAAGGCAGTGGTGAGAAACACAATGTTGCAGGACTCCAACTCCCACCAACCCAGACCACTGACTATGCTGTCCAGCACTGATGGGAGCTGTAGTCCAACAACACTCAGAGGACCATATATTTTCCCCATCCCTGGCCTATTGGTACGGCCAGCCAGTAAATATTCAGGCACTGAGATAAACATAAACCACACTGGGGGTCACAGTGGCTCTCTAGATGTTCTAAACTACATCTATCATCATCCCTGACCACTGGCTACCCTGACTGGAGCTGATGGGAGCTGAAGTCCAACAACATCTGGAGGGCCACAGGTTCCTCATCCCTGCACTACAGCATTGGCTGCTTCCTGATTTGATTTACTCTGCCTGACTCCATATGCTGGCTGTGTGTTTTATTTCCTGCTGCATCCTGCTCATGTGTTTGTTAGCCTGCTTGCTTTAAATTTCATATAGGAAGAGGCAGAAAGGCAGGGTGTAATTTAAAAAACACACACAATAAAAATATAAGCATACTGCGCATTTGCAGCCTTCTGCACCTCTCCTTTCACAAGGATATTCCCACTCTACCCAAATTAATAATAAATAATAATAATAATTTGTATACTGTTAATAATAAATAATACAATTTGTATAGCACCCTTCATCCATAGATCTCGGGGTGGTTTGCAGCAGAAAAATACATGCTAAAACACAAAATACATAATAAAAACAAGAAAAGAAAAGAAAACAAGCCAATAACACCCCCTAAGGGAAAGCAGGCTCCCTGCGATGCCCTTACATCAGAGCTTTCCAAATTTTTCCTGCTGGTGACATACATTTTAGACATGCACCTTTTCGTGACACAGCAATTCAGTTTTACTAGCAAACCGGAGGTTAAACTAACCCCTTTCCAGCCCCGGGAGGAGCATGGAGAGTGTTTGCGCAACACACCTACACGCTACAGCCGACCCCTAACGTGTCGTGACAGACAGTTTGGAAAGCTCTGCCTTACATGAACTCATCATCCTTGGTTTTCCTTATCTTCATGTAGGCGTTGATGATCAATGGATTGCGGACCGTCTCGCATCTCTCGTACTCCTTCCCGTCCTCATCGCGGAAAGTGCGGTAGATTTTCAAGCAGCGGGGGGCGGAAGTGGTGGCAGGACCAGGGCTGGTCGCAGAAGCTGTGCCACTGCTATCGCTTGGCTTTCCTGGGTTGCCAGGGGTGGAGGCTGCAGGGGAAAGCATGGCTGTGTTGTCAAAGGCAGTGAGCTCCCTGGGCAAGAAACAAGATGCCTAGTCTCCAAGATCCTATGGAGGCAGGCGTTCAGGAGCCTTGGGAGAGGGCGCACACAAAGGAACAGTCATCCACCACTGTACCATGCAGAATTTTAGGCAATGTGCATTCCCGGCAGCCTCTTCACCAGCTTCTCATGCGCATTTCTGTTCTACTCTCCAGCTTCTCTTTCTCTGTAATTTCCAAGGCCTAAATGGTCAAGGACCATCACAAGGCCGGCCACCATCTGAATAAGCCCTGCTGACTATCCGATGCTTATCTTTGTTTCATATCTCTGCAAAACAAGGCTCTTCTCCTAGTAGCGCTTGCAATTTGGAACGTTGTTCCTCCTGAAATCACACAGGCACACCTACAACCCTGATATTTTGCTGCATGTGAATACCCATGTTCTGGGCAAGGGTTTGAACAGCATTAATGTGGTTCATTGTTGATCATTTTTTCTTTATTTTATTATTGTTTTACTATGGTGTATTTTTTAATGAGTTGGCAACTTATAAACATTCTTATAAATGAAAATGAACACATTTTGTGAAATGTTTCATCCTTCTCCTGACCTGTCTACTAGTTATGCCACTTGTCAATGGCTACTGTTATTATTAATTGTTCTTTCTTTCTCTCTTTCTCTCTTTCCCTCTTTCTTTTTCTCTCTCTCTTTGTCACTTTACCACCACAAGGGTCTCCAGGCAACTTGCAGAAAATACAAAGAAATATGAAAAATTAGGTGTACTAAACACAATAAAATTATGATTCTATACAGATGCCCAACAATTAAATCATCACCTCCTTCCCCAAGTACATCAGTTATACAAAAACCATCATGCACTAAAAGAGAAAGTTAATAATAAAATGCCTGGGAAATAGAGAGAAGGACATACTATTCAGGCACCAGGCCCATTGCAGACCACCTCTGTGCAGCAAGGGGGAGAAATAAAAAAAAGCCATGATGAAAAACGGGGAGGGAAGTTGACAAAACAAGAGAAAAAATTATTATGTATTGGAATATATATGTGAAATTTTTGAAAATTTAATAAAATATATGTTATAAGGGGAAAAAACCTGCTCCTTTTCCCTAACAGGGTACCCGAGCCCATATAGAGAAATAAAATTAAAACCACAGTCCTGCTTAAAGATAAATAATAAATTATGTTTATGTATATATCTGTATACACACAGACACACACACCAGGACTACAGCTCCTATCATCCCACACCATAGTCCATGCTGGCTGAGCCTGATGGAAGCTGAAGTTCAAGACCACCAGGAGTGCGACAGGTGCCCCCCCCCTTGCATTAAGACCATAACTGGATGCTCTGTCTGGGGACCTCCCAGCCCCTGCCAGGCACTCACACAGCTCTTTTCCATCCTTCTGGTTCTTCACATTCCTCTCCTTGTGGTTGATGCTTTTCTTCTCCATCAGCATCTTCTGTAGCTCCTTCCGTTCCTCCTCCTCCTTGTCCCTCAACAGCTGACGACGGGTCTTGTTGTCCTGTACCATGCTCTCAATGTCCTTCCCCATCTCCTTAACATCACTGTCCTCAGCAGAGCTACTGTCAGTGTCTGTAGATAAGATGTCAGTGGACGCCAGAACTCTGCAGCAGAAAACCACCACAAGGGTCAATCTCTGAGGTCTGCACCATGGAAGCATTTGGGCCACAAACAGGAGGATGGAAACACAAATGCCACAGAGCCCTAGTGACTCTGCTACATCCAATTCCTACACACACACACACACACACACACACACACAGCGAGCGCTGCCTTATGTAGAGTTGGACCACTGCGTCCATCTAGCTTAGTATGGACTATGCCAACTACCCGTAGCATTGGCAGAAGAACTCACTTGTTCTGCAAGTCAAAGATGCGTTGGCAGTTCTCCTTGTACCTCTCCTTCTGCTCTGCTGCAGAGAAGCGAGAACCACGGGCAAATTTGTTTGTCAATTCTTCATCAAAGCGAGCCTGCTTTGTGGATATCGCACGCACGACATCAACAATCTCCCAGCGGGAAAGCTTGTTGATCTGCAGAACGAGAGATTGGGTGACTGCAGGAGGCTGCCAAGGGAGGCCCAGGGCATGAAGGCATGCTCCTGCAACAGCCCCTACCCCGTGCTTACCTCCTCTTCAGGAATTCCAAACTGTCGCAGCATCTGCTTGCCTCTTTTGAGTGACAGGCGCCGAAGATCTGCATCCGATCCAGTCACTGTCTTCTTCTGGAGCAGCTTGTCATCCTGCTTGGAGGAGGAAGAGCAGGTTTCTTCCTTCTGATATCTTGCCCATTTGTCTCCCTCCCCACACTTCCTAGGCCTGGGCCTTGGGGAGAAACTCTTCAGCTCCAGTAGCCTCCCTAACCCTATGCAAGCCCCTCAGAGGTAATCAGGGGGTCTAGCAGGAAACTGCTGTTCTGCCCCTTTCCTTGCCAATGAGTAAGAATGAAGGAGCAGCAGCAGGAGCAGGAGGAGGAGCAGGAGGAGTGGGGAGGAGGAGGAGGCAGCCCCCCAACATTTTCCTAACTTTCCTAACCTGGGCCATCCACTTACTTTCCGCTGAGATGACTTGTGTGGGATCTTCACATAGGAGAATCCTTCTCCACATCCTGTAGGGTCTGCCACTCCAGTCACGTCCAAGAGACATTTCCCGTTCATTGCTGCAATAAAGGCCCGCGTAGTGTTCCAGGGGGCACAGCGTATCTAAGGGGTGGATGGGAGAAAGCCATCACACACTGGGTCTGTTTGGCAGGTGAAGGAAGAGGTTATCCGGAAGGAGCATCTCCACCCCTGTTGTTTAGCCCGGACACTGAGGTCCAGCTCCAAGGGCCTTCTGGCCATTCCCCTACCGTGAGAAGTAAAGTTTCAGGAAACCAGGCAGAGGGCCTTCTCGGTAGTGGCGCCCACCCTGTGGAACAGCCTCCTGACAGATGTCAAACAGATAAACAACTACACAACTTTCTGAAGACATCTTAAGGCAGCCATGTATCAGGAAGTTTTTAATGTTTGATGTTTTGCTGTGCTTTTATTATGCTGGAGGCCACCCAGAGTGGCTGGTGAAACCCACTCAGGGTACAAACAATACATTCTTACAATTGTTATTATTATTATTACTACCCCATCTAAGGTTATGGTTGAGAATATCTGGCACTTCCCTGGTGAGCCACTGTGCAGTGCTGGTTCTACCTCATCATCTATCTTCAGATTGTTTTCTTCTTCCCTTTCTCCTTCTTGCTGCTCTCCCTCCTCTTCTTTTTCTTCTTGGGCAATGAAGGATTTCATCCCATAACCTGCATCCTGAGGAAAGAGTTGGGAAACAATTTTCTGAGTCACGTGGGACATGCCCATGCAAACAGGGGCACACAGAGGGGCCTTGGGCCACCCTGTTAGCACAGGACCTGTGATAACAGAAAGCAAGCTTTGTATTCAAGAGACCACATACTCAAGGAAAGAATCTCCCCATCACAGGCTACTGCCTTCCCGTTGTTCCTCTTCCCACTGGATGGCAAGTCTGCCCAAGGTTTTTAGCAGCCAAAGAATCCCAAAGACCTGCCTTCTCTTGAGTGGATGCCTCAGCTGGGGCAAGGGAGTCATCTTAGAGCAATAGGTAAGGTAAGACACCTGACAAGAGTCACCTGAAATGGTGTGTTAGACTCAGATCCTGATACAAAGGTTACCTTATTTTTGTGTAACCAAAAGCATCATTTTGAAGCAAAACTTTACAGAACAATTAATTTCTACTTTGCGCCCAGCAGAGTGAAGCAACTTCTCATAAACCATGTTTTCCCCATCTTTAGAAGTATTAAAAATTATATTACATTGAGTACAGGCAACTCCCTATTTGCATGTGATCTACAGGTGTGCAGCCACATGCAAACCAGTCTTCCCACTTCTGCCGGGAACCCGGAAGTGGGGTCTGCCCAGGAGAGTTCTAGTGGCTTGCGAGGAGACCCTCCCCAGAGTCTGAAGGGGACATCCTTTTCTGCTCTGGGGAAAGTCTCCTCGTGAGCCAGAGGGGCAGTGGGGCTTTGTTGATACTGCTCAGATGATGTTCTAAAACTTGGGTCACCAGCCGTTGTTGGACTACATCTCCCATCATTCCTGACCACTGGTCCCACTAGAAAGGGATAATGTGCATCATAGTCAAACAAGAGCTGGAGACCCAAGTTTGAGAAACACTGCTCTAAGCAGTGTCTAGAAATATCCAACAGGACCTTACAAGACTGCTATTCAAAGTGCTATTCCACAGCTATGATGAAAGTCAAGTGCTAGCCATGTAAAAAACTGCCAGCCTAATAAGGAGATAAGATGAGGCTCCAGTCTCCTCAATCATAGCGAATGCATACTGCCTTTCTGCTTCCTTGAAGTGCACACACTGGATCTGGCTAGAATACAGTCAGCCTGGCCACTTCTCCCTTACATAGAAAGCTGCCAGTCATACACTAGTCCATCTGCCTCACTGGTATCTACACGGCTCTCCAGGAGATGCTGGAAATTGAACCTGGGATATTCCATATGCAAAGCAGATGATTCTTCCACTGAACTAAGGCCTCTCCACAAAATTAATGTTAACTTTGAATGCCTAGGCCAGAACAACAGCTCTGCCTAACCAGAAAACTCACTGTCAGCATATTTTTAACATTCTAAGCATTCCAATGAAAGCACCATAACCTATGAGGAACTGTTTTTGAGACTCCTGGTGCATTGGAGGAGTTGGGGGGGGGCAGACATTCCTATTCCCTCACCAAAAAGGGCAATTTCACAAAGGAAGGGACCATTTCTACCTGATGTTTAAGAGAATCTTATTATGGTACTACTGAAAGGGCAAATGCAGCTAGAAACACTGCTGGATGCACAACGCAAGACACAGGCTCATCTATTTCTTTGATTGATAGCAAGAGATTGATTTACATTTATGATGTATTTATTTATTAAATTTATATACAGTGGTACCTCTACTTACGAACGTGATCCATTTCGGGGTGCCATTCGCACCCCAAAAAGTCCGTAGAGTGTTGCTACTGCGCGGGCATGAAGCACGATAAGAATGCTTTTGCACATGCCTGAAGTGCCCAGATCGCTTCTGCGCATGTGCGAAGCGCATAGATCGCTTCTGCGCGTGCGGCGAACCCAGAACTAAACCCTTCCAAGTTTGCCGCATTTGTAACCTGAAAAGCCACAACGTGAAGCAAACGTAACACGAGGTATGACTGTATATTTATTTGCATTTAAACTTATTGCGTTCATATCACACTTTCTCCTCCCTCCCAAAAAAGGAGCCCAAGGTTCTCCCTTTCCTCATTTAATTCTCCCAGCACCCGTTAGGTAGATGGGCCAGCCAAAATATTTCAGCCTCAAGGTCACCCAGTGAGCTTCATGGCTGAGTGGGGACTTGAACCCTGGCCCCCCAGGTCCTGGTCTAACATTCTAACCACTACGCCACAGTGGCTGGCCATGTTTTGCAACCTACACTCTCCCTTTATAATTCTCCTGCTGGTGGAGATTAGCAAGATGTCCTTGCAGTTCTCAAGTATCTTGCAGAGTGTGAAGGCAACCAACAAGGACTGAGGATATTCACAAAAGACACAGGCTCACCTTCAAATGCTGTTCGGCAGAGATCATGCTGTAATAGCCGCAGCATTGCTCTGGAGACACCATTGCTCTTATCTCCTCTTCGGTGGGCAGTCTGAAACCTGGCTTTAGTTTCCACCAGTTTGCGTACATCTCTGAAAGAAGCAGAGGTCCCCGCTGAGTCATACCAGGAATGATACCTGATCTGCATTTGTAAGAACTCGGCTCTTTTAGTGTGGCAGGTCCTATACTTTGGAACTCCCTGTTTCCTGATGCTAGGCACTGCACTGCTAAAACCATTTTTGTTTAGATAAGCCTACGCAGGTGCTTAGAATGTTGATGTGAGTTTTAATCTGTCTCTGGCCTACTGTCTCTTCCCCTTAAAGTATGAGCAACAGGAGAAGCAGGTAGACAACATGCCAGAACCCACAGCCAAGGTGGAAAACCGAATACATATATATCGGGGACAAATAAAATATCGATAAATGCAGATTCAGTACCCCAAAACACATTCTACCCAGACTTTTGCAATCACAGGGTGGTGAAATATGTTTCTCTATCAAGGTTTGAGATTCTTCACTGCATTTTATATTTTATCTGATCTTAACGTTTTTTCAGATCTGTCTCCTAATACAGTGGTGCCTCGCAAGACGAAATTAATTCGTTCCGTGAGTTTTGTCGTCTTGCGATTTTTTTCGTCTTGCGAAGCACGGTGTCAGGAAAGTTTTGGAAAGCTTCAAAAATCACCAAAGTCTTTAAAAACCTCAAAAAAGGCTACCACACCACGTTCTATGAGTTGCTCCTCGAAGTCAAGTCGCAACTGTATTAGCGGTGTTAAGAAAAAGGAAACAAACTTGCAAGACGTTTCCATCTTGCGAAGCAAGCCCATAGAGAAAATCGTCTTGCGAAGCAGCTCAAAAAACAAAAAACCCTTTCGTCTAGCGAGTTTTTTGTCTTGCGAGGCATTCGTCTTGCAAGGTACCACTGTACTTAAAACAGGGGGGGGGGGGATACAGTTTCCAACAGCTTCCAAAAGCTTTTCTCCCTTGCTGATCAGCCATTTTTAAAAATGTTGCTTTGACCCTGGAAACAGATACACAGAGCACCCCACTCATGCTTGTAAAGCCAGTAAGGGGATATCGGAGAAGAATGTGTGCAGGTGTGGGGAAGCGCTATGCTATAGACAATTAGGCATGGATACAGGGAGGCAAGCCTTGGGAATAGAAGCAGAGAAGAGTTCCTGTGATGAAAAAGGCATTTCCACGTCCTAAGGGTCCCAACCGGTCAGTCTGTGAGGCCAGAAGCCCACCAGGGGCTCTGAGGATCCTAGGAACCTGAAGGAGGAGGTGACAGACTGGTAGCGGCTCCCCAAGGTCTCAGCCGCAACAGAGACATTCCTGTTACTTGTTGCCTGGTCCTTTTAAGCAGAGATGGCAAAGGCGAAACGTGGGAGCTTCTGGGGGCAGAAGCAGTGGCCCTCCCCAGGAAAACAAGGCTATGCTCAGTGACCACCTCAGCAAAGTGGGGCTTCCCAGGAAGGCTGGTGCCTGGTATTGCAAGGGAGCACAAGCTTACGTGTGCGCTCGTAGACTGCACAGGGCTTCAGCTGCTTCCGGACTCTGGTGTCTGAGACCAAAGGAAATGCGTTCCTGATATCCTCCATGCGGATCCTCCGGGGTTCGTCTCTCTTACTGAACAGGCGGTATATGAAGGCCTAACAAGAAAGCCAAAGGAACAGCTTGAGATGCCAGTGGGCTACACTTGTGTGGCAAGAAGGGAACCTGTGCATAGCCAAGCCCAATGACCTCTTAATGGGGGCCGTTCAGTCCTCCAAGGAGGGATTCTAAATGATTCAGGCCTCAAATATCTGAAAGACCACCTCCTTCCCACAGAAGGCCTCTTGGTTGTTCCACTGCCTTCAGAAGCTGGGGGGTGGGGGCGTTTCCAGGATAGGGCCTTCTCTGTGTTAGCCCCCAAGTTGTCCACAGAGGGGCATCTGGCACAGTTTGGTGAACGCTCGATTTACCTCTCTTTGACACTTGTATATTTTTAGGACTCACCGTATTTCTGAAATTTTGTTTCAAACTTTTTTTAACATTGGGTTTTGATTGCTGTAACCTGCCCTGGGACCCTGGGGTAAAGGGCAAGTAAGAAATTGTAATCATCAGCAAGCCTTGGGAGGAGCATACAAAACTTTCCGGGAGACATTTGGGGTTTCAGGCAGCCCCCTGGGACAGCAACAAAGCTAATGGAGATTCAGAGCCTGGAAAAAAGCACCAATGGGGCTCAAATGAAAACGGGAGCCGTTATAAGAGCCCTTTTGACTCTCATCCTCAGGCAACAGTGGAGGTGGCTCAATCTGCTTCTGCCATCCCCCTCGTTGCACATAGCTGAGTCTGTGCCTTCAGTACAGATCCACTTGGCAAGAAATGGGGGCACTTGAGTATCATGAAGACTTGAAGCTCGAGCTGTGCAATATCACCAAACCCAACAATGAGAAGCTGGTGGTGATCACTGGGCAGCAAGAGCCCCAGTGAACAAATGCCTAAGATCTGTGTGTCACATCCATATAAGGTTGCCTTGTCCAGAGTGCTTTTTCTGTCCTATTTTATTTGCCTGTGATTCTGGGAAGGGGAAATGAACAATAAGGCTGCATACTTGATAGGCAGCACTGCCCTAGCCCAAACCTAGGGAAGAAATGCTCAGTACACCAGATAACACATCCGCCTCATGTGAATCCGCATCCGAGATATTGCGTGCACTGCATCAAATATATTGAACAAAGATTTTTTCCTCTTGACAGAAGCCAGCATGGAGATTTCCTGATGCTGGGATACGTCAGAGCTGTAATGGCAAACTTGGTATTACTGTGTTGCACACAGCACTGGCTGAAAAAGTGAAGGATACTAATAGATTCTTGAGGCAAGTAGCTAATCCTAATGCATTTGACTCTCCTTGGTTTCCATTGGTTTCTTTTGTAAACATGAGCATGCCGAGCATTTGGCCTTCTAGAGGGCAGGGGTTATTTTGGAAGGACACTTGTGTTTCTGTGATAATGAAAATTTGTCAGTGCCTTCAGCTAAGCTTCTTGAAGGAGGAAAACAACCTTGCAATGTGAATTGGGGAGGGAAGGAGTGTCTTAGTTGTGCATGACCTTGTTTCATTTTGCAACAGTAAGTTTTATTGTATGCTATTTTGGAAAATACTAAAGAACAATTAAGAAAATATCAATAGTCTCAAGCAAGTGAGCCAAACTACAAAAGAGGGCAATTACTTTGAAGTTACTAGTGAACGTGAACCAATCCATTTTTGAGCTCAAATATGAACACAAAACTTTTTAACAGTCTGCCCTCTTGCACAGGCCCATATGTCACAGCTGCAACAACACTCCATTTTCCCTGAGCTTACTGCAGAGCTAATAACTTGCGTAACCCACAGAAGACAAACCTGGAGAAAGTCTCGAATGTGAGTCTTGGCACGTTTGGAGTTGGGTTGAGGAACTTCAAAGAGAGGACATTGCTGTCCAACCACAAAGATATCCTGCAAATCCCGGATGTAGTAACCATTCTGATCCCGGATAACTAAGAAGTCTGTTTCCGGCATATTGTGACGATAAATCGGAGCCCGGAAGAGATTGTTTTCAAATGCCTGTCAAAAGGAAAGGGGCTACCTTGGTCAACTGCAACAGGAGTCAGGGAAAGAAAAAGAATCCAACAGGACCTTACAGACCAGCTTTAGTCCTTGAGACATACAGTCAAACCTCGTTTTGCGGATGGGATCTGTTCTGGAGGATCTGCATGTCAAAATGCCGTGTCTGCACATGGGGCGATTTAGCACTTCTGTGCGAGTGGCGAACCTGGAAGTAACCCATTCCAGTACTTCCAGGTTTGCCGCAGACATTCGCCAAAGCGCACGCAAGCGGAGGCGGATGCAGGATGAGGTTTTACTGTAATGGGATTCTCCATCAAACCCAAGAGACAGTTGATACACAGCAAGATCAAAGGCGTACAAGCAGTGCAAGCTCACTACCCACACGCCAAGTCACCTTCCATTTTCCAAAGGTGACCAAAGTGCAAAACATTAGAAACAGCAAATGTACTGGCTGCTTGCCTGCACACAGTTCACTGTGGCACTCTCTGAAGTCATGGGCCAGAGGGAATACTGGATGCTGTCCATGGGTGGGACTGCCATGAACAAGTTGTTCGCCCCCCCCACCTTCCCAGGTATCTGGCCTCTGCTGGTACCTTGGGGAGAAGCACTCACACCCAGAGTATAGACTCCCTAGCCATGGAAGAATTCTCCACCGCAACTCTAATGACCAAGTCCAAGCTTTTATTGCAAGTGTCTGAGAGTTTTGGCAGAAAGCATTCCTGCCTTCATTTAGACATCTTCAGAAAGCCATACAAGTGACTCACATCTTATGCTTATTTTACTTACGAGGTTGTGGCTTTGGAGCGAAATGAAAAAATGGAAAGTGGAGGAAACCCACTCTCCGTTTATTTATTTCCCCCCTGCACAGCTGGGGCCGCAGGGAAGGCTTCACAAGGACTCTGGCAGTGCCCAAGAGCCCCTGTGCCTTCTTGTCACGAGCCAGGAGTCAGTTTCGCCTGCTGAACAGCAGCCTGGAGGAGGAGAAGGTGGAATGACTGCACCTGTAGCTGATCAGCCTTCAAGGACACAGAGAAGGCACTGATGAGAATCAGCTGGCTTCAGCCTTTTTAAATAGAGCTCACAGTAGCAGTAGATGCTGGAAACAATGCCTGTGATGCCTGGCCTTACCTTGTTGCTTCCTGCTCTCCACCTGGGCTCTGTAATCATCTGGTTTCCCTGATCTCTGGACTGTCTGACTTCATATGTGGATTCTCCTTTCTGGTAAGTGTTCCTCAGAGACTCCTAGTCCTTGCTTGCTCAGCAACAGGACTCATACGGGCTATGACACGCCTCCGCAAAGCCCGGCACCTTGCTTACTGGGCTTTGGGAAGGTGGTAGCTCTGGGACCCTGCCAGGGCCTCGAGCCTCCTTCCCAAAACCAGGCAAACACTTCTTGGCTTTGGGAAGGAGGTCACACAATTCTGAAGAACACACACAAACTCAATTTTGCCACCCCACCCATTGTGAAAGGCAGACATCTCACCTGGAGTTGCTGGCCTGGGTAAAGAGAACCCAAGAAGGGGGAGGTTTGGCAGTAGGTGGTCTCCCCATATGGCTGCTTAGGGGGACCTGAATCTTTACCCAGCTTCTGCCAAGAGGAAATACAGCTTTAGTGAGAAGGGCAGCCTCAAGCTACAGAAGCTCAAACACCTGCAGCCAAACAACAGCACTCTCACCCGCTTGTAGTAGTTCTTGATCTTGGTTGCCATGCCAACCCGCATCATTAAGGGGGGGTTCTCCTCACTGTACTCCGCTAGGATAAGGTCTCCATCCTTGCCTGAGAGGTCTTGCGGAGTGCGCATGAAGAACATCTCCCCACCACCAGAGGCTTGCAGCGCACTCCTTCTCATCTGGGTGCAGAGCAAGTTGAAAGTACAAAGAGACCAAATGCAGATAGCAAAGATGTATAAGACAGCGTCGAACAAATGTCGGAAGTGCCAACACGTGTGACATCTTTCTATAGGTGCTGGACTTGTTTGTGTGTGTGTGTGTGTGTATATATATATATATAGCAACAGGCTTTTGGGTAATGATACATAATGAAATTAAAAAAGTTTAAAATCACTGTTCCCCAAAAGCCTGAAGCATTGTTATTAGGAGTAATAGGATTAGAAATCCCGAAAAAGATGGCCAAGTTGCTTAAGTATGCGACCGCAGCAGCCAGAGTTCTGTATGCACAGAAGCGAGAAGGCGGGAAGGTTCCAATAAAAGAGGAGCGGATTTTGAAGTTAATGGACTGTGTGAAGATAGCAAAAGTGATGGCAAAGAGACCAAAATGAGAATAGTATATGGGAGAATGGAATTTTTTCAAAAAGTATTATAGCCAAATGAAATTGCAAGCAGGCTTGAAGTGTAAGCAATGGAAGGGTAGCAAGAATGAAATAAATAAAGAAATGTAAAGTGGAATAAGTATTGTATAAAAGGCACCAGGTAATTGCAGGAGGGGGGACATCATCAATGGGAGGACGGGAAGTGGAATTGTTAAGAAAAGTGTATAAATTGGGTTTTGTGTCAAGTTATAAAACCAATGAAGATTTTAATATTAAAAATTATAAACCGACTAAACGAGGACAGAAACACACTCTTTGAGCCCCCAAGGTGAGAAAGAGTTGAGGGCATAGCTGTCAAAGCATCAGAGCAGAACCAGGAAATGGAGGCTTTACCTTGGCTTTCTTCTCGATGTGGTTTTGTAGTGACTGCACTGGATGGGGGCCAGGCTGGGACAAGGCCCCGGCGGAGTATTTCTTCAAGGGGGGCCGGTGCAGCTGGCGAAGCTCTGTGGGGTCCAGGTGGGTGGGGAAGAAGGGCTGTTGAAGCTGCATTGCAGGAATTGAGTGCTGCACCAAGGCAAAAAACACACACAACCCAAACATGAACTTTTACTCGGGATGTACAAAAGTCTGGATGTACATTACCGCCAGCCAAAGGAACATGTCCCCATCCCAGAACAAGGGCAATCATGGGTCACAGAAGGGAAGGGGCTGAGGGATATGTCCACCCTACGAACATGCCATGCAAAGCCACATCCTAAGCCTTGGGAAGAAGCTCTGTAAGCATCCAATGGAATGATGGCTCACCAATCGTACCTGCACACAGAATCTTGTCCTATTGTGAAGATGCAAGGCTGAGCATTTTGCCACAGGCACATGGTTCTCAGAAGGCTGGAATTCTGCACGAGACTGCACTTTTGCACATTTAAACATGCATGCACATACAGAGAGAGATGATACCACTGGTTTTAACCTGGATGATGTTGCCTCCAAAGGTTCCATGAAGCCTATGCTTGTTTGGATAGTAAAATTCATCATTCGAGAGGTTCCAGGGGTCCTTCACCTCTGGGTCAGACATATTCTAGAGTTGCAACACAGGGAAGTTGAAGTCAGATTTTTTCCCCCTTCCATTTATTAGCCTTATGTGAAACAAACTGAGCCTCTTCCACAAACCTGTTGAGGCTCCTCCTGAATAACTCCCGTCTTGCTCAGGAGAATCCGGCTATTCCTTTGAGAAGGTTTTTTCTTATTTTCAGAAGGAGTGTTCAACATCCCCTCGTCCTCCTCCTCAGGAATTTCTAGGAAAGAACATACAATAAAAGTGTACTCTCAATGTCTGTCCTGTAGGTATCCCCATCACCAAAGCACTTACATAAAGGAAGTCCATCTGAATGCATGACCCTTCACTGGCAACCTCTTTAAGAAACCTATTTGGACATGGACTGCTTATATTAATCTATACTTTTAAGTTAGGATTGATTGAATATTCTTATTGTTAATGCCAGGTGATGATATTTTTAGCTCTTCTGTAAAATTTGCAAAAATATTTTGAAATGTAAAAAAAAGGGCCAACTAATTTTTAAAATACAATTCCCTCCCCATGGGATCTATTACATGACAGGTCACCTCACTCCTTGCTTCTGCAGGTTAAGCCCCATTGCTACATTTTGTGTGTGTACACACACACACACACACACACACGAGTTAACTAATGGCTCCTCCAAAGGAATCAGAGTTCTATTAGATCCTCAGGCCCCTTAAGCAACTACAATTCCCAGAATCCCTTGGGAGAAGTCAGGACAGTTAGGAGCAATTTTCTGGGAGCTAAAAAAAAAAAAAAAGCAAGAGCTTCACCTATCTTAAACAGCAGATTGCTCAGTAAAACATTCAGTCCAGTATACCTGAAGGTGAAGGAGTATCTCCACCCCCATCGCCCAGCCCCTGAGGTCCTAATCAGAGGGTCTTCTGGCGGTTCCCTCACTGCAAAAAGCGAAGTTACAGGGAACCAGGCAGAGGGCCTTCTAAGTAAGTGGCGCCCTCCCTGTGGAACACCCTCCGTCAGATGGCAAGAAGATAAAAAGAACTACACAACTTTTAGAAAACATCTGAAGGCAGCCGTGTATTGGGAAGTTTTTACTGTTTGACATTTTACTATGTTTTTATATATGCTGCAAGCCAGCCAGATGGGCAAGGTAAAAATAATAAATAATAAAATTATCATCATCATCATTATTTCCTCAGTCCACCTGAATTTTGCATCTATGTTCCCCAACCCAACCCTGCAAAATCACTGATCTCCAGAAAGCCAGAAATCTCTTGTTTCCAACCACTAGTAGGTCAAAGGAAAAGCATTGTGATTGTGTGAACAAACCCAGGACTAGATTTTCATCGTCTGAGTCAAGTGTCATAACCGATGGAGTCAGGACATTCTCCATTGCTTCATGGTCCCAGATGATGTTGTCCTCCCAACGGCCATAAATGAGCTCTCTGTTCTCAATGGGGAAAATAGAGTACCACGGCTTGCCTTCTTTCTGATTTGCTGCAATGACACAACACAAGCACTCCTGTAAAGATCTCCAGAGAACTAGGACCCTGTCAAATTCCTCTTCCCCCTATCTACCCAAATGATGCTGACCACCCTCCCCAAAGCACAGACTTGACCCTCAGAAGATGTAAGGGCAGAGTGTGTGAATTTTGCAAGACAAAGAGGAAGAGCACATTGTCAATGGAGGGTGCTTCCTTCCACACAGAGGCTTATTGGAGAATCGATGCTGCTCATTTAACACAAGTTACCAGCATGTGGGGAGAGGGTTGGTTTGTTTTTTTGCCATGTGTGTGGTGATGACTCATGTGATTGGTCCTTATCACTACAGCCCTGCTTCCATTTGTTCCTCAACACCCTAGCCATTTTATTTACAGAAACGCAAAGGATACAAATGACCATATCTCCACTGACTGCCACGTGCTTGAGGTACATTGGAATTTCAGCACCTCTGTTCCAAGGAACTTCTCTCTCAAGACCCCATAACGATATATGAAGTTCTGCCAACAGCCCAATTAGTCTAGCATCTTGTACTCAGTGGCCAACCAGATTCCCCAGGGAAGCCCACAAGCAAGGCCTCTCCCCTTCTATGGTTTCCAGAAACTGGTATTCAGCAGCATACTGTCTCCAGCAATGTAGGGAGAACATAGCCATCAGGGTTAACAGGCCTACATGGATTTGCCTAATCCCGTTTAAAGCCACCACAATAGTGTTCTCTGCCACTTTGGCAGTGTCTCTGAAGATCCTGCCTGGTTCATTGCATTCTGTGCTCCTGGGGGAGATTTGTTGTGGGGTGGGGTCAAATAGCTATCCAGGAACCCCAGCTGCTGGGATCTCTTGTCCTGTGGCAGGGACTCCCAGATTCAACAACTCTTCAATGGTCACTGACTGAGTACAGATCTGCTGCTGTTCCTCTGAATAGGCCTCAAGCTTGAAATGTGGGCAGGGCTGAAGCTGACATGTCAGACCTAGATCCTGCCAGGTAATTATTGCCCGTTCCCTTTTGCTGACTAACATAGAACATCTCTTCACTGCATGGTACAAGCCTCCTCTTTCCTCTCTACTGTTTGAGGAGCTGCTCCTCTTTGCTGAGCAAGGCCCAACACTCCCAACATGCTGGGCTTTGTGTGTCAGAGGGAGAGGCAAACTGAGCAGGCACCCACTGCAGTTCAGTCCTGGCAACAGATGCAAGAAGATGTTGAGGAGGCCAAATGAAGTCCAGCAGCAGACGGTTCAAAAAGTGTGCTTCTTGTCTATTTACTTGGCAATATCTTTAAATACTGCACAAGCAACAACGAAACCCTCTAAGCCAGGGACGTCCACCCGAGGAGGAAAATGAGCCCACAATCAACCGCGATCAACTTATATCAACCGGGAGTCGACCTGTCAATCGCTGTTGACCAGTTGGACATCCCTGCTCTAAGCCATTCACATAAAACGCATACACACACAAACACACAAATTCACTGAAAACATAAAATCAGACATTAAAAACAAAGTGACAAATTGAGGAACTTTTCGTTTCAATAAGTTTGTGCAGTGAGGTGAAACGTCTCTGTTGCAGGTATTTGTTTCGTATTGCTTTTGAAATCTATTTGCCGGGGGCTGGGTGGGGGTCGTACTGCTTTTATTCTATTATTTTGAGTTATATACTACCCTTCATCATAAGATCTTAGGGTGCTTCACAGAGTAAAATTGTAATCTGTTTCTTTGGCCTGTCTGTAAATCATTTTGATACATATATACTGTATATATAAAAGGGTTACTACTACTACAACTACTACCAATAATAATGTTTTGACAATGGTATTGTTATTAATACAACCTGCAGCTTTAAAGATACATAATTATAGGAAACTGACTTATACCAAGATTGGTCCATCAGTCTCAATATTGTGGGCACTAACAGGCAGCAGCATTCCAGGATTTCAGGCCACGTTTCCCAGCCGGACCTGAAGATGCTGGAACTGAACCAGGGACCTTCCGTGTGCGAAGCAGGTGTGCTCTGGCACTGAGATATGGCCCTTTCTCCAGTTGCCTGCTAACCTTACCTTGCTGGGTGCTGGTGGTGGCGGCACCTGTCTTCATACTGGACGGCAACCAGGCCTCCTGCCTCGCTTGCTTTGCCTTGGGATCCTCCTTGATGTCATCCATGTTCCAGATCACGTCATCCTCCCAGTGCTTCTGGGTCACCATGAGGAAGTCCTCATCTGACAGCAGATTGTCCTTCTCAGCCTTAGGAGTCTGAAGGGAGAACAGAAAATGGTCAAGGTGCTGGTAGCTGGGCCCCTTCCCTCCTCTTCCTGCTGCTGCTTTGGAAGAGGAAAAACAGAGCCCTTCCTCCACACCCACCTCCTCCTCTTTGTGCTCCTTCATCTTGAAACCATAGTCAAAGCCGCTGCCGTCCTCGGGGACGCCCAACATGTCATACCAGAACTTGGCAGGCCCATGGCGCCATTCAGCCACCTTGGACGTAGGGGCTGCCACCTTTGTGTTTTTCATAGACTGGGAGGCCTTGGGCTTCACTGGTGCCATCATGGTGATCTGGAGGGGGAGAGGGAGTCAGAGGGTCAAGAGAGAGGAGCTGGATCCCACTGAAGCAATTACAATTAAGAGAGTTAATATGGACCGACAATGGGCGGCTTACAGGGAACTGCTGGATTTTACAGTGAGGGAACCCAGATTGAAACCTATGGAAGACTTAAGGAGCCAAGTTACAGATTGGTTGCAATAACACCAGTTACACAACATGTTTAAATGAGATAGAAAGAATTGATTTCTGGACCAAAGCTCACAATTTGAAGAGGGGAAAAAACTCTTACAAAAAAGGGATAGACCTTTGTCTAAAATGTATAATTTTCTACTAGAACAGGAAACAAAAGATGAGCTTGTTAAAGCTTCAAAGACACACTGTGCAATAGATATAGGGCACAATATAGATCTCAACCTCTGAGAGAAACTCTGGAAAAGTGACCTGAAATTTACTGAAAGTTATTCATGGAAAGAGAATTATTTGAAAATGATTCATAGATGGTACTTAACTCTGAGTAGGTTGGCTATGATTTATAAAACAGAATCAGATATGTGCTGAAAGTGTAAAAAAGTGGAGAGAACTTTTTTTCACATGTGGTGGACATGTAACAAGGTAAAAGTGTATTGGGAAATGATTTATAATGAATTGAAAAAAAAATTTAAAACTACTTCCCCCCCCAAACAACAACAACAACCAGAGTCCTTTTTGTTAGGAATAACCCAGACTGAAGTTCCTAGGTGTCAGAAAAGGTTATGTATGCAACAGCTGCGGCCCATGTTTTGTTAGCCCAAAAATGCAAAGTGAGTGAGGATTGGCAACTTAAGCTGTCAGAAAATGCAGAACTTGCATATTTAACACATAAAATAAAAGAGCAAGAAGAACATATATTTAAAGAAAAGCGGAAATCATTTATTGAATATATGGAAAATAACTATAAAGCTGAAAACGCTGGAAGCACTAAGATAAATTCAACAGAGTAAATAATTTTTTTGATAGATGTAAAATGGAAAACTGATTTGAATGGTTATAGTAAAAATATGCAGGGATGTGTAAAATGAACCATGGAAAGAGTAGAAGGAAGTCACTAGATATTTTAAAGTTTGTAAAAGGTTTATTTGGAGATGTAAAATTGAAAACTTAATAACAATTATTTTCTAAAACAAGCGAGGTGGTAGGAGCATCTCCAGAGGACTTGGACCACCCTCAGCCCTGATTTGCACTTGGCATTCGCCTTGCAGAGACTAATACTTCTCAGCCTTCCTTCTTGGTAGGAAGAGATTCAGCTGTTGTTGGCAGGGGAACCTATTATGTCCTACAGCAAGGCAGGAATCCACAACCTCTCTTTTGAAGTAGCAAAGAGGCTGTCTGGCATGAACTACATCCCACCCCTGCTGCTGTATTCCAAAGATAAACTTTTAATGGTGCTTGGAACAGAGTCTGTCCTTGAAGCAAGTTGCTTAGCAACGAGAATCCTCCCTAGCACCAGGTGGGGCACATCTGAGGGAGGAGAGATTCAGTGTCAGCCTGTGTCTGTGAGAGTCTGTCTCTCTAATTAGATGGCTGCAGGGAGCAAAGAGGCTCTCTTCATTTCAGAGAATCCTAGAATCTTAGAGTTGGAAGAGATCCCCAGGGTCATCTAGTCCAACCCCCTGCAATGCAGAAATCTCAGCTCAAGCATCCATGACCCAACCTCTGCTTAAAAACCTCCACAGAAGGAAAGTCCACAGCCTCTTGTGGGAGTCCGTTCCACGACTGAATAGCTTTTACTGTCAGAAAGTTTTTCTGAATGTTTAGTTGGGATCTATTTTCTTGCAACTTGAAGCCATTGCCTTGAGTCCTACCCTCCAGAAAAGAAGCTTGCTCCCTCTTCCATGTAACGGCCCTTGAGATATTTGACAATGGCTACCATATCTCCTCTCAGTCTCCTCTTTTCCAGGCTAAACAGACCCACTGATAGAGAGCTGGACTGCTGTGAAGATGCTGGGAGGCTTTCTAAGTAACTCTGCTGTGAGACAGTAAAAGCAGCGAACACACTAACAATCCCCTACTCCATCCTCCTCTCTGCTCCCAGAAACCCACCTCATCGTCAGAAAGGCACTGCTCCGGAGGAGGAGTTGGGGCAAACTTGTACTCCCAGGACGATCTGCCTTCTGTGCCTTCCTCAGTAGCAGCTTCTCCTTTCTGGAACTGTACTTTCTGAGTTGATTTCTGGTGCTGCTTCTGCTGCTTCTTCTTCTTGAGCTTCCCTTGGGCTGTGCTCCAGACAGATGGGGCATTTTTGCCAGGGTCAAAGAGGCGCAGAAATCGCAGCGCCTACAGGGAAGGACGAAGAAGGAAGCGAAGGTTGGGAGGCATAAGTGGCTGGTCTCTCTGATCACTCAGGGCATGTCAAGCACGGAAACATTAAGTTTGCCATCAGGCCGCATCTCTCTGTCACTCTAGCTGGCTGTGGAGCCAGTCCTCTCCAGGTGGGTTTGCAAGACCTGCAGAAGGGGTGGGGGAACTTCTGCAACCTGGGGGCCACATTGCCACATGGCTAACCTTTGGTGGGTCACATGCCAATGGAGGAAGAGTCCAAAACATAAACAGACACAGCCCAAGAGAGCTGGGCCAGAGCTGGTGGAGGGTGGGACCACCCCACGCTTGCTCAAGCATTACACACATACAGCACACTAATTCATTCATTCACTCACTCACTCACTCTCATTGCCTCCCTTACACTCATGGGCACTCATATCCATTCCATCAATGTAGCATCTGCCCCTGCAACAATCAGGCTTGCCTAAAAGGCTCCTCCCGGAGTGAACAGGAGGCTTTTCTGAAGCCCAATTGCACTAGAGACGCACTTTCAGTTTGGGAGGGGGAAGCACCACATTTAAGCTTCAAATCTGGAGTCACTTGGAGGCCTTTCCCGACCCTAAATGTGGCTGGGTGGGGTGGGCTGCGGAGGTGTATGCTGCCGAGGAGGGAAGGGCTATCCTTTTCCTCCCCAGCTGTACCCCCACCTCCAAATGACAAGCTTTGAGGCAGTCCAACGCAATAAGCCATGTCCAGCTTTCTCTCATAGGGCACAGTATATGGAGGTACCAGCGATCTTGCTGCTCTTGGGACTTATTCACATCTTGGGAGTAGGCGGGGGGCTATTAGTGCTGAAAAGTGCTTTTCATTAGCCTCCAGCCTGAGCTCCCCAAGTCATTACACATACCTCAAACTTGGGAATTTACGCTAATCATTTGGGACCACAAGAGAACCCTCACCTGAAGAAAAGGAGATGCACCTAGCTTTTTACACTCTTACTAGGAATTGGTAAGGTAACTGCATCCTGAGACAGGAAGCCTGGAAGGATTGGGAGAGGAGCAGGAGACACAGAGCCATCTCAGGGCTCCGGGGGCCAAAATGGAAGATCACCGTACCTGAAATGTGCTCACCCAACAGCTTCAGTCTGCAGAACTGACACCATTGCAGCTGCTGTATAATACTTGCCCTGCCTTTACACTTTGGGAATTTACACCATGGAACTCGCTGCTAAAGGCACTTTTGCTTAGACAAGCCTACCCAAATATGTAGAATGTTGCTATGTGCTTTAATCTGTTTTTAGCTTATTGTTAAATGCAATTATATTTTGTTTTAAATAGATGTTTGTAACTATTGTTACTGATAATTTTATTGTTTTATTCCTTCTGCAAACTGTTTTGAGGGGGGGTTGGGGGGAGGATTTACAATCAAGTGGTATATAAATTTGTGAAATAAACAGAAGTACAGAGAGAAATCACCCATCCTTCTACCACGAAGTGCAGCCTTTCACTCCGACTCAACCCTCAAGCCCTACCTTGCCTGGCCGGAATTCAGGGAACAGGTCTGTGGCGCTGGGCAGCTGCTCGGTGGCATCTTGCTGCATTATCCCTGCAAGCGGAAATGTAGACTTGTCTTCCTTGGACTGCTGCTCAGATTCGGAAGAGGAAATGGTGGGCAGCTGGATGGCATTCTCGCTGTCTTCATTCCCTGGAATGGAGAGCATCTCTCAGAGAGAAAAGAAAGAAAATCTCTGCTCCGTAACCTCAACATGGCAGAAAGCTAAGCCAGGCATTGAAGTGGAAAGAAGAGCAGCGTTTCAAATGGAACCTGGCTTCTTGAGAATTGCAGCTTGCATTTGGGACAAAAGTGGTGTGGGGCAGGGCAAGGCAAGGGAAGAGTCCTCTTGGACATGCCCAAAGCCACACTGACCCTGCACTAAAGAAGTCTGAATGACCCAGATCAAGTTCTCCCACTACCAGTAGATTCTGTGACTGTCGAGCTATTGCGCAACCATAAATCCTTAACGTAATGAGATGAGAGCTAGGTGTTACAATGAAAAATAACAGGTGGAGTACAGTGTGCTTGTTTTGCTCCCGTATACCTTCTGCTTACCCCTGACTCTAGAGGGCTCACAGTCACATCCCATGAGTGCATACGCACCAAAATAAGTTGTGTCCTGTTCCTCGGCCTCCTTCACCAGCGCTGGAGGTGGTGGTGAAGGAGCCATCAGCCTGGAACTGGTTTCTTCAGAGCCAGAAACAGAAACACCACCTAAGGAAGAAAGGAGGGAACTCAGTGATGGGCAGCCCTTCCATCTCATCCCACCTCCAGTTCGTTGTCCTTGTTAAAAGCTACCAGAATTAACATTCCAAGAAGACCCAGGCATCCTCCATCATCTTCTATTCCCACATAATTCCCCACACTCAACTAGTTATTTCTGTAATTTTTAGGTTTCCTGTGGGGAAGGGCTGAGGACCATCTGCTTTGCATGAAGAACACCTGAGGTTCAATCCCCAGCATCACTAGGTTTGGCTGCGATAGGCCTAATTTGAAACCCTGGAGAGCCACTGCTAGTCCATGTAGACAATACTGAGAAAGATGGAGCTATGGTCTAAGGCAGCTTCCTATGACCCCAAATAATAATAATAATAATAATAATAATAATAATAATAATAATAATTTTTTATTTATACCCTGCCCCCACCCAGCCAAGACCAGGCTCAGGGCGGCTAACAACCAATAATAAAAACAAGTTGATTAAAATACAATTTAAAAAGATTAAAATACATTAAAACATTAGGATGTAGCCTCTTCACCGGAGGAGAAAGGAAAAAGAAAGAGGGGGAGGGAACCAAACTGATTCTAAGCCAAAGGCAAGGTGGAACAACTCTGTCTTACAGGCCCTGCAGAAAGAAATCAGGTCCCGCAGAGCCCTGGTCTCATGAGACAGAACGTTCCACCAGGCCGGAGCCAGTGTTGAGAAGGCCCTGGCTCTGGTTGAGGCTAATCTAACTTCCTTAGGGCCCGGGACCTCTAGGGTGTTGCTATATATGGACCTTAAGGTCCTCTGTGGGGCATACCGGGAGAGGCGGTCCCGTAGGTACGAGGGTCCTAGGCCGTGAAGGGCTTTAAAGGTAAAAAGCAGCACCTTAAATCTGACCCTGTACTCCACCGGGAGCCAGTGCAGCTTGAAAAGCACTGGGTGAATATGCTCCCATGGCAGAGACCCTGTGAGGAGCCTCGCTGCAGCATTCTGCACCCGCTAGAGTTTCTGGGACAGCTTCAAGGGCAGCACCGCATAGAGCGAATTACAGTAGTCAAGCCTGGAGGTGACCATCGCATGGATCACTGTGGCCAGGTTGGGGCGGGAAAGGTAAGGGACCAAATGCTTGATGCGGTGAAGGTGGAAAAATGTCGCCTTGGCTGTTGCTGTAACCTGCGCTCCCATGGAAAGGGAGGCATCAAGGATTGTACCCAAACTCTTAACGGAAGGCAATGGCACTAATTGGGCCCCTGCAAGAGAAGGGAGTTGGTCCCTCATCCCCATACCATCTCGACCCAGCCAGAGGACCTCTGTCGTCGAAGGATTTAGTTTCAATCAGCTCCCACAAAACCATCCAGCCACAGCTTCCAAACATCTGGTCAGTGTGTCCAGGATCGAGTCAGTATGGCCATCCATCAGCAGACAGAGCTGAGTGTCATCAGCATATTGGTGACAGCCCAGCCCAAAGCTTTGGACAATCTGGGCAAGGGGGCGCATAAGAATGTTAAAAAGCATCGGGGAGAGGATTGCGCCCTGCGGCACTCCACTGACCAAGGAGTGGCGCAACGACATCTCCCTCCCACCCTCTGTCCCCGACCAGAGATAAAAGAGCACAGCCATTTACGGGCTATGCCCTGCATCCCCACGTCGGCGAGGTGGTGGTCCAAAAGATCGTGATCGACCATGTCAAAGGCTGCTGACAAATCTAAGAGAATCAAGAGTCCTGACCCGCCTCAATCCAGTTGTCTGCGGAGATCATCTATTAGGGCAACCAGAGCTGTCTCAGTCCCAAAACCAGGACGGAATCCAGACTGAAATGGATCTAAAGCCGATGTTTCAGTGCTCGCTTCGGCAGCACATATACTAAAATTGGAACGATAAAGCCGATGTTTCCTCCAGAAACCTACCTAGCTGTTTTGCAACTGCTCTCTCAATTACCTTACCCAGATATGGGAGATTTGAAACTGGGCGGTAATTGGATAGATCTAAAGGATCTAGTGAAGTTTTCTTTAAGAGCGGACACACCATTGCTTCCTTCAGCTCCCCTGGGAATATCCCCATGCCAAGGGACAAATTGATAATTTCAACCAGGGGAGTCCATGCGATATCTGGGCATGCCCTAATCAGCCAAGACGGGCACAGATCGAGGAGGCAGGTGGTGGGCCTACCAGCTTGGAGGAGTCTATCCACATCAGCAGGGAGTATCCGATCGAAATGGTCCAACACTGGACCCAAAGACAGTCGAGGGGCCTCCAGTTCTGTCACTGTATCTAAATTGGCAGGGAGGTCATGGCAGAGCAACAGGACTTTCTCTGCAAAAAAGCTCGCAAATGCCTCACAGCTGTGGGTCGAATTTGTGCTTAAATTTGGTTGTCCTCCTAAGGACGTTATTGACCTAATTATTCTAAAAAGTTGTGCTGGGCGAGAGCTAGTGGATGCAATGGAAGCTGCAAAGTGAGATTTCTTAGCAGCTTTCATAGCCATCTCATAAGCTTTCATAAGCGTCCTATAAGATATTCTTGAAGCTCTGTCACAAGTCCGTCGCCATACTCGCTCTAGCCATCTGAGATCCCGCTTCATTTTCCAGAGCTCCTCGGTAAACCAAGGGGCCCGGTTCCAATCTTGGCTTTCAGAGCATAGTGATCAGACCATGGCACTTCCACAGGGGGTGGGGGGAGCATGATCACATCTATGCCAGCACCAAAGATCAAATCAAAGGGCAGCAGGTTGGGAATGTGCATAAGCACAACCAACATCACAACTCAGCCTGAACTTCCAATATAAGGCTGGGATACAGTGCAAAGAAATCCACTGAATAAATAAATGGCACAACACAGACCAGTCAGAATTCATTTGGATTGCAGCAGCCCAATGCAACCCTCAAGGGCCCCCAGACGACGGGTAATAGATCAGTGGTAGATCATGTGCCTTGCATGCAGTAGCTCCCTGGTTCAGTTCCTGGCATCTCCAGGGGTTTTTGGTAGAGACTCCTTGGCTGAAACCCCAGAGAGCGGCTGCCAGCCAGGGAAGATACTACCGAGTTAAGGGCCAGGCGCCTGGCCCAACATAAAGCATTGTTGGAGATTAATAATAATAATAATTTATTTATATTCCGCCCTCACCAGCCAAAACTGTGCTCAGAGCGGCTAACAACAGTAAAAATAACACAGTTTACATAAAATCACAGTCAATTAATTGAAATACATTCTAAAATCAATTCAGTCATGGTAAGTAGCCACTGATTGCCTCATCTTCCATGGTCTGGCCGTGTGAAAGAAGGTTGTCCTTTGGCTAGCCAAGCCTGAGACATATTTGCAAGTGATGACTTCAGACAGAAAAATGTGAAAGAATCCAAGGGAACTAGCCACTTTCTCTTTTTAAAAAACCTTTCCCCTATTCCCCACAGCTGAGACAGACACCTGCTATGGGAATGGAAAGGCCTAGGGCTAAAACATCCAATTAATGCAATCTTCATTACCATCAGCTCCTGTAACAGGGGCCAAGGTGGGCAGAGCAATGGAAAAGCTTACTATGCAAGACTGACTCCCTTGATAAAATGTTTAGCAGGAGCAGAAACCAGGGTTGCAATTATTAAAGGTATAGGACTCTAAAGAAGAAGAGCAAGAGAGAACCAGCACGGACATCAGGGCAGCAGGAACCAGCTTGATTAGAAAAAGATCAGTTATGCCAAAGGCGACAGAGGAAACCATCTGCCACCGCTTACCTGCCCTCACAACTAGCTGAGGGCTGCATACCGCCTGCCCACTGTGGACATCATCTTCAACCAGTTCGGTAATGTCAGAATAATCAACAGCATTGTCATTACTCTTAACCCAGCCTAGTGGTGGAGGGAGAAACAGAAAACACAGCAAAATTACAGATCCAGCAGGCAACACCTTTTTCCTATCACAACTTCTGCACCCACATTCATGAAGGACGTGGGAAAAAGGAGTATGACTTTCGGAGGAGTATCCTAAGCCTCATTCCCACCAGCAACTAGACATGATGATAAAGGCAAAAGTGTAATATGTCCTGCTAAGGAACAGATGATTGTTATTATGTCTTCATATGTAAAACCACAGAATTCAAAGAGAGCGCACTTTCTTTTTCCCATGACTGTAAGGGAAACACCAAGGCAAGGAATGGGTGGGAGGGAGAGAGGAATACAATATTTAATTCACAGAATATGAACAAACCAGGTGCAGATAACAAATCACATAGAAGCTGTTGGCATAGGGCTTGTGCCAAGCATGTGCAGCTCCCCAAGCATGTAGGTTCATGGCAGTGCAGTTTGTGCTGGAAGAAATTCAGTCAGACTCCAACTTTTCAGTCAGTTCAGTACTTACTGACAGGTCCAAAGCATTAAGACAGTTTCACTGTATACATAAAGTACAGGCTTCCACTAGATCCCTGGTAGAAGGTGCAGGCTTCAAATGCAAAGCAAGTACAATTCACAGCATGCATACAACACAAAGCTCAGTATCAATCTGGCAGAGCTTCCTCAAAGCAAACCGAACAGACAATGTACAAACCCTCTCTTAATATACTCAAGAATGACCATAACCTTGGCTGGTTGCCAGGTCACAGTGACCTTCAAACACCAATCACAAGATCTGCAGGTGCAAGATAAGGGAAGCCATGCACCAATTTTTTCTGAACAGCAATTAAAGGAACCACAACACATAGGAACCATCACATATAAACCCCTTCAGTCCCAGTGCAGAATATCAGCTCCCGTGATGGAATCCAGTTTAGCACTAACTTTTGTTCCACTGGCATAAGGATTTATGCTTAGACATCTGATTTCTGCCTATTACATGTGGCTACTTACTACCAGACAAGCGTTTACAAGATTATAGTCTGTAATCTTCAGCTCTCAGTGTTTTCCTTTTGCTTTCCTGGATCTAGCACTACATCCAGGACTGTAAACAAAGAAGATCTTAGAGGGAGTTCTGGCAAAACTTAAGCTCTGCCTAGGCATCTAACAAAACACTAAAATTAACAGAAGAGTAGCATCTTTATCTGTCCCTTGCATCATCAATCTATGAGAAGATCAAACCCAGAGGAGAGCATGACCTTAACAAAACTGATCGACAAAGAAAAAGGTTTTAAGCTCTTCTAAAAGAAATCTGGGAGGGAACCAAATACATCTCTGGGGAAGGGGAGAGTTGGAGCCACAAACAAAAAGAAAGTCCTATCACATATGGCTACTTCCTCTCAGGTAAGAGTTTACAAGATTGCAACCTGAGGTATATAATTTCATCCATTTCTTCCTGAAGCATCTGTGCTAATTGTATATAACGTTGTGCTATTGTATTGGGGGCTGGCAGGTGGCGCTGTGGGTTAAACCACAGAGCCTAGCACTTGCCCATTAGAAGGTCGGGGGTTCAAATCCCCACAACAGGGTGAGCTCCTATTGCTCGGCCCCTGCTCCTGCCAACCTAGCAGTTCGAAAGCACGTCAAAAGTGCAAGTACCGCTCCGGCGGGAAGGTAAACGGCGTTTCCATGCACTGCTCTGGTTCGCCAGAAGCGACTTAGTCATGCTGGCCACATGACCCAGAAGCTGTATGCCGGCTCCCTCAGCCAATAAAGCAAGATGAGCGCCGCAACCCCAGAGTCAGTCACGACTGGACCTAAGGTCAGGGGTCCCTTTACCTTTACCTAGCAGAAGCTGCCACTTTGCTACTAAGTCTAGCCATTGCTTGCAGATGCTGAGCAAGCATCACTAAAGCATCAACCAGCTGGACCTCTTTTTAATACACAAACAGGAGTCATCCCAGATCCTGAGACCAAAGCCCTTCTTCTACCCTAGACTTCCCCAACCTGGTGCCCTCCACATTCTGTTGCACCAAAAGTACCATCTTCCTTGACCATTGGCTGTGCTGGCTAGTGCTGATGTGAGCTGGATTCCAACAACATGTGGGAGACACCAGGTTGGAGAAGGCTGTTCTACCCCAGACCCCCAAGGCAAAAAGGTTATCTCACCTTCCTCATCCATCTGGACTTCATCTACCACAGAAGCATCATATTCACCGGCTGTGGCTTCAGTTATGTAGCTCCCCAGATCCATTGCCCCTAGATCAGCCAAACGTTTTTTTGTTTCCTGGGAGAAAGAAAGAGAACAGAAGTTGGTCAGAAGTGGAAGGAAAGACAGTAATATGGAGTAGAGTTGGAAGGCATAACTGTAAAGTTATTAGGAGGACAAAGCAGTAAGTTGCACTGCAGATAACATCTAGCCACACTGCACTATTAACAGAAATGCATACCTGGGAGCTATACAAGATGTGACAGTAGTTTTGATGGCTGAGCACATTTTGTATGCAGGTGGCCCCAGATCCAGTCTTCAGTATCTCCAGTTAAAAAGATGCAATGCTGAAAAAAATCTCTGGAGAACCACTGCTAGTTAAAGCAGATAGTACTGGTTTAGAAGAACCAGAGGTCTCATTTGATATAAGACTGTTTCATATGGAAGGTGGGGGGGGGAGCACTATGGGCTCAGTGACAAGACCTCAGTGACATTCAGTCTTTGGCATCTCAGACTGAAGGACAAGTGGGGGGGAAATCCTTCTCTGCCTGGAATATCTTGCAGAGGTACTACCAGTTACAGCAGATGCACAGCTGCAAGAAGAATGTGTGTGTGTGTGTGTGTGTGTGTTTCAATAGCAGGGAAAGGGGCTTCTAATTAACGCTTTGTCCAATGCTGTAGCTTTAATCAGCTTCAATCAGCTATGCTTGTTAGAAAAGGCTCCCATGCACTCGTGCAGGAACTTTCCCAGCCCTTTCTTGAAATGTCAAGGTCGAACCAGGAGGCTTCAGTACACAAAGCACATCCTCCACAACCAAACCATTGGTCCACCTAGTCCATCATTTGCTATTAATGTGATTGGCTCTCCAGGCTTTCAGGCAGGAACTCTCCAATCCTTGCATTGAGATGTCAGGGATTGATGGAAGAGGGGGAGAGGGTTTTTTGATAGGGGAGGGGGGAGGGGCTTCTGCACACAGAGCACATGCTCCAAAACCAGACCAGTGGTCCCCTCAGCCCAGAATTCTCCATGCTTGCTGGAAGTGGCTCTGCACTCCCTCAGACAGGAACATTCCCAGCCCCACCTTTCAATGTCAGGGGTTGAACTGGGGAAGGGGGCTTCTGCACACAGAGCACATGCTCCAAAACCAAACCAGTGGTGTGTGTCCCTGCTCCCAGGGGGCAGGGGCGGGGGGGGGGGACAGAAGAAAAGAGAAGAGGAAAGCAAGTCTTCAGCCACCAGCGATGTCTATGTATCATCCAGAAAGTAAAGCCGGAGAAAATGTAAATTTAGAACAGAAATTTTCCCCCTGAAAAAGAAGACCCCCCCCTAAAAAAAGAGGGCACATGACAACCCTAGATATTTGCTACGCTTTTCTGCAGGAGCTCTCCCAGTACTCCCTGGCGACTGAGGAAGAGCTCTTCCCCATGCGGAGCAAGCCCCCTAACTATGGAGCTCCGGTCCCGGGGCAGCTGCTCGGAGAGTAGCGAGCCCTAGCCCCCTGCCCCAGCCCCCTGCCTCCGAGAGGAGCCCACCTCGTCGAAGAGCTCTTCCTCATGCGGAGCAAGCCCCCTAGCTATGGAGCTCCGGTCCCGGGGCGGCTGCTCGGAGAGTAGCGAGCCCCAGCCCCCTGCCCAGCGCCCAGCCCCCTGCCCCCGAGAGGAGCCCACCTCGTCGAAGAGCTCTTCCCCATGCGGAGCAAGCCCCCTAGCTATGGAGCTCCGGTCCCGGGGCGGCTGCTCGGAGAGTAGCGAGCCCCAGCCCCCTGCCCAGCGCCCAGCCCCCTGCCCCCTGCCCCCGAGAGGAGCCCACCTCGTCGAAGAGCTCTTCTCCCTCGAGCTGGCCGTGGTCGTTAATGTTGCCGAAGTGGAATGCGGCCAGGGAGAAGGGCTTGGCTGCTGCTGCTGCTGCCGCCGCCGCCGCCGCTTCCTCGCTGTCCGTGTCTGACATCTCCGCCAAGCGGTATCTGCAGGTGCCGCCTCCAACAGCGCCATTTATTTCAACTCGGGTTTGTTTATATCGGAAGCGGAAGTTGCGCCGTGTCTCGCCGCATTCATAGAGAGCAGCCATGAGGGTAGAGCGGCGCTAGACTAGCGAGTTTGCCGTGGGACGGGACGCGGGAGGCCTGTGAAGGACGGGGAGGCGTGGCTTCCCACTACGCCGGGCTGAGCGAAATGAATGAGCGATGGCATAGCTCAAGCCGGCAGGGCGAGCGCGGGTTGCGGGCTGCAGACCCCACGCTGGGAGAATAGATTTATTCCGGGACCCTTGTAGTCCCTTACAGCTCTTTTGGTTTTATAAATGAATCTTTTGTTACATCACACCATCTCCCACGAGGAGCTCTCAAGTGGCGAAGTTGCTGCTGACGGTGCTCCTAGTCTATCCTCTACACAACCCCACTAAGTAGGGGATTATATGTGGGGAAACCCAGGACTTTCTCCCAACCTGCATGCAGTTAACCTGTGGAACTCCGACACAATGATGTGGCAACAAATTCTTACTCAAGACTGCTTTTAAAGGGGGGCGGGTAACGCTGCAATCCTAAACTTCCATATCTGGGAGTAAGCCCCATTTAATTCAATAGCACTTAACCTCCGAGGAGGCATGCTTAGGCTTGCACTACTGAAACATGTTCCACGAGGTGGCAGCAACACAGCTGTCAACTTTTCTCTTTTCTTGCGAGGAACCCTATTCGGAATAAGGGACTTTCCCTTAAAAAAAGGAAAACGTTGACAGCTATGGGCAGGAAGAAGGGGGGAAGCAGCAGGCTTGGGACGAAATCAGAGCTTACCTAGCTTAACGCAATACCAGTGGTTTACCCGGAGAGATGAAATTAGGGAGCTGAAACAGTGAACAGAAGCACTGCACACTACTTTAACTTACAGGGCCACAGATGCCTGCTGGTATTTTTATATTCATTGTAAACCACTGTGCTAATTTGTTTTGAAGAGCAAGTGGTGTGTGAGGGGGTAATTTAAAAAATACAACGGGCTACTGCAGGGTGCTGGACTGGATGGACATTTGGCCTGACCCAGCATAGTTCTTGTGCTCTTAAGGGAAGACAGAATAGATTTGCATCCACGTAAAGGTAAAGGGACCCCTGACCACTAGGTCCAGTCAGGACCGACTCTGGGGTTGCGGCGCTCATCTCGCTTTATTGGCCGAGGGAGCCAGCATACAGCTTCCGGGTCATATGGCCAGCATGACTAAGCCGCTTCTAGCGAACCAGAGTGGAAACGCCGTTTACCTTCCCACCGGAGCAGTACCTACTTGTCTACTTGCATTTTGGCGTGCTTTCGAACTGCTAGGTTGGCAGGAACAGGGACTGAGCAATGGGAGCTCACCCCGTCGTGGGGATTTGAACTGCCGAAGGTCGGCAAGTTCTAGGCTCTGTGGTTTAACCCACAGCACCACCCTTTGCATCCACATATATTCACACAATTGCTTGTTTTGGGAAATGGGTAAGTTTTTATTGTGTTTTCTGCACTGTTACCACCCAGCAGAAATCAGGCAAGGATGAGGTGGCACTAGAGGTAACAGAAGTAGCATATGTCCAACTGTAGTTCTTGGACATTATAAATTTGGTCTGCCTACAACAAATTTGTGAAGGTCTGATAGAACAATGGAGTAAGAGACACTTCTGAAATGAAACAAAGACATGATAAAGGTTACATTTAAACAGGCGGAGATGATGGTAGCTGCTGCACCATCCCTACTTCAACCTTTTAAGAGGCACTACTACTGTCATAACTCACATCCTCCTCTCCAGCTCAGAATGCAATTCTAGGCATGACTGGAGAGATATTTCCCTCAGAACTAAATGCAAGATCAAAGCTGTAAAAACAGAGGAACATTCTTAAAGGGAGCAAGGGCATTTCATAAAAGATCAAAGTTGCTCTAAACAAACTTGGTTCCAAGGAACTACAAATTCCTTATAACAAAAGCTCAGGGAGAAAGGGAACACTTTTTGAAACACCCCTTATGAAAAGAGAGAGAGAATGAATAACCAGACAAAGGAAAAAACCAAGAAAATGCTTTATTACAATTTAATTCTGCATAATTTAAAAATAACTCCGTTAGTCGCCATACAAATTTATTTTTTAACTATAAAATCAGTTGCCAGTGTATGTTTCAGTACCACACAGTCTCAGATTCCCCTTGCACATTAAGGCACATGTGGCACACCCATCAACCACGTAAAACCTCAACCTAGAGAAATTCCTTCCAACGGGCAGATCAGACAGCTCTTTCACCTTGGCCCCTGCAGCACCCAGAATTATTTCTGCAAGGCAGATGAAGAAAGCTTTGCAAGTTTTTAGGGCCTGCACATTCTACACAAACATTCAAGTAAAAAACAACAACACCTATTGGCCTGCAGAGCCTAGTCCACAATATTTCTGGGCCTAAAGGCACCAGAGCCTAACACAGTTATGATTTTATTTGATGTTCAAAAAAGCATTTGGATCCAGAGATTAGACCAAACCATATTTAACTGTGTTCCCTAGTCACCAAGAATGTGTCCGTCTCCACTTTAAATCCTGAGAATGGTCAGATCACAGCCAAAGGACCCAGGCTATGTGGGGAGGAGAAGAAAATACCCAATTTCAATTGTAGTGATCTAGTCAGGTTAGCCTCAACTCTTAGGACTTCTAGGTGCAGATTTTGTTCAACCATGGTGTGAACTACACTGGCTTTGCACCTGGTCTTAGTTATCTGTCTAGCTCCATTACGCCTGCATTTTATTGGCATCAATACCGAGGACAGCTCACAAGTACTGCGATTCTAAAGTCAGGCAAATTTTGCTCTCCATTTAGACACACCAGATTTGTAATCAGAACAATCGTCATATAAAAACATAAATAATTCACTTCGAAATGGTGCTGAGCTTAAAAAAAAAAAAGGAACAGAATTCTGCTCAGTATTGTTTTGTTCCTTGGCAGCAATGCAGCATACCTGTGGAGAAAACACTCATTTCTCAAGAACTGCAATTAACAAACTTGTTGATCAAATAAATAAGCTATCCTTGGCCAGAGAGATGCCATAGAGCATCAGGCTCCCAATAAACTAAAGATCTTGAATATGGCCACAAATCATCATAAGTAAAAAAAGTTCTTTAATGCCACTAGATTAAATCAGCTGTGGTGCTAGAAATGCATGTTTTCTTTTTAAAAAGCACTTGCACATGTTTTTTTTTCCCAAGAAAGGGAAGTTAATATTTCAGTGAAAGTTAAAACCCTGCCTATATGCACCTATATTGGGTACCTATGTCCTAAAGAGGTCAACAAACCAGTGCAACATTTTAATAGCATTTACACCTGAAAGTTTAGAAGGCAAGAAATTACTGATATTTTCACCTGCAGGAGAAAACATAGTACTAATGAAAAGGCACAGAAATACAGTACTGCTTTGTAGCATTGGCAATTATATTAAAAAGGCAGGCGGGGTGTAGTGAGCAAATGAGACCTTCTGCTCTAGAGCAGGCAGATCTCTGCCATCTATACCACATTCATAAGATTTACGGTCAACCACAACATTTGGGGAAGGAGGCATATGCTGAGGAAATGGTGGGCACTGCCACAGTGCCCATGGACATAAAGGCCAGCCAGTCCAGAGTTTATATAAGGGTACCTGTAGCATAGCAGTAAGCCTTCAACAGTATAAAACATACCTAAAATCAAGTGAGTGGGCACACTTCATTGTGGGGTTTAGTTGGCCTGGCAGCGATGCCATCAGGGCATCTTCCTACAGCAGGCACAGCAAGAGTATAATCTTGGAGTGATGGACTCTTATGGCAGGCTGAGAAAGGAAATCTCATCCTGTGGAGGGCAAGCTCAGCTTTAAAAGGATATGTGGCAAAGTCAGCTTTTGAAAGGATGCCTTGGCTTAATCACACAGCTGAGGGACACCCTCCAGAAACAGTAAGGAGCTGCATTGTAAAGCCCAGTTTTCCAACCCTGAAAGCAAAAAGGGACCAGCTCCCAATCCCAGAACAAGTTTGTGGAACCTGCATCCAATTCCACAAAGAGGAGCAGAGTAGTTTTGATCTTATTGAAAGCCCTCTCAGTTTCTAAATCTCTGTTACCACATGTGGTGCTTGCATCCCACAGCGGAGACATTATAAAATTCAGAACATGTTCTCAAACACTCTTGGCAAATTGACACAGTTACTGGAAAGGCACAGCCCTATCTATACAAAAGACAGCTAACTGATGAAGAAATTGTTAGGAAAAGCAACAGTGGCACATGAATCAAAACAGATTACTGTCTCCTTCAGAAAGGACTGTATCTTAGGTTTGTATAGCAAAGAAAGCACTTGTCTTGGACAGTCTCTCTTGGCTGCAGCTCTCCTCCACTGAAGAGATGGAGAATTAGGTAAGCATAGACACTGAGAATATGGCAGATAGGGTGATCTTAAAACTTGGAATTGATGTCTTTTGTTCCAGTCTGCTGGAACTGGCACCTGAACTGCAAGAGTACTTGCGGAAAGAAATATATCTCTTTAGAGCCATTAGTGCAAGATGCAATTAGATTAAGGAGGCAACCTTCAAAACAACCCAAAGCCCTCAATCCTTACTCCACGTTCCTTGGCGACTACAACAGAAGGCACTTCTTGGAGTTCTTCTTTGTCACAGGGTATAAAACGGCACGCACAGCTTCAGCAAAGACTTCTCTCACCCCCTCCTGGTTCAGCGCTGAACATTCCAAATATTTGACGGCTCCAATCTGCTTGGCCAGCGATGTCCCCTGCTGGGGGGTGGTGGGGCCCAGGCTCTGCTCCTTCAGCTTCTTCACCGTCTCCGTGTTACTTCTCAAGTCCTTCTTAGTGCCAACAAGAAGAATCGGCACATTTGGGCAGTGGTGAGACACCTCAGGGTGCCATTTGTGCCTCACATTTGCGTACGAGGAGGGGCTCCCAATGGAGAAGCAGATGACGAAGACATTGGTCTGAGGATAGGAGAGGGTGCGCAGGCGGTCATATTCCTCCTGGCCTGCCGTGTCCCAGAGATTCAGACTAACCATCCTGCCATCAACAGTCATCTGAGCGCTGTAGTTGTCGAACACCGTGGGAATGTATTCCTCAGGGAATGCATTGGTAGTGTAGCTGATGAGCAAGCAGGTCTTCCCCACAGCTCCATCGCCAACAACCACACACTTTATCGTTTGCATTCTTCTGATCTGAAGGGAAGAGTCCTGCACAAAGAAAGGAAGAAGTCAGAGGAAGCCAAACTCAGTTGGGAGAAAAATACTGGACCAAGCCTCCAGTATTGCTAGGAGACTTATGCAATAACTCAGAAACCAAGTTATGGACATGCATTCCGCACCCACCCTTCTCCAGAGACGACTCACTTCCCACTTGCCCAGGGGACAGCAAAGCCAAAGAGAGGCAGACTCAGGCCTCTACCATCAGCCAATGGCCACAGGGAGGCTTCACCCTCTGCTGTCCAGGAGAAAATCATGGCAAGATGGAAATAAAACCTGGTCCCACCCTATCAGCCAAGGGAAGTGTAACTGAAAGGAGCTGGTTTCCCACCTTCCTGCCTCAAAACGTAAGGTTTACGGGGATGGGCCACATCTCAGCGGTGGAGTATCAGGAAGAAAGTCCCAGGTCTGCAGCAACTCCAGGTAGGGCTGAGAAAGGCTCCCTGTCTGGAACCCTGGAGAGCCTCTGCTAGTCACCACAGACAGTACTGAGCTAGGTAGACCAAGCGTTTGATTTGGTGTCAGGAAGAATCCCCATGTTCTTTAGTCTCCAATTGCAAGTTGCCCTGAGACTGCAGAGCTGAAAAGAGGCACTTTCTAGCTACATGCCTCGGCCAGGAGACTGAAGGGCTGCTGAGCTGGATAAGCTGCCTTGAACGGCAAAATATATTCAAAATTGCGAATGACGTGTAACAGTTCCTAAAGAAACCACAAACAGATTGAGAGGATTCTGTTTTGTCTATTGTACCTTTTGTTTTAGTACAGTGCCTTTAACAGTAAACTGCATTAGGAGAAAAGTACACTAGGAGAAAGCAGAATACGAACGTATTAAATATGCAAGCATTTAAAAGAACCACAACCACAGTAAGGAGCTCATTTTTCAGAAGTTATGCAAGGAGAAAAGAGAAACCAGCCAGGAATGAGCCAGAAGCAATCAGAGAACAACCCACTACCATCACCACCCCCCAAAAACCCAGGAAGCTGTCTTACACAGCACAGGAGCTTTTTCTTGACCTAGTTTAACAAACACTTTTTAAAACCATGTTCCGGGGAGCTAGAATCTACTCCTAAGCAAACCATGCATCTGAACAAGACCAGGTCTGCCTGATGTATTTTGTAAAACTCCAGAGATTGTAAAACACCATGACTTGTTGTCTCAACGTAAAAAAGGTAAAGGGACCCCTGACCATTAGGTCCAGTCGTGACTGACTCTGGGGTTGCGGCGCTCATCTCACTTTACTGGCCAAGGGAGCCGGCGTACAGCTTCCGGGTCATGTGGCCAGCATGACAAAGCCGCTTCTGGCAAACCAGAGCAGCGCACGGAAACGCCGTTTACCTTCCCGCTGGAGCGGTACCTATTTATCTACTTGCACTTTGACGTGCTTTCAAACTGCTAGGTTGGCAGGAGCAGGGACCGAGCAACGGGAGCTCACCCCATCGTGGGGATTTGAACCGCCGACCTTCCGATCAGCAAGTCCTAGGCTCTGTGGTTTAACCCACAGCGCCACCTGTGTCCCTTGTTGTCTCAACATACATTCACCCTAAACTCACACACACACTTTTTGGTTTGTCAGTAACAGAGCAATCCTAACCCTTGATCTATGTCATGGGTCAGTAAGCTAAGGCCTGTGGGCCAGATCAGGCCCAATTGCCTTCTGGATCCGGCCCGCGGACGGTCCTGGAATTGCCACTTGGATCAGCATGATCATTCGTGCTGTGCCTTTTTTTTCTTTTTTTTTGCAATTCCCCCCCCCCCCCGGGGCACCTTTTCCCCCTCCTCTCTCCCTCCTCCGGGCTTCTCCCTGCCCTGTGGAGGAAGGGAGCTGGGCTTTGATTGGTGCCAGCCAATCCAAAGCCTTGCCGCCCGTGCACTGAGGCACGGCCCAGACTCGCCACCCGCCTGCCAGCCTCTCCGTCCATGGCTGCATTGTAGGCATCATGACAGGAGTGTCACGGGGCTTTGGCTGGAGCTTGGAGTGCCTGCTGGCCCCGCACCAGGTACCTGGGAAAGCTGGCCTAGAAAGGAGAGGCACCACCACCGGCTCCCAACCGCAGGCAGAGCTGTGGAGGAGGTAGGAAAGTAGGGGAGGGGCTGGGGGAGAGAGAGAAGCGCCCCTCCGCCGTGTGCGTGCGTGCATGCATGCGTATGTGTGCACGCGCGCATGCATGCGCAGTCCGGTCCACCACAAGGTTTGAGGGGTGGTGAACCGGCCCCCTCCTAAAAAAGTTTGCTGAGCCCTGATCTGTTGTTGGAAGGGGATTAAGAGTGCAGTGATTTCCCTCTGCCAGCAGGGGGGTCCTCCCTTGCGCCTGCCAACAGTGCAGATTATTGACAGGATACCACTTGTGGTATTTGGGCAGCCAGTGTAAAGCCTTGGAATGGGGCAGGATACAGGAAGAGCTGGTCTAGACAAAGATTTGCTGGATTCTAAACTGCTCCATCAACTGGAGAGGGGTCCAATTCAGAGCTGGCTCAGCAAATATTAAGACAAATACTGCCCCCCTCCCCTACACAAAAAAGACTTCTGCCCTGGTCAGTACATGGCTAGTTTTCAGATATCGCAGTGGAATAACCCCTACTGCTCCCCAGCCAAGAGTTAGCATTGGCCCCTGATTGTTAGAAAAGTTTTCCTGGTTGCTGAACCAAAGTTTTTGAATAAACAGCAAAGGAACAAGCCAGATACTCTGTAATAAGCTTCTAGCAATCTTGAGCAGTCTTAACTTTGGTTCTCTACCAGCAGAAATTCTCTACATTGAAAATGACTGCAAGAGAAACATCTTCTGCTTTGTTAAATCTGAACTATCTGTCAGCTGCTCTGGTGCAATCTAGGACCCAATTCAGCAGTCCAAGACCCACAACAGCTTAGAACGCAACAGCTGTGATGGGTGCTCAGAACGTTTCCTCTCTCAGCCAGCACCAGAGGCACGGAGGCCTTCTGTGAATACACAAAGAACTGTTGAGAAGGAAGCCAAGAGCAGATTATTCTTAACAATGAATGGTCCAGCAGGAATTAAGGGGCTTGAGCTGCAAACACGTTAATACCAAATATATGTGAAGAGTTCAGGATGAAAGCAATGTGCAAAGCTCAGTGCAGGCCTCGTCACTCTGGAAAGTTTCAGAATGACTTTTAGCATGAAAAATTCAAATTCACCAGAGACAATTTGGGGATGGGGCGGGGAGTCCATTTTCTGACAGGACACTTCCCAGCACTTTCCCAATGGACTTGGTGGAGCCGCATATCACTCCCAAATATAAACCAAAAGCCTGCACGCTTTCAAGCTGGAACTGCCAAGCTAGCCCAAACAAGAAACAACTTGTCAGCCTCTTTCTTTGGAAGGTGCTACTTAGCTCCCAGGATGCAGTTTCCTGCTGAGCGAGAAACCCTCTTAGAAGATAACGCAGCCCATTCCAAGAGACTAACAGCTGAACATGTATTAGCAGGGCAGCTCTCCAGAGAGCAACTCAGTCAACCACTCTCTGCAACCTTTGGCTCAAGTCCCTTCACTTAAAGCAATTGCTCCAGTTCCCCAACAAATCACCAATCTCCTTTTTGGGGATGGGGGGGGGGAGAACACTGGCACTGGAGTTCCCTGTTCACACAGCAGCAATCATTCACACTGAAGCTCTATCCAATCTGAACTCCCAAAATGTCCTTCCACCATAATCTTGCTTGAATAGTTCATACTAGCCGCAAACAAGCAGCTGGAGTCTGAGACCCAAAATTTTGTAACTGCCAGTGCAAAGACAGTTGCACTAGTGTAAGGGCAAGAATCACAGTTGCGCAATATGAAATCCAGCACAACGGTTGCACTAGTGGAATTTTTTTTGTGGAACAGGAAGTAATGGGACTTCTGTTGTGCAACCAGCCACGAGAGCCAAACCAATATCCTGCATCTTCTTGTGTGACATTTAACTTGAATTCCTCCCCATATATTTTAAGTTTTATGGACTGCTGTTTCTGTGAAAGTTGCTAACATATCTGGAGTCTTCCCTAACCTGGAACCTTGCAGATGTTCAAAACTACCCCTCTCATCATTCCTGACCAGTGACTATGCTAGCTGGGCTGGATGGGAGCTGGAGACCCACAATGCCTGGAGAGCACCAATTTGGGGAAGCCTGGATCCATGCAATTGCATATGGGAGGAATGTTTGCCATTGAGGGAATGCAGTCACTTTCAAGGGAAAACTAGGAAGCTGTGATTAAATGAAAGGGGAGCACTGGTGTGGTATAGAAGGCAGCCTACAAAATCTGGGAAACTGGACTCCTGCCCAGTCCTGTATCTTTCCAGATTCAATCCCACCACTCTAGCCAATAACTGATCTCAGGCTTGCAAAGATCTCTGCCACAGACACTAAAGAGCTATCTCGTCAAGCCTGGACAAGATGGAGCTAACCAGCTCAGCTTCATATACAGAAGTGTGTAAAATGTCACATTCTATCTCAACTATCATATACCACAGGCTCAGCAAGGACAGCCGCCAGTTACAAAAAAATGGCTAGAAATTTTACTGTGATAAGGGAACCTTGGTCTGCCCAACATCTAAACATCCACATGTAAATTTCTGCTAGTGTAATAACAAGCAAAGGTGGCCAGAATATTCCCCGCCCCCCCAAAATGGAATCAGTTTGCTAGTTATCTTCATTAAGAGTGAAATCCTATATCCACTTATTGTATTTATTTATCTATCTATCACCTTTAACACACATATCATGATGGTGCAGAAAATACAAAATACAATGAAAACAACTGGGAAGGAAGCCCCAGTGAACTCAATGGAACTTATATGTAAGGAATTGTGTTGTTAAGAGTGCTGGTTTAGGGAATTTCTTGGCCACACTTTATCTAAGGCCAACAGTTTATAACCAGCATCTATTTTATTATTATAAATTATTTATTTCATTTACAAATCACATCCTACAAAGCATCTTTACCAACTCATTCACTTTCCCCAGCAAATGTCTTTCACTCGTCACATCTCTATAATGCACAGACTTCTCCCCCCATACCCCACACCAAAAAACAGTATTCCATGATGCACTGCAAGAACAATATAGCAGTGACTTGTATAGATATTCAATATAGCTTTGAAGATTACATTTGAAAACATAACTGTAACAATAGTGTCACAAGATCAGTTTTGTATGCTTCCTGCTAGAAGGAAGAGAGTGCTGGGTTATGGAGCCAGGGTGTCCAGGTAGGAGCAACGCCCTGGTAGCAAAACTGCATGTGCAGCAGGACCCAAGCTCCAACAGCCCTCACTTTCCCTAGCTATTCCATCCTCACTAATGTCAGCAGCTCAAACTGCAGCAATGACTGTGAGTTCAGATCAGCCTGGTATCCCAAACACCCTCCCTGCAAGGCACATAATATGCTGTCAAAAGCTGCCACACCTCCAGGGAGAGATAAGGTGACAAACTGTAAACAGTCAATTCAGATACATTGTACAAAAAACCACTTCCTCACCCACTCTGCTTCAGTCCTCCCCAGTGGTTGCTGTACATGGCAAGCAGCTTTGCATTTGCTGCTGCAAGGTGAGAGGAGCCCCGCCACAGATTGTGCATACAAAGGATTTGCTGCTCACACATGTCCCCCTGTGTGCTAGCCATATTCAAGCCATATTGAAAAGGAGCTGGGAAGGAGGGTGTATGTGCACACTGTGTCGTTAAGATTCCTACATAAATTGTAGCTAAATTCAGATGAAAGCAGAAAAATTATCCAATTAAATATAAAATCAATATTTTGACAACTCTGCATCCTGTTTCTGTAAGCTGATATACAAGTTTTAATGTGATGTCTGCTTACTGGATCAATAAAATAAAAGACAATTTGATGCTACCCAGACTATATGGAAGTAGCCAGTGTAAGAGAGTGCCAGTTCTGAAATTTAAATGACAGAGCATGGAGTTGGGGGTAGATCATAGAAGGGTTACCAAGTCCCAAGCACCCTTTGTGGGTGGGACAAAAGCGTCACGTGATCACCAGTTCAATTTGACACACTTGAACAAAGTCTAGCTGGCCAGTCACCAGAAAGAAAGAAAGCAGCCTTATGCCCCAGGGAGGTACACAAGCTGGGTGGAGAAGCAGCAGCCATGCCTCACTGCTTGTGCTCTGGCCTCTCATCCACAAGCAAAACCATCTCTGGATCATGCAGCTGTGTAACAAGGAATGCAAGAGCTGCCAAAGAGCAAGGGGAAGACCTATCCTACCTTAGAAAAAAGAAGCCCTGAGTGGGTGCCAGTGTTCGAAACTCCCATTGTTCTAGGTGCATTTTGCGACAGGGAATTTCATTAGTGTGAGCAGTTTCTGAGCTCTGGACACAGTACTGCACCTAAGATTTCAGATTAAAACTGCAGAATGGAAGAAAAGGAGGAGCGTTTTCTGCCTCCCCACTTCCAGCTACTCTTTGAAGACTGGAGGAGAGACCCTCTTAAGAATATTAGGGAGGTGGGCAGAAGGACTAGACCATATGAAAAATGAACATAATATTTTAGCTGCAGTTTATTCATTTTCAGCTTTGTATTCTTGTTATTAAAAAAGTGCGCCTAGACATTTCTTTGTTGTGCCCGTAACTTAGGTTTAAGGTGCCATTTAGCTCCTAGCTTTCATATTTCAGTTTTTAACACTGACGGATGCCTTGCTAAGCATCTCTGCAGCACCCAAAATGCATTGCAGGTGGCCAACTTTTCTCTAAACCTACTTCGGCATGTTTAATAACAGTTTGATGCACAAATCACAGCAATTTGGGAAAGCACAAATCACAGCAATAGGAAAAGTTTTACCTGTTAATTTCTACACCTCTGGCTGCTGTACAAGCACAGGAGCAGACCAAGTTGGTCAGCTGGCAACTCTAGTCAATGCATTTGATCAATGGTCCCCCGCACCCACAGTGAATAAAGATGAAGACCTCCCCTCTTCTCCACCATCACCAACAGTATCTTTTGGTCCCCTTTATTAGAACATTTTTCAAAGCCTATTAGAAATGCAACAAAAGACCTCAGGTGGGCAACACCTTTATTAGGATCAATAAAAAGGTGTCCATGTAGAGAACAAGTTCTCAAATTCTCCAGAACTGTCAGGAAAATGTTAAAATGTTTGCAGAGGGGGAGAAGAGAGAGAGAAGTAGAAGTGCATAATGTTGAAGGCACAAATCCTGCAGCTTACAACAGCAGAAAGTGTTAATGTCTATTACAAATAGAAAACTCTGGGGCTTTAACAATATTGCTCTCTCTTCTCCCCAGCTCCTCCCTTGTTATTTTTCTCAACTTTTTCAAGCTGGACCTTATGCAAGACAAGGTGGGTGGGTGAGCATAGAGACCAACAGAGATGAAGGACAAACATAATATACCTGGAACTCAGGATTATGCTTCATGCATCTGATGAAGCAGATTGTAGCTCAGTGACATTTATGTCACAGTAAGATTTGTCAGTCTTCAAGCTGCTACAAGACTCTGTTATTTGAGCATGATATCCAAAGACTACATTCTGAAGTATTGGGAGAAACTTTCATTGGTTAAAAGACCAATATAAACTGCAGCCTCTGGACATTAGGGAAACAAGCACTGGCTTTATACAGTCAAACCATTAAGAACCTAGCCCAGCACTGTCCACTCTGACTTACAGCAGCTTCCAGAGTTTCAGGCAAGGATCATTCTCAAGACTCTGTGGAGAAGCAGGGATTGAGCAAGGGACCTTCTGCATGCAAAGCAGATGCCCCACCACTGAGCTGCATCTCTTTTACCTGCTAATTAATATGAAATTTCATAGCAGCCTCCAAGTTCATGATTTATTTTCAAAGTTAAGCCGCAGTGGTGAACCAGTTCAGCTGCTTGCCTCTGATCTAGTCAACATGAATCACAGCAAGTTCAGTTTTGTCTGCACTGACAGGCAGCAGCTCTCTAGGATTTAAGGCAGGGTCCTCTCCTGGCCCCACCTGGAGATCTCAGGGATCAAAAGCAAACTCTTTTCCCCCTACTGATACTGCTAATGAACAGAGGAAACTGCCTTATACCGAGTCAGGCCAATTCTTACTCTGCCCACTCTGTTACAGGCCTAAGGCTGGCCCAGCAAGAAGGTACTGGCTGGCGGCAGATCTACAGGATTCCAGGCCTGGTACATTCCCAGCCCTCCCTGGTGGAGTGGAGGATTGAAGCTGTATGCAAAGCAGATGCCAAAGCCCTTCTCCAAGCCCCAGACCTTGATTTTTGCTGGGTTTTTCACAGAACTGTAGAGTTGGAAGAGACCAACTAACCCATGTAGTGATTGCAACCCCCTGCAGCAATGCAGGAATCCTTTGCCCGACATGGGGCTCGAACCCACAGCTCTGAGATGAAGAGTCTCCCACACACACACACAAATTATTTTTTATTAATTTCCCAAACGATTACAAACAAAACCAAATTAAATTAATGCAATACAGTTTCTTAAAATCACGTTTCTCGCTCCTGTCCCGAACACACGATCGCCATCCTTTTCCTCGCGTTGCCGCATCATTTCTCATTTACAGTCCGGCGAGCTGAGATTAAAGGTCTTAAGGCTCTCCCAGCTGAGCTACCCCACCAGCCTCCCCATACAGACGGCAGCAAGCCCCCTTTGCCCTGAACGTGACCATTCACCCCATCTAGCTCAGCAGGGCCCGCCCAGACCGGCAGCAATCAATCAGATCCCCCCCCCCGCATCCTCTTGGCGATTGCCAGCGGGGGCTGAAACGGCGGCCACAGATTACACCAAGCCGTCTCGGCCCCACCCCACCCCCGGCACTCTGACCACTGGGCCCTTCTCCTCCAGCATTGCCTTGCACTGACTGGCAGCAGCCCTGCCTCCAGAGAGGCGATTCCCAGTCTTCCTCTGCTTGCAAGGAAGGTGCTCAGACACTGGGCTGGGGGGGGGCTTCCTCATCGTGCCCACCCCCCGGAGCCCCCTCTGAGCCCGCAAGAGATTTTAAAATAGCCCCCCTCCCCCATCCTGTCAGGCCTGAGGGCGGCGGCCACACAGCGGGAAGCAAGCGCTCCCCCCACCCCCACCCTCCGAACCCCCTGCTTCGCGAAGGGAAGCCGGCCTGGGGCTCCGGGTCTTACCTTGGGGTCCCCCCTGCTCTCTCTCTCTCGCTCGCTCTCTCCCGTCAGCTGCAACCGCCGCCGGCCGAAGAGAAGCTGTATCCGGCTGAGGGAAACCGCCCCCACACCTCCGCCGCAGCCCGGCCTCGATTCTGCGCACGCGCGCGCTGCCCGCCCTCCTTTTCGGAACGGCCCGCCGGGCACACATACACACACACACACACACACAGCCCGAACCTACGGTGGCCGGGAGCCAGCCGAGCTTCCTCCGGCGTCCGCTCAGGGCTGACTTCCGTCCTCTCTCTTTTCCCGCCTCGGTCTATGGTTTTCCTTGCGTAGGGGAGGCTTCCGTGGCCAGCGACTGGGGTTGATGGGAGATGTAGTTTCCGCGGCTTCCCAGACTGAAAGAGGGCATTAGCTAGCCTACCTCGCAAGGAGGTTGTGGAGATTTGGAAAAACAAAAAACGGTTGCAGGCATTAAGTCTGGTTTGGAAACGTAGAGAGTTGTGCGGGAACTCTGAGGGGGGAAAGAAGCCTCTTCCCCAAGAGAGGAGGTCGCCTGGCATAGCTCAGCAGCTCTTTCTAATATTTTGAATTATTGTGATTTTACTGAATTGCTGATGAATTTATCATCGAGTTATTTATATGTTACTGTATTCAATGTTATAGTGTTTACAATGTGTGTGTGCAGTGCTGTTGCGATTATTGTGAGCTGCCATTGACACTGTCATGTGGGGATCCCTTGCAGACGACGGCCACAGTGCCTGGAGACAGTCAGGTCATGTATCCAGAACAGTGCCTAGGGGAGGAATGGCTGCTGGGAGGAGCGCAGAGAGAAGAAACGCCTTGCTGCAGATGCAGCAACACAATCAGATACCTTCATCTGCCCCACCTGCAACAACACATGTCTCTAACGTATCGCTCTCTGCAGCCATAGCAGGTGCTGTAATTCTCCAGTGCTTAGACTTTACCCTTAATGGCACATTTTTCCATTGTCTTGCAAGACTGATGGATGCTGACAATAACAGCTTTGAGCTCAACATTTGTTGTTGGAAAAGCAGAATACAAATATTAAATCAAGATCAAATCATTAATTTGATCAATTCATCAGCTAAAAACACATGTGATGAATCAGTTAAGAAGGAATTTCTCCACTCAGATGACAGCCCTAGGAATAAGACATGCCTGTGTGACCTTAGGCCAGTTTCGACTGAGGTGATGGCTGAGGTTTTTGAGACCATACATGAAATCAGCAGCACAAACATCATGCATCCCTGCTCCATTACTCATTTACTCAGAAGGAATGATCCCTGAGTTCAGAGAGGGTGACCACACAATCCAAATAATGTATACAGTGGTACCTCGGGTTACATACGCTTCAGGTTACATACACTTCAGGTTACAGACTCCGCTAACCCCGAAATACAGTGGTACCTTGGGTTACATATGCTTCAGGTTACATACGCTTTAGGTTACAGACTGCACTAACCTAGAAATAGTACCTTGGGTTAAGAACTTTGCTTCAGGATGAGAACAGAAATCATGCTCCGGCGGTGCGGCAGCAGTGGGAGGCCCCATTAGCTAAAGTGGTCTTTAGGTTAAGAACAGTTTCAGGTTAAGAACGGACCTCCAGAACGACCTCCGGAACGAATTAAGTACTTAACCCGAGGTACCACTGTACTCAGAAGTAAGTCCTATTGAATTCAGTGGGGTGTTGGAACGCAGGTGGTGCGGAGGGTTAAACCACAGAGCCTAGGGCTTGCCGATCAGAAGGTCGACGGTTCGAATCCCCGTGACGGGGTGAGCTCCCGTTGCTCGGTCCCTGCTCCTGCCCACCTAGCAGTTTGAAAGCACGTCAAAGTGCAAGTAGATAAAAAGGTACCGCTCCGGCAGGAAGGTAAATGGCATTTCCGTGCACTGCTCTGGTTCACCGGAAGCGACTTATGCGGCCACATGACCCAGAAGCTGTACACCGGCTCCCTCGGCCAATAAAGCGAGATGAGCGCCGCAACCCCAGAGTCGGCCACAACTGGACCTAATGGTCAGGGGTCCCGTTACATTTACTAAATAGGGGTTAGGGTTACACTCTTTCTCTCTAGGGGCATATGCCTGAACACCCTCGTCCATTCACAACATCTGGGGTTCAATCACCTCATCTTCCAATGTCATGCATGCTATCATCTGCCAGCTATGTTCTGTGGAAAAAAATTAATGGTCACAAATTTTGGCATCAGGTATGACAATATTTAAAAGCCCTTTGGGGGGAACATTTCAACCTTCCAGTTCTTTCTGTAAGTGATTCTAGAGAGCTCATCCTAGAGCAATTTCAACAGGAGGCTGCAACATGAAACTGCTGAGTTACAAGCTATCAAGAGGTTCCACACTATCACATCTGATTGAATCGAGATAAATGATGTTTAATTCATATTTGTTCATTTCCTTGTCAATGTCAGAATGCCTGTGTTATCAACAACTTGCCTATGTTACATAATTATCACCGCCTGTGTTTTTCTGCATTTCATGCAGTTAAGGCAGACATTCATTTATCACCCTGATTTCTTAGTTCCAGTAGACAATTCAAGCACCAAAGCATGATGTCACTGGTATGGCAGAACAGAGGCAACGTGTATATTCCTGCATGGACATGGGAACATAAAGCATTTCCATTCACACTTCCTATACTTCTACATGCTGGCGCCCAGCAGCTGTGGCCATCCAGTGATTCACTCATACTAGGCCACAGGAGAACAAGGTGGTAGAAAGCACATATTTTTGCATTCAAAATGTTCCTGGTTCAATCCCTAGCACCTTTTCATCCAGAGCTGGTACCTCTCTGAGGTAGTTTCCAGGTTATCAGCTTATTGAGTATTCATCCTGCTTTCTTTGCAGGGAGATTAGATGACATCAGATATTTCTTAAGCATTCATTCTGCTTTGTTTGTCGGGAGATCACAAGATGTTGTGTCAAGCAGTTGCTGCCCCCATATCAGCCCAGATACATGCTATTGGGCTAGTTATGTGTGCTTTCTGAGTGACACATCGTTTCCCATCAGGGAAAATGAAAAGCTAGCTAAAGTTGAGATGGTGACAGGGAAAAGAACACAAATTTGTGGCCAGCCTGCTGAAAACAACAGCTCTTGCAAAAGCTAACGTGCATATGCTCTCTTATGACATACCACTTCCAGAACATAGCACTTTCAAGGTAATACTTTCAAGGTAATACCTTGAAAGGTGTTACCTTACTTGTCATATCACCCATGGCCACGCAGGCAGGCAGGCTTTGTTCCTTGGCAACCTGCTTCCAGGAACTCCAGAATTCTCACAGGTCACCATGTGCCTGAAGGACACTGTATTGAACCAAAGGTGAAATTTTCCAGAAGCTCTGCAAGCGCCATCTTGGTATTCAAGATAACCCTACAATTAATTGGTAGTCGTTGCAAGAATGAGCTCATATATGTTTATGTTCCCTTGCTTTGATGTATGCTAACGAGCTTGCTTTGATGTATACTAATGAATTTGCTTTGATGCTGCGCTTATCTGCGGACCTTGGGATGTTGGGCTCTAGGCCCAGAGAGGGGAGAGGCTTTGGACAGTTGCCACCTATGGCCTCACCAGCCAGGTGTGAGGGGAGGTTCTGGACAAATTGACGCAAGCTGTCTTTTGTGTAAGTAATGCTTAGCATATTAGCACTTTGCAGGCAGGTCATGATGACCTCTCTCTGTTGCTGTTTCCATCCCATGTCTGTAAAGACTGTGAGGCTCTGCATGCTGTGTTGTGAGTTTATACCTTTCTTTTAATAAAGCACTTAGAACAGGCCATTCTGGAGTTGTCTCCATCCTTCTTTAGTATCCCTGCATCAAACCACTTTGGGCCTGCAGCTCAGAACAGACAGAGCATACTCTTCTCCTAGTTTCTATGTAGGTCAGGGTAGGGGGCTCAGTTTCAGGAGCTGAATGCAGCTCTCCAGCCCCCTTGGGACTTTCTACAGCCCCCCCTCCCCCCATCACACACAGACATCCTCTACTGGCCCTGCTTTGCACCTTCATGGAGTCTTTTTGCCTGGCCTGATTGCTACAATGAAGTTTGATAATGCTTCTTGCATGCCTGGATGGAGGAGAAAGCGTGTGCACAAGCAAGCCTACTGTGCGAAGGTAAAATTTACATTAATTGGTCTGCCCAGTTTTGCCTCTGGCCGAGCCCACCATTGGCATATGCCAAGAAGGTAGGTCTTTGAGAAAGGTGTTCTCCACCCTGGCATCAGGCTGTTCTCGTTTTCCAACTCTGTGAAGTAGTCATTTCAATGGATAGTTATTATCACCACTTCTCCAAGCCTGCAAACTGACCCTTGCACAGCTTCAACGCCCCCAAAAATTCCCTCCAACGCCTGAAACTGTTCAGGTGGATCAAAATTCTGCTAGGGGCAAACATACATTTCCCTTGCTTCTGCTCCTTCTACATCCTTTCCCTTTCTGAAAATGGTAGGAGCACCAGAAGAGACTGGCTGCTGCATCAGTCCCAAAGTCCATGTAGCCCAGAGTCCTGCTGTCACTGTGGCCAGCTGGATGCCACAGGGGGAAACCTGAAAGTGCAACCTGAGCACAACAGCACTCTTCCCACTTGTGACTCCCAGCAAGTCACAGGTATACTGCCTCTTACAGTGGAGGGACAACACATCATGGCTATTGACAGCCTCCTTTTCCATGAGTTCTGATTTCCTTTGAAAGTCACCTAAGCTGGTGGCCACCATTGCATCTAATGAGACCCAATCCCATAGTTCAACTGTGCACTATGTGAAGAATTACTTTCCCTTTGCTTGCTCTGAATTGTCTGAATGATGCTGTGCCTTGTCCAGAGCAGGTACGTGAAGGCAACCCCAATTCAGAAATGGAAACCCACACAAAGCCTAGAAGGACCATGACTCAGTCTTGGAGCATCTGCTTGCATGCAGAAGCTCCCAGGTCCAGTCCCTCATTTCTCCAGGTAGGGTTGGAAAGATCCCCTGCCTCAGACTCTGGATAGCTGTTGCCAGTCAAGCTGGACAATACTGGGCAATAATCTAATGGTATGATTCTGTATAAAGCCAGCTTCTTGTTTTCCTAACGCCCAGAGGCTGCAGCTTATATTGGTCTCTTAATGAATTAAACGGCAGAGTGCAGTCTTTCGATGCCATACTCAAGCGCAGAGAGTCTTAACGGCACTTAACAGACCGGCAATTCTTATCACTGCCAGCATGGACAAAGACTGAGCTAGAAGTCAGCTTCCTATGTTCCCCTCACCCCCAACCCTGAGCCAAGCACAATCTCCCAAGAGTCAAACACAACCACAAAAACACTGCCCAAGACGGTGGTACTTTCATAGTATACTTTTCATCTTCCTTTTTATTGAAGAAAGTTTCTTATTCCATGAATGAGATGCAGCAGCAGAGATACAAACAAAAGAGGGGATGGGGAAATTCCATACACCGGTTCCCACCACCCTGGATATGCCCCCCCCACCTCCCTTCACCTACATCCCAATCCAGACAGCTCTGCAGCCCTGGACAGAAGAGGAGGAGCATCAGGCATAGTCTGTCCCTGGCAAACAGTGGGCATTCTTCCTGTAGCACCCGGTTGGTGCCCCTGTTTTCAGCAACACAGATCAGAGCTGGGAACAGTCCAGCCCATTCCCAATTCCACAGGCTGCAGCACTCAGCTGCGACTCACTTCCCATCAGAGTCGTGGCTAGCAGGGGGGGCTTGGCTCTTCTCTCCTTCCTCCCATTCCTCCTCCTCCTCCTCCTCTGACCAGCTCAAGCTGTCGTCGGACTCCTCTTCCAGATGAGCTCCTCTGGCTTTCTGGCTTTCCAAGCTGTCTGTCTCCAGCTGCTGCTGCTGCCGCAACATTTGTGATTTGCCCTGGGGGTGCTCCAGCCTAGCCCAGGTGACAGCGTTTTCCTTCTTCAGGGTAATTTCCACTTTGGAGGGCAACATGTTCAAAAAGCTCTTCTCCACATTGATGACCTGGAGAGGAGAAGAGTGCCATGTAATGAATACTGCTCTGACTCACTGTTGTCACAGAGCCAAGGCATAGTATGGTATAGAGATGGCCCTAACATTAGGCAAAGGAAGGCAACTGCTTCAGGCAACAGATTATCAGAGGGCAGTCATCACAGCTAGTAGCCTCTTGTAGGAGCCAGCATCATGGCTTTTGGAACCTTTGGCTGCAGGCAGGGGAGAACTTCTGAGGGAAAGAAGGAGGGATCCAATGACTGGACACACTAGGCAGCATATTTATAGCTGTGCCATGCTATAAGGTCTGCTATGCGAGTGGAGGGCATGTTTAGGCTTCCCCACTGTAGCCAAACTGTGGAACTGCAAGGTAACTGTATTTTTCCTGTGTGTTTAACAGCTGCTCATGCAGTAGGAATTCAATAGCTTTAGCTGTTGTTGCACCCTCAACACAGGCCCCGTCCCACATATTTTTTTCATTTTTTTAAAAAAATTATAGTTTGTTACCAAGTGAAGCAACCCAAAACTTACCCCCCAGAGATCCAACTCTGCCTGGAAAACCTTATCTCCTTCGAAAGTAATATGAATGTCCAGCTGCAGGAAGGGGGATAAAAAGAGGAGGCAACTTCAGTACAATTTTGTCCTGCTGTAGGACCCCCACTGCCACTCCCAGGGCTTTTTTTCCCAGTTGGAACTCACCAGAACTCAGTTCTGGCACCTCTCAGATGGGCGCCATTGCCATTATAAGAGGAAAAAGGCAGGCGTTCATGGTGAGTTCTGGCACCTCTTTTTCTAGAAAAATAGCACTGACCACACCCATCTCATTTTGGAGAATACAATGATCGCACATTCGCCATGCAGGCCAGCACTGCACTCAGCAGCGCCAAGGTTGCTCCAAGGGGCAGATAGCCCTCCTCGGGGCACTGTCTGCCCTTCCTTACCGTTGTGCGGTTGGCCTTCACAGAGCTGAGATTTGGCAGAGGGGTCTTGGCATAGATGGTCACCACCACTTGGCTGCCGGTTTGGTGCCAGTCCTGCCGGCAAGAGACCAACTTCTTGTCCTGCTGCCAAAAAGAGCCAGTTAACATTCCCACCTGCCCACGTCCTATTTATGGAGCAGCCACTTCCCTCAAGGCAGGTGGGCCTTGAAAGGTTGGTGGGGGGAGGGTATATTAGCTGCAAAGCAAGGGTGAAGACAGGCAAGGAGCCCCTTTTCATAGGAAGCCCAGTAAGCACACCAAGGTGGTTGACAAGCAGAGGAGGGGGATAAATTTTCTTTCTTTCTTTCTTTCTTTCTTTCTTTCTTTCTTTCTTTTTTGCATTTTAATGAGAAACTAACCTAATTTGCACTTCTCAACCCAATTCCTGAACTAGAACACAGCTATCCTTCAAATGTGAACTTCACATTTTGCAAAGCATTTCTCCAGCCAAGCAATGTGTTTAAGAGGGGCAAGTATGTGTCAAAATGCATGTACAGTGGTGCCTCGGGTTAAGTTCTTAATTCGTTCCAGTGGTCCGTTCTTAACCTGAAGCACCACTTTAGCTAATGGGGCCTATTCTTTCCCCCCCTGATATAGTCTTATCACAACCCTCCTACATCACATCTACTTTCACCATCACGTGCAACATTCAAATACATCTCATACTATTAACTCACTTAAGGTGCAGGCTCTCAATCACCTTTAATGGATTACTTTGTGTGTGTGTGAAGGTCATGGGGAAGAAGTGAACGACCAGCACTTCCAAGTACAGTGGTACCTCAAGTTAAGAACTTTATTCGTTCTGGAGATCCGTTCTTAACCTGAAACTGTTCTTAACCTGAGGTACCACTTTAGCTAATGGGGCCTCCCGCTGCCACCACGGCGCAATTTCTGTTCTCATCCTGAAGCAAAGTTCTTAACCCAAGGTAATATTTATGGGTTAGTGGAGTCTGTAACCTGAAGCATATGTAACCCGAGGTACCACTGTATATATGTGAGAACAACGCATGAAATCCCATCAAAACACCTTGCAGAAATGTGTGCATTGCTCAAAACCGCATGCAAAAATAGGTTTGTTAGGAGAAATTCACACCAGCCCGCTGATTAATTTTAATGGGGATTTTTAAAAATCCAGAAATTTCTGCGGACATGTGGGGAGCTGAATTTAAGAAACGGAGGGAGGAGAGGGGAAAGAGACTGAGAAAACTGAAATGGAGAGATTTGCCCATCCCTAATAGGGGACCAGAGGAGCGTGTGTTCCTCACCTGCTTCTTCACCCAGGTGTGCTTCCCTCGGCTGCAACCCTTTTGCTCCAGGAATGCCGTGAAGTCGGTGGTTTTCATTCCACAGCAGCTCCAGTATTTCATGCTGGGAGGGTGGGGGATCAAATGAACCGATAGGAGAGAGAAGCACAGGAAAGAGGCTGAGAATTAAGCCACCCCTGAATTCTTGCCTTGATCCTACTTTGGCTATTTGAGTGTAGCAAATTGTTCCTAAGCTATCTGGTTGCCAACAGAAGATTGGAAGACTGGAGGGACATATACACACACACAGCACTTAGTTAAACTAAAGAACTCATTCCCACAGGAGGCAGGGATGGTCATGGACTTGGATGGCTTTAAAAGAAGATTGAAAAAATTCATGGAAGAGGATAAAGCTATCAAGGGCTTCCAGCCATGATGGAGGCTATGCTCTGCCTCCACAGCTGGAGGCACCAATGCTTCTGAATATCAGTTGCTGGAAACTTCAGGAAGGAGGAGTGTTTGCAGGTTTCCCAAAGGGGCATCTGGTTGGCCACCGTGAGAACAGAATGCCGGCTCTTCTTAGGTTGGGCTGCCATATGTCACGCCCAGAATACTGCAGCCGAAAGCAGAATCTGGGCGGAAATCAGCTAAATGTTCAGGAAAATCTGCATGTATGGCAACTGATGTCAGCAGTGTTGTTCTTGCCCATGTCCCTTAAAAAATAGCTCAAAAATGTCCAATTATTTTGTGACAACTTTGGGCTTTTCACTGATGGGGAACAATGAGCTCTAATGGCCATTTAGGCTACTTTTTGTCACAAGCTGCCTTGGAATGGATCATCCTCACTAGAATCTACAGGATGGGGGGAGGCAGAAGCTTGATTGACTGGAGTGAGCACAGGGAAAGCATGTGCATGAGGTGAGCTCTATTAAGCAGAAGTATTTGGGGGAGGAGTCCTGGATTTTGCCAGATATGGATGGGGGTCCAGTGCTGTGTACTTGATTCCGCACCCTGGAACGACCTGCTCGAGCTGTACGAGTATGATAAAAGAGCTCCAAGGGTATTGCACCCTGCAAAGCACAACGCAGGGACAGAATAGCCTGTGCACCAGAACACAACTGCTGACAAAGAGAAACCGTCCTCCAGCTGGCCAGCATGGGTTGAACATGGGAGAGGAAGCACCCCATGATCCCACAGGCAGGGCTGGAGGAATTACGCCTTACCCTTCATGGAAGACAGGCACCCCAGGGTGGAATGTGCAGGTCTCCCTATCGCTTTCTTCTCCCTGGTAAACCTGGAAGATAAGCCAGGGCAGAAAGGTCAGCCAAGCAGCCTTGCGGGAGGCAGAGGCAGCCAAACCATCTCTCTGCTGGCCAGAGAAGCCCCAGGCCAACCCTTTGCTTCCTGATGCACCAGCCACAGCCGTGGGCTCCATTTCCCAGCAGGAATCTTGTTTGGAGTGGAGAAACCATGGATCAAGGCCAGTGGTGGCTGGTATTCTTTGGGATTGGCAGGTGGCATGGAGCCCAACAGTAGGTGGCGCCAGAGCCAATGAAAGACAGAAGCAAGAAATTCCACCTCTGTCCCCATCCTTCCTGCTGCTGACCTTCTGCATTGAGACCTAGGAAGAGGAAACTGAGCAGCCTCCACAGATTGGGCTCTAGGCTTGAGGCAACCTTCCTCAATGTTGTACCCTCCAAACGCTGGACTGCAACTACCACAAGAGACTGTGTGGTATAGCAGTTGGAGTGCCGGACTAGGTGGGGACCAGGTTCAAAGGCCAATTTTGCCATGAAGCTCACCGAGTAGCTCTGGGCCACTCCCTGCCTCTCAGCCTAACCTCCCACATAGGGTTGTTGTGGGGATTAAATGGAGGGGGGGACCACGTAAGCTGCCTTGAGCAACTTGGAGAAAGAGGTGGGATGTGAATACAGCAAATAAATAAATAAACTTGGCGCCCTCTAGATGTGGTCAGACTACAACTCCCATGAGCGCCAGCCACACCTTTCCCTGGTTCTGTGAAATGTATGTGAACTGCCTCATCCTCAGCTCTAAATTCCATGCTGGATAAATATCCCAGAAACCCCATCCTTTCACAATCAGACAGGGTATAGCAATCTCCCCCAACCTGGTGCTCTTCCAAATGTTGAACTACAGGTAACGATGACGGCTGGGAACCATGGGGTAGTACTCCAAAATGTGTGGCTGGGGTAGGTTGCCTTAAGGCTTGGTCAGAAGTTCACGTCAGAGATGCAAAGTCTCAGAGCGGAGGGTGTAAATGAACAGCGGTGGGGGGGGGGCAGTATTGGAAATCTGAGAAAACTCTGATGGAAAGAGAGCACAGGCTTGAGGAGACATGCCGGGAGTTTAGAAAGGGAGGGGCAAACCCAAACACAGGACTCACCGCCTTGCAGCCAGAGTTCTTGCAGGTGGTGCCAGCGCTCACCTCCAGGGAAGCTGTTGTGGGGAGGCACAAATGCAAAGTCAGGCAAACATCTTGAGGGCACTTTGCAAACCCCCAAATGACACCCCCCCCCCACTTCTAGGAGCTTAGCCCTGTTGACTCTGCAAAGTGCAATCCACTGCGGTTCATTAAAGTCCAGGGAGATCCTATGCTAACTAACAGCCCTGAGCTTGTAGATCTGGGTGACTGATTTGCTGTGCACTGCTATCAGACCCATAAAAAGGGAGGTGGGCAGGTGAGCCTGTCGATGCTCAGCACAAAGGCAGCAACCCCAAACACCCCTGTAATAAAGCTCATGTTCTAGTGCTGTACTGGATACCAAGAGTTTACATTTTTATCCAGCAGAGGAACAGGTAGCCACCGCAGGCTCCCGCTTGTAGCAGAAAGGGAACCCAGCTCAGATTTTCTAAAATGAAAACATCTGGTTGCTCAAACTGCTTGGACTTCTTGACCTTGGGCCTTAAACAAGATGGGGGAGCCCCCTGCCGCATCTCCACCATATATTTAAAGTGCATAGCTTTCCCACAAAGAATACTGGGAACTGTAGTTTGTTAAGGGTGCTGGGAATTATAGCTTTGGGGGAAGGGTAATCTACCATTCCAAAGATTCTCTGGGGAGAGCCATGTGCTTTAAACATGTGTCAAATGTGCTTTAAACATTTGCTGCAGATGCAGTATTATTTGTTTCTTTCGGGGGTGAGTTTTGTCTGTTTTTGAGAGGGGGTTCTGGACATTGTTTGTTTTTATTCTGTGAAAGGGGTATTTTGGAGTGCCCAGCCCACAACAGTTTCTTAGATTTCCAAATATGTCTGCAGGCACCAAAACTTGGGGGAATCCTTTCCAAGTACAATACCTGTCCTGTACCCCTTTGTAGTTATTTCCCACCTCACCCTCCCAAACCAGCAAGGCTCTTACGAGTGTCTGCTGAGCCTTGAACTGGCGGGTGGTCCTTGCGGGTCAAATCCAGCTTGCTCAGGGCCTGCGCCAGAGATCCGGACACCTTCACAGGCAGCAGCTGTTTAGGCTCATCAGAACTGGAGAACATTAACAAAATAAAAAACAAAAGAGATTTGATTATATATGAAGATTCAGAGTTACTGCCAAGCTTCATCTGAAACAGGGTTCCAAGAAGGTGGGGACGCTGCTGTTTTCACCATGTGCCACCCCCTTCACAAAATGCACAGTTCACCTGTGGAATTCCCTGCCACAAGGCCCCAGGGCTTTAAACCGGAATTAGCACCAAAATGGGGCCTTCATACCTGGAGGCAGTCTGCCTCTCAGTGGCAGACACTGGGGCATACAACAAGGAAGGGATGCTGCCTTCACTGTCTCCTTGGGGGGGTTGCAAGAGGCATCTGGCTAGCCATCGAGGGGAGCAGTAGGCTATACTAGAGGGACTCTTGGTTTGATCCAGCAAGAGCCTGTAGCTCAGTAGCAGAGCGTCTGCTTTGCATGCAGAAGGTCCCAGGTTCAGCCCCAAATGGCAGCTCCAGGTAGGGCTGGGAATGTCTCTGCTCAATGCCCTGGACAGATGCTGTCTATCAGGATAGATGAAACTGAGCTGGATGGCCCAATGGTCTGGCTCAGTATAACAGACCCTGAAGTGTCCCTTTTTTCCAGGGACGGTCCCAGATTTACAGAAGCCATCCTGGTTTCGTTTTTGATCCTGGAATGTACTGCTTTTCCTTAAGACATCCCTATTTCCATCAGAGAAATGTTGGTTTTGGCTCAGTTATGTGACACACACACCCCCCCGAAATGGAGATAACTATACAACGTTTAAAAGACATATGAAGGCAGACCTGTATAGGGACGTTTTTCTTAATATTTAATGTTTTATTATGTTTTATATGTGTTGGCTAACCGAATCAGATGGTGGGGTATCATTATCATTATTATTGTATAGGATATCTCTATTTTCATTGGATAAATGTTGGAGGGTATGGTACAAGGCAATTTTTTAACCCGTTGCCCCTGGTCCCAGGAGAATGGCCTGCCCTTTCTCCCCACCTCACCTGGGCCTCTCACGCTCCATCATCTCTGCTGACTTTGGCCCCTGGATGATGACCTCAGTGCTTGTCTTGACCTTTGGCTTGCTCGAGGCCTCCTCTGGCTCTGGAGGCTTCTCATTGCTGTGATAACCTTTGGTGCAGCCCTTTGGGGACAAAATGCATAGCGTCCGGCCCTAGTTTGAACCTCTCCACAACCAAATCAGGTGGAATGCTCAATTAACAAGTCGTCTGGAAGTGCCCAAAGCTGTAGGAACCAGTGGCCCACTAAGGGCCCCTTCACATGTTACAAAATACCTCTGCAGAAGGCACATGATGTGTCCATGTACTTGTAAGCAAAGGAGCATGCCCATATGCCACATTGCCACAGCATATTAGTAGCACTCATTTATATTGTGAGGAAGGTCCCTCCTGCCCTTGAAAGTGAGCGCTCTCCTATTCCATGCACTGGCTGCTTACATCTGCAAGCACATTCATGTGAGTGTCTGCCATAAGAGATGGAGGTGGCGGCCATAGCTCTGTGGTAGACCACCTGTTCTGCACACAGAACATCCCAATTCAGTTCCCAACATCTCCCCCCTAAAAGGATCTCAGTTGCAAAACTACCAAGCGGAAAGAATATATTAGGCTAGGTGGTCCAGTTGGCCTGATTTATGAAAGCTCAGCTTTATATGTTCAAGACATGACAGATTGATCCAGTGTTCGTCAATATAACATGTCACCATCTGCTACCTTTGCTGAACTAGCCATTTTAATTTAGCTGTTTTGCTAGTGCTTGTTTGGCTGCTTTCCAGTTGTTAATTACCTGCTCTAAGCCTTTGAGATGGGATGGGGCCATAGCTCAGTGGCAGAGCGTCTGTTTTGCGTGCAGAAAGTCCCAGATTCCATCATTGGTGTCTCCAAGTAGGGCTGAAAGAGATCCCTAAACCCTGGAGAGCCATTGTCAGTCCATGTAGACAACATTGAGCTAGATGGTCTGGCTGAGTATAAGGCAGCTTCCTATGACTCTACATCTGCCTGAACCTCCAACATAGGGCTCATACAGTTCAAAGAAATTCACCCAAAAGAGTGGCACACCAGAGATTGGTCAAAACTCATTTGGCTCACAGGAGCCCGTACAATGGGGTGAAGGGGAAGATCCAAGGGGCACAGAACACACCTTTATGGAGAGGAATTCTGAGAAGTCGGTGGTTCGTTTCTTGCAGCAAGACCAGCCCTGGGAGGAATAACATAGGGGTAAGTCCTCCATTTCACAAACACAGCAACCCACCAGAGGCAACTAGAAATTTAATACTGGTGTCTGGCAGGGAAAACCTGTGTGCTCTTTTACAGCTAGAGGACTAGCATATTTTCTTTTTTAACCACCAGTAACACCAGGGGGGCAGGGCAACAAGTCCCAGAATGCAGCATTGATGCTGGGAGGACAGGGGCATTTTTTGCAAACTCATACCTCCAGTTCCCCAGTCCTCACAGTAAATGGTGGGCACAGGACAGATGCTCTTAATTCACAGCCGTGGAGCATGAAGCGAGAAAGCCAAGTTCACATCCTCAGCGTACATTGAACAGTTCCCTGGAGAACTGCAGGAACTGCAGCTAGTTAAGGTTCCTGAGAACTGCAGCTCTGTGAGGGAGGGGGTCTTCTATCATTGGCAGACTTGAATGGCGCCAAAATTTGCACACACACCCAGCCCTCATGCTGCTTTTACAAAACTGGGTGAGGGGACAGTTCTGCTTTTGGAAAGAGGCATGAGGTTCTGGCAGGGCCCTGGAGCCCTCCCAAGCTCCCATAGCACCCCAAAGTTGGGAATGCATTAACTAGGTTTTGGGAAAGAGAAGGGAGGCTTCTAAAACACTGTCAGAGTCTCACAGCTCCTTTCCAAAGTGCAGTGCCTCTGCCTTCTCTCCTTCCCTTGCACAGCCCTAAATCCTCCCTTGCTCCTAACAACTCACAGTCAGCACCCTTAACAAACTACAGTGCCCAGGGGTCTTTGGGGGGGGGGAGCCATGACAGTTTAAAGTGGTATGATAGGAATTCCAAGGGCTACTAAGCCCAGCCAAAATGTAAAGCAACAGGATGCCCCCCATACACACACATACCTGATGAACAACCTGCTATTCTCATGCCTTATGCCAGTCTCTCCAGACCCCACTGCCCAGTCAGACCCTGCGCAATCCTATGCAAGGATGTGGCACAGCAGTGATGATCTTCAACCCATTGCCCTGCTCTGGTCAACCAACTCACCTTCAAGGCATCATGGAAGATGGGTAAACCCGGGTGGTAGAGGCAGGAGTCTGAGAGCGGGAAACAAAAATGGTAGAAGTCAACACTTCAGCCAGAAGAATCCTAGAGTTGGAAGGGACCCTGAGGATCATCTAGTCCAGTGTTTTTCAACCACTGTCCCGTGGCACACTAGTGTGCCGCGAGATGTTGCCTGGTGTGCCGTGGGAAAAATTGAAAAATTCGAAAGATTTTTTTTAAAAATAAATGTCAAATTTTCGCCCACTAGGCGGGCGCCAGACTGTGTCCACCCTATTTTCCATCCGTCCTGGGTGGGGATCAGATCGGATGGGATCGGTTGAGAGCGGACAGGCGGTCCGCTCTCATCCGATTCCCCATAGAGAGCAGCGGGGCTGTGACATCTCCCTCTCCGCACACAGTGGTGGTGTGCCTCGTGATTTTTTTCATGAAACAAGTGTGCCTTTGCCCAAAAAAGGTTGAAAAACACTGATCTAGTCCAACCCTGCAATGCAGGAATAAGCTGATGTCCCATACGGGGATCAAAGCTGCAACCTTGGCATTATCACCACCACACTCCAACCAACTGGAGCTATCCAGGCTCTCATCTTACTGAATCAGGCCAAAGGCTCATGTAGCCCTGCATCCCATTATCACAGTGGGCAACTGGATCCCTTTGTGAAGTCTGCAAGTGGTATTACTTTTCACACCCCTGGCCCCTCAGATATCCTTCTCAGTGGGCATTCAGGACAATTTGTGCTTGGGGCAGTATTGGGGAGTGGTTGCACATGATCCCACTTTTGATGCTGTTCGCACTTGCAAAGGTTCCAGGGTGAACATGTTGCTGCATTTCCTATCTGTGCATGTCCCATAGCCCCCTGCTGAAATCCTGCAGCTTTTCAAAACACAAACAGCCTAGGGCTTTGTTTGACTTTTGTTGTGCTATGTTAGTTATCGTATTTATTTAAACAAATTACATATCCCTTGACTACAACAGTCTCTATTGTACGATACAAAAAAAAATCAGTTAAAATTAGAAAATCTAACATCCATTGAAGGAAATAACTATGCAGGAAATTATAGATGCAATAAACCAAGCAAAGGCAGGGAAATCACCGGGGCCAGACGCTTCAGGTTACAGATGCTTCAGGTTACAGACTCCGCTAACCCAGAAATATTACCTCGGGTTAAGAACTTTGCTTCAGGATGAGAACAGAAATCATGCTCCAGCTGCGCGGTGGCAGCAGGAGGCCCCATTAGCTAAAGTGGTGCTTCAGGTTAAGAACAGTTTCAGGTTAAGAACGGACCTCCGGAACGAATTAAGTACTTAACCCGAGGTACCACTATAATAGAAGAGAACACAAAATTATTAAAGAAAATGTATAACATTCTTTTGGAATGGGAAACGAAAAATGAGGAAGTGAAATCAGTAATAATTAAATGGGCACAAGATATAGGCCACAGCATACAATTTGTAGATTGGACAAAACTCTGGAAAGTAAATTTGATATTGTATATTGTTAAAGGAAAATTATATGAAGATATAAAAATGAACAGAGGGAATGTTGGAGGTGTAAAGAGGTTGAAGGGACTTTTTGTCATATGTGGTGGGATTGTAAAAAGGTTAAGGTATACTGGGAAATGATTTACAATGAATTTTTTTAAAAAAAGTTTAAAATAACATTTGTTAAACAACCAGAGGCCTCCCTGTTGGGCATTTTAGGGCAACACCTGTCAAAAGAAAAAAGGACACTATTTATGTATGTAATGGCGGCAGCGAGAATACTGCTAGCGCAGAATTGGAAGACTGGAGAAATTCCAACAAAAGAACAATGGCAAGAAAAACTGGTGAGTTATGCAGAGATGGTGAAGCTGACACACAGACCTCGGGAAAAGGACAACAGGGATTTTGAAAAAGAGTGGGAACCTTTTATATTATATTTGCAGAAACAAAGGAAGAACATTGATCTGATGGTAGGATTTAAATAAGCATTCACAGTTTTATGGATAGGGAATAGGTAATGTAATAAAAGGAAAAAGTATGATATTTGTAGAAGATAGCAGAATATATGTTGTTTAGTCGTTTAGTCGTGTCTGCCTCTTCGTGACCCCCTGGACCAGAGCATGCCAGGCACTTCTGTCTTCCACTGCCTCCCGCAGTTTGGTCAAACTCATGCTGGTAGCTTCGAGAACACTGTCCAACCATCTCATCCTCTGTTGTCCCCTTCTCCTTGTGCCCTCCATCTTTCCCAACATCAGAGTCTTTTCCAGGGAGTCTTCTCTTCTCATGAGGTGGCCAAAGTATTGGAGCCTCAGCTTCAGGATCTGTCCTTCCAGTGAGCACTCAGGGCTGATTTCCTTCAGAATGTATAGGTTTGATCTTCTTGCAGTCCATGGGACTCCCAAGAGTCTCCTCCAGCACCATAATTCAAAATATAATGCAGAATATATAAGGAGGTAAATAAATCAGGAACGGAAGCCGAGGAAAGTCCAAAATTGGAGAGGGAGAGATGTTTATGTAATCTGTATGTTATAAATTTATTGGTAATGAGAGAAAAGAAAAGGTTTTTTTAAAAATTAAAAATCCATTGAAGGATTTCACCTTCATCGTTCAGTCCAGACACTGAGATCTAGCTCTAAGGGCCTTCTGGGGGGTCCCTCACAGCAAGAAATGAAGCTACGGAGAACCAAGCAGAGGGTCTTTTCGGTGGTGGCACCCGCCCTATGGAATGCTGTCCCATCAGATGTCAAGAAAATGAGTAGCTATATAATCTTTAGAAGACATCTGAAGGCAGCCCTGAATAGGGAAGTCTTTTAATGTGTAATGTTGTGTTATGTTTTTATTTATGTTGGAAGCTGCCAAGAGTGGCTGAGGCAATCCAGTCAGATTAGCAGGGTACAAATAATAGATTGATTGATTGATTGATTGATTGATTGATTTAGCCTGCTGTAATAATAATAATAATAAGAGCATTCAGTAGGTGCCAGAGGTTCAACAGGGAGGGGGCCTCTGGCCTCAACAGGAAGGGAATTCCACAAAATTGTGCCCACAATACTAAACACGCTGTGCATCTGAGCCATGGGGGGGGGCAAGAACAGTGTGTCCCCCAGAGACCTCTGTGATCAGGTAGGGATATAAGGGATCAGGTGCTCCCTAAGGTAACTTGGACCCAGGTGGCTAAGGGCCTTGTAAATTAATACAAAAGCAAAGAGCTTGCCCCAGTAGCATATGGACAGTCAGCACAAGCTTTTGAGCTTTGGAATTATGCGCTGGTGAGAATTTATCCCCACTAACTGTCTAGGTGTAGCATTCTGCACCAGTGGCGTAGCGTGGGGGGTGCCAGGGGTGCCGGCCGCACCGGGCGCAACATTTGGGGGGGCGCGTTTGGCCGGCCCTCCTCGAGGAAGCAGGAACCCCACTGTCCTCGGACCTCCTCCGAAGCCTGGCGGTGGGGCGGAGAGACCTTCTCCCCACGCCAGCCTTCGGATGGCTGTCCTGAAGACTTGTGGTGGGAGCAGTGGCGTAGCGTGGGGGGTGGAGGGGGGGCCTGCCGCACCTGGCGCAACATCGGGGGGGCGCGGAAGAGACTCGAGTGCTAAAATCCACGGGTTAGGGGGCGCAAATTACTTGCCTTGCCCCGGGTGCTGAGAACCCACGCTACGCCACTGTTCTGCACCGGTGGAACTTCCAGACCAGGCCTAAGAGTAGACCCACATTGCAATAATCCAATCTATAACAGAAGGGGGGGCATTTCAACAGCAATAACATGTTAACATTGGGGAAGCATCACAGAACAACTAATAAAACTGAAGGATGTGTGGAGCGTCCACTAATGCACTGCTATTGTCTGTTTTTTTGCTCTGGCAATGCAACCCTGGCACTGAGCAGGTAAACCAAGGCTGTGTATACACCATACATGCTTTCCCCCTAAGGATAATAGGAACTTTAGTTTGCCCCACAGAGAACTACAGTTCCCGGCACCCATAATAAGCTACAGTTCCCAGGGTGCTTTAAGTGTGTGTGTAGCCCAAGAGGTGCTTTTGAAGTAATTCTCTCTGCCTTGGAGACTCCACCTTTTCCCCTCTGGAAGCATACCAATGATACTACAGACTCTGCAGATGACTGAGACATTCTCCTTGCTTGACATTTGCTTTGAACGTGCTGGTTATAGGGCTCACGGTACCTTTAAAGCAACTCCCACCCCAGAACCTTGGGAGCTGTAGTTTGTTAAGAGTGCTGGGAATTGTAGCTGAGGGGTAAACTACAGTTCCCGGGGTTCCAGTGTGTATATGCTTCACAAGTATGGTGAGTACACAGCCAGAGACACATCTACAAGGTCATGTTTTAAAAGCATTTGTTACTTTTGTGTTTTTAAGTGTTTTTAATCATCTTACCTGTAAATTGCCTTGAGAGTGTGGTTTAGTTAATCAACGGTAAAGATTAGTAACAATACTGTAATAACAACAATATATTGTTGTCTTCTTACAGAGATTCCTGTCCTGTGAACATCAGGCAGAAATTTAGCCTCTTATCATAGCTCTGGGGTGATCACATCACCTGTTGAACTCGCCGGAGTGGCACAGGAAAGCAAGCAAGCGGTAATACTACACACGCGCACACGCGCACATGCATACGTGTCAACTGTTAAAGCAACTCTCCTAACTTACACGCACGCTTCCTTGCAAACAAACTTCCTGCGGTTCTCCTGAGTGCCGTGGGAACTCGCACGGAGTCACGTGGACATCAGAGGCCGCCCATCGCTGGTCCCGGACCTCTGACTTACCTTGCGTGTTCTTCTCCGGGTCAAACTTCTGACCGCATCCCTTGTTGTAGCAGAGCAAAGCCATCTCCTGGGTCGGGGATCCGGACCCTCACAAAGGCAGGCAGGCAGGCAGGCAAGCAAGCAAGCCGGGCCGGCTCTGTCACTGTCCAGCACGCATCCCTGTCAGTCAGAGAGGCTCTCTCGACCGGAACTTTCGGGGCTGGGCGAAAAACGAGCCCTGCTATCTTTAGCAGGCGGCAAGGGGGAGGGCCCTGCAACCGGAGCCCGGCCCAAAGATGGGCATGCAACCCGTTCGGCCTACCAGAAGCATTGAACAAACAGGCGGGGATTGCCCCGGCGGGGAGGGCACAGCGCAATGGGGCAGCGGCGGCAGCAGCAGCAGCAAGGCAGATGCTCCAGAGACATAAAGGACTGGTCTTCTCCATATTGAAGCTGCTCAGATCAGCTGTTGTTTGGGCTGCGTTGCATTAAGTACCCCTGCCCCCGCAAAAAAATTTGTTTGTTTGTTTTTATTTATTAGATTTCTATACCACCTTTATATTCCAAGGATCTCAAAGTGTTGCATTTCATCCTCACAGCAACTCTGTGAGGTAGATCAGACCAAGAGACGGTGACTGGCTCAAGGTCACCCAGGGAGCTTCATGGCCCCACACATCAAGCAGGCCACACGCTGGATCTGATCTTTGGCGCTGGTATAGATGTGATCATGTTTCCTTCGATGAAGGTGCCATGGTCTGATCACTATGCTATGAAAGCCAGGATTGATGTTCCACCCCCACCCTGCTTAGGTGGTGAGCCGATTTGGGCTCGCCCGCGGAGGCTGATGGACCCTGATAGATTCCGCCAAGCCTTGCGGGACCTTTCTCCCCCTGGCGACTCATTGACTGAGCTTGTTGAGGGCTGGAATACCCAGCTCCTGGCAGCCATCAATGAGATCGCACCTAAGCGCCCTCTGCGACCCCGCAGAAACCGGGCTCCCTGGTTTACTGAGGAGCTCCGGAAAATGAAGCGGGACCTCAGACGGCTAGAGCGAGTATGGCGGGGTGCCCGTGACGGAGCCTCAAGAACATCTTATAGGGTTTTTATGAAAACCTACGAGATGGCAGTGAAGGCCGCTAAGAAGTCCTACTTCTCGGCCTCCATTGCATCCGCTAGCTCTCGCCCGGCACAATTATTTAGTATAATTCGGTCTTTAACGTCCCTCGAAGGACAGCCAAATTTAAATAACAATTCGACACACAGCTGTGAGGCATTTGCGAGCTTTTTTGCGGAGAAGGTCCTGTCGCTCCGCCATGACCTCCCTGCCAATTTGGATACAATAAAGGAACTGGAGGCCCCTCGACTGTCCTCGGGTCCAGTACTGGACCACTTTGACCGGATATCCCCAGCCGATGTGGACAGACTCCTCCGAGCTGGAAAGCCCACCACTTGTCCTCTCGACCCGTGCCCGTCTTGGCTGATTAGAGCATGTCCAGACGAGGTGCGGGCCCCCCTGGGGGATATCATCAATTTGTCCCTTGGCACCGGGACATTCCCAGGGGAACTGAAGGAGGCAGTGGTGCGTCCGCTCTTAAAGAAAACATCATTAGATCCCTTAGATCTAGCCAATTACCGCCCAGTTTCGAATCTTCCATTCCTGGGTAAGGTGATTGAGAGAGCGGTTGCTGAACAGCTTGGTAGGTTTCTGGATGAAACATCGGCTCTGGATCCATTCCAGTCCGGCTTCCGCGCTGGTCATGGGACCGAGACGGCTCTGGTCGCCCTAACAGATGATCTTCGTAGACAGCTGGATCGAGGCGGGTCGGGGCTGCTGATTCTTCTAGATCTGTCAGCAGCTTTCGACATGGTCGATCATGAACTTCTGGACCACCGCCTCGCCGACGTGGGGATCCAGGGCACAGTCCTTCAATGGCTGCGCTCGTTTCTCTCTGGTCGGGGACAGAGGGTGGCGCTTGGGGGGGAATTGTCATCCCGCCACTCCTTGGTGTGTGGAGTGCCTCAGGGTGCGATTCTCTCCCCGATGCTTTTTAACATCTTTATGCGCCCCCTCGCCCAGCTTGTCCGGAGTTTTGGGCTGGGCTGCCATCAGTATGCTGATGACACCCAACTCTATCAGTTGATGGATGGCCATCCTGACTCGGCCCCAGACACACTGATCAGATGCTTGGAAGCTGTGGCTGGATGGTTACGTGAGAGCCGGTTGAAGTTAAATCCTTCGAAGACAGAGGTCCTCTGGCTGGGACGGGACGATATGGGATTGAGGGGGCAACTCCCATCTCTTGCAGGGGTGCAATTAGTGCCAGCACCGTCCGTCAAGAGTTTGGGTGTAATCTTCGATACCTCCCTCTCTATGGAGGCGCAGATTACAGCTATAACAAAGGCGGCATTTTTTCATCTCCGCCAAGCTAAGCAGTTGGCCCCTTACCTCTCTCGCCCTGACCTAGCCACTGTGATCCATGCGACGGTCACCTCCAGACTGGATTATTGTAACTCGCTCTACGTGGGGCTGCCCTTGAGACTGACCCAGAAACTCCAGCGGGTGCAGAATGCCGCAGCGAGACTCCTTACGGGGTCCTCGCTGCGAGATCACATTCATCCGGTGCTATACCAGCTGCACTGGCTCCCGGTGGAGTACAGGATCAGGTTTAAGGTGCTGGTTTTAACCTTCAAAGCCCTATACGGCCTAGGACCCTCGTATCTACGGGACCGCCTCTCCTGGTATGCCCCACAGAGGAACTTACGGTCCTCAAATAAAAACATCTTGAAGGTCCCAGGCCTCAGAGAGGTTAGGCTGGCCTCAACTAGAGCCAGGGCTTTTTTGGCTGCGGCTCCAACCTGGTGGAACGCTCTGTCACAAGAGACAAGGGCCCTGCAGGACTTGACATCTTTCCGCAGGGCCTGCAAGACAGAGCTGTTCCACCAGGCCTTTGGTTGGGGCACAGCCTGACTCCCTCCTTTGGCAATCCTTACAATACTTTAGTTTATGGTTGCCATCAATTCTGATTTTAATTAATTCTTATGATGTTTTTATAATGTTGCACTATTTTAGTGTTGTTAGCCGCCCTGAGCCCGGCTTCGGCTGGGGAGGGCGGGATATAAATAAAATTTATTATTATTATTATTATTATGAGAGAGGATTCGAACCCTGGTCTCCCAGCCAGGTTCTAGCCCAACACCCGCAACCATTCCCAGGAACGGTAGTTTGTTAAGGGTGCTGGGAAGTGTAGCAAGGCTGGCCAAAGACATTTTGGCACCTGAGGCAGGGGATAAGGGGTCAGGAAAGATCTACAACAGGAACAACAGCTGAGTCCCTAGAGCATGAGACTCAACCTCAGGCCCACGTTGGGCATAAGATCCCTGCAAGGCAGAGGGTTGGACTAGATGACTCTTGGGGTCCCTTCCAACACTACAATTCTATAATTCCAAGTGGGGTGGGAAAGAAACATCAACATTGGGATGTGCTGCCCCACTGGACCCTGACACCTGAGGTGGTTGCCTCACCTTGCCCTGTGGGTGGGCCAGCCTTCTGTGAGGGCTAAACTACAGTTCCCATAATTGTTATTTTTCAGGGAGACTGGATTTGCCTTAATTGTATTGTGTGTGTGTGTGGCCTTTTGTTTCTCTTGCATCTTTGACTTGGCTTCCCAACCCCACTCTGTGGTGCTCAAATCCCCAAACCCCACAATCTTGACATCTTAGGGTTTTTCTAGGAGATGGTGCATTTCATACTTTGAACACAAACCCACAGTGGTTGGGAGGATGCATGTCCTTACCAGAAGTGGGGGGGGGCTGTGGGCAGAGGCAGATTTAGGGGGTGTATGACCAGTTTGGTTGCATTGGGGGCAAAGTCTGGGGGCACTGTTGGGGGGCACCAAATTTCGGGATCACAAAAATCACCGCTGAAATTTGAGAATCCAAGGTCTGCCACTGCTGTGGAATCCACTTCCTCAAGACGTAGTGGCGGTAGCTCTCAATTAAGGTGGATTTTTAAAAATAGGCAACTTTGCAGCTGGCAATGACTTCCAACCATAATAGCTATGTCCCACCTCCACTTTTGGGGCTGCTAGAGAATCACAAGTGGGGAGAGTAGCTTCCCATAGTACTTTTTTTTTAATCTATTCATTGCTTTTACATCACATTTTTTCTCCAAGGAGCTCAAGGTGGTGTACATACAATTTCTGCCCCTCATTTAATTCCCACAACAACCCTCTGAGGTCATTTAAGCAGAGGCGCACAGGCCAGCCTCCCAGGTTGCACCCAGTGAGCTTTGTGGTTGAGCAGGGATTCGAACCCTCATCTCCCATGTCCTAGTCTGGCACCCTTACCATTACACTACGCTGACCCCTTCTGTTATTACCACTTTGTCATTTTTCACACTGAAGTGTCTCAGAGCAACTTACAGGATAAAAATAGGAACCAAGAAAAAAAAGAATACCAAACATAAAAGCAGCAATAAAATAATAGGCTTCTGGCCACTCTGAGAACAGGATGCGAGGTGACAAGATGTGCCTTTTTGCCTGATCTGGTGTTCTTGTGTTCATGCATTTGGATAGCTCAGTCAAGAGACCATGAGACCCTTAATCTCAGGGTCATGGGTTTGAGCCTCACTTTGGGCAAAAGATTCCTGTACTGCATGGGTTGGACTAGATGACCCTTGTGACCCTCTTCCAACTCTACAATTCTATAATCTTCTTCTATTTCCTGCCCTACATCCACACTAATCAGCTCAGTGGGGATCACGTGAGAAAAGACCCAAAGGCTATTGTCCCTAAAAGATTGCTAACAAAAGACTGTTGTGGACAGTTGGATGGAAAGTGACACAACCAATCGGGTCCACCCACCTCCATCCCTGCGCTCTGTGAGCATCTGTTTCCAGATTCCCTGTACAGATGCAAGAATATTGTGATGGCTGCATATGGTGTTTTAACTGGAGGTGCAACCATGCAATGCACGCACCTTCCCCAAAAGGCACTGCAGAAGAAGGTCCCTAGAAGATGTGATGCCCAGCACATGCATGAAGAACAGGGGTGTTCACATAGCCCATGGGGTATAGCAATTAAAGTGCAAGACCTGGGAGACCTGGGTTCGAATCTCCACTGAGCCTCAAAGCTCACTGAGTGACCTTGGGCCAGTCACTGCCTCTCAACCTACCCTACCTCACAAAGTTGTTGTGGAGTTTAAATGAGGAGGAGAGAGAGCTGCATAGGCCATGCTGAGCTCCTTGGAGAAGAAATGTGGAGAGATTTGGAGAGATACAAATGCTACAGATACATGGGTAGGCAAACTAAGGCCCGGGGGCTGGATCCGGCCCAATCGTCTTCCAAATCTGGCCCATGGATGGTCTGGGAATCAGTGTTTATTTCTCTGTTTCCTGAGATCCCACACAAATCTCGAGATTTGCAGGACAATATATGTACAAAACCCCCGAAACAAAGCCTGGAGTGGGTTAAAAGAAGAGAAAGCAAAATGCAATGGTTGCTCTTGCTTCCATGGGGCCTCATTCAGCCGGCTGCACACATGCCCTGCATCTGCAGGTGAACTGGAAAGTGGATAAATGCCGTAATTATCTGCATTCTTCCTTATCAGCCCCATCCAGCAAGCTACTATAGTATCTGAAGATCTGAAGGACGGCCAGGTTGGGGAAGCTTGCATTAAAGATCCCTAAGAAATTGGACTGCCTTGTCACATTTCCCACACCCCACAGGATGGCTGATTTCAAAACATTCCCATCTCTCAGTTCCCCCAATATGTCTCTGCTGTCTGGCTGATTTGCTGGTCTTTGCAGCATCTGCTGAGAAAAAAAGCAATTGGGCTGTCTCCCGATCCCACCCCACTGATAGATACCCTGAAATCCAGAAAGCCCTACCCTACCCCACCCCCATTTCCTGCCTTGAGCCAAGGGTGTCCCCTCCAAGATCCCCTTGAGAGAGGTTGACCATTGCAGTTCCGTTCAACCAAGAAATCAACAAAGTCCCCATTTCTCTGGGACTGAGTCCAGACTTCAGGTTGTCCTCTCTGCTAGGCTGGTCAGCTTTTTCTGAGTCAGTTCATAGGCAAGGAAGAGGGCACCATTGGATGGCAGGGCACGGATCACCGTGGGCATCAGCCCGCAGTAAAGAGGCATAAACCCTACAAGAAAAAGGAACATATAAAACAATCTTATACCAGGCCACACTATTTGTCAATCTATCCCAATATTGTCTGCTTTGGAGGGTAGCTGATGTCATGGGGCTGAGACAGAGAGGGGTCTTTCTCAGCACTTATTATTATTAAATTATTATTGTTGTTGTTATTAGTTACTTCTTATATGCCAAAATGGTTTCTAAGTAGTTTACAAGTGTAAACATCAATACATAATTAAATACACATGAACAAATCCATTAGGGAATTAAAACTTCCTCAATTAAAATATAAAATAAAAACAAACAATTAAGAAACGTGTGATAAAAACCATTAAAAGCAATAAAACCAGAAATTCAAGTTCAGAATAATGCTTGCCTAAACAATTCTGTCTTTGGGAACCGGCAGAATGCCAATGCTGATGTGGCCTCTTGTATTTCAGCAGGGAGGACTGGGATTGAACCGGAGGCCTTCTGCATTAAAAGCACCTGCTCTGATCATCCATACCCATAGAAAGAGGCAATAACAAGGCAGTCTTTTGATGCCTAGTGGGGACCCTCTGACACACAGTCCTAATTGGGCACCTGTAGGACACCCTGTTTATCCAGTGAGGCCATTTTGACCAACCACAAACACATATGGTCTCAGGTCAGGCTCATAACGATTGGGCTTGACTGAAAGGAGTTTTTCAGACACAGCCCCTGTGCACCAGACTCTGCAAGCACTGACAGTTAGCTAGTTGCTGGAGCTTGCAAAGCTCTGTGCCTTTGCCCACAGGGAAGATAAAGATCCCAGCTGGAGGATCCAAGTCCCTGCCACTGCTCTCACTCGAACCAGCATTAGCCAACTTTGGGAAAGCCTGCAGGTATACAACAACACTTCACCAAGGGAGCTCCCATCTCATTAATATGTAAGGAGAACTTAAGAAAGAGCCTTGTTGGATCAGGCAAAGGCTCTGTCTCCCACTGTGGGTAATGAGTGCCTCTGGGAAGCCCAGAAGGACATAGGTCACATCTCCCTACACACACACACACACACACACACACACAGTTTGTCCCTCAGAACCACCTGGCATTCAGAGGCATTGAATGCCAGTGATGCCAGAGACAGCATTTAGCCATCATGACTAATGCCCACTGACAGCACTAATGATTCCATCAGGCAGTGAGAGAAAAGAAGCAAGGCTATTCCATTGCCCTTGCTGAGAGACCAGCTGCATTTGTCCCTCCCTAAGAGTCCCTAAGAAGACATGGGTGGCACTGTGGTCTAAACCACTGAGCCTAGGGTTTGACGATCGGAAGATCAGTGGTTCGAGTCCCTGTTCCTCGGTCCCTGCTCCTGCCAACCTAGCAGTTTGAAAGCACATCAAAGTGCAAAGTAGATAAATAGGTACCACTCTGGCAGGAAGGTAAATGGTGTTTCCATGCACTGCTCTGGTTTCACCAGAAGCGGCTTAGTCATGCTGGCCACATGACCCAGAAAAACTGTCTGCAGACAAACGTCAGCTCCCTCAGCCAGTAAAGTGAGATGAGCACTGCAGCCCCAGAGTCGTTCGCGACGGGACTTAACTGTCAGGGGTCCTTTACCTTTACCTTTTTAAGAGTTCCCTAGCAGCAGCTATGCCCTCAGCCTGCCTGAATTGTTTCCACTGCAGCTTGACAAACTGTACCTTTGAGAACTGCTGCCCAGAGTTTGCTTTTTTTCTTCTTCCCTAAGTCCTCCTCTCCTTTTTCCTTGTGTGTTGTGCCTTTTCCATTGTAGCCCTGAAGGCAGGGAATGTCTGACTACTCATCTTTGTAAGCCACTCTGGGAACCTTGCAGCTTAAGGACAAAGTTTTTTTTAAAAAAAATAATGCTTTAAATAAATAAATGTCTAGGAAGGACTTGCCTTCTGTACGTAGGATGTGTAAGAAGGAGAGCAGGAAACCATCTTGCCGCCCAGCCATGGACAACACCTGGATCCGTGATTTCACTGAATCAATGGGATAGACAGCCAGCCAGAAAGCAGCACCACCAATTCCGCCACTCACAGTCACAGGGAGAGCACCTGCAAAAAGTAGGTGTAGCTTAATGGTCACCGTTGTTGCTCAAGCAGATTATGGTCAAGTGCATCTAGGCAAGACCCACTTCTGGAACATTTCAGAAAGCTTAAGATGGGTTTATACAATAGCAGGCTCTCCAACAGAGCAGAGTGGTGGTAAATTCTGAAGTGCAGACACTCCTATTAGCATTGCCTTCTAAGTCTATATGGTAAAAATTATTTTGGGCTACTACACACCACTTTGCTTAGCGTCCATCCTGATAAAGAGTTCTGATGGACTCGTTATTTTGTGACATTTTTGGTTAACTATAATAAAGGGACTTTGCAATGATGGGAGTCGGGAGTGCAATATGGTTGCAGGGCACCAGGTTGGAAAAGGCTGCCCTAAGGGCCATGAATTGCTGAAGCAGAGATGGGGAACTTGTGAATCTAGCTGGGCTCCAGCTCCCATCAACCTGACCATTGGCCATGCTGGCTGGGGCTGATGGGTGTTGGAGTCCAACAATTTCATGAGGGCTGCAGGTGCTCCCTAGCCCAGAGGATGATAACACTGGGCTAGATGGGCAATAATCTGAAGGCAGCTCTGTATCGGGAAGTTTTTAATGTTTGACATTTTATTATGTTTTTATATGTGCTGGAAGCCTGATGATGATGATGATGATGATGTTTCACGGGTCAGGCAAACTTTGTAGCCTCAGTAGTGGCCAAGTGATGACTAAGAAATGGAACTTGGAACAGCAAGCTTCCTGCCTACCGACATTAGACAGGTACATCCACTATATTCTTTTAAACACCTGCCGAAAACTTTTCTGTATTCAACAAATCTATCCAGACACATGAATTAGTTACAGCCATTTCAGATGTTTCATTGATTTCATCCTTCATAAACGGTTTTATGCATATCTGTTTTTAATTGCTTTGCACATCCTAATCATGCTTTATATATAAAGTCAGACAGCACGCTGCTTGGATACTTTTATTTGAGCAAGCCGTTTATGCATTTTTGAAATAAGCAAACAAAAATGAATGGTGAGGAGGCTGGCACGGAAGCAGGCAGCTGCTGTCTTCTCTGGATCAGAGCCCTTCCACCACAATCACTGTGTCAGAGCTCCCCAGAAGGAAGGGGCTGGCATTCCCCAGAGGAATCATCGGCACATTCTAGGACATGCAAGATTCTGCTTGGGTCTGGCACCTGCTGGAGAGTCTGCACTCTTCCAGAATCCCCTTCCTGCATTCCTGGCAGGCAGAGCAGCTGGCCCAGGCGTGAGAGCAAGAAAGCCAATTCTAATGGAATCCCTCTTCAGGGCACCTCTGAAGGGCAAATTGAGGCATGCCACCACACACAGAAGCATCCAATAAAAAGATAATTCTAAGCAAATATATCTTTTCTCTGCCAGAGTATTTACATTGGGGCTTCTCAGGATCTCCCTTGCCCAAGAGCAAGTTCTTTTGAATACCCAAATAGGACTAAACTGAACCCTTGCTATTGACTGTTTGATTTCCCCCAAGAGGGGACCCCTCTTCCAGGTGTCCTTTGTATTGTCCGTTCAGGAAGATTTAGTTCATAGTGGTATTTAGGCATTTATCTGCTGTCTTGCTTTCCATATACTGTTTGCAGCTGCAAAAGATGTTGGAATGGATATACTGTTTCATTTCCAAATCAGTGCCTATTTTGTAACTTTCTACTGAAATCTTGTAAACTTTTTCTTGCCCTGCAGGGCAAAGGTGACTGTCCAGAAAGCAATAATGCAGCAACATTGGGGTAGCATTGCAGAGCAACTAATAAAGCAGAATGATCTGTAGTTAGTTCACCACTATCATTGCATCAATAGCACATTGTAGAATACCTCTGCAAAAAGCATAACCCAGGAAAGGCTGCTGCCTCTGACATCTTTCAGCTCATTTTTTTTTCCCCATTCTGGCTTACTGGGCAAAGCTGGGGACCCCTGTAGGGAAATCCCCCTGCTCCCAGGCTTTGCTTACCCAGCTCTTCCTTTGACTGTCCAGCCTGGAGGAAGAAGCTTCGGCTGACTTCATAACCCCCAAAGAAGAAGAAATAGCCAGGCACCTCCCGTAGCCATGTGCTGGTCAGTCCCTGGAAGAAACCCAGGGGGCCTTCTGAACGGAAGATGGCTTTCACCACAGTCCAGGTGGAACTATAAGAGGGGAGAGAAGAAAGTCCCATGACACATGGAGAGCACAGAGAATCCATATTAGGGGTAGACTGAGGGCCTCGTTTCCCAATGGGCAGCCTTTCTGGGACTGCATGCCTGGGTAGCTGGGACAACAGATTTGACATTCATCTTTGTACAGGAGGCAACAGGCCAATCTTGCAAAAGCCAGAGGCTTCCAGACACACTGTTTTTGGGAATTTGTGAGTGGAAGACTCCCCTGGGTGATGAGTTAGTGAGTGCCAGACACTGAACCCCTGGATTCAGCAAAAGTTAAACCAGAGCTTTCCAAACTTTTCCTGTTGGGAAATGCATTGCTTCACGACAGAGTAATTCAGTTTTACTAGCAAACTGGAGGTTAAACTAACCCCTTTCCAGCCCCAAGAGGAGCGCAGGGAGCATTCTCACAACACACCTACACACTGCAGCCAACACGCTAATGTGTCATGAGACACAGTTTGGCAAGCTCTGAGTTAAACTATAAGTCAGGCCAGCTTCTGTATGAGGTAATCGCCTGGGAGATGAGCCACTAAGAAAACAAAAGGAAGGTAGGTTATGAGCCATTAGGAAAGCCAAGGAGAGGGGGAAATGGAAGGAGCTCTTCCCTCAACTGTTAGTTAGAAAGCCCAAAGGCATGTGTTTTTGGTTGGCTGTGGTGTGAGCTAGAAGCTGGGGGAAAGCAGCAAGCAGAGGTTCAGAGACCCATGGCTGATTTCTGTTTGAGTCCAAGGCTGCGGCCAGTGTTTTTTGCCTGGGGGTACGCATACCCCTAAACATTTTGTGAATCTTTGTACTTTTGTCCATTTACTGTATTTATTCTTCCCAATTTGAACTATAAAATGGTGATTTTCTTGAGTCAAAATGAGAGTACCCCTAAACATTTTTTTAGAAAAAAAGCACTGGCTGCAGCTATGGATGACACAATAACCTTTTGGGGTGTTGATGCTGTGAGCCCCTCCATCACGGGCTCAGGTTGCATATATGTGTGAATAAACCATATATCTTAAAGACACCCAGTCTTCGCTGTGCCTCAAAAGGAAATCCTGGGTGACTGCTTGGAGCCCCTGGAATCCCACACTGTGGAGACTGGGGTGGCATGCAACAGTGCATTTACCCACTCAGGCAAGCAGGAGGCATTCTTGGAGTGCAAGAACACATTGCAGCCAGGCAAAAAATCTGGGAGGGGTGTGAACTAGGAAGGAGGTGTGGCCTATGGAGAATTCAGAGACCAGACAGACAAGCCAAGGAAGCCTCTTTCTCTTTCTCAATACATAATTAACATCAGGTATCCTTTCCCAATCTGGGACCTTCCAAGTGTTCCAGCCAACAATTCTTATGACAATTCCCATGAATTATTATTTTTTGGTGGGGGGGAGGCGTGATTGTTTATAGTGGTACAGTACTGCTTTGAATGTGTAGTGCAGAGGGGGCCTTAGATGGCTTCCCCTCTCAAAGGATTAAATTCACATGGGAGAGAAGTCTCGGCACCCATTAGCCTGGTTAACGAAATAGAGCCTCCATGTTGCGAGGCAGTCTACCTCCGAGTACCTGTGCCTCGACAGAGCTGTCTGCCCTGTGACCTTCATCTCATGGAGAGCTTGCATCCGGCACTTCACCAGCTCTGTGGGGCACAGAACCATGGAGGAGAAGACTGATGAGAAGGAGCCGGCAATCGCGCTGTGCAAATCACTGTAATAACCCGAGAGAAGAATCCTCAGAGGAAAGCGAAGACCAGAGGGCGGGTGGGGGGAATCCCACAGCTAGGGAGCAACCTTCCACCCTCCCATACACTATGTATTTGTTTGCCTTTTGCCAGCAGAAATGAACTGATTAAGTCAATCAGCCCACTCGAACCTGGTGTCCTCCAGAGGTTTTGGGCTGCAACTCTGAGAAGTCTGACCAGGCTGAGGAATTCTGAGCAAAAGGATCCTACCTTGAGCAGCCTCCCACCCAACCTTCCCTTTGCATTCTATTTAGTTATTTATTTATTTATTTAAATCCCTCTTTACACTTACGTTGCAAGCTACTGTGAGACCTATGCTATGTCATATATTTAAAAGACAAACTAAAGCTGCAGAATTTTAAACCTCAAGGATTTAAAACATAAAAGAAAAAGCAAAACATCTGAGAGGCATTCAGGGCACAAGACCTCCTGAAATCAAACAGTTCTGACCAGGTGCCTGAAACTCAGAAGGGACTGTTCCTATCTAACTTTCTCCAGAGGGGATTTCCATAGAGTTGGGGCCCACAGTCCTGAAGCTATGACTCATCCTGGGTGTCCAGTGTGGTGGCGGGTGTCCATTGGGACTCGTAGGGCAGACAATGGGGAGCCAGAGCTGAGGACAGGCAGAGCCAACTAATTCCAGCTTTACCCCCATCCACCTCCCTGCCTTCTAACAAGGCCAAAACTGAGACTGAGGAGGAAGATGGCAGGCGAGGCCCCCCCCCTACCCTGTGCTTGGCTGTAAGCAATAATGCACCACTGCTTATATCAATGTCTAAGAGCCTCTGGCAGAAGAGAGGGGAAGAGAAAAAGACTGTACCTGAGCTCCTGGACATTGCCCAACCCAAAGAGCTGCCTCACGAGCTGCTGGCAGAACCCGTAGCAGGCAAAAAGCACAGCGTTCTCCGCGACGTTGGCCAGCAAGGCTGGGGTAGTGCCTTGGTAGAGCCCATGCATGCCCTCCTGCTGGTAGGTCTTGACTGAGCAGTCAAAGAAGCCCTGGTACATTGTTGGGAAGGTCTGCATCTTCACCTTGATGGTGTCAAAAGGCTGCCCGGTCACCACGCATGCCACACCACCTGCAAAGAGCCACCCCACCCCAGGCAAGGTCACTCACTTGCTCCTGAAATACAGGGCAGATCAAGCCAACTGTACTGCAGTGCCTGCTTTGCCAAAACGTACCCATGAAACATGTCAAGGGATGAGCATTAAAGGAGCAGCACTCACACACTCCCCCTGTTCTATAAGGCCTGCTTCTGTTCTAAGCTGCTATGATGGAAATGGGACACATTAGGGCGCCTCTCCCATATAAACTTGTCAGAGCATTCAGATCCAGCATCTCAAGTCACATGTCCCCATAGCTGTGCTGCCATCTCTTCAGTGCCAGGACGACCTATATATTTTCCCTAACTAAGATTATGCTGCTTTTCTACTTCCTAGTGTGCTGCTAAACTTCCTGTGGCTAGTTTGGGGTTTGTTTTGGTCTGTTTTTATGGTATAATGTATTTATATTTGTGTGTTACATGCGTTGTAAGTTGCATGGAGACCTCAAAGTAACAAGCAACTGACAATAAAAGAACAGCAATGAAGCTAAAGCTGCAGCAATCTTGCCTCCATTCTTCCTCCTGCCTTTCCTTGTTGTCTGCCTTGTGTTTATTGGCTGGCCAGCCATGAGAAGTGGAGTCTTTTATGTGATGGCACCCAGACTGTGGAATGCCTTCTCGAGACATCTTTGCCTTCACCATTGCTGCTTGCTTTGGCCAGAGCACTTAATGCTCTTATTTCCTCTGGCTATTTCTCTGCTGACTTGGAACGTTATCTGTCAAAGGCTTGGCGTTTCTAATTCGTCTCTGTTTGTCTTCACCTGTATAACCTACAAACAGCTTTTCACCACCAAAGTGGTCCCAAAGACAGATTCAGAAAGTGTGACAAGGAAAACAAAATTACAGTTTGAACATTAAAACCAGCAGAAGTACATGCTGTACCGTACGAAAGATAAGACTTCAGAGCAGACCTGACCAAGACCTTTATTTTCTTGGATACGTTTTGTGATGTTTTAGGGATATCTTGCACAGAGAAGAAGAAGAACAGAGATTATCCTGAGATCATGAGACCTGTCTCTCTACACCACCTGGGAGGGAAGTTCAGAGAGTGGTGGTGATAACAGGCTTTGTATGCAGTAAATCCCAATTTATATATGCTCTCTCCAGGGAAGTCTGCCTGGCACCAGCCTTGTCTGCATTTTTGCCTCAGAAATACTTTTTTTTGTTTGTTTTATTGGATGTTTGGGCAGCATGGATAATGGGATATTGTATTGTTAAACCTGTTTTAATGTTTACGTGGTTCTGAAACTGTATTTCTTAACCTAAACCTAGCTAGGATGAAATAAATGAGCTGAGGAAAGTGAATGTGCAGAGGTCTCTTCGCTCAGTCTTAGCCAGAAAACAGATTTGACAGCAAGACCCTGTGGGGTAGCAGCAGGTACCTGCCCGCAAGCCCAGTTGTCATAAGTCGGCTTTCACCAGATGTTTTGGACTACAACTCCCATCAGACCATTCGCAATCCAAAGCATTTGGAGGGCACCAGGTTAACAAAATCTACCTTACGCTGTTGCCAGTTCTACACATCTCTTTCCCTTCAGAGCAGACAACTAGAAGCCAGACTCGGCACAGGGCCTGCCAGATGTAGACCTATATAACACTACAATAAAAGACCATGCAGATCTCCATATACTTGCATGCACACACCCCTCACATCCAAGATCCATCAAGATCCCATGGCTTTTCTCTGAATCTTGCTTGGTTTCCTGAACAGGCATTGCCTCCAGTGCTTGCTCAGTTTTAAGGGGGGGGGGGACACTTTCCAGTTAAGGGCTGCCATTACCTTTTGAACAAGGCCACATTCAAGTGGTGGGCGGAGCCAGAGGCAAAAGTGGGTGGGCCAACCAAGGCAAGCTTTGCCTTTGTACAGTAGGCTTATTTTTGCACGCACACCCACACGCCTCTCTATCTTCCACCTAGGCAAGCAAAATTCACGGTCAATGACACATTCCAACCAGACAGAAGCACTTAAGGCAGGGGCAAAGCAGGGCTGGTGGGGACTGTGGTATGGGGAAAGTCCCATGGGTCAGTCAGAGAGGCTTGGAGCTGCCCCTCCTAGGTTAAGAGTTCCATTCTTCCCTACACCTGCCATTGATCCTTGGTCTCCCCTCTAAAGGGAGGCTTCTTGACCCATCCTCCCAGCAGCTCTCCATCCTTCAGGCTCACCTGCTGCCCCTGCAGTGAGGTCGATAAGCATCTGCACCAGCGGGTGGACTCGGGCTTGTTCAGTAGGCATCTCAGCACACAAACGTTCAGGTGCAGGTGTCCCAAAGAAGACTGCAAGACTGGAGGGGGGAAAGAAGAACATCAGTGGTGTAGTGGTTAAGTTTTGAAGCAATTCATCATGACGGCCCCTGTAGCCACGCAGTCAAGGAGAGTCCAGAAATTAGGCAGCTGTACTGACCCATTATTATTATATAGACAAGCGCAGAAGCATCATTACATAGCATAACACCCAGTTTATTAGGACCAGCATGCCTGCAGTCCAACAGCTTCCTGGGAGCACTATTGAACTTGGAGGTGCTTCCTTCCCATTGAAAGGGTGGGCTTGCAAAACACATAGCTTTAACGAAAGATCTTCAGTTAGCTAGAAGACAACCTTATGGGTTGTATCCAATGGTAGTCACATTCAAAGCAGGCCCAATGAAATTAATGAACCTAGTTCCATTTGTTTCAGTTAGGTCTGCTCTAGGTATGACAGTGGGACTTAGAAAAGCACCTAAACATGAAAATGTTACTATTCAAATTGTTAGAATGAAGTAAGAACCTCACTGAACAAAAGAAATGCCTCAACTTTGCTTATTTTTCACAGGCTTCTGACTACTTCCAAGCTAATCTGTTGCAAACACACTTGAAAGCTTATTGCACCATTTAATTGCTAGAAAAAGGAGGATCTGCTGTTCCAGATGACCTCAGTGCCTGGCATTAATTATCCTGGCAGTCTAGGAGATGACAGCATTCCTCAGCTTGGGGGGAAAGTTCCCAGGTCTGCACTCCTACACCACTGAAGAGCGTCATCTAAATAGGCTCCATCCTGCCCCCCAACCGAAGGTTATGTAAATATCTGAGTAACAGACCTATAAGGGGAGATGGTGAAGCAGGATGAGGTGTCCCAGGCAGCTACCTGAGGTAGGCAGATGAGGTGCAAAAAGTTAAAAGGAGCCAAACAAGGAATGTGAGTTGGGTGCGGGTGGCATTTCCATTCTGTCTTGTGCCTTCTTACCCACCCCAGCCTTAGCCAGACAGTCAGCCAGACAGCCAAATACTCTTCAGGGGGAAAAGGCTGCTAAATTTTCTCCCAGCATGGCTCCTGGGCATTTATTAGCTCTATGTAGCAAGTGGATCATTCCCCATTTATATATACTAGACAGGAAGCATTCACTGTTGAGATTTCTAGCTGTTGCACAGTTGCGTGAGGCGGATTCCTTGACACAAATACACACACACACTTCCAGAGATTCTTTAAAGTTGCTAAAATTTGCTTTGTACAGGTCTTCATCCAGTGCTCACCATGAAGTTGTTACTGCAAGTGCCACACTTTTAACATAAAAAGGACGAATAGACCCTGTAACAAATTGTAGTAACACGGGGCCATTGCATTAGCTGGCTTTGCAGTGGGCTGATAAAAGGCCTCTCATAAAGACTTAAAGGGAAATGACCAGACAGCAACTGGAAAAATCCTGTCAGATCAGAAAACTGATGAAAGCTGTTACAAGGTCTCTGGGACAGCTAGAAAACCAGGCTGCTCTCTTGTAGGTTAATTGCTCGCTCATCTTTTTGCCATAGGGCTGGAAATACCAATCTGAGTAGTAGGGCGCAGCTGCAGAGCTGCACCAACAGAATCTAACAACAGAAAGGTGGAATGAAATTATGGTGAAGATTGCTACAGTCAGCTCTTTGGTATTTAGAATACCAAAAGTATTGAGAGACTTTGGGTCATTTTACAAGCCTGTAGGAATCTGCAGCGCTGCTACAGAACACTGAAACCAACAGGATACAGACAGGTACTGTGGGACACTAGGCCGTTCTCCCAAACGTTACCAAAAGCTCAAGCTTCTTGAGGCCATCTCAGGATACAGCTTTGGAGAGAATGGTTATCACCACGTAGGTGGACTCTGCTGCCTGACAAGCTCATGTTTCTTGGGTGAAATTCCAGGTGCTGATTACAACTGCCCAAGGCTGGGTGCCAAGTTACCTTACCTACCCTTTGCTTCCACTCTTTAACCTACTTCTATGCATTTGCAGAAAGCATGGAACATAGATGCGCTGCAGCTGTCACCAGCCAGCCTCAGTACTGTAGATCGATTGCCCGTGAGCAGCTATCTCTAATAGGGACCTACAGATGTTTTAGATTATAGCTCCCATCAGCTGCCGCCAGCAAAGCCAGTGGTGAGAGATTAATAGGGGTTGGAAACATCGGAAGAGCACCAGGTTGGGGGGGGGGAGGGAGACTGCCCCAGCGAGGGTATTTGAGTTTAGTCTTTCAGGTTCCCACAAATCAGGGGTCCTGAATGTCTACAAGCATTTCAACAGGAACAATGTATGGCCTTAGAACTTCTTGTTTATGCTATGGAAGCAAAGGAAGAAGCAGATTCCCGATGTACATAGGTATTGGGCCAGAAAGAAGATATACAGCTGTGGTTATGCTTCCGCAGAACCCATGGTATACATTGCTGCTGTGCTCACTGCTACACATGCCATTATCATCATCCTTTCCCACCAACAGCAGCTTGGAAGGTGGGGCTATTCAAAATTCCTCCTTTTTGCCACATGACCCTTAGCAGACAGCGGAATTTTAAAGCTACTTAGACACTTGCCATTTCCCAATAACTGCATGGCAACGACCAGATCATGTGAAAGCTGGAAAGAGAAAATCACAGCCACACTTGTACCCCTTCTAGAGCCTACAGCACACTTTCCAAACTGTGTTGGGACACATGTTGGCTGCAGTGTCTAGGTGTGTCACGCGAACACTCCCCACGCTCCTCCTGGGGTTGGAAAGGGGTTAGTTTAACCTCCCGTTTGCTAGTAAAACTGTGTTGCGAAATGATGCCTGTCTAAAAAGGATGTCACCAACATGAAAAATTTGGAAAGCCCTGGCCTAACGGATCCATTTTGCCAAGGGCTATCTACTCCAGCTAACAGCAGCTTGCCAAAGAAACAGGGAAGAGGTTTGGCCCAGTTCTCTTACAACAGATCCTTTTCGCTGCAGATGCCAGGATTATCCTTTGCATGCAGAGCCTAAGATCTAGTATCCATCTCTCTTGACTGTTTAACCACTTGCTGTGTAATACCAGCAACTCCCATGTTTCTGCACCTCCGCACAAAATGCCCCATAGCTTGCATACATAGGAAACTGTTTATATTTCTGCCACCCAAAGCAGAATCACAGCCTCCCCCTCCTCCTGCTGTCCCACCAGTGCATGAGGCAGTTCAATTAGTAGAGAATCCTACATACCTGAATGGTTTCTGCTGCCAGCAGCTCTGCTGTAGTAGAATCTTGCAAACAGCACCACCCACCAGGCTTGCAAGCTTGATGAACTTTGAGCAGAAACGAATGTCCCCTTCACCTCCAGCACACCCTGTTTATATAGGGCCCAGGTTCCTACGGTAAGTCTGGCTCTTATCTTGAATCATTAAGCTGGTTCAGACAACAGTTGCTACACACTGCATTTTTTCCATCTCCAGGCATAAGGCAAGAGCAGAGTTGTGGATGTTGACTGCCTTATACTTGCTTCTAATAGCTGTTTGTGCACCCAAAACATTACAGAACCAGTGAGTCCACATTGTGCATACTACAGTAATAATCCCAAACTGAAGACTAGGAGAAAACAGCAGCTGTGTGAAATTAGTGAAACACTCTTGCTTCTGCCTGCAACCTACCCACTTTCCTTTCACTTTCCAAATCAAAATAAAAAAAATCCTTCCACTAGCACCTTAAAGACCAACTAAGTTAGTTCTTGGTATGAGCTTTCGTGTGCATGCACACTTCTTCAGATACACTGAAACAGAAGTTGCCAGATCCTTCTATATAGTGAGAAGGTGGGGAGGGGTATTACTCAGAAGGGTGGTGGGAATGGGAGATTAGCAGATAGCTGAGATGAGCCTGTTGACGACTCTTAACGACTGTAATAGGTCTTACAGGAAAAGGCAAGGGGTGAAAAGGTGAGAAATGGCTTAGTCATGTATAATCAAGTGAAGGTGCAACACTTTTCATTCTCTCACCTTCCCTTCAAAACAATTTTTCCAGCTGTGAAAGGAGCAACTTGAAAGTTGAGTGGGCCACTTTGCCCATACACTTTCTCCCCTGTAGCAACATGTGCATTGACAATCCAGAGTAAGAGATATGGGGCAGATGCCAACAGGAAACTACCCTCCTCCCCTAGTAAATCTCCTTTTTTGGTGTGTGTGTGTTTTCTTGTTGCCACCTTGTCAGGATTTGTTTTTCAGTCACAAACTTTGGAACCAAACTACTTTGTGGGCTATACACAAGACATATCAGCTTCACTGCTGGAGGAAGAGAACACTGGGGGGTAGAGTGGTGGTATCTTCAAGCACAGTGTCTCAGGCCTTCTCAGAAAAAGCAGAGATCTGGCTGCCACTTCCAAGAGATGCAGAAAGGATGCAGCAGGTTCTCCCTCTAGTGACCAAAACCCAGAAATACACAAGCCCAAGAAACAGAAGAGATGCCACACAAGATGAAAAAGGCTTAAAATCCCTTTTAATAATGCATTCCTGTAACAATCTTCAGACAAACTCAACCTGTTAGTGGACGATTACAACTCAGGTTCACATAAAGAAAGTCTCATACTTCTACACAAGACAGGCAAAGTTAGGGTTATACGAACAGTTGCTTCAACTTGAGTCTTCAACAGGAAACTTTAATTTGTCCAATAGATTGTACTTTTCTACCAGTAAAAAAAATGTTTTGTTTTTTTAAATGGTACAACACATTGAATAAGCCATCTCCATATCACCACCACCACTAACCTGGCCCTCCTGGCTGCACCAGCGAGCTACAATAAAGGAAAAAATGGTCCAGAGGAGAAAAGTGAAAAGCTACAAGTTTATTCTTTAAAAAAACTAGTCCCCCGTCCCCCACATGATAAGCCGTTTGAAGCTACAGACATTTACAGACTCACAGGCCCTGCTCTATTGCTCTGGAAAAATATATCCAGAGAGCTGCATGAAGGCAGAACACGCCTCCAATGGCAGCTGAGTTAGCTGGGGGCTGAACCTGTGTTGTGGTGCTTGGGAATGGGAGAGACATCAAGGTCCTAACCTGGCCTCTCACACTACACAGCTAGTGAAGCTTCCTGGGATCCATTTTCACATTGCATTTTGCAGGAATGCACCTTGTGGCATCGACTAAACCCTTTACAAATCTGGCTGGGTGCCCTTTTGCCATGGCCAGACCCCGGATGCCCAAGGGAAGCCCCTAAGGGTTGTCCCGATGGAATGGGCAGGAGACTGGACATGCCTCCCTCCCCATTTAGTATCGGCGACGCTTGTTCGGGCCAAAGTCCCCCCCAGGAGCTCCTCTGTTGAATCCCGGTGTGTTTCCTCCCATGGTTCCAAGTCCTTCCATTGCAGCGCCCTGGCCAAAGCGATCAGCGGGTGGCGGTGGAGTCTGAAGGAAAGTGAGGAGGGAAAAGAAGCTTGGGTTAGAAACATCCCTCAAGACTGACTGCAACTGTACAGACCCCATGCAACCTCCACTTAGTATGCTCTTCCCTCCTCCACCAATAGCCATTATGGGGGAACCACCAGGGACCAAGAGGGCTTAGGAAGAACACATTAAACTGTGCACCAAAGCAACAGCACCCGAGTTCTCTCTGACTTCCAATCCCTTTTCATTTTCTGTCACGTCTTTTTTGGCAAATGCACAGCTGCCAAGTTAGGAAAAGGAGGAACACACAGCTTAGCTTCTTTGCTTCTGCCCCCTGCCAAACCATTAGTTGAATCATGTAGCTAGCTGATTCAAATCAACTTACAAAGAGAGAAGATACTCATGCAGATTCTTGCCTAGATCAAGGGTTTTGCAACCCACCCTCTCAGCCAAATCCTGACTAATTGCACTTGGTTGACCTTACCATTCCCATGGCTCCATCAGGAATCATTGGCCCAGGACCAGCTGCAGGTGGTGGCCCTGCCGGAACACTGGTAGCTCCCATCGTCCCTCGGTTGTTCATGCCTATCGCACCTGAGGAAAAGCAAGGAGGCCTCTTGGTCTGTATACCCCTGAGGGTTAAGTGGCCACTGAAAGCTCAGCTCCCTTACTGCACATATTCCTGCTGGTGAATAGCATCTGTGGCCCACCCAGAGCTCAGCTACCTGCTGACTTAGGAACCTGCAGCCACCACATAGAACAGCTGATGAAGCACAACCCAGCCCAAAACATTAACAGGAGAGGAAAAACCACTTGCAGCTTACCTCCCATACCCATCTGTCCCATTCGCATATCTGGAGGCTCCCTCTGAAACAGACAGACAAGCTTGCTTCAGACAACATCCCGACACCTCCTTCTGGCAGGACACATGAAAGAAGCTTCTCTGTGCTACTGCCCAGGCCAGAAGGGGTTAGAAACTGTATGAACTGTAGAAGCTGATCCTCACCACCCCACCAGGTGAAGCAAGTCCCCTACCGCATCAGGGAAGGCCCCCTTAAATCCTTCTTGCCGCCTCATCATCTCTTCCTGCTGCCTCCTCATCTCTTCCTCACGGCGCCTGCGTTCCTCCTCTTGCCTGCAAGGAAGGCTCCCATATAGTCACACCAATTGGAGAGCTATCAAACAATTCAGACTTACTTATGCACAAGCTACAGATGCTCTCAGATGCTTCTTGGCAACAGCCTTGCCCCTACAAAGTCCTACCAATTACCAGCACAAGTCAAGTAAATTCACAGACAGGTGTGACTGATTCCCTGCTCACCTGAGTTCCAGTTGTTTACGCTTCTGCACCTCCTGGTTGTGCAGCTCCTCCATTCTCCTGAGTTCTTCCTGGCGCCTCATTAAGTCTGGAAAAAACATCCACATGGGTGACAGGTCAGGATGCCTGCACTACCTGCTCCCAGCAAACTGCAAAGGCCATCGCCATTCTGCTTCTCACCTTGCCTCATGAGCATGACCTGATGCTCATGACGAGCTGCCTCCATTTCCATCTCCAGCTTCTCCCGTGCTTCTTTGATGTTGCGATCCACTTGCTCTTGCTGCTGCTTTTCCATCTCAATCAGGGCCTTCCAACGCATAGCATACTCATACTCAAAGGAACCGGGCTGTGCAAAACGGGGAGGTTGCTCACGCTCCCTGCAACAGCAAGGTGGAAAAAATCCAGTCACTTAGGAAAAGGCAACTTGAGTTAGTGAGAGTCACAGGAGTGGGGTCAGGGCAGAAAGTAAAGTTTACAGGCAAGCAGCTTGCATCATGAACGTTTCTGAGAATGGGAATCAAGCTCAGATAGCTACTAAGTTTGCTTTATGCATCCTACCACTATGCTTAGCAAAAGCCAACAAAAAGGTGAAAAAACACTTGCATGCTACTTTATGTTACATTTTCATGTTTCTGGAAGCCACTTTATAGAAATTGGCTTAAAAAGTAGTAATAAATCCATTTAATAACAATGGTATTTCCCATAAAAATGTAACTGTCCTCAGATGAGCTTCCCCTAAGAAGGTACCACTTCCACGGGCTACTTACTTGTGATATTGTTGGTTTTTGATGACAAGTTTTTCTGGCAGTCCCTCTTCATCATCATACTGATCCATGGGCTCCACAGTCACAGGTCGAGGGAACCTGTCAATGAAAATTGTATCCATCTAAATAAATGCCAACCTCTTTAAAGGCCAAAATCCAAGAGCTAGCAGCAGCCTTTGTACAGGCTTAGGCATGATCAGGGCCTTCCTTAGCCTAGTTACCAACACTCTTTCCCTGAAGCTGAATGCTGCTGCCTCCTGGGACCAATAAGGACTCCCAGGTGAAAAACAATGTTCAGAGTTAAGAAGCACTAAAGCAGCACAAGAGAGAGCTGAGATTCTGCTGTGGCCAGCAATCCATAATACCTTTGATCCAGCCTTGCAAATAATGTTTGACTGGGTAAACCACCATGTGTCCTGTGGTGCTCAAAAAGCATCTTTTATAAAGGTATGAGCACCAAATGTAGAGCCCACAATTTTCTGGTTGTAGTTCTTGTTCTACCAGCCCTGTTCAACATAAGCAATGACTGGTGATGAGTAAAACTGCAATACTGTATTTCTTCATTTAGCTCTGTAGACACAGATAGAGAACATCACTTAAGATTCAGGCCCACTGAATAAATGCACTCTTTATTGCCCTCTACCGGTAAGACACACACACACACACACACACCCACACACCGCCCTAAGTCAAAAGACCTGGTTTCTTTTATTGTACTTACAATAGTAAACTAGAATAACTTACGTGGTTAGCAAGAAGGAACCCTCACTACATCTGTCCAGGGCTTTTCTAGCAGCCGGCTTTCCAGAAAATTCTACAATGCCTTTCCCAGAAGGTCTGCCTCTGTCATCCACAATGACCACAGCCCTCTCCACTTGGCCAAACATTGAGAAGGCCTCCTCCAGAAGCTCATTGGACACAAACTGTGGCAGGTTCCTGACAGTCAGTGAGGCACTGTGGCATGCAAAGCGCACACGCAACTGCTTCCCACGCAGGGGCATGTTGTCCAGCTCCACTTTCGCAATCTCAGCCAGAGTTCGAGTTTCCTGGAGACAAAAACACACACGCACCACCCATTAAAGACCACCACACCAGAATTATTTCAAGTGGGTAAATAATCCACCAGCTCACTGCTACTGGACCAAGAACCACCCTGAAGAGACAAAGGAGTAGGCACTCCCTAACAAAGCACATATTATGGGAAAAATAATTTTATTCCCAAAGAGAGTGGAATGGAGAGTGTGGGGAGCCCAGCAAAGAGAACACTTTGGCATTACAAATAGCCAGGACTTGAGAGAAGAGATGAAAATCAGGGAACTGATGAATGCATGACTCTCATGGAAGAGTAGATTCAAACTTGAGAAAAGGGAGCCCAAGATTTTCCAACTGGATCTTTTCATGTGTGACATTTAGGGCACACACTTGTAAGCTACTCTTAAAAATACAGCATTCCTAGCGCCTCAACACTGAAGTAACAACAATTAGCAGAACATAGTCGGAAAGTACTATGTGGCATAGGGACGCAGGTGGCGCTGTGGGTAAAAGCCTCAGCGCCTAGGGCTTGCTGATCGAAAGGTCGGTGGTTCGAATCCCTGTGCGCTCCCGTTGTTCGGTCCCAGCGCCTGCCAACCTAGCAGTTCGAAAGCACCCCTGGGTGCAAGTAGATAAATAGGGACCGCTTACAAACGGGAAGGTAAACGGCATTTCCGTGTGCGGCTCTGGTTCGCCAGAGCAGCGATGTCACGCTGGCCACGTGACCCGGAAGTGTCTTCGGACAGCGCTGGCCCCCGGCCTCTTGAGTGAGATGGGCGCACAACCCTAGAGTCTGGCAAGACTGGCCCGTACGGGCAGGGGTACCTTTACCTTTACCTTTTACTATGTGGCATAGGATCTGGGATGCAAAATAAATTATACATCAGAGGGATCCAAAATCAAGGACAAAGAAAAGGAAAGAAAACCAGATATAAAATTCATTATATCCACAATCCATTATTAGTTGTTGTTGTTGTACTTGTTACTATGGAGAGTAGTAACAGGCTCTTTTTAAAAAAATCTGCTTTGTTTACAAATGACTAGATGTTGCCATTAAGGTCTTACATAATCTCACGTGTAGATGAAGTTACCAAGAATTTCAAACGGCAGCATATTTCACAGGAGATTAAATCCACAGGCCTTCTAATATACAGTACCTTATTTTCTGAGTTAATTTTTTAGCAATTACTATGGACCAGATTTGATCATAAATCTTTATCCAACTCATCTAAATATTTTCTTTTCCTTACAATAACCATCCTGGCAGCCAGCAATATATATACATATACAGATAGATAGAATACACACACACACACACACACACACACACACTCAATTATTTATCCAAATAATCCAAAGTCTTCATTTGGTCCATCCCATATCCCCATGAAAGCTAATGAGGTACCAATTCACTACCTTTCCAAAAGCTGTCACTGAATGATATTCCCACCATAAGCATAAATGCATGCCTTTATTTTTTTGCAACAGAAGTACTTTGGAGAGAAATTGGGGCTTATATATGATAAGATCACTAGTGTACAATGCCACCTTAAAAATATATTGAGAGTAGATTATTGAATCCTTGCTGAAATTGATTTTTTGGGCCTCTTGTTCCATATTCTTTCCCATTTTATAGGCTCAACATCATAATCAGAATCCATTTTCTAACATTTTATAAACCTGTTAAAGGGACCTCTGACCATTAGGTCCAGTTGTGGCTGACTCTGGGGTTGCAGCGCTCATCTCGCTTTATTGGCTGAGGGTGCTGGCATACAGCTTCTGGGTCACGTGGCCAGCATGACTAAGCCACTTCTGGCGAACCAGAGCAGCGCACGGAAACGCCTTCCCGCCGGAGTGGTACCTATTTATCTACTTGCACTTTGACGTGCTTTCAAACTGCTAGGTTGGCAGGAGCAGGGACCGAGCAACGGGAGCTCACCCTGTCGCGGGGATTAGAACCGCCAACCTTCTGATCAGCAAGTCCTAGGCTCTGTGGTTTGACCCACAGCGCCACCTGCGTCCCATAAACCTGTTAGATCATGTCTAATTTTGTTACTATTTTATAAATGTGGATGATACGTCATTTTGCCTTAAATTTATTTGCAAAATCTGGTGTTTAAACTTTATTAAACAGCAAGTTAAAAGAAAGAACTAATTCAGTTTACTATAGAGAACATACCTGCCCAAGTTCAAACCAGGAGTGAATATTTATGCAGTTGTACTGTTCATGCTTTATTTTATTGCTTCTAAATTATAAGGTTTTGATTAAATAAAATTACTGTAACAAGTACTTAAGACTAAGCCTTCTTCCTTCACTGAATTAGCCATTTTATTTTTTTACTTTTGTATTTTTTAAACAACTGATTTAAAAAATACAGAATATAAACCAGCTCATCATTGCCCTCCCACCTTGATATATTCCTTTGACACATTATGTATGATTGAAGATCAAGAGTTTGCACATCTCCTCTTCCTCAGTTCTAGAAATACCAGTCTGGAAGCACAGACTGAGAACATTAACAGGTCAGCTCTGCCAGCATTGTAAGTTCAAAAGTATATGGACAGCAGCCACCAAGAAAGCGCTCAAGAGCTTCTTCATCTCTTTATGTGCACAGCTGGAAGTTCCATGTGCGAAACTCAGCTAGAACTGAGCAGCTAGGGATTCTGGAGCTACTGGGGAATCAACTAGCATAATCCATTAAGCTTGCATGCCATAATGGATCACTTCCCTAGGGAAGACATTCTGCTTTCTGCCAGTGAAACACAGGCCCCCCTGTAAGCAACTGGTTTTCTCACAATCCCCATAAAATTCCAGGACCAGAGGCATTAAGTATGATTCTGTAAGTCCTAACTCAGAAACATCATGCAAGAGTCTGCTTCCACAAAATAAAGTGCCACATGCAGCATTCACAGTGCACACAATATGAAACCATGCACTGGCCATTCAAGCCCACGTGGCTAGCATTAAAAGCAGCACTACTTTCGCCAAGCCATAGGAATCCTTAGCACACTATAGCCACTCACCAGCCTGATAAAGCCAAAGCCTTTGTCCTTATGAATGAAGACTTCTCCAGCCTTCCCATATTTTTCAAACAGCTTCCTCATCTCTTCTTCTGTGATATCAGGGGGCAGGTTCCCCACAAATAGGCGACTTCTCTGTGTGAAGGTCTTTTCGCCAGGTTTTCGGAAATTCTTCATGTCAATTGTCAGGCCTTCATCTGAGGGGAATAAGGTACAGAATCGCTCTACAAAATTGGGGGAACAAACGCTGAGTGTTAACACATTGAAGAGCACAAAGGTCAGAACATTCACCAAGTCTCCCAACACACATCCAGTCTTAACTATTTTAGCAGCAACTGCAGGTCAACACAAGTCGGAGGCCCTGGGAGTTGAAGAGTCAGCCCCATAGCAGCCTTTGCCCAGCGCAGATGAAAGATATGGCCCATTGACGGAAAATGCAAAGCCACCTGCAGGACAGCCAGAGCACTGCAAATGCTGGAAGGATAGGTCCAAAACAAAGATTTTTAGCAGCACTTACATGACAGTGCTGGTAGGAAGCTTTCCAGCACACAGCAGCAGATGGGAGAGTGGGGCTCCAAATACAGCCTGCAAATTTACAATCTGGAGGAAGCAACTCAAGATACAGTCAAATAGCAATGCCAGTTAGAACACATTACCCATTGTCTTAAAAGACTGATCAGAATCAAAGCCCAACATCAGTCTTTCTGGGTGTTTGAAGGAGGCCACATATTGCTGTGATAGAAAAAGGACTCGAGCATTAAGAGGTGAGAAAGTGCTCAGTAGCCAGAGGAACTGCAGCAAATGAAGAAGCAAGCATCCAAGTCCAGTTGTAGAAAGAAAGCCATAGTGTTCATTAAGTGCAGAAAGAAGCAAACCATCTTAGAAAGCAACCCAATCAGCCACAGAAGCATAAGCTAAGCCATGTCTCCATCCACCATTTAGCTATACCTATAATCTACAAAGCCCTGAACTCCTAGCAATTTAAAAATAATCATGCATTCTTAGGCCACTAGCAACTAAATCATTAAGTTATGCAGCTTAGTTTGCAAGTCACATTAAGGATTTAAAGTACAAGCAATTCTCATGTGCTGAAGGGATTTGCTGTTAATGCTAATGTTGGGAAAGGGGGCGATACACCCTTTCAGAGTCAATCCAACAGTAACCTCTGGTGACCTGAGGCAGACATGTTAAGCACCTATCTAAAGTCGCAAGAAATCACACCAGATCTGGTTGAAAAATTCCCACCTCATATATACTTTCTGTGTCACTGAGCTTGTTCTCACCAGCCTAAGACTTTCAAACCAAGCTGTGATTCAATCATGCAACTGACCAACAGTAGCTTTCAAAACAGTAGCTTCTGCAAGTACACCATGAACAGAATATTTTTGGAGCACACAGTGGTGACCAGGTCCAAAGGAAGACTAATACCTTGCACTATCTATAGGAGATCTAACCATATGACTATGACATCTCCAAAGACACCAAAATGACTTGTATGGGTTTGTTCCACTGGCCACTCACAATCAGTTTGTGTGTAATTCCCTGGAGCCAGAGGGTCACTTCACACTTTATAAACAAGTAAAGGTGAAATAAAGTGCAATCACAAGCCTCCCATGTGGAAGAGAATTGGAACAGGTGCTGTGTTTTTCAAACTGTATCCCATATGAAGTGCTGCAAAAAAGGACACCACCTCCAGTGTAGATGTTACCCAAGGAAGCCGCCACTCACTTTGGTTGTTGGCCTGCTGTCCATTAGCTGGGGAAGGTTGTTGTTGCTGCTGTTGCTGTTGTTGGTGCTGATGCTGCTTCCTCGGAGTGTGGTTTTGCTTCTCCATAGCGAAGCCCTTGTTGCCCTGCATCTTCAAACCTGGGAGGGGGGAAATAATTAAATATAAGTACAATGAACCCACAACCACAGTGTCAGAGCACACATTTTTCTTCCCACAAGATCAGGGGTTCAAATACCAGCACCTTCTGTTACAAATGATCTTTCCTGATGGAGTTGGAGGTCAGGGACTGTGTGCCTGGTACTTTGAAGAGCTGCTAACAAATCCAATCCAGTGGGTAGCAGCTTTGTTAGCTCACTAATGGAAGAAGCCTCAAAGCTCAGGGCAGAATATGTGCTTTGCTTGCAGAGGGGTCCACTTTTACTCCTTGGCTTCACCAGCTGAGAACTGCTCTCAAGTCATAGGGCTAGAAAGAGACTATGGGAAGTCACTAATAAATAGTATTAATAATAAATTATTTATACCCTGCCCATCTGGCTGGGTTCCCCCAGCCACTTTGGGCGACTCCCAACAGAATATTAAAAACACGGTAAAACATCAAACATTAAAAACTTCCCTAAACAGGACTGCCTCAGGTGTCTTCTAAAAGTCTGATAGTTCTTTATTTCCTTGATCTCTGATGGGAGGGCATTCCACAGGGCAGGTGCCACTACCGAGAAGGCCCTCTGCCTGGTTCTCTGTAATCTCACTTCTTGCAGTGAGGGAACCTCCAGAAGGCCATTGGAGCTGGATCTCGGTGTCCGGGTTGACCAATGGGGCTGGAGAGGCTCCTTCTGGTATACTGGGCTGAGGCCGTTTAAGGCTTTAAAGGTCAGCACCAACACTTTGAATTGTGCTCAGAAACATACTGGGAGGCAATGTAGGTCTTTCACGACCAGTGTTATATGCTCTTGGCAGCCACTCCCAGTCACCAGTCTAGCTGCCGCATTCTGGATTAGTTGTAGTTTCCGGGTCACCTACAAAGGCAGCCCAACATAGAGCGCATTACAGTAGTCCAAGCAGGAAATAACCAGGCCATGCACCACTCTGGTGAGACAGCCTGCGGGCAGGTAGGGTCCCAGCCTGCATACCAGATGGAGCTGGTAGACAGCTGCCCTGGACACAGAATTGAACTGTGCCCCCACAGACAGCTGTGAGTCCAAAATGACTCCCAGGCTATGCACCTGGTCCTTCAGAGGCACAGTTACCCCATTCAGGACTAGGGAGTCCTCCACAACTTCCCACCCTGACCCCAAAAACAGTACTTCTGTCTTGTCAGGATTCAACCTCAATCTGTTAGCTGCCATCCATGCTCCAACTGCCTCCAGACACTCACACAGGACATTCACTACCTTCACTGGTTCTGATTTAAAAGAGAGGTAGAGCTGGGTATCATCCGCATACTGATGAACACCCAGCCCAAACCCCCTGATGATCCCTTCCAGTGGCTTCATATAGATATTAAAAAGCATGGGGGAGAGGATGGAACCCTGAGGCACCCCACAAGTGAGAGCCCACTCATCCCCCAACACCACTTTCTGGACACAGCCCAGGAAGTAGGAGCGGAGCCACTGTATAATAGTGCCCCAGCTCCTCTAGACGGTTCAGAAGCATGCCATGGTTGATGGTATCAAAGGCCACTGAGAGATCCAGAAGAACTAGGAGACAGCTCATCGACCAGCATGACCAAGGCAGCTTTGGTCCCATGATGAGGCCTGAATCCTGACTGGAAGGGACCCAAATGATCCGCATCCTCCAGGTGTGCCAGGAGTTGTTCAGCAACCACCCGCTCAATCACCTTGTCCTAGAATGGAAGATTTGAGACTGGGTGATATTTGGCCATATTGGCTAGGCCCAAAGAGGGTTTTATAAGAAGTGGTTTAATAACTGCCTCTTTCAGCGGGTCTGGGAAGGCTCCCTCACAGAGGGAAAAATTCACCCCACAGAGCCCATTGCCCAGCCCTTCCCGGCTCACTTTTATGAGCCAGGATGGGCAAGGATCAAGGAGATAGGTGGTCAGTTTCACTCATCCAAGCAGCCTGTCCACATCCTTGGAGGTAACAGATTAGAGTTGATCCCATGCAACTTGACTAGACAGGAGTCTAGCACTCTCCCACCCCAGCCCTGCTTCCACAGTGGAATCTACCTCTTTCTGAATCTGAGCGACTTTATCTGCAAAAAACTTTGCATAATCATTGTATGAGATCTTGAGGACCTTACCAGGTCCCAGTGGCGAAGGTGGTTCCGTTAGACTGTGAACCACCTGAGTCTCCTGCTACTGTTTTCTGCAGATGCAATAGAGGCGGTGAAGAAGGTCCTCTTCGCTGATGCTATCGCCACTTGGTAGGCTCAATGCTGATCTCTAACCCGTGTTCGGTCTGATTCAGAATGAGTTTTCCACTACCAGCACTCTAGCCGCCTCAGCGATTATTTCATCACCCTCAGCTCTGGAGAAAACCACAAGGCTGTCTGGGCTCCATGCAATCGGAAAGAGAGAGCTTCACAGTCAATAGCCCTGGTTAACTCCGCATTCCAGCGGGCCACCAGGGAATCAGCTGGAAGGCCATCAACATGGGATAAAATATCCCCTATCACTCTCTGGAAACCATTTGGATCCATTAAGTAGCAGGGGCGGACTGTCCGAATTGGTCCCACCCAGCACCGAGCTAAGCAGGCCAACAGCTGCAGTCCAGAGAGCAGAAAACAGCAGCTTGGGTTGACTGGCCATATCTCAAGCAGGTCCTGTGTGGCACACAAGAGCCCTGCTGGACAAGCATCCTATCTCTTTGCAGTGGAGAACGTGATACCACTGGGAAGCTCACAGGGCAACAACCCTCTCCCACTATTGTTCCCCAGCAACTGGCATCCAATAGGCATACAGTGGTGCCTCGCAAGACAAAATTAATTCGTTCCGCGAGTTTTGCCGTCTAGCGAATTTTTCGTCTTGCGAAGCACGGTTTTAACGGTTTAACAAAGTCGCGAAAAGTTTTCGTCTTGCGAAGCAAGCCCATAGGGGAATTCGTCTTGCGATACAAATCGAAAACGAAAAAACCCTTCATCTAGCGAGTTTTTTGTCTTGCAAGGCATTCGTCTTGTGAGGTACCACTGTACTGCCTCTGGTCCTGGAAATCATACACAGCTCATTATTGCTAACGACCAATGCCACATATCTCCTCCTTTGCGAGTTTTCCCATTCCTCATCTGAAACCACCTACCTCAACAACCGTCATAACATCTTAATGCCAGCCAAGTTCAGAGTTTCACTATACAGATGTGTGAAGATGTATTTCCTTTTGCTGAATCGTTTCACTGGGTGCTGCCAGGCCAGGCAACTTTTGCCAAAGCGATTCCCCTGCAGGTGGTTTCGAGCTACAACCACCCTCAGGTGTACTGACGGAAACACTCAGGGGGGCTCCAGGCTGACAAAGGCAGCGCTAGCAACACGAAGGAGCCAACAAACAAAAAGCCCTGCTCTGTCAGGCATCCCCCAGAAAGCCCCTGGTCCCCTACTCCCCACACCGCCGCGCGCAAACAGCAGCCATCCAGCAAGCTGGCTCCTTCATAAACACGCGGCCTCCGATTCCGGGAGGCGATGCCACTACTCCGCGGAAGCCTCAGGACGGGTCGCTAAACAAAGCCCAAAAATACATAATGAAAACAAGCAGCAGGCAAACCAATAGCCCTCCCCCTTCAATATACGCACCCTCCGCCCCACCTTACTAGTGTACTACTACCGCCGAAAGCTTTCCCGCCGGCCCCATCCGCCCCGAGAACCCAGAAAAGGCAGCGGACAGCCTGGCCCCACCACGGATCTCGCCCCCTCCTTCTTGCCGCAGCTTCCGCGGTCCAAAACCGGAGGCTGCGTCCCTTCGCCGCGCACGAGACTTCGCCGACGGACCTCCGTTCCTCGGAACCGGTCCCTCGGGTACTTGCCCGGCAATCGGGACAGGGAGGAGGCAGCGCCGGCTTCTTCCAAACCCCTGAAGAGAGAGAGGTGGAGGGGGCGAGAAGAGGGGCAAGGGGTCTTTTGGGGTGGGGGGCTCCCGGACCAGGCGTGAGGGGGAGGTAGGCCGCGCATGCGCTCGCTCACTCACTCACTCACTCGGTCGCTCGCTCGCTCCTGCCTTGCCCGCGGCTGCTTCTTCCTTCACCTCAGGCGGCGGCGAAGAGGCCCAGCGGCACTACAGAAGCCCCGGCCTAGATTTGCCCGCCTTTCTTCTCCTCCGCCCCCGCCTCGTCCCTCAGCCGGACCCCGGCTCGCAAATGCCGCGCCTGCTTGCTCGCCGGCCGGCCAGCCAGGCAGCCTCGGCCTCCTCACCTCAGGAAAAGCCGCTGAGAGGAACGAGGGAGGAGGAAGAGGAGGGGGGTCCGCCAAAAAGAAGCGGGGGGAGGGGAAAAGGCGCGCGCGGCCGGAAACCGTTCACCCGTGCTTGCTGCGCTCGTCCCGCCTTCCCCCGCCGAACTGATTGGCCGACGGGGCTCCGGCGGGCTTGCGCTGAGTGGCCGCTGGTGACGCCGGTCGGAGGCGTTCGCCTGGGCGGGGGCGGGCCCTCGCGCGTCCTATTGGTCGCGCTCATGCCCCCCCGCAGCCCGCGCAAACGGCAGCCAATGGTGGGCTGAGGGGCGTTTTAGGTTTCCCCCCTCTCTGTGCCTCTTTCCCACAGCAAAGTTTGGGTGAGAGGCGAGAAAGGGACAAAGGGGGCAGGAAAAGGGGAGGCGGTGGGTGGCTGGAAATGAGGAGCGAGCGTCGTGACGGCGCCTCGAGGCCCTGCGCAGGCGCGGTAGAAAAAGGCGCTGTTCCTTAAAGCAGCAGTGCCGCGGATTTGGGTCCGTCTGCAGGGGGCGTTGGAGCGCGCTCTGGCGTTAATGTCCCTGCCTTTCAAGCATGTTCAAATACGTACTGTGCATAAGCGTGGGCGGGTGGAACTCTTGTCCACATGATGCCCAGGAGCAGCTGCAAAAATGTGCTGGGTTTGGCAATAGGATTGTGCGCACCGATCCTGTGCATTATTTTTTTCCACTTAAGAGGGAGGTAAGTGCGGTTTAAAAACTCAAAATGCATAAAATAGTAGCAAGCAAAACTACCTCCGTCCAATAATGGGTTTGGGAAGGTGGTTTACAGCCCAATATTCATTGCATCTATATCCCACTTTTTCCTCCAAGGATATCATGGTGGCTCACACCACTCTCAATTAATCCCAACAGCAACCCTGTGAGTCAGGTTAGACCGAGTGGCCCAAGGTCATACCCAGTGAGCTTTATGTTCAAGTGGGAATTCAGACCCTGGTCTCCCAGGTCCTGGTCCGTCACTCTAACCATTACACCGCCCTGTCTCCCCTAGAACATAACAATGTATGCCTATACTTACCATCATATATAATACAAACATTGGAACAGTTGCATAAATGCAGTTACAATAAAAAGGAATGCATAATTCAATATGGATGGATGGATTCAGCTAACCTGGTGCGCCAGCAGAGAGCAGTTCAAGGGCTCCTGCATGACACGTTTTCCCACCTTAAAGTAATAATGTGTAAAATGCAGCAAGTGTTTCCTTGGAAGTAAGGCATGTGTTCAGCCTGGCCCATTTCCAAGTTATTGTGTGGGATTGCTACTGTACACTAGGGCATGTTTTTCAGAAATCTCAAAATACGTTGTAGTAGGAAAGTTACTACAAAGTACAGTATAAACAGAAACAAAAAGCAAAAGTGACTGTACAGCAATAGTTCTGTTGGGTAGAGCATGGTGCTGATAACACCAAGGATGCAGATTCAGTCCCCCTACGGAACAGCTGCATATTCCTGCATTTTTAGGGGGTAGGACTAAATGATCCTCAGGGTCCCTTCCAACTCTGCTATTTTATGAGTCTATGATTCTTTGCTTTGATAGACAGCCTATATGTGAAGAGGTGAGTCTGCTTACCTAGAGATTATTGAGAAAATGCCAAGGACGTTTGTGCTGGGAAAACTCGGCCTTGTACTTCTGCCTGACAATTCTTCAGCTCTGATAATGCAGGCTGGCTTTTCCTCTGATAATGTGAGTTACTTTCTACACATGTGTAAAGCTAAGGTGAGGGAACGTCTGTGTAATGTTTAGGCCTGTGAATCCCACTTTTGTGGGCTCCCCAGTGGCTGTTGTTGTTGAGACCAAATAAAGCAGTCTCAAACATCACAACTGGGGTGGCTGATTGAAGAAAACCCAACCTGGGGAAAAGCCCAATTGAACACAGTGGGCTTACTTCTGAGTAGACACATAGAGGCTTGCATAATAAATTAATATGCACATCTACTGATGTGATGAGGTGAGAAATGCAGATAATGAGTTTTCAGGAGGGAGGAAGAGGAGACAAGCTGCACTGGATTGTGAGCCTGCTGGTGGGAAGTGTGGGAAAAATCCATGAAGGCACAATTTTTAGTGGACTTTTATGTTGTTACTGTAGCACTGTGCAATAATACAAGCTTCTAGGTTAAGCTGAACTCTTCAGCAGGCCCAAGGGGAAAATAACATTTTGTGTATGTATACAATAATACTGTACTGCAATCCTGTGCATAGTTACTTGGAATTTGCCTTATTGATCTGCCTTATTTCCAGGGATCTGTGCTTAGGGACACACTGCACAACTCACTAAGGATTTCAGTATTTTAGTGGCTTCAGAATATGGGATACCTTCCAATCCCCTCCCCATTACACTAGAAAATACACTGAATTGTTACAAGCTAAAAACCGGAGTAAGAGCATCTGTAGCCATCATTTTTACAAGTACTTAAGATTGTGCTGTTGTCTCATTCTGCTTGATAAGCTTTAGTGTAATATTAAGCTTGTGTATGCTTCCCCCCCAAAAATGTCTATAAAATGTATGTATGTATGCATGTATTTATGTATTCATTCATTTCCCTATTGGTTGGTTGGTTGTAAGATGCTTTCCATTGCCTTGGATAAGATAAACTCACCAAATAATAATAATAATAATAATAATAATAATAATAATAATAATAGGTTGCTGGGGCTCGCTCTCTTCTCAACTTTGTGACAGCCAGCACTTCTGAAGGAGAAGGGACAGGCATAATTTGAACCCTGGGCCACAAATGCTAGGTGGAAGTAACCAGCCAGTTGGATTCCAGCAGGGCTTTGCAGGATGTGGCCTTACCTCTCCACCCCAGTTTGCAAAGAATAGCCAGACCCCTCCAGCGAGTCATTCATTATGTTAAATATGCCCATGAATAGCGTATTTGCCTCGATCATTGTACTGGCCCCCGTTGGAAGATGCAATACCTGGGCTCCCAACACTTTTATTGCCAAAGGCTTAGATGCATAGGTCAGTGGGATACACGAGCAGCCAGGTGACAAGCATTCAGATGGACAGGTGCAGCACAGGCTAAGCACATGGTGAGGTGTCAAGAAGCCCCGAGCACTTGACATTTCCCCAAAGTCCCTTTCTGAAGATCACAGTTGTTTACGTGGTGGTTGTTCTGAGCCACAGGACCGGGAAAGCAAGCTGGCACCCCTTTCAGCAGATCTGTTTTCACCAGAGCAGCCTCTGTATCCTTGGTGATGGAGGCAGGCTCCACAAGGCTAGCTCACTGTCTGCTTTGTCCCCAGGCACCTTCCTGGAGGGGGAAGGCTCTTTGCCAGTCATGTACATTTGCTGTAACCCAGTGTTTGGGGTGTCCAGTAGCACTGAGGTGGGCTACTCCCATGACTGTCCACTTGGCCCCTCCCTTAGACGTGGATCAGTGTCTTCCAGCCTGCTTGGTGAATTTGCAGCGACCACTTGTTATACACATTAGCAACTTAACATACATATGAAATTCCCCTTAACATACATATGTAATTATGCTTCCTTTCCCCACAGATGTGCAAACACAAAGAATTGTTCAATAAATCTGTATACCGAGTATGTGAGTTGTGTATGTGTGTGCATGTGACAGAGTGATGGAGATTGATAACTGTATAAATATACCATCAACTCAATATTCAAAAATCTGGCCATCCTTTTAGTTACCAAATATCATTCCATCCTATTTTCCTATACAAACTAATTATAGGTTAGTACCAATCAAAGCATCACATATAATCAAGCAGATTACAATGATAACATATATATATATAACTCGATCCCTGGGATCCAGTCCCTCCCAGTTCCGTTCTCATCCCAGTCCTCCTCCCACTCTGGCCAGTCCTACCAAGAGGTCTCCACAGGACTCATGATATTACCCCCTTGTCCAGGTGTCCCCTGCAAGTCTCCCTCTCTCTGCAGGGCACAAGCCTGGGTAGCGTGTCTGGAGGTCCTGGGCTGCCCAGATGACAAGACCCCCCCTTTCGCCCTCGATTATGAGGTCCAAAGGAAAGCAGAGCAAGATGTTTGACACCAGCTGGGCTGCAGGAGTTGCCAGAAGGAGGCCTACAAGGCGCCATCCAAACCGCCTTAGGGACTCCAGATTTCTGTAGCTTTACTCTTTGGCCTTTTCTTCTCCTGAATATATCCCACAAGACAGTGGAGGTTTAGGGTCAGAGTTTTTCTTCTCCAAGATCTTCTACCTCCCCAGATGGTTGAGCCCCATCCACCCCTCACTTCCCTCTACATGCAGAAACTGCCTTCTTGACCATTGGGCCTGCTATTGTACTTGTCCGTTTACTCAGCTGGAGCCTGTCTTCGCTTGCAGGGTTAGTCCCTAGCTCACCAAGGGCGTGAGACCCATTGGCTCCCCTCATCTGGTTTAGCCAGCAATCAAAGCTACTCCAAGGGTGTGGCCGCTGTTGCATGCTGACAACTTATCAGAGCTCCAGAGCTGAGTGCAGGGGAGGGGGGGGACCAAAGGTGGACAAACTACCCTGGAAGCAGTACGATGTGTCCCCCACCAGAGATACTGCCCCTGCCCTAACACTCCATACACCCCACACAACTCCTAAGACTTGAGCTTCTCTGGATAGCAACCATAAAATGAAGAGTTGTCTGCACATCGTCCGGCAGCTGCCATAACTTGTATTGTCTTTGGGCCCATAGCCCTTCCAATGAATTATTTTTATTGTTAAGATTTATTAACTTTACCTGCTCATCACCCCAAGGCCGGTTACAACAGTTGAAACACAATGCTATGTTTAACACAACTTAAAATCACAAGAATAAATTGGCTGGTTGGTTGGCATCTGTCTATCTCAGGAGACAATGTAAGAGTGCCCCATTGGGATTGAAGTCCAATTGTTGCCCAGCCCCAAGAGGTACCGTTCAAAGGTGCCTGATGTGAACTGAGGTCCATTGTCTGAGACGAGGACATCAGGACACCTATGAATTGCAAACAGGCTCCGCAGCACCCGCTTTGGTAGTGGTGGAGGGCATCAGGGCCACCTCCAGCCATTTGGAATAGGCGTCCACCACTACCATAAAGGTCCAGCCATGAAAAGGGCTGGCCAGATCGATGTGCACCCTCAACCAGGGTGCCTTGAGCATCTCCCAGGTGTCACCCTTAGCTGCTGGCGGTGCAGGTCTTGACTCTTGGCATGCTTGATAGGAGGCAACCCACAAAGTGATGGCATCATCCATGTTAGGCCACCAGACGTAACACTGAGCCAACGCCTTCATTTTGACGATCCCCGGGTGGCCGATGTGCAGAGCCTCGAGGATGCGTTGGCGGAGTCTTTGGGGAACCACCACTCGGTCTCCCCACAGTAGGCAGCCACGATGAACCGAGAGCTCGTGCTGTCTGGTTGCAAACAGCTGGAACTTTGGTGCGAAAGACCCTTCCGGCCACCCCTTCCACACCCAGTTGAGTACACGTTTGATGGTGCAGTCCTGGGCAGATGCGGAGGCTATATAGGTGTCCAATAGTGGTGCTGCTGGGAGGAAGGCCACCATTTCCTGATGACCCCAGGACCATGGTACCTTCGTGCTGAGGAGGCAGGGTAGAGGCTTGGCTAGCGTTATGCCTTGAACTCCTCATTGTCATCTACGATAACCGGTGGCAATTCACCCAAATGGAGAGGGACTGCACGTGGCAATAGTGAATGACAGAAGGCAGGGAGCACTTCATACGGGCAGAAGAAGCTGGAGCTCATATGCCACCAGATTGACTTGAGCCTCCACTGGGAAAGGTTTGACCCTGTGTGCATCTAATTTGCAGCAGGGTGGGGGACAAGTGCTCAAAGTGCCCCATGTTCCTCAAGTGCAAAGTGCCTTTAATCAGGTACCCTCAGGCTTAGCCCCTCTCCCAAATTCTGTGTCCCTACTCGAGAGGCTCATGAGACAGTGTGCAGGAGAGGAAGAAGTGAAGCAAACTGAGGGTAGATCATCTTCAGTTTTATTTTCTGCTGCTGTGCAATTGCCCAAGAGTTACATCCTGTGCTCTTTCAGAACAGTGTAGGTGGGGCTGGCAGGTGAGTCTGGGTCTGATTTCTGAGGCTTGGACCCTCCCCACTGACTTCCATTGTGTGCTTTGATCTACAGCATCCTTCTTTGCTGGTGGAATTTACACCAGGTGACCAAGCTGAACAGGCATAGGAGACAGTTCCCTAACTCCCAGCCACTCTGGGCGGCTTCCAACACACATAAAAACGTTGGCCAAACTGCGGGAGGCAGTGGAAGGCAGGAGTGCCTGGCGTGCTCTGATCCATGGGGTCACAAAGAGTCGGACATGACTAAACGACTAAACAACAATAAATGTCAAACATTAATGATAACAGCCTGATCCAATACAAAAAAACTCACAATGTTTTTAAAATACAGTAAACAACTTATATCAAATTAATCAATATTCAATAATACATCTAATAGTAAGCAGTAAAATTAAATAGCTGCAAATAATACTTAAACAGTTTACACTTACCAATTGCAATAAAGAATTACTAAACTATAATCAATAATAATGGTAAGTCATAAACCAGGAAACATACAAAATCATGTAAAAATATAAAATTGAGAAGCAAGGGCATGTGCTTTTCATATCATATGCCCTTGGGGTGGGGTGGGGGCAGGATGTTTCACAGCTATTGGCAAACTGCCCCCCTACAGAATATGGGCCCCCTGCCTGCCCCTGTACTGCTGCCAGCCCTGCCACCCCAATTGACTCGCCCACAGGTACACCTACACTGCTGCCACAAAACCCCACACTTACACTAAGTAGAAATACTGCATGCAACACTAATATCTCACAAAACAAATGAAACTGATCTGTAGAAAACACAACTTGTAAAAAAGAGACAATGCATGTATTTTTGTAAATGACAAAATCTTTAATAAATTTTTTTAAAAAAACAATCTGCCACCTGAGGCAAGTTGTGTAGCCTTGCCCCCGCGAAAGTGCCGGCCTTGCTTAAGACCCACCATACTCGGCTCACTGAGCTCGGCACCAGCTAATTTGGGATGGAGAAGTCACACCGACGTATCTCTTTGGCTGAGAGGTGACTAGGGACTTAACCTGGCCAAATCTGTCTGAGCTGGGCATCTGCCACATCCCAACTCACTCATCTCTGTGGATAGAGGGTTAGGATTGCACCCTTAGGCCCCAGATACCTGAGAGACTGCCTCTTTTGCTACAGACCCTCTTAGCTGTTAATATTGGCACAGGGGGCCTTAGGGTAGTTCTGCTGCAGGAACCCCAAAGTTGCGGAACTCCTTCCCCACAGAGGTGTGTCTGGAACTGGCACTGCAATTTTAATTGTATGCTGAAGACGTACTGCTTTTCCTTGGCCTTTGGCGCTTGAGATATATTTTTCAGGAGGCACCCTGTTCTTGCGATGGTAATTTGTTTTAAATTAGTGGGGTTTTCCCCATGTTGCATTTTAAATTGTTGTGACCTGCCCTGGGACCTTATGGTGGCAGCTAGTAATAAATCAAATTAATAAAATTTGATTTATTAGGATAAACTTCCTGACAGCAAGAGCTGTTTGGCAGTGGAACAGACTCTCATGAGACTCCCTCTTTGGAGTTTTTAAAGCAGAGGTTGAATGGCCTTGGATGCTTTAGCTGAGATTCCTGCAATGCTGGGGGTTGGACTAGATGAGCCTTGGGTCCCTTCCAACTCTAAGATTCTATGATTCTAATAATATACTCACCATCATCTTTCTATGTGTGCAACAAAAGGTAGCAACTGACCTACTATCAAAATAACTGCTTCACTTCTCCGAATCGGTTCCTAAGGCAAGATTGTCTTTTGTGTTGTTGTTGTTGTTTAGTTGTTTAGTCGTGTCTGACTCTTTGTGACCCCCTGGACCAGAGCACGCCAGGCACTCCTGTCTTCCACTGCCTCCCGCAGTTTGGTCAAACTCATGCTGGTAGCTTCAAGAACACTATCCAACGATCTCGCCCTCTGTCGTCCCCTTCTCCTTGTGCCCTCCATCTTTCCCAACATCAGGGTCTTTTCCAGGGAGTCTTCTTTTCTCATGAGGTGGCCAAAGTCTTGGAGCCTCAGCTTCAGGATCTGTCCTTCCAGTGAACACTCGGGGCTGATTTCCTTCAGAATGGATAGGTTTGATCTTCTTGCAGCCCATGGGACTCTCAAGAGTCTCCTCCAGCACCATAATTCAAAAGCATCAATTCTTCGGCGATCAGCCTTCTTTATGGTCCAGCTCTCACTTCCATACATCACTACTGGGAAAACCATGGCTTTTACTATACGGAACTTTGTTGGCAAGGTGATACCTCTGTTTTTTAAGATGCTGTCTAGGTTTGTCATTGCTTTTCTCCCAAGAAGCAGGCGTCTTTTAATTTCGTGACTGCTGTCACCATCTGCAGTGATCATGGAGCCCAAGAAAGTAAAATCTCTCACTGCCTTCATTTCTTCCCCTTCTATTTGCCAGGAGGTGATGGGACCAGTGGCCATGATCTTCGGGTTTTTTTGATGTTGAGCTTCAGACCATATTTTGCGCCCTCCTCTTTCACCCTCATTGAAAGGTTCTTTAATTCCTCCTCACTTTCTGCCATATAGGTTGTGTCATCTGCATATCTGAGGTTGTTGATATTCCTGCTGGCAATTTTAATTCCGACTTGGGATTCATCCAGCCCAGCCTTTCGCATGATGAATTCTGCATATAAGTTAAATAAGCAGGGAGACAATATACAGCCTTGCCGTACTCCTTTCCCAATTTTGAACCAATCAGTTGTTCCATATCCAGATTGTCCTGTCTGGGCACCAAATCAGGTTCAGCAATGGCAGTTGCTTTGAGTGGGAGAGCCCAGAAGGGGTGCCCTCCTCTTGGCTCCCTTGCTTCAGCCCAGGATACATGTGTGCCAGTCTGACATGTGTTTCCCTCCCTCAGTAGCCAAAAATGCCATCCCTTTTCCAAATTCCTGCCCGGGAAATGCAACATTTTGCCTTCTGCTGACTTGCAGACTTTGCTGGGACCTAATTTATTGCACCTTTCCCCCCATGGAGATCAAGGTGATGTGCATGGTTCACCCCTCATTTACACCCCACAACAAACCTGTGGTCAGGCTGAAAGGCAGTGACTGGCTGGCCTAAGGTCACCCAGTCAGCTTCATGGCTGAGTTGGGATTTGAACCCTGATCTCCCAGGTCCTAGTCTAACACTCTAACCTCGTGGTTCTCAAACTTCTTTTCTTGACTGCATCAACAGATGTATAGTGTCTAGATCAAGGGAAGTAATAGTACCACTCTATTCTACCTTGGTGTCATGAACTGGCAGGACAGTGGGAAGAGGATCCTGGTGAGGGGTGTAACCGTGACTGGGACCCACTGGGGCAAGCTGGGGATGGGAATGGAGAAGCTGGGGTCATGGGAAGTACACACAATGTACACACAGTACATTGTGCAGGGACCAGAAGATCAGGACCCTTCATCAGAGCCAGAGAGGCCCCTGTCTCCACAATCAAAGCGGGCTCTGAGACACAGGGAGCAGTGGGAGGTTACGCTCCGGGAGGCTGAGGCAGGCAAGAGCCCATAGCCCAGGTGGGCTTTCCTCAGCTATAGTAGGCTCAGAACAGGTGAGGGTCACCTACCTCATCCAGCCCAGATGCTGCAATCAACATGCAAGGTATAAAAGGGAAGTGGAGCTGAGCTTCTGGGTCTGCTCTGCTGCTGATGTTGATGGACCTTGGCTTGGATGCTCCGGGACCTCTACAGCGCTGTGCTTTGGGTTTGACTCTGGGCTGCGTTTCCTGACTGCTGGACTTTGGACTTCGCTTACGTGGATTGACCCTCAGACTGTGTTTCCTGACTGTTAAACTTTGGACTTTACACACTGTACATGCCAGCGGGACTTGCTGCCAGGTAGGCTGAGGGTACAGGACATTTGGTCAGACCACACCTGGAATACTGTGTCAAGCTCTGGGCACCACAATTTAAGGATGTTGACAAGCTGGAATGTGTGCACAGGAGGGCAACCAAGATGATTGTGGGTCTGGAAACCAATCCTTATGAGGAACAGTTGAGGGAGCTGGGCATGTTTAGCCTGGAAAAGAGACAGCAGATAGGATAGCCATCTTCAAATATCTAAAAGAATGTCACATGGAAGATGGAGCAAACTTATTTTCTCCTGTTCCATAGAGCAGTGTTTCCCAAACTTGGGCCTCCAGCTGTTTTTGGACTATAACTCCCATCATCCCTAGCTAGCAAGACCAGTGGTCAGGGGTGATGGGAATTGTAGTTCAAAAACAGCTGGAGGCCCAAGGTTGGGAAACACTGCCATAGAGTATGACCCGAACCAATGGCTTCAAGTTACAAGAAAATTTTTGACTAAACACCAGGAAGAATTTTTTGACAATAAGAACTGTTTGACAGTGGAATGTACTTCCCTAGGAGGTGGAGGACTCTTCTTCCTTGGAGGTTTTTAAGCAGACGTTGGGTGGCCATCTGTCAAGGATGCTCTAGCTGAGATCCCTGCATTGCAGGGGGCTGGACTGGATGACGTTTGGAGTCCCTTCCAACCCAAAAATTCTGTGCTTCTCCTGCCACACCAGTGTGGCGCCCCACAGCTCTAACCACTACACCACACTAGCTCTCAAATAGGATACAGATTAAAACTAAGTCAGTCTAATGTAGGGGTCAGCAAACTTTTCCAGCAAGGGGCCAGTCCACTGTCCCTCAGACCTTGTGGGGGGCCAGACTATATTTTGAAAAAAATAATGAACGAATTCCTATGCCCCACAAATAACCCAGAGATGCATTTTAAATAAAAGCACACATTCTACTCATGTAAAAACACACTGATTCCCGGACTGTATGCGGGCCGGATTGAGAAGGCGATTGGGCCGGATTTGGCTCCTGGGCCTTAGCTTGCCTACCCATGGTCAATGAACTTTCCCAGCCTGCTCTGGAGACGTTGGGGATTGAACCTGGGACCTTCTCATGCAAAGCACATGCTCTACTGCCCAGCTATGGCTCTACTCACACCCACTTTCTGCTTGACAACCTTGTGATGCTGGGGAATCTCTTATTGGACCCAAAGGCTGCATTCTTTTCTGGGCAGCCTTCCAAGGGCCACATGCCAGTGGCAGGCAGGGTCAGAGGTAAACATGAGTGGAGCCATGAGTTATTGTTATTTTCTTCTGAACAGGATGGTTTATATTCACCCAACTCTCTGGTCTTTTGTTATGACAAGCCAAAAGCATTATTAGCATCAATGACACCCTCCAGTCAGGCCAAGACATGCAGGGTGCGAAGCAGGAGCCATAGAGGAGTGTGGCCTGGGAAGAGGTCCAAGGGTCATGGAGCGAGGACTGAATGGCCACATTTGGCCCCTGGACCTCCTCACTCCTGGCCTCCTTTATCCTATTTAACTGATCCCATCCTTGTAAATGATGCTACTACTTTCCCAGCCTGTCCCATCTCACTCACCCACCCTCTAGGCATCACACAACAGTACAGGTGGTCTGTTTGGGAACATCCAGGGAGATATTGCTGCTTGCAGGTGCAGATTCCAAAATGCAGCACCATCAAGGGCCACACATAGTAAAATGCCCCTCCATGGGTCTCTTCCATGCCTTGGGCCTTCATTCCTATTGTCAGGAATGTTATTGTCAGGAATGTGAAAAGGATCTAGGAGTCTTGGTTGACCACAAACTTGACATGAGCCAACAGTGTGACGCGGCAGCTAAAAAAGCCAATGCAATTCTGGGCTGCATCAATAGGAGTATAGCATCTAGATCAAGGGAAGTAATAGTGCCACTGTATTCTGCTCTGGTCAGACCACACCTGGAGTACTGTGTCCAGTTCTGGGCACCACAATTCAAGAAGGACACTGACAAACTGGAACGTGTCCAGAGGAGGGCAACCAAAATGGTCAAAGGCCTGGAAACGATGCCTTATGAGGAATGGCTAAGGGAGCTGGGCATGTTTAGCCTGGAGAAGAGGAGGTTAAGGGGTGATATGATAGTCATGTTCAAATATATAAAAGGATGTCACATAGAGGAGGGAGAAAGGTTGTTTTCTACTGCTCCAGAGAAGCAGACACGGAGCAATGGATCCAAACTACAAGAAAGAAGATTCCACCTAAACATTAGGAAGAACTCCCTGACAGTAAGAGCTGTTGGACAGTGGAATTTGCTGCCAAGGAGTGTGGTGGAGTCTCCTACTTTGGAGGTCTTTAAGCAGAGGCTTGACAACCATATGTCAGGAGTGCTCTGATGGTGTTTCCTGCTTGGCAGGGGGTTGGACTCAATGGCCCTTGTGGTCTCTTCCAACTCTAGGATTCTAGGATTCTATTACGTCACCATGACAAGCAATTGCTATTCTACTTTTTCCATTGGTTTCCCCCTCACTTTCTTTACTGCAAAAAGCTAAGGAGTTTGAAAATGGTTCTTGAAGCAGGTTTGTTGCGCAGAAGTGTCCATTCCATTTCAACTGTGCGATGTGACTTTCTACCTATGCCACTGAACCCCAAGTGAAAAACAGAACCATTCTGGAAGTGCCCGGGGTGGGGTGGGGGGGTTGGCCTCTACATTGCCAGGACTCTGTTTAATGCAGGTATTTTAAATTTTCTCCAGGCCTCTTGAGAACCCCCTCTCCCCTCCCCCGGCAACCGTTTTAGCAGAGCCGTGGGCTTGCCAGAGCTCTAACAAGGCCTCACTGCAATTCAAAAGGCAGTTTGCGTAGCTCTGGAATGTTGCCGCCAAGAATCCACAGTGCCATTTTTCCATGTTTGTTGCAGCATTTCCCCACATCTGTGCATCTGCGCATGCTGCAACCAGGAGCCTGCTCCCTTTCCAGTGTGCGTTGGAGGCTGGCGGTTGAAAACAAACCTCTCCGGAGAAAGCAGCAGCAGGAAATGCACGCCTGGAGGCCATCGCAACAGGAGGCAGGAGAGGCCCCAGCAAGGAGAAAACCTGGAAGCAGAGGGGAGGGGTGTTGAGGAATGCATGGGAGGTGGGGGGTAGAGACAGCCATTGTGGAGCTTTCAGTTCTGCGTGCTTGTGGAATTTCTCCTCTCTCCTTCTCCCCGCTGCAGCCCCTTGAAGATAGGTAGCATGCCTCTCTCATGTATCCTGCACCCAGAATTGTGAAAGCTGCAGCAGGGAGCAAGAGGCACACTTCTGGAGGGGTGTGTGTGAAGGTGAAGCGCCTGCTGATGAAAAATGATGTGCACGTGCAAGTGATTTGTGTTGTGTGCACCCTTGGTCTGGCTGCTGCTGTTTAAACAGAGGCAGGATTCTGTTGCAAGCAAGAGTTGGCCCCTGGCCATGTGGTCCTTCCTACACCAGGAAAAGGAGTCTTCCCAGCTCCGCGGAGACACCTTGAACCCTCTGGCGTGACACGTTCGAAACAATTCTGTCCTCCACAGCGTCATAACATCCTCTGGAGCAGCTGCCAAGTCCTTTCGGCAGCCAAATCCCATCTGGCTTGTGTGCATGAGATAGCTTGGAAATGGGCGTAGCCAACGTGGAGAGCAGGACTCCCACCCATTACCTTAGACTAGTCCTGTTAAAGGGTGCGTGAATGCCAAAGAGTCTGCCCAAAGAGCCATACAGGGATGTCCAGCAGGGCCCCTGCAGGGTGCTCTCTTAAGGTACCTGATTCTCATGAGAACAGAACAGAGCAGCAGGCAGCCTTTACTCACCAAGAGCTGTAAAAAAAATGGGGCAGATAGCAAGCTGCAGAGGTGGGTTTTGAACTCTGAACTTGCAATAAATCCTTTTGGTACTTACATTTGCTGAGCAACCGATGCACATTATTTATCAGCTGCACATTGCAAAAGGATATTGCATCCAATTTCTATGCATATGGGGTGCTGGCGAGGCCTTGTGGGACCTGCTCATGTTTGCGCTCCAACCCCGCCCCCCCCCAATAAGCTGAGGGTGCCTCTTAAGACACCCAGCCTTGACATGCAATTGTGAATTGTGGGAGAAGACTTATCAGTCAAGCAAGCTGTTGCAGAAGGAAGCATATCTGGCTTTTGCCCCATATGTCGAGTAAGCAGCACAGGTTGAAAACAACCAAAGTAGCAGTGATTGAAAGAAATCTGTCAAAAGAAGAAGAGAGAAGAGAAGAGTTTGGACTTGATATCCCGCCTTTCACTCCCCTTCAGGAGTCTCAAAGCGGCTAACATTCTCCTTTCCCTTCCTCCCCCACAACAAACACTCTGTGAGGTGAGTGGGGCTGAGAGACGTCAAAGAAGTGTGACTGGCCCAAGGTCACCCAGCAGCTGCAGGTGGAGGAGCGGAGACGCGAACCCGGTTCCCCAGTTCCCCCAAAAAAACAGTTCCCTGGCTCCCCAAAAGCAAAAGCCAGACTCCTGCGCAGCCCAGGTCTATGGTACAAGTAAGATAGTTGCATACCTTACCTCAGAAGGCCTTACAAACAACCCTGTATTACATATGAACTGCTGAGATAATAGTGGCATAGAATCACAGAACTGTAGAGTTGGAAGGGACCACGGGGGTCATCCAGTCCAACCCCCTGGAATGCAGGAATCTTTTGCCCAAAGCGTTGCAAGAGTCTCCCCTAACATGGTGCCCTCCACATGTTTTGGATGATAACTCCTCCTAGTCCCAGCCACTTCTCGTCCAAAATCTCTGGAGGGCAGCAGGTTGGCAAAGTCTGTTCTATGTATTTACCCAGAAGCAAGTCCAAGGGGGCTTAATCCTAGTGTGTACAGGATTGCAGACTTTTGCTGCACTACAGATGCTTTCATCTAGTTCATGGGTAGGCAAACTAAGGCCCGGGGGCCGGATCTGGCCCAATCGCCTTCTCAATCCGGCCCGCGGACAGTCCGGGAATCAGCGCGTTTTTACATGAGTAGAATGTGTCCTTTTATTTAAAATGCACCTCTGGGTTATTTGTGGGGCATAGGAATTCGTTCTCCCACGCCCCAAAATATAATCTGCCCCCCCACAAGGTCTAAGGGACAGTGGACTGGCCCCCCGCTGAAAAAGTTTGCTGACCCCTGTTGGTGTCAATGCAAATATGCAGCGGTGTGGTGCAGTGGTTAGAGTGCGGGACTAGAACCTGGGAGGCCAGGGTTCAAATCCCCACTCAGCCACGAAACCCACTGGATGACCTTGGGCCAGTCACTCTCTCTCAGCCTAACCTACCACACAGGGTTGTTGTGAAGGTAAAATAGACTGGGGGAGAAGTGTATATGCCACCTTGAGAAAAAGTGAGATATATAAGTGTGATAATAAAATAAAATAACGGTTTAATTGCAGATTAAGTTTCCAGGATGGACTCGCCCATTCCCTTCTGCAAAGAAGGTCGAAAGCATTGTGAGGATGCCAGAAATGATCAGAGGCATAGCATGAGCCACAGCTCAGTGGCAGAACATCTGCTTTGCATGCGGAAGGTCCCATATTTAATCCTTGGCATCTCCCAGTAAGACGGGAAATGTCCCTGCCAGTCAGTTTAGACAATACTGAGCTAAATAGATCAATGGCTGTAGAAAGTTTAGCTGAGCTGAGTCTTAAAGTAAGGGTCACTGGAAGAAAAAAGCATCTGTTGGGAAGTTTAGGAAGACAGTAAGGCAATGCAATTTTCTCTATCTTGAAAATATACATTACAGTAATTACAACAGGGCCATATATTGGCATTGAACAGGCAGCAGCTTTAGAACGAACAAAAAAAAGGAGGGGTATTAAAAATTTGCAATTATATCCTGTCTTTTGTTCAAGAAGCTTAATGTGGCACCATAGTTCTCTCCCCCCTGCCCTCCCCACTTTTACTCTCACAACAATGCTGTGACTTAGGTTAGGTTGAGATAACTGGCCCAAGGTCACTCACTGCAGAATAAAGATCTGAAAACGAGTTTTCCCAGGCCCTAGAACCAAAACTCTTAACTACTACCTCTCTCTTCCAAAGTACAGTTAGGTTGCAGAATTTTAGGTGGTATGATCCTGCGGGACTTGACATCCTTCTGCAGGGCCTGCAAGATAGAGCTGTTCCGCCTGGCCTTCGGTCTGGGCCCAGTTTGATCCCCCTCCATGGGACCCTGTAGGTTACCTCTTTGCCCTTTTATCAGCTCATGTGGGACCAACATGGACAGCTGGCCCTGATGAATACTTGAGGTTCCCGACCCCTAAGGTGGTAATTCGTGGGCAGTCATTTAAGTTTATCCTGATCCTAATTTTTAAGCTATATTTTAATCAGTTGCTTGATTGTGTTTTAATGTATTTGATATTTGATGTTAGCCGCCCTGAGCCTGGTCTTGGCCAGGGAGCGTGGGGTATAAATAAAAATTTGCTAACTTACTACTTACTTACTTAAATAAGAGGAAAAAAATACAAAACGAACAACCAGTGCTTATACATGTACAAGTTACCAATTGCTTTTATGTGAAATTATTAATACATAGGCAGTGGGTTTAACTGCAGGTTGGAAAGCTAGCGGTAATACTTGTAGGTATTAGACAAGCATGAAAATGGCTGCACACTTCTTGTATATGACCACAGCCAAATAGAAACTGATGAGGAATGTCAGGGAGCATCCATCACTTTTACCGTTCTTCCCCAAGGAAAAGGACCTCAATCGAGTCTCCTTTTTAAAAAAAAGAGAGAGAGAGAGAGAGAGAGAGAGAGAGAGAGAGATTCCTGTGTATAACTAGGGTCAATGGGCTGTGTGTGGCTTCCTTTCCTACTGTCCTGACGGGTTTGCCTGCTCTTGGAAAAGTGATGGGGCTGGGCTGGGGGGGGGGTCGGAGTTCCTAGCCAGAAGTCCCACGGTATACGGTCAGTGCGACAGCCTTAGATAGCTTCAGCTGCATGTACACCATACATTTAAAGTGTATGGCTTCTCCCAAAGAATATTGGGAACTGTAGTTTGTCAAGGATGCTGAGCTTTGTAGCTCTTTGCACGGTTGCCTGCAGATCCTAGGATTGTTTTTTTTTGGAGGGTGGGGAGCAAAGGTGCTTTAAATGTGTGGTGTGTATGTAGCCTTCCTAATTGTTCACTCCTCTCCTGCTGGGTGGGTGCAGGCCTGGTGCTAGCAATTGCCCCGTGTTGTTGTGGGAGGGGGCACACACTCTCCTAGCAGGCCAGTGCTCTAAAGCAGGCAACACCAGTCAGGGCTGGATATTCAGCTGACCTGACCAAGTGAGGTAGTTCCCACAGTATTAAGGACATCCACCCCACCACAAGGGAGACCTACAGTGTAAAATGAAGAAGGCAGAGAAGCAGCCGTGTCCTTTTCCCACTTAACTGATGTGAATGATGCACAAGAGTGCCCCTTGCATCTATAGGGCTTTGTTGAGAAATGGAATTCAGAACTTAAGGGGTGTTCACTGTAAACATGACTAGGGGCATTTTCACAGACACTAAAATTGGCTCTTGCCCCCACCAGCTGCATTGCCTGCACCCACAATTCAAATGCACCGCCTTTGTTTGGTTTGGGCTGGAAATGCACAACCTACAGTGAGGGGGGAAAGTATTTGATCCCCTGCTAAATTTGCCCGTTTGCCCTCTGATGAAGAAATGACCAGTCCATAATTTTAATGGTAGGTTTATTGAAGCTGGGAGAGACAGGGTTTTGCCAACAAGTACTAAGTCATCTTTTGCAAAGGGATCAAATACTTATTTCACTCAGTATAGTGCACATCAATCTCTGACTTTTGTCTTCTGGTTTCTGGGGGTTACCTGTTGTTATTCTGTCTCTCACAGCTACAATAAACCTACCATTAAAATTATGGACAGGTCATTTCTTTGTCAGAGGGCAAACGGGCAAATTTAGCAGGGGAGCAAATACTTTTTCCCTTCACTTAGCTTAGAGCTCCTTGCGGGGAAAGGTGGGGCACAATAAATGCATAAATAAATGCATAAATAAATGAATTAATAGTTTCAATTTTCTGGAAAACATCATGTCTCAAGGAGTGTGTGTGGACAGTTCCTTGGGGGAGTCGTGGGTGGCAGGATACGATTGATATAAGAGACAAACCCCAGATGAAGGTAGTATGGGATTGAGATGAGACTTTTGAAGGGAGAGAGGCTTTTGTGGCCGAGAGGGAAATGGGGTGTGGGCTTTTTGTGTGTATGTTTTTGCACGGGGCCGGATTTCTCAGGACCGTGAGGTGGGGGGAAGTGGGAATCAAAAATATACGCAAAGCAGAGCATGTTCCGAAGGGGCACGGACCGAATGCGCGTGGGGCATCCGTGGGGAGGAGGTAAGGATAACGCGGAGTTGGGGCTCCTGTCTTTTTGTTCCGGGGAAAGGGGGACCTGGTCTTGCTAGGTGCGCCCTCCCCTACACATCTGGGGTTGTTAGAGGGGGCATTTATGCAGGGGAGAAATATTGTGAACTTGGGGATCCTGGATCGTGCCTTTAGGTGGGTGGGTGGTGGGGGTGGGCGTCTGGCTCCGCAGTGTTCCACCACGGGGCAGAGACCACCCCCCAGGAGGGGAAATAAGAGGAACCTCCAGGGGAGGGCGCTCACAGATACGGTCCGGATGGGGGGCGTTGCAAGGGGGCGGGCCCTTCCCTAAGGCGGGCGGGGGAAAAAAGGTGGAGGGGTCCTCTGGCGCCGGCTCCCCAGCACCCGTCCCTCCCTCCGTCCGTCCCGGAGGCGGTGCCCGTGCCTGCCCCACCCTGGACGCGCGCTCGCTCTCTCCGTCACTCGCCTCCCCGGGAGACGCTGCGGCGGGGCTGCTGGTGGCGAGCGGGGAGCCGCGCAACCTGCGGGAGAAGAGGTGAGGGGGCGCCGGAGGACCCCGGAGGTGTTTTATGCGGCGGGTAGGAAGAAGGAAGAGGAGATTCAACAGGGGCAGCCCCACTTTCATGTGTGTGTGTCTTGTGGGGTGGGGGTGGCGGTGCTTGGGGAGGGGGCGATTTCTTCCATCGCGACCCCTCCTTGGATTTCGGAGGTAAGCGTTGTGCTTGTTGTCGTTGCTCGAGATGGGGGAGGCCGGAGGGACCCCTTCCCGTACCTTCCCTCCCCGACCCCCCAACCCGCACCAACCCCCGGCGCCGTTCCGCGTTTCTGCCGTTCCGCGTTTTCCATCTCGCCCCCCCACTCCGGGCAGCCGTGTAACTCCGCGCCGGGTTTTGCGCGCCGCCGGGCCGGTCTCGCGAGCCCGGAGCCCCGAGCGGCCAATCGGGGCGTGGGGCCCGAGCGCCGGCGGCCAATCGGGGCGCCGCCCTGGCTCGCGCCGCGGCCAATCGCAGGCCTCCCCGGACCGTCCCCCCTCGCTCGGGCTGCGGCGCGCTGAGGGCTCCGAGCGGCGCCTCCATTTAAAGGGGCCGCAGCAGCCACCCGAACCTTGGGCGGGCTCCGAGTTAAAGGCAGGGCTGGCGGGCAGAGAGAGGGAGGGGAGCTCGGGGAGGCCGGCGGCGGCGAAGCTCGGGTCGGGGAAGCTGCGGCAGGTGAGGGGGCGCCGGGCGGGGCGTGGGGGAGGGGGCGGCCATCGTGGGCTGGGGGAGGGGCGGCGGCGCGGGACCTCGTGACAAAGGGCGGGGCCTGGCTTGGTTAGGGGGGCCCGAACCCGCACTGGTGGGCGGGGCCTGTAGCGATTGGGCCGCGTCACGGGGTGGGATCCTGCAGGTACTTGCTGTTCATGAGAAGGAGCCAGGCCAAGTCTCACCTGGAGCCCTTGGAGGGAAAGGGAAAGCGAGAGAAGAGGGCACTAAAAGGAGGCGGGTCTGGGATTGGCCAGGCCTGCAGTGGTGAGGTCAGGATCCTGCAGGTACTTGCTGGGCAAAGGGGAGGAGGTTGTGGTCGAAGCTGGTGGCAATCCTGGCCAAGTGTCACCAGGGGGGTGGGTGGGAGGGTAGCTTAAGATCTGTGCAACAAGGCAGGTCCGGGATGCACCGAAAGGGTGGGATTCTGCGGGCACTTGCTCAAGGAGAGGAGCTTACTTGTGGGTAAGGCCATCAGGTTGCAGCAGCAGGCCGAGATGTGCTTGGCATGCCACTAGAGTGTGCAGGGAAATGCAGGGGTTATGCTTGTTAGGCTGCCTCTGAAGATGGGTTGGAAACTTCAGCTGGTGCAAAATTCGGCAGTGACACGAGAACGGGCCTTTTGTGTGGTGGCTCCCTGATTATGGAATGCTCTCCCCAGGAAAACTCGCCTGGCACCTTCCTTACATATCTTTAGGTGCCAGGCAAAAGTGCTTCTCTTCTCCCAAGCTTTTGGCCAATTAAACAATCTATGGCTTTTAAAATGTGTTTTTTGGAAGGGGTATTGGTTTGCTTTATTTTATTGTGCATTTTGTGTTGTCATTTTTTATTTTATATTGTGAAAAGCTATGTTGTGAAAATCATGAGGGATTCTGCAGGTACTCGCCTTGCAAGGAGAGTTCTACTGTTAGCAGGGATGGACTACAAGCTCAGTTCAGAGAATTGTAGACTTTGAGGTAGTTTTGTAGGCCACAGGGTAGCCATTTTCCTGTCTAAGCCAACATTGGGGAATCTGTGCCCCTCCAAATGTTGTTGACTGCAACTTACATGTGCCCCTGACAGCATATCCAGTGGTCAGGGATTTGTAGTCAAAAAATATCTGAGGAGTCATGTTGGCAACCTCAATTGTAGGCCCACCTATCTTAGCTTATTGCTCAAATTGGGGAAACCCTGGTCAGATCTCACCTGATACTTAGAGGACAGGATAGTGGTTTGCCCTGGGATGTATTTACACTAGGGAATAGTCATTCATGTCTTTGCTGTGAAGGGGAGGAGCAAAACCCCTGAACTGGGACCAGTTCAAGCTATAGTAGCTGATTGGATTAAACCAAGGTACCTGGAAAGGACCATAGATTGCACGTTTGGGTGTTGGACTGTACTAGGAGAAAGGATCCTGTAGGCACTTGTAGAAAACAGAGGCAGTAATTGGATTGAGCTGCACCAAGTCTGAAGGAGAGAGAATGGCTTAGAAGGTTTGGGGGCAGCGGGGGTGGGGGTGGGGTGGGGAGAATCTTGGAGGTCTGAGCTGGGACAAGGCAAGCATGACTAAGTTGTACTTGTGGAGGGAGGGGAGCTGGTCTGCAGAAAGGCAGATTTGGTTTGAGCTTGGAAGACATCAAATAACATGCAGATATTTGCAGAGGAAAGGGGGAGTGATGGCTTGAACTGGACTAGTTTTTGTTTTGTCTAACATCAAACGCTGGATTGTGCTGAGGAGTGACCAAGGCTTGTGGGAGGTGTATGTCCCACAGCCCTTATCCTTGGGAAGAGATTTTTTCAGTAGACAACATGCTTAGGTTTAGAGTAACCAAGGAAGGAATCCAACATGAAATTGTTGAAGATTAAAGAGCAAATGGCTTCAGCTCTGTTAGCTGTTTTTATCATACCACTGAAATACTGCTGCTTTGAACTTCTCTGAGATGCCTGTCTGAGGGAGAGCAGTTATTTTGAGTTCTTATGAGCAGGATGCAATTAAAACATTAAAAAGATGAGTTGCTTCCCTAAAACCTAGGGGTCTTGTTCTGGTGCAGATTCTCTACAGCTTCCAACCCATTGGGTTTAATCCTGGCTCTGTGTGTAGGTTCACCAGCCAAATAGGAAGCCTGTAGAATGTGTGGCTTGGTTATTGCATTTGGTCTTTTGTCCTCCCCACTGCCCCTCCAACTAAATGATTGGCAGCACCTGGCTTGATGTCAGCATTCAGAGTCCCAATGACTGAATATTAAATTGGACTGTTGATTGGATTGGACCAAGGAACCTCTGCACCCTGCATTCTGATGTGGGTTCAAAGCTAGCGAAAGGCAAGAACTACACATTAACACTCATTCTCTGCTCCAATGTTGGGATGGGACTTTTGTAATATTAGCTGTTCTACTTGATTTGGAGAATTAAACTGTGGCGTGGAAAGGTTCCAAAGGAGTTGCAGACAGAGGGAGAGGAGGTTTTGCTTGTGATGTATGCAGAAATAAGAAGCGTGGAAAAGCTGTTATATGTCCCCATGGGGGGAAGTAGTAGTGACTTGTGTTATTAGCCCATAGAGTGGGCTAGAAGACTGTGGTGGGTCCCTTCCTGACAGGGAATAGAGCAAACAGTGAGGGTGTGTGTGTGTGTGTTTGTGTATACCTCTGTGTAGAGCAATTATTAAGAGACATACATTTTCTCAAAGGATGGAATCTTGTTCCTAGGAGGTTTAAAAAGACTTGAGACCACTGAATGCAGAGTTTCAGAAAATCTGACTAGGTGACCTTTGGGTCCCTTTTGTGTCTGTGTATCAGCCATTCTTGCAATGCACTTAGTGCTCCTTGTGTGAGAGGCCCCTAGCTGAGAGAAAGAGGGGGGGGGATTCTCTTGCTACAATCTCCCACCATTCCCAGCCTCTTTACTTTCCTCCTAAAAGGGACATTTGCTTTTTTCCTAGATCAACACATAGCTTGTGCTTCACAGACTGTTCCTGGAAATAGATGCCCTGCAAACCTGTGTGTCCTCAACATCACCTGGCACACGCTCTTGGCTTGTTGTCTCAGAAGTGGCTTTGCTTTTTCCTTGTGGCTGGGTTTCCAGGGTGGGCCTCCGTGAGCAAGCCCAGAGAATTGCTAAGTGGGGCCACTTGAGTTGTATACTGACTGAGCAGGAGGCAGATCCACAGGAAGTTGTTTGTCTGTCTAGGACTTCAGAGCCTTCCCTAGCTTCAGATAGTCCACCTGTTCCCAGACTAAGGAATAGCTGGTGTTGTAATTGCTCAAAACAGAGATCTTCACTTGGAGAAAGCTCATAAGGTCTGCTGCAGATTCAGTACATGTAATATATTGATAACCCAGGCGACCTCTGTAAGGAAAATGCACCCGTTTTACAGATAGGGGAACTGCCCATTGCAGGTTGGTCTTCAGTATACCAACATGTTTTTGGACAGCTGCCCCATCATCCCTGACCATTGGTCATGCTGGCTGGGGCTGAAGGGAGTTGGAATCCAACAACACCTGGAGGGTCTCATATTGCCTGCCCCTGTTCTAGCTCATAGCTGATGTACCCACAGTGCTGTTCAAAGGAAACCAGGGTTAACTGAAAGGCGATGGGAGAGGTAGGAGCTTCTGATTTCTTGCAGATGTTTGCTTGCTAAAGAGCCTTTGTTAATTGTCCAGAGAAGCATTTGGGCTTTTCTATTTTTTCCTGAGTCCCACTAACACAGGTGCTAATTGGTTCACATCCAGCTCTGAAGTCTTCCATGAGGCTGTGGCTACCTTGCCTTTTTCAGATTTACATATTCGGATTTGTAGCCTTGTCTCTCCTATGCCTCAGAGGTAGCAACAGGATTTAGAAACAAGCAATCAAAATGCTTAATTGGACAGCTGCTGCTTCTTTTTTGACCCAGTCATTAGAAGTCCAGTGTTCCTGATCACCAAAAACCAAACCCAGATTTCTGTGAAAAAAGGCTTTCTCAGGCGTGGGTTGCTGTAAAGCTGAAGAAGAATTTGGTCTGGGAGGAACAGCTTTTGCAAGGGCCCCTCTCTGCCTGGCTTAGCTGTGTAGAATTGTCTGGTGGTAACACTAAGGGGCTATTCTAGACTAACTGGATCCTAATGGTGTCTATCATCCTGAGAGCACCTTGCGTACTTGGAATGTGTATTGTCTGTTGATCTTTTTAATAAACGGAGCAAGTGACAGGCGCTGGTAGAAAAACATGACACTTCACTGAGACTTCAGGGTTGGTGTGGGGTAAGGTCAGGGACACAATTTCAAATTACAGTATACCTAGTCATCACCTGATTCCTTCTTATTTTTTAAGATCTCCTCCAGCCAATAACTTTTGTGCGAACATAAATTTTCTGAACCCTGACTAGTTCAGAATTGCTCCCCTGAGTGTGAAAAGGCCTAAGTTGGTGTGTGGGTTTTAAGGATTATGTGTCTACTTCTCACAATGCTTAAAAGATCTTCTGTCTTCTGGACCACTTCCAACGGATTCCCAGTATTTGCCATGAATGAATCAGTTGAATTTGAAGTTAGAATTTTTCGTTAGTTCTGGTTCATGAGGGGAGGCACCCTTCTGAGCCAGTTTTGGGGTCTGATTCAGTTTGGCTCCTTGTTGCTGGCAGCTGATCTCCAAGGCCTCGCACGGTTAGCTGCTCAGAAGAGCTACATCCCTTATATTCCCATATGTGCTTAAACTTGCTAACATTCTATAATCTCCCCTTTCTGCCTCCTTGTTTTAAGCTTTTTTCTGAATGGAGTCGAATGAATTTCCTGGCTCCTTGGGGCCAATGTCGCTGCCTGATAAGCCACTGATTGGAGACCTTCCTGCAGACATGGAGTATGGAGAGGATCTGCTAGCGTCCCAAACAGCCTCCATCCCACAGGCTTCAGCTCAGCAGCCCCAAGAGATGGAGTGGGAAGCACCTAAGCAAGCAACTTCAGATGCAGACCTGGACCCGGGCTTGGTGAAAACAGCCGGATTGTCTGATCTGAGCAAATCCAACAGTCTGACCCTCAGCAAGTCTGGTGCTCTAGATGTTACAGAGAAGCCCAGTCTTCTCGGTAGCTTGAGCAACAATGACAACCTGGTGGACCTGGATAAGTCTGAGGACCTGGACAACGTGTACAAGACACGAGGTTCTGCAGATCCGGAGGATAGACCTAGGGATCCCCCTGTGCCAGGAACCGAAGCCCTTGTGCCAGAAGCATGGAAAGAAGCATCATCATCGAAAGTAGACTTCAAAAGCACAAAGGATGATGGAGAGGAGAGTGCAGCCTCCCTTCCCGACAGCCATGTGGTGAAGTCGCCTGACGTGGTGGAGATGAGCAGCACTTCCTCCTCACAAGAACCAACAGAATATTCCGAGAACTCACCGAAAATTCCGCGGCCGGTTAAGAAAGCCCGATTGAAAGCCCCAAAGAAAAGTGCTCCAGTGCAGAAGGAGGAAGTGGCGACATCTACAGATGAGGGGAAGGAGCCTGTTCTCAACAGTACTCCAGCTCCAGCTCCTGAGCCCATGAAAGAGGGTGTGACTGAGGCTGAGAAAGACAGCAGTGTCAGCCAGAAGGACCCTGCTGAGCCCAAAGCACAAGAGGCTGAACAATCGCTCCAACCTCCAGGTGGGTAAGCAGGAAGGAGGGATTTCCCTAGAGCATTGCCCCAGCCCCACTTTTGCTTCTGCTCTGAGGCCAAGCGTGGGGAGGGGTGCCAGGAGCTGCTCCCACTGTTCTTCTCTTGGGTAAAAAGCTGTTGCAACTCGTTTCTGTTTATAACTAGCCAAACCTAGAGAATGTGATACCTGGCCAATCAGGAGATACAAAAGAGTAAATAAAATCAACTATATATAATGTTGATTATTTTGTTGTTGCTGTATATAAATCTTTGCTTATCTAAATTAATGAGATTATGTTCATTTAGTACCTTTATTTATTCTTTTGCATCTTTTGTAAATAGCCCCTGCTTTGACTTTGCTCGGCAAACAACAAATTAGAGGTTATGTTGTGTTAATATTTTATTTATCATTTTCAACAAATTAGATGTCTGGCCATTCTCCTGTTCCTTGCAAGATTATACGATTACAATTCACATTTATACCCAACCTTTTCTCCATTGTTCTCCTCCTTCATTTCATCCTCACAACAACATGCCATAGTAGTTTAGGCTGAGAGACTGTGACTGACTCCAAGGTCACCCAGCGTGCTTCATTGCTGAGTGGGGGATTTGAACCCTGGTCTCTCAGGTCCTAGTCCAACACTCAGACCACTACATCACACTGGCTCCTTTCCTTTCTTCCCCAGCTTCTTCCCCAGACAGAGCTAGAGAGCTTGGTCAGCTGTCTGAATGTTGCGCCAGTTGTAAAGGTGTTTCTACTCTCTCTTCCTCTCACCAGCTATACACACCCATAGATGGTTCATTGATAGCTTTCAAGCAGCACTTTAACTCAGTGATGCTTTCGGCATTAGTTTGTTCCATTCCTGACCCTCGTTAGAGTGTAAGACCATAAGAAGATCAGGCCAATGTCCCATCTAGTCCAGCATAGTGATCCCAGAGTGGCCGACCAGATGCTCTAATGGGAAGCCTGCAAGCTAGCCATGAGCACAAGAGCTCTACCCACCTGTGAGTCCCAGAAACTGGCATTCAGAAGCATAATGCCTCTGACAGTAGCCGTAACAGCTAGTACTAATTGATAATAGAATCATAGAATGGTAGAGTTGGAAGGGATCTCAAGGGTTGTTTAGTCCAACTTCTAGTCTCAACATGCAGTTCCCCCATCCAATTTGAAACCATACTGGACCCTGCTTAGCTTTGCAGATGTGCGAGCAGTTTTCCTGCTGCACCACTGTTCTCCCTGAATTTGTCCAGTCCTCTTCTAAAGCCACCTAGACTGGCAGCCTCACAGACAGCTTTGAGGTCTCTCTTGTGTTTCTCTTGCAGGGGAAGACCCTGGCGCAAAAGGGAGCGAGAAGCCAGTTGTGAAGGTAAGGGAGGAGGCAGCTGAAGCAGCCGCCACCCGGTTGAGTGTTTGTCTTTCCACTAAGACCCTCCTAACACTTTCCTCGATCCCCTGGTTTTTGGTTTTTGGTTTTTTTCAGCGTGGGGGAAATTATTGACATGTTCTGTTCATTTCAGGCTTAAAGTTTCTTGCACTGTACGTTTCCTTCCTCCTCCTCCTCCTTTGTGAGTGGGTGTGCATCACTAAACCAGTGTCCCCCAACCTGGTGCCCTCCAGTTGTTTCAGAATGTGATGTTCTGGGCTTGGTCAACAACAGCTGTATGGCAGCAGGTTGCAGGAAGTTGGTTTAGACTGTGGACCTGTGGGCAGGGGTTACTCTTAACCATACCTGCCATTCTTAGGTGTTCAGTAAACAATTTCAAAGATGGGGGTTTCCCTGGGCTGCTTGCCATTGTCTGTTTAGATGGTTCCTTGGTTCGTTCCAGGAGCAGAAGAGAAGCGAGCGTGCCAGGAGGGCGGAAGTGTCTCGGCCTGAAACAGTGAACTCCTCTGAGAGCAGTAAGTTACCTCCTTGACTGTAAGAGGACCATGCTTTACATATGCTTTATGTATTATAAGAAGCTGTGTTATTCCAGGTTAGACCCTTTCTTCATCTAACCTGTTGTTATCTACTGTAATGGGCAGCAGCTCTCCAGAGTTCAGGCAGAAGAGGGTCTTGATCAACACTTGCTTGCCTGGAATATTTTAAAACTAGGTGTACTGGAGCTTTCTGCATTCAAAGTGAGCACTCTGCCACAGAGGTGTGGCCCTTCTCCCAGAAGAGTAGGCCATTTTGGCGTGGTGGGTAGAGAAAGGTTTGGAGGGGAGACTCCTGGGTTCAAGTCCTGCTCAGCCCTGCAACTCAGTGCGCCGTTGACTACCTCTTAGGATGGCCCACCTTGCAGGGTTGTTGTGTGGGTTAAAGAAGTATGTGCAATGCCTTGAGCTCTTCAGTGAAATGGGAGAGCGAAACATAGCAAATGTAGTCAGATATGTGTAAAGAAAGGGTGGAATCTGCCTTCTGTAGGATTTGGAGGTAAGGCTTAGTAACGGATCTAGTTGCACAGTTAAAGAGGATCCTGCTCCAGTGTGGGAGTTGACAATCCTTGTTGTCTGTTTTGTGTATGTGGAAACTGTGCAGGCAGGATCTGCCCTTCTCCCGCTCTTACCCCCCCAGTTTCTAGACCCCTCCTGTGCAGCAGTGGCCAGCGAGAGCCAACAACCTCTTGTTCTCTCTTGTGCTCCACAGTCCCCGTCTCGGATGAGGATTCGGATGCCATGGTGGATGACCCCAACGACGAGGACTTTGTTCCCCACCGCACTCGGCGCACCACACGCCTGTCCCTGCGCAACCAGGCAGCCCAGCGAGCTGCCCGTTCCACCGTCACCAAGATGACTTGCGCCAACTGCCGGACCCCGCTGCAGAAGGGCCAGACGGCCTACCAGCGCAAGGGGCTGCCCCAGCTCTTCTGCTCCAGCTCCTGCCTCACCACCTTCTCCAAGAGGCCTCTCAGCAAGAAGTGCTGCACCTTCTGCAAAAAGTGGGTGCCCCAAAATCAACCAACCCTCCCTCTTGCTGTAGTCAAGTGCCCTTTTCCCAATCTGTCCCTTCTGCTTTGGCAGGCCACAACTCTGCAAGTACACTTTGCCCTCTTCTACTTCCCTACCGCTTTCGTTGCTCTTGGGTCCCCATGTCACTTCTTGCCCACACTTACAGGGACAGTCCAGGGCGTGGCCTCCAGGCCCTAGTCTGACCAGTGTCTTTCTGCCCCTTAGGGAGATCTGGAATGCCAAGGACTCCGTGGTGGCTCAGATTGGCTCAGGCAGCTCTTTCCACGAGTTCTGCTCTTCTGTGTGCCTCTCGCTGTACGAAGCCCAGCAGCAAAGACCGACACCACAGTCGGCAGAAGCCTCAGACACTGTCCGTTGCAGTGTGTGCTACAAGGCTGGAGAGGTGAGCGCGTCGGCTGTCTGAAAAAGTATTGCAGGGTGGAGGGGAGATGGGAATCCATGTGAGTAGTTGAAAGCTGCCAGGCAAGCAAGAAGCCAGTTGAGGAGTGCAAGGGACAGACAAAAGGGTGCAGATCTTTGCTGAGCACATGGTTAAGCTATGGAATTAACGTTCACAAGTGGCAGTGAAGGCCAGCAGCTTGAACTTGAAAAAGAGTGCTAGACAAAGTCATGTGCTACTAGTCACAATGGTTATGCTCTGCTGCCAGAGGCATTATACCTCTGAAGGCCAGTAGCTGGAAGTCACAGGTGGGGAGAGTGCTGCTGTTGCCCTCATGTTCTGCTTGCAGGCTTCCCAGGAGAGGCTTCTGGTTGGGCCACTGTGAGAACAGGGTGTTGGCCTTGTCCAGCATCCTGGCTCTTCAGATGTTCTTCAGGGACAGGCCACAGAGGACCATTTGTTTCGCATGCAGAAAATCCCAGATCCAATCCTGTTGGTAGTATTACATTTCAGGTAGCAGGGCTGGGAAAGGCTGCTGCCTTGAGAGTCCTGAGTCCCAGTAGGTGGTGTGGACCTCTATAAGGACCTGTTCATATCTGTAACTTGTATATCAAGTAAGGTGATGTTGGTGGATGTGTGGGAAAAGACAAGTATACTGGACAGATTCCAGAAAGGTAGCCATGGGGCAGATGGGCCCTTGGAGACTTTAACAGATCCATTGAGTGATGGATTGCACGAGCATTTACAACCTGCTTCACTTTGTTCCTGAAGCACAATGTCAAGGGGAAAAGGGAGAATGGAGTAGATTATATGGGGATGTTCTGAACCAGAAAAAAACATGATTTTTGGGAAGGAAGATCTGTTAAATAGAGGTTTCTCAAGTAGCAAAACAAACATACACTAGTATAGGGTGTGGATCTAGACTAGAGATTCGTCCCGACTGACAAGCTCACTGAGAACAGAGAACTAAAATTCAGCAGCACGTCTTCCAAAATGCCGCAATTCCTGGTGCAAAGTGGAATGTCAATGCAGGATATTATAAGGTTGGCTGCTAGGTACAGCCTCCCCTGCCCACAAAACGTTCAGCTGTTTCCTTGCACCTGGGCCCAGCCACCTCCAGTCATTACTTAAGGGCTGTAGAGCACCGCTGCTCTCTGGGGATGGAAGCTAATGCCAGCCCTGGTGACCCACAGTTCTGCTTTGCTTGCAGATCCAGCACGAGGTCAGCAATGGGAATGTGGTGCACCGCATCTGCAGCGACGCCTGCTTCACCAAGTTCCGTGCCACCAAGGGTCTGAAAACCAACTGCTGTGACAACTGTGGCCTCTACCTGTACAACAAGGGCCTGCCACTGGAGTACCTCTTCCACGAGGGGCAGCAGAAGCGCTTCTGCAATACCACCTGCCTCAACAGCTACAAAAAGGTGCGAATGGGTGGAGGGGGATGTCCCAGAGCTTGGGTCCAGACCCTCAAGTGAACCTCTCTTTGAGCCAGGCCATGTGATGGACCTTGCCCTGTCTCCCCTCCCCAACGTGAGATTGTGTAAAAAAGTTATTGTGGGAAAGGTGGTAAGGATAGCTTGGCTTGGGTGACTGAGTCTCGTGTGTGTGTGTGTGAGAGAGAGAGAGAGAGAGAGAGGTTTGATGGGGAAGGAGATGCTTGTGAGGGAGAGAGGTGTGTGTCAGAGAGAAAGACACACACATACACACACACACGAGTGCAATATCCGTTAAAATCCAGGGGGGAGTGGGACATAAAGGGTGCCCTGCAGTGAAAGAGCCTGCGTGGCAGCTGTCCCTGCACTGTGTTTCTGCAGAAGAACACCCGGGTTTATCCATGCATGTGGTGCAAGACACTCTGCAAGAACTTCGACATGCTGTCCCACAAAGACCGGAATGGGAAGATGGGCCTTTTCTGCTCCGTCTGCTGTTCCACCTCCTACAAAGTCAAGCAGGCTGGCCTGACAGGTAAAAGCAGAAGGGTGGGTGAAAGAAAGAGCTCCTTGGATTCTGCTTAACCAAGGGTTGCTAGTCCACTAGCGCAAATGGGACACTGCCCCACCAACCTCAGCTTGCCCTCACCTGGCCTGGCTTCTTAACAAGCAGCCTAGGAGGTGGCACCACCAATCAGCTTCCTCCTCTTCCTCCTTCTCCATCTCAGTGTTGCCATTTTATAACTTAGCAAGGCAAGAGGATGAGGACAAATCTAGAATTAGTTGGCTCTGCCTGCCGTTGGCTCTGGCTTCACCTATTGTTGGGCTCCTTGACTTCTGTCCCAGCTCTCTGATGGCACCATTAGGTTTACTAGCACTTGGCCAGTCTCAGAAGGGTGGTGGTTGGCCACAAGTGTGGCAATTGCTAACCTTAGCACGTGGGGAACGGGAGGCAGCTGGATCTGTGCTTTAAGGCACACAAGTTTGCTCCACCTGACTTGCTGCAAAATTCCAGACCGAGATGAGACCCCAAACTCCCATTGGGGTGGACTGTGCTACATGGGAGTGGGGAGAGAGAGAGGTCAGGTCTCTCCATGCTAAATATTGATTGCCCTGCCTGGGGTAAGAGTAGTTTGGACCAGGCGGAGGAGAGCATTTCTACTCATTTTCTCTGCTTAATGTTACATCATAGAACTGTAGAGTTGGAAGGGACCCTGAGGATCTTTTTAGTACAACCCCCTGCAGTGCAGGATTATGCAGCTGTCCCTTATGGGGATCAAACCTGCAACGTTGGCGTTATCAGCACCATGCTCTAAAACCAACAAGGCATCTTCTCTCACCAACCTCTGCCTCTCCTCTTTTCCCCAGGACCCCCTCGGCCTTGCAGCTTCTGTCGGAAAAGCCTGTCTGAGCCCTGCTACTACAACAAGAACGAGCAGGTGGTGTACCAGTTCTGCAGCCCCAGCTGCTGGACCAAATTCCAGGTACATAAGGAGGCTCTGCCGCCGTCACAGTGACGGGACCAAACCCAGGAACGTGGGTTTTCTGCATGGCTGAGATCTGGTGCATCCATCAGACTCCTGAAAGTCTCTTTCTCTTTCTCTTGCTCTTTCTCTCTGCTTTCATATTTATTTTAAAAAAGGGGGGGGGGAAGCATCTAGCTCGTTGTTTGCCAAGAAGAGTGTTGGAAGGCAAAAGGCATGCCTGCCAAGGGCTCTAAGGCTAAAGAAGACATGGGGGTGGGGGAGTGGGCTTCTGTTGGCCAGGAGGAGAGGAGAGGAGGGGTCACGTTGCACTTCACAGTTGTCTGCTCCATGCCAGGATTCCATGCACTTTTTTTAACCCCGCCCTAAATTGCAAAAGTAAAGACATCCATGGCTTGTGATGTAAAATTCATCTTCTGGACCTTTTGGCACTGCTTAGTAAAAAGGAGCCCATTCTGCATCCCTTGTTCTTGGGTCCCGTATATGTGTGTGAAGATTTGCCACCTTCCTTCCTGGACCTGCAGCCCGCAACTGCCTTGTCTTCCAAGCTCCAACTCTCCTTAGCTGCCCAGTCTGCACACAGCTCCTCCTGTCTTAAGGCTTGTGTGAGAGATTCCAAACCACCCTCCTCCTCCCAGATCAACCTCCCTTCTCAGCAGCTGCCCTGTATATCAGCACTGTATGGCCTCACCTCTCCCTTCAGAACTTAGAATGTCCACCAGCACAACGCTCTGACATCACAGAAGCCCAGCCAATGGCCAGAGGATGGGGCAGGGCACATTGGTGGAGCTGGTTGGGGCAGGGGAGGGAGGAGGGCGTGTAAAGCTTGCACACATCTACTTACCTTATTGATATATCTCTATATATGATGTCAAATCTATCGTGGGGGTCATTGTCTCGAATAAAACTGTTTCTGCTTCTGCTGACGTGGAAGAGAGTTTGTGTCTGCTATCCAATAAATAGTCAAATTTATAACATTTGTGTGATTTGCATAATTTATTCTACTCGCAGAGTGTTGGTCTTGTACTGCCACTGTCCAATGGCCAATCCCTGTTCCCTCCCAGGAGCAGCTGCAGTAGCTGGACGTCCCCTGGGAAGAACCTGTATGGGGTGCCTACTGGTTACTGTCCCCCTCTTTGTGGAATGGGGTTCAGTCAGCCCTCTGTGTTGGGGGAAGCAGCGGGGACTTGTGTTTTACACTCAGTGGGTTGGGGTCATGGGCAGGTGATGCTGCTGGGGGTATGTGGTGAGAGGGTGGATGTGAGCTGGGGGGCTGGGGGGTAACGCACGGAGAGGGTCAGGAGCGTGGTGAATGCTGTGGGCAGTGCTGGTGGCGGTGGGGAAGTGGCAGGCAGGGATGGGGTTGTGAGTGTGTGGCTTGGGAGTGTGCAGGTGGTGGCAGGGTCGGTGCCTCTGCTGAGTAGTTGTGAGCCTGGGCACGGGCAGCTGCAGGCCAGCCAGAGTGGGCAGAGGTTGATCCTGTGTCCCCCTACCCACCCCTTCTGAATCTTTCCCCTTCCCTCAAAATGCAGCGCACCAGCCCAGAAGGTGGAATCCACTTGACTTGCCATTCCTGCCACAGCCTCTTCACTGGGAAGCCTGAGATCCTGGATTGGCAGGTGAGGGGGCCTGCAAAACAAACAGCAGAGGCAGAGGGATTGCCAGGGAGGGAGACGTGGAGATGAGCAGGACATGGAACCTCACAGCCACTCCTACAGAAAGATAGTCTGGGGTTGGGCTGGGAGTTGCTGCTGATTTTTGCTTTGTACGTATGTGTGTGTGCAGGGGGTGGGTGGGTGGGCAGGAATCTGGAGCCTGCCCTTTGAAAGCAGTGGGGGTCCAGTCCAGCTGCGCAAGATCCTGTCTCGCTGCTGTGTTGCCCGATGGCCGAGCGTGGCCTCCTCCTCCTCCTCCTTCTCTCTGGCAGGACAAGGTCTACCAGTTCTGCTGCCGAGACTGCTGTGAGGACTTCAAGCGCCTGCATGGGGTGGTGTCCCAGTGCGAGCACTGCAAGCAGGAGAAGCTGCTGCACGAGAAGATCCGCTTTTCTGGGGTGGAGAAGAACTTTTGCAGCGAAGGTACCTGGGCAGCTACGGGGGGAGCAGGGCCCTGTGCTGGAGAGGAGGAAGAAGGGGGCCTTGTGTGTGGCAGAGAGTCCTGTCCAGGGGCTGAAGGCAGGGCGGGGGGAAGGCGCCCCTTCTTGGAGGGGCCCTTCCTGCTGTGCTGGCGACCAGCTGGCCCTGCCACGCCTCTGGGTCCTTGCATGCGGTGGGCGATCGTTTGGTCACTCGGAGCAAACTCTTCTTAGAACCAGAGAGGTGAGCGATTGGTGAGTCCCCACCACCCACCCCTGTTGTCAATTCCCGACCCCCGGGGGCCAGTGCAGGACACGTTTTGCTCTCAGGAATATCTCTCTCTTTCTCTCTCTCTCTGTCTCTGCCTTCCTGTGCTTCGCTTGTTCCTCCAAGCCTTCGCTCTAGGCTTCCTGCTGGCATTGGTGTGCCCACACGTTGCTCACTCTTTCTCTCCCTGCTCTGGGAAGGTTTCACCCGTCTCGTTTCTCCGCAGGGTGTGTGCTTCTTTATAAACAGGATTTCACCAAGAACCTGGGCCTGTGCTGCATCACCTGCACTTACTGCTCCCAGACGTGCCAGCGAGCCGTCACCGAGCAGCTGGAGGGCAGCACCTGGGACTTCTGCAGCGACGACTGCAAAAGCAAATACCTGCTCTGGTACTACAAGGTCAGTGCAGGGGCTCCGCTGGCCTCAGTGCCCACCTGCCGCTTGGCCCGCAAGGGGCCGGAGCGGAGCCCTGGAGCCCAGGTGGCCCCCTCCGCAGCCTTGTCGTGTTGTTTGTTTTTCAGGCGGCTCGGTGCCACGCCTGCAAGCGTCAGGGCAAGCTGCTGGAAACCATCCATTGGCGGGGGCAAATCAAACACTTCTGCAACCAGCAGTGTCTTCTGAGGTTTTATAACCAACAGAACCAGCCCAACCTGGACACCCAGAAAGGGCCTGAGAGCCTGCTGAACAGTGAGTCGCTGGGTGCTTCGGCTAGCTGAGAGCTTCAGGGGTCTGGCTTGAGCGCTAGGGAACGATTCTGCACTGGCCCCGGGGGGTGGGGGGTGGGGGTGGGACGGGACCTGGCGGGGAGCACCCCTTCCCCATCCATCGCTAACCTCTCTGGTTCTATGACACACAGGGCCAGCCACAAGAAGCCGGCGCTGCCTGTAGCTCCCAGGCTGTTTCCGTGGGTGGCTCCCCTTCTCCAGCGGACAGTTCCATGTGTAGGGGTGGGGCCTGGCCTGGCATGTGGCTTGCCCATGCCGCTCCCCAGAGTCCAAAAGCTAAGCCAGTGTTGGGCCAGGTCAGTTCTGGGATGGGAGACCCAGAAATATGAGCAGGAAGGGAAGATCCTCCCGTGGCAGGAGAAGGTCCAAGGCAGGTGCTGGAGGCCGTGGTGTTGCCAAAAGGTCTGCTGCTGGGAACAGGCAAGAAGCCCAAGGACTCCTACTCCTCTCCCATTCCAGTTTTTTTTCCTTCCTTCCTTCTTTCTTTCTTTCTTTCTTTCTTTCTTTCTTTCTTTCTTTTCTCTCTCTCTCTCTCTCTCTCTCTTTGTCACGCTCTCAGCATCACTTTCTGTCCTTTGGGTTTCTGCTCTCCCCTCCTTCCTCCTGGTCCACCCACCATCCTCTTATGGATTTCCTAGGCAGTGATCCTCAGCCGACATCGGGGCGGCAGATGCCCTGTTGAGAAGAACCAACCTTTCGTTTATTTTCATTTTTATTTTACAGCTGTTGAGAGCGGGATGCTGTGACTGTTGTGTCCAATAGATTACTCATGTTTATCTGAACTCATTAGCCATGAGGGCTAGGAACGTGTTTTGTTTCTGTTTTTAAGGAAAGGTGGGGTTCTTGGATGCTGCATCCACAGTGAATATCAACTTCTGTGTAGGGGGCTTTTGCACTTGCGCAGAATAGCAGAATTCTCATGTGGGTGCTGACTTGCAGAGAGTCCAGCGAGTAAAGGTGGGTCTCCCTTAGAGGCAGGCAAAGGCAGCAACTTGGCAGCGCACAGACAGCACTGTTTTCCTCCCGGTTTTTTGTCCTGACTGCACTGCCCTGACTTGCACCCTTCCTCTGGAATAAGTCACATCACTCCCCTGCTTGGCCTGTTAATGGATTTGCCTGAGCTTCAGTGGACGGCTCTTGCAGGGGAGGGGGAGGGGCCTTGTCTAGTTCCTCCCTACCCCACGCCAACACTTCTGTGATATTCCACATATCTGCTAAGACCTGGGAGCCTTGCCTCAAACGTACTACCTGAGCCCTGATAAACCCCTCCTTGCCTAGGTCTTTCTGTGGCTTCTCTGCCGGCAGACGGGCCAGGCCTTAACTCTCCAGTGGCGAAGACTTGCCAGACTGAACCTGGAGGAATGGGAGATAATGAGGAAAGCTCCCCTTTATCCCTTCGGCACCAAGCGAAAGGTGGCCCGCAGGACTGCCTGCCTGCCAGATCTGGGCAGGTGGCGACAAGGGGGAAAGCATCTCACTCCCCAAGCCCTTTTTTCTTTCCAGGTCAGACCCCCGAGCCAAAGCAACCCTCCTCTACCACCACCTCGCAGAAAGCAGAGACCAGCACGGTGAGTGGCCTGAGCAGGGATTTCCCACTGTTTGCTGGGCTGCTCCATGGAGGGAGGTGGTTGGCAGTGTGGGGCTTGGAGGCTAAGATGGGGGAGGAGGGCAGCATTTGACCCCCAGGCAGCAGGTTGGTCTCTGTCCCTTCCCCCATGCCCTGCATTGCCCTGGCAGCTTGCAAGGAGTGGGGCCCCACGAGTGGCCCTGCCAAGACGTGAGATGTACAGCAGAATGCCTTGCAGGAGCGAGGGGTGGGTGGGGCACCATCTCCCTCTGGAGTGGCTTCTGACACACGTATGGATCTGCCCAGGTACCTGCGAAGAACAGCTCTGCCCCGGCAGCCGCCGCCGCCTCTGCTGCTGCGTCCCAGCTGTCGTCTCAGCCAATCACCCCGCGGAAGAACAAAGCCGCAATGTGCAAGCCTCTCATGCAGAACCGAGGGGTCTCATGCAAGATAGAAATGAAGTCCAAGGGCTGTCAGACAGGTGAGGGGGCACAAGGGAGGCCGGGGCCAACACAGCAGCCTGCTGGGGAGATGAGTGATTAGGCGTTCTCTCAAGTGGCTTGGTCCTGGACTGTGTGCAGGGCCCGTAGATGTTAGCCCTGCAGCCTTAAACTTGGCCCTGCTGCAGATTGACAGCCAATTCGGTTTGCACCTCATGAGCAGCATATTTGCTGTGCATCTGGGGACTGGAGGACCTGATCCAACACCTTTGGGAGCAAGTGGCATCCCTGTCCTGGAGGGCTGTGGAAGCCAGGCAAGGAGAGGCTCTCCTGACGGTGTGTGCTTATCTTTCCTGACAGAAGCCGACTGGAAGCCCCAGGTGGTTGTGCTGCCCATTCCTGTGCCCATTTTCGTGCCTGTGCCTATGAACATGTACTGCCAGAAAGTACCTGTGCCTTTCTCCATGCCTGTCCCGGTAAGTGCGGTTCCCTGCGTCTCCCGCACACCGGCCCATTCAAGCTTTCCTGCATCCCCACCACTGCCACCACGTTCGCCTTAATCCCCCTTCCCTGCTGCTCATAGGTGCCTGTGCCAATGTTCCTGCCCACCACGCTGGAGAGCACGGAGAAGATTGTGGAGACCATAGAGGAGCTGAAGGTGAAGATCCCTTCCAACCCTCTGGAAGCCGATATCCTGGCCATGGCTGAGATGATCGCAGAAGCAGAGGAGCTGGACAAAGCCTCTTCGGACCTTTGTGGTAGGTTTCATGATTGCAGTTCTCTGGGAGCAACAGCACCTACTGCTACTAGAAGGGTCCCTAGCTCAGTGACGGATCATCTACCTTGCATGTAGAAGGTCCCAGGGAGGGTTGGGAATGGCCCTTTCCTAAAACCCTGGAGAGCTGCTGCCAGTCAGAAAAGGCAGTCCTGAGCCGGATGCACCCAACGGCTTGGGCTCCTCCTCTGTATCTGCTCGTTGCAGCAGCTGGTACTACGATGTTAACATACCCAGGGCTGGGAGCTAGAGAAGCAATGGTTTGCCTAGGCCAACTTCAATGAGTTCAAGGCAGAGATTTGAAGCAGCGACTTCTTTGTTCACATGCCTGACCCGCTTTCTGTATTCGCAGACCTAGTGAGTAACCAGAGTGCAGAAGGCCTCCTGGAGGACTGCGACCTCTTTGGGCCGGCAAGAGATGACGTGCTCGCCATGGCGGTCAAGATGGCAAATGTCCTGGATGAGCCGGGTCAGGACTTGGAGGCTGACTTTCCCAAAAGTAAGTGCCAAGGCAAACTCGAGGTGTTAGGCATTTGCTGGTGCAGGTGGTGGTGGGGGATGCAGCACTGGTCTCCTCTGAGCTCTGGCAGGTGCCAGTTTGGTGGTAAGAAGGATTGCTTGTGTCATGCTTGTCTCAGATCCTTCCTGGGCGCCCCTAGGGCAGGCGTGGGGAACCTTTGGCACTTTAGGCATTGCTGAACTGAGCATGACCAATACTGGCTGTCTGCCATTTTCAGTTATGTAATATGTTGCAAGGGCCCTCAGTTTCATCTCTGCCTCCTCGGCTGGGAAGAGTGGCTGGGTAACAGGTGCAGGGCTTTCTGAGTGGTGGTTCCACCCTCATTTCCCAATATCCCTTTGGGGAAGCTCCACCCTGCCCCTTCTCCCTGTTTTCAAAGGGCACCGTGGTCATTGACCACGCTTGCTGGGGATGATGAGCATTGTAGACTCTCAGAATTGTAGAGTTGGAAGGGACCCCAAGCATCCATGACAGGTGGCCATACAACTTCTTCTTAAAAACTTTAAACTTAAAAACCATCAACAAGTGGGAGGCTGCAGGTTCCCCACACCTCTCCTGAAGGAGCCCTAGGAAGCCCATTGGAAAGAAGCTGTCTCATTGGCTCACTCTCCCTCTGCAAGGAGTGGGGGTTTGTTCTCTGCAGGCTTGGTCCTGGAAGGTTATTGTGTGTATCTGCTTGGGGGCAGGAGAGCTCCATAACTGATCCACTTCCCATACTGCTTCATTCCCTACCTAGACCCATTGGACATTAACCCCAGTGTGGATTTCCTCTTTGACTGTGGCCTTGTGGGCCCAGATGACGTCTCTGCTGACCAAGACTTGCCTCGGAGCATGCGCAAGGTGAGTCTGCTCCTCAAGGCCACCCACTCGCCTCATTTCATCTAATGTTGGCTGATTGATTGGATTCGGGGTTGAGTAGCCCTGTGATAAGTTTCCCATTCTGGGCTCAGAGCAGCCAGCCCTTCCTTCAGCAGAATGGAACCATTAGGCATGGCATCACCATTTGGAGGAAGGGTTGCAGCTCAGTGGAGGGTCATGCATCTCCAGGTAGGACTTTGGAAAAGGCCCTGGCTTGATACCCTGGAGGGCCGCTGCCATTCAATGCTGAGCTTGTTGGGCCAACAGTCTGATTTGGGATAAGGCAATTTCCCGTGCTCTGTTAAAGTTAGGATACCCAGCGTGGTGCCTTCCAGATGACTATGACTACAACTCCCAGCATCCCAAACAGCTTGGGCTACAATCAAGGGGGCAATGGGAGCTGCATTCCAACAACAGCTGGAGGGCACCATGTATTGTTCACAAATGCATTCTCCCCAAAGGTTTTTTAATCGGAAAGGAATAGGATGAGCACCAGGGGGAGGGAGGGAACTGGTGTGAGGGGCCCACTGCAGAAAAGATTGAACTAATGCAGATATTTCCAACCCTTTTGGGTCCACGGCTCCCTTGACCAACTACATTCTTTCTGTAGCCCCCCTGTGGGGCTCAGGAGCCCAGTTATGCTATCCCTTGCCTGCAGAGCTGGCAGCTCCTCACCCCTTTTTAAACGCCGTCCCTGGTGGGGTGTGCCCTCAGCCTCCTCTCTTCTCCCCTCTTCTTGGGAGTCCTCTGGGCTGCCAGCTCCTGGTCTCTGAGCTCCCCCCCCCCCGCCCCGCCCCAAAGAGAGGTGCCTCTGCGATGGCTCAACGGCACTTTCTCACCCTGGCTCCATTGGGCCGGTCCTCAATTAAATATAGTGCCACCACCTCACGGTACACCAATTACACGTATTTCCACAATTTACCCCAGATTATTTAGTGGGGGACTTGTGTGAGGGAAAACTTAATGATTTAGAGCAGGGGTCAGCAAACTTTTTCATCAGGGGGCTGGTCCACTGTCCCTCAGACCTTTTGGGGGGCCGGACTATATTTCAGAAAAAGAAAAAAAATGAACGAATTCCTATGCCCTGCAAATAACCCGAGATGCATTTTTAATAAAAGGACACATTCTACTCATGTAAAGACACGCTGATTGTCCGCGGGCCGGATTTAGAATGTGATTGGGACCCCGGGCCTTAGTTTGCCAAACACGAAAAGTTTTATTAAATTTATGACACAAAGTCGGTCAGGAAACGAGTTATTTCAGGTAGAATTCAACTTAGTTACTTTAACTATAAGATGTCTCAGGCTTAAACACAGTATTATAGCTACAACTCTTCTTAAATTTCAGTTACTAAACATCAGTTGGCACACTTCAGGTAGATAAATATTCAGGTTTCCAGTAGAGATGGTAAAATGTTCAAATCAGTGTCTGTCACTTAGTAATACAATACCTTCAACACTATACCACTTCCTTCACAGCTTAATCCTTTGGTTCATGAGAGAGTGGCATTTTTCCTCAGTTACCCCTTCTTTTAACAATCCCACACCTGAGGTATTATAAATGGTATTACAGACCCAGGGGGTCCCCTCTCCCCTTGTCACTGGGTTGGGGGTCTTCTAGGTACTGAACTCTCCCCTCCTGGCTAGACTGACACCCAGGGAGCCTGAATTCCCACAGGATCTGTCTCTCCTGGCTCAGACTCAGCCCTCCCACCATACTCCTTCCCCAGACCCTCAGCCTGGTCTCCCTATCCCAGCTGCGAGACTCTCTCTCCCTAGTCTCCTCAGTGCGTATCTCCTCCTTCCCTCAGAGCCCCTTCACCCTCTTTTCCAACCTGAAACCTGTTTAACCTCTCCAAACCAATCATATTCCTCCCCCGGCCAGATGACCGTTTGCTGATAGGAAAAAAACAACAACAAACAACACTTGGTGACTCAAACTGCCCAGCAAACAAACTTTTCCATCACACCTCTTCACACTGCCCCACAGGGGCCTGTGAAGCACCACCTAGCCAGCCCCAGAGGCAGCATTCGCCTGGGTAGCTCATAGCCAGAGCTGCTGCAACAAAGAGCTATGAGATGTGAAAAGGCACCTGAGGGAGGGAAGGAAAGAGGGACAGAGGCCAGTGTTGCCTGCGGCACCCCTGACCATCATTCAAGGCACTCCAGGGAGCCATGGCACACAGGTTGAAAACCACTGCACCCAAGGTAAAGGAATCCAAGGGTGTGAGATGGAAATGGTGAACTGTGTGGACTACCCTCCTTCCTCAAGCAAATGTCATGCAAAGCAGATTCTGGCTACGTCTCCCCACCCCCACCCCAATTTAATGTGGATGCCCTTCTCCCTTGCTGACAATTGTCTTACAAGACAGACCTTCCTCTCCTCCTCCCTTCCTCCCCACCTCCCCCAGGGCCCGAAGCGCCTGGTTCTCTCAGAGAGCTGTTCGCGGGACTCCATGAGCAGCCAGCCCAGCTGTACAGCCCTCAACTACTCCTATGGTGTGAACGCCTGGAAGAGCTGGGTGCAGGCCAAGTATGCTGGCGGCGAGACCAGCAAGGGCGACGAGCTGCGCTTTGGCCGTAAGTCTGAGCCACGTGGAGGGGCAGTTGCAGTTCTAGGAGATGGAGGGAGGGAAGAGGAGGAGGAGGAGAAGGAAGGTGTGCCCCCCCGGCACTCAGAGGGGGTTTTCTTGGTCGTTTCTCTACCCTCAGAGACTTGAGTTGGGAGGTTGTGGCCTCTAAGTTGTAGAACTCCCCACAGAGGTGCACTCCTGACACCTTTGTTGCACTGCATATAGCAAACACCAAAGACGTACTCTTTGCCCTGGCTTTTGATGCCAGAGGTGCATATTTTAGGGCTTCCCTTTAGTTTTGTGGTTGTAAGTTTGTTTTAGGTTGCTTTTATTAGTTTCATTTTAGTGCTATAGCCCAACTTGGGGACCTTAATTGATGACGGTGATGATGATGATGATCACTCTGCTCTGTTGCTGTCCTGCAGCCAAACCCATGCGGATCAAAGAGGACATTCTGGCCTGCACAGCGGCAGAACTGAATTACGGTCTGGCCCAGTTTGTGAAGGAGATCACTCGTCCCAATGGCGAGCGCTATGAGCCTGACAGCATCTATTACCTCTGCCTTGGCATACAGCAGGTAAGGAGACCTCCCACTCTCTCCCAAATCTTACCTTCTTTCCATATGCCCAGAAACAATTGGACCAGCATCCTGCTGCCGAAACACCTGTTGGCTGGCAAGAGAGCTTTCTCTGGGACTGACACATAGGGCTATTGTGTAGGAGGCCGTGATGCTTTTGAATACCTGTTGCTGGAAACCACAGGAGGGGAGAGTGCTCGAAAGGGAGAAATTCATGGAGGAGAGAGCTATTGGTGGCTACTAACCACCGTGGCTCGGCTCTACCTTCACAGCGGGAGACAGGAATGCTTCTGAATACCAGCTGCTGGAAACCACAGGCAAGAGGGCTCCTGTGCTCTAATCCTGCTTCCTGGCTTCCCACAGGCATCTGGTTGGCCACTGTGAGAACAGCATGGCATTGGCCTGATCCAGCAGGCTCTTATTAGGTTCGAACGTTCTTGCCAGCCTAGCAAGTGTTCTGTATGGAGCTGGGGGGAGGTAATGAGAGTGTGCATGGGAGAGAGCAGGTTTGCAGTTTCCTACTTGACTTTGTGTTTCCCATCTCCCCCTTTCAGTACCTGCTGGAGAACAACCGCATGGTGAACATCTTCACGGACCTCTATTACCTGACCTTTGTGCAGGAGCTCAACAGGTTGCTCAGCGGCTGGCAGCCCACCATCCTGCCCAACAGTACGTGCCTTGGGGGGGGGGTAGAGGGAGGGAAATAAGAGAGGTGTTTTCCTCTTCCCTCGGCATCCTGGGAGAAGTTTCCAGATTCTGGGAAAGGGATATATATTGGGCTGTCCAATTTTCAGCGGGTAGCACTAGAGCAGGGAATGGGCTCTTGCCTTCCTGCTTCACTTAGGGGCTTTTCTTGGGACACCCTCCCAGGCTCCTGATGGATCTTTTGAGGCTCTCATCTGGACTTAATGCTCATAGTCACTGTCAAGCAAAAGGGCCAAGTTCAGAGGCTTCCAGGTCAGGCTTTGGGCATTTATTTCTTGGTGTCCTCCCCCCACAACAATCACAGTTTGTGGACGCAGGTTTAATATTTATTACCCACCCTTCACCCCAAGGTCCTGGGATGGGTTACAGCATTAAAACACAATATCGAAAGCAACTTGTAACCATAAACGTTAGGTAGGTCCTAAAACCACATGTCAGAAGCCCAGGGTAAAGAGGTGTCCCTTAAGCATTCTCCAAAAGCTGTATGATGAAGGCACCAGATGCACCTTTGTGGGGAGGGAGTTCCACAGGCTGCCACCCCTTAAGCCTCTGAGGGTGGAGGAGCCACTGAGAGGACCTTCTCTGCCCATCTTAGCACCCAAGAGGGTCTGTGGTGCTTTGTGCATAGGATATTGACATCTCTTGGTCTTTTCAGTGAACTGTTCATCAGTCTGTTTTTATAGCCATCCCAGAAAGCAGGGCTGTTTTTCATCCTTTTTTCTTCATTCTTAATTTTGGCCCAAGAAGGCGATGGCCGAGCCAGGATTTGAACCCAGGCCCAATCTTTTTGGTATAGCTGCTGAGCCAACCCTTGCCAACTTGTTGCTCTCCAGATATTTTGGACTTGCTGGCGAGAGTTCCCAAACACCTGGAGGTCAACAGCTTAGGGAAGGAAAGAGTTCAAAAATTATTAGACCAGGTGTTGGAAACCTTTAGTCCTCCAGATGCTGCTGAACTACAACTCCCATCATCACTGACTATTGGCAGATGGGAGTTGTAGTCAGAGAACCAAAGGTTCTCCATGCTTTTATGGGGCCAAAGAAGGCGAGCAAAGAAAGAATGCAGCAAACTTACAGAAAGATGAGGAATGGTTGAGGAAGTTGGCAGTGTTTAGCCTGGAGAAGAGAAGACCAAGGGGAGATAAGATAGCCATCTTCAAATAACTGAAGGGCTGCCACACAGCAGATGAGCAAGCTTGTTTTCTCCTTTTCTGGAGGGTAGGACCTGAACCAATAGGTTCACGTTCCAAGAAAGGGGATTCCGGCTAAACATCAGGAAGAAACTTTGGGCACTAAGAGCTGTTTGACAGTGGAATGGACAGCCTCAGAAGGTGATGATGGCATCTCCTTCATTGGAATGGAGGTGGTGTGGTCGTCTGTCATGGATTATTTAGCTGTGATTCCTGCATTGCAGAGGGTTGGACTACATGGTGCCTTGGGAGCCTTTCAGTGCTATGGTTCTATTCAAGTTTAAAAAAAGATGGTCTGGAAGCCGTAAACCAATTTCCTCCAAACTGGTGCCATGTCCGGTTGTTTTAGATTCCCCCCAGCCTGTGTTGGCTGGGGCTGATTGGAGTTGGAGTCTGAAACATCTAGGGTGTCTGGGTTGGGGAGGGCTGCACTAAATGATAGGTTCTTGCATGTAGTGCAGAAAAAGAGCTAGAAAATATGCTGAAATGAATATATGTATATAACAAACACTTCCCCTCTCCAAAGTAACAATTGATGGGTTTCTCGTGCTGGTTTCTTGCCAGCCGTGTGCTCGATTGTGCGCACAGCAACTGAGTTTATTATACTAAGGCCAGTTCTAAATGCGTCAGACCTGAGAAAAGGAGGGGGTCCCATGGCAACAGGCTACTTAGGTTTCCTGGTATTGCACCAGATGCAGCCTTCCTAGCCTCTTAGTGCAGCACTCTTCAACCTGATGCTTTCTGTATCTTTTAATTAAAATATATGTATATATAAATAAGCCACACCTTCAAACTGAACATCAAAAGGCAGTATGCAGCTTAAAAGCGCAGCAGTGTAATAATAAAAAAAATTAAGAATGTCAGGTATATCAATAAAAGCTTGTGGTAAAGAATGTCAGGTTTGAAAGGCCCACCTGAGTAAAACAGTTTGCAGAAACAATGGCTTCAAGGTACAAGGAAGGACTTTCTGATAGCAAGATCTGTTTGACATGGAACGGTCTCTCTCAGGAAGCTGTGGGCTCTCCTTCCTTGAGGGTTTTTAAGCAGAGGTTGGCTGGTCACCTGTCATGGATGCTTTAGCTGAGATTCCTGCATTGCAGGGGGCTGGACTGGATGACCCTCAGGGTCCCTTCCAGTTCTGCAATTCTATGATGCCTACAAGTTGAGCTTGGATGACTCTTGCCAAACCTCTGTTCACAAGGAGTTCCACAGGGCAGGGCCAAGGGAACCTCAGGAGCATGTTGGACCACCCAGAGTTTCCCATCAGAAGGCTTAAGTGATCCAGGTGGGGCATAAGACATCAGGGGCTTCATAAAGCCCAATCGACTTGATCTGCAGCTCCCATGAGCCCTAGCCAGTGCATCAAAGCACAGTTCTTGGCTCTGTCTGTTGCCTTGTGGCTCACTATGCCTGTGACAGTGGTGGCTTGTCCTTTTGCAGACACCGTCTTCTCCCGCGTGGAAGAGGAGCACCTCTGGGAGTGCAAGCAGCTGGGCGTCTACTCCCCCTTCGTGCTCCTCAACACACTCATGTTCTTCAACACCAAGTTCTTTGGGCTGCAGACAGCTGAGGAGCACATGCAGCTCTCCTTCACCAACGTTGTGCGCCAGTCGCGCAAGTGCACCACAGCACGGGGCACCACCAAGGTGGTGAGCATCCGCTACTATGCTCCCGTGCGGCACCGGAAGGGGAGAGGTAGGGAATGCTTTCTGCCCACATCCATTTGCTGCCCATCTGTTTTGGGGATGCCCCTGTACTGACTGCACCTCCACACTTTCCCTGCAGATGGCGGCTTGGGCAAACGGAAGCGAGAGGAGGAAGCGCCTGTCTTGGAGCAGCGAGAGAACCGCATGAACCCTCTGCGCTGCCCGGTCAAGTTCTACGAGTTCTATCTCTCCAAATGGTGAGAGCCTTTTGCAGCAGCTGACTGCCAGAGGGTGCAGGGCTTCTGAATGCCAGCTGCTGGGAAACCGCAGGAGGGGTGAGGGGGCTCTTGTGCCCAGGCCTTGCTTGCGGGCTTTTTGTTAGGCCGTCTGGTTGGCCACTGCGAGAACAGAGGGCCCTTGGCCCATTCCGACAACAAGGCCCATTTGATATTCAGTTGGTTCCTGAACGTTAGTTGGCTGGGCTCAGGGGTCCCCAGTATGATGGCAGTAGGCCATGGACCTCCGCAGAGGCTTTCCCTGGTGCTTGGAGGGTCGGCCCTGACCCCAGTTTTCCTCTGCGGATATTGGGGAGGTTGGGGAGGTTGACTGTTGCTCACTCCTCCAAAACTTGCACCCTCCAGAAAGATTGCACTATCCTCTCCCTCCCCCCCCCCCCCGACACCCATTAGGCTTAAGAAAAAGAAAAAGCCACCCCTTTTGAAGCCTGAATGCGTTGGTGGGAACGAACTCCTAGTGGTGCAACAGTAAAGGTGCTAGCACATTTGCAAAGCTAAGCAGTCTAGTATGGTTTCAAATGGGATGGGGGACTGTGTGTTGGGAATCCTTCATTGTAGGGCACTGAGCTAGATGGTCCTCAGGGTCCCCTCCAACTCTACAATGCCTCGTTTCTGTGTGCACAGGGTCGCAGTGCGCAAGATTACAGCTCATGCATGGTGGTGCTCATGACAGTTTCTCTGCATTGCCTCAGTACTCGAAGGACCCAGAAAGCTTGGCTACAACCCCCCCCCCCCCGTTTTGCTGTTAGGTAGATGCCGATGGCAGGGGGAGGCTAGTGCCGTTGCTGCCAGCGGTGGTGGTAGTCATACGCAGTGGTGTTTTACCCATTCATTTTTTTAAACGGGCATCAAGGGCGGTGGTGGCAGCAGGATGCAGCAGGCATTGAGGCAGCCATTGTGAAGATGGAGCAGGTGGTGTTGAAAGGTTTTGGCCAGAGCAGAAAGCCGCTGCTCTGCAGTCCTTGCTCCTCAGTGCAGCTTGGGGTCCCCTGTCTCTTGGTTCAGGGCTTATGTGCTGAACCTGAAGAGCGGGCAGTGGGGGACCAGGGAAGAGTGGGGTTCCCGCCTAGGCCAGGAGCCCCTTCTCTGGCCTCATTGCTTATCTCCTCTTGCCTTCCTTCCTTCCGGCTGCAGCCCTGAAAGCCTGCGAAACCGCAATGACGTCTTCTACCTGCAGCCTGAGAGGTCATGCATCGCCGAGTCGCCGCTGTGGTACTCCGTCATCCCCATGGACAAAAGCATGCTCGAGAGCATGCTCAACCGCGTCCTGGCTGTGCGCGAGATCTACGAGGAGCACAGCCGCGGAGGCGGAGGCGGCCTGGATGACGAAATGGACTGAGCAGGTGGTGCCGGTCTTGCCAGAGGGAGATTGGGGGCCCCCAGCACTACTCCAGTCAGCTAGTGGGTGACTGTGGGGTGTGTGTGGCTTGCTGCCCCTTTCCTGCCTGGTTTGGCAGGCACATAGGGCTCTAGACACTCCCCACTAAGTGATCACTTTCCCTCTGACGAGGAGCCACCCCCATGCTGCCTAGGAGTGCCTGCTTGCCTGCCCCTTTCTCCTTGCTATGTGTTGGCTTGGGGGGAGTGTCACAGGTAGGCTCTTCGCCTGGGGAGGGAAGGGTGCAGGGCGTGTCTTCGCTGTTGCAGGAGAGCTGGGCTCTGGGGGTGCAGACCCTGTGCCTGGTTGTGCTAATTGGGGCGGGGTGAATGAATTGGCTCCTTGCCATGCACGTTCTCTTGCACGGGGTGGGGCTTCTACAGTTCTCCCCTCCAGTAGATGACAGTCCTCCCTCCCCCCACCCATCCCCAACGGTTGAACACTCTGTTCTCTCTCGTATTGGGGGAGACTAGGCCCTAGCATTGCACCCTGAGCCTCCTTCTCCCCTGCTTCCTCCATGCTAGCTTGGCCGCCCACCCCACCACGCCCACTGCCCCATGAGGCAGAGGCTGCTCAGCATCCCACCAACCCTTTCCTCACCCATCTCTGTGTGTTGCGTTGAACTCTGAGCTATGGCTGGTGCTGGTGCTGGTGCTGTCTGTTGAGCCTGTATATATTGTTCTGGCCCAGCCCCTGTCTGTGTCCTTGTTGCCAGTGAGCCAGTCCGCGGGTCTCGTCGTCGTAGTGATGCCCAGGGCATTAGGACCTGCCCTCCCCGCGTCTCTCTGGAAACCATTCATTTCAAATAAAGGCACAAAAACTTTGCCGACTTGTCTCTCTTCATCTCTTATTCCAGGGCTGTGGTCCTGGTCTCTGTGCCCCCAAAATGTGGTGATGCACGAGAACAGGGTTGGAGGCCCCATGTCCCAGCGAGGTAATTTCCATTGGTGGGTGTGCATGTGGCAGCCAGCATGCCTTACCAACTTTTATGCCCCCAGGGGAAGACCTCCACCCCCTTCCCTGACTTGGCTGCTGTGGGTCCCATTGCATCAGCTCTCTGCTCCGACTGAGCCTGCCTTGAAGCATGCTCTTTCCACTTCCTGGCCACTAAGGGGCAGCAGACACCAAGAGAATCTTCCAAAGTGCCTGGCCATTGTCCACTTGCCCAGTGCTCTTCTCTGCTTGTGGCTTTGCAGCAGCTGCTCCCAAAAGTGGCTGAAGTCTCTGCTTCAGGCATTTGGGGCTGATGCCTAGAAGAAGAGGGTCTCGAGACTTAGGACCAGCCTGGGACTCTCCCTCAGAGTCCCCCTTCTTCATTGGAAAGGGAGCTGTGAAGTCTCTGCTGCTTCTCCTAGCGTGGCAAAGTTGCTCTCTGATGAAAGGGCAGGCTTGGGAGGTAAAGGAGAGAGGCCTGAGGCTTCCTAATTCCTGAGCAGGTACAGGCTACCTTTCCTCCAGCCCAGGAATTCTCTGTCTGATCAGGCATTGGGGTAGGGATTTCAACTTGTTGGTGCATCTAACGCCCATGGGAACACTTGGGTCTTGCTATCCAGTGTGAGGTTAGCAAAGTCCCTTGGCTAAACAGCCAGGTCACTGGACCTCCACTTGTTGCTTGATTTGCTGGACTTGCTCCCTCGCTTCTGCCCTCCGCCCCAAGCGGGGCTCTCGCTCACTCCCTCCGTCCGTGGACTGGCTTTCTCTGCAGGCTGCAGAGAGGGGCTGCTGGGAGGCGTAGCACTGGGGCAGTGAAGCAGGTGGTGGTGGTGGCTGGCAGGCTCTCCTTCCGGCTGCCCTTCTGGGCTGAGCTTGGGCTCATGACCTCGCCTGCACTTAGTGGTGGCCACATGGTACAGCTCCACCATGTTGAGCAGGAGGGAGAGGCAGGCGACGGCCAGCATGAAGAGGATGAAGATGGTTTTCTCGGTGGGCCGGGAGATGTAGCAGTTGACCGTGTTGGGGCAGGGCCAGCGGCTGCAGGTGTAGAGGGGCTTCAACTCAAAGCCATACAGCACGTACTGGCCCAGGATGAAGCCCACCTCAAAGAGAGCCTTGAAGACAACATTGCAGAAGTACGTTCGCAAGATGGCCCCTTGCAGGCGGATCCTTCCGCAGGCGTCCCGCACAGGGGCTGTGCCAGGCCTGGGCTGAGCTGCTGGGCTGCTGCTGACCTCCACCTGAACCCCCGGGGAGGCCCCCAGCTCTTTCTCTTCCATGCGCACCAAGTGCAGGATGTGGCCCAGGTAGATGAGGCTGGGTGTGGAGACGAAGATGATCTGCAGCACCCAGAAGCGGATGTGGGAGATGGGGAAGGTCTGGTCGTAGCAGACGCTCTGGCAGCCGGGCTGCTTGGTGTCGCAGGAGAAGTTGGACTGCTCGTCCCCCCACACCTTCTCTGCTGCTGCCCCCAGGACGAGGATGCGGAAGATGAAGAGGACAGTGAGCCAGACTTTGCCCACCACCGTGGAGTGCTCCTGTGCGCTCTCCAGCAGCCTCCCAAGCAGGTGCCAGTCGCCCATGGGTGCAAGGCGGGCTTGCCCTGCAAGAAAGGGAGGCTCAGACAATTGGGGTGGGGTGCTGGCACTGCTGCCTCTCTTCCCCTCCCTGCCAACGGGGGGAGAGGAAGGGCAGGACCTACCTGTGCCAAGCAGGCTGCCCTTTGATGTATGAGGAGTCATTGTGCTTTTGTTCTTAGGGTAGGGCCCATTGTGTGCATGTCCCTTGAAAAGCCAGGCATTTAACCGGATAAATAGCTTAGTGCCCAGGAGTGGAGCTGAGCACCTGTTGCCTGCAAGGACAAGCCTTGGCCCCAAAGCACAGTTCTTCCCCTCAGATCTGAGCACAGCTGGGAGATGGCCAAGACCCCTTTCTGCCCCTCCAGCCCTATGGTATGGCCACAGCTCAGGGGCATAGCACCTGCTTGGCATGCAGAAGGCATGCAGTTTCAATCCCCAACATCTCCAGGTAGGACTGGGAACATCCCCTGCCCCAACCCTGGAGAGCTGCTGCCAGTCAGTGAGGACAATACTGATCTAAATGGAGCGGTGGTCCAACTTGGTTTATAAGTAAGCCTCCTATGCTACACACCACCCCTAGCACCACCTGCGAAAAATAAGTAAATAGTGGACCAAGATTACTACCAGCCCAAGCTGGGGTTGTGCCCAAAGCAGCAAGTTCATAGAGCCAAGGTGGCTGCTGGGGGTGGGGTGGTAAGCCCTTCCAAAGTCAGACTCCACCCAGGTGCAGCAACACTCACCCTGCGTTTGGAGGTCCTGGCATCAAAACACTTCACATCCTGGCCAGCATCCCAGGTGTTGTCAGCTCCCTTGGGTGTCAGCAGCTCCTCCTTCGAGCCACCTCTGAGCGCCTGTCCGGCCGTCTCTTCCGCCGGTGACCACAATGGAGCAACGATCTCTTCCTGGTGTCTCTCCTCCCTGGGCTGGGGCTCTGTTGCCATTGGGGCTTTGCTGCTCATTGGCTGTTTTCATGACTGACCTCTGCAGCATCCACTGGGGGGTCACTTCCAACACTCTTATTTTTGGACAGCACACTTGGTTAATTATAGCCCCTCCTGCAGGGCGAGTGTGAAGGGTGAGTGGGGTTATATTTAGGCAGGAGCTCTCTGGTGAGAGGGACCTTGGAATGACCTGCGGACAAGAGAGGCTATGCTCTGGGATGGTCGTTCTGCTTCCTCTAGCCAGTCACCACCTCATCGCCCTCGGAAGCCTCAGCATTCCTCCCTCTTGTGTCTGTAGCAATGGTAGGGAGAAAGTCAACAAAGAGAAAGGGGAATATTCCCCCCCCCGCATGTGCTACTAAAACTTTGGACCACCCGGTGAAGCTGAATGTTGGAAACCTTAACAGACAAAAGAAAGGACTTATTTATGGTGTTCCCACCTGGTGATGGCCACCTACCTGGGTGGCTTTAGAAGATCAGACAAAATCATGGAGAACAAGGCTATTGGTGGGCACTGACCCTGATTCCTGTGTTCTCCCTCTGCTCTGGAGACAGTAAACGAAAACCAGTTGCTGGGAATCCCAAGCAGAGAGAATTGTGTTGTGCTCATTTCCCAAGTGACATCTCCTTGGCCAATTTGAGAACAGGATGCCGGACTAGATGGGCCCCTTTGGCCTGATCCAGGAACCAGCATCATCTTACATTCTGAATGTGACATTTTGGGGGGTGCAGTGCAGCTTCTTGCAACAAGCCAGTATGCTCCCAACTCAAGAGAGCTGCTTCAGAAGTCAGGGAGAGTAGAGTGACAGGTTACCAACCTCCTTTGTGACCAACCTCCTTGCCCACATCCCAGTCCAGTGGTCACTGGAGCAGGTGGTACGCAGTGGCTTATATTGGGGAAGGGAAATAAATATATCTTGTGTTCTTGCACAGTGCATTTTCCTGTGCAGTGTACAAGCCGGTGTGTTGTGTGGTTTGAGTGCTGGACTAGGACCTTGGGAGACCAGGGTTTGAATCTCCTCTGAAGCTCCCTAGGCGACATTGAACCACTCACTGCCTCTCAACCCTAACCCACCGCACAGGGTTGTTGTGGGGATTCATTGAGGAGGGGGGTAACCATGTCCTTGAGCTCTCTGAAGGAAAGGTGAGATGTAAATGCAATGCAATGCAACCAATCAATAAAACCACTCAGTGTTTATCAGGGACCACTTGAGGTGAAGAGGAACAAAACATTTTCAAGGTGAGCACAGCACAAGGTTCATCTGCCATGTGGACCTTAGCAATTTACCCTGCACACTTACATACCATAAGATAAGCAGTTGGTGTCAGAAGGCTAGGCTTCACTTTATGCATTTTAAAGTAAAAAATAAGTCAACTGCATCATACGGAATCAGGTCTTTGGTCCATGTAGCTCAGTATTGACAACACTGGCTCTCCAGGGTTTGAGGTAGGGAGACAGTCTAAGTTCTGATCTGGAGGTGCCATTGGATTTGAACCTGGGACCTTCTGCATGCAAAGCAGATGCTCTGCCTCAGATCTGCCTTTTTGTTTTCAGTTTTCTAAAACTTAGATACCTGCATTTGTTTATAAGCCAAGGTTAACTCATTTAAAAGTAGGAACATTTTAAAAATAATTGCAAGTGTGAGCTGGGGATTTTGGGGAGAGCAGTGCACGGACGGGAACAACCTGTCCTCTGGCAGCTTTTCCTCATCCAGGCTGAAAAACCTGCAGGGATTTCCCTCGGATCTTGTTCTTTGAAAGAAAAAAGGGTACTGGTGGATGAAGCACAGCTTCCAAACCTCCCCACCCACCTTACTCTGCAAATGTTTGACCTTCTTTGAATCGCAGCCCTGTCCCTCTGGCCTGAGCAGAGCAGCCTTCCTGTCAGCAATGTCCTTCATGCAGCAAGTTTTGATAGGCTATGCTCTTATCTTCACTGTTGGAGGCAGTATGCTCCGAAATCCCCACTGCTGGAAACTACAGGGAAGGAAAGGTTGCTGTTGGATCAGGTCCTGCTGGCAGGCTTCCCATCTGGTTGGCAACTCTGCCGGATTAGATGGGCCACCAACCTGATCCAGCAAGGCTGTCCTTAGGTTCTTCAGCCTCAAGTCTCCAGAGGTGGCTGTTCCCAGCCAGCTTAGCCAGTGGCCATCTTGGACACTCAAGGTTGAAGAACACCAGAATAGACTATGTAAGAGCCCTGCATGAAAACTTGCAGCAGTGTGGCCGTTGAGGATTAGTGCCCTTCCTGAGCTCCCGATGAGAAGCGGTTACTCAGTGGTCAGTACATGGGGCTATTCTCAATTCTGGGATGAAGCAGGGGCTTTCCCCTCTGGGCATGTTGCTCAGAGCCGTTCCCAACCCACTGGAGATTTGCCCTGCTCTTATTGCATGGAGCTCCAGACCTTTGGTTGAATGAAAGAGCCGCCCTACCTTGTTAGGAAAGAGGCACAGCTCAGGGGTAGGTCCACCTGCCTTGCCATATGTACAGTTAAGAAGGATCAAGTAGTACGCAATAAGGAGGACCCTGCAGAACTACTGTCAGGAAGTGGAGAAAAATCCTAGCTGGACAAAGAAGTCTGCCTTAGGATGCCAACTTCTGAAATATTGCCGGAAGGATTGCCCCCGTTGCCAGGAGGGGCTTAATTTGAGTGTGTGGTTCCTACAACCTACTACTATTTGTAACACTCTGTGGGGGGTGGCGGGACGGGACACAGACAAACCCCCAGATGAAAAACAACTCTTGAGTCGAGAATTGCAAAACCAGCTTTTAATACTGTGTGACTGCTTTGGCAAAATGAGGTGTAGCAGGTGATGAAATAGCCTGGGAATGCCCCACCTCTCTGCCCCCAACCCAATCTTCTTTGAACCCTGGCTAAAGGAGAGCAGCAGTGATGATGCAGAGGTGGGGGTTGCTGGCTTTTTTTCCCCAGTGGGAGGGCTCCCCATCCTTTAACCTCTGCCTGGCTAGCAAATCAGGTAGTTGCAGTGAAAGCAGTGGCATTTTACCTTTCTCTGTTGTGTTTAAAAGGCCCAGGAACACTCCCAATGCAAAAAGGAGGGGGCAGGAAAGAGGTGCCCCCCCCGGCCTGCATGGGTTGCTGCTGCTGCAAACCTTTTCCTCCAAAGCACTAGCCAGGGCGGTGGAAACCAGCATGAAGTGCCGGCTAGAAACAGCAGGGAGAATTCAAAAGACGCAGACCAATGTGCATGAGCTCTTGTCCCGCCTGCCGGTGAATCCTGGGCCACAAATTTCCCTGGACTACACAGTATGGATACAAAGTGCTTCCAGGATGTAGAAAGCACGTCAAATAATATAATATTCAGGTTTAGCATCTTTTATTTTTACTTTCCTTTCTTTCTGGTGTAGGTTAGGGTGATAAAGAGCAGGAGGTGTTGGGAGGGCAAAAGGAAAAAGGGCCTGGCCAGACAAGGAAAAGGCACACAGGCCCCCCAATTCTGCAATATTTTAATCCCCAGAACGGGGCCCAGCAGGGGAGTCTTAGTGCCTACCCAATCATCCCTAGGCTGCTGAGGCCTAGTTAATCACAACCAGAGGCATATTCAACAGAGGATCTGCAGTGGGCAAATTGTGTGATTCTCGATATCAGAGGCCATCCTGTCCACAGGGACTGTGCCTGGAGGACATTATGTGGGCTAGCAGTAGGGAGAAAAAGGCCACGGCTGGTGGGGCATCTGGCAACGGGAAAATCGGAGGGAGCCCGGTATGAGGGCTTGACAGAGTGATGGTGATCTGACTTGGCAGGCCCACAGCCGCTGCCCCCCCCTCTCCCCACCAGGCGTGCTGTGCTGTAACCAAGTTGTGAACACCCCTGCCCTCCGGTCCTGAGACCCTTAGCAGGCTGAGCATCGGTCACTCTTCTCTTGTATCCCTGAGTTCCGCCGGAGAATGTCTTTGAGGGAGCCGTCCTGCTCCGTCAGTAGCTGGTTGATTTCGTTCTGCTTGTACTCAGAGAGCTTGTGGCCCAGGAAGGAGCCCTTCTTCGACGAAGGGTTGTGGCTCTTGGATGCGCGGCGGGCACAGGCCCTCACCAGCAGGAACACCACCTCCGTCAGGTTGAGGATGATGCAGATGCCCGAGGTGGCCAGCATGAAGACGGTGAAGACGGTCTTCTCGGTAGGGCGCGAGATGAAGCAGTCGACCGTGTTGGGGCAGGGGTACACGTCGCACTTGACCAGGCGGATCATCTGGTACCCTGGGTAGATCATGTAGAAGATGTACATGAAGGTGCCTTCAAAGACGATGCGGAAGATCACGCTGCAGATGTACGTCCACCACAGGGACCCTGAGATGCGCATCTTGTGCTTCTTCACCTCCTCCAGGTGCTTGGGGTCTCCGTGGCCCGTCATGACCAAGAGCTTCTTCTCCTGGTGCTGCTGGTATGCCACATGCATGGCCACCAGCAAGGCCGGCGTGGTCACCAGGATGAGCTGTAGGGCCCACAGGCGGATGTGGGAGATGGGGAAGTAGTAGTCGTAGCAGACGTTCTTGCAGCCAGGCTGCTGCGTGTTGCAGGTGAAGGACGACTGCTCATCCCCCCAGACGCTCTCCGCGGCCACGACCAGCACCATGATGCGGAAGATGAACACCACAGAGAGCCAAATGCGGCCAATGGCGGTGGAGTGGCGGTTCACACCGATCACCAGGGCATAGAAGCCTTCCCACTTCATTCTTCCGCACTCCTACAAGGGAACAGCAGAGCCGGGTCAGAGCAGGATGTAGGCAGGTACAGGTTCCTCCTCCTCCACAACCACCACCACCATGCTGCTGGTAGGGATACAGGTGGATGCATAACACGAGTTATGCCATAGAGGTCTATCTAGTTCAGTATTGTCTACACAGGCTGGTAGCAGCTCTCCAGGGATTTAGGAAGGGAACATTCCCAGCTCTACTTGGAGATGTAGGGGATGGAACCTGGGGCCTCCTGTGTACAAGGGAAAAGCTTTCCTACTGAGCTACGGCACTTGCCAGAAGGACCGAGAGTGTAGGCATCGCAGATTCTCCTAAGTAATATTTTTCAGAGAAAGGCCCATTTCCCTACCTCCGTTCTGCTAAGCAAGGCAGGCGTGTATCGACTGCTCCAAAGCCGTGCTGTTGCCAGACTTCTGAAATCAAGAGTCAATGCTCCTGTGCCCACCTTTATCGTTTTATTTTAGGGCCTCCTTTAGTTCAGCCTTTACCTGCAAGCACTGTGGCCGAAAAAAAGCCACATTTTAACAATGGGTGGAGCTGCAGTGCCTGACACCCAGTTTGTACAACCCCTGTTTTCAAAAGAAAGACATGTTGGGTTTAGCCCCTGGACTTGGGTCTGATGGGAATTGCTCTGACCTGCACAGTCCAATGCCTTGAAAAACAAGTGTGAAAAAGGTAATGGTGCTACTCAACAATTTTTACTCAGCATAGACCCATTGGAAGGAATGAGCATGACTGAGGTCCATTTCTTTAAGCAGGTCTACTCTGACCAAAATGTAGCTAAATGCCACCCCAGGATCATCCAAGGAAATGCCAAGTTGCAATCCAGACACATCACAACATTTCCAACACTGTTTCAACACATCCAGTTCTAAAAGGGAACAGAGGCAATGCCAGTTCTGGCTGAGACTTCTTGTACTGGAAGACGCACGTACTGGAAGACGCAAGATTTGCCCACTCTGGAAGAATGGCAGACGAAGTTGATTGACTACATGGAATTGGCAGAAATGACTGGCAGAATCCGAGACCAGGGAGAAGAGTCGGTGGAAGAAGATTGGAAAAAGTTTAAAGACTATTTACAGAAATACTGTAAAATTAATGAATGTTAAAAAGACGTTGGATTGGAAAAAAGCGGTGTTAGTAACAAGAGTAATAAGAATATGCAAATTTGGATTGATAATGATGGAAACTATATTTTATTGTAGTTTAAGATGTTAAATAAGATTAAATGTCAGAGGGCAAGAACTTGCTGAACTAAATATTTGAATTGGGATACAGAAAGGGAGGTGTGAGAAGGTCAGGATACTAGTGAATAAGATATAATATTTGGAGATATAAATTTTCTTTTTTCATCTTTTCTTTTTCGGGGAGGGTTGGCGTTTGTTATGATTGTCTTCTTTTTCTGTTGAATATCTGTTTTGTTTTGTAGTTTTTCTTATTCCTGAATTTTTTTTCTTTTTTTTCTTTTCTTTTCTGCGTTATGTATTTTATGTTTAAAACCTGTTTAAAACTTGCTTATGAAATTTAATAAATATATATTTTTTTAAAGAGACTTCTTGTACAGGCACACGGAGGCTCAAGAAACAAGTCTGCAAACAGAGGGGCTTCTTGGGGCAACAGGCAGTCACAGAGGAGACCACTTTCAACTGCTCCCTTTCTGCTGCTGCTGCTGCAAGGCAGTCTTCACCAACTTGGATCTCTCCAGTCTTGGGCCATGCTGGGCAGGGCTGATGGGAACTGTATGCCAAAACAGCTGGAGATCACCAGGGGTGAGAGATCTTTCCCCTGCCTTCTTTTGTTGGGGGCTACATTCCCTGGGAAGGCAGCAGAATCTTTCAGGGGCTGCATGGTGGCCATGAATGGGGCCAAAGGCAAACTGTTCATAGGGGAAAAGTTAGGACCAGAGGTGCCAGCTTGCAAGGGCAATGGGGTGGGGAGCAGTGTCACATGCAAGCATCGTGCCTTCCTCCCTAAGATGGGCAGAAGCTTCCCAGGCTTTGGGAAGGAGGAGCCAGTGGAACATTGAAGGGACTAGCCTACTCCACTGCCAGCATGGCACTGGGCAAAGCCCAAGCTAAAATCAGATGGGGCCTTTAATTTCTGCCAGTCCATTTCCCCCCGCTCACACCCTGTTTGAAAGCTGAGGGCTGCCCCAGTTCTAGATAGTAAATGAAAATGTTCGCTCTGAAACCCACAGGTGTGTCTTCATAGTCTCCTGCTTTTTAGCCATGGAGCTTTTCTCAAGGGAGCAGCACAGCCTAATGATGTCTGTCTATTCTCCCTCCCTTCCTCCCTGCTTCCCTGACCACCTCCCACTGTTCCTATGAGAGGCACATGACATGCAGCAGAGCAGAGTGTTTGATGGGGAGGTCCTGAATTCCATTGGGGGCAAAGCTTTGCTGCTTGCTTGCTAGCTGGCACTCTCACTTACTTGCAAAGATGAGGTGCAAAACAAACAACAGAGGTTTTCCAGGCATAGTGTGGGACCAGAGATGCATGGCATCTCCTTTACTGACATACACAGCACTTTCTGCTCTGTCACTGTGCAAGCCAGCCCAAAATGGGCCTTTCAACATGATGGTTTGGAGAGCGACAGAAGTGTTGGTCAAACATTACATTCAACGAGGGTTTAATTAATGTAAATGTGAACGCTGCTTAGGGAGTCAGATCATTTGTCCATCTAGCTCAGTATCACCTGCACTGACTGGCAGCAGCTCTCTGGGATTTTGGACCATGGTCCACCTAGAGATATCCAAGGTTGAACTTGGGACCTTTTGCATGCAAAGGGGATGCGCTCCCACTGAGCCACAGATTTTCTAAGAGCCATAGCTTAGAGGAAGAGCACCTGGTGTGCATCCAGTAGGTTCCAACTTCAGCTTTTGGTACCTCCAGGCAGGGCTTGGAAAGACTGCCCTGTCTGAAATGCTGGGCAGCTGCTGATGGTCAGTTTCAACAATACTGAGCTGGATGGGCCAATGGTCTGACTCCACAGAGGGCAGCTTCCTTTTCTGCCTCTGCATACGAACAGCTGAGCTGTAAAGCCAAACAGTTACTCACATGGAGCATTAAAGTCTCTGAACACCAGTGGAGCTGCACAAAACAACACAGGTAAGCTCATCCATGCACACATTGGTACACGTGGCAAAGGCAGGTTGTACCTGTGTTTGAACAAGCCTACAGCCAGAAAAAGAGGCAGCACTGCAGATGCCCAAATGCCTTTCAAGCAAAAAAAGGGGGTTCTCTTTCTGTCAGAGACAGGATGAGTTCCAGGAGGTGAAGAGGTGCAAGTACCACCCAAGAGGCACAATGATCACCCAGCCTGCCCCAGAGGCAAACTCCGTGTGAGCTAACAGAAGTCAGAAGTCACCACAGCCCCAAACTCACTAGGTGGACAACTAGGCTCTCCGGACCTCAGGCGTTCAGCAGTGATCCAGAGATTGCTGTAGTGAACAACCTTGCAAGGTTGAGGATTGTTAAGGAATAATACAGCTATAAACAAAGCATTTTGATTTTGAAAAAATTCATGGGAAAGAGTTTTCCCAGCTTCTGGGCATCTCTTCACACCCATTTAGCTTTGAGTCTTATCTAGAAGCAGCTGCCATTGCGCACTTCTTCTGATGCTACAGCCATTGACGCTTCAAAATGGGAAGGAGAGCTGCAGAAGAGTAGGTTGGGGTACCGGCTTTTTAGATTGAATCCGTGCCCTTTTCTTGCTTCTGGAAAAATAGACAGGTCCTTCCCATCCCACCACTGAGGACCACCACTGCTGCCCTAATCTAGACTGCTACCCACCAAGTCATTCCTGCTTCTACAAAGATCTGGGTCAGGGGAGGTTTCACAGCCGGGACTTTACCTTGCCGCAGGTCCTTCCCAAGGCAGCCGCAGGCTCCCTCTGCAGGGTCAGGCCTCCCAGCAGACTGTGCCCAGCTCGGGGAAGTCATACGCTGCTTTATAAACTACTTTGCATACAATGAGGCCTTTATCGGCCCCCAAACAACACACTTTAGAATTCAGACCAAGCGCCCGGACTTCCGCCCACCCTTGCCAAACAAAGTGTCTGTGTACGGCATTCCAGGCCGTTCTAACCAAGCACCAGCACCTGGTCCCAGGCTCTGCCAGGGGCCAGAGACCCCACACAGTGACCTCTCCCCTCTGGACATCAAAGGATAGAAGCTGGGGGTGCTAAACTTTGTGGAAGAAGGAGCCAGGAGTTTGACTGGAGGCGGCCGCTCTGCTCTCAGGCCAGTGAACACAGGCATGCCTTGGAAAGATCTGCAATGGCCCTGGAGGAAGTGGGGTGGGAGAAGGAAGAGTTAAGGCTGCTAGTTGCTGCCCCCGGGGGTCAGAAGGGAGGATGCTCAACACGCCAGCTGCCTCAGCCATGACGCCTTTTGGCGTCAGCTGTACCATGTCCCACGAAAAGGGATGGTGATTTGCGTCTCCTTCCGGGGTGCAAAGTCAGTACCGGAATCCGGTGCCAAGCCTGGCAGAGCACAATGATGCCTTCAGTCCTTTGAATTAGGAAACCGAACCCTGTTCCAGTGCATCCTTCCCTACACACTCACACACTCACACACCCACACACCACACCCACACACACACCCGCCCACACACACACTCACTGCCCTTCATGAGCTCAACAGACAGAGCTGCCTGCCTAGAGCACAGGAGGTAACTGCTGGGCAGAAGAGCTTTGCTGTGGAATAAGCTCACAGAGCATAAACTCGGTCCAAGAGAGATTCCTGCCACATGCATGAAGGGGTGAAGGCAGGGAAAAAATCACAGGGACTGAAACTGGGGAAACTGCTGGCAGGTGCTGGGCTGGGGGCTGGGCATGGAGGCAGTGCTGGATTAAACCCTGTGGAGGCCCCTAGGCAGTCAAAATCCGGGGGGGGGGGTTTGAGCCTTGCTAATTATCTCCTAGTACATTTTTGCTCTTTCAAGATCAAATCAATATTGTTTTGCTCCGTTGTGGGGCCCATAGACCAGCACCTACTCTGCCTATTGGTAATCAGGCACTGCATGAAGGACTTATCAAGCAACTCAAGGCAGCAAATGGATTCCGTGTCTGGAGTATTTGTGGGCTAAGACCTTTCAAATGCAGACCCGTAGGAAGGATGGTGGCTGAGGACAGCTCCCAAAGTTCATGCAATGCTACAAAGAGGCTGGAAGGACTGAGCACTGTCCCAACTGGATGGCAACTTGATCCCAGATCCCAATCCAGTACTTGCAGTGAAGGTGGGTGGGTGGAGGTGCAATGAAGCAATAACACAGTGATTTTTCTGTGGGAAGGTAACCATTAAACCAGTTCAAACATAGCTGGACAAGGGGCCATGGGTCTGAAAGGAGCAAAGGTCCTATTCAGGGCAGCAGAAAGCTTTGGAGAGGAAGTGGCTTGAGAACCAAAGATGAGTCATGTTGGGGATGGGAGTGAACGTTAAAAAGTAAAATAAAATGCATACACTTTTCCACCAACGGAAACAGCCTTCCTTAGAGCACAGTGCAGTTCATGGAATCATACAATCTAGGAGTTGGAAGGGACCCTGAGGGTCATCTAGTCCAATCCCAGCAATGCAGGAATCTCAGCTAAAGCATCCATGATAGATGGACACCCAAACTCTCTTTAAAAACCTCCAAGGAAGGAGAGTCCTCCACCTCTCGTGGGAGACCGCTCCACTGAAGAACAGTTCTTTCTGTCAGAACGTTTTTACGAATGCTTAGTCAGAATATTTGTTTGTTATAAAACATTCACTTTGGGTGTTGGTATGCATCCCAATAAAACAAGGCAATTAGACAATGGAAAAATAAATATTGGTCAGCACATAAAGCAGATCTAGGAAAATGACCAAACCGCAGCACTAGTTGGTGGTCGAAGGAAAGGAAAGTGACGTTCAGTGATTGGATAGTTTCAGAAAGTTGCTACAGCAACGTTGTACTGGAGCTCTATATAAGCAGGCTGACTGAGCCCTTCAGTTCAGTTCTGTTCTGGCCTCTGAATAAACAAGAGCTGTTTGAAGAATCGCTGTGTCGTCTGATATGTTCACCCACAACTTAACACTGGTGACGAGGATGGGATCGATGGACATCAGAGCACAGCCAGATGCAGCCACCCTCTGAACTGAGCTGAATCACTGAGCGAAATCACTGAACAGAACCAATTCAGAGCTGACTGTTCTGGCTAGAGCACAGTGTTCCATCCATCGCCCTTCACGCCTGCATCAGAATCATGGCTTCACTTGTGCCTCTACCGCCGTTTGCGCAGCCTTTGAATCATGGGACTCCTACCTCACTCGCTTCGACTGCTACCTCCAAGCCAACGAGCTGACAGAAGTATCAAAGAAGCAGAAGCGGGGCTTATTCCTCAGCCTCTGTGGGCCTGAGGTGTTTGAGACGGCCCGGGCATTGGTTGCGCCTGAAGCAGTCCAAGCAACACCATGGGACACGATTCAAAAGAAGCCCCGCAACCACTACGCGCCAAAGCCATCCAAGATTGCTGCCCGCCATGCATTCTACCACCGGAACCAGTCAGAGAGGGAGTCAATTAACAACTACACTGCTGCCCTCTGACAGGCTGCAATGCACTGCGAGTTCCGAGACTTAGATGATGGCCTGATGGATCGAATCGTCTGTGGGGTCCTGGACATCCATCTGCAACGGCGTCTCCTCGCCAAGCCAGACCTCACGCAGCAGAAAGCCATTGAGGAGGCAGTGGCCTCAGAAGATGCCGAACACTCCGCCCAGGAGATCCGCAAGGCCAGCAGCCCGCGCCTTGCTAGGAAGCCAGTTCCAGTGCATCATGAAGAGGCCAGCAGTGATGAGGCATCCTCCAGTGAAGACGATGACGTGCATCAGACAAAGCGGGAGTGCAGGAAGTTCCAAAAGAAGTCCAAGGGCCAATCAGAATGTGCGGGCTGTGGAGACAACCATTCCCATGCCAAGTGTCAATTCAGGGATGCCATCTGTCAGAAGTGTTCCAGAAGGGGCCACATCGCTAATGTCTGCCGTTTGGCTCCGTCTGACACCCCCCCTTCACCGACTCGCAAGTCCAAGTCTTCACTCCAGTCCGCCAAGGAAAGCTGTTTCGCTCTCACCAACTGCCGCTGCCAGTCTGGAACCACGATTGGCCAAACCAACTCGCCTACATGACGCAAGCTGAACGTCATGGTGCTCATTGAAGGAGCTCCATGTGACATGGAGATTGACACCGGGTCTGCCCTGTCCATCATATCTTGGAGCACCATCAAAAGACTGGTACCCATAGTGTCCAAAAGGCAACTCGACTCTCACCATGTACACCTGAGAGACTACCAGGGAAACGACATTCCTGTGGTAGGCGTCGGCTGGTTCCTTCAAGGAACCTGCTCCGACTGGTGGTGGTCGAAGGTCAGCGGCCAAGCCTCCTAGGGCTAGACTGGTTTGATGCCCTCGGCCTGGAAGTCACCGGCATCAACTGCATCTCTAACGCAGAGACTGAGGGTCTGGTCAAAGACTTTGCCGAGGTTTTTGATGGCACTTTGGGGCAATATACAGGTACGCCCATCTCCTTTAGCCTTGATCCACAAGTCGCCCCCATCAAGCTAAAGCCACGCCGGGTTCCCTTTGTTCTCAAGGCTAAGGTGGACGAACAACTGGACAAGCTGATCGCCCAAGGAGTTTTGGAGCCAGTTGACCACGCCAAGTGGGAAACCCCCATCGTCACGCCTGTCGGTGAAAATTTGCGCTGACTACAAGTGCACGATCAACAAGGCACTTCAGCCGTACGCTTATCCGGTTCCTGTTGTCCAACACCTGCTGCATTCCCTGGGTGTGGGTAAGGTCTTCGCTAAGCTGGACCTTGCCCAAGCCTATCAACAACTGCCCATCAATGATGCCACTGCTAAAGCCCAGGCGATCGTCACCCACCAAGGGGCATTCCGTTGCCGCCGTTTGCAGTTCGGGGTGAGTGTGGCTCCTGGCATCTTCCAAAGCCTTATGGAGCATCTCCTGCAAGGGCTTCCGGGCGTGGTACCATATTTTGATGACATCTTGGTGTCCGCAGACTCACACCAGCAGCTGTTCAAGCGTCTCCGTGCCGTGTTTACTAGGTTCCAGGAAGCCAGGCTCAAGGTAAAGAGGGAGAAGTGCCAGATCGGCATTCCACAGGTAGAGTTCCTGGGCTATCTTATCGACGCCTCCGGCCTTCACCCAACCACATCCAAGATCCGCGCTATCCAGCAGGCCCCCATCCCAAAGAACAGGACGGAGTTGCAGGCGTTCCTGGGACTGCTGAACTTTTATAATATGTTCCTGCCCCACAAAGCCACGGTGGCTGAGCCTCTTCACCGACTCCTCAGCACAAAGACACCTTGGTCCTGGGGTCATCGGGAGACGGTGGCCTTCAACGCGGTCAAGGCTCTCCTTTCATTGGACAGTGTGCTGGTACAGTACAGTGAAGCCAGGCCACTGGTCCTTGCCTGCGACGCCTCACCTTTTGGCATCGGCGCTGTCCTTAGTCACCGTTTTCCAGACAGAAGAGAAGCACCGCTTGCCTACTTTTCCAGGACGCTATCTCTGACTGAACGTAATTACAGCCAGCTCGACAAGGAGGAACTGCCACTTGTGGCTGGAGTGAAGAGATTCCATGAATACCTCTACGGCAGGACTTTTGACCTCATCACTGACCACAAGCCACTCCTGGGCCTCCTCGCCGGTGATCGTCCAACTCCACCGGTTCTCTCGCCGCGCATGCTGCGATGGACTGTTTTCCTGGCTGCCTACCACTACCGGCTCGTCCGGGGGGGGGGGGGAATCGATGGGCCATGCCGTTGCCCTCTTCCAGCATTTGTGGAAGACCCGGCTCCTGCTTCATCGCTTCTCCTGATTGAGGATCTTCCGACAGCGCCTGTATCGGCTGCCACTGTGGCCTCCGCATCTGCCCAGGATCGCACCATCAGCCATGTGCTCAACTGGGTGTGGAGGGGGTGGCCACAAGTGCCTTTTGCATCAGAGTTCCAGCCCTTCACAACCAGACAACGTGAACTCTCGGCTCATCGCGGCTGTCTGCTGTGGGGAGACCGCGTCGTGATTCCCCAAAGACTCCGTCAACTTGTCCTTGAGGCTCTGCATGTTGGCCACCCGGGAATCGTCAAAATGAAGGCGTTGGCTCGGTGTTACGTCTGGTGGCCTAACATGGACGATGCCATCACTGCCTGGGTGTCCGCCTGTCAAGCATGCCAAGAATCGAGGCCTGCACCACCGGCAGCTAAGGGACACATCTGGGAGATGCCCAAGACACCCTGGTCAAGGGTGCACATCGATCTGGCCGGCCCCTTTCACAGCCGGACCTTTATGGTAGTGGTGGACACCTATTCCAAATGGCTGGAGGTGGTCCTGATGCCCTCCACCACTACCGAGGCCGTCATCCAGGTGCTGCGAGGCCTCTTTGTGACGCATGGGTGTCCTGATGTCCTTGTCTCCGACAATGGACCACAGTTCCCGTCAGGCACTTTTGAGCGGTACCTTTTGGGACTGGGCATCCGCCATGCCCTAATGGCACCATTTCATCCATCCAGCAACGGGCAAGCGGAGAGAATGGTGCGCTCGGCAAAAGAGGCACTGGTGCGTACAACACATCACCCCTCATGTGGCCACAGGGCAGAGTCCTGCCAAACTGCTTATGGGTCGCCGCCTCAGGTCCCCGCTTGACCGGCTACATCCAGAGTTTGCAGTGGCCGAACCTCCAGGCTGTTCCAAAGCGCCATGGTCATTTGTTCCAGGAAACCAGGTCTTTGCCCGGAACTTTGTGGGGGACATTCCTTGGGTGCCAGCCAGGTGGCACTCGAAGACGGACGTTTGTGGCGCTGGCACATAGACCAGCTTAGGCGCAGGGTTGGGGACTTGGACACTACCGTGGTGCCCCCAACTGCGCTCGTGGCTCCGGAACAGGCACTTACAGATGGTGAGGCTCCACCTACACCTCTCTTGCAAACTGCCAGCGTGGAGCCGAACCAAGCCACTTCAGAGGGTCTGCCAGACTTGCCACAGACTCAGACCACTGCCATGCCTGACATTCCGCCAACTCCACTTGCGGAGGTTCCACCCACAGCAGTGGATCCAGGGGACTTGGTTTCAATGCCACCTAGGGTCGCATCACAGCCTCAGCAAGAATTGGGTGGCCCCCCGGACTTGGCTACCAGTCCCCGGCGGTCTGGCAGAGTTTCCAAGCGCCCAACTTATTTAAAGGACTATGTTGTTGGACATGTAACACTGTTGGTCTAAGTATGTGGAAGTATGTGAAATGTAACCGATATGCTTTTGTGCCTAATTGAACCAATACGTGTAAAGCTGTATATAAGGAAACCATTACGATTGTAACTAACGCCTTATCTCAGTGGGGAGGGGTGTTATGTACTGAAGTTCTCACCCTGGGCCAGCAGGGGGATACTGTAGATAGTTATGCAAATGAAGGATCAAAAGTGACATTCAGTGATTGGATAGTTTTAGAAAGTTGCTACAGTAACGTTGTACTGGAGCTCTATATAAGCAGGCTGACTGAGCCCTTCAGTTCAGTTCTGGCCTCTGAATAAACAAGAGCTGTTTGAAGAATCGCTGTGTCATCTGATATGTTCACCCACAACTTAACACTCCTGACTATGGAGAACACTGGCTGGAGTCTGAGGAACAAGAGGAGGCACAGCAGGAACAGTGTCCACCCATTTCTGCCCCTACCTGAACCCCCCCCCCCGCCTGCTGAAACTCAGTGAGGATGTTCTGCAAGGCGTTGTGCCACTTGTCTTCTGCGCCTCAGATGTGAGGAAGACAAGCAGCAACACCACACACCAGAAGCATCTGAGTGGGCAGGGTGCTGCCTCTTGCGCTTCTGCCACCTGAGGCAGCTGCTTCATCCTGCCTCGTGGGTGGGCCGGGTCTGAGGCACAGAGATTCCCCATCCCTGTGCTGTCTTTAGCAGCCAGGGAAAAGATTTAATGAAATAATAGACCAGGCAAATTTCCTGTGTGAGTTCTGGAATTTGGGAGTTACAACCAAGAAGACTATGCCCTGCATGTAAAGGGACACAGTTCAGTGGTTCAACATCTGCTTTGCATGCAGAAGAATCCAGGTTCAATCTTGGGGAAGATCCCCTGTCTGAAATTCTGGAGAGCTACTGCCAGTCAGTGTAGGCAGTACTGAGGCAGAAGGCAGCTTCTTATGTTCCTAATGTAGTGACAATAAATTGTTTGCTATGTTGCCATAGAAAGGAAGAGCCCCAGCTCAGTGGTAGAGCATCTGTTCAAACCCCAGTATCTCCAGGTAGCATTGGGAATGTCCCCTACCTGAAATCCTAGAAAGCTGTTGCCAGTGAGTGTAGTCAGTTCTCAGCTAGGTGGACCAATGGTCTGACTCAGAATAAGGCAGCTTATTATGTTCCCAAATGGCCACACCAGCTACAGCGGTGGCAAAACCAGGGCAGATGTGTTTGGGTGCGGCATGCAAACCAAGATAGCAGCCGTTTGTCTCACTGTGAGCCAGAACAATCGCCATCCCTTGGCAGAGTTTACCTAGTGGGAGAGGACCAGGGTGGGCTGCAGGGAGCTTGATGCCACAGGTCAGCATTGACGGCAATGAGCCTTGGCTGAGCTCTTTTCGGGGGGTGGGGCCTGGCAGAGGTGGCAGAAGAGGGACAAGAACAGCCAGGACTGGACAGGGGTTTACAAGAGAGAAGGGAGCACAAATCCAGCAGTGAGCCTGAGCCCAGCAAAGGGTGCTTTTGGAGGGGGTGGGGCTCTGCGTCAAAGGAGCATTAACCCACTGCTTGCAGGATAGGAAATGGCACCGTCCTCATCAATTGTGAGTTTATTTGTATGCAGCTTTCCTTTGGTAAACACATGCTCAAAGTGGCACATAACACCATACCGAACAAAATAGAGCAACATTTCAAGGTAATGAAAGGACAGTTAGAAAAAAAGAACACAATTTAAACAGTTGTACTATTGTTAATAAGGCAAGCAAGCAAACATCTCCTATTAATAAACATTTAAGCAATGCCTAGTAATATAACAAGAAACTTCCAAACAGCAGCAACAACTGCACATTTTATCCAAAACTAAATGCTGCCTGAGCAACATCCCACTGGAGCTTGCTCAAACTTAAAGCAGCCTTGGGATGGCCCCAGAGGATGCACCTCTTTTTGTCACAGCTTCCAGGTAGGGCATTCACATTCCCTAAGCAGCACAGGCATTGCTGTTGCCAGCTGACACCATGGCAGAGTTTACTGGCCACTTCAACATCATGGTAATATTTCAGCAGTTGCAGTCAGGAGGTTACGTGTGCATTTTTTGGGGTGGGGAAGACAGCTTCCTAAGTTCACGCATGCATTTCATGCGCCTGTGAATTGCACTTCTGGACAAAACATATTTTCGCAAGGACAAGAGAGCAGAATCTTGAAGTTCACATTCACACTTAACTCTTTCTTATCATTTTCTCTCTACAGACTGCTAGGCAGAGAGGCCAGGGGCTAAGCAAAGCATAGCAGTGTCCTTCTTTTCCTTTTTTTAAACCATATTTATTAAAACTTGAGAAAAGAACAAAAAAGCAATATACAAAATTAACAAGAACACCAAACAACAAGAATTTTTTTAAACATATAAACTAAAAGAAAGAAAATAGAGGAAAAGAAAAGAAAGAAAAGAAAAAGAAAAGACATCCAATTCTCCGTCTATTAACTTTCTAGACTTATGCAGCTCCATATTAGCTCCATAATAGCTTCTAACTCTTCTGCTTTCCATAAACAAATCTTTTTTCATCTTAAAACCCAGATATCACAAGATCATTTTCCGTTTTGCACACCAAGTCCCTAAGGGGTTTCCAATTATTCATAAATGTCAACAAATTTTCTCTTAATTTTCCTCTAATTAAGCACATCAACTTTGCCATCTCAGCCAAATCCACTAATTTCAATAACCATTGCTCCATATAAGGTAATATATGTGTCCTTGCATCCTTTTACAAATAACAATCTTGCCGCTGCAAAGCATAGTTATGTTCAACTTCCACAGCCCAGTTCCCATCACTGCTCGGCCTCCAAAGTGCATAGGGGCTAGAAACTTGCACTTGGCTTTTAAACACAGACACACACTAAAGGAGATTTTCTCAGCTTGCTGTAAAGTTTACACCCAATACTGATTTTTGCAGTGCTGCAGAAGGAACATTATGCTGGAACAGGGCAGGATTTCCTCCTTATCCAACAGCCAGCTCTGTTGCTTAACTTCTGGCACTAACTTCAAATGTGAGAAGTTCTGTTGAACGCTGAAAATTTCAAATACGAAATGGCATGAATCAGAAAACGTAGTAGAAAAACAAACGAAAGGTTAGGGTGGGGGAGAAAGAGCATTTGGGTTGCAGGTGTCTGGATTTGACTATGCAACTTTGGGACTTGGACGTTTATAGTCTTCCATTTGCTCTGCATCAAGCGAGCTCCCACTGCTGTTTTGCGAATGTTCCAGCCATTGCTTATGAAATAACTGTACTGTATTTTGAAGTGTTCCAAGCACCACCCCCCAAAAAACCCTCAGCTTATATCCGAATTGAGAAAAAGAATGACCTAGTTGCATTTCAATGCATACACAGTCTTCCTCATTAAGTTTAGATTCTGGATGTTGAAGTCTGTAGGCACTAACTCCTAGGAATTCCACACACTGACAAAACCAAAGCACTGCCTAGCCTCACAGGATCTCTGCCAGCCTTGCCCCTTGCTAGCACACTTACCTGTAGCCAATCAGAGGACAGTCACCAGCATAACCTTTCTGCAACAAGCTTCAGCCCAGCTGCCCCAGCTGAGCTGTTTATACCTTGGGGCAGCCCCTCCCACTTCCCTCCCTCTTTCCATCTAGGGAAAACCAAAGGAAGGAGGGGAGACTCTTTTGCCCACCCTGACTTCGCCTCTTCTTTGCCGCCTCCTGCCCATATAAAGCACAAGAGGCACATAGCATAAGGATGTGTGGTTGGCACTGCCGGTTCAGCCCAGAGATTTCTGCAGGAGCAGTGCCCACTCATCTGGGTCAGATGCCTTGGGCAGATGCTCCCCACCCTGACTCTGCCAGACACAGTGGTGGCAGCAGCGGCAGAGTTTCATGGGCCAAATGCTCCCTTTCCCCCATGCAGGACCCAGAAGATGCCAGCTGTGAACAGAGCACTATGTGCCCACACCTCTCTGAGTTGGCAGCTGCTGCTTCAAAACAGGAAGATGGACTCCTGGGTTAATTCCTCCAACCCACTCTGTGTCCATACACCTTAGAAGCAGTTTTTGCAATTAGCTGTGAACGCCACAAACCAAATACTGTGCCCCCACAAGCCTTTCAAACTCTTGCAAAAGCCAATCCTGTATGTAAACATTAACTCACGTGTACTAAGACGCCCCACTCCAAGGTTCCGCGAACAGCTGTTGAAACAGCCCAAAGGTCACAAGACCCGGAGAAGGCAAAGCAAGCAATACCTTTGCACTAGGCTCACTGTCTGGGCACAGCTGGATCAAGTGTGCTTCAACACAGACACCAGAGAGGATGGCAAAATCATTGGCCATTGCGATAGCTGGCCAGTAACCTTCCTCAGGGCTTGAAATTTACCCCAGAACCTGCTCTGGATGTCAGGGATCAATTCCAGAGACATAACATTTTAATACTGTCTCCTGAGCATGTGCAGAGTGCCTCTTTCCTTTTCCTCCACAGTAGGTGGAGAGGCTGAACTCCTGTCTCGGAGGAGCTGGTTTCCAGTCAGGCTTAAGTGCCAACAGGTCTCATTCTAAGAAACCAGCTGGCTATGCTTCCGCATGGAGTATTCTGCATTGTCAAAGGCAGCCTGTGCCTCCATAAGCAACGTGGAAGCGGCCCCAGCCTCACAACCTGGCCCACAACCCCTTTCATCTGCGAGGTGGTCGGCTGGTTGAGGACAACAGAGAGAGGAACATCAATCCTTATTGCGCAAAAGACCTATCAAGTTTGTGGTGTGACCGTGGCAGTGACTCTGAGCACCTATAGCAAAGGCAGGCATAGGAAAAGCAGCTAGGACATACAAAGAGCCTGGCTGCTGGATCAGGCCAGTGGCCCATTTAGTCCAGCCGCCCTGTTCTCACAGCAGCCAATCAGATTCTGGACCTGAGCTTCATAGCTCCTCAATACAATTGCAATTCCAAGACCTTGTTTTCAGAGGCATCTGCCTCTGACAGTGGAGGCAGACCCTAGACATTGTGGCTGGCAGCTATCAATAACCTTGCCCTACATGCATTCTCCAGTCCTCTTTTAAAGCCATCCATGTTGGTGGCCGTAACTACTCCTTGTGGGCAGCTGTTGACAGCTGAGTGGGAGGATCCCTCCCTCCCCTAAAGAGGTAGAAAAAAAACTTGCCAGAAAAAGGTTCCCGGTTTCTTCTGCACTGTCCTCTAGCTTTGATGGGCACAGAACTGGTGCCGCCTCGCGGGGTGGATCCTGTGTCTAACTATGCCTTTCTTGGGCAGTGCCCTCTCTGCAACGCTTTGGTGTCATAGAAGGCAATGATTTTATTTGTCCCTCCCTGCCTCAGTTAAGGAAGGGCAGGGCAGGCGGGGTGCCAAAGTACTTATCGCCTTTAGTAACAAGTACAGCTCACCCTGTACTCACCCAAGAACTGGGAGAAAGTTAAAACAGCCACCCAAATGGGCCGGATGGCCCTCGTGCAATGGACAGGTGCCAGGTGACTGCTGGGCAGGATAGCACCTACTGGGGGCTGCCGAGGGTGCTGGTAGACAAAGCCAAGCAAGACTTGAAGCCTCCTAATGAGGGCTAAAAGGGCCCATGACACTTAGGCATACAGGAAGCTGCCTTTGCAGAGTCAAGCATATTGGGTCCTTCAGTATTGCCTGCACTGATTGGCAGCAGCTATCCAGGGTTTCAGGCAGAAGACATTCTCAGCTCTTCCTGGAGATTCCAGTGTGGGAAGTTGAACCTGGGACCTTCTGTTTGCAAAGAAGATACTTTAGCACTGAGTTATGACCCTTTCCTTGAAATATCTGTGTTGCTTATGTTCCAGTCTCAATGCACTGTCAGATTTTAGTGGAGAGTTGCATATATATTTTTTGTTAAAAATCAGTAATTTCACATCTGGATTCTTTCACAAAGCTCTTGCCCAGGTTTATGCCATCTGGGCAAAGTAATCTTTAAAAAAAAATCCTTGAGCCAGTTTACCCTAAAATGTCACATTTTGTCACCTCTTTCATTTGCTTAAAAATGATAAGACCTCCCTGAAAAAGTGGTTCAGGCACAGCTATCTGCAGTGAAGAATTCACCCAACTTCATTGCCATCTCCTTAGCCATAGCTTAGAAGTAGAACAACATGTGCTTTGCAGCAGTTCCTTGGTTCAATCCCCAACATCTTCAGGTAGGGCCAGAATATACTCCTTGCCTGAAATCCCATAGAGTCACTGCTGGTGACACTGAACTCTATTGACAAAGGATCTGAGTGTGCATAAAGGCAGCCTCCTGTGGGTGCCAATCATGTCACACCTTTGTCACCTCACAGTCTGGACCAGTTCCTTGGGTGCTCTCCTGCTCACAATGTATTTAAATGACACATTTGTTGCTTGTTTTTAATGTTTTTAACAATCTGCTGAGGAATTCTTTTCATGCTTCACTATCAACCTAAGATTTGTTTTGACAAGATTTGTTTTCCTAGTCTGAGCAATCCTTCTACTTCCCAAATAAAGCTTTCTTGTCTTTTATAGCTTCCATGACTCTACTCGTTAACCAGACTTTACATCCTCTTGTGCCTTCCTGAACTAAGGTGTTTATTCTATCTGAACTTTATTGTAGTGGTTTGAAATAATGACCAAACCTCTGCAGCACAATGGCAGAATGCGCTATTCTCCTTTATTTTAATTTATGTTAGTAAAAGGATTTTTTTTTTTAAAAAAGAGAAAGCATAAATCTAACTTCAATTTAATTTTTCTAAACATATAGAGGACTCTTTGTATGTGGTTTTTGTTTATACGGTTCTGTTTATATTTTTGTTCATTCAAGGATGTGCTAACAGAGAAATCCGAGGGCTCCCTTGGACAAAAACAAAGACACCAACCAGGATAACTTGGAGCAAAACAGCAGCCTGTAGGCTTGGCTTTTATTGAATAGTGTCGCGACAGGACTCCCACCCACAACAAGATGAAGCAAAATGGAAGTCCAGAACAAAATAAGACCCCACCTTTTATTAGTTACTAATTCCCCAAACTACACCCCTAAGACTACATCACAACTACATCACAAAAAGGAGGGGTTGAGGGAGGAGTTGTGGAGGTAACCTGAGTATCTTGTCACCTGGCTGGTTCCCCCTTTCCCCCTCCCCATGAGTGCTTTGCAGGTGACAGAGGGGAGTTTGCAGTTTCCTGCCCCCAGAGGGAAGAGCTGATCATTGTCCTTTGTTCCAGTCCGTGCTGAATCCACTCCTATAGGCAAGTTCTTTGTGACCTTGATGGTCTTCTGTCTGAGACCATCAGGGTTGGCATAGCAACTGGGCAGGGCCTCCTGTGTATGTGCTGGTATGCTCAAGGGATTATGGCTGGCCTGTATCAAACCTTCCCCATTTTGTAGTCCTTCCTTCATGGAGTAAAATAAAAGTGGAACGGTGCAGATCCAATGTATGGTTGATTTTCTATCAATTTATAACAGAAGCGTAGCGTATGTAGTGTGTGTGTGGGTGTGTGTGTGAAGTTTGTACAAACTGAATGATTGGGGGGGGGGGTTCCTGCGACAGTTGTGTACATTATTTATGTTATATATGAATTTCAATAAAGTATATTTTCAAAAAAAATAAAAATGGCAGAATGCGCACACCAGCACTGAAGTGGTTTGGGGTACATGCCCCTGTTCCTGGGGTGATCCAAAAGCCAATAATCACCTCCAGGGGTAGAAACATAGTAAAAAGTTTATTTCAAGCTGCAGCAAGAAAGGCACAGAAGATTGACACCAAAAGTCTGTTTGCCATCTAAGGCATGAGGCTGAGATTTATATGGTTTCTCTACAGAGTTTTCACATGAAACACAACATGTATAGAACATGCATTGGCTACTTGAAATGTGAGCAACACATGTGTCCATTTTCATTGGTTAATAAATACATGCTCCTATCTTTACATGCAAAATGCCATGACAATGGGTAACCCTAAGCAAAGTTGCATTTTTAGCTTTGCCTGCTGTCCATATCAGGTGTGACCTATTCCTGATTTACTTTGACTTACTGTTGCTCTTTCTCTGAAGACTCCTGGTCTTTCCCTGAAGGCCTTCTCATTCTTGCTGTTGTGTGCCAAGGGAGAATGAAGCAAGAGGCCCAGAGATGGGTGCTATGCTGGGAAAAGACAGAAAATGCATTTTCTATTCAGGGTGCAGAGAGAAAAAGGGAAACTTGCAGTTTAAGCAAAAGGGGGAGAAGGCAGCTTATTCACCTTGCGCCCCACCCCATCACCACCCTGTAGCCAATCTCCCTTCACTCTTGGCTGCAGTTATTCAAAGGGTGCCTTCAGAGACCCTGCTTATTGAGCCTTCCCAGATATTACATGTAGGTTACACTGTGTCCTGTCTGTTACTGAGCACCTGTTCCAATTTAACTGCAGGGAGTTTTTACGACGATGGGCCTTCACAAAGCTCACATGGAGGTTAAACTAGGACTTAACTACATTGGCAACACTTTATATGTGTTATGTATTTATATGTATTATGTATTTATATGTATACACTGTGACACCAGGTGACACTGTAATAATTTTTTTAAGGTCATATATATATATATATATATATATATATATATATATATATAATAACCATTATCAGGTATGTGGCAGAAAGGATTTCTGCTGTAGACTGCCCTTCAGTGATATAATGTATTGGGGGGTGGCCTTGAGCTACAGGGTGGCAATTTCAAAATCTATATAAGAGCTTGCACACCAATGTTTGGGGGGGGGGGTGAGCACCCAGTCGAATAAAGATCAGGCTTACTAGCTGCTTTGCTTCTCAATATTATCTGGTTGGCCTCTGTTATTTTCTCCTACTAATGGAGAACCTAAAAAAAACCTCTATAAGGGCAGATTTGTTTACAACACGCTGTGGAATCCTGTTTTTGCCAACCCGATTTCTCTTACAAATTTTACAATGCATTTAACCGAAACGCTTCTATGATGTGTCTAGATTCAGCCTATGTTGGGTCCATTATTGAGCATCTCTGTGTGCAGTTCTTACATGCAATTTAGATGCCTTTTTTGGAGGGGTGGTTCTTTTGACATTGAAGCCTGGACCACTCCAGGCAGGGCCCAAGGTAGGGGTGTGTGGTGGGTGCGGGCCGCCCCAGGTATTACCACTGAGGGGGGTGACAAAATGCGGGGCGACACTCACCGCAGGGCCTGCAGCATGCCTGGGAGAGACACGGTGGCTTGGGCGCATGCAGGCTCCGCGCCGCCAACTGCCTCCCCCCCAGCTGTAGGGCGGCTAAGTTGGAGGAGGGAGGCAGACTCCAGAGGCCCCGCGGTGTGCCCTGTCCCTATGGGCGGCTCGCCCCTGTCCCTGGACATGCTGCCCCAGGAGCCCCAGAGGCTTCCTCCACTGCTGATTCCAGGGTTGACACAGACAATAGATAAATCAAAAGTACAATTATTACATCAAGAGGGAATTAGCACGTTTAAAGACCTTCATAAAACAACCAGCTAAGTTTTAAAGGGTTTTAAAGCAATATGAGACTGATTCTTAAAAGCATGTTTGAGAATAAAAACTAGAATGTGGTCAGGGAAAGAGGGGGTGCTTTTTTGAAGGAGGGGACCTGGGGTGAAGGTGTTGCTTGGGTGGTTGTTGTGGGGAAGGGAGTTTGGGTAGAGATTTAGTGGTCGAGGAAGTTTGCAGGTAAAAATCTCAGAAGAAAGCTGGCACCTGTCTCCTTGATCCTTACCCATCCTGGCTGATAAAAGCGAGCCGGGAAGGGCTGGGCAATGGGCTTCACGGGGTGGTGAATGCTTCTCTCTGTGAGGGAGCATTCCCAGACCTGCTGAAAGAGGCGGTCATTAAACCGCTTCTTAAAAAACATCTTTAGACCCGGCCAGTATGGCCAACTATCGCCCAGTCTCAAATCTTCCATTCTTGGGCAAGGTGATAGAGCGAGTGGTTGCTGAACAACTCCAGGCATGCCTGGAGGATGCGGACCATTTGGATCCCTTCCAATCAAGATTCAGGCCTCATCGTGGGACTGAAACTGCCTTGGTCGCGCTGGTTGATGATCTCCGGCAGGCTAGGGACAAAGGTGAGAGCTGTTTCCTAGTTCTGCTGGATCTCTCAGCGGCCTTTGACACCATCAACCATAACATCCTTCTGGACCGTCTAGAGGGGCTGGGAGCTGTTATACGGTGGTTCTGCTCCTTCCTCCTGGGCTGTGTCCAGAAAGTGGTGTTGGGGGATGAGTGTTCAGACCCCTGGGCTCTCACTTGTGGGGTGCCTCAGGGTTCTGTCCTCTCCCCCATGCTTTTTAATATCTATATGAAGCCGCTGGGAGAAATCATCAGGGGGTTTGGGCTGGGTGTTCATCAGTATTTAGATGACACCCAGCTCAACCTCTCTTTTAAATCAGAACCAGTGAAGGTGGTGAAGGTCTTGTGTGAGTGTCTGGAGGCGGTTGGAGGATGGATGGCGGCCAACAGATTGAGGTTGAATCTTGTCAAGACAGAAGTACTGTTTTGGGGGGACAGGGGGCAGGCAGGTATGAGGGACTCCCTGGTCCTGAATGGGGTAACTGTGCCCTTGAAGGACTAGGTGCACAGCCTGGGAGTCATTTTGGACTCACAGCTGTCCATGGAGGCGTAGGTTAATTCTGTGTCCAGGGCGGCTGTACCAGCTCCACCTGGTACGCAGGCTGAGACCCTACTTGCCTGCGGACTGTCTCGCCAGAGTGGTGCTTGCTCTAGTTATCTCCTGCTTGGACTACTGCAATGCGCTCTACGTGGGGCTACCTTTGAAGGTGACCCGGAAACTGCAATTAATCCAGAATACGGCAGCTAGACTGGTGATTGGGAGTGGCCGCCAGGACCACATAAGACCGGTCCTGAGAGATCTGCATTGGCTCCCAGTACGTTTCCGAGCCCAATTCAAAGTGTTGGTGCTGACCTTTAAAGCCCTAAACGGCCTCGGTCCTGTTTACCTGAAGGAGCGTCTCCACCCCCATCGTTCAGCCCAGACACTGAGATCCAGTGCCGAGGACCTTCTGGCAGTTCCCTCGCTGTGAGAAGTGAGGTTACAGGGAACCAGACAGAGGGCGTTCTCGGTCGTGGCGCCCGCCCTGTGGAACGCCCTCCCTTCAGATGTGAAGGAAATAAGTAGCTATCTTATCTTTAAAAGACATCTGAAGGCAGCCCTGTTTAGGGAAGTTTTTAATATTTAAAGCTATTTTGTTTGTAACACTCGATTGAAAGCCGCCCAGAGTGGCTGGGGAAACTCAGCCAGATGGGCGGGGTATGTATAAATAAATAAATAAATAAATAAATAAATAAATAAATAAATATTTTGCAGCAACGGCCTGTGTTTTTTTTTTAGGGAGGGGGTATGGATACTAAGGAAAGAGGGTTATGACATTTTGGGGCAAGACAACAAGGATGAAGAAATGAGCATAGCAAAAGGAAGAGAGAGAGCTGTCTCCCCAGGAAAGAGGGACCTGACTGGGCTGAAATCAGAGGATAGGGGAAGGAGGGTCTTGCTAGCTGGTGGACTTGCCAGGTAAGAGACAGAAAGAAGTAAGGTTTAATAGCTTCCCTTATTCCTCCAGGCAGGGCTCTGCGTGTTGGAAGCAACAAAAGAGAGAGAAAGGAGGAGAAAGAAAGTTCCTGGGCAGACAGCTGAGGTTTCTTGAGTGTCAAAAGGTTCTCAGTTGGCAAGATAAAAAACATAATCCTTTATACCAGCTGTGGGATTAAAAATTAAACCAGAAACAAAACAACAACAACTCTTATATTCCTGGCTGTGATCAGAGGGTTAAGAAATTTTATGTGGTGCCAATTAGGAAGTGTTTGTCTAAAATGTTTGCAAAATGACTTTTAAAAAGGCTTCTTATCTTGCAGGGGAAGGGAGATTATTATATCTTCTGGGCTGGGCTAGCAACAGCCAGAAACTATGTGATTAGTAATTGGCAGGGAGGAAGGAGCGATACTCTGGTGACCATGGCTTAACACTTCTAGAAGGATTCTGATGCTTTACAATTTACAAATGATAAGGGAAGGGTGGCAGAGGTTTACAGTGAAAGGAGATGGCCGTCAATGGGCTCCCAGGAGGTCTTGTGACTCAACGTGCTTAGAACTTTTGGTCTGCGTGAGTCCTGTAATGACTCATGAGCAAAAGCTGGGGTTTTATATTCTGTCAGGTGGGGACCAAAGGTGAACAAACTACCCCAGAAGGAACTCAGTGTGTCCCCCACCAGAGCTACCACTCTTCCCTTAACACCCCATAAACCCCAGCTTTGGCAGTAAACCCTGAGGAACAATCCGTACTCACTGCCTTGTGAGACATCTTCAGGAGAAATAAAGGCTAAGGAGTAAACCCTAAGGCGGTTGAATGGCGCCTTGCACGTCACCTTCCGGCAACTCCTGCAGCCAAGCTGGTGCCAAATGTCTTGCTCTGCTTTCCTTTGGACCATATCAGTGAGGCCGAGAGGGAGGGGTCTTGCCATCTGGGCAGCCCAGGACCTCCAGACACACTGCCCAAGCTTGTGCCCCTGAGGGGTCACCTCAGTGCTGCTAACAAAGCAAAAACAACACAAAAGGCAGTGGTTATGAGCTCTAAGCTCAACCTGATTGGAGTAAGCTACAAACGATATAGGTTGCCTTCACTGGTAGGAGAGATCATTGTGTCTCATAGAATAATAGAATCTTAAGGGTTGGAAGGGACCCCAAGGGTCATCTAGTTCAACCCCCTGCAATGCAGGAATCTCAGCAAAAGCATCCATGACAGATGACCACCCAACCTCTGCTTAAAAACCTCCAGGGAAGGAGACTCCACAACCTCTCAAGGGAGTCCGTTCTACTGTCAAAGAAGCTCTTGCTGTCAGAAAGTTATTCCTGGTGTTTAGTCAGAATCTCCTTTCTTGTAACTTGAAGCCATTGCCTCGAGTCTTACCCTACAGAGCAGGAGAAAAGAAGCTTGCTGCATCTTCCATGTAACGGCCCTTGAGATATTTGAAGATGGCTATCATATCTCCTTTCAGTCGCCTCTCTTCCAGGCTAAACATACCCAGCTCCTTCAAGTGTTCCTCATAAAGCTTGGTTTCTAGATTCTTGATCATCTTGGTTGCCTTCCTCTGCACACCTTCCAGCTTGCCAACATCCTTCCTAAATTGTGGTGCCCAGAATTGGACATAGTATTCAAGGTGTGGCCTGACAAAGACAAAACAGAGTGGTACTATTACCATACTTCCCTTGATCTGGACACTAGACTTTTGTTGATGCAGCCTAGGATAGCATTAGATTTTTTTGCTGCTGTATCACACTGTTGACTCATCACACTGTTGTCTCACTAGTCAACTACTGCCCACCATAAGCCAGGAAGCTTCTGGTCAATAAACTGCTGACCTGCCACTGTCTGCCTGCTGCAATGGGTGCCTGGAGATCAGAGTATCACTCCGCAAGCGGACTAAACTTCTGCACTGAACAAAAAAGAAAAGAAACAAACCTTCTTGCAACTAACAAGCTGGAATGTCAGGACCATGTTTCCTGGCTTGTCCACCGACTTGCTGCAAGTCAATGACTCATAGAAGGACCACCATTGACCGTGAGCTGAAATCTGTCAACATTGACTTTGTCACTCTACAGGAGGCTACACTCACTTCAAATGGCTGCCTCTGAGAGAAGAGCTACACCTTTTTCTGGCAAGGAGGCCATCCAGAAGAACCATGTATCCACAGTGTAGGCTTCACAGTGAGGAACTCTCTTCTGAACTGCCGACTGAAGGCTCAGAATGCTTACTTTTCCTCCATCTCTCAACCACCTCTAGTCTAGTTAACATTTTGAGGATTTTCACTTCCGCAACGAGCTCTAATGTGCAGTCCAAGGACCAGTTCTACGAGGAACTAGACCAGACTGTCAGGATGATCTCAGGCTGGGAACACCTATTCCTGCTGGAAGATTTCAAGGCCAGAGTTGGCAAGGACTATCATACATGGGACAACTGCATAGACCGCTTTGGTATTGGTCGCATGAACGAGATCCAGTCACAGACTTTGGGTTTTCACATTTCAGTGGCACCCTGTGAAAATTTTGGGCATCACATGGCATAACCGAGTCTCAAACAATGGTGTTCTCCCCCAAGTCCACATTCCCAACATGTTCACACTCCTGTCTCAGTGACGTCTATGCTTGCTTGGTCATGTACACGGAATGGAGGATGGAAGGATCCCCAAGGAAGAGCTCTATGGGGAGCTGTCTTCAGGCACCAGGCCTGTTGGCAGACCAGCTCTGCTTTACAAAGATGCCTGCAAACGTGACATGAAGGCTGCAGTGGAGGACCTACATTTTTGGGGCCCTGAAGCTTGAACTGTTATGGGGCCCCTTTGCAACCAGCAACAAGGTCTGGGTAACCACTGTTATCTTCTTCAATGGGATTGTTCACAACAAGCTTCACAACATCTGTGCTACTGACTCTCAAACTTGGGGATTGTTGAAATATATACAACAGAAAATAAATCAGTTTGAGTCGTGCAACTCAAATTGCATCTACAGTCATACCTCGGGATAAATACACTTCAGGATAAGTATTTTTGGGTTGTGCTTCGTGGCGACCCAGAAGTAACGGAGCGTGTTACTTCCGGGTTTCGCTACTCGCGCATGGACAGACGGTCAAAATGATGTCCTGTGCATGTGCAGAAGCAGTGAAACGCGAGCTGCGCATGCACAGATGCGCAGTCGTGTCTTACGTCCTGTTCAGGATGCGAAAAGGGCTCTGGAACGGATCCCGTTTGCATCCCGAGGTACCACTGTACTAGATCCAATGTTTTTAAGCAACGTGGACTAAAGTCACTTCTGGGGCCCCTCTGGGATTAGGGGCCCTGAAGATTAAGCTTCATTAGTTTCATAGTAGCTCTGTCCCTGGAAAGCTAGCAAAATCAACCCCACCATGTGGAATCTCTTGCAGACGACTGCAGCGTCTGGAGACCATGCATCTATGGTAGCGACCAGCGGAGCAATGCCCGCTGGGAGGAGCACAGAGAAAAGAAACACCATAATACACCTGTACCAGCATAACCGGACGCCTTCATCTGCCCTGGCTGCAACAAAACATGTCTCTCCTGTGTCGGTCTCTACAGCCACAGTAGGTGCTGCAACCCTCCAATGTTTTGACCACAAGGTGCATTCCTCCATTGTCTCCCAAAACAGACAGATGCCAGCAACAGCAAGGCCTTTGACTTCAGGAACTTGAAGCACTTAGCACCTGACGTCATTTGGCACATGGAGGCTGATTCTGTTCTTGATAACAACAAATATTGACTGAGGAATGCTTACTGCAAAAAAAGGAGAGGGCTTAAAAATTGTTGCACCTGTTTTCAATGGAGAACAGAGGTTCACAGGCATTGTTTCATTAATGAGCCTCCCACTCACCTTACTGTCTGGATTTCATTCTTGTTGTTGGCATCCGTCTGTCTCGGGAGACAATGAAGTCTGCCTCCAGAGGGGTGAAGTCAAACCTTGTTTTTGCTGCGTTAGCAGCACTGAAGTGACCTCCCTGGGGCCCGGGCAGTGTGTATGGAGGGCGTTCCTGAGGTGCCCAGATGACAAGACCCCATCTTGGCCTCACTGATGTGGCCCAAAGGAAAGCAGAGCAATCCCTTTGCCACCAGCTTGGCTGCAGGAGTTGCCGGAAGGCGGAATGCAGGGGGCCAGTCAAATGCCTTAGGGACTCTGCTCTGGATTTGTGTGGGGTTTACTCCATAGCCTTTTCTTCTCCCAAATATATTCCACAAGGCAGTGAAGGTTTAGGATCAGAGGTCTCCTAGATGGGCTACTTTCCCAGGTGGACAAGCCCATCGGCCCCTCACGTCCCCCTATAGCATGTGCAGAAACTGCCTTCTTGATCGTTGGACCCACTATTGGTCTTGTCTACTCAATCCGCTGGAGCCTGTCTTCACATGCAGGGGAGGTCCATAACTCAATGAGAGTTTAAGACTCCTTGGCTACCAGGCTTAACTGGCCAGTTGAAGCTGTTTGTGGGGTGTGGCCGCTGTCACATGCTGACAGCTTCTAGGAGCCCCAGTTGAGAGCTGAGTGCAGGGTGGGGACCAAAGGTGGACAAAAGGCATAACATATCCCATGAGAGGTACTATCCTTCCCCCAATACACCCCCATTTTATTATAGTTCTTGGCAGTGCTTTTTAAAAAAGATAAAAAGGTGCTGGTACTCACAATGAAGTTGTTACAGTAAGTGCCACATTTTTAACATTTGGGGTGGGGAAGGTGCCGGGTGGTGCTGTGGTCTAAACCATGGAGCCTCTTGGGTTTGCTGATCAGAAGGTCAGCGGTTTGAATCCCTGCGTTGGGGTGCGTTCCCGTTGTTCAGTCCCAGCTCCTGCCAACCCAGCAGTTTGAAAGCATGTCAATGCAAGGAGATAAATAGGTGCTGCGGCGGCGGGAAGGTAAACAGTGTTTCTGTGCACTCTGGCTTCCATCACGGTGTCCCATTGCGCCAGAAGCGGTTTAGTCATGCTGTCCTCATGACCTGGAAAACACCGGCTCCCTTGGCCTGAAAGCGAGGAGTAGTAAAGAAAGTGAAATATTTGGGAATTTGGCTAACCCCAAAGAATATAAATTTATTTCAAGATAATTATACACCAATGTGGAATGGAATTAAGAGAGATTTAGAAGTGTAGGGACAGATGCAACTTTCTCTATGGGGTAGGATGTCAGTTATTAAAATGAATGTGCTACTAAAAATGTTATTTTTGTTTCAATCAGTTCCAATAATCAAAGGGACAGCTATATTTAAGGAATGGCAGAAAATAATTTCAAGATATATCTGGCAGGGGAAGAAACCAAGAATTAAATTTAAATTGTTAACTGATACCGGAGAAAGAGTGGGATTCGCCTTGCCAGACTTGAAGTTATACTATGAAGCATCTTGCCTCTGTTGGTTGAAGGAATGGATGTTGTTAGAAAATACAGATTTGTTGAAGGATCCGATAATAGGTTTGGTTGGCACGCATATTTATGGTATGACAAAACAAAAGTGCATAAAGGATTTGGAAACCACATATTCTGAAAATCTCTATATGAAATATGGGATAGGTATAAAAACCTATTGGAAAGAAAAATACCACACTGGTTATACCCATTAGAAGTGATGAGTGTAAAAAAGATAAATATGAGTAAAAAATGGGCCACATATGAAAAGTTATTAAGAGAAGAAGGAAATAATTGGAAAATGAAACCTTATGAAGAGGTAAAAGAATATGTAAATGATTGGTTGCACTATCGCCAAATTAATGAAATGTTTAAAGAATATTTAAAGAAACATGGATTTGATTATACTAAGTCAAAAATTGAAATGGAAATATTAAATGACAAATTTAAAACATTGTCAAAAATGTATAAATTGCTGTTGGAACGGCATTTGAAAGATGAAGAGTTTAAGTTGGTTATGATACATTGGGCCAAAGACTTTGGTTATAATATACAGTGGTATCTCGGGTTACAGAAGCTTCGGGTTACGTGTTTTCAGGTTACAGACCCGCCGAAACCCAGAAGTACTGGAATGGGTTACTTCCAGATTTCGTGTTTGTGCATGCGCAAAAGCGCTAAATTGCGTCACGTGCGTGCACAGACACGGCGCTGTGGGTTGTGAACTCTGCGGGTTGCGAACGTGCCTCCCACACGGATCATGTTCGCAACCCAAGGTTCCACTGTACAGTTAAAGGACTGGGAGAAATTATGGAAAGAAGGAACAAAATTTACTGCATGCAATGCTTTGAAAGAAAATGTAATGAAAATGACATATAGATGGTATATTACACCAGTGAAATTAGCTAAAATGTATAAAGTAAGCAATAAATGTTGGAAATGTAAGGAAAAGGAAGGCACTTTTTATCATCTGTGGTGGGAATGTAAGAAAGTGAAAGGCTTCTGAGAAATGATTTATAATGAGATGAAAAAGATGTTGATATATACATTTATAAAAAAAGAAACCAGAAGCATTTTTACTTGGTATTGTAGGCACTGACATTAAAAGACAAGGGAAAAAACCTGTTTTTATATGTGACAACTGCAGCAAGAGTATTATTGGCACAGAAATGGAAGCAGGAAGCTACCGACGAAAGAGGGAGGGCAGATGAAATTGATGGACTACGCAGAATTGGATAAGAGGACAGGGAGAATTCGAAACCAGCATGACCAGAAATTCTTGAAAGATTGGAGTAAATATACCAGTTATCTGAAAGACAATTGTAACCAACTGACTACGCTTGTAGGACCACAATAAGTTTTGTAAGGAGAACTATATGAAATATTGCAGAAAAGATTTATGAGAATGGATTTTAAGTTATGGATTATTAAAAGTAATAGTTAGGATAACAAATGTAAGATTAAGAGATGAGGTTTGAAAATCATTAGATGTGGTTGATGGAAGTCTCAAGCTAAAATAGCCAAAATGTTGCATGAGATGAGATGAGATGATATATGTTCTATTTGGAAAATATATGTAAAAACTAATATATTTACCCTTAAATACCCTCAGAAATCCGCACTTGTGCTTGGCTTTTTTCTTATTATTGTTGGCTTTTGTTTTCATTTATATAATGAAAATGTCTTAACTGCTTTCAGTGCCATATTTCTAGGGGGAAGGCAGGACACAGAAATACATTGAAAATAGTAAGTTTTGAATCAGCCTTGCCCAGACTTGAAAACGGCACCCTAACTCTGCTCATGTTGCACTTGCCACAGAGCACGGCAGAATTCTTACAGGAGACAAAAGAAGACAGGAAGCCGCCTTATACTGAGTCAGACTATGGGTGCCCACTGGCGGAGGAAGAGGAGTGCGGGGGGAGCGCACCGCCCCCAGGAGCGCAATCCTGGTGGGGTGCCATCGCAGCTGCTCCCCCTGCCCTCGCTGGGCATCACGCCTCTGCAGGCGGCACCCCCCGCCCCTGGGACGCACACCACATCCCTGCGGACAGCACACCATGCCCCCAGGACGCACGCCAGCCCTGCCCCGCCTGCTCTCCACCCCCTGTTGCCGGAGCATGAAGCTCTGCCACTGTGGGTGGGCGCCTCTCGCTCAGTACTGACCTAGGCATGGCAGCAGCTCTCCAGGGTTCCAGGCAGTGGCCTCTCCCTGGAGATGCTGGGGATTGAACCTGGGACCTTCTGCATGCAAAGCAGATGCTCTGCCACCAAGCCATGGTCATTCCCTTGCTATTAAAATGCGGTTGTGCATGCAGAGCGCTCTCTGTGTGGCTGCTCTTGGAAGCTTAAGCTAGGGCACAATGCTGCGGCTAGGCTGGTGAGAGGACAAAACTACTGCCAACACATGACATTGTTGTTAACTCCTGTATGGACTTCCCATTTGCTACCAGGCCATGTTCAATTTTTCATTTTTATTTTTTGCACTGGAACCATGTGAAGAACTGGGACTACCAAATCTGCCACTGGTTCAGACTCCGTGCTCTAGGTGTCTATGGTGGGTGCAGGATTCAACTGTGTGTTGTGCCCCCTCTAGGAAATGGCTCCAGCACCTCCTTTTCCCATACCATGTAATTTTGCTCAGTGGGAGACAACTTCCATGAGGTTTTTAAGCAGAAGTAGGATGGCCATCTGTCATGTAGAATCTAGTTGAGATTCCTGCACTGCAAGGGGTTGAACTAAATGACCCTCAAGGTCCCTTCCAACTCAACAATTCTATGATTCTATATTGGTAGGGTGTGTGTGAATGCTACAGCTCTAAGCATTTGGGTTAGGTGGACTCTCCTTCGCTGGAGGCGATGAAGTAGAGGTTGGATGGCCAGCTGTCATGGATTCTTCAGCTGCAATTGCTGCATTGCAGGGGGTTGGACTAGATGACCCCTTGGAGTACCTTCCAACCCTACAATTCTAGGATTCTCTGAAGGGTGGGTTCCCTAGCCCTGCCTTTCCTCTTGTGGGTTTGCAACAAAAGAGGTGGCTTGTGAGTGTGTGGGCTCCTTATTTTGCAGGGTCTTCAGTCTTCAATCAGAAACGCTGTTGCCACCTGCTGGTAAGCAGAATGGAAAGCAGGCGAGGGGGGTTGGCAGATTGGGAGGGAACCTTGGAAGGAGCCAAAAGCAAATCAAGGATTACTTCCCTTAGACTTGGGTGGGCAGGCTCCCTGCTTGCAGGATCTATTCTTAATGTTGTTAGCTAGAGTGCCAAGATAAACGAACCTGAGCCAGGTACAAAATAGCACCTCACGGCAAGCAGACGTACACGAATAATTAAAGGAACAAGGGTCCCCTCTCTGGATGTACGGCGTAATCAGCACAAACAAACACAGAAGTCCTTCCCCACAAAAATCCATTCCTGGTCCCTCTCCTGTCCCCGCCCCCAACTCTATTAAACAACTTACCGTGATTTGGTGGTGGAGGTGAGGAAGTTTTTAAAGTTGCTGCTATTTTCCTGATGAATAGGAAATCTTTGCAGTGCTGCTCTAAATCCTCCAGAGTTCTACCTGTAGTTTCTGCTCTACATCAGTTTCGCCCAAGAACTCCCATCCTCCCTCTGGAGCAGCCTTTCTCAAACTCTGGTCCTCAAGTGTTATTGAACTACAGCTCCCACCATCCCTGACAACTGGCCTTGCTGGTTAGGAATGATGGGAGTTGTAGTTGTGTAACACCTGGAGTCCCAGGGCTAATAAAAGCTGCTCTGGACCATGGGCTGTATGCCTGGCTGGGGTTGATGGGAGCTGCAGTCCAACATCTGGAGGAAAGCAGGTCAGAGAGGTCTGGGATGGAAGCTCTTTGAGCTATAGAGGGGCATATGAGTGAGTGTTTTGGACTACAACTCTGATCAGCCCCTGCCAGCATAGCTGGGCTAAATAAGACTGATGAGCTTTGAGAATAATAATAATAATAATAATAATAATAATAATAATAATAATTTATTATTTATACCCCGCCCATCTGGCTGGGCCTCCCCAGCCACTCTGGGCGGCTTCCATAAAAACCAAAAATACAGTAAAATATCACACGTTAAAAACTTCCCTGAACAGGGCTGTCTTAAGATGTCTTCTGAATGTCAGGTAGTTGTTTATCGCTTTGACATCTGCTGGAAGGGCGTTCCACAGGGCGGGCGCCACTACCGAGAAGGCCCTCTGCCTGGTTCCCTGTAGCTTTGCTTCTCGCAATGAGGGAACCGCCAGAAGGCCCTCGGCGCTGGACCTCAGCGTCCGGGCAGAATGATGGGGGTGGAGACGCTCCTTCAGGTATACTGGACCGAGGCCATCTGCCTATGAATATTTTGAACACCAGTGGAGAAATGTTAGGCCAGTGAGATTATATGGCAGCCTGTTGCCCTTGAGTTATTGCTGGAGTGTAACTCCTGATATCCCTGCCCATTGGACATGCTGGCTGGGACTGATGGGTTCTGGGATTCCAACAACCTCTGGAGACCCATAGGCAGAAATCTGCTCTGAGACAGTGGAAGAGACCACCACAAAAGCCAGAGGTTGCCCAAAGATTTGCATGCAGCTCTGGACAGAGTTGTGTGTCTCTGGTAATACAGCTGCAGCTGTTTTTTGCGGGGGACATCCCTGCCCCAGAGTCACCCCACTGAGTGGGAGGAGCTTTCAACCCACTGTGATGGTCCAGGCGCAGAGAGATGCCACAAGCAGAAGGTGCTGGGTCTCCCAACTCCACAATGTATTTTATTTCCTCCACCACCATAACTGCAGCAGTACCTCATTCAATATGTTCAGTTGAAGGGAGACAAGAGAGCAAGCAGCCCAGATCCACCAGCTTCATCTATTTGCCCCTTGGAACCTGGAACCTTTTGAAAGCATCGCCCACATCGAACCACCTGGTTTTTATAGGGTTAAGAACACAAGAAGAGCCCTCCTGGATGAGGCCAATGGCCCATCTTGTCCAGCATCCGGTTCTCACCATGGCCAGCCAGATGCCCCAATGGGAAACCCACAAGCAGGACCCAAGCACAGAGCCCTCTTCTCCCCTCCTGCAGTTTCCAGCAACTGGGATTCAGAAGCAACGCTGCCTCCAACTTCAGAGGCAGAGCAGAGCTTCCATCATGGCTAGTAGCCCTTGGCAGCCTTCTCCTCCTCCATGGATTTGCCCAATATTCTTTTAAAGCCATCTAGGCTGGTCACCTCCTGCAGGAGTGAGTTCCATAGTTCAACTATGCATTGCATGAAGGACCTCTTAAAAATCTGTCCCGCATCTTCCAGCACTCAGCTTTGTTGGATGTTCACAAATTCTAGTCTTATGTGCTCTATCCCTTTCCTGTGGGTAATTTTATAAACTTCTTTCACATTGCCTATCACTCGCCTTTTCTCTAAACTAAAACACTGCAGCTTTTCCACAGGGGGTGTTGTCCATGCTGCACCTGCACAAGGTATCAGCTCTCCTTCTCCTTTACATCTTCAGGTGAGGCAGTTGAAGTGCTTGACTGTTGCCTTGTCTTGGTAATGGACTGCATGAAATTCTGATAAGACTGAGGCATTGTTAGTGGGCGGTTCCCTAGACTGGATGGATGGGAGTCTGCCTGCTCTTGAGGAGTATAGATCCCCTTTGAATGAGCACCTACATAGTTTGGGGGTTCTTCTGGATCCTTTCCTGTTGCTTGAGGCTCAAGTGACCCCAGTGGTGTGGAGTGCCTTCCATCAGCTTTGGTTGTGGCCCAGCTGCATCACTATCTGGAGAGGGACAGCCTAACTTCTGTTATCTATGCTCTGGTAACCTCTAGGTTAGAATACTGATACATGTTATACATGGGGCTGCCTCTCAATATGCTTCAGAAACTTCAGCTGGTGCAGAATTTGGCGGCCAGGTTGCTCACTGGGGTAAGACGATTTGAGACTATTACACTCATCCTGGCCCAACTGCACTGACTGCCAGTTCTATTCCAGGTCCAATTCAAAGTGCTGGTTTTGACCAATAAGGCCTTAGAGGGCTCAGGACCACAATACCTCAAGGACTGTCTCTCTTCATATGAACCAACCCAGACCCTGCGGTCATCATCTGAGGTCTTTCTTTATGTGCCCCTTCCATGAGAGGTCCGGAGGGTGGCAATACTAGAACAGGGCTTTTCTGTGGTGGCTCCCCTCTTTTGAGATGCTCTCCCCAGAAAGATGCCCCTGATGCATTCATTACATATCTTTAGGCACCAGGCAGAAACATTTCTTTACTTACATTGATTAACAATTGATGGTCTTTTAAATGTGCTGTCTGTGGGAGGGGGTGAGTTATTGGTTTTTTTCTGTTCTATTATGTATTTTGTGTTCTTAAATAATAAATAAATATTTTTATGTTGTGAATCACTGTGAATCACTCTTCTAGTGAAGGGCAGTATGAAAAAGTAATAAATAATCGCAGCAATAATAACAACCAGCAGGGGGAGTGCTTGCTCCTCCAAAGTTACTTCGAGGCAGTGGCAAGGATTTTCCGCCATTCCAGGTACTGTAGTTGTTTTTAAAAACACAACCCAAATCAAAGCAGTTTTTCACCTTAAGCAACACATTGTGTCTGTCCCAAACCTGGAGTGATTGCCAGCCCCACATATTAGATCTGGGTGGAGTGGCAGGTAATCTTTCTGCAAGGAAGCCTTATTCCACCTAGTGCAGTACACGTGTTTGGGACTGTAAACTCCCCCCATCAGCTGAAATGCAACCTTGCCAAGTTGGAATAGCTACTTTAAGCCATATATTTCACCCATACATATCTTGGAAGTGTCAGGCAAATTGATGGGACATGAAAGGATTCTCCCCGAGGAAATCATGCGCTTTAAATAGGTGCTGTGTGATTGTGCTCTCTGAGCTAGTGACTGGATCCCAAACCCCCAACCTTCCTCCTCCCCCCTGACCCAATCCAATGCTGTGGTGACCGAACAACAGCACCAGCAACCACCCAAGAACCTCCTTACACATTAGAGTGTGTCTCTGTTCATGAACCCAGCTGATCAGTAATTACCTGCTTGAAGCGCTCAGCTCACAGTCCCATCTCCAAATAGCATTACAATATTTTTTTACTGGGGCTGCATGCAACAACCATGTATTTAAAACGCATGACTTCCCTCCAAATAACACTTGGAATTGCTGTTCATGAAGGGTGTTGGGAGCTGTAGCTTTCAGAGGAAAGTGGAATTAGTTCTGAGAGAGAGGCAGAGGGGTCTGAGCTGAGTTTTGAATGCTGTAAGCTAACAGCACCTGGGGGTGCAAGGGTGCATCTGAAGAGATGATGTGGGAATAGTCAATTTGCTTTGTTGGAGCAGGAAGAAACTGCTCCCACTTATGCCGACTGTGTGCATTTGCACAATAGCTTCAGACATTAGAGAACCGGCTTAAGCCTCCAGTAGGCTGCATCTTCCGAACCCAGGTGTGCACTGTGACTGTGATCTTCTATACCACCAGGGGGAATAAACACCACAATGCAGCGCTGGATGCTAGAATGTCATGGTCACCAATGTAGATGGCTCTGGTAGAGGATGCGACAAATTCATGGAGGAGAAGGTTATCAATGGCTACTAGCCATGAGGACTATGCTCTGCCTCTGCAACCAGAGGCAGCAAATGCTTCTGAGTACCAGTTGCTGGAACCACAGGAGGGGAAATGGCTCTTGTGATTGAATCCTGATTGTGGGCTTCCCACAGGCACCCAGCTGGTCACTGTGGACAGAGGCTGACCTAGGCTCCCTTGTGCCCTTAACAAGGAGCTGCCTTGGGGCAGATCTACACTCTTCTTTTTTTAACATTAACAAATAGTTAAGGAATGGTTCTGATAAAGCTACCTGTTACAGATAGGTAGCCGTGTTGGTCTGCCATAGTCAAAATAAAAAAATCCTTCCAGTAGCACCTTAAAGACCAACTAAGTTAGTTCTTGGTATGAGCTTTTGTGTGCATGCACACTTCTTCAGATACACTCTACCTGATATAGCTACCTGACATTCTTTTTCAATGCTCACAATGCATTGTTGAAGTGTGACACCAGAGGGTGCTGCAGAGCTATCCTGTACCAGAAACCGGGTAGACCATGTGGAAACACAAAAGAAGGCAAAGCAAAGAGGACTCTTTGTGACTTGATGTTTTAGAATGACATTTCTAATATTGTTCTAATATTGTTAAAAGGTGAGTGTAGATCTAGCCTTGGTGCCTCCAAAGCCTGTAAAGACCATGGACTATAAACTTAACAAGTTTGCTTTTCAGCGCCTTTTGCACTCTGTCAGTGACTTTCTCCACGGGCATTAGGGTCTGCTCTGCTTCTCCTCCTCCTCCTCCTCTTGTCAGTCCATCTTCCTTCCTGCCTTCCTTCCTCATCATCTCTGTTTGCTGCTTTCCCTTCTGCTTCCCCCCTCCCATTTTCCTGCTCCTGTAACTCTTGCCCCTCACAGGAGGAGTGCGAAGATGAACAGGTTTCATAGCCACTGTGAACCAGAGTGGAGAGGTATGTTTTGTGCACACACACCCTGGGCCAAAGCCTAGGTACACCCCTGACTGTGAAAACAGATTGCTAGACTAAATGGGCCATTGGCCTGATCCAGCAGGCTCTTCTTGCATTCTTCCTCTCAGCCTGGTGAGCTCCAGAGGTTTTGGACTGCAACACCCATGATCCCCCCTGTCCTATGGCGTTAACGATGGTGGGACTCATTGGATTTGTAGTATAAAAGACTGGGTTAGAACCACTGCACAAAATGGTTGCATTAATCGGCTGGCTGAAAGATCAGCAAGGAACTCAACCACAAAGCCACCACCCTCTTTGTTTCAGCTCCATGGCCTGCCCCTCTCTCGTCTCCATTCATAAGCCTGCGATTTTAAGAGGCTGAAAAGACAGGCAGCGATTGCTGCCGCCCCAGGGGTTTTTAGAACCAGCAAGTTTTGGGGATGGGTGACAATGTGTACATGGGAGGACTTGGCTTTATGTGCCTGGATTGCTCCGAAAAAGGCATAGGAGTTCCCACAAAGTGAGCAGAACGTAGGTAGAAGCACGGCTTCCAGGACCCAAGCCAGTGACTGGTGGGAGCTGCAGCTGGGATAGCAGGAGTGGAATGGCTAATTAAAAACCAAACAACTCAATGTGATTTTCCTATTTGCTGAAGCATCTTGTGGTTATTACAACAGTGTTTTTTTTGGCCCAGCAGGCAGCAGGAAACTTGGATGGAAGGGAGCAAGCCATCTGGGCTTCAGTGAACACAATCTCACAAGGCCGTGCTGGAGAAAGTGGGGGGGGGGAGAGGCTTTTTTCTCCCCCACAGAACTCGCAAAGGTGCTTCATTTAGCAGCAGAGGAAGAGCTGAGCCGCTTCGGAGGCACAACGCAAGAGATCAGCATAATAAGGAAGGATGGGGAGACAAGTTCAGTTCAGTCCACGTTTTAAATGCAGAGCGACCTAATTCACGCTCCCTGAAACAATACGCAACCCCAAGCACAGCTGCCCTTTGAAATTTGCACTTCCAAATATTGCGCGGCAGCTGTCCAACTAAAAAAAGTGCACATATTTTTTTAAAAAACACATATATTAGTGAAAATAACCAGCAATCATGTGTTACACCAGGGGAATGTGCATAAGAAGGGTGCTAAAATGCTGATGAATTTTCATGAGGACTTAAAAATGTGAAAATATGAAAATTAAGACTAGGAAAAATAAAAGAAAATGAGATAAAATGAAACTGACAGATCTGTCCATTCCCCATCCATTCACCAAGGAGGAAGAGGTGGGAATTTTAAGCATGAGTTAGGAGTCCTGACAGGGGCCAATATTACAAGGATCCCAACTGTATACCAGCCTTTTTTGGAGCATGCTGGAACAGGCACCCCAGGCTGCTACAGACAAAGCTACAAGCAGGCCTGTGAGTTTTGCAGCCACACAAGACGAAGCTGGAAGACAAAGGGCTCTTTGAAGCTCTGACCCTGAACAGGTACACGGAACTGGAATGGGGACCCCAGACCCAAAGGCTGAATGTGGCTGCCTCATTCCTTCCTACCTGGCCTCTGAGACTTTTCACAAGTCTGTGCCCCTCACAAACTCTATGTCAAGTGCTTTCACCTAGCTCAGCTGCAACATGTTCATGAACTGTGATGATGATGATTTAAGGCTAAGCAGTGCTTTTCTTCTAAAAAAATGGTGCTGGTCCTCACCATTAAGTTGATACAGTAAATGCCACACTTTAAACCAGTGCTTTTGCTTCTAGGGGGGGAAAGTGCCATTACTGCGTACCCTTGAATACCCCCAGAAAAAAGCACTGAGACTAAGGCGTAAACCCTATACAAATCTGGGATTCCCTAAGACAGCTGGATGACTGTACGCCTCCTTCCAGTAACTCCTGCAGCCAAGCTGGTGACAAACATATACCTCTGCACCACATCAGCAAGGCAGAGAATGGAAGTCTTATCACGTGGGCAGCCCAGGATCTCCAGACACGCCAGGCTTGTGCCCCAGGGAGGTCACTTCAGCGCTGCTAATGCAGCAGTTTGACTTCACCACCAGAGGCGCACTCCATTGTCTCTTGAGAGTCGAGACAGACGGATGCCAAGAACATCACTCAGAATTCAGCTCCCTTGTGTCCAATAGTCCCTAATCCCAGGTAAAGTGATCACGGGATCACAGCTGAACTTGCCAACGCAGCATGTAGTAATGAGGGGCTAGTTTCTGCTTCCACCCTCAATTCATTTACTCTTGAGTTCTGGGACAGTCCCCCCAACATGCTATTTCCTGGCTTATTAAAGAGATTTTTATACCCCACCAGGGCAGAGTATGGCATAAAATAAATTAGGGTTGCCTTATTTATGGGCAAAGCTATTGAGCTTTTTTCAGTTTTGCCCAAAGCAGCTGAGCTGCCATATGTCCGAAAATTTCCAGAAAAATTTGTCTATTTCCACCCAGACACTGCTTCCGCCTGCAGCATTCCAGATGTATCTGGGAAATTCCTGACATACGGCAGTCCTTATGGAACTGCCAACATATACCGTATTTTTCGCTCTATAGGACACACTCCCCCCCAACATTAAGGGGAAATGTGTGTGCGTCCTATGGAGCGAATGCAGGCTCCTTGGCTTCAGCAATAGCAACGCGAAGCCTCCGAAGCGCAGAGGGAGCGCTCCCAGTCCCACCAGGAGATGCTGGGGACTGAACCTGATGCCTTCTGCATGCTAAGCAGTTGTTCTACCACTGAGCTATGGCCCTAGCTCACAATATTGCTGTCAGGATAAAATGGAGAAGGTGGAGGCTGAAGTGTGTATGCTCTGTGGAGGAAAGGTGGGATAGAAGTATAAGAAGGAATAAAGTATGGAAACTAGCCTCTAAGTGAATAAACAGTATATTTTTAACTTACTCTCCTAATAATTTGTATATAAATGATAAAAGTGGTATATAAATTTTGTTAAATAAAAAAAGAGGAAATGTTCAGACTTTCAAACAGTATGTTATGCCTGAGCCTTCATTGCTGAAACTCCCAACAGCATTTTCATGCTCACAAACACCTGATGAAGGAACCATTGTGACATAACCCATTCAAGCAGAGTCGAGGGGCAACAGGCTGTCAACAGTGGCAGTAGTTGGGGGCTCCCATCTATTCAAAAGCTGCAGAAAGTCTTTTCCTACTGCCTGAGGAATTACTCCCTTCTTTAACGTTCATAATTGCTGGATCGTTTTAACAGGACTGGAGCTAACATTTGCTTGGATTTGGCACCATTGCTAGGGAACTGCCTGCTGCGTCCTCCGCTTTGAAGTCACCCTGGACTTTGGGCCTCCAGCACCTTCTTCAGCATGTCCAACCCATCTAAGAGGCGTATGATACTGGTGTTCCACTGGGTTAGGAAGAAGCCCCGGACAGAGAAGCCGTGCTCCACCATCTCGGCCAGACCTTCTGCCTCTGCGCCGGCTTGCAACACTCCTCACATTTCACCCTACTTCACGAGGAGCAAGACACAACCTGCTCCGCTCAGGAGGTCCAGCAGACGCAAGGTGCTGTGATTGCCGAATCTCACCGACCCCAAGTTTTTAAGATCTGTCATTGGCAGCGTTGGCCGGAAGAGAGCCCGCAGGCGTGGCAAGCAAAAGAAGACTCCAGTGGGAACAGGAAAAGGGGTGAGGGCTAGGCTAGAGGCAAGAAGGCTCCAAAGCTATTTGCGGGGTGGGATGGCTTTGGAAGATGCCTTCTCACAATCTCTACCCTTGAACCACGTAAGGACATAAGAAGTGCCTGCTGGATGAGGCCACATTGGCCTGTCTAGTCCAGCATCCTGTTCTCACAGTGGCCAACCAGAGGCCTGTGGAAACAAGAGCATTCTGTATTCCCTTCCTGCATCTTCCAGCAACTACTATTCACAAACATTACTGCCACTGACTGTGGAGGTAGAGCATAGCCATCGTGCCTAGTGGCCATGGATAGCCTTTCCTGCATAAAACCATCCAAGTTGGTGGCCGTCACAGCTTTCTGTGGGATTGAGCTTCCAGAGGGGTAGCTGAGCATGCCTGCTGCAGGAAAAACAGGCATTAAAAGCACATTTCTCCCAAAGAATCCTGGGAATTGCAGTTTGTAAAGGGTGCTACAAATAATAATAATAATAATCAAGCAGTATTTAAATTCTATGGAATAAATAAAAATCATATGAGTGCCCAACTATTAAAGGCACAGGGCTCCATCCCCTGAAGCCAAGATGGCCTTCTGCACATGCCCAGAGGCTGCCTGTTCTTCTCACTCTTGCCCAGGCCATATATTAGCAGCTGTTTGGAGGCCAATAGGAACTGCTGAATGCCTTTATGAGCAGCTGCCTGGGGGACTTCTGGGTTGGTGCCTCCGGCAATGGCGGAGTTCCTCTGATCGGGAGGAACTTGCCCCGTGGGAATTTGGGTCTGTACCGCTGCGGCGAAGGCGGAGACCCGTAAAAATCACAGGTGGGAGAAGCCTGTGAACATGGGATTCGGCGGGCACCTTTTGTGCCTCCCCTACTCGTGGGGAAACCCGGTTTCGGGGATCCGGAGCGACGTGGGGTGAGCGGCGCGGTGCTTCAAATCGTCTGCTTCTTCCACGGAGTGAAGCCGCATAGCTGTTGCCAGAGAGCATTGACTTTTTCCTGTGGACAATTTGACTCCAAAGTAATTACCCGTGAGTAGAGCTGAGATGGGAGAATAGGATTTTAAAAGTTTAATTTGGCATCAAAACGGGGGAGGTTCAAAACAGGAAGTCCGCCTTCCCTACTTGTAAACAGACTGAGGCAAGGAAGCTGTAGGCTGAAGTCTTGGAAAGCCTTTTGTAAAAGCCTAAATTTCCATCGGTAAAGAGCACAAAACCCCCCTTGAAGGCAGGAGAAGAGGGGGGGGGGAGTTGTGGACTAAGTATGCCTGCAGGAGAGAGTGAAGGGAGATAAAATAAAGCTGCTCTGACCCTGGAAACGGGCTGCTAGTGGACTGACGTTTTGGAATGTTCATTGACAGCACTTAGAACGTTCCTTGACAGCTAGCAAAGGAAGAGAAATACACTGTTTCTATTGTCTCCGGCTGCTTCTAAAAAGGAGTAAAAAGTAACTGAAATCTGAAATTAACTTTGGACTGTATGAGTTGTGTTTAAAGGGGATATTGTTTCCCTCTAGTGGAAATCTCTGAAATTGGTTACTTTATAAGAGCTGGGATCAGGGGATTTCCAGCTGCAAGATAAGAACTGCGAGACTCTGAGATTGACCTTAAATTTCTCAAGTGTTATGGTAAATGGAAAGGAAAAAAACAGGTGAAATGTCGACAGAAGAGGCCTTAGTGGTCACTTTAGTGAAAATAAACGATTCGTTGGAACAGCTTCACAGGAAAATAGACAATCTGGGACAAAAGGTGAACACCAACATAGAAACCATTCAGAGATCGATACAACTGGAGTGTGAGAGAGCCCCATCCATTCAAAGGCAATTTGATGTGACATCTATTATGATGGAACTTAAAGGAAAACAGAAGAATTTGAGGACAAGAGCCCTACCTGAATGGGGAAAGGAAAGTCTGACAGAGCTTCAGGAGGAGACTGGACTAACATCAGTTGAGAAAGAGAGGTTTTTGGGGGCCAGTATGACCGCCAAAAATGTGAATCTATTTAAGGACGTTGGATTGAAGAGAAGAGGGATTGGGAAATATGGATAAATCTGAAGTTGCTATTGTTGGGCCGAGTCGTTGTGGTGGGGATGAGGGTTGCTGTGATGCCGGGGATGTTGCTTTTGTTTCAAATAGTGCAAGTTCTGGATGGGATGGATTGTATCAGGAGGTGGCAGAGGGATGTTTTTGGAGTTGTTTGGCAGGGCAGGAAGCCTCGAGTAAAACTTAAGATATTGACGGATGCTAAAGAAGGAGGTGGACCTGCCCTGCCAGACCCCTAAACTTTGTTGTGAATCATCTGCTCTTTGCTGGCTGAGAGAATGGTTGTCTCCTGGAAGCACAGAAGTGTTGGATAATGGCAGATGAAGTTGATGGACTAGATAGAACTGGCGGAAAAGACTGGCAAGATCCGAGACCAGGGAGAAGAGTCGGTGGAAGAAGACTGGGAAAAGTTTAAAGATTATTTATAGAAATATTGTAAAATTAATGAATGTTAGAAGAACGTTGGAATGAAGTTATATGGCTTCAGTAGAAATGTTATAAGGAATTAAGTATAAATAGATTAATTGAGCTTTAAAGGGAAAAATATGGTTAGAATGTGTTAAGACAATTATAGGATACAAAACAGAGGAAGATGGAAAGGAATTGCTGAAACAATCAATAGAAGTGAAATACAAAAAGGGAGGTGTGAGGAGGTCGAGGAAATAAGGGAAAGAAAGATAAGATGTTGAAATTGAAATTTTAAATGGTTTTTGTTTTGTTTTGTTTGTTTCTTTTATTATGTTTCTTTTTTATTATGTATTGTATTGTATTGTATTATATTGTATTGTATGCTTTTTTCTTTTTTGGCTTTTTTGTAGTGTTGTATTTAATTTGTTGGAAATTTAATAAATATTATTTTAAAAAAAATAAAAAATGAGCAGCTGCCTGGAGCAGGCTTAGCACGGCTGCACTCCAGCCAGAGCCCATTCCAGACCTCCAGCTGGAAGCTGTGCAACAGCACCTAAAGGTCTGCACTGGAGGCAGTCTGCATTCAGCAGAAGTGCTCGATCTGTTGCAAAGTCATGCAGGGCAACCAAGGAAGCTGCAGCCCAGCTGTTGCAAGGCTTGTCAAAAGTGGGGAGCAGGAGCCAAGGCTTCTGTGGGCAGGGCTGCAGAGGGGTCAGAGAGAACTGGAAGCCCCACGCTGACCCCAGGAAAGGGGATAATAAGCTGTTACATACAAATCCTTGTGAGGCATTTTCTTGTCTGTGGCATGGTGTTCCTCTTATTTACCTATTCCCTGGGCCGGAATAGGTAAATAAGAGAAACTCTGGGCATGCACAGGATGTGTAGCTCTGCACCTGGTGCCTAGGACTAGATGGTGAGTCTTTGAAGGGACCCTACTAGATAGGCTTGCCATATTTCAAAAAGTGAAAATCCGCACACAAGTTTTTGAGCTATTTTAAAGAAAATTCACCATAACCTACACTTCCTACATGGGTTGCCATATGTCTGGATTTTCCCAGACATTTCAGTGATTTTCACCTGGACACTGTTTCCGATGGGTAAATCCTAGCTGCGTCCAGGAAATTCCTATGCCTAAGCCCTGACACTTTTTTAAAAAAATACAAAAAAGAAATTAGTCACTGCTTCAATTGCTTTTTTTTTTTTCCATAGAAAGTGCAGAGCATAGCTTCTCCTGGAATCCACGGTCTCGGACCTGGAAGGCATCCCCACCCAATTCCTCAAGAGTGAAGAACCACTGAAGTGTTTCTGTCGTGAGAGAGAGGTTCTCTTCGCATGCTCAGATAACCTCTTTTTAGATGACTTCTGCCCCTATTCCTGCACTGGAAGGCTCTGGGGAGAAAACCAGTTCCCGCAGAGGGCAGAGCCGTGGCTGTAGTTAGGTCAGCAGGTCAGATGCAGAAGGCGACCTGGGTGGTGGTATCTTGATCGGGTTCAGGCTCAGCCCCCGCCCCCCCGGCTCCGCTGGTTAATTAGTTGCCCTCTGTGCTGGGCTTAGCATCCTCTCAGTGCAACCAATTACTGCTGGGATAATTAAATTTAATGCAGCAGTTTGTTATCTAAATGTCTCTAATTGCATCTAAGTGGCAAAGAAATGGGTTTTGGTGCAGCCGCTGCCTGGAGAACTGAGTCCGTAAACCCACTCCCCAAAACACACACACTAACTCTTTGGAGAAGTACCCTCACTGGACTCTTAGGTGGGAGGCTGGTTCAGGCTAGGGCTGCTGGGGGCAGGGAATGGTTTGGATGTGGGTGCCACAAAGCAGTGGGGTGAAGGGTAACATTATTATTAATTGATTAATTGGCTTTATATTCCACCATGTTCCCCCAAGAAGCTTGAGATTGTGTCCCACTGTTGTAAACAAAAAATGCCCTTTTCCCTTATGGGGTATCCAAGAGCCCATATAGAGTCCTTACATAGGTTCCCTATTGGTAGGAGAAAATAACAGAGGCCAACCAGAGAATAGTGAGAAGCAAAGCAGCTAGTAAGCCTGGTCTTTATTGATCTGTTGCAACAAGGTCCTCACTCACCACAACGCAGGAGGAGGAGGAACCCAGAACAATGGCGCGCAAAGCCTTATATGGAATTTTGAAATTGCCACCCTGTAGATCAAGACCAGCCCCAGAAACATCATACATACATCACAGAAGGGGTGTAACCTAAGACCACCCCTCAAGATACATCACACCTACATCACAGAAAAGGCAGTCTAAAACAGAAATTTGAATATTGGTTTTCTCCTGTTGTTATCTCCTGTCTGGCAGGTTACTTGATTGGATTGCCTGGGGAGCCTGGCCATTCTTTTGTAGTGATAAATACTTATTTCCTGGGCCAGGTCACAGGCTCACACCCTATTCATATCTTAAATGTGTCCTTAAAACAGGATTTGTGAGGAAAGAGACAATGGGGAGGTTTCCCACTTTGACCTAGCAGAGAAAACATTTGGTCAGTTTAGGAATCAAAAAGGTTCCAGGTTGGCCTTCCTGTGCTGATCTATATATGTGCTTGGTTGGTACACTTATGAACATTACAATATATCTAAGACCATAAAATTCCTATCACACCACAACCTCATTTTATCCCCACAACAACCCTGTGAGGTTTGCTGTGCATTTACCACTGTCCCTTCCTAAATATGAATGTAGGAGGCCCAAACAACATGTGGTGTGAGTCATGTGCGTGAAACAAATGTGCTTTAATTGGCTGCTTCCAGTTTGGAGAAGTAATGGTGCTTCCCATCCAGAATATTGCCTATTTTGCCCTTGAAGGTGCTTTTCCCTGTCAACAGCACCTCCGGGGACTAAAGGAACCTAGGAGCAGAAAAGTGGTTCAGAAGCCTGATATGGGTTGGGAGCATGTTCCAGATCAGGGCCTCATGGCTAATTTTTCTCCAGAACAAAAGGGAGCATGCAAATAATGCTTCCAACTAACATGTGAGTAACAAACATCATATAAATTTTAGCCACAGACTTACCCAGTATGGCCTGATCCTGCCTTCATCAACCTGTTTTTCCTGGCAGACATTTCAGACTACATCTCCCATCATTCCCTGCCAGCTCTGTTGTGCTAGACCACAGTAGTCCAAACACTGGTGACTTCAAGGTTGGGTTACTGCCATGTAGTAGAATGCTGCAGCAAAATTGATGACAAGAGTGAGACCCAGTCAGTATATAACTCCACTGTTCAGAGATCTGCACCAGCTGCCTATCTGTTACAGGGCCAAATTAAAGGTTTTACCAATATCATATAAAGGCCTCAACAGGTTGGGACCAGCTGACTTGAAGGATCGCCTTAATTCATATATACCAACTTGAGTACTTTGATCTGTGCGACTGGCACTTTTTTTCAAGTGCCACATGACGTTTGATTCAAGAACTAACCCTTTCAGTGTAGCAGAACCAACGTATCCAAAACTTGCCACCAACTGAAACCAGTCAGGTGCCTTCACTGTATTGCTTTCAGTACCTTCTAAAAAGCATTTTTATTCAGGCAAGCCTATCCAGACATGTAATCTTATGATGTATATTTGTTTTAAAACTGCTGGTTTTATTTATATTTGGATTAAATTCTTGTGTCAATTTTCCAGTGGTTGATTTTACTTTTATTTTTTAATGTGCACTGCTGAGAGTTTTTTTGTTGATTAAGTGGCAATTATTGTAAAATAAATAAAATAAAATAAAATAAAATAAAATAAAATAAAATAAAATAATAAAGCAGTGGATTCAATGCTAGACCACAAAAGGAGGTGCCAGGCCCTGAATTCTGGTTGGAGTCCTGTCCTGTGTCTTTTTAACAGCCAAAGGGCAAGCAGAAATCCGACAGGTGAGAATTTCTCCAAGTCAGGTAGAGGGGTTCATCTACTGGGGGAAAAACACTCACCCACTTATTCACTTAGAGCCATAGAACTTTCAAACTGCTCATTAGCACCAGGCGGAAACGTTCCTCTTTAGCCAGGCCTTTGGCTGACTGACATCCAATGCCCCTTTAAAATGTGTTGGGGTGGTATTGGGTTGCTCTTGCTTTTATTTTTATTGTGTATTTTATGTTTTTATATTGTGATTTTATCTTGTGAACCGCTGAGACCTGCAAGTGCAGGGCGGTATACAAATTCAATAAATAATAATAATAATAATAATAATAATAATAATAATAATAAATGTGGGAGCAGGGATTATTGGTTTGTTTGTGTTCTTATTTTTATTATGTATTTCATGTGTGTGTATTGTGATTTTATGTTGTGAACCAACCTGAGATCTACAGATGAAGGGTGGCCTACAAATTCAAGAAATAATAATAATAATAATTTCTGCTAAAGGGACATCTGCTCTGCCAGGGGGTGGGGGAGTCAGATTCCACAGTGTCTGTGTCAAAATGAGCTGCTGACAATCCCAGTGGAGTTTAACGCTCCTTACTCTTTCCTAAGAAAACTCTTGTAGCGACAAGCAGACATGGAACCTGGTGTTTCATAAGAGCATAAGAAGAGCCTGCTGGGTCAGGCCAAGGCCTCATCCAGCCCCCCAACCAGATGCCCTAATGGGAAACCTGCAAGCAGAATCTGAGCTCCACAGCTCTCCCCACCCACTTGTGATTCCCAGCAACTGACATTCAGAGGCACATTAACTCTGATAGTAGAGGTAGAACAAAGGCATTGTGTATCTGGTGGCCATTGACAGCCTAATCCACTTCCTCTGTGAATTTGTCTCACCCTCTTTTAAAGCTGTCCACTTTGGTGGTCACCTGTCCCTTTTGTGGGAGCAAATTCCACAGTTTAACGTGCTCTTTGTGAAGAAGTGCTCTCTTTTGTCTGTCCTGCATCTCCATGGACTGCAGGGGAAGAAATAGCACAGTCATTGTGCCTTTGAGAGCAAGGTGACCGTGGGATTCTGCAGCTGTGTGTTTGTGTGTGCGTGTGTGTGTCCGGTATAGAAAGCGGGCCTGGAAGAATCTGCGGGATAGAAACACCTGCCCCAAGCCCTTGCCCTGCATGCTCATTGCTCCAAAAATAAGCATTTTAGGATCTTAGTCATGATTGCACATTAAAATTCCCTGTCTAGTCACAAAGACACCTTGAAGAGGCAGGAAAAAAACCCAATGTGTTCACCACTCTTAAATTGCCATATTGACTGTGAGGCTGTTAAAAGGTTGTTAAGGCTAACTGTTAAGTGATCTTGTATATGAAGATTGTGCATGGGGTGTATGGAGCGTAAAGGGAAGGGGTAGTACCTCTGGTGGGGGACACATTGTGCTCCTTTTGGGGTAGTTTGTTCACCTTTGGTCCCCAGCCTGCACTCTTCTCTCACCTGGGGCTCCTAGAAGCTGTCAGCATGAGACAGCGGCCACATCCCAGGAAACAGCTTCAACTGGCCAGCTAAACCAGGTAGCCGATGGGTCTCAAACCCTTGGTGAGTTGGGGACATGTGAAGGCAGATTGGATGGAACAAACAAGACCGAGTCCAAAGGTCAAGAAGGTGGTTTCTGCATGTGTTGTAGAGAGAAGTGAGGGACAGATGGGGCTCGTCCACCTGGGAAGGGAGCCCATCTAAGAGAAGGAAAACTCTGATCCTAAACCTCCGTTGCCTTGCAGGATATCTTTGGGAGAAGAAAATGCTCAGGAGTAAACCCTACACAAATCCAAAGTCCCTAAGGTGGTTGGATGACACCTTGTATACCTCCTTCTGGCAACTCTTGCACCCAGGCTGGCGCCAAATGTATTGCTGCTCCTTCCTTTGGACAACATCAGTGAGGCCAAAGGGTGTGTGTGTGGTGGTCTTGTTGTCTGGGCAGCTCAGGACCTCCATTCACACTGCCCAGGCTTGTGCCTTGAGGTGATCACTTTGGTGCAGCGAACACAGCGGTTTGAGTTTGACTTCACCCTATTGTCTCTCAGGATAGACGGATGCCAACAGCATTTGCAGATTGACACACACCGTGGGGGGGGGATGCCCCCTCATCTCAATATCTGCAGAAATGGGGAAGGAGAGTGGCACCCCAGCAGAAGGTTGGCTGAACCACTAGCTTCTGAGCATCACAGTTGCTATGGCAACTGCATCAGAAATAGTCTGTCAATCCCCATCCAAGTTTGCTTCAGGGCTGGTGGACCACATTACTCACATGGGAGGTAGGGCTCTCCATGCTCAGTGGAAAAGCTTAGCTACTGCCAACCCCCCTCACGTAGGGAGTCCCTTGACATGTGTGGCAGAGGCTCCTGGGAACACCTGCCTGCTGGCGTGGAAATTCTCCATTTCATTGGGATGGCAAGAGGAGGATCCCATGTCAGGGAAAATGCAGAGGCCACCTCTAAACAGTGGGAAACAGTCTACTCTCAGAATAAGACACCCACTGGGCCCTTCTGCCTCAGAGAAAACCAGAAGAGTCATGGAGAAGTTGCCAAAAAAATAATGAATGAATGAATGAGGGGACAGGAGAGGGTTGCTGAAGCAGTCATGGCAGAACATTCGAAGAGCTCCCTTGTCATATGAAAGGCGCATCAAGTCAGAAGCTGAGCATTGTATCACACACACACCCATTTCCCCCCACTTTTCTTTCTTCTATCATGGAATGCAAGGCAGCATATGTGTGCTTGCAAAACAGTCTCCCATCCAGACACTGACCAAATTTACACCTGCTTAGCTTCGGCCAGTGGCGTAGCGTGGGGGGTGCAAGGGGGGCCGGCCGCACCGGGCGCAACATCTGGGGGGCTCGCGCTCGCTGCCTCCGGAGTCGCCGGAGAGCCTCGGGCGCAGGCTGTAGCAGAGCTGCATGTCTCGCGGAACCGACGGGCTGTGCGTGCGTCCGGGCTGAAGGCGTCCAGCAGGCAGCGGCTCTCAGCGCTCGTCACGGTCCCCGCGCGTCAGGGCCATGGAGGACGCGCCAGGCAGCTCCTCCTCACAGCCCCGTCTCCGCCGCTGCTGCTGCTGCAGCTGCTGGGCCATGTTGCATTTTCCTCGCCTCTCTGCCCCCCTCCTCCTCCGGGCAAGCGGCGTCGTTTGGCTGCCAGCGCCAACGGCAACTCACCTCAGATCACCTGACGCGGCAGGTTAGGGGTTGGGTGGGCGCAAATTACTTGCCTTGCCCTGGGTTAGGGGGCGCAAATTACTTGCCTTGCCCCGGGTGCTGACAACACACGCTACGCCGCTGGCTTCGGCACATTGATTGCAGGCCTTTAGGGCACTGGTCCTCAAGCTTTTTTCTCTGGGCCACACTTTCAGAATAAAAATTTGCTCGGGACTTGAGAAATTTATCCCTTGATGGATCCCTTGATGGATCTGGCTCTCAGTATCACTTGATGCTGTTGCTCTCATCTTGAAAATATTTCTACCCGTATTCTGCAAATGATAGATGGATATATACTATACTGTTCTATATTACACAGAAATGTTTAAATGATTCTTTGATTGTCCTTGAATCTTCCTGCTACACTCGCTATCCTCTGCTACCACACCAGGGTGGCATGCCGCAACCTTGAAGAACCACTGCTTTGGGGTCTGAATGGGGTTGGAGGAACGTGGGTCTCCCTGAGCCAGCAGCACCTCTGCACATGCATGAATATTTGGCAGAATAATGCTTGCTTTTGTAAAAAAAAAAAAAAAAAAAGATTCTGGAGTGCAGGAAGCTGCCTTATATAGACTCAGAACATGAGTCTATCTAGAGTGGTGTTACTTACACTGGTTGGCAGCAGCTTACTAGAGTTTCAGACGGGACACTGGAGATGCTGGGGGTTGCACCAGGAACCTTCTGCATGCAAAGCAGAGGTTCAGTTGCAAAACTACAGCCTGGCTTCCCATTAGGAACAGAAGAGCAGAAACAAAGAACTTCTCTGAAGTTTCTCCATAGGTAGCATCCCCACAAAAGGAGTTCGGGAAATGTGCTTATATTTCCTCCACACACTTCTAAGCAACCTTTCAAGACTACGCAGGCTTCTCAAGGCAGCTTGCATTAAATAAGGACAACTTCACAATACGCAGAGAGCTCTGCAAGTGTTGTAAAAATCTAGCTCCAAAATGCTTTGCTCTTTCACAGTTTGTTAATATTAGACTGTTTAGCACATTTCTGGTTGAAGAAACTGGGCTATTTTCATTGGCTGCCAGATGGGTGAAACCTGGAAGGGCTGTTATTATTAGGTACAAATTGAGTACACACCAGGGACTGGAATGCCTTGTGAGAAAAATAGACAAACACACACAAACCTCCAAGAGAAGTACAGTTAGAGGATACAGAATATCAAGCCAGGGGAGGGGGAAGCATCTCAATATTGTTCACTTCTCCTACCCTCCAAAGCGACTGAACAATTCTCAGAGCTGGTGATTGTAGGATCTAAAGAGAAGCACCAGAGCTCAATGGCAGAGCAGCTGCTTTCCATGCACAAGGTCCCCAATATCTGGAGTAGGAACTGGCAATGACCCAGATCCACCCAGTGGCCTGGCTCTTCTTCCCCTTCCCTCTCTTCTGCACTGGAGGACTCCAGAGCTTCAATGAAAGCTTAGCCGGTCCTGGAGACAACACAGAGAGCTCCATAACCTGAACTTGTTTCAGAGCTCAGAAGGCCAGCAGCTTCCATTTGAGCTTGTTGTGAATTCCTGCTGGAGGTCAGTTGCTTGGTGGCACAGCGTCCTCTTTGCCTGGAGAAGGTCCAGGGTTCAATCCTTACCATCTCATGGTGGGTCTGGGAGAAACCCTTGCCTGAAACCTGAGAGCTGCTGCCAGTCAGGGTGGACCAGTGGCCTGGCTCAGGATAAGGCTGTTTCCTACATTCTCACCATCTTCCTAGCGGATTCTCAAGGATGCTGCTCCAGGACCAGCCCTCAACCTCAACCTTCAGGCCTCGGTTTGGGTTTTTGGGGCAGGATTTGATGATGAGTCCCCGGATGGAGTGTTGGAAGCTTCCGGAGGTCTGGACCCTTCAGGAGCAATGCTGACGCTTTGTCCTTTTTGTCTTGTTTGCTACCTTTCTGCTTCTGGACTTGACCTGCTTTGGCTGCAAGGCCCCCCCACCCCACCTGCCCAGTCCGTTTGGGCCAAAGTTGTATGCAGGGACCTCTACCATACAAAGACTAAATTAGGCAGTGCACTTCTTTCTGAGTCCCTGTGCTGCTCTCCCCTCCCTCGTGGCTGTTCTGAGAACGTCAGCAATAAGCACCTGGGTAGAACCACAAGGGTCCTCGCTGAGCTGTTATTTGGGGGGACAGGTGGCTACTGAGAACAGGGCTTCCTTCAGTCAATTGCATCGCCTCTCAATTGGATTTCAAAGAAAGCTCCCCCCACCCCTTCTGTCCATGCCTGGTGTACCCCGCGCAATGTAGGCCTTCCTGTTAGGATGCTTTGGTCTGTGCATGTTGCAGTGGAGTCTGGTGCCCATGGGTCACCTTGGCAGGTGTAGAGTCCGGCTCCGTGAAGCTGGGAGCTTGTTATTGCTCACTTGTTGTTTGTGGTGGTCTGGCAAGGGCCAACATTGATGCTGAAATCCAGCATCGCCTGAGCTCTGCGAGTGCGGCTTTCTCCCAATTGAAGTGCAGAGTGTTTGAGGACCAGGACATTCGCAGGGAAACCAAAATGCTTGTTTACAAGCTATTGTACTAACAACCTTACTGTATGCTTGTGAAACATGGACCACTTATCAACGCCATCTCCAACTCCTCCAAAGATTCCATCAACGGTGTCTCCAAAAAATTTTACACATCGTTTGGGAAAACAGGTGAACTAATATCAGTGTACCGGAAGAAGCAAAGATCACCAGTGTTGAAGCAATGATTCTTCAACATCAACTTCGTTGGACTGGTCTTGTTGTGCAGATGCCTGATGATTATTTTCCAAAGCAACTACAGTGGTACCTTGCAAGACGAAAAATGCGCAAGACGAAAGAGTTTTCCGTATTTTGAAACGAATTTCCCTATGGGCTTGCTTCGCAAGACGAAACGTCTTGCGAGTTCTTGCGAGTTTGTTTCCTTTTTCTTAAAGCCGCTAAGCCGTTAATAGCCGCTAAGCCGCAAATAGCCGTGCTTCGCAAGACGAAAAAACCGCAAGACGAAGAGACTCGCGGAACGGATTAATTTCGTCTTGCGAGGCACCACTGTACTCTATTCCGAAATTAAAAATGGAAAGCGTAATGCTGGTGGTCAACAAAAGAGGTTTAAAGACTGTATCAAGGCAAATCTAAAAAAAGTAGTATAAACACCGACAGCTGGGAAACACTGGCCTGCGAGTGCTCCAGTTGGAGAACAGCCTTGACCAAAGGTGTCATGGGCTTTGGAGACACTTGAACTCAGGACACAAGGGAGAAACTTGCTAAGAGGAAGACACGCCCGGCATATTCACACTGTGATCAACTCCTGCCCGGGAACCAATGTCCCCACTGTGGAAGGACGTGTGGGTCCAGAATTGGCCTCCACAGTCACAGACTCACTGTTGAAACCGTGTTTATGGAAGACAATCTTACTCGGCTACAAGTGATCGCCAAAGAAGAAGAAAGAAGAAGGTGGTAACTGGGAGTAAGGCTTCCTTCAATGCACATTCAGTTGATCTCTTCAAATTGGTGCAAGGGGATGTGTGGGGCAGGGGTGCCTACTTGAATAAAATATTAGGGTGGGGCAGGTAAGGCCTGCTCCACATAAGCAATCACAAGATGCAGCACATGCATACCATATGAATGGCAGTGCCCCTCAACCTGGGAGGGGGCAGTCTGCTCAAATATTTTATTGCAGGGACCAAAAGGACCTTGGCCCCTAGGACATGGCTCCTATGGTGTTGGTTAAGATTTGCAGCTCAGCAGTAGAGCTTTTGCTTTGCATGCAGAAGGTTGCAGGTACGATTTTTAATGGCATCTCCAGGCAGGGCTGGAGAGACTCCCATTTCATTTTTTAAAAAAAAATCTTATTAATTTTTCACAAAAAATATCTTTACATATTTTGACATAAACTGTAAATTGCTTTATCTGTTGACTTATCGCCCTCCCCCTCCATGGTTTCCATATTTACCCTTAAATGCTGCATATTCCACCTGTACTATTCAATATATTCAATTTAACCTATTTGAATTAGAGAGATTCCTGTCTCAAACCCTGAAGGGCTGCTGCCAGTCAGTGCAGGAAACACTGAACTAGAGGGGCCTATGGGCTTGGAATGAAGGCAGCTTCCTGTCCCAGGAAGTGTCCTTGTAGCAGTGGGTAGTTGGCAGAGCCTGGGCTGCCCCCAAAGCTGCCTGCCTGCAATCCTTTCCCTATCCTGGCCCCCTTGCTCTTGAGAATCAGGGGCCACTCCTTCGGCCCTCTGGGGCTTCCCCTTCCGCGATGCACATAGGCAAGTGCCAGTCCATGCATGTGCATAGTGTGCGCCCGGCTCCCTGCCTCTTCCCCCACCTCACGCCATTCGCCCGGTGCAACGGACCATGTGCTCGCTGGGAGAGGACTCAGCCCTCAATTCCTGGTTGCCATGGAAACGCCATTAGAAATTGCATTAAAAAGAAATGAAACCGGGAGCTCCTTGGCTGGGCACGAAAGGAGATCAGGGAAAGAGCATCTGTGCGTGCATGTGCTGAGGGACCCGGGAGCCCCTTTCGCTTGGGCTGATGCAAGAACAGAGGGAGGGAGGGGTGCAATGCTTCTGCCCCCCTGCTCCTAGACAGGCCCAACTGCACATGCCCAGATACACGCAGAATCACCACGTTTGCTCTCAGGCATGTTTTGGTGTAGATGGATCTCTTGCAAGAAAACACAACAGCAGTGGGGGCAGCGCTGCTTTACTAAAGTGCAGTAGCTGTGGGGCAGGCAGAAACTCAACAGGTGAAGCTTTGCCCTAGGCTTGAAGGGGTAAAAAATGGGTGGAAGGAGCAATAATGTGGGATTGCCCCTGGAGTACGTGGAAATGTTTGGGTCAGGGCCTTAAAAACTGCAATGTCTCTTTCTCCCATCCATGCAACCAAGTGGAGCGTCTCTCACTTCTCTCTGTGCTTCTAGGCAAGGAGCAATCTTTGGTCATTTTTGTGCTTGATGGGATATTGGGTCTGTGTGTGTGTGTGTGTGATGGGGTGGTTGCTAGGCAACCACAGGGCGCAAGGTATGCTCATTATTCATGTACTTTTATATATTAAAAAAAACTTTTAAAAAGGTGCTTCCTATTTCTGGGCTTTGTTGTCACCCTCTTGCTGGGCGGTGGTGGTCCTCCTCGATTAGGCTGTTTTTAGAGCATATTGCTCAGTGGCACAGCATCTGTGTGCAGGAAGTCCCAGGGTTCAATTCCCAATGAAAGCTCCAAGCACAGATGCCCTCTAGGTGGAACCCTGAACAGCCTCTGCAGGGCAGGGCAGGTGATGCTCGCTAGGTGGACCAATTCAGCCTCAGGTGGCTTTCTCTGTTCTCTGTTAAGTCAAAATGGTCTTCTGACCCCCTGACAAGGATGCGGGGCAATTCTGGGGAGCAGGGGTTGTTCTCTGGGGGCCCAGATGGACCCTGCTGCACTGCTCCCCCACCCTCTTACCACAACAAAGAGCACGGGGAGCCATGGTCCCCCCCCCTGCTGTGCCAACCCCCACGCCCCCCCCCAAGAAGCAGACAGGACAGCAGACAGCTAAAAATACCCCTTCCGCTTTATTTGGATTTCTTTTCCTCTGCGCAGGTGATTGACAGGGCCGCGTAAATACATTCTCAGCCAGAACCGCTCGCCTGCACCCCACCTTCCACTGCTGGCTCTGAAAGGTACTCTCTGAAGTGGGACAGGGGGGCAGGTCAGGTCTAGAGCCCTCGTAAATGCCCTCTGCCCCCTGAAGTTGAGTTTGCAGCTTCCAAAGGGGGGGGGGGAGGGCAAACAAGCGGCACCAAACCATCCCGGCTCAGTCCCCATGTGGGTGACCCCTGCAGCCTCCCCAGCCTCGGTGTCCATCTGACCCTTGGGCGGTGCTCCTGCCTCTTCCTTAATCCTGCGCAGCCCCCGCCCCACCCCATTGCCACAAGCTGGGCCCAGCTCCTGCTGCCCAATGGCAGGGCTGTGCCGCCTCCACCACAGGACCCCCATTCCCCTCCCCAGACCTCCAAGACCCCACCCCACCGAACGTCCAAGCCCTGGTCCAACCATATTTGGGCTGTCTGCACCCCAGTCCCCCGGATCGGCCGGCGGCTGAGTTTCTGCCAGCTCTGCCAGAAGCACCCCCCACCCACCAAACGCAGCCCTCTGTGCCTTCCCTCATGACCTTGAGCACCTGGGTTTTGCAGTGGGCGAGGAAAGCCAATTGTGCGTCAATGCAGCACCCCTGCCATCTCCCTGGGTACACTGCATTTACACTGCCCTCCCCCCTGCCCAACCCTCCCAGTTGCTCCTCTCTGTGCCCAGCCTGCCCTTGGCCTCCTCCTTCTCCTGCCCCACCTAATGCCACTGAGGTCCATTGGCCTGATCCAACCCAAGAAGGCAAGGCGCTGGGGAGGCCAGGATAGGTGTGTCCGGCTGGCATGGAGCAGGGAGCGGTTGAGGGGGATGGGAGGGTGGGCTTGGCCAAGCTCCAAAAGGGGTTTGAAAACTACGGGAGGTTTGGCACAGCGGGTGGGGAGGGGAATGGGGCAGGCTGGCCAATGCAACTGGGGGAGGGCAGCATGGAGGAGAGGCAGGAGCCGGAAGGAACTAGGCCATCCCTTGGGTGCCTCCAGGCCACAGGTTGGTTGGTTGTCACATACAGGAATGAATGGCTGCGGAAGGGCATATCAAAAGTACAAAAGGACCTGGTGGCCTGCTGGGGGCCACTGCTGCCCCAAGGGAAGTCTGGCTGGTTTCTCGGTTTGGCACAGGTCAATGCTGGCAGGGCCACGGGGGTGGGCAGAGGGGGGCTGCAGCACAGATGGGGTTGGCGGGTGCATGTCTGTGTTTCCCAGTGTATGGGGAGGGGTCTCTCTCTCTTTCTGTGTGTGTGTGTTTGTGTATTTGTGGCGTGTATGTGTGTGTGTGTGTCTAATTGGCTTTTTTATATCAAGAACACTTAAGTTTAAAATCTTTACAAAGGACAAAACACGGCGTCTTCCGTTAGTGTTTTAAAGAACTAAAGATCTGCTTAAAAAACGTCTCTTGGAAAGAAACAGACGGACAGGAAAAAAGTTTTCTCCACGACACGAAGGAGAGGCGTGAGGGTTGCGGGGGACGGGGCGGGGGGGGGGAGGAGAGCCACCTGGACAGCATCTGTTTGGGCCCAGCACCAAGCGCAGGCTACATATCCAGGACACAGCACTGGGGCTTTGGGCACCGCACTGCACCTGCCCAGGGCTCCCTGGCATGTGGTCTCAAGTCGCTGTCTCAGCATGGCAACTCAGCCCACGAGAGTTGTTTTCCCATGGCACTGACTGGTAAATCTCTAGTGGTAAGGAGGGAATGGCAGGCAGGAGCCACCCCAAGGCCCACAGTTGGGGTTCCCCAGGCGGTGCCCTGTGGCTCTGGGGAGGTGCCGGGAGGGGCCTCCAGCAGGCTCAGAGGGCTCCCCGATCCCCTCCTGCACAGTGTCTGGACTCGGGAGCAGGGAGCGAGGCGGCTCTGGTCGCAGTTTTTGGCCCCCTTCTGCTTGGCCAAGACCCTTGCCAGGCCTCCAGGAGAGTCAAAGCACTTGATACAAACGAAATCCCCAAAGGGCGAGTAGTCCAGGGACGCTCGCCACACCTTGCGGCCACTCCCCCCTCCCCCCGGCAGTGCCAGGTCCGGCGAGGGCGCACGGGGAGTGCACGGGTGCTTGGGGCAGGCTATACCCGGGTGGTGGAGTGTGAGTGCGGGAGCCCAGTACTGCTGAAGCTGGCGGCGAAGGTGTTGTAGGGGTGCAGGGTCTGCAGCCCCACCAATGAGTTGGGGATCATCGTGATGGTGTTGGGCGTCATGAGCGGGATGTCGTCCGGCGAGCGGCGAAGGGTGAGCGTGTAGTCGGGCAAGGCGGCAAGGCGCAGGGCGTCATGGGGGGCCTCACAGTCGCCGTGGTGCGCCTGGTTCGCCTGCAGCGATGGCATCTCCTCCTCTGGGGTGTGACCGATGTCGTTGGCGGCGCTGGCGGCCCGCTGCGGGCTGGGCTGACGGTGCGTGTCCTGCCGGCGCTTGTCCTTTCGGTAGTAGAGGGCGGCGAAGGCCAGGACGTTGAGGAAGAGCAGCGAGGCACCCACAGCGATGGTGACGCTCAGCTCGGTGGAGTAGTCCCGGGGGTTCTCCACTAGCAGGGTCCCCGCCCCGTCCTGCTCCGGGTTCCACTTCTCCTGTGAGCCCTCGCTGGTGTAGGCGGTGGAGATGGCTGGGCGCTTGGTGCTCCAGGCCTTGCCGTTGGGCCGGCGGGTGATGTGGGAGTTCTGGGTAGTGTCGGGCGGCGGCACCTTGGTGGTGGTGGAGGTGTAGTGGAACATGTCATGCAGGTTGTACAGGTGCGGCACCAGGTGCTTCCAGAAGGCAACCTTGGTGGCGCGGTAGTGATCTCGCACGCGCGGCTTGAGGCCGATGTGCAGGTAGAGCTGGTCGCGGGGGTTGTACTTGGACCACGCCACCTCCTCAAAGCGGTTGGCCTTGGTGTGGATGAACTTGGTGTCCTGAGGCACCGGCTTGTTGGGGTCCCTGGAAGTGTGAGAGAAAGAGGGAACACAAAGTCAGCAACGTGACTTTGGACAACATTATTATTATTATTATTATTATTATTATTATTATTATTATTAGATTAAATTTATCTACTGCCCTTCATAAATGGATCCCAGGGTGGTTCACAGAATAAAATACAAGCTAAAGCACAAGTAAATACCGTATTTTTCGCTCTATAACACACACCCGACCATAACACGCACGTAGTTTTTAGAGGAGGGAAACAAGGAAAAAAATATTCTAAACGAAACAGTGGATATATGATTTTTGTGGTTCATGCTGTGGCCACAGACATGTGATCTGACAGTGAGTTTGGAGTAGCCCAATGCAAAAATCCTGAGGTTCCAGGTAGATCCATGCTTTGTAACCACAGAGGAGGGAAGGAAAGGGAACCATGGATCCTCTGCTCACGACTGCAGCAGATCCCACCCCCGCCACCCGTAGGCATTCCCTCCATAGCACGCACAGACATTTCCCCTTACTTTCTAGGAGGAAAAAAGTGAGTGTTATGGTGCAAAAAATACGGTAATAAAACCAAAACAATAACACACACACCCTCTCACAGATACATTTTAAAAGACTGTCAGATTTTTATTTATTTATCACATTTATATGCCACTTTTTCCTCCTCGGGACTTCAAGGCAGCGTACGTGGTGCTCCTTCTCCTGCGCACCTCATCCTCACAACAGCCCAGTCAGGTAGGTTAAGGTAAAAGATGCCCAAGGTTGTACCCAGTGAGCTTCACGGCTGAGTGGAGATTCGAACCCTGCTCTCCCAGATCCTAGTCCAACACTCTTAACCACTACGCCAGCTGGGCCCTCGAGGGAAAAAGAACCACTATGCCAGCTTTAGAGGCCTTAGAAAGACAAGTGGCCTATCCAGGGTAGTTAACACCAAACCAGAAGCAACAAGCTATTAAAACATAGGCGCTTGATTTAAATGGCAGGCCCTGAAATTCTGGTTCTGTAAATCTGAGCTCAGTCTAGGGCAGGGATGGGGAAACTTTTTCAGGCAAGCTTCTGAGGAAAACATGCCACCCATGGGTGGGCCAGGGGTGAAGTGGGTGGAGCAACATGTGTAATTCTAACCTCTGTCCAGTAAGCTGTGCATTCACTTCCCCACCCTCCATCTAAACATGCTTGAGATGTTACCGGAGTTCAAGGACACGTTCCAGCCAATCAGAAGCACTAGGGATGAGAGGGAGGGCCATAGCGGGGTGTGGCCTGGAGAGACAGTCCCAAGGGCCGGATGGAGAGCCCTGAAGAGCCACATCTGGGACCAAGATTCCCCACCCCTTCTCTGGCAGATGGAGACGAGGCTTTTTTTGAGGAACCACCTTTTGCTTAGCCTGATGGTTGATCCTTTTTATTCTGTACTGCCCACTCCAATGGGAAGTGGCCCTCTTTGACTTGAAACCCTTTTAACTGAAGGAGGTAGGGATCAGACCTAGTACCCTCATGCCTACACAGCCTAATGAGATGTAGCCTTTGTCTCAACCTCCTGCCCCATCACCAAAATCAACCAACCTGTTTAATGCACAACTTTGCACAGGGAGGCAGCATGGCAGGAGGTGTCTACAGCTTGCAAGTAACTCAGCCCCTGCAACCATTACATATCCCTGTCCTGTTCCCCCCTCACATCTTTTTTTGATTGAGGTTCTTCCACTAGGGAGATGACTGGTAACCCTCACCCACTTGGCCCCTGGGATGGGAAGGGGGGTGGTGGAAACCTACCCGGTCTTGGCAAAGTTTGTCCAGTAGGTCATGACCACAGCACTCAGCATGACATCGTTCTTGGAGAAGTTGCAGGGGAAGAGGTCGGTGGGCCCGATCATGGGGATCCCGAAGACGTAAGGCACCTCGTCCCCGTGGGCGGCGTCGGACCAGGGCGGCTTCATGAGGCTCTGACAGTGGTGGTAGAAGGCGTAAAAGTATGTGGGGGAGCCATAGCGGGCATGCAGGTCGGCGGTCACCACTGAGGGCTCCACCCACTGGTGGTCGGTGAACAGGGCCACCAGCGTCTTGCGGCGCGTCTCAGGGTTGTCCCGGTCAGCCCAGTCCGTGTACATGAACTTGATGGTCTCACGGAGCGTGTCCTTGCCCTCAGGGTAGCCGTACAGGTTGTCCACAAAGTTGGAGACGGAGTAGTCAAAGTCGCTGCCTGAGACACCGTCCTCCGGGTCCACCACGCCCTCCACGAACTTGAGCCCCTCGCCTTGGTTGACGCCCAGCATGATGTCGTAGTTGAGGAACTCGCCCTGTTCCATCAGGATCTCAGGGTCGTCAGGGATGACGTCCCCATCAATGACGGGCCCAAAGGCCACGTGGTAGCGTGCCGGCTGGATGTCCTGCTCCACCAGCTCCTTGGCGCTCTTCTGCCGCAGGCAGTCCACCATGTCCACCGTGTCCAGCACGTTGCAGCCAACCTTGTCAGCCAGCAGGCTGGTGTACTTCACTGGCTGGTAGTTGACAGCCCAACTGGAGAGGGCAGAGCCGCTCTGGATGATGGCCCTCTGGAAGAGGCCTGCAGGTGGGAGACACAGAGGTGAGCAGAAAAGGCTTGAGCATCAACATCAACCTTCTCTCTCTCTCTCCTGCCTAGGCTGAGGAGCCCCTTAGGATGCCACCCTGCCACAAGTGCTGAAACGGCAGAATTGACTGCTGAATTAAGAGGATGTCATGACAAGAGTGTTTACGATGGAACAGAGACCGCTGATGGATCACCTACCAAAATATCAGCAATCTATGAAGTTGTGGGCAGGATTTGGCATATGAGCAGCAAATGAATGAAAGATCGAATGGTAGCGGGGTTTAGATAATGAAAATACATGTGTTACGAAACAGCTTATAAAAAGGAGTATAAACCAAACGTCAGGAAAGGAAGGGTGGTGGGAAGTCAAGAAGGAACTTGCATGTTTTTTAAAAAAATTTATATGGTGACAAATGCTTTGAAATATTGCTGGAGACTTAATAAAAATGATATATGCACACATAAAGGTAAAGGTAAAGGTACCCCTGCCCGTACGGGCCAGTCTTGACAGACTCTGGGGTTGTGCGCCCATCTCACTCAAGAGGCCAGGGGCCAGCGCTGTCCGGAGACACTTCCGGGTCACGTGGCCAGCGTGACATCGCTGCTCTGGCGAGCCAGCACCAGCGCAGCACACGGAAACGCCGTTTACCTTCCCGCTATAAAGCGGTACCTATTTATCTACTTGCACCCGGGGGTGCTTTCGAACTGCTAGGTTGGCAGGCGCTGGGACCGAACAACGGGAGCGCACCCCGCCGCGGGGATTCGAACCGCCGACCTTTCGATCGGCAAGTCTTAGGCGCTGAGGCTTTTACCCACAGCGCCAATATGCACACATACAAACACACAAACAATATGCCACCCTGTTTTCCTGCCCACAAACAATGTGGCAGCTATCAGCCTCTGCGAGAAGCTAGCTCTAAAGGGAGAGAACAGTTGATGCTGCCCTGTGGACCTTTGGCCTCTCCTGAACTATTTCTGGGAAACACAAGAAGCCACAAGACACACCCAACAGCCCCTCTTTCCGCTGCTGGGCTCCAGAAATGGGAAGAAAGGGTGCCACTTTCTTCTTAGATGCTGGCCTGGCTGCAGAGTGTGGCGCACCCTGGGGCATTAGCTTAAGCCTCCCCCCCTCCAGTGTTCACTAACCCATCGGCAGCAGCCTCTGGCGGGATGCTCAGGCAGGGCCAAGTGTGGCTCCGTCCTGCCCCGCCCGCCACAATAAGCAGGAAGGGGAGGAGGGGGTGTTGGCAGCGGCCTCCCTCCTGCAGGCAGGGCTCTTGGAGGCTGCAGGCTGGCGGCTTGGGGGTTAAAGCCCCACACCACTTAACCCTGTGCATCCCACCGGGAGCAGCCCTCGCTTCCTGCCCAGCTGGGCCCCGCTCCGTGCCAATGCCCAGTGGCACAAAGAAGCCTTTTTGCTGGAGGGAACACAAGCGGCAGGGGCGGTGGTGGGGGTGGGGGGGCAGCGACGGCAACGCAGAGCCTAGGAAGCAGGCCCACAAAGGGCCTGGGGCTGGCAGAGGAATGCTGGGCTGGGTGCCAAGGCCCCTTCCATGCAGCTTGTCCTCTGAATACAAAAAGGCCCCAGGAAACGGCAGCCTCCGCAGCTGAGACAGGGGGAAGGGGCCAGAGGGCAGCGTTCCCTCTGCGGCGGCAGAAGCGCTCAGCGCTTGGCCTGGGCTCCCCAAAAGAGCAATGCCACACAGGGAACCGAGGCCAGGCCTCGTCTCTCTGGATGGAGAAGCCCCCTGGCTCCCGACCTGGGGGGTAGGGGGGGTAGAAGTCTATTTATAATCACACTCTCTCTTGCTGCAAAATATCCTCTCAACCAGCTGCATACCTTGTCAGCGTTAATTGCCTCTCGCCTACATTTTCTGTCGGTATTTTAACAACCGTTGCAAGGGCGCTGCGTCATCGCAAGGCTTATACCAAAGCTTTCCAGGACATCCGCTGAGTGGAGGAGGTCTTGAATCAGCCACTCAAGTGCAGTTGGGCATGCTTGGAAGGCATCCTGGCTCCCGCAAGGCTGGGGCAGCTAAAGAGACCGAGCTACGAGCTGGGGGAAATCCGTGGTTTGAATCTTGCCCCAGCCATGAGAACATAATGAGGGCCTGGCTGCTAGATTGGGCCAAAGTCCAGCACCATGACTTCACAGCGGCCAGCTGGGGGCCTCTATTGGAAGCCCATACACCAGGCCTGAGCACAACAGACAGCACTCTCCCCACCTGCAATTCCCAGGTATTCAGAGGCACAGTGCCTCTGACCAAGGGCAAAGAACACAGCCAGATCCTCAGGGATTTGTCTAATCCTCTCTCAAAGCTGTCCAATTGAGTGGCCATTGCTGCATTGCAAGAGAGCAAAACTACATGCTGAACTATATGCAGTGAAGAGTTTTTCCTTTTGTCTCTTCTGAACATTCCAACATTCAGCTTCATGAGTGGCCTCAAGTTCTAGGGTCACTGAGAGGGAGGAAAAGACTTCTCATCCTCTCCCCCCCCCTTTCACATCAGGTGCACACCTCTGCCATGTCCCCTCTCACTCGTTTTTCTTCTTCTAAACTTATTCACACACCCTCTGTCTTTTTTCTTCAGTAAGCCTCTAGCCACTGTTATACAGTGATAACGATGCTCCTCTACCTTACAGAGGTGTTGTAAGGCAGAGTTTTCCAGACTGTGTGTTGTGACACGTTAGCATGTCAGCTGGGGTGCAGGTGTGTTGCACGAACACTCCTTGCACTGCTGCCGGGGCTGGAAAGGGGTTTGTTTAACTTCCAGTTTGCTAGTGAAACTGAATTACTGAATGATTATGCATGTCTAAAAAGTGTGTCACCAGCATGAAAAGTTTAGAAAGATCTGTTGTAAGGATTACGAAGGGGCCCTTCTCTAAGTCCCACCACCCTTACAGGCATGCTGGGGGGGGGGAGGACACACACGCGGGACAGGGCCTCCTTGGTGGTGGCTGCTCCCCGACGACTTCAGAACTCCCTCCTGAGAGACACTCTCCCTTACTGTGGTCCTTCTGCAAGCAGGTGAAGACTTCCTCATTCCAAGAGGCTTTTGGGAACTGACTGCTTTAAAGAAAAGGGCTGGTGCCATGCTGTTTTTATAGTAATTGCTGGAACACACACACACACACACACACACACACAATTTAAACTCTATCAATGTTTAATTGTTTTTAAATTATTATTTTTTCTGTGTTTTAGCAGTTCTAATTTTTATCAGTAAACTGCCAGGGAAAAAGGCAGGGAACCCACAGGGACCTCCCTGCAGCATCACAACTGGGTCAGTGGGCATATAAAACCAGTCCAAAACTAGCTTCCTCCCACAGCCCTCATCTGCGGATGCTGCCATCTGGGCTGTGAGTCCTGGAAGACCTGCTGCCTGCCTTGCAGGCCTTTTCTCACCTGGACTGGGAGGCCGGGGCCCAGACTGACTCCAACTGCAAAAGTTGAGGCTCCTGAAAAGACACTTGGGCTGGGGCATTGTTTAGGGAGTGTTTTTTTGGGGGGGGAGGGAGGTGTTATTGCTATTATTTGTATCTTTATTTTAGATCTTGATGGACATGTGAAAATTGTTCAGTTTGATTATGCATTTTTTAAACGTTTTATTTATTGCTTTTGTTATGTCACAGCTATGTATTTTCTTTCATGTTGCAAGCCGCCTTGAACGTGGTTTGAACTGTGGAAAAATATACACATAAACTACATATGCATGCATGTATGCCATGAGAAGAGGACTGTGGGTCCATTCCTTCTGCAGATCATATCAGCAAAGTCATAGCTACTGTTTGAGGGCTTATTTTTTTAACAAAAGCAGCAAGTTGAAACTTTGGAAGCCCATTAACAACAGAAGCAAGCACACAGACACTTTCCTATCAATGGGGGGCACCCTGGGTGGGCACGGATTCTGACCTATGAACAGATATTCCAGTGCCTTTTCGGGAGGAGGGTGGAATAGGGAGGGCAGTTGTTTTTAAAAACCCTCCCCTCCCACCCCACAGGCCCAATATAAAAATCCACTCTTCCTCCCCTACCAGGAGCTATTATGGAAAACACAATATAAGTATCTGCATCCCCCCCCCAAGAGAACTGCAGGTTTGGTGAAGCCCTTCTCACAGGGCTCTATCCTCAGTTGACACATCTCTCTTCCTCAGATACAAACACACAGGCTAGCTCTCTCCCCGTATATGTGTGTACACACACGTGGTTGTTTTTTTTTTTTGTGTGTGTGTGTGTCTGTTTTTAACCAAAGAAAAAGTCACTGGGAGCTCTCATCACGTCACTGTCTAGTTCTGGCCCCCTGGCACTTAACACGTCTCCCTTTCTCTGCTCCCAAACCAACGCCGTTTGTTCACTGTGACTCATCTTGGGCCTTCGCCTTGTTGGATGCAGTCCTGACAGCTTTGTGCTTTCCTTCTCCTTAGTCACATGTACTGCCTCCCGTTTCCTGTAAGTTCTGCTTTTATAAAATCTCCAGGCTGCTAGGAAATCTCCTTGTGCAGCCACATCGATCTGCTAGGGAATCGTTCCAGGTTGTCCTTTGCATTGGCACGCCACGGGGGTGTGCCTCTCCCATACTGCCCTTCTGAAGAACTACCAGGCTCCAGCTCCCTCCTTTCCCCTCTTCTGTGCCCAGGACCAGATTTGCCAGTGTGCTGAAGCTCGTGCTATTGAACTTCACATCCTTCACTTGCCAAGCATCACCCCCACCCCCAACACACACCCTGCCACCACTGCAGGAAAATACAGAACAATGTGATTTTTATTGACATGTGAAATGTAGGCGATCACATTTCAATCTCTCCTGTATACACGTTGGCTGGAACCGGAGGGAGCATTTTGCCTCCTGAGTTCAGGTTTGGAAGGTGCTGACAGCCCACTAATTAAAGAGAGGAACCCATAGCGTGCAACCAAGTAGCCACTAATACTGAGCTCCCAGGACAGAGATGAGGGAACTGGGAGCCCTCCACATGTTCCTGGACAACCTCATGTTTCCTGACCATGGAAGTTGGTGTTGAGTGACATTTGGAGGGTCCCAGATTCCACACACCTACCCTTGAGACACACCAGAAGTTAATGTGCCGTGATTTAAAAACAAACAAACAACCTCCTTGCCAATTGATTGGATGAGCAGGCGTGACCATGAAACCATATCTCAAATGCTTTCTTTGAATATTTACTGCTTTTCTGTCATTATCATTGCATGTATGTACCACCCTTCGTCCAAAGATCACAGAGCATTTACAACATAAAAACACAAAATTCATAAATAATATTTTTTTAAAAACACACAGAAAAATATCATGTTTAAAAGGCCATAGATTGTCTAACAGCCAAAGGCCTGGCTGAAGAGAAATGATTCCACTATGTTCAGCTGTGGATCGTGGTTGTGACACCTGTGATGAAGCCAGTGAGCAATACGAACAGATGAAGCAAAAGCAAACAAACAAACCCCACAAGCAAAATGGAAAGTTTGCACAAGTGGGACACTGACTGTCTCCAGCAAAGGGGCTGCCTCCTGGCATCCAACTTGCCCCCTTTCTCAGGAATGGCAAAGGTTTGTGTCAATTCTGCTGCAGAACAGATGCATCAAAAGGTCCTTGAGAAAAGGGCCAAGCGTGTAGCTATTTCTGAAAGAGGGTGGTGGTGAGAATAGTTTTGTGGGTCTCATTAAACTGCATCGACATCTTCTCCCCCCATTCTCTTGGCTGGCCCTGAAAGGATCACTTCAAGGATCCCAGGGCAAGGAAGTGTTCACTATGCAGTAGTTTGGTCACCTCTGTGCGCTCACTAAATTAAAGGTGGGGAAGCTCAGGGCCCTGGGAGTTAGGCAGCCCTCCAGGTCCCCAGGACTCTCCCCAGGACACATTCCTCACTGCCCCTGCTTTGCACCTTCCTCCTTGGATGCTTTTGCCTGGCTGGAATGTGTCTGGAATGTGGCTGGACTCTTGCTTGCCTGCATGGAGGACAGAGAGGGACGGATATGCATGCACATGCAAGCTACCCAACCGCACAAAGGTAAACCTGGCATTCATTGCTCTGTGCACTTTTGCCTCCAGCCCCGCTCACCACCAGCATGTGGCCCCTGGAAAGCAGCACAGAAAGGGATGTGGTCCTCCGACTGAGCATTATTCCCCATCCCCGTAGCATAACAAAAGCAGCCATGTGCTAAAACTGTCCCTTGTATCTGCCCACCTTGTCCTCACCACTAAGCTGTATGTCGGCCCTTTTTTTTGCTTCCGATATATACTTCTCCAGCATGGTTTCATTGGGTTCCAGTGGCCACAGGGGCATCCTTTGCCTTCCCAGCTCGACAGATAACAGATATTGCCTTTCAGTGAGGTAATATCCAAAAGGAAACATTCTCCCTGGTACATGCACTGGTAGGGGAAGGCACCCCACACCTGCTGCCATGCCATTAGAAAATGGTCTGCTAGCTCCCACCTGCCTACTCCTGGTCCCCTCCCCTGGCTGGCTCAAAGAGGCCTGTTTATTCCCCGAGTTTGGCATATTCCTGCCAGCCTCCTTTGCTAGCACAGGATGATACCGCCTCTAGCTTGAGTGACAAGTTTTGCAGAAGCTGCACGACAGCAGCAGGGGGAGTGGCAGAGACGCTTCCTGCGCCTGCTGGTTTATGAGCCTCGGTAAAGAGCGAAGAGGTTCCACCACAGACGTACAAGAGCCTGTTTGGAATCAGTTCCCTGCAGGCAGAAGCGAGGAAGCCTAGGATGATGAGAGGTATATTGCTGGCTCCTGACAGAACCATCAACGGGCCAGAGAAAGATTGGCAGCAGCCTCTCTCCAACTTCTTTGGAGCTGCTTAAGGAAGATCTGTGGGGAAGTAAGACACCAGACTGCGCATGCTAAGCACATGGCTCCTCCCAAACAATCCTGGGCACTGTAGTTTGCAAAGGGTGCTGGAAGGTGTAGTAAGCTATATTGGTAAGGTACAGTGCCCAGGATTCTTTGGGTGAAGCCATGTGCTTAAAATGTGTGATGGGGTTGTTGACCAAAAGGAGGGCCAAGTTCAGGAAGCATGCGCCATCCATTCCTGAAGAGGCTTTCAGCTGGCCTGAGGGGGACTCATATCGCTCTGTGCTTTATACCATGTATTTGTTTCCGTATTTTAAAGCTGAAAACTGCCTTGACGGAAAGGAGGCATATAAATGAATGAATGCTCTAGGCCTCTGCTCTGCAGGCTGGAATTTGACCAGAGTTTAATACTTTAGAGCAACAGCGGGAAAGAGAGAGAACACAATCCTGGATGGGTTCAGCATGTACAACATGAGCAATGGGCTCCCACCATTCATCAGCACAGTGCAGACATGCCCTCCCCTGTAATCAGCGACATTATGGGTGACCTTTTATAATAATAATAATAATAATAATAATAATAATAATAATAATAATAATAATAATAATACAACCACCCTTTATCCAAAAATCCCAGGGTGGTGTACAACATTAAAAACATAATTTACACAGACTAATAATAATGACCAAAGGTCTGGGTAAAGAGGAAAGTTTTCACCTGGCACCTAAAGTCCTGCAATGATGACGCCAGGTGAGCCTCTCTAGAGAGAGCATTCCACTGATGGGGAGCCACTGCAGAAAAGGCCCACTATTGTGTTGTCACCCTCTGAACCTCTTAGGGAGGGGAGGACACAGAGAAGAGCCTCAGATGACGAGTACAGGGTCTAGAAAAATTCGCGAGGCGAGAGTTAATACGAACTACCTGCCGTTGCCCCACTCCCGTCTTGCTAATTCAGTTTCCATTTACATATTCTATTAACACACACACACACACACACACACACACACACACACACACACACCTACCTCTGAAGATCTATGCAGTGAAAGGCAAAGAATCATGGATCATGAAAGACTCATTAATGCTTCTCCTTATTTACAAAACTGCTGCTAAAACATAAATATAAGGACATATGAAACTGCCTTATATCTAGGTCACCTGCATTGGCTCGGTCCTGTCATCTCTGACAATGGTTCTCAGAGGTCAGCTTGGACAAAGGTGTTTCCTAGCCCTGTTGCCCAAGAACATTTTAACTGGGGTAGACTGATTCTGAGATTTTAGGCACACAAATGATATGCTTTCCACTAAGCTATGAGCCTTTTCTAAGTCAGCCTCTTCCATAGTGCAAGCTCACAGAGAGAAATGACTGACAGCCTCCATCCTGCTCTATCTCTTTTAGCAGCAGCCAGTTTGGGTTTTCATTCTGGAAAATAGCACAAGGCACAAGCACAGTCCATTCCACACATGCATCCAGAGACTCATGCACACATAGGTCACATTCCAGAAGACCAACAACAACCCTGCAAATTCAAATTCCTAGCAGAATTTCTGATTCTGCATTGCAGCTGTTTCCTAGCCCCAAACAAGTCAATGGAAAGATGAAATTAACTACACCAGAGTCAAGCAGCTTCTGGTCTAGTTAACTGTGGCCCAATTAAAATAGCTCTTAAATTGTGAGACAGTGCTGAGAAGGAAAGTGGCATGGCATTACTTTCTTCAGTCTGTAAAAACAGATCATATGATTGCTTGGTCAGTTAATACATGGACCCAATACCCTTCTAAAAAAGTTATGCAAAGCACTGATGTATCTGCTATGTGATGTCTTTGGTGATGTCACACGCACTGCCCAATAGGGTCTGCTGACAACTGTTCACACTCAAACAACAGCAGTACCAATAGTGCCACCGGGGCTTGTACTGGTGCCTGTGATGTTCTTGATGTTGGCACCCATCTGTCTTAAGACAGAATGTTCTTGATGACCTAGCCTTGAATCAGCTCTGCCAGTTTGCACGGTCAGTTTACTAACCTCATTCTGCCCAACCTTTGCTTCAATTGTAAGACACTCTCACTGCAACCTGCCAGCCAGGATTTAGAGTAAGTGAGAGCGTGAAGCCTTTGACCTAATTAAAACTCTTGAGTATTGCATTAGTCAGCCCTACAGGTTTTGTAAAATACAAATAAAAATAAAATATTAAGCAGGTATTTTGTTCACAGCTTCCTTAGTTATGCATGGCAAGCTTCCAGACCTGTTTTACAAGGTCACTTGGAATGGATGAATGGGCTGCTCTGGTTCTTTGCCGAAGCTGAGCAGAAACATCTCACAGCAGACCTGACCTGCTGCAGCTGTTCTTTTTAGACTTGAAAAATGCCTCTACAGCACTTTTAACCCCTATCGGCCTTGGCTATTTCATGGGCTATCAAGCTGTTTCCCATCACTGCTGCTGATTTCCCCTTTAGGCCCATTATACAGCCAACATTTCTTTTAGCGTGGCTCCCTCTGGGGCTCAGGAGTTTTGCATGCCTCTGTTCAACTCCTCATGCTTGGTATGAATCTGACCCTAGGAAGGTCCTCAGACCATCTTCAGTCCACCCAGCTCCTTTTTTCCTCTTCTCACACGAACAGTTCCCTCTGCCACATTTGAACTCTACCGCCAAACCATTCCACACCAGCAAGAAATGTGTTTTCATTTCTTTGCAAGTGTGCAAAGCACAGCACCAGGCACCAAACTCAGCAGCCGGAGAATCATCCTCATTACAGAGGTTTTCTAAGAGAAATATCAAATGTAGAATGCTAACCCTCTTTCCAAACCATTCCAAACAGGAGTTTTTAACTTGGTTAAAATATATTACAAACGTGCAGAAGAACTTAAGAAGAACCAGGTGCCTGCAGGAAACCCGCCAGCAGGACCCTGATATTTCTAGCAACTGGTATTCGGAAGCATTGCTGCCTATGACAGTGGAGGCAGAGCAGAGCCACCATGGCTAGTGGCCACTGATGGTCTTATCTTCCACGACTTTGTCTAATCATCTTTGAAAGCCATCCAAGTTCGTAGCCATCCCTGCTTCCTTTGGGATCAAGTCCTGCACTTTAACTATGCACTGCACAAAGAAATACTTTGTCTGTCCTCTGCCTCTCACATATATATGTGGATTTGCACAGTTGTACCTATGCAACCTTTCAGATAGATTGCTTGTTAATTTCATTTACCCGTTTCCTGTAAAGCAGAGGAGCAGCTTAGGCACTTCCTGATCCCTCAGTGCCGACACTTTCAGAAGCCTTTGTTACCATGAGCCACTCCTTCTTTCCTGAATCTACTTTGCATTTTACTTAGATCTCCAAGGTACAAGAGCCACACACTTAAGGGCATGGTGCCTCTCAGCAGTTGCTGGGTTAAAAACGGGGTTTTGTTCTGAACACCAGGACTGAGCAAAGGCCACTGTATCAACAATAATAACAATAACAACAATAATAACAATAATTTTTTATTATTATTATTATTATTATTATTATTATTATTATTATTATTATTATTTCTACCCCGCCCATCTGGCTGGGTTTCCCCCGCCACTCTGGGTGGCTTTCAACAGAACATTACAAATTTTCACACAATTCCCCCCCCCCCCTATTTACCCCAAGGTCTCTTTGACAGTCTCATTTTGAGTGGAGGGCACTAATTTGTGCCTGATATTGTTAGAACAATTAGGAGTCAGAAATCCTTGCAAATCGCCCAAACCTCTACAAGTAGAGCCTGATCTGCCGACGCCTATGGTATATCTTTGCAGTCAAGATTATGTGAGCGTTAATTCAGAATTACTTTAACAACAAGAGCAAAGAGGCATACACATACCGGTTAAGAACCCTGGAGCCTGCCATTCCAAGAGGAGGTAATGCATCAATGGGAGGTGCACAAAGAATCCTGGGAGCTGCAGCTTACCCCTCAGAGAGCTACGGTTCCCAGCACCTTCGACAAACTACAATTCCCAGGATTCCTTGGGTTTGGGTGGAAGTCAAGTGCCTTAAATCCTTCCAAACCCTTCTCTGACGCACTCCACCTACTTGGCAAACACAGAACTGGGTGCTGGAACGACGCTTACCCTCGGAGTGGTGCGACAGCGTGAGCAGGCTGACGCAGGAGGCACCAATGCCCGAACCGAAGACAGTGATGCGCAAGGGGTCGCCGCCAAAGAAGGCGATGTTTTCGCTGATCCAACGCAGAGCCTGGATCTGGTCCAGCAACCCATAGTTGCCCTTGGCAGCCTGGTCCCCGGTGCTCAGGAATCCTGCAGGCAAGAGGATAGTAGTAAAATGGGCAGCACTGGCCCCAAGGCAATTCTCGCCTGCCCTCGTCCCTCATGCTACGCACTACAAAGGGCAAAGGCCACTGCCATGGGTCCCAGTTTCTCAGCTGCGACTGACCCCTTCCCTCCATCCCCTCTCAATATTGCGGAGATCCCCCACACCGTGCATTTGAAGCACACCTCCTCACCCTGGCCCAAAGAATCTTGGGGACTTGTCATTTACCCCCCCCCCCCCCAGAACTGCCATTCTCAGCATGCGTAACAAACTGTAGAGTTACTGGGATTCCTTTGGGTGGTGGAGGAGTTAATGTGCTTTAAATGTACGGTGCATACACAGCCAAGAAGAACAAATGGGCGCAGTCTGCTCTGCATGCGGCTGTGGCTCTTTTGGTATCTGCCTGTGGCGTACGACCATTTTGGAGGGCTTGCCTCAGGAACGAACCTCCGTATTTTGGGAGAACTGATGGTTCGTGTTTGTGTGGGTGTTGGATCAAAACAAGTCAGCCTCTGTGAGAGGGGGCAGCTAGCAGCAGGGAAACAAGACCCTTGTCTGGGGTCAAGACTTGTCCTCTATTCCCTCACAGCTGACCCAGGCCCTCTCTGCCATCTTGGGCCTGCTGAGGGAATCCAAGGCCTCCAGGCCTTAACTAGGTCAGAGCCTTTCCGTACTTTGGCGCACTGAACAAAGCAGCTAGCCTGTTGGGGGAATTTTTAATCTGGTTCCTTTTGGATGCCCTTTCCCCCTTTTTTGGGGGAAAAATTGATATATTTCATAGACATACTTTCCTGCAGGCCGCTTTTGGGCAACATTTAGAAAAGTAGAAAAGCAGCTCTTGAACACTAGTGAGTAAAGTGGGATGTTTTACTTTATATATATATATATATATATATATATATATATATATATATATATATATATATATATATATATATGCTTTCGTAGATTTTCACGGGTACAGGAATGCAGGTTTTGGTGTCTTCGGGTGTCTTCCCGTGTAAGAGTCGGGGTGTCTGGGCGACGTTTCGACGAGGTCTCACTCGTCATCTTCAGGCTGGTGCTTTCGGCTTCTTGTTACTTTCTTGTTCCAGTAACAAGAAGCCGAAAGCACCAGCCTGAAGATGACGAGTGAGACCTCGTCGAAACGTCGCCCAGACACCCCGACTCTTACACGGGAAGACACCCGAAGACACCAAAACCTGCATATATATATATATATATATATACATGTAATATATACAAACACACCCACACCCCAATGAATCATAATGAGCTAGGTGGGGTTTGTTCTTCTCCCCTGATTTTATGGTGGACATTTCCTTTGGTTTCTGGCCCAGGCCTTTCCTCCCCATGTAGTTATGAATGCTGTGTGATACTTGTTTTTATTTATTTATTGTATGTGATATATATCTTAAGAGCAAATGTCTCTAACAAACATTAATTTGCTAGGGATGCAAAATGCACAAGTTGACTCTAGTGCTCCTGCTTAGAAGGGCTGGCAACTTACTAAAATCTTCTTTTAAAGTAGCAAATGTATCTTATTTCCAGACAGTGCTCCAGATTACCACACAGGCACCCACAAAATCAGAGATGCAGTTGCCATGAACAGTGGCCACGGTCCCTCTGCCTTCCGGTGCAGAAGAAACAGGTCCTCGGGCAGGGACTTGTTAGGGAGGGTGGCTTGTTTGCTTTTTTGTAGGGCAGACAGTGAGCAAGACTCCCTTCGGGAAAAGGGAAGGCCCATATTCAGAATGCAAAGGAACGTGGAAGCCGCCTCAGGTCCCCCAAAAGGTCTAGCAATGTTGCCCCTTTAGCGATCAGCCATTGCCAGTCCATTTCCAGAGGAGTCTTGGCTGCACCCCAGCGATGGGGACACAGAATACTCCCTCTGGTGCAGCTCATTAGCGGCGCTTGCCAGGCCCCGCAGGAGGGAGGAGGTGAGTAAACACGTTTATTCAATATTTAACCGCAGATCAATATTTGCTCTGTGCTGTGTCAGGATGTGTAAATGAGAAAGAATTCCCAAGCAAGGGACCTAACGCCCTTCTGCACAGCCGGCGGCCACTGCCACAGCTTCTAGCTTGGAGAGAAATGGGGGGTCTGTGCTGGAGACACGTTGCCCATGGAAAAATGCCCCCACGCCAGCTAGACAGCAGGTATGGGGCAGGGGACTTTCCTCCACCACACCTTCTCAACATGCCTTTGGCATGTAGGTGGAGCAGTTGGGCAGGGGTGGAAGAAGGCAAGAGGGTCCCCTGCCAAGGAAACATCATTGGGGCAATGTCTGCGCCCCTCAAACATTTGGAATAAACACCTGGTCAGACATGCCCTTCCCACCCTTCACAGATATGTACACTGCCAGGAGGTGATGGTGTATTTATTAGTATCGAGGTTGCAAAATGCTCTGGCTGCTAGAAAATTAAGAGCGAGACATTAGAAACAAACCAACCTAGAAGGGCGGGTGGGATGTTCTTTTGCTCCATCATGCACTAATTTATATGATGTCCCTTTTGTTCTGGAGAGGAAGTCTTATTTTAATTCCCCCCCCCTTCTTTTCCTTATGCATATCATCTGATGGAATGTTCCTGGTGCAATGTGTTAAAATTGACCATATTTCTGTGGGTATCGGACTGCAATAGAGCTAAGGCTCTAAGCGATAAAAGGTTCAGTTCAATTCGCCAGGCCAGGTCCTGGGGTGGTGGGGGTCAGCATGAAGCATAGCATTTGGGGGGAAGGGGTGGCTACTGAGAAGAAGGCGGGTTTTAACAGTCTTGCTTGTATACAGGCACCAGCTCCATGCAGAGCAGAACAGGACACTCCCTTCCTCATCCTTGCAAAGTTTGCTCCCAACATGGAAAGGAGCCTACGAGGATGTGATGGAGATAGGCAAGGACAACTTGCTGAATGGCTGCGGTTGTGGCCATCCACCAATGTGGCTCTCACGTGTCAAGAGAAGCCACAAGGAAACCAGCATGCCTTTGGCCCAGCAGGGAAGTTGGGTCACCCAGATTCTGACCCACTCTGGTCTTGAAGGCACAGGTCGAAGCATCTCTGCCCATCTAGATGCTCATGGCCTACTGCAGCACCTCTTTCCCCCCTGCCCCCCCACAGCACCTCTGCCCCCCTGTGAAGTGGGCCCATTGGATCCATACCCAGCACTCCCACACGGTAGTTGAGGGTGATGACGATGACATTGCCGTAGCTGGCCAGCACGCTGCCGTCAATCATGTTGCCTGTGCCTTCCATGTATGAGCCGCCATGGATGTACACCATCACCGGCTTGGCCCCACTGTCTCGGATGTCTGCAAGGGGGAGAAGCTAGAGACAGGAGTCCGACAGAACCACCTCCTCACCTCCAGCCTCATTGAGCCAATGGGGGGGGGGCATCTCCTGGCACAGGGGTGTGGGGAAAGAGGCCCAGCCCACCCACCTGTATCCAGAGAGACCCCGGGCTGATGCTCAGACCAATGACTTTTCCAGCAAGGCAGCCAGCATGAGGGAACCCTGAGGACTTGGCAGGACGCACAGCTCGGTTGAGTCTCAAAATGCTGCACTTCCAAAGCCAGACCCAGGATGGAATAGGGCCAGGGGTGGCCGGCGCAGGACCAGCGTTCCACCTTGTGAATAAACCATTGTGGTTTGCGTTGCCTCCCCTGGGAGGGGGCATGGGGAGCCAGGAAGGGAAATGGGCAGCCCGCTCCCTCCCCCCAGATTTGTGTGATAAGAGGGTGATTTGAAAGGTGGGATGATTGGGGCCAATAAGGTCTCAGGGCCAGAGGGAGAGGACAGAAAGCAAACACAGCCTCTTCGCTCTGCCAGGGAACCAGCCCTTTCCACAGATGCTGCCAGAAAGGGCTTGCACCAGAGTGATCCCACCTTGCTCAGCCTCCATTTGCGCCTCTCTCTCTCTCTCTCTCTCTCTCTCTCTCTCTCTCTCGGTGTGGGTGTTGCTCCTTAAAGACAACACATCCATCACAAGCAAGCTTTGTACTGGGAAGAGGCTTCGGAACGCCTCCTCCCAAAGAACCCACCCATTCTGCTCTCATGGCCCCATTGCATCCACAACAGCTGTGCCTGACCCAGCTTCACGGAGCTGGACTCTACACCTGCCAAGGTGACCCACGGGCACCAGACCCCTCACTCCAACATGCACAGATCAAAGCGTCCTAACAGGAAGGCCTACATTGCGCGGGGTACACCAGGCATGGACAGAAGGGGTGGGGGGAGCTTTCTTTGAAATCCAATTGAGAGGCGATGCAATTGACTGAAGGAAGCCCTGTTCTCAGTAGCCACCTGTCCCCCCAAATAACAGCTCAGCGAGGACCCTTGTGGTTCTACCCAGGTGCTTATTGCTGACGTTCTCAGAACAGCCACGAGGGAGGGGAGAGCAGCACAGGGACTCAGAAAGAAGTGCACTGCCTAATTTAGTCTTTGTATGGTAGAGGTCCCTGCATACAACTTTGGCCCAAACGGACTGGGCAGGTGGGGTGGGGGGCCTTGCAGCCAAAGCAGGTCAAGTCCAGAAGCAGAAAGGTAGCAAACAAGACAAAAAGGACAAAGCGTCAGCATTGCTCCTGAAGGGTCCAGACCTCCGGAAGCTTCCAACACTCCATCCGGGGACTCATCATCAAATCCTGCCCCAAAAACCCAAACCGAGGCCTGAAGGTTGAGGTTGAGGGCTGGTCCTGGAGCAGCATCCTTGAGAATCCGCTAGGAAGATGGTGAGAATGTAGGAAACAGCCTTATCCTGAGCCAGGCCACTGGTCCACCCTGACTGGCAGCAGCTCTCAGGTTTCAGGCAAGGGTTTCTCCCAGACCCACCATGAGATGGTAAGGATTGAACCCTGGACCTTCTCCAGGCAAAGAGGACGCTGTGCCACCAAGCAACTGACCTCCAGCAGGAATTCACAACAAGCTCAAATGGAAGCTGCTGGCCTTCTGAGCTCTGAAACAAGTTCAGGTTATGGAGTCCTCCATTGCAGCAGAGAGGGAAGGGGAAGAAAGAAGAGCGTTGGCTCCTGGAATGGCTCTCCAAGTCTGTTTGTTTTTCACAGAAGTTACCCACCATCATGGATGGCGAAGTTGCTCCATGGGGTTGGTGAAATGACTTATCACAGTGGTGTTTCATGAAGAACTCAGAATTTTGACCCCCTGCTGGGAAAAAAGGCAAGTCTGATAATCAGCTTCCAACATGGGTACAGCTGGGTGGAGGTCGAGTTCATCAGTCTGAAGTGAAGCTACAGGTCCTTGTCAACAGTGGGCATGATCTCAATGCCCGCCCGCCCACCCACTTGCCTCCAATATATCATTGCAACACCTCCAAAACCTTCCATGATGCAGAATGCTGTTCATGCCTGGTTTCCATTCTGCTGGTGTCTGGAGGTTACAGACACAGTCTTATGGTGGCTTCGCAGCCTCCAGCTGATGCCTCAGTGCCCTGATAAGGGTGGTGGAAACAGTTGGGAAGTTACCACCTAGAAGGAAACACATAATGCTCCCCAAAGCATCATGAATCCATACGGGGGGAAAGCCGGGAGAGGCATCTGGAAAATGGTTGAACGTCTCTTGACATTTTCAGCGTACCCAAAGAGTGAACCAATACAATGGGGCTTACAGTGTGTCCCCAGTGTGGTAGCTGTTTTGTAAAATTTGGTGCCCATCAAGGAAGACAAGCTTATCCCTTGATTGATTATGGATCAGGAGTGGTGAGTGGTAGGCATGAGTTACCATGTGCTCTTTCAAAGGACTACACCACAAGGTATGCAATGGTATCCAACTTGAGCCTTCCAGATGCTGTGGACTTAAATTCCCACCAGTCCCAACCAGCAGAGCCAATGACCAGGCATAACACCTGGAGGGCACCACCCTGGCTACAGTCTCCCAGACTGGCAACCATTCTGTGGTTATTGCACGGCACCTGGGGAAATGTCAGATGGCTACTTGCGACTGTTGGTTCCAGGTTTAGTAGCTTCGGCTGTTGAAAGGTGGCTGCACACGCACACAATTAATTCATGAGTGAGTTCTTCATTGCAATGAATCTGCCAGTGCCCCAAAGAGGTGCACATCTTGCAATTCAGGAGGGGGGCCTGGGATGGCCTGCTGCAGTCTCTGGCTTCTCCATCATCCACTGCAGCTACCTGCCCTAAATATAGCCACTGCCTAAGGACAGCTTCATCCTCCACACCTGGGTGTTGGTGTGAGCATTCCATCTGCTGCAGAGTGATTTGACCTGGACCTTGGGCACATGAAGGTCTGTCCCCATCCCCCCCCCCAGATTCTGCATCTCCTGATCGCTTTGTCTGCCCTCTTGGCAACGGGATGGTGCGTCCTCAGGATGCCTGCCTGGGTGCAAAAAAGAACAAGTCTCTTCAGCAATTTTTTGGCAACAGTCAGGTGACAATGTCCTCCTGCCCCTGGCAGATGCACAGCCCCTTCTGACCAACATGAGAGAGGCTGTTTGCGCCAGAGGGGCTCAATCCTGTTCCCCACCCCTCCAGGTATAGTTGCTTTGGGAAAATATGCTGGCAGGCACAGCTGAGTGGAAGGCTACTCTCCCTCCTGGGGGTGGGGGGCAGGTGTCAAGTGTGAGAGAGAGAAACAGAGAGAAAGAGCAGTGAGAGACATGCATTGCTGGTTGCAGGGTGCACAGAGGTTCTTCAGACCTGAGCCTTCTCCTGCGACCACAATACATGCTCCCTGCAACAAGCCAGCAGGCAGCAGGCCTTTGGGAGACCAGACCTGCTGAGCAGGAAATCCAAAGGGGACACCTTTTTGTCCAAACAGGAGATTGGCGACAGCTGGTATGTAACATTTATCCCAGCTCACCATGTGAGACAAGGTGGGGTTGGGGATGGGGGCAGTGAGCAGGTTCCCATAAGCAATCACACGCCCAGAGCTGGGTGCCCCTTCCATCTCCCTCCTTCACTGCCCCCTGCCTGCCCACCTCCCTGGAAGAGGCCGAGGCTCAGAGAGCATCACCACCATGCCCCTCCCATGCAGCTGCTCAGCACAAGGAGACAGAAAGACACACACACAAAAAGAAAAAACCAGCGGGGACTTCCTGGGATGGCAGCAAATGAGGAGCGCGCATGAAAAGGAAAGCGTGAGAAAGAGAGAAAGAGAGCAGGTTCATGCATCCACAGCCACCTGGCGCGCACACAAATACCTTCGTCTTCATCCCCGTCATTATCCGCTAAGTCCTCGCCCTGTTTCTTAGCACTGGAGCCGCCTGGGGGGGACCAAACATGAAGGAGACAGAACAAAAAAAAAAAGGGGGGGGAGAAAATGAAGAGGAGGGTGGGGGGAAGGGAAGAAAAACAAAAAAGGAAGAAAAAGAGAAACAAAAGAAAAAAAGAAACAAAAAGAGAATTCAAAAATAGCATGATTGCAGAGAAGGTGGCACGTTACCTGGGTAGCGCTTGGGCTCCACACTAAAAAGCATCTTTTTGCCCCCCACTCTCTCTGACCTCCAAAAGCAGCACTGGGGGGGGGGAGGCAGGGACTGTCCGGAGCATTTTCCCTTCCATTTCCAGGTGAGGCAAGAGGCTACTCACAACAAGGGGAGAAGGGCAAGCAGGGACACCTCCTTCAGGGTGCTCACTTGCCTGCCCTCTTCCAGGCAGGGGATTCTGGAAGTCAGGCCCGAGGAAGGCATGGGAAGAGAGGGGTTGATAGAACCCATGGGGACCCTCCACACTGCGGCTTCAGGTCAGGTGCCCGCCTGTTCCCTTCCTTATCCCATGGGGGGCGGGGATGACTCCAGGACTGATGCCCGAGTTTTGGGAGGTACCAGTTCCCTTGGAAAAGTCAACAACCCTCAAGAGACCAGAGAAGAAGTTGTGGGGGAAGGAGAGAGAACTGCCACAGCTGCCTTTGCCTGGGAAGGCAGCAGTGTTGGGTGCATTTATGGGCAGCAGCATACGTGATCAGTGTATGCCTTGTGATCAGACTCAAGTCACCGGTTGCTTGCACATGGGTGCCAGTGAACAAGAAGGCCCTCACTTGCCCATTGCCAACCACGCTGTACATGCACAATTCCAGTGTGTGTTCATGGGAGGGAAGGAGGGAGGGGAGGAAGAGGTGTGTGCGTGCACATTGGTGTGAGCATGCTCACATGCATGTGGCAGAGGCTGGTGGGGCAGTGGGAAGTCCTAGCAAGGGACAGAGAGGAGCACCCCATCTTCCCCAGGTTCCTGGGGATAAGAGGCTGTGTCCATCTCATCTGGCCAACAACTTGGTTGCTCATGGCAGTAGAGCCTTCTATGAACATATGAAGCTTCCTTGGAGTGTTGATGCACCAAGCCCAATATACCACCTTCTCAGACTGGCAGCAGCTCTCCAGGGTATCAGGCACAGAGAGGGCGGGGGGGGGGGGCTTTCCTGTCTACTTGTTTGATCTTTTCTACTGCAGTTGCCAAAGACTGGGACTTTCTGCATGCAATGCATAGATACAATATTCGCCACAGGGAGGGCTCATTTAACTTTCCATCACTTTGCGGGGTGGTGTTGTGGAGGAGGCAGGCAGATTGCTACTTTAGGAGAACTGCGGAAAGGTAGTTCAGCAAGTTACTTCTTCTGGCAAATCACAGGATGGCTCCTAGCAAGTTCACACGCATGGCACCACGGACGCCTTTTATTCTCTAATGCCTGAGCATTCTTCATGCGCTCCAGAAAGCATAAATGAGCCACTTGCTGAATCATAGAATCATAGAATCATAGAGTTGGAAGAGACCACAAGGGCCATCGAGTCCAACCCCCTGCCAAGCAGGAAACACCATCAGAGCACTCCTGACATATGGTTGTCAAGCCTCTGCTTAAAGACCTCCAAAGTAGGAGACTCCACCACACTCCTTGGCAGCAAATTCCACTGTCGAACAGCTCTCACTGTCAGGAAGTTCTTCCTAATGTTTAGGTGGAATCTTCTTTCTTGTAGTTTGGATCCATTGCTCCGTGTCCGCTTCTCCGGAGCAGCAGAAAACAACCTTTCTCCCTCAAAGACATGTGTTCTAGTATGAGTAGCCCTTTCATCTTTTTAAAAAAAATTCCCTTATTTTTCACTTCCCTTGTGAATGCACACTCCGGAAAGCCACCTAGCACAGACTACCTTTCTAGTTTCCCTTGTCTGAGGCCAGCTTGGTTTTCCAAATGTAGACAGCCAAGGGCTCTTTGCCTTGCAGGCCCATCACTGGCATGGCTGTCAGGAGACAGCTGGGAACAGAAACTTGGCTGTGTTCATCTTAAAAGTTATTGCTTGCTGGAAAACGAGGAAGCCAAAGGATATGCAGAGAGGGAGCCATGGGCTCATGGAGCAGCCACAAGCAAAGACAAGCCAGCATATTTTTACCCAGAAGAACTAGGTTATCAGTTCAGCTTGCAGGACCCATTATGCTGCTCCCCATCACTGCCTCTGGAAGACAGAAAACCCTGACCTTAACCACCCACACAAGAGCACAGACTAACAGCCCCAGCCACCTAGCCCTATATCACAGAAGCAATGAGTGACTTTTGTCAATTTGTTTTTCCAAGTTTTCATTTTTGCAATGTTCAGTGCATTGGTATTTCCACATCAGTTTGCAAAAATATTTGGGGGGAAAGTCCTCATTTATCCTAATGTAAAGATTTTGCAAGCAGTTCCCCCAATGCAACACATTTCTGCATGTTATTTCCAGAAATATATGCATTTTAATGCAGATTTGCCCTTAGTTTCTGCTTCCTTGTGCACTTTTCTTTTGGCTGGAGAACTACATTTCAATATTTGGGAAAGCACAAACTTTGGAGGACAGCAGTGCTTTGGTTTGCATAGCGTCTTGGGAAGTATGAAGTACACAGGTTTGCTTTACAATGTGAACCAAACTGAATTTATCCCCTCCATTTCTACTCTGCACAGGTGTCACTGTGACTGAGCCACAATTCCCTGGTCAGAGGGGATCATCTGCCTACACACTTTGCAGCAAACCATTCTGATTTTCCAGGCTGCAGGCAAGCTAGTGGCAGAAAAAAAGGGCTACAGTTAAACTAGTGGCCCTGAGCACCACCATCTCTCTCTGGTCTGCTGCAACACAAATGGGCTCCCAATGCCCACCCCCATCCCGGCCAAAGCCGTTGGCAACCTGAAATACATGCACCACCGCGCAAGGGAATCTGTGTAGAAAAGCGTGAGGCAGGGAGGTAAGAAAGACCCTGCAACGCTGGGGGGCAGAAGATAGGCTGGGGCCAGAACAAAGCCTTGCCTGGACTGAACAAAGCTCCCCTGTCTGCAGCCGCAGTTCAGATTCCAGGCCTGCTCTGTTGCCATGGAAACCAAGGCAGAAAGAGACTGCATTTCCCATCAAGGAGCACCAGAGTCCCTCCCGCCTTCCGCTCGCTCCTATAGGGACCTCTATCCTGCCGGGTCTGGGCACAACATCTACCCGTTTCCCCTCCTGTTGTCACCCCCCTCTCCCCTCAAAAGGAGCAGACTTTTGGAGACAAGAGGAATCCACGGGAGGTGGTAGCTCCTTGTTCCCGCCACCACTCCTCTCCCTGCATCCCCGCTTGCTGCACGCAGGACGTGGCAGCCTTTGGGGACCCCAGAAGGCCTAGACAATGCACTGCATCATTCCCAAGGCCCACTGCCAGCAACAGAAAGAGAAAAGCACACTCACGCACCCAGGGACCAGTCTATGCTGATGGGCTGGGGCTGCTGCTGCTGCTGCCACCACCACGGAGAGCCAGGCAGAGATGGGAGATGAAGCTTCAGCTGCACCAGGCAGAGGAGACAGGCATGCAGGGGTGAAGGAGGGTAGACAAAAACCAGGGGCCTTGGCAAAAACTTCCCATGGCATCTTCAGCAACAAAGCGTGGCCCAGAGAAGCAGCCCTTTTTTTTGCAAATGCAGTCAAGAGTTGTAAAGGACATGCCTCCCTATTGTGCTCCAGACTAGGGCCTCAGGAATGGCTCATTACCCCACTGCCCTGAACTCCCTCTGTGTGTGCAGGTGCATGTTTGCAGCAGAGGGTACTCACCCTCCTATGTACTTGCCAGCCCAGTCCTGAAAGAGGGCGGGGGGGGGGGAATGGTGCCACCCGACAGCCCTGGGCATCTCATTCCCTTCATTGGCTAGGTGAGTTCCTTTCTCTGAAGTGGAGAATGCAGCCTCCCTCCCCCACAGCCAGAGAGGGTGGGTGATCCCAGTCATTAGAACATAACAGATCTCTCTACTTACAATCAGAATCAGAAGCATGAGTGTTTGTGTTTGAATGGAAGTGTGAAAGGCTATATTACTTGAAATGACCATCTTGGTTCCTTTGTTTGTGAATGGTGCACAATGGTGAGGCCCTCAACTTGAAATCTCACCACACAGGAGCAAAAATTAAGCAATTCATTGAAATGGCACAGAATCAGGGTTCATTCCAGTTTGCAGACTGATACGCAAGACTTGCGTGTCTCTTAAATAATTTGAATGTTGTTGTTTCAAGCTAACTTTTACAGAGTAGCCAGGATGCAAGGACTAACAGCAAAGGACGCATGCAGCCCGCTTTAACCAAAGCCTTCTAAACAAGAGGCAAGAGAAATGCAAGATCTCATCTTGAAGAACAGTAAAGGCTGCTGCCAGTGGAATGAAGGGTTTAACACTTTCTCCCTGCATTGCAGTCCTGATCAAAAACACCCCTCCCACAAGCTGCTGTCCAGGGCCACATTATTCCTGTAAAACAGAGAAGGACATAGACTCCAAAGTGGCAGTCAAGGGACATGGCCTCATGGATAACATTTCCAGCTGCTAGCTTCAGTCAAGTTTCTGCCCTTCCAGCACCAAAACCTCCAATGCAATTCTACTTCAGCATTAGTCAACAGAAAAGTTAACATTTCTGCAGATGAGCAATCCCCATCTCTTTCTTTCATTGGACTTCCTCTCAACAGACCTATAATCACAGAACCAAAGAACTGTAGAGTTGGAAGGGGCCCCAAGGGTTATATCATCCAGCCCCCTGCAATGGAGGAATCAAAGAATCCCTGACAGATGGCCATCCAACCGCTGCTTAAAAACCTCTAAGAAAGGAGAGACCACTGGCTTCCAAGGGAGTGGGTGCAACTGTCAAACAGCTCTTACAAGCTAATTCCAGTGAGTCTTTGAGCAAATATGGGAATACTTGCCCAGCTTGAAACAGTGGACACACCAGCACAGGGGCACACTGGAAGCTGTACCAAAGGGCTGGCACACCTTTCTTCAATGGGGTCTCAGTATTCGTGGCTATGCCTCCAATTTCCCCAGATGCAGGTGACTTGGGAACCTGGCTGGGCCCATCTGAGATCAACCCCCCCCCCCGGAGAAATCAGTGGAGTATTTCCACTGACACAGCTGTACTTCAGTAAACTCAAGGATCCTGAAGGAGCCAAGTCTTGTTCTTCTGCAAAGTTTGTTTCCTAAGCTTGGCAAACTTTGAGGATAGTAACCTGCTCCCTCCTCCATCTTTTCCTTCAAATCTTGCCTTAAAACCCACCTTTTCTTCAAAGTCTTCAAGCACAATCTCCTTGTTCCCATCCTAGGCTGAGTACACAGATGCTCACATCCACAGTGTACATTTAAAGAACTCTTAAACAACTTTAACAGCCCTGGCTTCCCCCAAAGAATCCCAGGAACTGTGGTTTGTTGAAGGTACTGGGAACTGTGGCTCTGCAAGGGGTCTTTCAACAACTCTCGGCACCCTTAGAAAACTAGAGTTCTCAGGATTCTTTGTGGGAAGCCATAACTGTTTAAAGTGATATCAAAGTGCTTCAAATGTAACCCTGATATAATGTTATGTTCATTTCCCCACTTTAACCCATGCTCCCTTCCCCTGTTGCTCCTCCTTTGCTGAACATTACAACCACACCCTCCTTGGGGAAAGTGACCTGTTCTCCTATCCTTCGTGATACACCATGCAAGTTCATTGTGCTGCAACAAAAACGAAGTGCACTTACATGCAGTTTGGGGGACTTTGACAACCTCCCAAGTGGTTTCCCCCTCTTCCACCACCCCAAGTGCTTTAGGTCTCTTGCCATGCATAGAAGGATATGAGCAGAGGACATTTCCAGGGAACTTCATTAGCTGTGGGGCTTCCACATTGACACCCCAGGGACTCAGTTGAGGAATAATGGAAATACATCCTGACAATATTTTTACTGTCACTTTATCCATCTGAAAGCTGCCGCTCCACTGCTAAAGCTGGGCCAAATGCTTGCCAAGGAAGAAGGGAACAGGGTGTGCAGGCCATTCTGGGGCTTTGTGGATCTATGCCGATTTGGCAAGTGATTGGAAGACCAGAGATCACTCTGAGGGCCCGTGCTGGGAGCCCCTCCAGGCAGAGCTGGATCTCCCCTCCCTGCCAGCCAGCCTTTCCTTGCCTGCTTCTGCACACCTGGAGTTAACAGGCCCGGCCAAGGAGCTTCAGGAGGTGAGCCAGAGCTTTGAAGTGGCCATGACAATGTGCCAGCGCTGGCCCCTTGAGAAGCAGCCCTGGTGCCCAAAGAGATGCTGTCTGAATAGCCGGGGCTGGCGAAGCAAAGTGAGGAATGAGAGCAAAGGCAGCTTGCCTTGTAAAGTACCAGCTGAGGAAGAGAAGGCCAAGCTCACCGTGGCTCAGGTCAGGACCCCCTCTCAGAGGAGATGCACATGCTGCCTTACCCATCTCTGCCACAGCAGAAAGGAGGGGAGAGAAGGAGGAAACCCACCCACCCCCAAAGCGAGGCGTGTTGAGAGGAGGGTCTCTTGGGGGAGCGCGTGAAAGAGAGGAAAGGCAGGGAGGGGGTTGCGGCTGGGTGCCCAGGTGTGTTTGGCAGCACAGCCCACCAAAGAAACTGGGGGGGGGGGCAGCAGCTCTACACAGGATGCAATGCCAGGACAGAGATGGCACAGGGAACAAGGCAGTTCCTATGGCAACCAGAGCCAGTCACGTCCCCCTAGCCGCACACCCAACGTACAAAGCTCGGGGCCTGGGGGGGTGGAGGGGGACAATCTCCATTTTGTATGGTCAAATTCCAAGCAGACCCCTGCCCCCTCTCCGCTTTGCTGCTACGCTGCCCCTCCCCCCAAGCGTGACATCCCTGGTCTGCTGCTGGAGAAGCAGCAGCATGGTTTTTCCAGAGATGGATGCTGTTGGGTGTTTCTCACAGCTCTGCCAGTGGGGAGGGCAAAGGGAACCCCCATATCTGAAGGCCCCTCCCCTCCCCAGATGACAGGCAGCCCACACCTACAGGGCAGCTTTGCATCACTAGGAAGACCAGCCCTGATCAGAGTGGGAAGGGCAAATGGAGAGAGTGGGGTGTTCCAAGAGGGAGCCGCCTCCCTCCCAACAGAAGATGGATGGACAGAAAGACAGACAGATCCCCTCCCCTGTGAGCTCCAGAGGAGGGCCCTCCCCCTCCCTCCCAGAGAATGAGGAGGGGGGAACGCTGCTGTGGATGGGGCAGGCCAGGCGCCCCTCGCGCTCACTCCCTCTCTCTTGCCTCTCTCTGTGCCCCTCTTGCCAGCCCCGCCCCCCCGGCTCGCTACCTACCTCCTTTCCTACATATTTTCTTGTTGGGTTTTCGGGCGCATTCCTTGGAAATCCGTTTTACTGTAAAATGAATAAAAGACTACAAAATAACAGGAGGCTCCAGCGGACGGCGCAGGCATGCAATCCAGCCTCATTGTAACCCCACCAGTACCCCACCACCCACACCCTGTCCCCCCTCCACCCACAGCCTTTCCCTCCCCCCACCCTTGGGATTGACTGCAGGAAGAAGGAGAGGGGAAAATTCAGGGTGGGGGTTGCTGCTGCTCTGGGAGAAAAACTCTGGAGCCAAGAAAAAGTGAGCTGGGAGGGGGGGAAGAGGGGAGGGCACGCTAAGCAGGAAGCTGCCACCTCACCCATGGGGGGGGGAAAGGGGTCACTAGCCCTCCCCAGTGCTGCTCTGTACAGACAAAAGCCCCCCCCCGCCCTGCCTTCCCCAATGTCTCTATGGCTGGGCTTCCCCTCCCCTTGTGGTGAGGCTGAAAAAAGGTCCTTTCCATGCTGTGCTACTTACGGTTGGAAGAAGGAGAACCCCCTGGAAAGGAAGGGTTAAAGCAGAAGGGCACCCAGCCTCACCACAAAGGGCCAGGCCCCCTTGCACCCCCCCATGCAAGCCCTTGTCACTAACAGTGGCACCAGAGAGAGAGGGAAGTCCTGTAACTCAGCCTTGGTTTCTGGGGAGTTTCAGAAGCAATGCTGTCCCAGCAAGAAAGAGAAAGAGAGAAAGTAGGAAAGGGAAGAGAGGGAGAAAAAGAGAGACAGTCCCTACTCCCTGCCCTCTGCAGAATAACAGCACATGAAAAAGTGGGGGGGGGAGAGAAAGAGAACAGAAAGGAGGGTACCCCAAACCAAACTCAGGGCCGAACCTGGCCGAACCTGGCTGCCCGGGAACCAGCCACTCGCCATGAAGATCTGCAGTCAGCCAGAGAGTTTTCTTTGTTTTTGTTTTGTTGTTGTTGTTGCAACACAAGAGAGGAGGCCGTGATGAGGATGAGGATGCCATGGCAGGAGAGGGGCATGACGGGCAGAGGCACAGCACATATGAGACAGAGAGAAAGGAGTGTACGCGGGAGAGAGAGAGAGAGAGAGAGAGAGAGGGAACAGGGAGAAAAAATGTCAGCCAGGAGGAGGGCACAATGCAAGCAGCATGGGCAGAGAGAAGCATCTCCACAAACAGACAGACATGCGTTGGGTGGCCGGGGAGGGAGGAGCAGGAAGGGAAGGGGGCCAACGCTGGCATGCTGCAACCGCATGAGACCAACCACCGAGAAACAGAGAGCCGCCGCGTCTCCTGGAGGCAACCCCGCTGGGGACTCACCATCCTCAGTGGGGATGTAGATGTTGAGGTACAGGCAGTCCTCATTGGGGTCCTGGATGTAAGTGGCCACAATGTCCAGGTTCGAGGTGAACCAGATGGGCAGCATGATTTCGGGGACGGCTGTGTGGATGTTCTGCGGGCACACCGGGGAGAAGTGTGTGGCGTTGCGGATCCCCGACCAGGAGGGGGGTGGCTCGGGGGGCATGAACCGCTTCTCCCCGATGGGGGGCGCTGCGTAGGGGACCCCCAGGTACTGGTCCACGGGCCCCAGGATCTCGCTGGGCAAGGGCACCCGCACGCCCCGCAGCTTCCCATAGTGCGTGTTGACGGTGGGAGAGTACGCCTGGCTCTCCATCTGCACCACAGCCGAGGCGAAGCTGAGGATCCACAGCGCCAGGCGGGCCTCCCAGCCGGTGGCAACTTCGGTCACTTGCAGAAAGGGGGAAAGGAGCGGTGGGCCTCGGAGGAGTGACCACCACATGGTCTGGGGAGGGTAGCACTGGAAGCCAGGCCTCAAGCAGATTCTTGGGGCTCACAGAACCCCCATGGCAGAGAGGGAAGGTTTTCTGAGAGGGGGTGGGGGGTGTGTCGTCCAGAAGCAAGGCAGAGCAAGGCAGGTGGCAGCCAGTGGGTTCGTCTTCAGAGTCCTCGGTGTGCCCACGACGACCTCTCCCTTTTGGCAGGTGCTGCAGCTCCTCCGGTGCTGATGGTTCTGCGAGGAGGAAGAAAAGGACACACAGGAGTTCAATAGCCATGGCCTCGTTGGGGCTGACACCAGGCACTAAACATGCGCTATATTCCAGCATATTTATAGAACTTGCTTTGAAGTCGTGTGGCAGCTCAAATACAATGCAGATATTAACTGTTAGGGGAAAATAAGTAAAACAGGGTAAGCTGCTATGTGAATGCAGCCTAAGATGCACTCTTGCTGATTATATCCCCAATCATTATACACTGCAGCGATGTCAACCTATCAGGAGGTCCATGCGCTACAATGAAATAATTGGGACTTTAGCCTGGTGGCACCTAACATTTGGATCTCCCGGCTGCTTCGTATCAGACAGGCACCAGGCCCCCTCGACTGTCTTTTTTGCACCCTACTGAAGGCTTTCCTTTTTTCAACAAGCCTTTTAAGTGGAGGCCCGTATCCTAGTCTGCAACCGCATTGGACTTTAAATGGCTTGTGTTTTTATCGTTGATGTTTTTATTGATGCTTCTATAATTTTTTTTAAATTGTTAATCGCTTTATAGAATCATAAGAGTTGGAAGGGACCCCCGAGGGTCTGCACCAACCTCCTGCAATGCAGGGATCTTAGCTAGATCATACATGACAGGTGGCCGGCCAATGTCTGCTTTGTGATAAACGAAATGGAACAAGATAAATAAGTAACGATAATTTATAGGTTCCAGGTTGGGTGGTGAGCAACCTTTCAGAGAAACAAACGCTGCATGCCCCCCAAGGAGTATGCCCCCAGTTCCCTCCACCTCTGAGTGGAAAGGGCAGGGCAATTCTGCTCAGAGCAGCAGAGGTGTAGTCCAAACAGGTTGGCCTGGTCAAGCAGAACAACCCCTGCAATGGCCGGAGACCACACTACTGCTTTGCCAGCCCAACCTGCCCAGGTGCCTTGAAAAGGGCTGGTCGGACCTATATAACTGTTGCCCCAGGCTTGGATCCTTCATCTGAGCAATGTAGGTATGAGAGGAGGTGCTGAGCCAGGGATAGGGAGCCTTCCTTTGGGGCTTCAAGGGAACAATCAGGAGGTTAAATGTGCTCCTGGTTGTTTCTTTGCTGGTCTATGGTGCACTCCAACCCACATATCAGCTGAAGGGTTATGGGAAGTCACAGAAGTGCAAGGGAAGCTGCTTCTCCTCCCAGGATTGCTCCTTGAATTTCCAAGAGGTTCAGGTATTGCTGTGCTTTCAAGCCTGATGGCCAGGACTACAAAGTGCAGTGTGAGCCTGTTTTGAAAGCATTTTGTAAATAGTCCACTAATAGATCATTCCACATTCTGGCCCTAGCTAGTGGGAGAGACGGATTAGAATAAAAAAAGTAGAAGAGAGGCTTCAGGGTCCAAAAGATCGCATTTTTAAGGTGAAAACGGAAGCATATAAGCAAAAGAGTAAGGGTATAGCGACAAAGCATCAAGGTAACAAATGAGTTAAGCAGCTGATTATGTGCAACAGCAGGGCAAAGATGTGAAGGCAGTTCCTCCTCAAAGTGTCCTAACAAATCCCAGGCTTGCAGGTAAATCGACCCAATAAGCTACAGAAACATATATGCAGGTGGAAAGTCAACGGGGGCGTGGGAGCTATTTTGCACAGAATGTCACATGTACAGTGACCTGTCCGCTGAACAGAAGTTGTGTGTGTGTGTGCTCAGTGCAATGAGCTTCTAGTCTTCAGGGAATAAGATTGTTCCTCCTGAGGCCACCAAGGGTGGCCAACCTGGAGAAGCTGAGAGAGGCAGAGAGGCTGTTGGGTGAGGCCTCTAGGGTTGTGATGGCTTGTGTTCGGCTCCCACAGTATGACAACTTCCTTGCTGCCATGGAGAACAAGTGTCTTGGTGAAGGAGAGCATCAACTGAGGTGAAGAAGTTATTATTCCTTAGCAGGGACTCATTCTTTGGGGAGGGGGAGCAAGTCGTTAGCCTCTCATGCCAAGGGTTCTCCTCCAGAGGCTGGAGCTTTCCTAGTAATGGAAGGAGCCCACCATTAGGTACACAGATAGCCTGTGTTTGTGATGGGTGTGCAGATTGCAACCTAACAGGCCTGCCCTAGTTGTAGATGTCATAGGTAATCTAAACAGCCTGGTGGATAGTGCTCAGGAGTAGTGTGTGGTCATGGTCCATGTTAGGGAGTTGGGGAAATGTTAGTTGTGCTGTCCAGGAAGCAAAGTATACACTAGTGGCCAAAATTGTGGAAACCTTTTGGGGAAAGTGTATTTCTGAGGTTTGATGGCTCACCAACACCACTTTTTTGGAGTGATACCAAAAAATTATATATCAGTGGAAAGATATTTAATGAAGAATGTAATGCAGCAAGGTTTGTTCAATTTTCTGTATCCTATCAAAAGTTATAGCCAAATAACCAGAAAAGGGAGGCACAACTTGCTTAGGTTGATATGCAGTAGCTTTCCTTCATTTGAATGTAACCAATGAGCAGGAATGTTTAGAGAGCCAATCAGGTGTTATGAGCCATCAAACCTTGGAAATACATTTTCCCCAAAAGGTTTCCACAATTTTGGCCACTAGAGGAGGCTGCTAGGTAGGAGGTTGGTAGCCAGAACCTTCAGGGTAGCTTTCTCAGAGTGCTTCAGGTGTTCACATGCAGAACCAGCTAGACAGGCACAGAGATGCAGTCTCAAAGCATGGATGAGGTGGTGGCATCTGGGGGAGAGGTTAGTATTGGTTAAGTTACTGGGCAATGTGTTCAGATGAATGGGCCTGTGCAAAAAAGATGGGCTCCACTTGAACCAGGACAGAGCCAGGCTGCTGTACTTAAAACCAATAGATTTTAAACTGATTGCGGAGGGAGGTTTGGAACAAATTATCCTCACCCACCCCCAGAATGAACGTGAAAGGGTTGTGGTGGTTTTGATGCACCAGGGGCACCTGGAGGTACGGTCCGCAAACAAGAGGTAGTGATGGCCACCAAATCGGATAGCTTTAAAACAAGATCAGATAAGTCCATGGAGAAGAAAGCTACCAGTGGCTGTTTGCCACAACAGCTATATGTTTTCCCTCTACCATCATAGGTGGTATGCCTCTGAATACCAGTTGCTAGGATCCCAAGTGAGGAGAGTGCTGCTGTGCTCTGGTCCTGCTTGAAACCACTATATCAGAATCTCTGCTAGAACAGAGTCAAGGAAACTATTAGAGGTAAGAAGACTTCCTTCAGAGAATGGACATCTTGCCCAAGAGAGAACAAAAGGAATGTGGAATTTGGCAAAAAGAAATGGAGACAGACAATAAGGGGTGCAAAGAAAGATTTCAAGGAGCATATAAAGACTTACAACATAAAAATTATTTAGACACATTAGTAGCAGGAGACCAGTTAGAGAGGTGGTTGGACCTTCGGATGACACCGGAGTGAAAAGAGTGCTCAAGAAGGAAAAGGAGATTTTAGAAAAGCTGAATGAACTCTTTGCATCTGTCTCCACAGTGTAAAATGCACCCTTATTGACAAATTTAAAATTGACAAATCACTGGGTCCACATGGCATTCATGCAAGAGTTATTTAAGAATTCAGATGTGAATTTGCTGAGCTTCTAACAAAACTTTATAACTTGTCTTTAAGATCAGCTTCCGCACCTGAGAGAAGTAGCCAATTTAGCATCTGCTCTGGGAAACTGGAGGTATGCATTATTAACGATAGAATCATAAAAAACATAGAAGATCCACTGCACTGAAGCAGACCACTCTCACTAACCTTTTAGAGTTCTTTGATAGCTTCAATAAGCGCATAGAGGTGATCCAGTCAACACTGTGTCCTCAGACTTTCAAAAAGCTTTCGATACACTACCTCACCTAAGACTCCTGAGTAAGCTTAGCAGTCATGGGATAAGAGGAGAAGTCCTCTTATGGATCAGTAACTACTTAAGCAAAATGAAGCACAGAGCAGGAATAAATGGTCATTTCTCCTAATGGAGGGATGTAGAATGCCAAGTCCCATAAGGATCAATACTGGGACCTGTGTTTTTTAACTTCTTCGTAAATGATCCAGGATTGGGGGTGAGCTATAAGGTGGCATATGTGCTGATGATACCAAATTGTTCAAAGAGGTGGGGTTTTTTGTTTTGTTTCTTGTTTTAACAAAGGGATTGTAAGGAGCTCCAAAATGACCTCTCCAAACTGTGTTGGCAGCAATATGGGAAATGCAGTTCCATGTAAACAAGGGTAAAATGGTGCACAATGGGGCAATACCTCCCCCCCAAGTTTGAACATAGAGGTGTACCTCCGCTTACATATCCCTCTGGATACGTAAACTTCGGGATGCGAACACGGCAAACCCAGAAGTATTTTTCCGGGTTTTGCCCTGTGCGCATGAGCAGAAGTGCTCTACACGCCTCACGCATGCATAGAAGCGCTAAATGACGCCACACGCATGCGCAGAAGCGGTCCTCTGGTTGCAAATTCCTCAGGATGCAGCCAGACCTCCAGAACGGATCCTGTTTGCAACCGGAGGTACCACTGTACTCTACTCAGGTGCACCAACTCCTATGGGTGGAGGGGTCTTTGACCCCTCAATATTTACTGGCAGGGGGCCAGCCCTCCTCAATGTTGAGGGGGCAGAGGACAACAAATGCAGTGCGGTTCAGTGGCTGACTCGTCCTGAGCACAAGAGAGGAAGCCCTGCCACACTGGGCTCTGCACTGGGACTCCTCCCAATGTCATGTGTGCATGACATCATGCACATGCGACACAAGTCAGCCTCCCAATCTTGGGCATGATGCAAACGCTATCTGAACTGGTGGTAAATAAGCAAGAACTGGGGTGACCTTAAAGTCACAGTGGACAGCTTAGTAAATATGTTGACCCAGTGTGTGGCACTTACTTAAAAGAAATAGCATGTTTGGGATTATTAGGAAAGAGATTGAAAATAAGCTGCCGCACTTCTTGTAACTGCTTTTCTGGTTCCCGTCCAAACCGATTTGCTTAAAGGTACATCAGAACTCTCTGTGTTCCTTGCTCCCCATTGTTACCTGGCTGCATGTTAAAGCCTTTGAAGAGCTCTGTCGTTAAACCAATGTCTATTTGTTTAATAAACATGCCACTTTTCACAGAGCTCACTTCTGAGTAGAAAGGTTTAGAATTACCCTGTAAGATTCTTTTAAAAAAGATTCTCAGTTCCTCAATGAAGGCATGAGGAACAGTAGTATTAACACTCCACTCAAATTTCATTAAAAAAATCTCCACCTTTCCCTCTCCATCATTATCTGGCTGCATGCTTAAGGCTTTGAATAGTTCTTAAGCCAATCTATCTGTTTAACAAATATGCCACTTTCTCAGAAGTAAGTTGCACAGAATTCAGTGGCACTTCGTCTTTCATAGGCAGGTATGGGGCAGCAGAGCAGAGATCAATAAAGACATTTTCAAGCTTGGCAGATCAGAGCTCAACAATAGAACTGAGACTGCTAACAATGTTTTTTTTTTGATGGGCTGAGAGGTACCTCTAATGCAGGGGTCCCCAAACTAAGACCCGTGGGCTGGATAAGGCCTGCAGGACTCGCTGACCCTCGCCGCCTGCTGCCGCCGCCCGCTCTTACCGGTGCTGCGCTGCGCGGCTGCCCACTTCCGGGTCCGAGGAGCACCGGAAATAGCTTGTGCTCCTCCGACCTGGAAGTGTGCCAGAAATAGCATGTGCACATGCATATAGGCATGCGCTCCCCCACCCTCTGGCCCACTGTGTGATTGGTGCTGGAGACACCGGCCCGAGGTGTGGTAAGTTTGCTGACCCCTGCTCTAATGCAAACTGCATTTTGGAACTATCCCAGACAGCATGACAAAAAAACCACGAGCGTTAGTTGAGCACAGACAAGAAACAAGCCCCATCCCCAGCTGGGAATCACAAGTGGGGAGAGGTGCTGTTAAACAGAGGTCCTGCTTTCACACCTCCCATTAGGACATTTGATTGGTCACTGTGAGAACAGGATGAGGGACTACTAGACAAGTCCTCTTTGGCTGTGATGCAACAGGGCTCTTGTTACGTTCTTATGGCAGTCACGAAGGCCTAAAAACTTTCCCTGCTGACTCTCCTTAAGACAATTTCAGTAGTCTAATTCAGCATCTCTCATGGCTCAGTGGTCTCAGCTCACACATAACACTAAGTTATGGTTCATTAAACCTTGGTTTTGTACTATGTGTGGACACTGCCCAGTGGCCTAACCATGGTTTGTTTACTGCCAACAGACGTGACCTGAAGCTGTGGCTTGTTGTTTGCTTATGAACCTTGCTCTGCTTTAACTATGCCCTTCCTTTAACCATGGTTTGTTTGGTGCACCACGCCGAATGCTCACCAAGCTACAAAGTTCACAAGGCAAGAGTGGCCGGAAAACAAAACAAACTCTAGGGAAACAAGCTATGGTTTGTTTGACCATCTAGTTTCTTAATTTTATGAGCAAACCAGGGGTAGTTTCCAACGGTGCTCAGAATAGACCCATTTAAAACAAGTTTTTAGTGTTTGATGTTGTATTGTGTTTTTATCATTTTTTTTTGGGGGGGGAGCCCCCCAGGGTAGCTGGGGCAACCCAGTCAAATGGGTGGCATATAAATAATAAGCTGTTATTACTATTGTAATGCATGTAAGTTAGTTATGTCCATTAATTTAAACAAGTTTACAGTGGTACCTCGGGTTACATATGCTTCAAGTTACAGACGCTTTAGGTTACAGACTCCGCTAACCCAGAAATAGTATCTTGGTTAAGAACTTTGCTTCAGGATGAGAACAGAAATCGTGCTTCAGTGGCACAGCAGCAGCAGGAGGCCCCATTAGCTAAAGTGGTGCTTCAGGTTAAGAACAGTTTCAGGTTAAGAATGGACCTCCAGAACGAATTAAGTTCTTAACCTGAGGTACCACTGTATTCTGAGTAGAACTTGCACTGGATACAACCCCAGGGCACTGCTTCTTATTCTGCCTGAGAGTCTATTGCTTTTATTTAAAAATATGTATAGATCACTGTTATGATCAGAACACTTTCAAGGCAACCTGCACACAAATAAAAATGCAACTTTTAAACAGTGATAAAAGAAAATGCAATACAAAACTTTCAAAACAACCTTAACATTGATATAACCAGGAAACAAAAGACACTTTTAGCAAATCCGTCAAGCAAAAGGAGTACAGTAAAGCAAAGGGAATAACACTTGTGAGAACAAGAGGCTATTCAAAGCCATTCTGAAATCCTGAAATGTGGCAACTTTACGCAGGTCAGCTAGAAGCGAATTCCAGAGCTGTGGGGTCAAAAAGCCTTCCTATTCCTCTCTGTAAAATGCTTTGAGAGAGGCTTGACCTGAAAAGCAACAAGCAATTAACTGGAGTCAATCAATCAATGAACGAATGACCCAGGGGCAAGAGAGATGTATTCTGTACATGCTCATATGCCTTCAGCATAACTGTAAGTTTCAGGGCTAATCCTGCCAGCTGAGTTTAAACCACTATCCACAGTTTTGCACTAGGCAGAGTTTGCAATGTGTTTGCATGGTTCGCAATGTGACGCATGGTTCGCGCTGTTGTAAATAAAAATATGCCCTTTTCCCTTATGGGGTATCCAAGAGCCCATATAGAGTCCTTACATAGGTTCCCTATTGGTAGGAGAAAATAACAGAGGCCAACCAGAGAAAACGAAACTGAATCCATGCGGACTCAAAAGGAAAGCACCTAGGGCTGGAGGGGTCTGACACAACCACAGCTCAGAGCCCCCACAAAAGCAGCTCCTGGTGTGTTCCTACATATCTTATTACCTTGCCTCTAAGTTTTGCACATGGAGGGGTCTCTCCCTAACCCACTGTTCTGATCATTATTCCCCTGGATCATTTTTACCGAACAAACAGCTTTAGTTACAGGTAGGTAGCTGTGTTGGTCTGCCGTATTCGAAACAAAACAAAACAAAAAATTCCTTCCAGTAGCACCTTAGAGACCAACTAAGTTTATTATTGGTATGAGCTTTTGTGTGCATGCACACTTCTTCATGAAAGCTCATACCAATAACAAACTTAGTTGGTCTCTAAGGTGCTACTGGAAGGATTTCTTGTTTTGTTTTTGTTTAAACAGCTTTAATGTTCCACAAGGCTAACACAATTTAAACTTGACTGGTTTCACTCAGGTGTCTGAAGGTACAATTAGCATCCTTAACTTCACCTTGGAACCAGCCCAGTACCTTCTTGCTCACCTCCCCCCTCACTCGTTGAATGAGGTTTTTGGCCTGTGTCCTTAGTAAGTCCAAATCTCAGATGCAAACATTATGTTCTTCCACCTTATAGTTTAGATAAAAGCTTCGCCATGCCAGGATTTTATATATATATATATATATATATATATATATATAGAGAGAGAGAGAGAGAGAGAGAGAGAGAGAGAGAGATCTGAATCTGGCAGTGTGAGATGTGTTCCTATGAGACTTTGTGCTTTACAGAGATGCCAGCCAGGACATGCAAAGCAGATCAAGTGACACATCTTAAAGCTTATTAAGTTATATATTTTGGAGCTTGGGCAGGAAAGCATCCATCAGTCTACATCAGACAGTGGCTCACCAGTCCAGAAAATGGAAACTTGGTGCTTAGTTTCTTTAGTTTGTAGGAAGAAACTGTTCAAAGGAGTCACTAAAAAGAAAAAAAAGGCTTCTGATAGGATAGGTATTTTCACTCTGTGCGAACTTTATCCAACTTACGTCTTCTTGAGTTGGAATTTTATAGATGGGGAGGGGCTGGGATTTTAAAACCTCTTAAAAATGAACACTGGCCTACCTGCAGTACTGCAGTTGTAAGGCATGCCAAGATAATGCACATGACGTGCACTTGGGGAAAGCACCATATATTGATAGCCAGAGTAGCATAGTGGTGAGTGCTGGGATAGAAACCTAAGAACCTAATAAGAGCCTGCTGGGTCAGGCCAATGGCCCATTTAGTCCAGCGTCCTGTTCTCACAGTCGGTGACCAGATGCCTGTGGGAAACCTGCAAACAGGATTCGAGCCCAAGAGCTGCTCTTCCCTCCTGTGGTTTCCAGCAGCTGGTAATCAGAAGCATTACTGCCTCCCGCTATGAAGGCACAGCCTGGCCATCAGGGCTAGCAGCCATTGAAAGCCCTCTACCTCCATGAATGTGTCTAATTCTCTGTTAAAGCCACCTAGGCTGGTGGCCATAACTATGCACCACACAAAGAATCCTTTCTTTTATCCACCCTGAATCTTCCAACATTCAGCTTCACTGGATGTCCCCAACTCCTGTCATTATTCTCTAAACTAAAAAGTTCCAAACACTGCAACCTTCGTTTATAAGAGAGCTGCTCCATCCCCTTGATAATTAACGCTTGCCGTTTTCTGAAGCTTGGGAAAGCAGAGAAATCCCTGCTCAACTATGAAGTTCACTAGTTGGCCTTGGGCCAGCTGTTCTATCTCAGCCTAACCTACTTCACAGGGTTGTTGTGAGGGTAAAATGGAAATGGGGTGGGTGGGAGAACCATTTATGCCACCTTAAACTCCCTGGCAGAAAGACGGATAGAAATGCTGTAATAAAAGAAATCAATAAATAGACAAATAAACATGAATATTATTACTGATGACGATGGCAATGGCCCATATTCTAGGCCCTGCCATGGGCCCTCATTATCTGCCAGCTCAACCCCTCCTCTCTGGGAGGCACCTGGCGCAACCATCCCTCTCAATACCAGGGAAACAGTGGAACCAGGTCAGTGTGACAACTTCAAGAACAATTACAACAGAAAGTAAACACACCTGCCTTTGGCAGCCCTGGAGATAAGGGGGAGGGGAAATTAATTGATCTGGGAAGACATGGGGTGGTACAGAGTTTGGATGGGTTGGGCAGGGAGATGCCAGCGAGACAACCAGTCTGCTTAGACCGGCAATGCCAAACCTCACCTACAATCACCCCGAAGCATCTCAGCATCATGCAATGAGCCGCAAGGCAGGTTTCCCCTCACCCCAGACGAGAGCTGCCTTCTGCAAGGAAGCAGGTAAAGGGAAAGAAGGAAGTGCAGGTTGCAGAGAAGGGAAGCAGAGAAATCAGGAAGTCGGGAGAACCCTGATGAAAATGGCAACAGACGCAAAAATTGCTAAAGTTTGATTTCTTGTCCAGCAGAAAAGAAACTATTCTGGCGAACACTGGCTGATATTCGCTGTTGGGGGTGGAGGGGTTAAACTTCACAAATTATAGTGGGGGGGGGTTCCCCATTTAAATTGCGCGTCCTTAGCATTGAACTAAATGGCCTTTGTATAGAAAGGAATGGTGTGGAATTAATTACGTCATTCATTACATTAAATGCACAGCTTACATAAATAATTAGGTGAATTACATTAAATAGCAATGAGATGAATAACGTTGCATTTGGCAGGCACCAAACTGCAGTGGAACTAAACAGTGATGGTTGTGAATGGAAATAGCTGCTGCCTTATATCCCTATGGAGAAATACATGTGGAGAAGACCACCATCTCTCCTTTGGTGAGGCCGTAAGAGGACGAGGTGAAAGGGCCAAGCCAAACTGCTTAAATTGCACCCTATGTAGCAGGTGGGGACCACTGCGGACCAAACCACGTGAGGCTTCCCCACCACCACTGCTAGAACAATAATACCACTGTACAAATCTGTGGTGCAAGGCGCACCTAGGATACTGTTCACAGTTCTGAATGCCTCATCTGAAAAGAGTAAGGTAGAGCTGGAAATGATTCAGAAAAGGGCAGCCAAAATAATCAGCAGGATGGAGCAACTCCCCTATGAGAAAAGATAATAACATTTGAGGCTTTTTTGTTTAGAGAAAAGCAGAGTGAAAGGAGACAGGACAGACGGGCTTATAATTATGTATGTTGCAGAGAAAGTGGATTGGGATAAGATTTTTTTCCTTTTCTCTCTCTCCTAATATGAGGGACATCAAGTGAAGCGGGATGTTGGAAGGTTAAAGAAAGAGTCCTTTTTTCACCCAGGAAATAGTTCCAACAGCGGCATTCACTCACAAAGGACATAGTGATGTCCACCTACTTGGATGGCTTTAAGCAGTAGACAATTTCATGCAGGACAAGGCTATCAGTGGCTCCTAGCAATGATGGCTTTGCTCTGCCACTGCAGTTGGAGACAATTCTTCTGAATGCCGCAGGACAGAAGAATGGTCCTGTGCTTTGGTGCTGTGCCCTACTGTGCCCAGTAGCCATTTGAGAGCCCTTCATGTGTCACATAATTAAACTGTGGAACTCGCCGCCACAGGAAGCAGTGAAAGTGGCCAACCATTAAAAGGGGATTTAGATAAATTAATGGAGGCGGCCATGACTATGGTAGCTATGCTCTGCCTCCACTGTCGGAGGTGTTATGCCTCTGAATCCCTGCTAATGGGAACTGCAGGTTGGGAGAGGGCTGTTGCACTCGGATTTCCCAAAAGAGGCCCCTGGTTGGCCCCTGTGAGAACAGGGTATTGGGCTGGATGACCCACTGGCCTGTCTCAGCAGGCTCCTCCTACGTTCTTGTGAGGACGCTGACACACAGGAGACGATGGGAGGAAGACATTAATTTCCTTGAATCCGGCAGATGATTTTTTGGGGAGGGCTCAAAAGGGCTCCGCCAAGCTGCTTCCGAATTACTGGAGCATGAGAAAGTGGCCTGCCGGCTGCAGAGGCAGCTCTGGGCAAGTGGCGCTTGCTCACATCTAGAGCGGCTCCATTGAAAGCAGCAAATGTGGGGTAGCGGAGTGGCCGGGGTGGGGGCGGGGAAGCAGACCCGAGGAGCTTATGTTGCAACGGAGCCAGGACTGGGCCAGGACAAAACCCATGGAAGCATGCTCGGTGCTGACCACCACCATGCCATTGGTGGGAACAGGGTCAGCCAGAGAGGTGAGGAGTGCTTCCAGGCAGAGGGCTGCAGCTGGCCAGGTGGCAGCCCTGCCGACCCAGGTTCAGCATGGTCCAAACAAACCATCCAAATGCTCTATCTCCATTGTGCACAAGCTGGCAGGAGAGATGCCTCCCATTGGCCTCCCTCTCCTCCTCTTGTTCAGCGCCTGCACGTGCTCAGAGGCCACAGCCTACAAAGGAGGTGGGGGGGACATCTTCTTCCAGCCCCAGAGGCCACATTCCATTGTAGGCAGCCTTCCAGGGGAGGAACAACGGATTGGACCCTTCCCTATGCATGGGAGGCTACATTGCAGCCACATGCAAAATCCAGAGGTTTCCACATCAACACACCCCTCTCCCCACCTGTCCAGGCATGGCCTTCAGAGACTCCCAGCGCCTGGCAGTGTGGCTACAGAAGCACCAGTTGCCTAGGCCAGGGGTTCTCAAGCTGTTTCCTCTGGGCCATGATTTCGGAATAAAAACTTTCTCACGCCACATTGATTTTTTAATTGGTAAGAAATACATTGGAAAAACAAAAAAGGAGCAACTCCGATCAGGGCTTGATTTATACAACACAGAACACAACTACTTTATTATATGATCACAGAGCATCAGAAAGTATAAAAACAAAGCAGGTTACCTAAGAACATGAACTGCTCCAAAAATATAACTATAAACGAGCCTCTTACGTATGTACCTTAAGTATGTAGACAAACTCAGTGAGAGGTGTGAACTTGCTTTTGCCGGGTGATCTCATTTATACAAGGTCTAATTTGAGACAGTCAAGCTCTCGTCTCCTCATCAACACAAAGGAGCCTTTCTCTTTTCTGATCATTCACATGTTTGCAACAAAATGTTGTGGAGAACTGCAGAAGAATAGACAATGCCATTCTCCAGCACTCTGAATGGTGGCACCGGATCACAAGCAGGATTGTCCACAGTATCCCTTGATGCTCTCATTTTGGGGAAAAATTAAACTCTATCCATATTCTGAAAATAAAAATATTTTCATACTATACTACACTGAAATGTTTAAACTTTTTTTGATTGTCTTAGAATCTTCCTGCCACGTTTGCCATCCTCTCCTGCTGCACCCTTTGAGAACCACTGGCCTAGGAAACTGCCCAGCAGGAAACCCCAGTAAGACAGGGCAAGAACTGGGAACAAAGGAAATCTGCCTAATACTAGGCTGAACTATTCATCCCGATAGCCCAGGACTGTCTACTCTGACTTGAGGCTGCTCCCCAGGACCTCAGGCAAAGAAGAAGGGCCTTCCCTGGTGCCGGCTGCCTGGAGGTGCAGAGGGTTGAACCTGGGGCCTTCTGCACCCAAAGCAGGTGATCTCCGTGGTGGCTGGTGACCATAGGGACTGGGGGAAAGCAGGGAGGCCAGCTGTAGGGGGAGCTGGAGACAAAGGCAGCCAGAGCCAAATGGTTCTCGTTTTATCCTTATCCCCGTGCTCCTCCCTGCTGAGTTCTGCAAGGGCAACACTGGGACCAAGGAGGAGGAAGTGGGCAGGAAGAAAGCAAGTGAGCTTGAAGGAATCAAGAAGGAGGTTGGTGAGGCAGTGCTCCATTTGTCCTAATGGAGCAGCTTCCATTGGGTGTGCTGCCCCCAGAGCTATGGTTCCCTCTCCTAGCAAGTTTGCGAACTGAGCCCCAAAACTATTGTTACCATATTGGCACAAATATAAGCCACACCCGAATATAAGCTGTGCCTTTAAAACTGGAGGGAGGGGGAGAAAAAGAAAAAAATACCCAAATATAAGCCAGTCACTTCCTTGCTGCTTCTGGCTGCATACTGCGTGGTGGGGAGCTGCGTTGTTGGAGGTCTTTCCCCTTCCTCCCTCTCCCCCTTCCTGGCCTTGGGGGAGAGGATGGGGGACTACATACGGGGCAGGCACCGCTTTGCTGCACTCCTGGCACTGTTTGCCCCATGCTCCTGGCTGCACACTGTAAGATCACAAATATAAGCCACACTATAACTTTTCAAGGTCGAAATTTGGCAAAAAGTGAGGCTTATATTCAGGCCAATACGGTACAAGGTGACATCTCCACAAGCCAACCTGTTCCAGAGGAGTCTGGTGCAGCAAAATGGCATGTCAGGTTTGCAACTCATTGCTACTGCCTGTCTCCCACTTGCTCTTCTGTGAGTGCTGCCTGCAGGAACACAGCCACCTTCTTCCAGTCACAATGGAAGAGGGGAAATCTTGGCTGCACACACCCCATACATTTAAAACATGTACTCCCACCCCCAAGTATCCTGGAGACTGTAGATTGCTAAGGGAGCTGGGAACTATAGCTCTATGCGGGATAAGCTACAGTTCCTAGGAGTCTCTGGAGGGACATGCTTTAAACACATGGTTGGCATGCAGCCCTGGTGTCACCCTGCAAAGTAAGGGCAATGCTATTTCCCACCTCCCACCCATGAAAATGGTAGCAAGTGCTGGAAAATTCACAGGTTCCAGCAGCAGCAGCAGCAGCAGCAGCTGGTAAATAGATGGGCTGTTCAAAATGGTACAAGGGCAGGGGAATGGACTTGTGGCGTATCTGCCCACAATGATGCCATAAGTGCTGTCCAATAGGTGCCAAGGCAGCCAGTCCCTAGAGCAAAAGGCTCTTTCCCGGCAACTACATTTAGCAGTCTTGAGTGCTCAGGAGAGAGGGGGAGAGGGTTTCCTGACAATGGGGCATCTAGGTGGATTAGGGACAGCAGTGCAGTCTGCTTGGAAGGGAGAAACCACAGAGTCTGTGAAAGCCCCAATAATGTGCCATTGTCTGGTATATCGCAATCATTACTTTGGGGGTGGGGAGGCTGAAAACTGTCGCCCCCATTGTAAGAAGGAGCTGTTTAGTCCGGCCTTCTGATGGATGCCTTTTAAGAGCAGCTACAACCCCCCCCCCCCGAAGGATGTTCCTTTTTCAATGCTGTCATTTCTTAGGTATTTCAGAAAGCCAAAGGCTTTTCCAAACTAATGAATAGCTTTGCACATCTTTCCATCAGGACAACAGTCCATTTATTTATATTGTGGCTGCATGTAGCCCAAGGTGTTACTACCTCAAAAAACCCACTCCTGTCCCTAATCTCAGCTGGAGGAGTAGCTCCTGGTGAAGAGGCACCAAGCTCTAAAGAAAGGCACAAATTATCAGTGTCCACCTTAATTTCCTTGTTTAAGCAGACTCCCTACTTAACCTCAAGACACAAGCCCCAGCCTACCACTTCTCTGTTGCTGAGCAAAGCAGCCATTTGGTGCCCTCAGTTAAGATGGCCACCATTTCTTTACAGGCATTGGAGAGCACCCTAGAAGCACTGGATCTCAGCCTTTGTGAAGGCAGTAGGCAAGGAATTGCCCTGAAGGGACATGGCTGAAACTACAGTTCCACAGAAAGCATGTTTGGTCTTTGTTTTAAGACTGCCTGCCTACACAACAAATACACTGTTTTAACTGTGGCACACATCGTACCTTTAAGCACATGGCTTCTTCCAAAGAACCTTGAGGGTTGTAGTTTGTTGAGCATGCTGGAAATTGTAGTTCCATGGGGGGGGGGGTTAAACTACAGTTCCCAATATTATCTGGGGGAAGCCACATGCTTTAAATACATGAGCTGCACACAGTGTCTAATGACTGGGTCAGAAAACCAGCTATGGTAACAATGACAAACAAGCAGTTATGACCAAAAACAAACTAAACCACACACCCCAAATCCCACAGCCCTCTGGGAACAGTTAGCTTACTGATGGCTAAGTAATAGTGCCTGTGTCCAATGGGGTGGGGGCTGTTCATACAACCAAGAGTCAGACACTTTGATCTTCAAGGGTTATCCTAAGATGGTAGTATCTGACAGCTCTAGAATTTTTTGTCCCTATTTATCACTTGTTTTTACATATTTATATTCTGCTTTTAAGGAGGGGGGGTAGTTTCACAACAAGGCAGCTTGCAAAACAGCTAAAAATGATCACAACGAAAAAAGCAACAACAAAACAAGTCAACCTGCCACAATAAAAATCCTAAAAGGCTTTCCTGACTAAAGCCTCTTGGGTTACCCCCAGCCCTCCTGTTCTGTTGCAGAGCTGTGAGCCTCCCCATTGAAGAAACCAGTCCTCCTTCTGCTTCCGCTTGTCTCAAGAAGAATTGCTCTCGAAAGGAATCTGGATAATATGGAAGAGTGAGGCTCTGCCCCCCAGAAAATGGCAGCAACCTTTCTGGCATCCTGAATTCTGGTGCCAGTTCTGGCGTTGATGCCAGGCTGAAATGATCCAGAGGCTTCTTACAGACTGCTTATCCAGGAGGCTGACACGGGAACCCCTTTCTGCCAGAATCCCTTCCTGGATCCCTTCGGTCTTGGATCCTTTACCATACTAAGCCCTTGCCTCTATCCCCACTTCCCCATGGATTAAAAACAAGCAAACACAAAACCCCATCCTGGCTTCAGCAGAGCAGCATCCCCTCTGGTCTTCCACAGTTCTCTGTAGCAGGATGGCAGAGAATCCTACCTTTGTCTCCAAAAGCCTTGGCGCCTGCTACATATGGAGCAGCTGCTCATGGGCCACAGTGCCAGCCCTGCCAGGAAGAACCCTGGGCTGAGCAGCAGCAGCAGCTACCCCTTCTCTCTTGGGCTGCTGGCATCCCCAGCGACCAGGAATTTCCGACCCTTAGAAATTGCTACCGTATTTTTCGCTCTATAACACGCACCTGACCATAACACGCACGTAGTTTTTAGAGGAGGAAAACAAGAAAAAAAATTCTAAATGAAACAGTAGATGTATGATTTTTGTGGTTCATGCTGTGGCCACAGACATGTGATCTGATGGTGAGTTTGGGGTGACCCAGTGCAAAAATCCTGAGGATCCATGTGGATCCGTGCTTTGTAACCACGTTTTAAGTGGGGAGGGAAGGAAAAGCACTCAAGGGATAAGGAGCACGCGTGGGGTGGGTGGAGAAGCAGCTTTTCTGCGAGCTGAGCAGGGAGGGAAAGAGCACTGTTGCTTTAAAGGTATACTTAAGGTATTTGCCCTGTGCCTGGGGTTTTTTCCATTTAACAGTTTGCAGCCTTTTTCTTCTGCTCCTGGTTTTGAGGCAGAATAGATTTGAGCAAGTGAGGAGGACTTGGATTGCAGGGGATTTGCCATTAGCTATGTAAAAGCTCTCCTCCTTGCAGCCTTCTACTTTGTTTGTACAGGTGGCTACTGGTATCAGGTTCAGTTTGAGTGATAAGCAGCCACCAGCAGCAATAGAATGGAGCACAAAAAGCAGTAGGGGCACTAGGACCCAGACAATGCTCAAATCTATCCTGCCTGAAAACAGCTGAGAAGCGGGGGGGGGGGGGATAGCCTTTTCTTTTACTTCCTGGTTTTCACTGCGCTCGTGGCTCAGAGCTCCAGGTTGGTTTTGGGGTTTTTTTGCTGCTGGTTGCTTAAACTTTATCCTTCCTGATCCAAGCCCTCCTGTCCCTCTGCAGCCTCATTGCTCCATTTAGAGAGCGCTGGGACCTTTGCTAGCTGAGGCTGCAGCAGCTGTTACTGGCTACTTTAAAAGCGCCTGCTGGCTTTGAACTGCCTGCCTTCTCCCGGCTTGCTATGGCTCCCGTCTGTCCCTCCTCGCGTGTAAGCGGCTGCTGCCCGCTTTGCTGGCATGGCTCTCCTTCCCTCCCTCCTCCTCAGCTCCTCCCCCTCCTCCTGGCTGTAAAGCAAGCAAAGCTAGAGCTGTGCAAAGCCCTGCAAGCGGCTCCGCTTTGCTTGACTGACGGCAGCCATGGCTCCGGTCGAGTGCATTCGCTCCGTAACACGCACAGGCATTTTCCCTTACTTTCTAGGAGCAAAAAACTGCGTGTTATGGAGCGAAAATTACGGTATTTATTTAATCTGCTAGTCACCTAACAGCTTGGTCGGTAGAGCATGAGGCTCTTAATCTCAGGGTTGTGGGTTCGAGCCCCACCTTGCACATAGGATTCCTGCACTGTAGGGGGTTGGACTAGATGACCCCTTGTGGTCCCTTCCAACTCTACAATTCTAAGATTCTATGAAAAACACGGGGGGTGGGTGCACATCTACTTTGGTGTGTGTTCTACTTTGAGTAGGACTTTGCTGGGTTCAACCCATGCATTATTATTTTTTGTAAGAAGGACAAGTGTCAAAATTTAAGCAATCGAATCAATGCATAAAACACTAAGTTCTGCTGGGTCAGCAAATTAGGGTGAGGAATGGAACATAGTAGCAACTAGAGTGGCAACAACATCAAGGTTTTCTCATTGAGCAGAGTTTTTAGCAAACAGGAGTGGGGTTTTTTAAGCTATTAACTTGCAGCCCAAAGTGTTACAGTCTGTTCTACTAAATGTGAGAAATTCTCTCTCTCTTTCTTTCTATCTCTCACAGTCAAAGCGCAAGGAAGGAAACAGTTTTATAGTTTCCCAGAACTGACCACTCTCTTTGAGCCAAGATGACCCTCTGCTTTCCAACATTCAAATCCCCTGACTGCCTATCTAAATATTTACCTAGGAATACTCAAGTGAAGCAGAAGGTCCTTCTCCTGACAGAATGAGGAAGCTGACAGCTCCCTGGAACTCAGATTTTCAACCAAGAGTCCAGCCCTCAAGATACTACAGATTACTTAGATAAGTAAGAAAGACAGGGAAGAACCTCAGCAACCCTCTCTGTAAGATTTTCAGGAAATACCCCAAAGGTTAAGGCCAGGGGTGGGGAAACTCTGGCTCCCTAGATGCTGGACTACAACTCCCATGTGCCATCATCGCTGATCACTGGCCATGCTGGCTGCAAGGACCTATGGGATTTGGAGTCCAAAAGCATCTGGAGAAGCCCAATAGCTTCCCCATCCCAAGTCTCAACCTTTGGGTTCATCGCTGAAAATCTTACAGGGAGGGTTTCTCCATACGTGTTGGGTATTTTATTACAATCAAAAAGATATAAATCTCATGAAATAAGTAAATGCTGCTTGAGTTAGACCTTCAGTGTAAAGCAAGGCCCATCTTAGCAAGTCAAACCATGAGGGAATCTTACTTGAATGGCCCACGACTATCAACCGACGCCTAAGGACATGTTGAACACTGGCTCTGCTCCAAGGCACAAGCAAACCTGGCCTTGAACCCTTCTCACAAACAGAGGTGAAGTGGCCCAGGGTCTTGGGGAGACGTGGATCTGTTCCTATTTCTGCGCCATCTCCGGGCCCCTACAGCTGTCCAATCAGCATGAAAGTGGAGCCTTTATAGCTGCTGCAAAGAAGCCTTCACACCCAGAGTGAGAGGAGGCGAGTCAGACACTGAGGATTGGCTCCCGGGGTCATTCCAGGGGAGGCATGTGGCAAGAGCCCTGAGGAGGAATCATTCTGTGCGCTCCAAAGCTGAGGAACACTTCAGTTTCAAGAGTGTGGTGTGCAAGTGCTGTTGCTCATGATGGAACTTCAAGGAAAACACAAGTTAAGGCACTCTGAAAGAAGACACTTGAGCACTTCAAACCATTTGCCCATTGCTGTGCACTAGCTCTAGCAAAAAGGTAGTGCGGAAAAATCTGCCCTGATCACTGCAATGCACCCCTAATTATTATCATTGTATAATTATAAGATTATTGCATAATCTTGGGTTGCTGTATAATCTTAGATTATAGGGGGCATGGCTGTGGCTACCATGAATTTGCCACAAGCAGCCTGTACCACTTTAGACCCACGTGATGGATTGCTCCTCCATACAGAACAAGAAAAGCACACCCACTGCAGAATTAGGTGTCAGGAAGGGACCCATATATAGCCTTTCCCCCAACATGCTACTTCTGTTATCTGCATGGGCTTTCTTTGTTTAAGGAAGACATTAAGGTTATGGTGTGAGGCTCTGCTTGCAGTCTGAAGTGGCAAAGGCCAGAGGCATGTTCTGCAAGTTTGAGAACAGTGATAAGAAAGTTCACCCTCCTTCCTCACACAGCAATGGGTAGGAGGGGTCCCTTCAGTGCCACCCGGTCCTGTCTCAGCAGAAAACAGAAGACAGAAGAGAAGAGAAGCATGGGAGACCTACCTGGATATTCTCTGTCGCCTATTCAGCCCCTGGTCAAGTTAGGAAAGCAAAGCTACTGCTTTATTCCATTAGGAGTACTTTGCAATGCAAGGTGAAGACTAACAAAATAAGAGGAGCTATACATTGCACACAGTAGACCTCAGGGACGCGGGTGGCGCTGTGGGCTAAAGCCTCAGCGCCTAGGACTTGCCGATCGAAAGGTCGGCGGTTCGAATCCCCGCGGCGGGGTGCGCTCCCGCTGCTCGGTCCCAGCGCCTGCCAACCTAGCAGTTCGAAAGCACCCCCGGGTGCAAGTAGATAAATAGGTACCGCTTACCAGCGGGAAGGTAAACGGCGTTCCGTGTGCGGCTCTGGCTCGCCAGAGCAGCGATGTCACGCTGGCCACGTGACCCGGAAGTGTCTCCGGACAGCGCTGGCCCCCGGCCAATAAATGTGAGATGGGCGCACAAACCCCAGAGTCTGTCAAGACTGGCCCGTTCGGGCAGGGGTACCTTTACCTTTACCTTTACCTATACATTGCACACAGTAGACCTCAGGTCTAATCCCCAGTGGCATTTCCAGGTAGGAACAGAAAAGACTCGAAGCCCTGGGGAGCCACTGCCAACCAATGTAGACAATATTGGGTGAGGTGGAGCCACGGTCTGACTTAGTGTAAGGCAGCTTCCAATGTCAAAGACGTTTGCCTAGAGGAACGATCATAGCTCCGTGACAGAACATCTGCTTTGCATGCAGAATGTTCCAGGTTCAATCCCCAATGGCATCTGCAGGTTGGCCTGGGAGACTCTGAAACCCTGGAGAGCAACTGCCAGTCAGTGCAAACAGTGCCAAGCTTGATGGAACAATGGGTCTGGTTCACTATCAGGTAGCTTCCTTTGCTCCCGAGAGATCCCCAAAGATCTCACCAACAGATAAAGAACAATAAAAGCTAAACGGCCTATGTGTGATTAGGAGAGGAGCCACGGAAAGTAAGAACGGCAACTTTCGAGCCCTGGTGAACAGATAGGACCACTCCACCTTCTCAGATGCAGGAGACTAACGTGGTCAGATGTGGGGATGGTGAAAGGAAACCAAGAGCTTCATCCTCGTGTTCAGATTAGTCACTGCAGCCATTGGGGAAGTGGCAGGGAACCCCCAGCCTCAGCAGGACACTCGTGGTGCAAAGAGGCATGAAGGGATCCTGACCGTCTTAGCGGAAGGAAAGACCCACAGCAGCAGCAAGCTTCCCCTTCACCTCCTCCCAAAGGCTTCCCAGAGGTTCCTGCGGCAGCTGCTGCTCCTCCAGCATGACGTAAGGCTCCCCAGAGGAGGCAGGCAGCGAGGCTGCATTTAGCATGCAGCCAGCAACCTGCCCAGACTTGGTGTAAAAGCCCAGGGAAAGAGGCCTGCTCTTCACTAGCCACAGGTTGCCTACAAATTGAATTTCACACTTGTGCACCCTTGAACAAAGCCCAGCTTGGCTGGAGGGAGGGTGGTGGAGGTGGCTGAATCAGGCTTTCCTGAGTGGTGCTGGCCTGCATACTCACTGGAGGCCCAGCCTTTCTGCCACCTGCGGTGCCCCTTCCTCTGAACCACAAGCAGGCCTTGGCTGACCTGCTACTGGGGAGAGAAAGAACTGGCTGAGTCGCAGGTCTGTTTTAGGGGAGGCTGCAGAAAAACCCACCTCACATGCAGAAGGTCCCAGGTTCAATCCCCGATGACATCTCCACTTAGGGTCAGGAATGTCCCCCTGGCCTGAAAGCCCCAAGAGCTGCTGTCAGTCAGCAGAGATCACTCACTAGTCTACAACTGGAGGGTATAAGGCACGGCTTGGTCTGAGGTGGGTCACAGCAGCAGCAGCATTTTCACCATGTAAATATATAGTAAAGTATTGAGAAATGCCCCCCCCAATGCATGTTTGTGTTAAAAGTGGGTCCTGGGTTCAAGAAGGTTGAAAGCTACTTGCATAGGCAATGCAGAGGTAGATGGACCAATGGGTATATTCCCATGCTCCCAATTGAATCAGCTCTTCATTCAGAACCATGAGGACTAGAATCTTACTTTCTTTTTAGGTGACGGGCCATAGCTCAGTGGCAGAGCACCTGCTCCACACCCAGAAGGTCCCAGGCTCAGCTCAATCTGTGATGGCATCTCCCCACAGAGCTGGAAAAGCCCCCTGCCCAAAACTCTTTCCCTCTCCCTCACATGGCAGTGCCTCCTCCCTCCCTCCCTTCTCCTGGCTTCTCCCTGCCCTGCCTAGAGGAGGAAGGGGGCTGGGCTTTGTTGGTGCCAGCAGCAGCAGCAGCGCTCCAGCGGCCGCCATTTTAAGCAGCCCCTCTCCGGAGCCCTTTCGCACACCGCTCATCGTCCTGCCGCCAGTGCCAGCCCCTGCCGCTCACAAGACACAGGAAAGCAGCCACTGGGGCTTGTGGTGTTCTTGCATCATTTTTTCCCTTCAAAATATAATCCGGCCCCCCACAAGGTCTGAGAGACAGTGGACCGGCCCTCTGCTGTAAAAGTTTGCTGAGCCCTGGATAAAAGGGCCTTGGGCCAGGACACCTGCTTTGCATGCTGAAGGTCCTAAGCTCAATCTCCAGCATCTCCAGGTAGGGCTAGGAAAGACTTGAGAGCTGCTGCCAGCCAGTGTAAACAGTACAGAGATAGATAGACCAATGGCCAGAAGCAGTATAAGGCAGCTTCCCATTCTCTTCCTCCCATGTTTGAACAAACTATAGTTTGTTGAGCTGTTAGGCAAGGTTAAAACCATTCTCTGCCTCCAGAAACCACTGCTGAGGGAAGGTGCTCAGTGGCAGAGCATCTGCTTGGAGTGTTTCAGGTCTGAGGTCCAATCCCTGGCATCTCCGGGTAGAGTTGGGAATGTCCCCTGCCTAAAACCCTGGAGAGCCTCTGCCAGTCAGTGTAGGCACTGTTGAGCCAAAGGTCTGACTCAGTAGAAGTCCGGCTCCTAAATTACAGAGTCTTTCTGTGCAGAGTCTGAGACCAGACATGCCTTATTCCAAGCCCACATCGCACTTTAATGGGAAGCAGTTCACACTTTCGGCTGAGACTCATTAAGAGAAGCAGGGAGACGTGTCTGGACTAGCCTTGAGCCATCAGCCAGCGGATGATAAGCATCAGCTTAACACACCAACATGTGGATAGCACTCAGTGTCCTGATATGCCAAAGGAAGTCGGGCAACTGGCACAGAATCTGTATTCTTGGGGAAACTCGGCTTAAATCTCTCCCTCCAGCAAAAAAAAAAAAGGGGGGGGGGAGGTTTCTGGCTTTACATCTGCGAAGCTGCAGATAATGCTGCCCAGTGGCCAATCTGCCTGGTGGCTTCCATCGCTCACTAGCCTCTTTCCTTCCAGCCTCTGTGCCACTCTTGGCCATGAAATCCCAACTCCTGCCAAGGCTCAAATCCTGGTGTCAGAGTCAAGCATGAGAGAAGGGAGAGCTAATGCAAAATGCATGAGTCAACGGATTAGTACGTGAACACGGTATTTCTTTTCACAAGGCTGGTCACTGAGTACATCTAAGTCCCTTTCCGCCTCTCTTTCCCCAGCAAGCAGCCAGCCCACCTGCGGCAGCCACCTGTACAGATCAGGTGTGGGGACCCTATGGCCCACGAGGTGTTGTTGAACTGCAACACCCATCACCCATCCCTGGCCACAGGCCATGCTTGCTGAGGCTGATGGGAGTTGTAGTTCAGCAAAAGGCTTTCCACACCTGGAGGCAGAGGCTGGTTTAGGTGGCAGCAGACCTACTCTGCATTTCAGTGGCACTTTTCTGTATGTTTCACACACAATGAATCCTAGAGTTGGAAGGGACCACGAGGGTCATCAAGTCCATCCCCCACAATGCAGGAATCCTTTTGCCCAATGTGGGGCTCAGACCCACAACACTGAGATTATGTTCTACTGACTGAGCTATCCAACATTGGTTGCTCTCAGTAATCTTTACAACAACCACATAGGGTAGGCAAGCAGCAGCATCCCTACATTGCGGACTGGAGGGCAGAGCTAAGAGGAGAGTACTTTGCCTCCCCAATCTAGGACCCTCCAGATGTTTTGGACAATATTGCTGGTACTGATCAAGAGTGCTTATTCCAAAACACATCTGGAGGACAGCAAGGTGGGGATAGATAAACTTTTTTTTTTTGCTAAAGTTAGGACCTAAAAATTGTCAGCGCATTTGTACACCTCCACAAATTCCTAATAGGATGTATCCTAATTGTAAACTGTTTAGAGAAGAAATCTTGTGTAAAAAATGGGGTATAAAATAAAGAGGAACAACTGTTTTTTTGAACTGTGAATAGACTGTCCATCTGAGCAAGAACCCTGTAACACCAAACATGTGGTGCCTGAGTTTAGCTCACTTTCCTCTTCTCTCCTCATCCCGTTTTTCCTTTTGTGTCAAGTCTTTTTTGGCATGCTCCGTGCTTTGCAAGCCACTGTGTGAGCTTTTCCAGCTGAATGCTCTGAATGAAGGAATGAACGAGGGACGGAATGCTCTCAGTCGCTGCAGTTACATCAATTCTCCTGTGGTGGCTGTTAGTCTGGGCTTATTACCTAGACTCTGTAATCTGAGTGCATGAGTGAAACCACTGGCCCAGCTGGCTTGCTACTGGACACTCCGGCCAGCAGAAACCACACACCCCTGCCCCACCCAGCAAAGTCTCAAGCAAAAAAGAGGCACTTCCAGGTCTGCTTTAACTGGAGAGGCATGTCCTCCACCACTGAGCGATAGACCATCCCTGAGAAAACACCTTTACAATACCACATCACTACAATAATCCCCACTTTTTGGACCATTTGCAGTGGTGCACAACCATCTCTGCATGTGGCAACTGTGACCATGAGGAGCACCTTAAAGCAACCTCTACACCACACCTGCAAAGCGCTTGCTTCTCTCAGGCAGAGAAATAAGCTATGATCTTTCGCTGAAGACTCTTTGGGTGCATCCTGGGCAGGGCCTTGAGCAGCCACCAGGATCGGTCAATACATGACAAGAGCTTGCGGCTCATAAGGGGGAGGGCTCAGTGGCAGAGCACCTACTTTGCACGCAGAGGGTCCCTGGTTCGATCCGCAATGGCATCTCCAGGTAGAGCCAGGAGACAACCCTGCTTGGAACGCTGGAGAGCGGCTGGCAGTCAGTGTAGACAATACAGAGCTAGGCAGACCAATTGTCTGATTCAATACAAGGCAGGTTCCTGTCTCTCCAAGCCCTACCTGCAGATGCCAGGAATAGAGCCCGGGACCTTCTGGAAATGCTTCCTCCTCCCCTTCCTGTCCGCCTGAAACCCTGCCTGTCAGCATAGACCATCCTGGACCAAGAGTCTCACTCACCATAAGATGACATCCACAGAGAGTGCTGCTTGTTTATCCGACCAAGGTGGGCCTTTCCTTCTCTGACCAACGAAGCCACAGGCTGCATATTCCAAGACATTTTGGTGGCAGCTTGGTTGGCCTAAGGCGTTGCCCTACCCTGAACTTTGGAATCTTCCTTATGGACCAAGGTTGTCCTCCTGCAGTTGATTTGTTTACCATCTAGCCTGAGGAACAGTTCTGAAGAACTCGGAAGTTGGCACACTATTTTGTGATGCTGTGGTTGTCCTAAAAGGGGGGGGGTATTGCTCTGATAGCAAGAGAGTGGTGCAGAGAATAAGCTTTTCTGTTGGAATCGGTCTGGCACCATGCACATCCTCCTGCTGCAGCTCCCGTCCACCCAGATACCCTGGCCCCAAATGCAGACTCCTTCCTACAGCTCTACTAAGGTTCCAAACCTGCTACTGCAGCTGGGAGGAGAAACTTCAAATGATACAACAAACACACTCAGGAGAAGAAGGCTCTTTGAAGTCATGTGTGGTATCACCTGCTGCGGACAGCAGAGAACAATGTATGGGAGGGAATCTCTGGCCCAGGGGCCAAAAGGCTATCAGGTCCTTGGGGCCTTCTCCCACTTGTCCACAGACCCCATTCCTCCCTGGGCCTGTTCTGTATGATTCTTGAGAGCTTTCCCCTGGCCAGAGATGTGCCCTTGAAGTCTGTTCATACCGCTTAGTATGGGTGGAAGACAGGTGTGTGCAGTGCTAGGAACCAGCCAGGTGCCGGGCGCATTTTGCGACTGACATGGGTCTAGTTGTGACCATGTGGAGCTCTCTGGATGCCAGGCTGGTGACTGGGGAAAGCAAAATGTCACTTGGAGAAGGATCTGAAATATCTTCCTTGAAGCTTGAATTTATTTTATTCCGAATTAATTTAATGCTTTAATGTGTTGCAAACCACTTTGAGATCTGCTCTTTAAAATACAAAGCACTATAGAAAAGAAATTTATCATAATAATAACTCCATGGGGGGGGGGAGGTGCCTAGACATTCCATTGTGTGGCCGAGGCTTAAGGTGCCGTTTAGCGATTGAATTATAAACCAGAGTTTCTGAGATGGGGCGGTGTCTGTAGAAACTTGCCTACTGCACACAATGCTCCACCTGCTTTTGCCTCTGGCCCTGCCCACTGCTGGCATGTGGCCCCTGGAAGGTTAAGGTGAAGGGAACGCGGCCCTCAGGCCAATAGGGAGAATGGTAGGGAAGAGGACTCCAACTCTCCGACTGCCTCTGAACATATATAGACTGAGGAAAGACTAATAGGAGGAGCGCAGAGGACGCCTTCATCTTCCCCACCTGAAACAAAACATGTCTGTCCGCAGCAGGTGCTGTGACTCTCCAACAGTTTGACTTCACCCACAAAGACACACTCCTCCATCATCTCCCGAGCTAAACAACTTAAGCCTTAGACTGACCACAGCCATGACCAAATCCCCAGATGCACCCAGGTTACCTTGGGTCAGCTAGTCTCACTCAGCCTAACCTTCCTTATTGTATCGTGAGGAGAAAAGGGGCCTGGGTGAATCATATAGGCTCCCTTGAGCTTTTATAGACATGTTATAAATAATGCGGGTGGCACTGTGGTCTAAACTCAGAGCCTAGGACTTGCCGATCAGAAGGACGGCGGTTCGAATCCCTGTGATTGGGTGAGCTCCTGTTGCTCGGTCCCAGCTCCTGTCAACCTAGCAGTTCGAAAGCACATCAAAGTGCTAGTAGATAAATTGGTACTGCTCTGGCGGGAAGGTAAATGGTGTTTCCGTGCGCTGCTCTGGTTCGCCAGAAGTGGCTTAGTCATGTTGGCCACATGACCCTGAAGCGTACGCCGGCTCCCTCGGCCAATAAAGCGAGATGAGCGCCGCAACCCCAGAGTCGTCCTCAACTGGACCTAATGGTCAGGGGTCCCTTTACCTTTAATAAATAAGAGCAAAGAGTTTGGGACCACAGGACCCATGGTAAATGGGGGCAGCACCTCCTAAAACCATACCTGGCAGGGAATGTCAATAAAGATGCACACAAACACAAATAAATATTGGGTTTGTTTTGTTTTAACCCCAGAATCTGCTGTGAGGTCCTTTTCATGGCAGTATTTCTACTGCTGCCAATTTATCCTTTTTTGGAGGAAGTGGTAGAAAACAGGACATTCCAGTTAAGCAAGTAAGACTACAAAAGCCACTGGCCAATAAAAAATACTAACCAACCCGCCCCACTATAGTAGTCATTTGTGGCTTTCCAACAGCTTCAGTGAGAAAGGGAGAGGATGAACTCTTTCCACATTTCCAAAAGGTTCTCTGCCAGGACACTAGAGAGGATCCTTCATTGCCTGTGGCTCAGAGGCAGAGTACCTGCTCTGCATGCAGAATGTCGCATCTCCAGGTAGGGCTGAGAATGTCTTCCGCTTGAAACCCCATAGAGTTGCTGCCAGTCAATGTTGACAATACTGGGGTAGATGGACCGATGGTCTGACTCAGGATAAGGCAGCTTCCTATATACAGTGGTACCTCGGGTTAAGTACTTAATTTGTCCTGGAGGTCTGTACTTAACCTGAAACTGTTCTTAACCTGAAGCATCACTTTAGCTAATGGGGCCTCCTACTGCTGCCACGCCGCCGGAGCACGATTTCTGTTCTCATCCTGAAGCAAAGTTCTTAAACTGAAGCACTATTTCTGGGTTAGCGGAGTCTGTAACCTGAAGTGTATGTAACCTGAAGTGTATGTAACCCCAGATACCACTGAACAGCTCAGTCAATAGAGCACAGAATCTTGGAATTGTAGAGGGGGAAGGGACCCTGAGGCCATGGTGGAGGAAGCCACCTGGGTGCCTGGGGTGGTGCACCCAGGGGTGTGGCGAGCAGCCCATAAGGGTGGGGGCAGGGCCGGATTTAGGTTTGATGATGAAGGTAATGGGGCCCTTTATATGCCCAGCTGTCATCACTTTTTTGTGTTGAATATATGCTATATGGTCATTGATGGACCTAACAGGTATCTAAAGCCATTTGCACATAACAAAATATGTCTTTTATCAAAGTAATTGTTGAATACAATTAAGAAGTATATTAATAGTGAAATTCTTTTTAATATTTTTGGGGCCCCCAGGAGAGTGGGGCCCTAAGGTATAGCTTGTTTAGCTTATATGTAAATCTGGCACTGGGCGGGGGGAGCCACCCATAGGGGTGGGGCGCACTCAGGGCCTCTGGAGTCTCAGCCGCCCTACAGCTGGAGGGAGGCAGCAGGCAGACCATTTGGGCAGCACAGAGCCTGCATGCACTCCTCTCCCAGGAAAGACGTGTGGTTCGGGCGCGCTGCAGGCCCCGCGGTGAGTGCTGCCCAGCATTTTGTCACCCCCCTCAGTGGTGACACCTGGGGTGGCCCGCACCCAGCACACACCCCTTCTTCCACCCCTGCCCTGAGGACCGTCTAAGCCCGGGGTCAGCAATTTTTTTTAGCCGCGGGCTGGTCCACTGTCCCTCAGACCTTGTGGTGGGCAGGAGAAGCGGCATGGGGGGGACTGGAAGAAGAGGCGAGGGGGGCAAGTACTCCTCCCCACCCTCAACTGATGCACTAACTTTCCCAGGGGCTGCCACTGCCGCCGCCGCCACCACTGTCATTGTTTCTCGTGGGTAACCAGAGCAAGCTTGTCCGCTCTGCTCTCTGGCCACAGGAGCACCAGGGAGGTGGCGGAGGGACGATGAGCAGCGTGAAAGGGCTGGCTCCGAAGAGGGGCTGCTTAAAATGGCACTCAGCCAGCTCAGCCCAGCCCCCTTCCTTCTCTAGGCAGGGCGGGGAGAAGGCAGGAGGGAGGGAGGGAGGAGGCACCGCCATGGGGGGAATGGAATGGTGCGGGGTGGGGGGAGGCGCATCCCAAACAAACAGAATCCCCACGCTGATCCACGGAAAGTCCGTGGGCCAGATCCTGAAGGCAATTGGGCCTGATCCGGCCCGCGGACCTTAGTTTGCCGACCCCTGGTCTAGTCCAACCTCCTGCAGTGGGAGGAGGGTCAGGGTTGTGTGTTCATGGGTTGTACTAGAGCAGGGCTGTCCAATAGGTGGATCTCAATCTACTGGTCGATCGGGGGGTGTCAACAACTCTGGCTTCCTAAAAAAAGCTCAACAGCTCTGACAATGGGTAGATCACTGCCAGTTCTTTTACACTGTGAGTAGATCACAGACTCTTGGAAGTTGAACACCCTTGGACTAGAGGATGTTTGTACAGTCATACCTCAGATTACAGACGCTTCAGGTTGCGGTTTTTTTGGGTGGCGGACTGCCGAAACCTGGAAGTACCGGAACGGGTTATTTCCGGGTTTCGGCAGTCGCGCATGCACAGAAGCACCAAATCACAACCCACGCATGCGCAGACGTGCTGCTGCAGGTTGCGAACGTGCATCCCGCACGGATCACGTTCGCAACCCGAGCGTCCACTGTACAGTCATACCTCGGGTTACAGATGCTTCTTGTGTGTTTTCGGGTTGCGCACCACACCAAACCCAGAAGTACCGGAACGGGTTACTTCTGGGTTTCGGTGCTTGCGCATGCACAAAAACACTAAATCATGCTTCACGCATGCACAGAAGTGCCTAATCATGTGTGCCCAGATTGGGCGCTGCGGGTTGCATGGATCATGTTCACAACCCGAGCGTCCACTGTAGTCCCTTCCAACTCCACAATTCTAGGATTCTATGATTTATAGGCTTATCCCGAGAGCATGGCCTGAGTACAGGCAGTCTCCAACCCAAGATTAACCACAGTTTGCCGGAGCCTGATTCAGGCCCTTTTCCACTGGCCAGTTGCCTTTTGACCCTCACAGTAACCTCTGTGCAAGCCTGGCTACTTACCTCCATTGAAAGATCCTTGGACGAGGGCTATGAAGCCCTAGGCTTAGCACATGCGGTTACTGCTCAAGGATTTGGACTACCAAGCCTTGAACCACATCCAGTTCTCAGCAGATCATCTGTGTTTCTGAACAACACCAGCACAATGCAAACATTGCGACTGGCCTGATCCAGTACAGGAGGCAGCTTATTATAGCAGGAGCCATGGGGGAGGGGGTTTATGGTGGAAATCTTCTGGGGTGACTGCAATACCCACTGCCATCAGCAAAGCCTTGTGGCAACAGGGTGTGCATGAGGACAACCATGTCCCTTTCATCCATACATGTGAACTAGACATAAGCTCCCATTCACTTCCATGGAGCAGGGAGTCAGGCTGCAGCCGGAGAATCTCTTTAATCTCCTTCCCAGAGCCTGCTATGCTGATGGTCAAGAGTAGAGACACACACAATCTTCCTGATTACAGCCCTTTCCCTTCGCTCCAGTTGCATTAGGAAAATGAAAAGGAATTTTGTTTGGAACAAGGAAAACAAATTGCAAAATGGGAACACCCTCAAAAAAGGGTGTAAATTTTGTACACACACAAACACACACACACACACACACACACACACACACACCTACCTCAGGGTTCCATCAAACTCTACAATTCTATGATTCTGTGATCCGCGAGGTACCCTGGACCTAAGTTTTTGGATAACTCTGTTGGTTAGAGCATGGTGCTGATAACACCAAAGTTGCAGGTTCGATCCCTATATCGGACAACTGCATATTCCGGCATTGCAGGGGGTTGGACTAGATGATCCACAGGGTCCCTTCTAGCTCTACAATTCTATGATTCTGTGCCATTCTCACAGCTTGCAACTAGATACGCCAGTGGGAAGCCTGCATAAAGGACCTAAGAGCTAAGAATCATTCTTTCTGCTTGTGATTTCCAGCAGGCGGAATTAAGTGGTGTGCAGTGGGAGCAGAACGGGACCATTCAGGCCAGTAGTCTTCTGCTCCCCTGTGAATTTTGTCTAAGCCTCTTTTAAGGCCATCCAAACTGGTGGCCATCACTCCCCCCTCCCCCCCCCCAAGTATCCTGGCAGAGAGGCAGCTGGGAGGCTTCAGCAAGTCCTTGTTCCCTGGCGATGCCCACAGAGCTGTAAAACAGAGTGGCAGGAGCCCCCTTGTCCAGCCAGCCTTCCTCCATCCTTGCTTCAAGAGAGTCTCAGCAAGAAGCTCTACCCAAGCGGAATGAGCCCTTTTCTGACAAACACGTGGAGGGTCAAATCGAAGTTACTAGTCCCTCGGGAGGAGAGAGACACCGACCTAATTCTACAGCACGCTGGAGCATATCTTAACACACACCACAGTGTGCTGGCAAGCATGAAGCCAAGGGTAACTGCTACAGCTAGTCCTATCTGGTCTTCCCTTCAGTTTCACTCCTGAGAAAGGGTCAACCTCCAGGTCTCCAGCGCTGAAATCCGGAGGAGACTGGAACAGCCAGTCGGAGGGGCTGCAAAGTTTCCTGCCCTCTGCTAGAGGGAGGGAGTTGTGTAACCATGGGAACTAGGCCGGAAGGAGGGCCAATCAGGTGCCCTCCAGGTGTTTTGAACTACAGCTTGCAGCCGCCCCAGCCAGCATGCCCTGGGTGCCACAGGAGGGCACCAGGCTGCAAAAGGATGATGGGCTGAGTCGGGCTGGCATGGCTCAGCTGCAAGGAGGAGATGCCCCTGCTGGAGCCCGTCCCTCTTTCTCTACAGAAGCCCAACACTGCAGGCTTCCCTTCTGCCACTCCCTCTCTCCTCACCCACCAGGTGAGGGGAGGGTGTGCTCATCTGCACCAGCACACGCACAAACGGAGGCAGGGGTACCTAAGGACCTCACCCAGGATGGGACCGGGAAGGCTCCCAAAGGCAGCCAAGAGGGAGCATACGAGAAAGGCACTCTCTGCACATGCTCACGGGCCCCTGGCTCTCTTACGCGCCACTGCAGGGGGAGGCTTCTGCGTGCCAAAGGAGTGCCTGGACCAACCTTGGTACGGATGCGCGATCCAATGGCCACACACCCGGAGGGACATCACCAATGCTACTCTTGCCTCCATAGGGAAAGGCAACTACATACTCCCCAGCCTTCCGGAGATTTGGGGGAGGAGGGCCGAGCAGGCCGCCGCTCCCTGAGGGCCCTGTCTGCCAGCTTTGGGCCCCGAGTTCCCACCCCCACCCCCATTAGTCTGCCCGCTTGCCCCGAGGCCAAACCCCAGGATCGAGGCCAAAGGGCCGGAAAGCGGCGTCCCAACAGGCCTGGGCCGCCGCGGCAGCAGGAGGGGTGACGAGGCCTGCTGTCGGGGCTCCCCAAGGAGAAGGGGGGTGGGTGGGCGCGCGACGGGGACGCGCAGGGGAGGCTGTGCACCCTCGTGGGCAGGCCCTCCAGCCATAATCATGGCGGATTGGGGCCACCCCACGCGCCAAGCTCCCCCTCCCCCGCAAGCACAAACCTCGATGCCGGCCACCCACCCAGACCCCTTCCTCGGCAAAAAGGGGAGGGGAGTGAGGGAACGAGCGCCCGGTCACGCGCCCCCAAGGCACAGACACACCGACAACCATCGCCGGTTATAGAAATTTCGGGAGGGGGGGTGGGGAGGGTGCGCGGAGAGGTGATGGAGACGCGCGCCTGGACCGACAGTTGGATGGACGGGGAAAACCGCCCCCACCCGTGTTTCTACCTCTTATGCCTTAAAAAAAAAGAATGGGGGGGGGAGGCTCTCCTCTATGCCATCCTCCTCCGCACCGTCTCCATGGCAACGCCACAGAGACCGGTCACAGCAGCAGAAACCCCCCCTCGCTCCTCCGCCACCCCCGCACTTGCTCCCATCCTCCACCCAGACCCACGGAAATCGCCCCTAAAATGGAGACGGGAATCGGGGACAGCGCTCGAAGCTGCCGCTGCAGCTGGAGGGAAGGATTGCGAAGGGGGATTCCCGCTGTCTGCAACCCACCCGGCGGCGCTGGGCGGGTGAGGGGGTGGGGGGAAGCCTTCGCTCTGCCTGTCCGTCCTCCTGCCGTCCGTCCGTCGGTCGGTCCATCTCCCTCCCTCCCTCCTTGCTCGGCCACTCACCCGACGCGCTCCTGCTGCGCTGGGCTGGGGCGAGGAGAAGGAGGCGGTAGCGCGGGGTACCCGGCGGCGGCAGCCATGCCGGGCTAGTCCAGTCCGAGCCGTGGCGAGCGGTGGTGGCTTGGCGGCGGCGCGGGAGGAGGGGCGGCTAGGCGGGCGCGGGAGGGCTACTGCAACGGCCGCCGTCAGCGCCGCCGAAGTCCCCGCCCCGCACGCGCGTGCCTGCCTACCCTCGCCAGGCGCCTCGTCGTCGGCGTCTTTTGGTTCTCGCCTCTTCGCCCAGCCGGCCCCGAGAGCGCGCCCGGGCGGAGCACGCGGGAGCGAGGGGCGCGCGCGTGCACGACGGAGAGGGGGGCGAGGAGGAGAAGGGGCTGCTGGGCCGGTAACCCCTTCATCGCCGCTGCCCGATGATGCAAGGAGGGACCATCTCCCTCTCCCCCAAAAAGGGACCCCCTCTTTTTGAGACTCGCCTTTGCGGGGGGAGGGGCTTGTTTCTAGCAGAGAAGGGTCATCTGGGCATCTCCCCCTCCCGAGATACCACCCTCCCCCCAGAGCATCCTATTCCTTTTTGCAGCTCACCTGGAGCACAATTCCTGACAGTCTCGCCCACCGCCTGCTTTAGGTTCGGCCTATGACTCCCCCATTCCCCCTGCGTCTCATGGTTGCGCAAGCGATTCTTATTGTACCGAGGGGTGGGGTGGTTAGGGGGCAAGCAAGTTCCTGCTGTGGAACTCTGAGGCCGCTCCACCTTCTCTCAGAGCCCCCCCCCCCCCAGCCTTGGAGGTGAGTCGCCCATGCAGGACAGGAGGCGAGATGGGCTCTGCCTTTGACTCTGTGGAATCCCCAGCCCCCCAGAAGGGGAACAGACTCTGGTCCTGTGCAGGAAACACGGGGACTCTGTGAGAGAGCACCTGCTTTGCCTGCAGAAGGTCCCAAGTTCAATTCCCTGCAGCATCTCCAGGTAGGCCTGGACATGTCCCCTGCCTGAAACCTCAAAGAGTTCCTGCCAGTGAGCATAGGCACTACTGAGCGAGATGGACCAATGGTCTGACTCAATTTAAGGAGGTTTCCTGCGCTCCAATTCTCTCCCTCCCTGGTTTGAGCAAGCTGTAGGTTGTTGAGATGTTCAAACAGGCAAAGCAGAATCAGAAACCACTGCTTAGGAAAGTTGCTCACAGGCAGAGCACCTGCCGCCTTGCATTCAGAAGGCCCACCCTTGGCATTGCCAGGTAGGGCTGGACAAGACCACTTCATGCAGACAACAGGTGTACCAAAGGTTTGACTCTGTGCAATGCATCTTCCTAAGTTTTGCCTGAGACTAACTTGGCCATGTGAGAGGGGAGATGTTGCACCCCACGTGCAGTGCCACAAGCATGGGCACTTGCCAACATGTGGTGGTCATCCCAATATCTGGGAGGTGTCTAGAATGTCAAGGACGGCCACAGGAAGGTGAGCCGGGGAGCTGCTGGTGCTACCTGCCCCCCCAACATCTGCCACCTGAGGCAGTCACCTTAATGGTAGGGCTGGCCCTGTTCCTAGTTACAGAAAGGCAGGAGTCCCATGGGGAACCACTGCAAGAATGTGACTGGGACCTATTCCAGATCAATCATCCATAAATGTGATACCATCTGGTCAGCCACTTTAAAAGTTACTAGTTATTGGCTATTCCAGAAAGTTTACAAGCCTCCACAGCCTCTTGACACCTGGTAGCTGTCTGTTTGGGTGCCCACCTTAGGGGAGTGCTGAGAAGAGCTGGAATGGAACAAGGGTCAAAGTTGGAACGCCTCTTGCCACTGGGTTAATGTAGTGCTGTCGCCCTCTGGTGGCTGACACACAGGTGGTGAGTTTCTGGTAGCCTATCTTTCTTGTCCGTGGGTGAGCAAGGTTTAACCTATTGGGTCTCTTGGCTTGAGCCCAAGATATCCATCTGTATTGGGAGACAATGGAGTGTGCCTCTAGGGGCGAAGTCAAACTGCTAGAGAATCACAGCGCCTGCTGTGGCTGCAGAGGCCAGTAACTCATAACTCCTGTCTCCTGCGTTGCCTTTGCTGCATTAGCAGCACCAAAATGACCTCTCCAGGGTGCAAGCCTGGGCAGTGTGTCTGGAGATCCTGGGCAGCCCAGATGACAAGACGCCCCCCCCCCGGCCTTGCTGATATGGTTCAAAGGAAAGAAGAGCAAGATTTTTGGCATCAGCTTGGCTGCAGGAGTGGCTGGAAGGAAGTGTACAAGGTGCCATTGAATCAGCTTAGGGACTTTACTCTGAATTCGCATAGGGTTTACTCCTTAGCCTTTTCTTCTCTCAAAGAACCTCTGAGTAGGTAACAATATGGCATTCTTCACATCCAGATGCGCTTTGAAAAGTGAAAGATATCTAAAAAGCCATTGTTCTTGATAGAGGCTCAGAATTAGGAATGCTCAAAGACAAGAGGAACCATGCTGGATTAGGCCAAGGACCCATTGGATTCAGCCTGCTGCTTCCTCACCATAGAATCATAGAGTTGGAGGATCATCTAGTCCAATCATTTGCAGCTGACCCCTACAGGGATCAAACCTGCAACCTTGGTGTTATCAGCACCACACTGAGCTATCCAGGCTGGATGCCTCGGGGAAGCCCAGAAGCAGGATGGGAGTGCAAAAGCACTCTCCCAATGCAACCAGCATTCAGTGATATGTTGCATCTGATCCTGGTGGTGGTAGTATTCAACCTTCATTATGACCAGTAACCACGAGCCTTGTCCCCCACCATGAATTTCATAGAATCATAGAATCATAGAATCATAGAATCATAGAGTTGGAAGAGACCACAAGGGCCATCGAGTCCAACCCCCTGCCAAGCAGGAAATTTGTCTAATCTTTCCTTATTGCAAAGAGCCTGATCTTTTGGGGAAGATGGTTTTATTGCATAAGCCTTCCCAATGAACACGGATTGTGCAACCTAAAGTTGCCAGTATGTGAGTGAATCCCACCCTAAAATAGTGGCTGTCTGGAAGCACCCTGTGTTTGCTCAGGAGTAAGTCCTATAGAATCCATTGGGGTTTACACCCAGAAAAGTGGGGTTATGATTGCACCCTAAGCTGGGGGGGGCAGGGATGACAAGGCTGTGCATCCTGGAGAATATACAGAAAAATTAAATAATCCTCCCACTGGGGTAAGAAACCATGGAAGGTGTTTGATAAGCTTGGTGCATTTCAGGGTGGGAGAGGAGCTCTCTTGACCTTCCTTTTGCCACAACAATCTGGAGAGATTCAAAGTCTGGCACACACTGGGGGGGGGGGGGGGCAAGCAAGCTCCTGCTGTGTGGCCTCCATGGGCTCATTTATTCATTTAGACTCTTTCTATTTTGCTTGTTTAGAATATCTTTGACACACCTTTCCATGCAACACTTCTCGGCCTCCTGCCTCTTGCCCTGGGGCCCAAACTAACTCACCATCACTGGCCCTAGCCGTTCCCTTTTATGATTTTAGGCTTGCTTTTATGGGACCAAGGTGGGTGGAACTTCCTGAGGCTGCCCCCAGGCATCTGTTCTCAGAGGAAACTGCATCTCAAGGCCCCCACCACCAAGGCAAAGGAATGGACAAATCTGGCCCTGATCCTGTCTAGAGTTTTAAGACAACCGGAGACATAGTAAACCAGTAAGAGAGACTCCACAGAGCACCTCTATTTCGGTTAACAGCCAATTAACCTTCCCTTGTCCATTTTCTGCTGTGTGAATTGAGTTTATTCGGATCTTCCATGAAACCGAGCCTGCACGACCCTCAGCTGAAGAGTGCTGGTTTCTGCCAGCAGTTGCATCTGAAGCAATTGACTCTTTGGAGCAAAGGTTTTCCATTTTTGCCCTGGTGGTGCTTCTTGAGCCACAAACAATACGGCTCAAGCTCCACCAAGGTCAGCCAAGACAACCACTCCCCTGATGAGCAGATCTGCCCTTGCCCTCTCTCAGCTGTACCTTCAATCTGAATGATGCCAAGCTGTCAAAAGGAAAGTGGGAAACGCAAGTGTCCTAAGTTGTCTTTGAAACACATGCAAGGGATGTTAGAAGGGCTGGGGGGGGGGGGCGAAATCTGTCAGAGACAATGCAGTCACAAGGGACAGCTTTGTTCCTGCGGGAGGGCTCACCTTCATCTTCCAAAACAGCAGCTTGACAGCTTTTACTTTGAGAAGATGGCTAACACAGTGGGGCATTTTAGAAAAAGTTCTGCTAAGCCAGCCCTGCAGTGTCAGAGGCAGTATGTCTCTGTATACCAGTATCTAGAAATCGCACATGGTCCTGCTTTGGGGCTTCTTTTGAGGCCTCCAGGTGCTGCTGAACTAGAACTCCCACTGGCCTTGCCAGCATGTGCAATGACCAGGGAAGGTGAGTGTTGTAGTTCAGCCACATCTGGAGGGCTACAGGTTATCCACACCAGCATTGGGGCATCTGGTCAGTCCCTGTGAGAACAGGATGCTGGATGGGATGAACCATTGATCTGACAGCACCTCTACCAGTAGCAGGAGAGGAGCAACAGCTGGGACAACTGCAAAGCAGGTAAAACTTTTGCCACCATCTCCCTGCTTTGCTTTGCCACTGCTCCCCCTGAAAGGAGAAAAAAGTTGCCAGAAACCCTGGACCCACTCATCACTGATTTAAAGCAGATAGCCTGATGTGAGACTTCTGGGTATGGTGGGGAGACTAAGGGGGGGGGGAGAGAAAAATGTTGGGTTGACATGGTGTTGGGGTAGGGGTTGAAGGTTTTTTATCTGCTAGTTAGTGGATGGGAGTATTGCTTTGTTTATTGTTTGAGTATTGCTAATGTTTTCATTACTGTTTAGGGAACTGGTGTGTTGTGTTCACCCATACGTTGTATGAAATGTCAGCATATCATACAATTTCTTTTTTCCTGTGGTATGATGTATTCACATATATTTTTATTTAATCTAAGGCACTTGTAGACCTTTGGGTGACATAAATAAACAAAGCAAAATGTTCCTGTTTAGAAGCCGTGCATGTCCTTCTCTGCTGGGGAGCACAAAAGGGCCCCATCCATCTCCACAGGAATCTAGATGTGTACCTGCCATCTGGAATTTTGCCTGCCAGTCACATTTGGGCCAAACATTCCCAGAAAGCTGCAAGGGATAATAATATCCACTCTTCTCCATTCCTCAGGCCTGCACCAGTTTCCTTTGATTGAGAGGGTGCTCTGTAGGGACTTGATCTCTCGTCTCCCAGGTCCCAGTCCAACACTCTAACCCCTGCACTATCACTGGCTCAAATGCTCTAAGACCCAAAAAACAAAGAGGGTGTGTGTGTAGAATGAGGGGGGTGATGCTCTTTTGCAGATCTGGCATTTCTCTCATCCCTCTTCCCGTTGAGTTCTGTGGAGCCTTGTTTTTGCCACAGAACAAATGAGAAACACAACAGAACGGTCACATCTGAGAAGCACAGAAGGTGATACTGAGGCAATAGCTTTTTGTCAAACAGACCCTGGACCTTTCAAACCCCTCTGCAAGCATTTTAGCCACATGTAGGTTTTGCTTTTCTATTGTCCACCACACACAGGTGATCATAGCAAAAAGTAGGGTAGGGGGGAGGCTTGAAGCTTTAACTGTTTCAGCTCCATTTAGAGATGTGACAGAAGCTGGTGTAGAAGAAATGGAAAGATGTTTCTTTCTCTCAGAGTGCTAGAACTCAGCCGGGGTCATCCAGTGAGGCTGAATGTTGGACTATTCCAAGTGGATAAAAGGAAGCATTTCTTCACATGGCATGTAGTTAAAATATGGAATTTGCTTCCACAAGATGTAGCAATGGCCACCAGTTTGGACAGCTTTAAAAGGGGATTGGGCAAATCTGTGCAGGGTAAGACTGTCTATCTGTGCAGGGTAAGACTGAAGACTGTCAGTGGCCACTAGCCCAGGTGGGTCCACGGTCAGAGGCTGAATGCCTTTCAGTACCAGTCGCTGGGAATCAAAAGAGGGGAGAGTTGCTGCTGCTGCTGCACGATGGTCCTGTCTGTGGACGTCCTACAGGCACCTGGTTAGCCACAGTGAGATCAGGACAGTGGACAAGATGGGCCTTGGTGGCCTGATTCTGCCATTCCTATTTACTGTGTTCTTTGCTCTGATTGCTTTTCTTTTTGGGTGCCTGTGAAGTATATAGCTTTCTTTCTTTTTCCTGACTTGAAAGCAGCCCAGTAACATGGCACCTCTCTTATTTCCTGTCCATTACAAGATTCTGGTCCATTCTCTAAATAAACAAGCCCTACGCATCAAAGAAAGCAAAACCCGCTAGCTAGCCAGCCAGTTCTGTCTGGCATTTATATGAAGGAACATGCCTAGAAGTTGGAATAGTGGAGTTTTATTTGGGAGTTGGAAGGTAGGAGGAGAAGGCAGCAAACACAGAACCAGTCAGAAGAAACTGAAGCACCCACTTCTGGGAGTCGCTGAGTATGGGAAGAGCAATTCAGAGGAGCTAAATTTATGGCCAGAAGTATCTCTGTTAAAGTCTATCTGTATTATAAGGCCCAGGTATAACACTCTAACCCAGAAAAGAAAAGTAGATTGCTTTGATGTTGGTGAAATTTAATTCCTAGTTTGGGTGAAGCCAATCAGCAGCTCTCCACCTTCTGTCTGGTGCATATGATCTGGGACTCCGCTGTGAGAAGCGCCTTAAACAAAAATGAAGTGAGAGGAAAGTGTCAGGACCTTGGAGAGCGCCATCGCGCAAGTGGGAAATCTACTACCTTAAAAAGCATAACCAGAAAAGATGTTTTTGCCTTTAGAAGACATCCAATGAAGCTGAATGCTGGAAGATTCCAGACATATAAAAGAAAATGCTTCTTATTTTTATTATTTATTAATTTTGTATGCCACTCTTCATCTGTAGATCTCAGGGCTGTTCACAACATAAAAATACAATATAAAAACACAAAATATATAATATAAACAACAACAAAACACAAACCAGTAAACCCATCCTATTCCACAAACACATATATAAGATGTCAATCAGCCAAAAGCCTGACTGAAGAGGAATGTTTTCAAGTGGTGCCTCATGGTGTATGGAGGTGCCGCTCTTTTCAGCTGAGCTTTCCCCAGCCCTGGTTTTTGTGAATGTGCAGGTGTGAAAACCTGGACACTCTACCTCTTCCTAACAGGGTTTCCCCCTGCACCTCCCTTGTGCCAGTTTAACACTCTTCTGAAACAGGGGCACCGAGCTTGTGTCCTTCCAGATATAGCTGAACTACAGTTCCCATCATTCTTCACCATTGATTAGGTTGGCTGCAGCTGATTGGAGCTGGAATCCAGAGACATCCAGATGCCCAAAGATTCTCTGCTGTTGATCTAAGCTAAACATAGCAGGTTCCTCTTTGATCCTTCCCTTCTCCTTTCTTATATCCCACCCACCTTCTCAATTTATCAACATTTCTCCTGAAATGCACTTAACACTGTGTTTCAAAAGGCCTCTCAATGTGCCATGCTGAGTGGAGCAACCCATTTGGCTGCCTCCTGTATCTTAGGTGCATTCCACCTGCTAATGCATCCTTAAAGCACATCACCTTCTAATCTCGTGTAAGTGGCTGAGGCCGGCATTGCTCTGCCCTGGCTACTATTGTTGGTGCGTGTGTGCAGGCATGTGTTTTTGTGAGAGAGGTTTGTATGAACATCAGTTGCGGATCTGATGACATGCTTGAGCCCTGATAATAGCTCTCCATCCCCAAAAGGGTACTTGCTTTCCATTCAGGAATGCCTGGTTTTGGAAGAGACAACCTGACAGGCAGTCAGCAAACCTTGCACAGAAGGTGCAATTCCTCTTCAAAGCCTGCAATTGATCTAGGTGGACGGTGCTGTGTCTGCTGCTGAGGCAGAATCTACTGCAGAGCACAAGGGCCAGAGACAATGATTTATCTGGGGCAGCCAGCTGGGGATAGCAAAACAGCAGAGGCAACTCCATTGGTATTTTGCACCACCAGGAGCTCAGTAGATTGCACACATTACTGCAAATGATCAGGTCAGGAGTCAACAGCAAAATAACCACAATCACCCACAGCCAGCCAGGCTGTGGCATAGACAGAGAGAGGGGAAGGTGCCTCCTCCCTGGTTTTCCCATGCATAGGAGAAGGAGGAGACTCCACCGTCACATGTGCTTGAGAACGGGATCTTGGCCAGGTGGCCAGAAGGGGGGTGGCATCAGAAGAGAGACTTTGTTGCTGTCTCAGGGGTCCTGTAAGCAAAATGCAGTGCACCTGAGCTGCCTGTTACCAGGCCTAAAGGGCCAGGGCTTTGCCAGATTCACGCTTTCCTCCTCTCCCATCCATCTAGGATGAAAGTCTCTGTGCTAGTTTAAAAGTGTACAGCCTCCATTTGGAGAGTGCCAAATAGCATTCCACATGGCATAACTCCATGTGGGTGGGTACAGTGTACATTTGTGGCCTTGCACCAGCGTTGACGTCCCTTTCTCCAGTAAGGGGAGTTGGGCTGAGAGCTGTTGTCCAGGTTTATTGTTCGATTCGATTTAAAAGTGAGGAGCAGCCTGGACAGCCCCTCCTCCCCACTCAGCTCTCCCACACATCCATGGCTGGGCCTGCGGGATGGCCAGCTTAGCGCTGCCTTGCCTAGTCCCGAATCCTCTGCCTGAATTGCTTTGGAAAACCCCAATCAGGTTGCTTTATGACCTGCCCTGTGGGGGAATCCGGAGCAGCTGCCAAGAGGGAAGCTGGTTTTCTCTCCGCATGCACGTGGGAGCCCCAAGAGATGGCCCTTGCTGAGCTCAAGCAATTCATCCTGATTAGCGGCTGCTATTTGAAGGGATAATTGTTACATAATTATTCCATGTGCTCAAAACACTGCTGTACATCTGTGGTCCCCAGGCCTTCCCTTGTTCTTTTCCCTGAACTAAACCAAGATTTCCCCCCCCCCCTGCATAGAACAAGGGTCAGAGGAGCCATTCTCTGGGCAGGCATTGTTGGAGAGGTTAGGAACAGGCTGTAGCCCAGTGGTAGAGCGTGAGAAGGTCCCGGGTTCAATCTCCAATCCAGGTAGGGCTGGGAATGTTCCATGTCTGAAACCCACAGGAGCTGCTGTGAAGCCAATGAGTGGAAAGCACTAAAGCAATTGTTCCATCAGCACATGTTTGCACAATGAAACGTTTCCCCCCTCTCTCACCCACCCCTGCTCCCCTTAAATCTGTCTTAAATCCTCAACCCTCTGGATCAGATTGCGGGGACAAGGAATGCATGAGGAAGAGGGACTCCCATTGCACAAGGAGAATCCCTTGCGCTTATGGGACTTATTTTTAGAATACCACCCAATTTTAAGGTAGATGGACCATTGGTCTATGGCAGTGGTTCTTGAAGCGTGCGCCACCCTGGGTGGCAAGTGTGGAGGAAGATTCAAGGACAATCAAAGAAACATTTAAATATTTCAGGGAGTGTAGCGTAGTATAGTATATAAAAAAATCATTTTTAATTGCAGAATATGGATAGATGTATTTTCAAAATGAGAGCAAGAGCATCAAGTGAGAGTGAGAACAATCCCAGTTGTGATCCAGAACAGAGTGCAACTCTGAGGGCTTTTCCCAAGCAATCAGAGACAGTGCCTGTGTGCCATGTCTTTGCTCTGCCTGGTTCACACCTCTCCTGATTCTGGGAGACAAGCAAGAAGGGGAGCTTGTTGCAGCAGGAGTGGGAGATACCTGTGACTCTTCACCAGCTTCTTCACTGCGTTTTGGCCTCCCTCCTCCCACTTTCCTGCTTCAGCTTCTACCTCTGATTCTGGATTTCTCTCTGGCACAGACTCTCTCTGCTCATTAAGCCCTGTTACCCCTTCAGCTTCCAACACCACCTCCCAGACCTCTCCCTCTGACTACTCATCATCATCCCACCACCACTCCCTGGGCTCTGAGCCTTCTTCTTTTGGGGGCTCCCTAGCTAGTTCCTCCCACCATTCCTCTGCATTCAACTAGTCCTTGACACTCATGGAGGGTGCAAAGCAGAGCCAGTGAGGGATGTGGCATGGGGAGGGTTCCTAGGGCCATTTGGCCCTCCCCAGGCCTGGGGACCTTCTTTTTGCTGTAGAGGTATAAGGATACCTGGTGCAGACACTTTGCTGGGCTGGGAAGGCAGGGAGCCCAACTGCAGGTAGAGCCAGAGCCAGAGCCAGAGATAAGCAAAGCCAACTCATCCAACTTTCGTCCTCACCCTCCTGCTCTCTGCTGAGTTCTGCCAGGGCACCACTGAGACTAAGGAGGAGGCGGCTGGCTGAGAGCAGTCTGAAGCTGGTAGTACAGTGCCACCCTCTGCCCTAAATAGGCCAGCTTCCACTGGGTGAAGCTGAGCAGGTCTTGGTGCCTGGATAGGGGACTACCTGGGAGCATCCCCACCTAGCCCATTGTATGCTGCCTTGAGGTGCGTGGGAGAAATGTAGGATATAAATGTAACAGTTGTTTGATTTTTCCTTCCGAAAACATGACAAGTCTCTAATTTCATCTGACAATGCTGGAGGCTTTGCTGCAGCAATAGCAGCAGCAGGAAGATGCACCACACAATCCAGGAAGATGCCCCATGTTTGTCCTCTTTTCTGGAAATAAGTGTTGCAGAGCAGGTTCCTTGTCTCATTCTGATGAAGACAGATGCCTCACCCATACTTCTGCATGCTTTCTAGGCATGGATCCAAGTGGTTTTCCATTTGCCCCACCGTCTTCCCCAGGAAAACCCACTCTTTACTGCTGAATCAGAGTAAACATGAATCCACTGCAAACCCAACTGATGTTTGCTCTGATTCAACAATAAGGAGCCATTTTCTCCGGGAAGAAGTACCTGGACAAGAGGAAGCATGGGTGAGCCCAGACACTGCTATAAGCTTTAAACTGGATCCCTTTACTTAGCAACACCCACCATTATTGGTTACAGCAGCAGCAAGGAGGAACAATGTAAGAGAAGCTAAATTCACAGCTCAGGAAGGCCACACATTAACCATTTAGAGTCTATTCTCTCTCAGTACTAATTAATTAATTAAAAACTGTTGCTTATTCAAGCAAGGTGTGAGCTTACTCTCTCCATCACTTGGACAACAGGCTATTATTGTTATTATTATTGTTATTGTTATTATTTTGTGGCATGGGTGGTTGTGGAACACAGATTTGAGGCCAAGACCAACATCCCGGGTCTACTTAACCTTAAGCCCAGTTTCTGCAGTGCCAGATCACAGAAAATGATTGTTATCTCAAGGTATTTGTTGGCCCTTACATTCTTGGCCATGGGTGGCACTGTGGGTTAAACCACGGAGCCTAGGACTTGCCGATCAGAAGGTCGGTGGTTTGAATCCCCGTAATGGGGTGAGCTCCCGTTGCTCGGTCCCTGCTCCTGCCAACCTAGCAGTTCGAAAGCACGTCAAAGTGCAAGTAGATAAATAGGTACTGCTCTGGCGGGAAGGTAAACGGCATTTCCGTGCGCTGCTCTGGTTCACCAGAAGCGACTTAGTCATGCTGGCCACATGACCCGGAAGCTGTACGCCAGCTCCCTTGGCCAGTAAAGCGAGATGAGCGCCACAGCCCCAGAGCCATTCACAACTGGACCTAATGGTCAGGGGTCCCTTTACCTTTACATTCTTGGCAGAGGTTAAGTTCCAAGAGATATCAGGGTAGTTGAAGTCTTCAATGATGACTACTATATTTGTCATTTTGGAATGTTTGGTAATCTGTTCTAGGAAGGTATCATCCATGACTTCAGTTTGGCTTAGAGGTCTATAGTAGACCCCACTGAAGTCACTGTTGTTTCCCCCTCCTAAAAAATTTACCCCAGTACTTTCAGCATGCCTTCCAAGCTGAAACCCCTCACAGGTGTACACATCCTTAAAATTTAATACTATTCCTCCTCCCATCGAGTTTGGTCTTTTCTTTTTGAATAAATTATACCCCTCAATTACTGCATTCCAGTCATCAGTTGCATCTCACCAGGTTTCAGTAATGCCCATTATGCCTTATTTGCCAACCTGTGTTAAGAGCTCAAGTTCATCTTTATTTCCTATGCTCTGTGCATTAGTACAAAGAAAAGTGAAACGACGAGTCATTCCCCCTCATTACTTTATGGTCCCCATTCTTTTGCAGGTTCTTGCGCCACAGTCTCTTGTACATCAATGAAGTGATTACCTCCAGTACTTGGTGCCTGCACCACAGCCTCAGGGTTTAGTTTAAAGCTTTCCTTATTAGTTTAAAGCTTTCCTTATCAGGTTTGCAAGTCTCCTAGCAAATATATTCTTACCAACCACTGACAGGTACAAGAGCTCCCACACCCGCACACAATTGGGATGTGGGGAGAAACATAGTCTTCAGGTGCTCCTGAGTTGAACTCTCCACTCCAAACACCCTGGATCATCTATGCCACTAGCTCATGGGCTTTGCCCTATAACCCAGATGGTTGTTTAGCTGGATCATGACAGCAGCAATGCCCAGAGTCTGGCAGCATATGCCACTCTAGAGCCCCAGCCTGTCTATTACTGAGAGGAGCAACTGGGATGAACAGGCACCCAGAAGGGCAAGGAGACAGCTCTGACAGTGGCATGCAAGCAGACTGCTCATCCCCGCTGGCTCTGGCACAAGTAGTGTTTAGCAGCAACTTGGAGAAGATGAGAGTCAAGAGAAAAGAGGCTGGGATCTGTCAGTCCAGCTTAACATAGAAGCTGGCTGGTGCTAACGGACAGGGTACCAGCCCACCCTGACAGCTAAGCTGCCAGAGGCCTGGCCTTGGTGTGCCTGTCAGGACAGAGGGGCATGGCCCCTGCACGGGTCAGGAAAGGCTTGGCCCAACATCAGGCCCCCAAGCTGGGACAAGGGGAAATGTTTTTGTAGTTGGAGTGCAAGTGGGTATCGCAGCTCTGCAATCTCAGAAAGAAAGGACATTTGGCTACCATGTATGATGTTGCAGGCATGGTCTGCTACAAAGCAAGTACGCTTCCAGCAAGGCTGATGGTGCATTGGCAGGAGGAAGTGGGTATCCACAGCAGGGGAGAGAGGAGGCTTGCTTGAGCAACTGGAAATAGCATAGCTTCCTTCTGCACTGAGTGTTTCGCCTTGTACTCAGATCTTGACTTGTCTTGGCATAGGTACTCATCCTTTACTCTACGTTTGTCATGTCATAACAAAGTGGGATCTGGACATGTAAAAAGCAATATGCAGTGGGCTAGTTTAAGAATTTGGCACACATATTGAATATGCGCTCCATAGTTGAGGACTGGGGCTGATGTCAGTCTTCAGCTGCCCCTCCCCTCAAAGAGTTCCTGGTGCCCCTGCCTTTGGCCCACATCCTAAGAAGCCCTATGTCCAAACAAAGGCCTGCCTTTAACATAAGAACAAGCTGCTAGATCAGGTCACAGGCCCACCCAGCTTAGTCTGTTCTCACAGTGGCCAACCAGAAGGCTGTGGGAAGCCTGCAAGCAAGATCTGAAACCAACAGTCCTCTAATCACCTCCAACACTAGAGCAGCGTAGCCATCAGCATGGTGCTGCTAACACCAAGTCTGCAGGTTCAATCCCCTCATGGGACAGCTGCATATTCCTGCATTGCAGGGGGTTGGACTAGATGGCCCTCAGGGTCCCTTCCAACTCTACAATTCTGTGATTCACTGTGGCTAGTAGCCACTGATACTTTTATGCTCCATGGATTTCTCTAACCCTCCTTTAAAGCTGCCCTTGTTGGTGGCCATCAGGAATAACTTGGTGAACTGCGTAGTTTAACTACGTGCTGAGCAAGTAAACATACAGTCATACCTCGGGTTACAGATGCGTTGGGTTGCGCATCACGCCGAACCTGGAAGTACCGGAATGGTTACTTCCAAGTTTCGGCACTTGCGCATGCACAGAAACGCTAAATCGTGCTTTTCGCATGCGCAGAAGTGCCAAATCACAACCTGCGCATGCACAGACACGTGGGTCACGGGTTGCGAACACTGCGGGTTGCGAACATGCCTCCCGCATGGATCACGTTCGCAACCTGAGCATCCACTGTACTTCCTTTTGTCCATCCTGAATCTTCAGCTTCATTGGATAGATTCATACAGTTCTAGTATTGTGTGGCATAGTGGTTAGTGTGTCGGCCTGAGACCTGGGAGACCAGAGTTGCTCACTGGGGGATCTTGGGCCAGTCACTGTCTCTCAGCTTAACCTACCTCATGAGGAAGGGAGAACCATACACCCTACCTTGAAGGAAAAGGCACTATATAAATGTAGTAAATAAACATAAATAAACTTCCAACCACTTTTCTCTACACTTTGCATAATCTTATGTGCCATTTCAGCTTTGCGTAGGAGACAGGTTGTAACTGAGCATGCAATTACAGTGACAAAGAACATGTAGTCTGCAACTCAGATACCCTCTTTTATGTGGCTGGGATCACTTGATTAAAGACATCCAAACTGTTTCCCCGAATTGCATATTGGTGGAGATCAGGAATGGGGAAACTGTGGTCCCCCATATGTTCCTGAACTATAACTCCCATCATCCCTGCCCACGGGGTCATGCTGGCTGGGGCTTATGGGACATGGAATCCAACAACACCTGGGGTGCACAGGTTCCCCGTCCCTGGTGAAGATGTGTCTTGACGTAGGCATACCTGAGCTCCTCCAGAAGCTATTTCCATGGTCCAGCCTTGGCCCTCATGAATTGCAATGAAAGGGAGTTCACTTGAACATGTGCAGTGCTTCCCCTCACCTACTTCAGTAAATGGGAAAATTTCCATCACACATGTGGAATTAAGAGGCAGGACTTCCAATGCCGAGAGCCTGACCTCTCACTGTCTTTCTGGGATGTCACTGGAGGCCACGGACCACAGCCACATCTAAGTGGCATAGATGGTGGAAGAACCCTGAGTGAAAGACAGGGAAGTGAAGATTTCTCAGAGTGAGAGACTGGGAGAGAAGCAGAGAGCTCCCAAGTGAGAGCTGGGAAGTTCTTGCATTTTCTGTAGGGGTGGAGATTAAGACTTTTGGATAGAGAGAAGGTTTTATAGTTGTGCATTTTTTTGTATTTTAGATGCTCATTCTCCTTTCTAATTTTTAACGCTGTTGCTGTTACACATATATTTCTTATAATGTATTTCTTACTACGATTGTGTTTGCATTATGCTCTATAGATATTGCATTGTTGACGTTTGTGTTCTGTGCTGTAATAAACAAACAAATTAATAATAATAATAATAATAATAATAATAATAATAATAATAATAATATATTATTATTATTTGTACCCTGCCCATCTGGCTAGGTTTCCCCAGCCACTCTGGGTGGCTTCCAACAAAGATCAAAAATACATTAAAATGTCACACATTAAAAACTTCCCTAAACAGGGCTGCCTTCAGATGTCTTCTAAATGTCAGGTAGTTGTTTATCTCTTTGACATTTGATGGGAGCGCGTTCCACAGGGCAGGCGCCACTACTGAGAAGGCCCTCTGCCTGGTTCCCTGTAGCTTTCCTTCTCGCAGTGAGGGAACCGCCATAAGGCCCTCTGCGCTGGACCTCAGTGTCCTGGTAAAACAATGGGGGTGGAGACATTCCTTCAGGTATACTGGGCCGAGGCCATTTAGGGCTTTAAAGGTCAGCACGAAAACTTTGAATTGTGTTCGGAAAGTACTGGGAGCCAATGTAGGTCTTTCAGGACCGCAGTTATATGGTCTTGGCAGCCGCTCCCAGTCTAGCTGCTGCATTCTGGATTAGTTGTATTTTCCAGGTCACCTTCAAAGGTAGCCCCACATAGAGCACATTGCAGTAGTCCAAGCGGGAGATAACCAGAGCATGCACCACTCTGGCGAGACAGTCCGCAGGCAGGTAGGGTCTCAGCCTGTGTACCAGATGGAGCTGGTAGACAGCTGCCCTGGATACAGAATTGACTTGCGCCTCCATGGACAGCTGTGAGACCAAAATGATTCCCAGGCTGCGCACCTGGTACTTCAGGGGCACAGTTACCCCATTCAGGACCAGGGAGTCCTCCACACCCGCCCGCCCCCTGTCCCCCCAAAACAGTACTTCTGTCCTGTCAGGATTTAACCTCAATCTTTTAGCCCCCCTCCACCCTCCAACCGCCTCTAGGCACTCACACAGGACCTTCACCACCTTCACCTGTTCTGATTTAAAAGAGAGGTAGAGCTGGGTATCATCCGCATACTGATGAACACGCAGTCCAAACCCCCTGATCTCTCCCAGCAGCTTCATGTAGATGTTAAAAAGCATGGGGGAGAAGACAGAACCCTGAGGCACCCCACAGGTGAGGGCCCAGGGGTCTGAACACTCATCCCCCAACACTACTTTCTGGACACAGCCCAGGAGGAAGGAGCAGAACCACTGTATAACAGTGCCCTCAGCTCCCAGCTCCTCTAGACGGTCCAGAAGGATGTTATGATCAAGTGTATCGAAAGCCGCTGAGAGATCCAGCAGAACTAAGAAACAGCTTTCACCTTTGTCCCTAGCCCACTGGAGATCATCGACCACTGCAACCAAGGCAGTTTCAGTCCCATGATGAGGCCTGAATCCCGATTGGAAAGGATCCAAATGGTCCACATCCTCCAGGCGAGCCTGGAATTGTTCAGCAACCACGCGCTCAATCACCTTGCCCAAGAATGGAAGATTTGAGACTGGGCGATAGTTGGCCATACTGGCCTGGTCTAAAGATGGTTTTTTATGAAGCGGTTTAATGACCGCCTCTTTCAGCGGGTCTGGGAAGGCTCCCTCACAGAGGGAAGCATTCACCACCCTGTAGAGCCCATTGCCCAGCCCTTCCCAGCTTGCTTTTATTAGGCAGGATGGGCAATGATCAAGGAGACAGGTGGTTGGTTTCACGCGTCCAAGCAGCCTGTCCACATCCTCAGGGGTAACAGATTGAAATTCATTCCATGCAACTCGACCAGACAGGGCTCTAGCACTCTCCTGCCCCGGCCCTGCTCCCACGGTGGTGTCTACCTCCTTCCGAATCTGAGTGACTTTATCTGCAAAAAACTTTGCAAAATCGTTGCAGGAGATCTTGGGGTCTTTACAAATCCCCAATGGTAAAGGTGGTTCCATTAAATTGTTAACCACCTGAAAGAGTCTCCTGCTACTATTTTCTGCAGATGCAGTAGATGCAGTGAAGAAAGTCTTCTTTGCCGTCGCTATCGTCACTTGGTAGGCTCGATGTTGAGCTCTAACCAGTGTCCAGTCTGATTCAGAATGAGTTTTCTGCTACTGGGACTCTAGCCATCTCAGCGATTGTTTCATTGCCCTCAGATCCATGGAAAACCATGGGGTTGTCCGGGTTCCATGCAATTGGAGAGGGCGCTTCGGAGCCAGACAGTTGATAGCCCTGGTTAACTCCGCATTCCAGCGGGCCACCAGGGAATCAACTGAAAGGCCATCAACATGGGATAAAACATCCCCTACGATTCTCTGGAAACCATTTGGATCCATTAAGTGGCAGGGGTGGACCATCCGAATTGGTCCCACCTCCCTGAAGAGGGGAAGGGTCGCGGAGAAGTCCAGTTGCACTAGGAAGTGATCTGACCATGGCACTTCTTTTGTTTCACTTTTACTTACTGTCAGATCACCCACGTCACTAGAGGTGAACACCAGGTCTAAGGCATATCCGCGACTATGAGTTGGGACAAACTTATTCAGGGACAGCCCCATGGAGGCCATGCTTTCCACGAAGTCCCGAGCAGCCCCTTGTAAGGTTGTGTCGAAATGGGTGTTAAAGTCCCCTAGGACAACCAAACTAGGTGTCTCCAGGAGAACATCCGCCATGACCTGAAGCAGCTCAGGCAGGGAATCCTTGATGCAGCAGGGAGGTCAGTACACCAAAAGGAATCCTGCACTGCCCTTATTTCCCAGCTTCCAGAACATGCACTCAGAGAACTGGGTCTTCCCAATAGGATGCCTGAATCAAGCTAGTGACTTTCTAAAAATCACTGCAACCCCCCCCCTCCCCGCCCACATGACCTGGGTTGCTGTGCGTAAGAGAAACCTGGTGGACAAGCAGCAGCAAGAACAGGCCCATCTGCTTCATCCAACCAAGTCTCTGTTACACATGCCAGGTCAAGTCCTCCATCCACGCTGTGGTCTTTTGATGAAGGGTACTATATCAATAAATAATAATAATAATAATAATAATAATAATAATAATAATAATAATAAATAGCATCAAGCAGCAGCAGCAGCAATACTGACACCAAATATGGCCCTGGGTTGCGAAGCTCAGCCTGGCACTGCCCTCCAGTTGTTTTGGAAAGCGACTCCCATTTGTGCTGGCTGCAGCTGATGGGATTTGTGGTCCAGAGCAGCTGGTGAAAGCTGGGAGAGGACACCCAGCTCTTGGAAACCTCAGCTCAGCAAAGCCCTTGTGAAGGATCTGCACAAACTCAAAAAAAAGCCAGACGCCGATGGCAGATTTTTGGGCAGCTGTTGCTGGACCGGCCAAAGAGCTGTTAGCTGGTCTAGATTAGCTGGCCTGGGATCATTAGCCTAGATTAGCTCTGGTGGGTTATAGCTGAATCCTGATTAGTTCATCTGTGTTGCTGAAATCCAGATTAGCGTCTCTGGCTTTGTTAGCCCCGATTAAAGCTTTATAGTGGGGTAGGGTGGGGCCTTGATACACTCCAGTTACAGATGAAAGCAGGGACCAAAGTGCAGCAAGGAAAGGCAGACAGACCATGGGCTCTCTCTCTCTCTCTGTGTGTCTGCCTCCAAACAGAAGTTTGCTTGGATCAGTGTGGGTCACATGGAACTCAGCCTGCCATCCAACAGGTGAAGTTGCCCTGCAGGTGCGCCAAGACTCTGGTTGTTCTGATTGATCTGTTAAGAGTCCGATAATGATGGCAGAAGAAACACAGACATTGGGGTGGGTGGGGCTTGCCTTGGCGCTTTCCGTGCCCTTGCAAAGCCCATTCAACCTGAACATTAGTACATTTGCAAGACCTGTTGCCCAGCCTCAGGACCAGATTTGGAGCCTTTCCCTTTTGACTGAGCAGTGCCCCTTTCCAGGCACCTCCTGTATGTTTTGGCCCTTGGCTCTGCTCTGCTTAAAACATCTCGTGTCACAAAAGTCATGAGGTCACTAACCCCAGTGGAATAGGGTACTTGCCATCCACTGCTAGACTCCATGATCCCTGCCAGCTTCAGGGCTGTTCAGCAACAAATATACCTTGTGCATGGGAGCTCTAAACACCAAGTTTTAGATGTGGCCAGATAGCCAAAGACAGGGTGGAGGTTTCTTTGGAAGCAGCCCAGCCTGATTGTGTGCCTGCTTCTGTGTCCTTTCAAAGTCTGCTCAACCTGTATGCTTACACATAAAAGTATTACAAAGGCACTGCTACAGTCTCCAGAAGCTTTCCTCCAAAGGGAGCTTCATAAAAGGGCCTTTGGATTTCAATTGCTCCAAGGTGAGCAGCACAAAACACTGTTTTCTGCCAAAAAAACCAATGTTGTATGGGCATACTTGCCCTGTTTTCTTGAAATTGTAGTGATTATATATAAATTTGCTTTTCTCTCCAAATATAAAAAGGTAAAGGTACCCCTGCCTGTACGGGCCAGTCGTGTCCGACTCTAGGGTTGTGCACCCATCTCACTTAAGAGGCCGGGGGCCAGCGCTGTCCGGAGACACTTCCGGGTCACGTGGCCAGCGTGACGAAGCTGCTCTGGCGAGCCAGCACCAGCGCAGCACACGGAAACGCCGTTTATCTTCCCACTATAAAGTGGTACTTATTTATCTACTTGCACTTTGACGTGCTTTTGAACTGCTAGGTGGGCAGGAGCTGGGACCGAATGTCGGGAGCTCACCCCGCAGCGGGGATTCGAACCACCGACCATACGATCGGCAAGTCCTAGGCACTGAGGTTTTACCCACAGCGCCACCCGCGTCCCTCTCTCCAAATATAAGTAGTAGCATATGTAGACCCATGTCCTCTCTTGGGGCCACACTCGACCCATTACGAAAGGGTGCAGGGGGCTCATCTAGCCCAGAGAAGGCTCCGGGGGAAGAGGCTGGTGCGCTGCAGCCCAGCAGAGGTGGCTGCTCCCAGACCTGGAAGCTGATTGAACAGGACAGGTTGGGAAGTGCACAGGAAGCAGCTCTGCCCAGAGCTGTCCCCCCTCATTAGCAGAGAAGTCTGTCTCTTTCAGCTCTGATCAGGTTTTGTGGGCCCAGCCAGCTCACACGTGGTTTGCATGGAGGGCAGCTCTGCAACCCAAAGCTGCACAAGACTTGGACTTGGGGGGGGGAGCATTGCAAGTAGGGGGCAACTGAACCCTCCTGGAAACATTTTGACCTGGAGTTAACCCCAATGCTGCATGTCGACTGATATACCCAGGCACCAGTGATTTCAAAGCCATTAGATCAAGAAGCCCTGCAAACCTTCCTCTCACTCAATAGCTGTGGGCAGTGAAGTGCCAGGGAGTGAACAAGCACCTTGTTTAAAGAATTTCTACCTTGATCTTCAGTCAATAAGTTTCCATGCACAGCGGGGGTTCCCAGTGTTTCCCCATCCCCAGGAGCCTCTAAGTTCCCCCTTCCCTTGGGCAAGAGATGGGTACATTTTTCTCCCTTGGAAAGTGCATAGAGCTAAAGAAAGAAACTGCAAGAGCAGCACTCTTTCCCACCTCCTCTTCCAGCTCCTGTTCAGAGGGAACAGGGGAGAGAGAAGAGGCCCAGCCCACATTCAAAAATCCAAAAGCCCTGAGGTCTAAAAAGGATGGTGCCCCCTGACCTATGGGTAACATTACATGTGTGAAGCACCCACACTCCCTCCCCTGCAAATGCACCTACAAGTGTGCTGCCTTACAGAAAGGAGAGATCTGAGTTTACCCCGTTCCCGTTGCTCAGTTAACTCATGTGCCCAAGTAGTCAGTGTGTGTCACAAGGCATTCTGTATTTTCAGTTACTAGCAACAGAACGTGGGCCCAGGAGCTGAAGCACAGGGCAGCCAATGCTCTGGCACTGCCTTATAAATCAAGAGTATAGCCACAGCTCACCCATTCCTGGATACTTTCCCCACTTCGACAGATATGCATTTTGCTGAGGGAACAGCTAGGGAGGTCTCTAATATACAATAAGAGAGAGCCAGAGGTGGTGCAGTGGTTAGAGCATCAAACCAGGGACCTGGGAGGCCAGGGCTCAAATCCCCACTTGGCCACGAAGATTTCATTGAGTGACCTTGGGCCATTCTCTATCCCACCCTGCCAGGTTGGGGTGGGGATTAAATAAGGGGGAGAACCATGTATGCCACCTTGAGCTCCTTAGAGAAAAAGGAGGGATATACAAACAAACAAACTGCTTTAAACAAAACAAATGATGACATTTGCTACCCACGTCCGACTGCCTCAAAAAGAATGTCAGAAGTTCCCTTTAAGCGCAAAGTTAAATTCTCAAACCTGCATCAAGTTATGCAAATGTGTAAGCATGCCTTTCATTTGTGTAATTAAAAGTTGCGGCAGGCTGCCTCTGCGTGTCTGGAGCAGATTGAGGACGGGGGAGGGCGTGTAACACCAAAATGCCGCTTCAGCCCCCGCTGAGGCATGGTGGCGCCAGCCGCCTTTTCGGTTTGCTAGCGGATATCCAGGCGCTGAGGAAAGGCAGGAGGGAGATGCCTCAGAGCCCACCCACTACGGACACACGACACACATCGCCTTCTGGAAAGTACGCTCTCTGTATTTGTTTCAGAACATCTGTGATACAGGGTTTCATCCGGTATAAATAAAGTAGAAAATCTTACAATTCATTTTCATCATTATTTTAACAAAAATACCAAAAAACTTATTAAACCTGAAATTAAAGGCGGGGAGACTCTAGCAATCACACGGGATTCCAAATCACTGGTAGAAAGGGGAGATCAAAAACACTCGTTCGGCATTATTAACCTTCTCTCTGCCCCGGGTGGCAGGGTGCTGCCGCTGCTGCAGAGCAGGCGCCCCAGAGGGCGGTGGGGGGCAAGCTGTTGGTGGCCCCAAGCAAACAGAGCCCCCCTCAAGTCCACTGCGAGGCCTCTCTCTTTGCTGGGTCTCAGTACCGTACAAAGGGGTTGCTGTTCTGCTGGGTTTGCGTATCTGTTTGGACCAAAACACAAGAGTTAGAATCTACGTATGAGCTTGCAGGCAAGAGAGATGGGTGGGCAAGAACAGGAGAAACAGGAGGTTTGGCCCTGGTGCTGTGCTCCACATTAATTGGCCAAATCTGCTGGGCATCTCTGGCAAAACCAAACAGGTGAGACTTTTAAGGAATCGCCAGTTCCTCTGAGGCATGAGTGATCACTTTGCTCCACATCCTCCTCCTCCCAGGGGTGTGTGTGTGTGTGTGTGTGTGTGTGTGATGCACCCTCACCCACAGCAATCAATGCTCCAGTCAAGCTGAAGCAGCAGCACTCACCTCCCTCCCTGCAATGCATGGCTCTTCCCCGGCACATGGGCATGCGCGAAAGTGTGGAACCATTCCACAGCCCACAATACGGAGTGCTCAAGAAAGGAATCTTGGGCTGCCCTCCTCTCTGCCACCTCACTCCCCACCTCGCCCTGCAGAAACCTCTTTTTGCAAAAGCCGTATGTATTCAGTAGGTCAGATCACAGCTGCTTAGCACGCTTCCCTTGCTCAACCCTCACAAGCTAGGGGAAGGTCTCTTTCACACAGGGAAACAAGGGCAGCTCCCTCCTGGGAGCCTGGACTGAAACCAGCCTTGCAAAAACCTGCAAGCTAGATGAGGAACGGGGGAGGGCGTGAGAAAAACAACCCTCCACCAAGAGACTCTTTCCAAGCTGGGGCTTGGCACTCTTATGTCTGGGGACTCTTAGCTCCCTGCTGCGTTCAAAGCCTATCTTATTCTCGTGCGCCATTGGGGCCATGCATGGCTGCTGCTGCTCACTTGGGGAAGAGAAGCAAGGCAGGGGTGGCTGACTAGGGACAGCGTCCTGCCTCCTATCACAGAGGGAGAAGAGATCATATTTCCTACGATCTTTGAAGAGAGGGCTTTCACTGTCTCCTGCACTTTCCTCTCCACAGAGCATCTTGAGTGCCACTTAGTAACTCCTGCAGTTGGCCAGGGGGACCCTGCTGTACTCCCATGCCTCATTTGCCTTGCCTGCATTCTCCACTAGTGTGTGTGTGTGTGTGGGGGGGGTGCTGTGCCCAGGGGACTGGGGGAGAAGGGACCCGGGCCTTACTGGAAAGCTGTTGCTGGAGCTGCCGAACCAAAGCTGCCGTCTGCTGCTGCTGCTGCGTCTGCTGGAGGCCTTGCCGCTGGAACTGCACAGAAAGGAGACAGGGAGAGAGGGAGTGAGAGAAAGAACAGATGTTAGAGGCTGGGTGGGAACAAGGGAGAGGCAGCTGTCCTGGGGAGCTGCAGGGGCAGGGCATACTCACCAGAGGCTGCTGAGGAGGGATCCCCAGACCGGGAGGCTGCCCTTGGGCCTGGGCCTGGGGGACGGTGGGGACCTGGGGCTGCTGCTGGGACTGCTGAGGTGGGGGCTGCGGTTGCTGCTGCTGTGGCTGCTGCTGCTGCTGTTGCTGCAGGGCAGGAGGAAGAAAGGGAAAGAAGTGCAGCATGTCAACAAGGCTGGAAACATCATATTGGCTGTGTTCCTTCTTCCACAGGGGCAGTGGCTGCCTCTGAATACCAGCTGCCGGAAGCGGAGAGGCTGGATGTTGCACCCAGGTCCTGCTTTTGGGTCTTCCCATGGTAATCTGTTTGGTCCCTGTGAGAACAGGATGCCGGGCTAGGTGGGCCTCTGCCCTGATCCAGAAGAGCTTTTTTTCATGGTCCAATGTTTTGCACAGCAAGGTAGGAGATGTGTTTCGTTCTCATAATCTGGGGGAACCTATTGCCTTCCAGCCCCAAACAGCAAGGCCAGTAGCCCTAGATGAGGGGAACTTTTGTTCCCATACCATCTGTGAAGGCTACAGATTCTCCACCCCTGTTCTACTGCGTGGACACAGAATGTTCTCAGCTAGCCTGGGAGCAGTGAAGGGACCAGCACAGGTGTCTGCAACGAGGCTTAGCCAAAAGTCATCCCCCCTTCCACTAGTGGCGATGTCCGCTAGCATAGGTGTCTTTGAAGAGAAATTTTTAAAACCCACATGGATGTTTGGCTCATCCACGGTTGTTTGCCACAGAAGCTTAATGGAGCCTCCAGATGCAAAAGCATTGTACCAGAGGTGCAGGACAAACAGCAGAGGATGGCTCTTCCACTGCCATCCGGCTGGTTGGTTACGGATGATCTGCCAAGACTGTTCTCAGGTTTTACTGAAGACCTATTACTTCCCAACCCGCCAAATCCTCTCACCTCATCTGCAGCACAACCCTTGGGGAGCTCCGAGGAAGATGTCTGGGAGGAAGGAAGGTAAGGCGAGTTGAGTTGCCCACGCATCATATATTTACTGCACATTTAAAGCACATGCACACCAAGAATCCTTGGAACTGTAGTTTGCCCTTCACAGAGATATAATGCCCAGCACTCTTAACGAACTACAGCTCCCATGATTCTTCTTTTTCGGGGGGGGGGGTGCTTTAAACGTATGGTGTGTACCCAACCATTGTGAAAGGTTAATGGAGCAACCACATCCAGACCCTATTGTGCAAAACACCAGCTTGTGTTGTGAAAAAAGCCACCTCAAGGTTTCCACTCAGCTTGTGCAGAAAACTTTCTTCTGACACCAACCAGGCCCTGTTACTTCACAAGGTCTTGAAGATAAGACAAGAATGAGGACAGTGAGGCACTTGTTTTTTTAAAAGAGTGTGAAGAAAGAAAGGAACGCGAAGAAAGCAGTTGGGGTTACATGACACACCGAGGGATGATCCCCACTTTGGCAGTTTCTTTGTGAGCACATTCCTATCCAGTCTTTACTCCTCCTTCAGGAATACAAAAATAAAACAAGATGAAATATCAAACACATGCAAAATAAAATGAAATCAAGATGTGATTTCTCGAGTAACAAGAGGGAGAAAAGCAAGGAAAAAGATCATGGGTGGGTGTTTCTCTATATGGCAACAGAGTAGTCCAGTCACGTTTAAATTCAGAATCGTTCTTATAGTGAACAGGAATCAAGTTTTTGACAGATGAACATTATTACGTATAATTTTGGTGGAAAATGGTATTTGTTTTCAATAAGGGACCCAGCCCCCCAGGATTTCAGGAGCGGGTGTATCTCTCCACCTGGAGATGTCACTGGGGAAAGAACTTGGGACCCTCCACATGCAAAACAGATCATTGTTTAGAATTCCCATTGTTCTAGGCGCATTTTGCAACAGGGCATTTCATTGGGGTGAGCTGCTTCTGAGCTCTGGGTGCAGTACTGCGCCCAGTGCTTTTCTCCTAAAAGAATGTTTAGGGGTACTCTCATTCCATCTGAGACTCAGGAAACACCATGACAGGAAATGAGGCCACCATTGGGGGTAGCAACGGAACTGACGATTCACCGTGCTACAGAAAAAAACTAAAAAATTTAAAAACTTTAGTTTCTTCTCTCATTAGATTCACAAAATGTTTAGCGGTATGCATAGCCCTGTGTTCCCCCAGAAAAAAAGCAATGACTGTGCCTATGATTTCAAATTAAAACTGCAGAGTAGAAGGAAAGGAACATCTTTTTCTGCCTCCCCACTTCCAGCTACTCTCTGAAGACTGGAGAAGAGACCCTCTTAAGAATATTAGGGGGGTGGGCAGGGGAAGGACTAGACCATGTGAAAAATGAACATGATATTTTAGCTGCAGTTCATTAATTTTCAGCTTTGTAGTTTTGTTATAAAAAAGTGCGCCTAGATATTCCATTCAGACACCTGAAGGCAGCCCTGTTTAGGGAAGTTTTTAATGTTTGATTTGAAGTTTTATTCTCTTTTTAATGTTCTGTTGAAAGCTGCCCAGAGTGGCTGGGGAAACCCAGCCAGATGGGCGGGGTAGAAATGATAAATTATTGTTGTTGTTGTTGTGCCCATAACGTAGGTTTAAGGTGTCATTTAGTTCCTAGCTTTCATATCTTAGTTTCTAACACTGAAACAGATGCTTCACCACTGAGCTACAAATTTACTAATTTATAGTAAATCAATCGAAATATTAAAATGGCACGCCCAATGGCTGGTGGGGCATCTGAAAGGAAGAACTGAGCAGAAAAAAAGAGAGGGAGCCAAGTTGGGCAAAAGGAACATGCAACACAGGTTGGTGGCAGCTCTGTCCTAATGCTTACCCTCAGCATCTGCTGCTGCTGCTGCTGCCGCAGGTACTGCTGCTGCTGGTCTGGCAGGAGCTGGCTGGGTCGGATCCCTGATGGGACGCCCTGAGCACTCATGTGGTTTAACCCGCTTATCATGGCGGCTTGCTGCATTGACTGATGAGGAAACCTGCAACCAGAAAAAGGGAAGGAGAACGTGGCAGTGTGCCTTGAAGCAACCAAAAGGAAAGGATGCCCCAGTTGGTTTGGAAAGAACTCCCTGCGGCTCTTGGTGGTTAGCGGCGCTATAAGTTCTTCTTCAGGAAATCTCCGTGTTGTTCCATGCCAACGGAAATGTCTTCTGGAGGGCAGGCCAGATCCTCACTTCCTCCACCTCCTTCTCCTGCTAGGCCAGGTGTGGGGAACCTCAGGCTCTCTGACATTGCTCATTGACTGCTCCCACCACCTCTGGCTACTTGGCCATGCTTGCTTTTGGGAGTTGCAGCTGCAGAACATCTGGAGAGCCAAAGGTTCCCCACATCTGCCCCAGCCCATTTTGGCAGGCAGGTGGAGCCTGACTTCATCACACACACATCATTTTATTTGTACACCACCTTTCCATGGTTGAAACTAGGGCTGGGCGATATCTGGTTTTCAACATCATGATATATCACCAGCTAAGCATTGTGATATACTGATAGATCACCAATGTCTAAAATAAGGATGGAGCTACGTAGAGGCATGGGCTGGCTTCACGGTTTTTCTTGCATCGTGATTTTTGCATAGCACACACGTACACACGCACACATATCATGATTTGCAATATAACACCAGGTCAAAAATTATGAAAACGATATCATGATATGGACTTCAAACTGGTTTTGGAGGATATATTGATATATTGCCCAGCCCTAGTTGAAATCAAGCCCAAGGCGGCTCAGGTAATTGTGAATGTAACAAAAATAGTCAGAAACAATAAATAAAACGCATAAAAAATGTGCTGTGACACCAGGTGGCAGCTTCAAAGGGGCTTGCTTTCAGCAAGGATCAGCTGATCTCAGCAGGGCTCACTGTTGGCAAGCCCTGCTTGGAAAGGAATAGCCAGGAGCTCACATGAACCTCCCCACTGTTTGGCTGTTCTTCCCAAGTGTCCTTACCTACCATTGCACATGGCATCAAGTATGGCTGGAGGAAGAAACAGCCACATTTGCCAAGCTGGGACCCCGTGCCAGCTCTAATTAGACCAACAAGTTGGGGGTTCCCCACACATGCTTCATTGCCTTTAGTGAATGGCTCAAAATTCAGCCAAGCAGTCCCTCACCCACCACCCCTGCTTGCAGACCTGGTGCCTGGTCCCAGGAAGTACCTCTGGGCCGCGTTCAGGGCGTGTCCGTAGCCAGGTGCCTGCTGGTGGACATAGCCGCTGGGTCTCTGCATCGGCCTGACGGTGTCGACAAAGGCAGGGTTGGAGCCAGGGTGCGTGTTTTGATAGGTCTGGCTGGAGTAGGTGGGGGGCACCATGGCGCTTGACTGAGAGGGGTGAGGCTGGAGGCCAACGTGGGAGACGTAGGGGGTGTAGCCCTGCAAGGAACAAAGATGCGCGCTTTGTTAAAATCAGAGGGGCTGGGCTCCTTCATGAGGAAGGACAGGACCTAAACTAAACAAATAAACAAGATGGCTGACGGAAACAGGAGACAAGAAAGAGTTGCTTGCCAGCTATTATGATATAAAGTCCCCAACCCCCTTTAGAATCAGTTTACTTGAAAGGTCACCTTCACTCACAAATGCCCACTCAGCTGTTTTGATCAGCAGAACTGTCAACTCTACAAGTGCCACATAATGTTCGTTCTGCACTTGTAAAAAAACTAGTCTTTTAGTGTGGGAACTCCTTGCCCATTGACACCACACAGGCCCCTTCGCTGTGTTCCTTTCTGTGCCTGCTATAAATTTGTTGCTTAGGCAAACTTACCCAGACCTGTAAAGCTGACCTATATTTTAATCTGCAGCTTTAGCTTGCAATGTAAACTTATAACAACAATTTTGTTTTTTTAGCAGACAATTTCAATGTACACTTTATACCCTTTGCAAAGCGCTTGGACGTTTTGTTTACAGTTTAAGTGGTACACAGATTTTGTTGAATAACAACAGAGTGATATCTAAAAAGGTGTGGTGTCGTGTTTGAAATCTGCCGGATGAGGGGCTGTGGGATTTGCCCACTATGTCAGCAGAGCACTAGAGATGATGACCTCCTGACAGATACGCTGGCAGAGCATACCATCAGGAGGACTGTTCTGCCATCAAAGGCATGAGGGCAAAATAGGGGTGGGATGTGAGAGGCACAGAGGTGAGCATGGTGAACTTACTATTTCCATTTCCTATCCCCTTGCCTCGCCCAACCTGATCCCTCCTTTGTCTCCCTTTCCTTTCCATGGTAATAATAATAATAATAATAATAATAATAATAATAATAATAATTTATTTGTACCCCACCCATCTGGCTGGGCTTCCCCAGCCACTCTGGGCGGCTTCAAAAAAAATATATTAAAATACTCTAGTACATCAAACATTAAAAGCTTCCCTGAACAGGGCTGCCTTCAGATGTCTTCTAAAAGTCTGGTAGTTGTTGTTCTCATTGACATCTGGTGGGAGGGCGTTCCATAGGGAGGGTGCCACTACTGAGAAGGCCCACTTCCTGGTTCCCTGTAGCTTTGCTTCTCGCAGTGAGGGAACCGCCAGAAGGCCCTCGGAGCTGGACCTCAGTGTCCGGGCAGAACGATGGGGGTGGAGACGCTCCTTCAGGTATACAGGTTCTGAAGTAATCCCATTCCTACTCCCCCTTTGATACAGATGCTCAAAGTGCATCAAGCAAAAGGTTCCAGATGAGAGTGAGTCCCAGGTGGGAACTGTGGTGCAGACCCCACGCACAGGCCCAGCACCTGCCCAGCCCCATCTTACCTGTGACGGCTGCACAGATCCATAGGCCGGGGCAGGAGCCATCTGGCGCACGGGTGGTTGCCCCAACATTCCTTGGCTCTGCTGGAAAAGCAGCAGAGAGGTGTGGCTAGCAAAGGTGGCCCCAGGGAACCTCCCACAAGGCAGGGAAGGAAAAGCCCGTAGCCTGCTTTGGGTGGAGGCTGTGGGGTGCGGCAGGGTGCCAGAATTTGGGGGAAAGCGGGCCTGAGACTCTGTCGAAGGCCTCTGCCAGCTGCACTCAAACAACCAGGCTTGAATCAAGTTGTGCATTTGAGATAAAGACAGCCTGAAGAAGTAGAGATGGCCACAAATTCTGCCAGCTTGGGAAGTAAGTTAAGAATAATTCCTGGAGGTTAAGGTTATCGGTGGCCAACTACTAACCATTTCAGCTGTGTACTTCCACCAGCGGTAAACCTGCAAATGGCACTCCTTCCTGGATGCAAGGACCCACCCCACACCCAACCTGGACTGTAGGATCACCGAGGCACCAACACTTAAGCCCCGATGCTTTGGTCTAAATGGCAGAGCTAGCTGAAAGGAAGGGGAGAGTGAAAGGAGTGGAACACAGTGTTCTTGATCCCTCTCCCCGTCACTCTAGTTCATGGGCTGGGGGGGGGGGTAGGGTGGCTGAGGGCAGGATCCTTACCAGCTTGGCTTGCAGCTGCTGCCGAAGGAGCTGCCCCTGAGGACCAGGCGGCTGCTGCTGTCTGTAGATGGACGACTTGTAGGAAGGGTCGATTCCCATCATGCCCCCCATGCTCGTGGGCAAGACCCCAGTGTAGGGAGGGCGGCTTGGAACCCGTGTTCCCATTGGCATGCGCATCGGCCGGTAAGAGGTATCTAACCGTGGTCCACCTGAAGCGAGGGAGGAAGATGGGTAACGTTACGGACATGACCACCCCCCTCCTGGACCTGGGTTCTCACAAGGCATAGAGGAAGACGTTGATGAGGTTCAGGGTGCCACCCGCCAAGGGAGGATGCTTCCGTTTCGCCGTTCGAGCTAGAGCATGCAGCCTTAGACCCCACCCCCAGATCTTGGAAGGAAAAGCCACACGGCCTTCTCCTCAACTCTGCAGATGAAGAATGCAATGATGACCAAGATGATCAAGGGTTTGGAAACCAAGCCTTATGAGGAATGGTTGAGGTAGTTGGGAAGTTTTAGGCTGGGAAAGAAGAGACTAAGAGGTCATCTGCAAATACCGTATTTTTCGCCCTATAGGACGCACTTTCCCCCCTCCAAAAATGAAGGGGAAATGTGTGTGTGTCCTATGGGGCAATGGCAGGCTTCAGGAAGCTGAGCTCAGCGCCCCCCAGGCTTCAGGCTTCGCACGGCTCTCCACAAGCCGTGGGAGAGCTGTGCAAAGTCGCGCAGCTCTCCCACGGCTTGCAGATAGCAGCCTGTTCTGGGGGCTGGGGTCGGAGGAAGCTCGGGCTTCCCCCGTCCCAGCCCCGCGCCTGGGGGGGGGGGAAATAAAATTTCCCCCCTTTATTCACCCCCCAAAAAACTAGGTGCGCCCTATGGGCCAGTGCGCCCTATGGGCCGAAAAATACGGTACTTAAATGACTGTCCCACGTGACAGGGAGCAAGCTTGTTTTCTTCTGTTCTGGAGGGTAAGACCTGAGCCAATGGCCCTTAGATGTTTTTAAGCAGAGGGTAAGATTGCCGGAAGAAATATCAACAACCTCAGATATGCAGATGACACAACCTTGATGGCAGAAAGTGAGGAGGAATTAAAGAACCTTTTAATGAGGGTGAAAGAGGAGAGTGCAAAGTATGGTCTGAAGCTCAACATCAAAAAAACAACGAAGATCATGGCCACTGGTCCCATCACCTCCTGGCAAATAGAAGGGGAAGAAATGGAGGCAGTGAGAGATTTTACTTTCCTGGGCTCCATGATCACTGCAGATGGTGACAGCAGTCATGAAATTAAAAGACGCCTGCTTCTTGGGAGAAAAGCAATGATAAACCTAGACAGCATCTTAAAAAGCAGAGACATCACCTTGCCAACAAAGGTCCGTATAGTTAAAGCTCTGGTTTTCCCAGTAGTGATGTATGGAAGTGAGAGCTGGACCATGAAGAAGGCTGGTTGCTGAAGAATTGATGCTTTTGAATTATGGTGTTGGAGGAGACTCTTGAGAGTCCCATGGACTGCATGAAGATCAAACCTCTCCATTCTGAAGGAAATCAGCCCTGAGTGCTCACTGGAAGGACAGATCCTGAAGCTGAGGCTCCAATACTTTGGCCACCTCATGAGAAGAGAAGACTCCCTGGAAAAGACCCTGATGTTGGGAAAGATGGAGGTCACAAGGAGAAGGGGACAACAGAGGATGAGATGGTTGGACAGTGTTCTCGAAGCTACCAGCATGAGTTTGACCAAACTGCGGGAGGCAGTGGAAGACAGGAGTGCCTGGCGTGCTCTGGTCCAGGGGGTCACGAAGAGGTGGACACGACTAAACAACTAAAGAACAACAACAGATGGCTATCTAGTTAGGGATGCTTTAGTTGGGATTCCTGCACTGTAGGAGGTTGGACTAGATGATTCACGGCTTCCCTTCCAACTCTACAGTTCTAATGTGTACATCCCACAATTCCCAGAAGGTGGGGCTGACTGTGGAAGAAGCCTCACTTGCCCTTATAACCTGGCAGGTGTCTCCTACCTCTTGCTGTGGCAGCATCTCTCTGTGCTGCCTATTTAAGAAAGGCCAGACAGGCCAGACTCACTGGGAGCTCTCCAAGGTGCTGATCTAGTTTACCTGAATCTGTAGGGCTCTCTGATTATTCTTGATGTGGCTGCACCTACTGAAACACTGTGGCAGGTGTAGCTTTCAGCCAAGGGCCGCATTCCCTTCTGGGCAAATTTCCAAGGACCACATGGGATTGGTGGGTGGGGTCAGAGGCAAAAGTGTGGTCTCTTCCAACTCTATGGAGCACAGTTAGGCCAGTTCCCTCCCACTTTCCCTTTCTATCCTCCATCCTGGCAAGCAAGATCAAAGTTCAAGGTGGTTCGAGCCCTCCCAGGGACTGCTGTGGTTGATTCCTGCATTGCAGGGGGTGGACTAGAGGACCCTTGGCATTCCTTCCAACTCCACAGTTCTTTGATTCTAAGATTCTGTGACTCTGCTCAGGCAGGCAAAAACACTTGTGGTGCAAAGGTGCACCAGTAATGAATGCTGCTTGGGGAGATTTCAGAGGAGCTGATAAAGAGACTTTTAGGGCTGCATTCAACTCCTGAGCTGGAGGTTCCTGGCCTCTGTTCTGCTGGATGTGTGAAGTACATGATGATGACTATTCCAATTCATTGCTAACTGCTGAGTGTCCCCTGAAGAAAAAACCCTGGACCCTTGCAAAGGTTTATCTCTCACACACAGCTTAGCTAGATGCCAAAATGCAGAGTCTCAGAATCTGGCACAGATTTTAATCTCATTATTCCACAAAACTTTGCTGCTAACCCTCAAAGTGTGTACTTGGAAGGCAGCAGGCAAACCACTTCCACCACTTCCCCAATTCTGCCCTGACCTTGTGGTTTGGATTGTCTGAAAACTTTTCTAAGCTCTGCAGGATTTGGAAGAATGCCTGCTTGGGAGGAGGGGTTGGCGCTCTGGGTTTGTAGGCAAGGACTTGGGTCCAATCTCCTGCTCAGCCACCATTAAACTTGCTGGTTGGCCCTTTGGGACAAGCCACCCAGTATTGGCTTCATGTGGGTGCTAAAGTGATCACCCCCCCCCCCTGACAAAGACCCAAAGCCAACAGCAATGGAAGTACTGAAAATGCTAGTGAAATAATAAACAGAAATTAAAAGGGTTGTGAATAGCACAGCAGGCAGCAGGAGTGAAAAAACCAGACCAGCACTCTAGGGACTGGAAGCCACAAAACACACATTTATATGGGTGTGTCAGTGTATGCATGCCTGTCTGCACTTTACACATTGTGGGTGGTATTCAACAATGTTCAACTTTGAAACATACCCATTGAAACTAATGAACCAAAGTTAGACTTCAGTGTGTCTGCCCTGCGTAGCATTAAATGCCACCCAAGGAGCATGCACATTCCTGCAAGGCTACATTGCCCAAACTGAGTGTGAACCTATCAAGTATTCCCAAAGGCACCAGTGTTTGGAACACAAAAGTCACAACTGCAGCATGCACAATATGGGTCCAGACTTAAAACCCAACAGTTCTACGTATCCCGGGCTCCCCATCAGGCTCTGTGCCACCAAAGAACAGTTCCAGAATATCTCCCCTTCCAAGGCAGGATCTGGAATGGGCTGGAGCACCCCACCCCACCCACAAGTCTTGGCTCACCTGCTGGCAGAGGCTGGTTCTGGGCATAGAGGCCCATTGGAGACTGCCCGTAGGCCAGCCGTGACATGGGGTTCCCCGTCTGATGGTGTAGGAGGTCGGTGGGCATGCCACTTCCATAGGACACCCCTCGGCCTGTGCTCATCATGTAGTCCTGCAGGGGGAAAGGCTGTGAAAAAGCAACACACACAGCAGGGCAAGCCAAGATTGGCAACAATAGAGAAAAGAGCAAGAGCAAGTGTAGCACGCTGCTGGGGAACGCTTCTTTTCCCCACTGGGTGGCAGGGGGTGGGGGGAACTCTGAGAAACTGGGAGCTTGCTTTCCTAAGATACCACCCCATCCAGTAACAGCAATGGCAGCAGTAACAACAACAACGTTATTAGTAGCATTTGTAATTAGTAAGAATACTAATATTAGCGATTAATAGTATTAGCAATAGCAGTAGCAGGAGTGGTACTAATGACCCACCCTTCACCAGTAGGTCCCAGGGTAGCCTACAAAAAATTAATTAATATAATTTTTATTAGCAGTAGCACTACCAATAGTTATCTGCCCTTCACCAGCAAGTCCCAGAACAATACACACAAATGTACTACTCAGCACTGAAACCTGTTTAAAAACATCACAGTTGCAGGAATACGTTGGCTGCACATATCAGGTGCATGTATACTGCATAAACTATATAACAACCTGGGTGGCCACTGTCAGAACAGGATGCTGTTGGGCCCCCTGTGGCCTGATCCAGCAGCCAGGCTCATATTCAGTTCTTAAATGGCTGGGAACTGCTTGGCACCCCAGGAGCAACTGCAATGCCCTTTTACCTCGTTCTTGTTGGCGGGTGGGGGCCTCTTCTTCGTCTTGGTCTTCTTTTTGGGCTCAGTGGCAGAGTTGGTAGGATTCGCACTGGTCTTCTCCACCTTGGTCGGCTCAACAGCCTTCTTCTCCGGCTCTAGGGCGACTGGGGTGGGGGGCTCCTCCTCTTCGGGAGGCAGCGGCAGGGGCTCCAGGTAGTAGCTCCGGGGCTTCGGCTTTAAGTGCGTGTGGTACAGCAGCAGCCTCTGCTGCTCCTCGAAGCGGGACACCTTGCGGTCCACCCGCACCGTCCCGAACCAGCCCCAGGAGAGTGGGGCGGAGTGCTTCACGCCTTCGAAGAGGTCCCAGGGGGAGATTTTCTGCTTGGTGGACACCTGCAGGCCCTGGGGAGGGAGGGAAAGGAAGAACATGGAACACCAGCCAACAGCAGCAGGAACTCATCCTCCTTGGTCCAGGTTCACAGGGCCAGAGGAGAGATGCTACCTTCTCCTTCCTCTCACAAAGCATTGGAAAGTGACTCCTTTACCTGTGCATACAATCATCAGCACAGATACTTGGGACACCCTCTTGCAGCTGCTGTCAATTTCATCTTTTTAAAATATATATATATATATATTTAAACTCATTCCTTATCAGTAACAGGATCCCCAGGTGGGGTACAAAATAAAACACATTAGACCAAACACAGTACAACAGTTTCGGAGAGGAATTTTTTTTGGGGGAACAACACAGAGGTTGCCCAAGAAAGAAATTATAATACCTGAATATGCAGGTTTGTATTGACTAGGCACCAAAATGAAAACAGCGCGCTGTGCTTGCAAGGGGAGGGCACTCCACCAATGACGCTGTGGGTGGGGCAACGCACCCACCCACACACCCCTTTCCCACACCATCCTACATACTGAGAAGATGCAACCACACCAGGGCTGGTGGTCAGGGAAGCTACCGTATTTTTCGCCCCATAGGACGCACTTTTTCCCCTCCAAAAATGAAGGGGAAATCTGGGTGCGTCCTATGGGGCAAATGCAGGCTTTCGCTGAAGCCTGGAGAGCGAGAGGCATCGGTGCGCACAGACCCCTCTCGCTCTCCAAGCTTCAGGAAGCTATCCGCAAGCCTTGCAAGCCCGGTGGGAGTACCCGCGGGCTCACAAGGCTTGCGGGCAGCAGCCTGCAGCCCCCGCGAGTGTCCGCAAGCCTTGCGGGCCCGGCAGGAGGTCCCATCAGGTGCGCGAGGCTTGGGGAGGCAGCCTGTCGCCCGAAGCACGGGGAGCCCTCCGGAGGGCTCCCCCTGCTTCAGGCGAGTGTTTGCAAGCCTCCCGCGCCCGGCAGGAGGTCCCGCCGGTGCACGAGGCTTGGGGCGGCAGCCTGTCGCCCGAAGCACGGGGAGCCCTCCGGAGGGCTCCCCCTGCTTTGGGCGAGTGTCTGCAAGCCTCCCGCGCCCGGCAGGAGGTCCCACTGGGTGCGCGAGGCTTGGGGCGGCAGCCTGTCGCCCGAAGCACGGGGAGCCCTCCAGAGGGCTCCCCCTGCTTCGGGCAGGTGAGCGCAAGGCTTGGGGCGGCAGCCAGGGCTGGGGGGGGAATAATTTTTTTTAATTCATTTCCCCCCCAAAAAATGAGGTGCGTCTTATGGGCCAGTGCGCCTTATAGGACGAAAAATACGGTACTTGCCTCCTTCTTGAAAATGGAGTCAAAGCCAGCGATCTTGTTGCCTTTGGTGTCAATGAGGGAGCCCTGAGGCTCGCAGGTGATCACGTCCCGAGTCTGCTTGGGCAGGGGCAGCAGCTGCCGCACTTTCTCCAGGCTGTCAGACTGACGGTCGCCCAGCTCTTTCTGCAGAGAAAGGAAGCCACAGAGAGGGCTGTTGAGAGGCCTGGCCTGCAGGAGCTCCTCCTGGAACCCCTTTGCACTTCAGTCATCCCTGCTACACATCAAAATCTTCACATCCCACTACACTATGGCTTGGGCCAAAATGCTACTTACTCTGTAAGATGGGACTGTCTGCCTGCCTTTCCAAGGAAAGTGGTGGGGTGCATGGCCCTGAAGCTGAAACTAAGCTGTGCAAAAATAAGCATGCAAGCTTGCTCTGCATCATGTCATTGGGAAAATATCCTTGCTTTACATCATACAAACAAAGGATGAGGAACTTTTTCTCTCCTCCTTGAGAACATGCTAGTGGTGGGCAGGGTCAGAGGTGGAACATGAAATGAGGTAAACATGAAAGTAAAGGACCCCTGGACAGTTAAGTCCAGTCAAAGGCGACTATGGGGTTGTGGCACTCATCTCGCTTTCAGGTCAAGGGAGCCGGTGTTTATCTACAGGCAGTTTTCTAGGTCATGTGGCTAGCAGGACTAAACTGCTTCTGGTGCAACAGGACACCATGACGGAAATCAAAGCGCACGGAAATGCTGTTTGCCTTCCTGCCGCAGCAGTGCCTATTTATCTACTTGCACTGGTGTGCTAGGTTGGCAGGAGCTGGGACAGAGCAACAGCTCACCTGTTCACCTTCTGATCAGTAAGCCAAAGAGGCTCAGTGGTTTAGACCACAGCGCCACCCAATGAGTGCAGTTTCTACATTTGTACACTCGGCCAGGTCCTAGGAATGAATATCCCTCTGTCTGCAAGAGGTATTATCATAGTTCAAGCACATCTTCCAGCCAGGCAAAAGCACCCAATAGGTGTATGAAGCAGCCAGTAGGGGTTGTGGCAGGGTAGAGCCCCAAGAGCCGGAGGGAAGGGGCACAGAATTCCAAGGTAGCTTCTACTTACTCGGAGTTTCTTGACCAGGTTCATGTAGGCCCGCTTATTTTCCTCCATGCTGCCCTGTGAGATGCTGGACATATCTGCCGCTAGTGTACCATTGATAAGCACACTCAGCATGTCCAACACTGTGGTGAAGAGCTCGCTGCCGGGTTAGAGCAAGAGAAAGGGGAGAAGGTCACAGGAGGAAATGGAACTGCAGCCGCTGTTGTCCCAGTCCCAACGCGCATTTCTGAATGGCAGGGAACGCCGCTGTGGTCACCCATGCCAAAACAACCACCACCTTGGGTGCCCTCCTGACGTTAAGACCCAAGGGCAAGGATGCCTCCAAGGGCCGGGAGCCTGCATTCCTTAGGCGCATCCCTTCTTCCCAGGCCCTGCTGAGATGACGGGATGATTTGGCACACACTCAACTCCTCCACTGTCATCCAGTGGTATCAGGGATGAACTCAACAAGGTTCAGGCTGAGCCTGCTGCCTTTCCTGACTCAGCACAGTTGATGGAGGAAGTGTGTGTGCATGTGCACCAAAGCACTCACTTGTTAGACTGCATGTCAACAGTGCCACTGCTGATGATATCCAAGAGGAGCACAGCCCATTCTGTGGTCTGCTGGGTGCTGCGCTGCACCGTGTCAAACATGCCCCCCACCTAAGAACGAGAAGAAGAGGCTGCGTTGGCCCGAAGGAAGCACACTTGGAGGATGGCACAATGAGCACAACACCTATAGGGAACCCTGATGGAGAGGGAAGGAGAGGACAAGCACCAAGTGTCCCTACCACGCCGGCACAGTCAAGCCACATTAACTAGAACAGACCCTCCCTAGTTTGTGCAAGGCAGAGGAACAAAGGTGAGTCAGGAGAAAAGGGCTGGGTCCAATCCTCAGGCTTATGGTCCTGCCAGCTGGAGACATTCCTTGTTCTTTTTTTCTGGCAGCACCTTGGAAGCCAGAGGAACTTGTGCCCCACCTCCCCTGGCACTTACCAGATTGAGCCTCAGCTTCAGCGCCTCGTGCATCAGCTGCTTCGCTTTGCAGTCATCCTGGTACTGATCTTCTCGCCAGTTGGTCACAATCTAGGTGGGCAGAGAGGAGACTTGCATCTGGCTAAAGGCCAAGCATGGAGTGTCCAGCCCCACAGCCCCAGAAGCTCAGAGCAATGCCACCCTTAACATGCTCCTGTGACTCAATGCATGAAGAACAAAACAGGTGCGCAGGACTTCATATGAGGCAAGAAAATAGCTCCAGGGATGTACCGAAGTACCCTCCCTCTTTTTCTCCCTCTCTCCCACAACCGCAGCCATTGAACATGCCCTGGGGGTTTTGCAGGAAGGGCTTCTGGGGCAGTAAGTTCCAGGTTCAATCCCTGGCATCTCTAGGTAGAGCAGGCAATGTCTCTTGCTTGAAACCCTCAAGAGTCACTGCCAGTCAGTGTTGATTGACCAATGGTATAACATGGTATAAGGCAGCTTCCTATGTCCCTGGAAACCTGGAGAAGTGCCACCAGTCAGTGCGGACAACACTAAGTTAGACAGACCAATGGTGCATGTTCTCTGGAGCCCCTTAGCTTTAACACTCAAGCCACCACCTGTGCTCTTCCCAAGAATCATAGTGGGAGTTATGGAAAGGGTCCCTTTGCACTTCTGATGTGGCCACAGCAAAGATCTTACCTGCTGAACCTGGCTGTACAAGGAAGTGAGGAGGCCCTCACGCTGCTCATCCTGGCCTTTCAGGCAGGTCAAGACCAGGGACAGAAAAGGCTGCTGGCTCAGCAGGGACATGCTGCAGGTGTACCATGGTGCGAAGAAAGAGAGAAGGGTTGAGTGATGGCTCCTAAGACAGCCTCCGCAAACCCACCCTCCTTCTCCTTTAGGCCTCCTCACCTCTTCTGTTTCTGGCGGTCCCGTTCCTTGCGGGATGAGGAGCCCAAATGCTGCCCTTTCTCCAGCTCGTCTCCTGCAGCCTTCAACACGTAGCCTTGCACAGAAGTTGGGAGCTTGGCAATGAGAGGGGCCACCAGCCACACACCTGATCTCTCCAAGGAGCTGGGGAAGGCAGGCAGGAAGAGTTGTGGTAAGCCTCTCCTTATTATTTCCTGCAAGCTTCCTCATTTCCTGCAAATTTCCTTTTCCCCCACAAACTTCCTTGTTGTTTTTTTTGCAGGAATCCCTTCCCACCACTGCCCTGTTCTCCTGTGCCTTTTTGCAGACGCTCACCTGAGGATGGGCTTGGCTTTGGTGCTTGCTGGCACAAAGCTTGTGGAGCTGCAAAGGCTGACGATGCCGTTGCTGGCCAAGTTGGTCTCAGCTGACTGCTGGAACACCTCGATGGTGGCCTTGGCAATGTTCTCCAGGAGGGAGTTCATTTCCTGCTGCAGAGAGGTGAAGCGGAGCTTTTGAGCAGCTAACTTCCTCATTTGTTCCAAAGAAGTCCCCGTGCCAAAAAGTCTGTTGCCACTTGTTCACTCTCCAACTCCCTGCCCCAGGCACCCGCCCCTTCTGAGCACCCTTTGCAATCACATCTGATGCTGGGGAAGAGCCATAGCTCCGTGGGAGAGCATCTGCTTTGCATGCAGAAAGTCCCATGTTTGATTCCAAGCATCTTCAGACAGGGCTGGGACTCCCTGCCTGAAACCCTGGAGAGTTGCTGCCAGTCAATATAGATAATTACAGCACTAGAAGGACCAAGGGTCTGGATTCAGTATAAGGCAGCTTTCTGTGTTACTATGTTGCTGCACACAAACATGAGGAGAGTGGCCCTTGAATACCCCCATCATTCCTATGCTATCCCCAAATGTGGCACTGAATGCTTACGTTGTTTGCCGTCTGCTTGATCATGAGCTGCAGCTCAAGCAACGACTGTCGCATTGTCCACTGGTCCAGGTTCTGGAAGAAAAACATACAAGCTGCCCATCACCCACCTGCTTGCTGTGGCAGTAAAACTCACTTGCATCTCACCCCCTCCTCTACTTTGCCAGTGCAAGACTGAATTTTTTGGCACCCTTTGCTGTTCCAGAATGAATGAATGAATGAATATTTATACCCCGCCCATCTGGCTGGGTTTCCCCAGCCACTCTGGGCGGCTTCCAATCGAATATTAAAAACACAATACGGCATTAAACATTAAAAACTTCCCTAAACAGAGCTGCCTTCAGATGTCTTTTAAAATTAGTATAGTTGCTTATTTCCTTGACATCTGATGGAAGGGAATTCCACAGGGTGGGTGCCACTACCGAGAAGGCCCTCTGCCTGGGTCCCTGTAACCTCACTTCTCACAGTGAGGAAACCACCAGAAGGCCCTTGGAGGTGGATCTCAGTGCCTGGGCTGATCAATGGGGGTGGAGACGCTCCTTCAGGTATATAGGATCAAGGCCGTGTAGGGCTTTCAAGGTCAGTACCTACACTTTGAATTGTGCTCGGAAACGTACTGGGAGTCAATGCAGGTCTCTCAGGACCGGAGTTATATGGTCCCAGCACCCCCTCCCAGTCACCAGTCTAACTGCCACATTCTGGATTAACTGCAGTTTCTGAGTCACCTTCAAAGGTAGCCCCATGTTTATTTATTTTTCCAGCTGTCCCATAGCCTTCGTTTACACACCCCAAAATGCATCTTCCTTACAAACCTATGAACAGGGCCATGTTTAAAGGAAGAGGGGCTGGGAGAAATTAATTCTGTGCTGATGCAGGCTGATTGAGTGACCAACCTCAATTATAGAAGCTAAGCAAAAGTGAATCTATCTAATTATTTTGCACCTTGCTTGCACTAGATTTTTAGGAAGAAGAAAAAAAGAAGTCTCATCTTCCAACCACAGAATATCCTCTTGCCAGCATCTCCCATATATGCAATTAAACATTCTTGCATCCTAAGGGTCTAGAAAGATTTAACAAAAAATAAAGTGAGAGTCTGCTGAATTTAGCACTGTAAAGAGCAAGGATCTCACTGGAGCTCACACTGCCACGACCTTCAATCACGATGCAGGCTTGCCCTACAGCCCACTGGGAAGTCCATGTTTAGCCCCAAGGAAACTGTAGCTGCTTGCACCTGTAAGATGCGCTTGATCCTCTGCCGCTGGGGATTCTCGCCCTCCTCGTTGTCGAGCAGCCGGTGCGGGTAACAGATCAGTTGCATCAGCCTTTGGGCCTGGGTGCTGCTCAGGACAGGATCCTGCAGGTCGTTGCTGTCTTCACACAAGGATTTCAAGCACCGCTCACCCACCCACTCCTGCAGGTGGAAGAGAGCATACAGGGGTGACAGTGCCCCACTCAGCCTGGGAGGCCTTGCCTCTGGGACCCACCATCTGAAAAGGCTGGTGCCTCTTCACCACACCACTTTTGCTGGTCTGCACTGGCTGCTGCTCCATGCACACAGCCCTGGCATCTAGACACCCAAGCTTCTTGGAGAAGTTTGTATGCCAAGCATGTTACCAAAGTCACATGGCACAAGGCAAAGAGCAGCCTCTGGCCAGCTGAGTCACAGCTGGACTGCTGCAGAGTGAGCCAAGGCTCCCACACTGGGCCCTTTCTCTTGCACTGTAGAGGGAGACACTCCCTACAAGAGGTGCTTACTAAAGTCTAAAACTGCAGGGCAGGGAAGGAGAAAGGACAGTCTAGGTCTTTGGGAGTTTGAAGTTCACAATACAGTGGTACCTCTGGTTACGAACTTAATTTGTTCTGGAGGTCCTTTCTAAGCTAAAACCATTCTTATCCTGAGGCACACTTTTGCTAATGGGGCCTCCCGCTGCATGCGTGCCTCTGGTGCACGATTTCTGTTCACATCCTGGGGCAAAGTTCGCAACCAAGAGCAGCTACTTCCTAGTTAGCGGAGCTCATAACCTGAAGCGTTCATAACCAGAAGCGTTTGTAATCAGAGGTACCACTGTAGCGTAATGAAAAGAACAGGACCTTGGATACCTCCAAGGGCACCTGCTAAGGGAAGCTATTGTAAACATTGTCTCTGCAGGGGGCTGATGTCTAAGGGTCAGCTGACCAGACCTGGAGTGTCTCCCAAGAGCTGCTGACTACTTGGTTAAAATCATCATCCTCATCATCGTTAGAGGGCCTTCACCTTATTTTGCAGCATCTGGCTTCTGTGGAAATCCTCTGAATTTGAGGACAGTGGTAGGGCTCTGTCCATGAGAGCCACAAAGGAAGTGCCAGGGGCAATTCCTAACCCACTGGATGTAGACTGAACATTCCCTTGTCTGATTTCTCTGCCAAGGTCTCCAGATTGTGGGTCTCAATAAGAAGAGTCCCCTGGTCCATTCATATTCTGGAACTCAACCATGTCCCCAGAGTTTTCTAAGGCATGTCAACGAACCCATGGGGACCTCACACAACAAGCCAGAACTCTGGCTGAAACCTGTCCACCATCCATGTCTCTGTGGAACAGGAGGCAGGAGCAACAGAAGGGCAAACGAACCCACTATGCTCACCTGCTGACAGATGCTCCTCAAGACGTACTTGGCATAAACGTCCAGGCTGGCTGTCTCTATGGAGACCATCCGGCTTGCAGGCTTCTTGTCGTCTTCCACAAGATCATCCACCCCGGCCGGATGGGAAAAGCCAGAGCCCTTCAGTTCGGCGTCCCCTGCAACCAGGAGCAAGGGTCACCCAGGGCAGAGACCCACATGTAACGGCCACATGTTGCTGTGCCTCTCAGATGAGGCAGGACTGTGCCCATCTCCTCACGTTCCTGGAGACAGGAACCTACATTCCCCAGGCACATACCCAGTACGAAGACAGCCTTCAACACAGCAAACACGGCTCCGTCCACAATGCGGTTCTGGGAAGCAGCCAGCAGGTGTCGATCGCAGGAAGAGCGGATGCCCACTGACGGCTTGCCTGTAGCAAGGTGACAAGGGAAGGGAAAAGCTCTTGCCGTGAACAGACTATGAATACTCCAGACCAAGCTGGGAGACAAAAAGGCACCCAAAGGCAATGCAGTAGCTGGTGAACACAGAGCAGCCAGGATGGTGTCATTGTACAGAACATTTAGCCATTGCTTATTGTTAAAGCCTTGGTGCTTGGGAAAGCTACAGTGATAAAAATTCTGGTCAAGAATGGAGCCTTCAGGACATTGTGAGAAGTGTTTGCTGGCCTCCTCCCTGGGACATTGGGCAGACCTTGGTTTCTTTGTGATCTTTTTGGAAACAGTTATGATAGCCCTGTAAATAAGCCTACAAAGTTACTCTCCTGCTTTTTAAATTTTTTTTTGTAAACTGCTTTTGGGTTTTTTTCTTGACAATCAAGCAGTGAATGGAATGGAATGGTGGCCAGACCCAGCCACAGTGCTCAAGACACCTGCTGGCTCTCAACCTAAGAGGAGCCCCAAGAGGGGTTCCTATCATGCTTAGCCAGCATGACCAATGGCTAGAGATTATGGAAGCTGGAGTCTGATAACTCTTGGAACTGTCACAGGGTCTGCATCCCAGCAATAAATGGAGATAACTCTTGGGACTGTCACAGGGTCTGCATCCCAGCAATAAATGGAGACTTCCATTTAGCCATCCCAGCTAGTAGCTATGGTGTAGATATTTAGGGCCATCCAGTGCATTACTGTGGCCACAGGGAGTCACCATAAGGCACCAGAGGCCTGACTGGCCACCAGGGCAAAGGCTGGCTCAGTCAATGTGGGAAGGTGGTTTTGACCAGCCATGAGAAAGAAGGGCAGATGTCACCAGCTGGCCAAGTCAGGAGACACAGCAAACGAGGAAGCAAGGAAGAGGTGGTAAAAGAGTGTCTGTTTATAATCAGTTAATGGAGTTAAGGGAAGAACTTGCAGACACCACCCCATGGGGATGCTCTGCCCCATAGGCTGTAGAGACAACTGTCAGCAGCAACAGGTTGACCACGAAACTGCACAGGAGGAAAGAGGGTTCGGGGAGAGCAGCATCCTCCATCAGGGCAAGAAGAGACACGGAAGCGGAAACGCCCCAAAGGTACGATCACTTACTGCTGTCCTGCTGGCAGGGGTTCAGCTGCGGGGTCTTGAAGAGGTGGAGCAAAATCCGGCAGGTCAGGCGGGCTCCGGGTTCCGAGTCCTGCTCGCTGCAAGCTGCAGAAAGGTAAAACCACCAGTGGCAATTGATCTAAGCTGACCCTCTACTTTTCAAGGAGGGTGGGCAGGCCTCCATTTGCAAGGCCCCTTGCTAGGCAGCAGGGTCCCAGCCATTGCAAGCAGGCACTCACCAGCATTGAGCAATGAAGGGATGGCAGCACAGCGGATCAGGTCCTCGAGGAGGAGGCACTGGCGAGCAATGAGGATGGCCACGAACGTGGCAAGGGAGTCATGGAAAGACAAATCACTCACCTAAGGGAAGGAGAAGGCCACAGCTGAGGCTTTTTTAATTAAAAAAAAGTTGCTTCTGTGGAACTGTAATCACTCAAGAGCAATCCACACACAAGACCTCGTCACACCATAGCCTCAGGCTGGGGAGTATTTATCTTTCTCTTTCTTTCTCTTTCTTTCTTTTAAATAAAGTTTTATTAAGACTTTTCATAATATAATTAAGAAACAAACTGAGTTAAATAAAAAAGAAACAATAAAAAGAAGGAAAGAGATAAAAGAGAAAGGATTAAAAATTACAAAAAGTCCTCTCTCCCCTTAACTTTTGTCCCATAAGCATCCTCCAATCTCTCACCTGGGAGCATCCCTTTCTTCCCCCAGCCTCTGACCCTGGGATATCACCTTCCCTGCCTCTCACACTGGGTCCTTTACCAACTGTCTGTCACTTTCACCTGCATGCAGTTCTTACCAAAATATAGTAGGAGAGAATGTTAAAGGGAATAGTAACAGAATAGAGAGAGAGAGAGAAAAGGTAAAGAAATGAAAAAAGAAATGTCTTGTGACAGAGATTAAAATTCCTCAGGGTAAAGCCCTTCAGGCAAATGCAGCACTCCACAGTATATATTTAGCTAGCAGCAGACATAGGAACACAGGAAGCTGCTTTGAACTGAGCCAGACCATTGGTCTCTCTTGCTCAGTACTGTTTACACTGGCCAGCAGCTGCTCTCCAGGGTTTCAGGCAGATTCCCTGAGCCTGTGACCTTCTGCGTGTAAAACAGGTGCCTTTCCTCTTTCTAGCACCCTGTGTATTGCCTTGAGTTGCTCCTCAAGGATTTCACACCCTGACGCTTCTCCAGGTACCCTCAGCAGCCTCCACGCACACTCTATCCAGCACAACCTCCAATGTCTCCACCCCCATCACAGCCCAGGCCCTGCCCTTACGTCCACGTTGCAGAGGAGGTCATTGAAGCCACAAGTCCCGTTGTTGGAGGAGCAGCACAAAGCCTTCAGCACTCCCAGCCACTCGGCACTGAGTGACTTGCAGTAGCCCGTCAGTTCAGCACACAGGATTGCGATGTCGTTGACCCTGCACAAGGAAAGGCATTGGTGGTGACGGTGGTGACGGCCCTTGGCCTGAATGGCTTCAAAAAGAGGCGATTACGACATACTAAATGGAGAAGAAACCTAGCAGTGGTTATTTAATTGTGGCGGTCAAATGGAACCTCCACGTGCAGAGGCAGTATACCTCTTAAGAGACCTGCACTTGTTTAGGCAGGTCTGTCCAGAAATGTAGAATGGTTCTTTCGATCTCGGTGTTTGGATCCTAGTTTTAGCTTATAGTGACTTTTAATGATTTCTGAAGGTATTAAATAATTGTTGTCAACTGGTTTTTTATGGTGAATTTCTTATTTTTCTTTTTGTAAATTGCTTCGAGGCTTTTCCACTTACAATCAAGCAGTATGAAAAGCATCACAATTTTTAATTTTTTTTTAAAAAATGCTATATGCTTCTAGGAGGGAGGCAAAAATGTAGGCAAGGCCTATTGGCTTCATACTTTTCTTCTGAAGTGCCTGTTGGCCCCTGTAGGAGACGGGCTGGTGGGCCTGACGGCTCTGCTCTAGTCTAGCCCATCCAGAGCCCTTACATGGTTAAAAAGTGTCACTAGGAGGAGAGGTAGCCCAGCCCAGAGGACCAACCAGCCTAGTCCAGCTCTCACCGATCAGGGTCGTGGTGCCCCACACAAACGTGCATGAGGGCGTTGCACACAAAGCTGTAGCGGTTGGCCGGGTTGTCGGTGAGGCTCTTGCCCAGGTTGGTGTAGGTGAAGTTGTGGGCCGACGGATTCTCGATGGTGTCGATCATGAACAAGGGCTCCCACAGCATGTTTGAGTCAGATGGCTCCACGTTGCAGTAGATGGTGTTCTTCACCTTGGAGCAGAAGTCGCTGGTGGGGAAAAGGAAGGAAGGTGGATGAGGACCTTTTAGGTAGGAGAAACAAAACGCACTTCCCTGCGTCACCTCCCTAGACAGCCAGATGGCACTCACCTGAACAGCTCTCCAAATTTACTCTTCAGGTGGCTGCAGGAAGTGTAGAGGTCATAGAGGTACGCTAGGATGCAGCGTTCTGCAGAAGATCCGTCGGAGCGGTTCATGCCGTGCTTCACCACCCCACACAACCTGAAGGGGCAGAAGAAAGCAGGGTGAAGGAGTGGTGAGAGAGTTGGATTAAGTCAAGGAGGGTTCCAATCCTCCACTTGGTCACCTTGGGGCAAGCCACAGTCTCTCAGCCTAGCCTTCTGTCATCAGTGCACCCCCTCCCCATCCCCAGTCTGGTGTATAGGCAGCTATTCCCAGGTCTGTGCTCTATGGAGCACTTGCAGCAACAGAGGGCCACACACCCTCCACCAGTTTATGTATCTCCCCCTGAAGGCCTGTGTGCACACAGCCGGAGACTACGCCTGTGTGGAAGCTGCTGCTGCTCTTCCCTCTTCAATCCCCTCCTGGTTCTGGGAGACAAGGGTGCAAGAAAGGGCAGGGAAGCTGCCCTTCACTTGCCCAACCTGCCTCTTCCTCCTCTTTTTCTGACCAATCCTGTGCCGTGCCTCCCATCTCCGAAGCTTTCCCTGCCTCTGACTCTCGCCTACTGACTAGTACAGGTCCCCACAAATCACTGCCCCCTTCTCATGACTCCAACCCCCCTTCCCCCCAGGCACACTCATCAGCATCCTGCCAGTCCCTGACACGGTTGTTGTGAGGATTAAAAGTGGGAGGGAGGCGGAGAAACATTTATGCCGCCTCAAGCTCCTTGGAAAAAATGGTGGGATATAAATGTAGCCACAAGTTTACAAATAAAGTGAGAGAAACTGTGATTGAAGGCAGGGTGGTGAGGGGAAACTCAACATGCAGGGGGCAAGCAGGACTGTCCACGCCTCCCCCTCCCACAGGGCATTTCCGGGCATTAAGGATGGGGAGCTGCACCAACAAGAAGCTCTTACGCAAGGCAAGGCCCCTGACACCCTTAGAGCAGCAGCTGAGAAGCACTGGATTCCTACCCTTCGAATACTTGTGCCATCTGGTCCTGATTCAGGATAAGGCAGGAATGATAGTGCCGCAACACGGCCACGATGCACAGGCACAGGCTGGTGGTGTAGCTGCCCACCAGGTTAGAGGACTTCAGCAGCAGCTCTGCCTCCACCACACTCAGCTCATTCAGCAGCTGGATTCAACACAAGAAAATGTAAGGATTAAAGGAGGCATGTGTGAGTGACACAGCAGACTAGCTCACAGACCTCCGTCCCCAGCCCCTTACAAAAGCTGTTTCTGTTGACAGAAAGAGGTCAGGAGTTGAAGTTTTCCAAAATAATAGTGAGGGGCTTGGAGATGTAGGTCTATGGCCCCCTCACCCATGAACTCTCTAAGTAGCCAGTGGCCAATTCCCCACGGGGCTTTGTGCTCACACAGTCCCTCCTCTCTCCCACATGCTTAAATGAATCACTTTTCCCTTTGGGGCAAAGCCACAATTTGTTGTAACACCTGATCCAGGAAGCTGTGACTTGCACATAGCCTCCAAACAAGGATCACCAACCAGCTGCAAACAACAGCTTGGAATCTTGGGTCTGGAGAACACAATTCAGCCAGAGTTTGCAGGCCAGGCATCACAGTGGCAAGTGATGGGCCTTTTAAAGTGAAAATGTATCCAAGTTTTGCTTTTTGTTTTGGTAAATGAAGCCGCAAGATTTCTCTCGAGGCAGCTCAGCTTCAAGGTTTGCTGGACTACAACTAGCTAGCAGAGCCAGTGGTCAGGGATGATGCGAACTAATATCCAAAAACAGGTGGAGACTCAGGTTTGAGAAACAATGCACTAAAGTATCTCCAGTATCAGAGACAGCATGCTCCAGAATAAGTTGCTGGGGAGCACAAGTGAAAAGAGCACTATGGCACTCCTGTCCTGCTTGCGGCATTCTCAAGCGAACCTGGTTCACCACTGTACAAGAACATGGTTCTGGGCCCCTGGCCTGACCCAGCAGGGCTCTTCTGGTGTTCCGATGGAGCAGAGGAGGGAGAAGCAGACTGGAGAAAGGCAAGAAGCAGACTTCTCTTTTATGAAATACAAAAGGCAGAACATGAGAGGAAAGAACAGAGAAGATGCTCTGATCCTGGTTGGTGGGTGGAGACAGCTCACTTGGATGCCTCCCCCCCTCTGGACTAACAACAGTAAGGTGCAAATGGTTTGTGTACAGTCATATATCAGGTTTAATATGATTCAGGTTGAGCGTTTTCAAGTTACGCTCTGCGGTGACCCGGAAGTAATGGAGAGCATTACTTCCGGGTTTCGACGCTCGCGCATATGCATACGCTCAAAATGACATCACACGCATGTGCGGAAGCAGCGAAACGCAACCAGAGCACACGCGCGTTACGTTCTACTCAGGATGCGAACAGGGCTCTGGAACAGATCCCGTTCGCATCCAGAGGTACCACTGTATTACATGCACTTCCATTTGGTGTGTACAATTTTGTTCTGTCTGTTCATTCTCATTGCTATCCTTTCACTGCTATTGTATTTGGTAACATAAGAAGAGCTCTGCTGCATCACCTGACCATTGGAGAAGATGGGAACTGTGAGTCCAACCATGTTTGAAAGACGATTGCTTTCTCCATCCCTGACTTAACCAAGCACAAGGTCTCTGGAAGGGGTGGGGTCAACGCGTACAGCAGCAGGACCCAACCAAGTGCCATCCAGGTGCCTTGGACCACCATTCGCAACAGCCCAAGCCAGCTGTGCTGATGGGTGCAGGTGGAGTCCAAAACATCTAAAGGGTATCAGGCTGGAAAGGCTGCTATAAGGAAGATGGGAGGGAGAGAAATGAAGAGGGGACCAAAGCGGCTTCTATCATCAACCACCAGCTTCGAGATGCCCACCTGGATGGCGAAGTCGATGAGCCCACTGATGTTGAGCGAGTACTCCATCAGGTCGAAGATGAACTGGACGTGCTGCACCAGGGGCAGGTGGTAGGACATCCCTAAGGCAAAGCTGGTGATCTGCTCTAAGACGTTGCGCGATACCTGGAGTTGGGGAGCAGGGGGTCAACAGCCACCGATTACGAAGCCGCTGCCTTGCATCAAGGCAGCCTGTTGGTCCACATCGCCTGGGGTGGGTGGGTGTCAGCCCTGGGGGAGGGGTCCAGGTGCAGCCCTCCAGGCCTCTCTGTCTGTCCCGGGCCATGCCCCCTCCACAGGCCATACCCCTCACTGGCCCTGTTCTGTCCCCTCCTCTAGGGACTTTACCTGGGTGGAATGTGTCCTTGCACTGTGATGGGATCTCTTGCTTACCTGGATGAAGGATGGAGAGCGGGGTGTGTAGGTGTGTCTGGCCATGCCTACTTTGGCCACACCCACCACTGGCATCCCCCGCCCCCCAAAAAAACTTGCACACAATGGAATATGGCCCATGGCCTGAAGAAGGATCTGCATTGCCTGATGTAGCTCAATACTGTCTTCACTGACTGGCAGCAGCTTTCTTTCTTTTTCTCAACATCTGCTGCGTGAAACTATAGACCGGAGATGCCAGGGATTGAACCTGGGACCTTCTATGTACATAGCACATGCTCTGCCCCTGAGACACATGTGCCTTTCAGTAGTCAGCTGAAAGGCACATGACCAAAGGAGATCCCTCCTCACGCACAAGGCACACACCTGAGAGGTGACAAGGTGCTGGTCAAAATGAGAAAGGTGTTGGAACTTAGCAAAGATGTCCTCGGCTGTTGGGAAGGCCTCTGGCTTGTTCCGTTTCCTTTTCTGCCCCTCCTCTCCCCCTATACAGAAGGAAGGAGGAAAAAAACAAAAACCAGATGGCTGCTGCTTAGCTTTTGCTTAGAAATGTAAGTGCCACATTTTCCATTTGCATAAACACAAAGAGCAGCTTCTGGAAAACCATAAGCGATACAATGTCAGTAGAAAATCAATGTGAAAATGGCAATGAGTTTTGCAATTACTCGGTAAGTACAAAAAGCAGCAGTTTTCAGTATGGTAGTTGGGAATTAGAAGCACTGTATATTATTGTCCCCCAAAGAACCTCAGCAAACAGAGTGGTTTTTAACCTGGTGCCCGAAAGGTATCTCAGAGAGGGCCCCTGAATATCCTGGAAAATAGCATTCCATAGGCTAGGTGCCTCAAAATAAAAAGCCTCCTCTCCAGGTGTGACTCACCTAACCTTTGCAGGAGGCCTTCAGAGGATGACCTTAGCAGGCTGGCAGATCATCAGTTCATTACCAGGACCAAATGAAGGTGGTCAAATTAGTGTTCAAAGCCCTAAATAATTAGGCCCCAGATATTGGAAAGGCTGCTTCCTTCCCTGGAGACCGTCTCATATGTTAAGATCCTCTTGGTAGCTCTACCACCCTCAGAGGTTTAGGGCATGAAAGCAGCCCAGGAGAGTGTTCACTATCTGTGGCAGCACTTAAGCTATGGAATTCAGTCCCCACAGAGGCGCATGTAGCATCTTCACAGGACAGCTTCTGTCCCATGCTGAACACGCACCTCTTTATTCTGGCTTTCAACGCCTGAGGTGTGTGTTTCTAGGAGCCGCCCTATTCTTTTGACCGTAAATTGCTTTAACTGACTTTAATATCATGTATTTACACTGCTGTAATGTGGCCCTGGGACCTTACGGTGAAGAAACATAACGCAGGTAAGAAATGTAATAATGGTAACAATAAGATGATAGTGATATTGGAGATGACCATTCAGGTAACCTGGTCACAGGCCACTTGGGTCAAAAGCAGCACTCTGAAGTAGGCCAGGAAGCCAACACAATTATTTCAATACTGACCAAATGTGATCTCACCCACAAGCACTGCCATATTTTGAACACATTGTCCTTTCCAGTGTTCAAAAGAAGCCCCATGTAAAGTGCACGATCCCATAACACAGGGTTTCCCAACTTTGGGACTCGAACTGTTTTTGGACTACAATTTCCATCATCCCTGTCCACTGGTCTTGCTAGGTAGGGATGATGGGAGTTGTAGTCCAACAACAATGGCTGGAGACCCAAGTTTGGGAAACCCTGTTCTTTGGACACACAGGTGCCCCACAGACCTGTCTCTGCTGTGCTCTTCCTGTTTAACACCTTCAGGATATCTTTGGTTATCTTCTTGATGGCATGCCGTGCCTCATCACGCTGCTTCCCAACACCAAAAAGGACCACCAGCCGCTGGTTGCATTCGTGGCTGCTTGACTCCTCCTGAGAAGCAAGAGGTTGGAAGGGGTGGGTGTCAGCTGCTGATGCCAGGTGGGGAGGTTTTCCAGCTACCAGTGTTAAGAGGCCCTTGCCTACCTCACAAACCCAATGAAGCAGGGTGTGGGGGACCTCAAAGACATTTCCCCTAAACCATGTTCACCTACCCCACACCTGATGTCAGGTGCATTGGGCAGGTACTGGAGTGGCTGCAAAGGGACAACTAGGCAGGAGCAAGGTGCACCTCCACCAGCATTGAAACTGCTGCCAAAATAGAGGGAGAAAACCTCAGCTCTAATGGTCATTTCAATGCAAACAGCTTGGTGCTGCAGCAACAGCAAAGCCCCTTGCAAGGCAGTTCCCAAGCACCTGACCACCAACTGGCTTCCAGGCGCTTGGGAAGTGCTGCACAATGGACTTCAACAGGCGGGTTGCCCAGAGAAAGGTCTGGCCTGCTGAACCAAAAACAGTACTCTTTAGTGCAGGGTTGGTGAACCAAGGCAGAGAACATAAAGCATTCCATAATGTAGCAGGCAGTGGGAAATGCTTTTGATAAAAATGCATGAGTTGCTCATAGGAAGATGCCATGTTGAAAATCAGAACTTTTGTCCACCCAGCCCATGATGGGCCTACTTTGTCCCTCAGCAGTTTGCAAGAGTCTCAGAAAATGAGATCTTTCCCATCACCTCCTATCTAAAGCCTTTGGCTGAAAATGCCAGCAGTCAGACCTGGGAAGTTCTGCATGCAAAGCTCACACTCTGCCACTGAGCTGTGCCCTCTCTCCTAAATCTACATGCATAAAGTAGCTGGCAGAGAAAAGTTTATATGGCGCATTGGCCATCTTTGCCACACTGCACCATGCACTAGATCAAGGGTGGGAAAGTTGTGGCCCAGCGGATGATGCTGGACTTCGATCATCCCTTGCCAGTGGCCATGCTGGCTGCTGGGGCTGCTGGGAGTTGGAGTCCAGCAACATCTGGAGGGCCACAGCCCCCATCCTGCTCCAGATCACAGTCTAAGAAGCTGCCTCCATGTTTCTACTTTGCAAGTTGTTTCCAAGTCACTCTGAGTTTGTTTCTGAAAAAAGCAGCTAATAAATATTAATCATAATAAGATGGCTGATAGGTCGCTTTGTTTTGTGTCAGTAGCCAAGCCCTGCTAGTTACCATACTACCTTTTTAAAAAGGGGGGACAGCCACATTAATGTTTTATAAATCAGGTGGGGGGCGGGGAGAGGAAGCATGCACAAATTCATGTTCTAACTCAGGGCTTTCACATTTCCTAGAGTCCTCCCACCTTCTTCCGAAAGGTGGGAAAGCACTAACTAGCACACTGTCAGAGCCCTCAAACCTCCTTCCCAGAGTGCCATGCTTACTCGGCTTCGGGAAGGCAGAGCAAGCACGGGGGGCGGGCATGTCAAATGTTGAGGGCTGACAAAAGAGGCCTTGAAGGCTGCATGTTGGACCACCCTGTTCTAACCCAGAAAGGTAGCAAAACCCAAATGATGCAGGTCATGGGCAGAGAAGTTTGCAGAGAAGTTTGACAAGCACACAGAAGCAACTTCCGCAAATGATATCTCCCTCGTGTTCTTGAGGATGTAATGAGGGGAAAGTGACAGCATCTCAACTACACGGAAGGCAGTCGTGAGGAGGGAATTAAGTGGTGTCAGGCAGAATATGCAGCTTGTCAAACCCCAGATGGATTTCTGCAGTGCTAAAAGTTGGAGAGGTGTCTTCTGCCAACAGAAACACAAGACCCAAATTATACACAACCTATTGTTCTTGTTTACATATGAAAAGCACACAGAACAAAGAATCTACTTAGAGAGCCTTAAGGGGAAAAGTGCCAAACAAGATTTCCTTCACTGTAAATACAATGGTGCACATGACATCAAAACACAACAAGACCTACAAATTCTTGGCAGGATTATCTAAAACAACCATTAAAGGACATTATGAATATGATTTTAAATATGGGCGAGCTTCCAAAATCATGGAAGAATTCTTATATAATTTTGATTCCTAAACAAAGCATTTGATAATGTGTCCTGCGATTTTATGTTTAAAGTTTTAGAATATATGGGTTGTGGAGACACTTATATAAAAGGAGTTAAGGTAATATATACTGACCAGTCAGCTAAGCTGATGGTATATAGCGTTCTGACTGAGAAGTGTAAAGTAACTAAAGGAACAAGTATTATAAGAGATTTTAAAAAATTGACGAAATAGCAGATTAATAAAGGTAAAACCAAACTCTTGCTTAAAAATATAAAGAGTAAGAGTAAGAACAAATTACAAGATGTATCCAGCTTAAAGATTGAAAGAAAAGTTAAATATTTAGGTGTATGGGTAACAGCAAATAATATAAATTTATATAGAGACAATTATTTAAAAACCTGGTAAGATATTAAAAGAAATTTGCAAATTTGGAACAGAATGAATCTTTCATTATTAGGTAGACTGTAGACCATAAAGATAAATGTGTTGTCCAGAATGTTATTTCTGTTTCAATTGATTCTGGTGATTGACAGGACAGATTGTTTCAATGTATGGCAAAAAGATATCTCCAAATATATTTGGCAAGGGAAAAAACCGAGAATAAAATATAAAATAATGATAGATGCAAATGAAAGAGGTTTTTCCCTGCTGGATATGAAATTTTATTATGAGGCATCCTGTCTTTGTTGGTTGAAGGAATGGATGTTAGAAAATTCACATATTTTAGACTTAGTAGGTCATGATAATATTTTTGGCTGGCACACTTATTTATGGTACAAAAGGTGAAAGTTCATAAAGAATGTACAAATCATATAATTAGGAAAAACTTGTATGGAGTATGGGATAAATACAATAATTTATTAGAAGTAATAAATTAATTTTAAAAATTAAATAAAAAATAAAAAAATGGCTTTCACCACTGGAAGCTATAGTGGTAAAGAAAAAGAATATGATAGAAGGGTGGGCAACTTATAGAAAACTATCAAAACAAGAGGGAGGAGAATATAAATTAAAAGAATTTAAGGAATTATCAGGGAAATTAACAACATGGTTACAATATCATCATTTGAATGAAGTATTTAAGAAAGATAAGATACGAGGGTTTGGGGAACAAATATCAAAACTGGAGTGAGGCCTGTTGGAATATAATGTATAAGGTGTCTAAAATGTATAAAATATTATTGGAATGGGAGACAAAGAATGTGCAAGTAAAATCCGCAATGATACATTGGGCAATAGATATTGGTCATAATATAGACATGGAAGCATGAGAACGATTGTGGAATATGAATACAGTGGTACTTTGGGTTAAGAACGTAATTCATTCTGGAGGTCCGTTCTTAACCTGAAACTGTTCTTAACTCGAGGTACCACTTTAGCTAATGGGGCCTCCAACTGCAACACAATTTCTGTTCTCATCCTGAAGCAAAGTTCTTAACCCGAGGTACTATTTCTAGGTTAGCGGAGTCTGTAACCTGAAGCGTCTGTAACCTGAAGCGTATGTAACCCGAGGTACCACCGTATAAAATTTACAGCGTGTTATGGTTTAAAAGAAAATTATATGAAAATGATATATCGTTGGTACCTAACACCAAGTAAACTGGCAAAAATGTATAAATCTAAATCAATGAAGTGTTGGAAATGCAAAGCGAAAGAAGGTTTTTTTTATTGTATGTGGTGGTCTTGTAGCAAGGTTAAAGCCTACTGGGAAATTGAATTGAGAAGGATGTTTAAAATAACATTTGTAAAAAAAATCACAGAAGCTTTTCTTTTGAGAATTATAGGAACAGAACTACCCAGATTGTACAGAAATTTATTCATGTATGCGACTACAGCAGCAAGAATGTCACTCGCCCCAAAATGGAAAGAAGTCCCAGGAAAGGAAGAATGGATACAGAAACTTTTGCAGAAATGGCGAAACTTACCGGAAGAATAATAAATCAAGATAACAAACTTTTAATAAATGAATGGAAATGGTTTATTGAATATATACAGTTAAACTGTAAAAAGATTTAAAAATTGGCAGGATTATTGTAATAACCTGCAGTTTCCTAAGAGTATACATTTAGAGTAGATAATTAAATGAGCAAATTAAATGAGTTTGGATATGCAGAAGATATTAAAAAATAAATTTAAGGAACTGCAGAAAAAGGGGGAAGGAAGTCAAACCTTGAAATGTTAAAATGATTGTAAAATTAATGAAATGTATAAATTTGAAAAGTATAAATAATATTTTTTAAAAGAAAAGACCTACAAATTCTAATGGAGATTACATTTTTCAAAGTGACATAGGAGAAATTGGAATCCATACTACCTGCATGTTGCATTAGTCACTATATCGGTCAAAGATCTTGTTTATAGAATGTAAGCTGATGTTAAGTGTATTAAACATTACCGCGCTCTTTATTCAGACAAGGGGAAGACAAATAGAGAGTTATGTTTAATTTGTTTTATTTATTTATTGAACTTATATAGCGCCCTATACCCAGAAGTCATTGGGCGGTTCACAGAACAAAATCAAAATATAAAACCACAAAATATATAATCGGAATAAAAACAACCACCCAATAACCCCCCCCCAAAAAAAAACACATTTTGAAAGGGCATAGGATGTCAATCAAATCAACCAACGGCCTGGTTAAAAAAGAACGTTTTTGCCTGGCGCCTAAAGATGTATAATGAAGGCGTCAGGCGAACTTCCCTGGGGAGAGCATTCCAGACGGGGAGTAAATGCAGAGAAGGCCCCGTTTTCATGTTGCCACCCTCCAGATCTCTCAAGGAGGAGGCACATGAAGGAGGGCCTCATATGATGATCTCATAGGTTCATATGTAAAAAGGCGGCCCTTGAGGTATTGCAGTCCTGAGCCACTTAAGGCTTTATAGGTCAAAACCAGCACTTTGAATTGGGCCCAGAAACTAATTGGTAGCCAGTGCAGTCGGACCAGGATCGGTGTAATATGCTCAAACCGTCTTGCTATGGTGAGCAACCTGGCTGCTGAATTCTGCACCAGCTGAAGTTTCAGCTAGCTGAACAGCAGTAGGCAGTTCACCACCTGCCTACTGCAGCATAACTTATCATCAAAAATAAAAAGTTAAATAGTGGAAATATAACACAGGCAGACTCAGTTTGCAACATAAGCCGTTTAAAAGCAAATTGACAAATAAATTTTCTGAAACCAGGGTTATTTTCTAAAAGGGAGGGTTAGTCTTATTTTTTTTTAGGTGCCAGACAAAAAACTTTCCTCTGTAACCAGGTCTTCGGCCTAGAACTATCAGCAGCCTTGTAGAAGTGGGTGGAATGTTTTTAATGTAGGTTGTGGTTTTTTTTACCCTATGGTTTCAATGTATCTAGTGAGCTTTAATTGTCTGTCTGGTTGGTTGGTTGGAAGTTGCTCTGGGTTGTCCTGGGCAAGATAAAGCAACTAACAAATTTAATTAATTAATTTAATTAATTGGCCTGGTTGTGTTGAATATTTGTTTGGAACTCAAGAGGCAAGTTTCTTTTGATTTATGAAAGGTTTTGATTGCAAATTGACATGATGGTATGCAAAAATGAATGTGCTTTGTAGGAAAATTTCATATGGATACCAAACAAGAGGCAAGCTTTCCAGCCTAGTTACAACTTAATTGGAGTTCAGCAGAAATAGCTAACTTCTAGTTCCTTGGGAGTGTGTGTAGTGGAAACTGACCTTTACTTGTATTCCACTGTTTAGTAAACATGGTATGCATTTATCTGTAATGTGTTGTTATTCACTGCAGCGTGTGCTGTGGGTTTCTCACAACTGATAGCATAATACAATCATTTTATTTAGAGGAGATTAGGTCTTATGCATCTGATTTCTACTCCTGTTCTCTCCATCCAGAGCAAGCCTTGAGCTGCTTCCTCTCCTACCTGTGGAATAGGGAAGTGCATGGAGTACTGGATATGCCGAGGCTGGTCATAGAGGGACGCCAGCATTCCATCTGCAACTCTGTCCTTCAGGAGAGGCTTGATGTCCTTCTCAAGATCCAGTTTCTCCGGAGAAGGGCTGGCTTTAGACTCGCAGTGCATGGGAGGGGAAAACATCTGGTGGGGGGAGAAGAGAGATGCACACGCAGAAGGCAAGGTGAGGTCACTGAACTAGTTGGGAAGGGGGAGGAAAAAGGCTACCTTCAAAAAAAGCAGTCTCGGAAAGACACCAAAGCAAGGTTGCTAAAGTCACGTGGCCAACACACCAAACAGACCTGTCACTCACTGCATGCCTTTCAATGAGCACCAGGCAGTGCAGGGGGAGGGGGAGCCTGGGGTAATCAGCTGGCTACCAAGGATTCCAACGACTTGCTTCTGTCTCTCCCACTAAACCCACGTTTATGCTGTCAGGGCCACCTGACTCCCTGCACGCAACCCCACTTTGGCTGCCATGAAAAGGTGACTTTGGCTGTGCCAAGCTCTGCCCTCATCCCTGGCTGCCTCTTTGAATACTGAAATAAAACGGGCATTCAGGGAGCTGTATGCTTATGGGCTGTGCCCTCTCTGTAGCATACCAGGCAGAGGAAACCAAAGGCATGCACTACTCCCCCCCCCAAGCACTGGGGTGGGGGGCACACACCAAAACCCCCCATTATTTTATGAAGTCAGAAGTATAGGACTTAGAAAGGGGCCTGGCCAGGGCCACCCTGGCAGGTCATACCGAGAAATCTGTCTTCTCCATATCATCAAAAATCACGCTGGAGTTGTGGTCAATGTCCATCTGGCACTCTGACAGACCCGTGTCCTGGGAGAGACAGGAAACAAGGCGCAGCCGTTCAGATCCTAAAAGCCCCACAAGCAAGCCCCAAAGTCCCCTTTTTCTCCTGCACTATCTCCTTCTCTTCCCTGGCCCACACCTCCAGCTTCATGCAGCTGCTCCCTTCCACCTCCTTCCTGTCGTGCTCGTCGGCTGTGTCGTCAAAGGGCGAGGGAGGGCGAGGCCCATGCTCGATGGCCAGGTCCCCGCGGGAGATCAGCGTGCACATGTACATGTTGTGGGAGAAGACGTCGTGCCTGATCAGCTCACAGAACAGCAGGACCAGGTTGAAGAACTCCACCCTCTCGTTCTCGTTGCTGGGGTCGGCTGCCGGGCAAAGGGAGAAGAGCAGGTGAGGAAGCTGCAGTGTAGCCACATTTCCCCAAAGGAAGGGTAAGCAAAGGAGGGCAATGCTTTCCCAACTGCTGCCTCGGGGCCTGCCAGGAGTTGAAGGTGAGAGCCCATACTTAGCACGGGAGCCTGGGTGTCCAGGAACTGCATGAGGACGTCCTGAAAGACGGGCGTAACGACTGGCGAGAGGGAACCTGAGGAGATGGAGCCTTTCTCGTCCACCACTTCTGAGTCTCCGCACCTCTGGGCAGAAAGGGATGTGGTTAGTCCCCAGCCCCTCAACCGTCAAAACAAAGACCATCCCACTTCTGCAGTTTGCTGCCTTTGGGTGAAGCAAAAGCCTGCCCCAGTAACCAAGGGCTTCACAGCATAGCAACCAGGGTATCTTAACAACATCTGTCTCCTGTATGGGCCTCTCAGCTCTCTAAGGATGTCAGCTGACACCCTGTTCTACATTGTCCGGCCTTCAGAGGTTAGATAGGTGGGCGAGTGGCTGCTTTTTGCACTGCACTCTACACTCTCCCCACTTGTGATTTCCAACAACTGGTATTCAGAGGTACAGTGCCTCCAGTTTTTTGCGACTACATTCTCTTCCACCAAGTTATGTTGTGTTGTTATGTGTTATGTTATGCTACGTTATGTTACGTTTTTGCTTGTTTTAAATAGAATTCTATTACCATTTTTATTTTGGGGATTTTCTAAACAGCTTTTTTTACAGAAGAGTTCATTATAATTTTGAAGCAAACAAAGCTACTGCCATGGTCATCCACACAAGAATGACACCAATATCCTGGAGGTGATAACAGAAGCTGTTACTAGCATTTTGTCCAAGGACATCTAGTGAGCTTCAGAGTTACCCCTCAACTCAAACTCTGCATCAAACCTTAATAACCAGGTCTAGGTGGAAGAGTGGGATTTTAAGAGTACTTACCCCAGCTTTTCTCAACCTAGTGCCTTCCAGGACTACAATTCCCATCAGTCCCAGGGGCTGAAGGAGATTTGTAGCCCAAACATCTGGAGGACACCAGGTTGTGGGAGACTGCTTTCCCCAAATCACTAGATTCCTTGCAATTTTTTCTTTTCTTCCACCCCTACAAGTTCTCCCTACAGCAAGGATGATGAATCTGTGGCTGTCCTGATGCTGTTGGACTGCTGTTAGCCCCAGCCAGAACAGCTAATCAATTATGCATCATGGACATTGTAGTCCAACAACTGCTGCCCGGCTCTGCAGTTGAAAGTGCTCCCACACTCACCTCTGCTTCAATCTCAGAGTTCCGCTTCTCCAGCAGCTTGGCCACAACCATTGCCCTGTGGCGCCCGGATCGCTTGTGGCTGACAGCCCACTCACAGAGAAGGGCCACCACTGCGTCATCATCTGGGGAGATCTGCCAGGAAACAGGTTGAGTAGAGCAGCAGTTCTCAAGCTCCCCTCTGCCCCTGACCAGTTGAAAACTGCTGATGGTCCTAGCGGATCACTTAATGATGTTTTTTTCTGCCTGTTGTAGCAATTGTAATGCACTGTACTAGATGCTGTGTGATTTCTAACTGCATTTTTATCACTTCTTTTATTTCTTATGTAACAGATTCCACAAACTGCGAACAGTAATGCACGGAAACACAATGTCAGAAACAAAAGAAGCTTCTGTTTATTGCTTCTTCTTCTTTTTATTGTGTTTTGGTGCATTATAGTTAAATATCAATACGAATATTTAACGCAGACATGCCCCAGACCACCTGAATTAAGCTTGTAGACCACCCACAATTTTGGAACCCCTGGTGCAGGGTATCTAAATGTGCCAGGGGCTGGTGACAGGCTCCATTTCTGCAGACTGACCATGAAGGGGTTCTGAGGTCCCATAGTTTCAAACAATCCCTACCCACAGACCCTGTGCTCTCCTCCCACGTTGCTCAGAGAGAAAATGCTCTAGCAGAGGCCCAGAGATCAGGCCAGGTCAGGATATAAATTCAGGTCTGCAACACCAGCTGTTGCTTTCCTTCAGTCACAGTGTTAAACAAAGCAAACATTAATGCCAGAAGAGACATGCTAGAGTGATCCAAGGTGAGAGGATTATGACTGTTCCTCCCCCCCCCCCCCGAAAAGCAAAACTGCAATTGGCTTACGTTAGAAACCATGATAAACAACCTAAAGTTACACACACATACACACAAACAGTTCAAACTCAGTGCAACTCCACTAAAGATAAGCAGAACATTAAGGACCAAATGCCTGGGGAAAACAAGAATGTTTTCATATGGTGCCTCAGAACAGAGAGTGATGATCACTAGCTGCTCCTAACAGACTCCTGCATAAAAGCCTTCAGTCCCTTGCGAAAGCTTCTAGAACAGTTTCATTACTCCAGTTTCTAGACTGACGGTGGTGGCTTGCTGAGAAGCAACCTTCCCTTGGCCAATGACTGGACTTTCCCTCCGTTCTTGACCCTGGACTGTACTCTGGCTTTGCTCTCTGGAACATCCTGTAAACTGACTCTGAACCCCTGGCACAACCCTATCTCCTGAAGCAGGTGGCACACACTGCTCCTAAACCCCAGAGGTTATTGACAGCAGCCACTGACCGACCCCCTCCTACTTCTCTGCCTCTACAAATTTTCCTGATCCTCTTTTAAAGTCATCTAAGCCAGCTGCTGCCACCACATCTTATGGCAGTGAGTTCCAGAGATGCAGAATACATTGTCTGGAGAACTATTTTATTTTGTCTGTCCTGAATCTCCCAATATTCAGCATCACAAGGTGATTCCGAGTTCTGGTATTATGGAAAAACAGAGGGAGGGGGCAGGAACGGACTTACTTCTACCCACATTCTCTGCACAGTGCATGGCTTTTGTCCTATGTGCTTTGACATTGTGAAGATGAAACAAGAGGTGGTGAACGCTATGGATTGAACTGGAATCGATGCAACAGACCACAGTCTCCACATGAAACCTGCTTCCAACATTCTCTGGCTGCATATACTATAGAACTCAACACAAATCTGGAGTGGAGTCCTTAAGACAGTTGGGAGGCACCCTGTACACCTCCTTCCGGCAACTCCGGAGCCCAGCTGGTACCAAAGTTTTGCTCTGCTTTCTTTTGGACCACATCAGTGAGGCCGAGAGGGGGTGTCTTGTCATCTGGTCACCCAGGGCCTTCATTCATGCTACCCTGGCTTAAGCACTGGGGAGGTCACTTGGGTGCTGCCAACACTGTGGTCTGACTTCACCCCCAGGACACTCCACTGTCTCCCAAGATAGATAGATGCCAACAACAACTATATGCACCCCTCAAAAAGGGGGGGGAATCATGCAAACTGTACTTTACCCCTTACAGAGCTACAATTTTCAGCACCCTTAAAACAACAGTTCCAAGGATTCTTTGAGGGGGTGCCTTATGTGTACGGTGCGTACGCAGCCTCAGCCACACAGACAAAGGGCCAGGGCTCAGTGGCACAGCACCTGCTATGCATGCAGAATGTCCCAGGTTCAATCTCTGGCATCTCCAGGTAGGGCTAGGAATGTCCCCTGCCTGAAACCCTGGAGAGGCGCTGCCAATCAATGTGGATGTTATAGTGAGCTAGCTGGAACAATGGCATAAGGAATGCTCTTATTCATATCAGCCCTTTATCCAGAACCATGAGAACTGGAACCTTACTTTATTTTTAAGGGAAGGACCAAAGCTCAGTGCAGGACTCAGAGAACTGCTGGCAGCCAGCGTGGATGATGCTGAACTAGAGGGGTAAAGAGGATTTGACTCTGCAAAGGGCAGCTTCCTATGGTGAGAGAAACTGCAGCTGCTTTGTGCAATAGTCCTCACCTCGTGGCTGTCTTTGCTTGGTCCTCCCCCGAATATCCTGTTGTACAAGGAATCCAAAGAGTTGCTGAAGTCTGATCTCTCGAAGCTGTGGCTATCTAGCACTTCCAAGGTGTGCAGCACACGGCTTATTGTGAATCCTGGAATGGAAGAGGAAAGCAGAAGAGATACAGAGGCCGTCCTACGGCAGACTCTCCTTCCTTGGGAGGTTTTCAAGCAGAAGTTGGGTGTGGCCTTTTGTCATGCTCTAGCTGAGATCCCCTGCACTGCAGGGGGTTTCATGACCCTTGGGGGGGTCCCTTTTAACTCTACAATTCTAGAACTCCCCAAGTAGAAGAAAATCAGCCAGGCTGCCTGGAGAGTGAGAGGAAAGGCTCATTAACAACCGGCAGAACAGATAAGAGCACACGGGCAAACACATCAGGGCGTGGGGGTGGGGACATGAAGAGCAAACCACTCTTCACGTGGGCAAAGTGTGGCATGCGTTGCAGCATGGCCTACCTGCAGTGGCTTCTTGGCATTTGTCAAAGGACCAGCGCACCTCCACTGCCTGGCCCCGCTCCTTGATCTGCTGCTCGATCTCCCGGAGTCTCGCTCGGACCTGACAAGGAAGGCGTGTTGGAGAGGATGTGGTGCAACCCCCAGAAGCATGAGAGGGGCTGCCACCATTTAGCCCCAAACACCCGAGAGGGGACCAAGCAGGGTGAGCCAGGGGTGACAGGGAAAGCCTGGTATGTCTCTCCTGCAGCTGGGCAAGCCGTGGGAATCGAGACCAACCGAGATGAGGGGCTCCAGGCCCTGGTGCTCACCTGCTGCTCATTCCGGTCCCTGCTGCTCACCTGCTGCATGAAGCCAGCGCTGACCCCAGGCATGGGCAGGTTGGAGGGGGAGATGGGCAGGTGGTCAAGTGGGGAGCCAGTCTTTATTCGGCTGTCGGTTAGGGAGTAATGCCAGACGAGGGCACTGGGGCAACACAGGACAATGCTCTGAAGAAATACAGTAGAAAGAGGGACTGAGATCCCTGGAAGGTCGGCAGGCTCCTCTTCCCTGTCCTCCTTCTTTCCATGCTTGCTATAAACATCCTGAAGACTTTGGACCATTTCCCATTTTGCTCCCTTTTGCCCAGTATTAAAAACTCTCCACAAAGCATCTGGTCCCCACAAACCTGCTATAACCAGATCCAGGTACATGTTAACTAAAATCATTGCATGTTATTTCTGTTTGCCCTTGCCTTGACCTCTCTCCTCATTGCCCCTGCCATCTCCTTGTCTTGACCTATAGGCCCCATCCAGCACCTCACAGTTAAAGCAGAATTATACCACTTTAAACAGTCACAGCTTCCTCCAAAGAATCCTAGGACCTGTAGTTTGCTAACAGAGTTCTTAGGAGACCCCTGCTCTCCTCACAGAGCTCCTGTTCTCAAAGTGGTTCATACATCAATCCCTCTTCCCAGGGAAATCTAGGAATTGTAGCTCTGTGTGGGGAACAGGGGCTCCTAACAACTTTCAGCACCCTTCGCAAACTACATTTCCCAGGATTCTTTGGGTGGGAGGAAGCCATTACCTGTTTCAAGTGGTATGGCACTGATTTATACATACATAACACAGATGGAATTATATATTGTAAGCCTCCCAGAGTAAGGACTTGTCCTTGGTGAAGCATCACGCACACAAATCAGATGAGAATAAATTTGTTTTACATGTGCCCAGCTTGGTTGCCCCACTTTGCCTAGTACTGCATTCCATCCCACTCAGGGTGACACAGCCTGGCACTGCTTATTCCTTATTTGCCATCCTGTTAAGGTCAGGAGCCTCCGCCCAAGATGGTCAAATGCTGCCTTCCAAGCCTGCATATCTGGCCATGAGAATTCTCCTAAGATCGTTCCACTGATTCACACCCTCCTCCAGTGTCCTTGCCTGGCTAGAATGCATCTTTGGACTCTGGTCATGCCTCCTGCTTGCCTGAATGTAGGATGGAGAGAGGTGTGCAAGTATATGCAGAAACTAAGCTACTGTACAAAGGTAAAGTTTACATTTATTTCTCCACCCACTTATGCTTTGGCCCTGCTCCTCTGGAAGGTTGTCCAGAAGGGAACGGGTTCCTTCGGCTGAAAAGGGTTCTCTGACAATGTGCTAAAATGATCACACCAGTAAAAGGGCAAATATCTGTAGGATTTCCCAAAAGTCCCTTCTATGAACACTCCTATTCCACCAGTTGCCTAAACCCTCCTGGACAGTAGATGTGCCCGCTTTCCCACCCCCACCCCCTTAAACCATCCCATCACTCCATTGACCAGGCATCTGCCTCTACCCTGACTTGCCTGGAGGATGCAGCTTAGCCCATAAACCACAGGGCGGTGCTGTGGGCAATGCAGCAGGTCACCGAATGGACTGGGAGGGGGGTTCCCCGCAGCCGGCTGAGGGGTGGGTGTGGATGGAAGAGCAGGGGTGCTCTGCGCTGTGAGGTGGTGGGCAGGATGCCCACCAATGCTGTCCAGCAGTATGGCAAGGCGGCGGGTGCAGAAGTAGGCGAGACGCCTGGACAAGTAGGCTGACTGCACGAACTCACCGGAATACTGTTGCGGAGAAAGGAAGGAAGGAAAACTTGTTCATTGCCAGGCTGGAGGGCCTGCCCCTCTCCATGCAAAGCAGCTCTGGACAGGAAGAGCAACTTCAACCCTGGCCAGACTTTGAAGCCGAGGAGAAGGACCAAGGGGGAGAAGGAGCTTCCACCAGGTCACGACACTGCCAGATACCCTGAAGAAGCAATGGCCCCAGGACCAGGCGTCCCCACACCAACTGCCTGCAGCCCTGGGCAGTTCTCTGACTCCCACCCGCTACTCATTATCTTTGCCAGGGACTACTGGAGTGATTGGGCACGCAGGAGTTCCAGAGTCACTGCCAAAGGGCCTGGCTGGCTACTCAGGAGCAGGGGAAAGTGCATGGAAGCCACATGCCCGGATCAGGGCCCGGTTAGAACCTCCAGCTCCTACATAAGCTCCAAGTCGTAGCTGCTTCACTGATGAAGAAACAACTATCCTCCAGGCTCCAGTCTTCCTGACTTGGTATCAGTCAGAGTAAAAATCTTCCTTCACAACAAACATGCCATGGGCAGCCATACCAGCAGCCATTCTATCAAGGGAGAGGAAGAGATGGACTCATTCCCAAGGCACAATTGAGAGACCAGCTAGCATTTGACGCCTCTCCCCCATCAGCTGTTTCCATTCAAGCTGGTTATTATAACAAATTTGTGGTTTTAAGAACTGGGGCCCAATACTATTTCCTTCCACTCTTCTCTCCTTGTCCCTTTTTCCTTTCATGCCATGTTTTTCAGACTCTTAAGTCTGCAGGCAGGTAGTGTCCTGCTTGTCGTGGTTGTTGCAGAGGAAGGGGGTAAGCTGACCTGCAACAGAAGGGGAAGAAGCAGCTTCAGGAGTTCATCTTCGCCTGGTCGAATCTTCTCAAAACACTCAAGAACCCAGGTCAGGAACTCGTGTCTATCCAGCATCCCATCCTGGAAGCAAAAAATTAGATCTGAGCAGACCTTTCCCTAGATGGGAGCCAGAGCGTCTGAACCTCTGACAAGAGAAAAGGACAAGTATAGTCAAAAGGAGCAGCCACACCCTTTCCCTCACCTGGAACATGAACATAGCTAACTTCTCATTGTAGTCCCACTGCTTCACAGAGTACTCCACTTCCTGGGGCATGAGGCTAGAGGGAGATGCACAGGCCTGTGCCAGCAGCTGCCGATGGAAGTCCGAAATCTTCTGCAGCTGCTCCCACAGAAACTTGGTGATGATCTGCGTCCACTCTGGAAGGAAAGAAAAGCTGCTGGAGAGGTAGAAGGGGCTGGGGCTGGGCCTCAAGGGCTGCAAAGAAAAGCGCACTGACGAGGGGGAAATAAGAAGGGAGTTGTGGGAAGCCAGGGCAAGCTGTGGACTCAAGAGGCTGAGCTGCAGCAGCAGAAGCACAAGCTGGTCCTGCCCCAGGAACAGGAGAAATAAATGAGCAGACAAGTACCAAAGGTCAAGGACAAGGGTGGGGAGCCTGTGGCACTCCAGATGTTGTTGGACCACCAGCTCCATCTAGAAAGGCCAGCCATCAAGATGAGGGGAGCTATGGTCCAACTACATGTGGAAGCCACAGGTCCCCCACCTCTGGTCTCAAAGCAAGGGTGGGGAGCCTTTTTCAGCCTGAGGACCACAACCTTCCCAGAGTCACATGCCAGTGGTGGGCGAGGCCAAGAGGCATAGGGGACAGAGCAACTAATGTCAACTTTGCCAATGTCCAGTAGGCTTGTTTCTACACACCCACTCCCATCTCTCTCTCTCTCACTCACTCTCCTCCATTCAGGCAAGAAAGAAGCAGTAACTTTCTCCATCCAGGCAAAGATGCTAGGTCTGCAAAGCAGGCTCAGTGAGGGCTGTGGCCTGGGGAAGGTTTCAGGGGCCAGATAAAGAGGCCTCGGTGCCAGGAGCAGGTCAGCAATAACTCACACAAGTTCAGTGAACTCTTTATTCAAAGAAACAGGGTAGCTCAGGAGGCCACGCCTAGTGGGCACAACAACCCTTCCTGGTAGAATTTGAACCTATGAGGCAGTTGTGAGGACTGAAGGTCCCTGCCTTCCTACAGTTCCCTAAGTCTCCTCCTCCCCTGGTTCTTTCTCAAGCAATCTGAGACTCTGTTGTCTTGCCTGTCCACCCTCTTCATACCTCCTCTGGTTCTGGGAAACAAGGGGCAGGGAAGAGCTGGTTGCAGCAGGAGTGGGAGACACGTGTGACTCTTCACCAGCCTGACTCATCTCTGCCTCTTGGCTCCAATCCACTCCAGTTTCCTCTTCTGCCTCTGATTCTGGACTTATCTCTGCCACAGCCTCTTCCTGCTCACTAAACCCTGTAATCTCTTATGCTTCCAACATCATCATTGTACCACCACCAATCTCCTGGCTCTGAGCCTTCTTGTCTGAGGGGTTCCCTTGGGGGTTCCCTAGCTGATGCCTCCCACCGCTCCTCTGCATCCATCCCATCCATAATACTCAGAAACCACATTTGGCCCATGCATGGTCTTGAAGAATAATGACGCGCAACAGCTGGAAGAAGAAGAAATCTCCAAGAAACCCAAGCCTGTCTAGTCCCACACCGCTGTATGGGTCTAGATGGCATTTGCAATGGGAAGAAGCAGTCCTTACCACTGAATGGATCGATGACATGCCGTTTCTTCACTTTAGTTTCTGTGATGGCTGCATAATAGGCACAGGTCATTTTGATCAGCCAGGCTGCCCTCATCACAGGCACGGTGTACTTTGCTAGGTAACCAAAGACCTCCTCTTTCTTACTGAAGATGGGGACCTGACAGAGGGAGGGTGGAGGGTGAGAGCTGTAACTGGAGAGGGGCTGTCCAGCAACAACAACTGCTGGAGCTGAAGGCAGCTTGCTGGTGGATGCAAAACAAACAGTGCTCCTGTTCTGCCCCAGCTTTGAAAGAAGTTAAAAGTGCTTAAATTCATGGCTTCCCCCAAAGAATACTAGGAAATGTAGCTTGTTAAGGAGGCTGAGAGTCGTGAGGAGACTCCTATCCCCTTCACAGAACTACAGCTCCCAGATATGCCTGGGAAGAGATTGATTGTTGAACCACTGTGAGAACTGTAGATCTAATAGCGGATTAGCAGTACCCTTAACAAACTACATTCCCCATGATTCTTTGGGGGAAGCCATGACTGTTTAAACTGATACTGCTTTCCATGTATTGTGCAGATGAGGTCTTTGCTTATAAGGAGAAGGCCATATTTGGAAAGTCAACATATGACCTGGTGCCACAGCTTCTGCCACAGCCATGGAAATCCCTCCCCAAAAGTTCACTAGCCCTTTCTCTACCAAATTCCATGCCTACCAACTCTTCTGAATCACTCTTGCATCTCCAAACTGTCCCAAATACTTCCTCTTTATCCTCTTCCCATTCAGCCCCTGAACTCAAGTCTGCTCTTCTTTTCTTTTCTAGCCACTATTCTCAGAGACATCTCTCCTCCCGCCCCAGAAAGGGTCTATCCTAGAATCACAGCAAGGAGGAGCCCATTTAGCTTCTGGGTCACAGTTCAGCCATCCCTACACTACAACTCCCCCCTCCCCTTCTTCCTAGCAGCCTAAGCTAAAAGAAAAAAGGGGAGGGGGAAGTACCTTTTTAGCCAGGTGAGTGAGGGGCTTGGTCCCAGCCAGATCGTTGAACCAGTTGTTAATAGCACTCTGGGAGCGGGCTGTCACCAGCCAAAAGTTATCCTTCTGGTTCACCTGGGGTTTTCGGCGGCCTGTGTCAGGCAGAGTGTTGCAGCGCAGCTTCTCAGCAATGATGCTGCTAAAGTTTGAACTGATCTGGAAAATGGAAAAGAACGAGGTGGTGGAGCTCCCAAAGAGACCCTGCTGCCCGCACTCTGCAAAGACTCACTAGCCACAGCACATTCGGCGTTAATCGTCAGCCACATACTGTCTTCATCTCAGCTATGAAAGCTTCGTGCAGAGGATCCAAGACACTCTCTCTCTCTCTCTCTCTCTCTCTCTCTCACACACACACACACATGAACACACAAGGGAATGATAGCAGAACCATGCTCCCAGACCAAAGGCACTTTCCACCTGTATTGAGAAACTGGTAGGTTACAGGATGCAGACCAAGGTGAGTTTGCAGGGTGTCAAAGCTTGAACGTCACACCTTGTGACCCAGCACAAAGCTTTCATGCACACGCTCACAACAGCTCTCCCGTTTCCGCTGCAAATGACCCACCCCTCTGCAATCAGAACACTGGATCCAAAATCAGGAGCAGGGGATAGCAAGTACACATGTCATCTGACAGGAACACCCAGTAAATAATAATAATTTAGTATCGTTAAACTGATTTCTGTTTTTCAATGTTTTCAATTTTCTTTAGTGTAAATTGCCTTGAGACAGTTCTTTAGAAGACAAATTAACAGGTAGCTGATGGATAGTACTGAAGCAAAAGAGTACAATGATCGTAGCTCCAAAAAGCCAGTAGAACACCGAAGCTGAAACACTGATGCTGTTCCACAGAACCCAGCCACAATCACTTAGGAGGCCGCAGCAGGTGCACCTTCAGAACGGTCAAGCCTCTCACCTTGGAAGGATTGAAGTTGACATTTTTGGCAGTGCCATGCTCATCCCCAGAGACAGCCGGCTGGTTGTTGAAACCCTGCTTCACATTGAGAGCTGTCAGCTCATCCTGCAGAAGAAACGGGGGGAGCATCTAAGACCAGTTGTTTTGGCAGAATCAATAAGGAACAGTTCTTGTAATCACATATGCAGTGATGGTCAATGCCCATTGGGACTGGTAGGGCAGAAGGCATGGAGACCAACAGCAGGCAGAGCCAGAGCCAAAGCCAGGCATAGCCAGAATCAAATGCAGGTAGACTGTAAGTAAGTTGACTGGTTGTGAGAGAGGCAGAAAGATGGGGATAGGCTTGAGGTAAGCTGAGGGCCAGTCTCCACTGCTCTGCTTAAGAAATCATATTAGCAATTATTTTTGTCTGATCCAGCAATGCAGTCCTTGTGATTGCATTTGAAAACATTAGGAACTACAGTTCCAGCAGGATAGTCATGATGTCATTTATTTGGGAAGTGGTATTCTGTTTTCCAAAAGCAATGTCTTTCTAAGAGGTCTCACAAAAATAAGATCGTAAAACCAGTATCATTAATATCAGATCAATAAAATCCAGAATTAATAAACTTTATTTTTAAAAAATCAGAACCTAAAAGAGCATATCTAAATCACTGCAGCAACCAGCATAATGTCACAAAATCCCAGCACACTAAATAAATTTGAAACAAGAGTTAAGAATAAATGAGCCATCAAATTCTCCTAGTCAAAGGCTGATTGAAGCAAAAATGTCTGTACAGCCTGCCTAGAAAGCAGACATGGAAAGGGCCCAAACATATATCTCTAGGCAGGAAGGTCCATATATTCTGTGTTACAAATCATACTCCCGACAACATGGCATCTATCCAATGAAACTTCATGATACTGAAAGTGTAATAGGTCTATATGAGGCTATTAGCTATGAACATAAAAGCTCTGCTGGCTCAGGCTACTTGCTTATCTAATCATTAGAATGTAGGGAGGTTCTTTCTATACCACATCAAACCATGGGTCCATGCAGCTGAGGACGCTTATCTACACCAGTGTTTCTTAAACATTCTCCCAGCATGGAACACTTGAAAATTGTTGACGGCCTTGGCTGCCCACCTAATGCTTTTTCGGTCTGCTGTAGCAAGCGTAATGAACTGTGCTAGTAGCTGCCCGCTTCTTAGCTGTATTCTTTATCACTTCTTTTATTTCTTATATTGTATTACAACCTGCATCCTACAAAATTCAAATTGCAAACATAACAAAATGGAATGAAAGAAATAAAAGAAGCAATAAAGAATACAATTAAATATCAATGTTTAATGAGGACATACCAAGGGGTACCTGAATGAAGCTTGTGGGACACAGTGGCCCTGGTCTACACTGACTGGCAGTTTCAGAAGAACTCCTGGGTTTCAGAAGCAGGAATCTCTCCCAGCCCTTCCTGTAAATTGAACCTGGGGCTGTCTAAGCAAATGCTCTATCACAGCCCCCTGCCATCCTCCTCTCAAAGCACCCACAACCAAATGCTCATGGAAAGCCTTAAAGCTGGACCCGGCTGTAGCACTGCCCTAAACCCACTTGTGACCCCCAGCAACTGGTTCCCGGAGGCATGCCGCCCTCCAACAGGTGCTACTTTCTAAGAATGGGGAGCTTCCATGTCCGAGCCTCTATGGGGGGGGGGGGAGCTGAAGGAAGAGAGAGGCGGCACAAAGCACCCTCCTTGTGAGCTGCCAGGGGAGGGGGGGGCGAGCAGCTGGGGGAAAGCAGCGCACCTGTCTGGCATGCAGTCACAGGTTGCCGCTGGGCCAGAAGCTGTGTCCCACCAACACCCCAGCGCTACACACACCAAGCACAGCACACTTTCCCCCTGTCTGCTGCTGAGCTCACTCGGCACCGGGCGTGAGACTCATACTCCCAGGGCCATGGTCTCGAGCCCCGCACAGGGCGGAAAAAACATCCCTGCCTTGGACGCGACAGGGCGAGATGGCCCTGGTCGGGACCCCTTCCAGCCCTACGATTATGCGTCCGGGGCGCGGGGAGGGAAACGCCGGCTTCCTTATAAATCTGGCACGGGGCGGGGGGCAGGCAATGAGAACACAAGGGCCCTTGCTCGGCAGGGGGCGGTTTGGATCTCATGCTAGGGGGGTGTCTAATTCCCCGCAGGTGGGTGTGGGGCGAGAGGGAGCCCCCTCCCCAACTGGCCCACATAGGACACACATCCCTCCTCCGACCCACAGGGGTTGTGCTCCTGACCCACCGCCGCCCCACCGCCGCCCCCCTCTCCCCACCTCCTTCTGCTTGGGGTCCTGCGGGTACACGTCGGGAGGCCCCAGACGCGGCCGCTTGAGGGGCCGGTGCTCGTAGCTGAGGATCCCGAAAGCCGCCATGGCGAGGGCCGCGGGGGGGGCAGCCGGAGCAGCGGTCGGTGGGGGGCAGCGAAGCCCAGCCGGGCCCGCCGAGGGGGGCAGACGCTGGCCCCCGCGACAACAAGGGGCCGGCGGAACTAGCCGAGCAGGTCTCGACAGCTGCCGGAAAAGCCCGAGCCCAGCAGGGCTGCCGAGGCGCGGGGATTGTGGGGCTGGTCGGACGAAGTCTTCCGAGGGAAGGAGGCGGAAAGCGACGAGCGGGGCCGGAACGAGGGAGGGCCGGAACCAAAAGGCGGGGGCTGCGGTTGCCAGTGGGGGAGGGGAGAGCGCGCCGGCTGCGCAGGCGCAGAAGCTTTCCGAGCAAAAGAGGCCGAAAGCGACGGGGCGGGGCCGGAACGAAGGAGGGCCGGAACCATTGGGCAGTGGCTGAGGTTGCTTGCGGGATGGCGGCGGGGAGGGATGGGGGAAGAGAAGGGAAGTGGAACATCGCGCGGCCACGCGAGGGGACGGTGACGTCAGCGGCCGGAATGAGCGCAACGTTCTTTTTCCCCCTCTCGCCATCTCTGGAGGCTACGGAAATCGCCGAGCGAGGACGGAGAATGCCGAGGGAGCGGAGGGATGCTAAGGAGGCGTTTGCCCCCTGTTGGCTGACTTTGGTCGTTGCAGCAAAACTTTTTTAAAATAAGATATTTATTAAGATTTTCAAAATATTACAAAATAAAAAGAAAAAAAAGAAAAATACAAAATAAAAATAATTAAAAACAAGCCAATCTTTCCATTACTTATTTTTCATTAGCTTGTTTCCCGGACCTCCTCACGCCTCCCTTTTTTGTATTCCAGTTCAGTTTGTTGGTTCAGGAAATCCTTACCCTCTTTATTTATCCTAATCTTTAATCTTAAAATATTATAACATTAAATCTTTACCTATTAGTAATCCATTTTTCATATTCCCTTATAGTATTGCAGCTAAAAACCCCTTAGTTTCTATCCAACATCGTTCTAACATTCATTAATTTTACAATATTTCTGTAAATAGTCTTTAAATTTCTTCCAATCTTCTTCCACCGACTCTTCTCCCTGGTCTCGGATTCTGCCAGTCATTTCCGCCAGTTCCATATAGTCAATCACCTTCATCTGCCATTCTTCCAGAGTGGGTAGATCTTGTGTCTTCCAATACTTTGCAATGAGTATTCTTGGTGCTGTTGTGGCATACATAAAAAAAGTTCTATCCTTCTTTGGCACCAATTGGCCAACTATGCCCAGGAGAAAGGCCTCTGGTTTCTTCAAGAAGGTATATTTAAATACCTTTTTCATTTCATTATAGATCATCTCCCAGAAAGCCTTAATCCTTGGGCACGTCCACCAAAGGTGAAAGATTGTACCTTCAGTTTCTTTACATTTCCAACATTTATTATCGGGCAAATGATAGATTTTTGCAAGCTTGACTGGGGTCATGTACCACCTGTATATCATTTTCATAATATTCTCTCTTAAGGCATTACATGCCGTAAACTTCATACCTGTGGTCCATAACTGTTCCCAGTCAGCCATCATAATGTTATGTCCAACATCTTGTGCCCATTTAATCATAGCAGATTTCACCGTTTCATCCTGAGTATTCCATTTCAACAGCAGGTTGTATATCCATGACAAAATCTTAGTTTTGGGTTCTAACAGTTCTGTTTCTAATTTTGATTTTTCCACCTGGAAACCAATTTTCTTCATTGCAGCAAAACTTGATGGGTCGCAGAAGAGGAGGACCAAATCATTAAAAAAAATTCATGAATGTAAATTCTGATCAATACAGCATTCTTTTAAAAAACAACAACCCGAAAACGTTAAATAAAATATAAAAAATAAATCATAGAATGCGTATTCTTTTCTACAACAAGACAGGCGTTATTATACTGAAATAAAAATTTTAAGGTCTTTTATATATAAATGTTCCTAAATGTACCAACCAAGCATGTACATAGATATGTGGACCACATGTCTGGAGCAGCACAGGAGGACCGCCCTGAAACCATTTTGACTCCCAGACTGACCAAATGCTTTCTCTGCAAGGAGGGAGGGGGTGAGGGAACCTTCCCATTGTCTCAGGAATTGGGAAATCACCATCTCAAAGGAATGGCCAGACTTCCAGGAAAGGCAATCAGATAAGGCATTATCAAATAACCTGGCAGACAGGAAAAACAACAACATTCAAATTTCTGTTGTAGACCGCATTTTCTGTGATGTAGGTATGATGTTTGTGGGGGTGGTCTTGGGTTACACCCCTTCTGTGATGTATGTATGATGTATGGAGGGGTGGTCTTGAACTCCAGGGCAGGGAATTTAAAATGTCTATATAAGGGCGGGCACACCTTTGTTCTGGGTCCTCCTCCCTCCTGCGTGTGAAGGGGGCACCCTGTTGCAACAGTTCAATAAAGATCAGGCTTACGAGCTGCTTTGATTCTCACTATTCTCTGGTTGGCCTCTGTTATTTTCTCCTACAGATGGAGAACCTACAAAGGACTCTATAAGGGCTCTTGTGTCCCCCATAAGGGAATAAGGGCAGATTTTGTTATTACAATACCAAGTCTGCACATCTACCATGAGGGCAGTGGAAGTAAATTGTATTTTATTCCTGTGATCATGATGGCAATTAAGTTAGCTTGTTTTTGTTTCCAACTTACCAGGAACATGGAAGAAATTGTAAAGCAGGGAATGGCCATGAGCGGGAGCAGGAGACTGAAAATAGGAATGCTAATGCTATAAAATTTTAGGGTGCACTCACACAGCAGACTCACTTCACAGAAAACCAATCCTTCACCCTTCAAAATTTAGGAAATATTCCCTGAGAAAAGTTACATTTTATTTTAGCACACAGAACAATCCCCCCCCCAAAAAATACAAAACCCTGGCCTATTGGCTCTCCTAATCACTCTAAATATTTCCTCTACAGGAGGAAATATATTGGAGAAGCCTTTCACTATAGTTCTTTCACTTCCAAATCCTGTCTTATGGGCATTTTTTTGTATGACTAGGGTGGGCCTGTGACCTGGATTCAAGAAATAAGATATTTACCATCTGAAAGGCATGGCCAGGTAATTCAGTCAGCAAGCATTATCTGGACCATGGGTCAGCGAACTAAGGTCTGCAGGCCAGATCAGGCCCAGTTGCCTTCTCGACCGTGGATGGTCCAGGAATCTCCGCATGGATTGCCAACGCACACGAATTTCCCTCTCCCTCCCACGGCGGCGCTTTTCTCCTCAGGGACGGAGCAATCTTGTCTCACGCCAGGCGCCACTGACGGCGGGAGTCAATTCACCTGCCTGCCCACCTCAGCAGGGTGGCACTGTGAAGGGGGCGTGTGATGCCGGCTGCCGCTGCGTTTTCCTCCTGTTCCTCCTCCCTCGCCCTCAGTCCGCCCTTCCTTCCTTCCTTCCTTCCTTCCTTCCTTCCTTCCTTCCTTACACCCTTTTTCTGCGCCCCTTCCTTGCATGCTTTCTTCATTGCCACCTGCCTCCCTGCCTCCTTCATTCTTCCCATGGCATTCAGGTGGGTCATTGCAGTGACCGTGGCAGCCGCTTGTGGGTTGGCAGGCAGCTCTGACTTCTTCTCTGCGGTGCCTCTTGGGAAGAAGAAGCATCAGCAGGTGGTGGGTAAAAGCTCCAGCGATGCCCCGGTTCCCCTGCCTCCGTTTGTGGCTCCTCCGCCAGGGCTGCTGCTTCTGTCTTCTCTGGCTAACGCAGCCTCCTACCCCACCACCGCGCCTGGCTGGCTGTAGAAGCCCAACTGCAGCTACTGGGATGACAACTGGGACAGGTAAAGCGAAGCATCTTCAGTCCTCTTTGCAGGCAGGTGAAAATCGTTCATTCCTCCCCCCCAAAAAATATAGTCCAGCCCCCCACAAGATCTGAGGGACAGTGGACTGGCCCCCTGCTGAAAAAGTTTGGTGACCTCTGACCTGGACAGATAGGAGACAAGCCACACTCAAATTTCTGTTGTAGACCTCTTCTTCCTGTGACATGTGTATTTTGGGTGGTCTTTTTGGGTGGTCTTCGGTTAAGGGGTTTGGCAATTTTAAAAGTCTTTAAAGGTTCTTGTATATCTTGATCTGGGTCAGGGGTAGACAGCCTAAGGCCCATGGGCCACAAGCGAGTCCCCGTATGCTGTGCTAAACTGGTGAAGTGTGGCATGGGGACTCACTTCCACGGCGCCAGAAACAGCATCTGTGCAATGCAGATGCCGGAAATCACGGGCGCACATGCTTGCGCAATCTGGCCCATGGAGGGATCTCCGCTGGAGTGAACCAGCCCAGAAGTAAACCTTGTCGACCCCAGATATGAGTCCTTGAGTGGGGGGGGGACTCTGTTGCCACAACAAAAATAAAGATCTGCCTTGCTTTCACTGGATCCTGCCTCAAACCATTCTTCTCTGACCAGTAATGGACTTAGGGGGACACTGAGTCCCTTGGTGCGGAGTTGGGCTGCAAAAGCCAACCCCAAACTTTTCTAGAACGCTAATCAGATGATTTGCAAATGAGACAATACACATGGCTGTCTAACGGGGAACGGGGAGGGGACTTTTACCACGAAAAATACCACTAGTTTAAGACCAGTGCATACAGAAAGTCATTAGCCTTCTCTACAGCAGCTGAATCACAAATCTTCAGGGGTAGAATATGGTGTTTTGGTATTCTCTCAGGATTTTAATATGTGTACGTGTACATACTTTGTTCTCAATAAACAGGCACAGAAAAGGCTGTTACAGTTTGTAGAGGTCGCTTTGATCACGTAAATGGTAATTATGGTAAGTATACTGTACTGCAAAAACAATATTAAACAATATGTAATAATAAATATTCCCCCCCCCCATTTATACCCAACCCATCTGTGATGTTTCTATGTTTGCATACTTTATAAAATAAAACTAATTTTGTTTTAGAGGATGTATTTTTGTGTATTCACAGTGTTACTTGTAGACCCAGTAGGTGGCAGTGTGGTGTAGGGAAATATTTTGACAGCTCATGAAATGACAGAGGATGGAATGTGGACCATGCAAGAGCACGATAAGCAATATATAAAATCACATTTCTCTAGGTACATTTTCTAGTACAAAGAAAACACTTCTCCAAGAGGGTACATAAAAGTATACACTAGTGCATTTGAATCAAATAATCAAATACATTTGAAACAAGTGATTGTTACATTGCTACATTAAGATGCATTCTCTAGGCGATGAGAGTGGGGGGGATTACATTTAGATAAAAGATACATTTATATACATTCAGGAAAGAGATACAGCATTTAGATCAAAGATACATTTAGAAACATTCTTGAAGTCAATGAGAAAGATACAACAACAAAAAATACATTCTTAGTAAACGGCACATTCAGAAAATACGTTTCTTGAAGTCCAAGGCACAGTTTACATTCTTGCAGGATATTAAAATCGAATAATACATATATTTGATATTGGTAGGGTCATTTTCCATTATTCCCCTCTCTGACCCCGATTCTCTTACGATGTGGCTGCAGCTACAAGGGAGCATCCATTGTCTCTCCATGGCCACCGCTGCCAGCCCCCTCCCTTGGGCAGTTTGTAGCAGCCGCTGGAGAATGGGTAAGGAGGAGGAAAGGCTGCTGCCCCCCCCCCCGAGGTCCAGCCAGCTCTGACTGGCAGGCAGAGAGCAGGGCAGGAAGAAAGAGGGAGTGGTGCAGAAGGAATCTTGATTTTTCGGGGGGGAAGGGGAGCTTTTTGTGTCCACATCTAATACTGCTCCTTTCTAAACTTTATTTTGTGTGTGTGTGTGTGTGTGTGTGTGTGTGTGCGTGTGTCTCTTTTTGTACATCAACCAAAGGATAAAATCAGGATTAAGGGGCTTTCTCAGAATGGTGGAGGGCATCTGTGCTATGTCCTGTTGATGTAATGATGGCAGCACTCACCCTTGCTCTGTGGGGAGGGTATCAAAAAATGGTGGGTAAAGGAGGGCTTACCCTCCAACAGTTCTCTGGTGGAAATAGAGACGTCCCATTCCATAATGATAATATGTTTAATGTATTAGAGTATTTTAATATATTTTTTGGGGGAAGCCACCCAGAGTGGCTGGGGAAGCCCAGCCAGATGGGCGGGGTATTAATAATAATAATAATAATAATAATAATAATAATAATAATAATAATAATTACTACTACTACTACTTTACTATTTAAACCCCACACATCTTACTGGGTTGCTCTAGCCACTCTGGGCAGCTCCTAACATATAAATAATAATAATAAAACATTAAACATTTTTAAAACCTTCCCTATACAGGTTTGCCTTCAGACGACTCAGGAGTTGGGTAACTCCATACCCTCAAACATTTCTCTGATGGAAACAGGGACATCCTGGATCCTACACTGAGATCTGCCTCCATGGCCTTCAGCACAGCAGAACAAGGTTTAATTTTCCTAATGCAGTCAGAAATTTGTGCAGTGATATCCCTTTTTCCTGTAGTATATGTCATATGAAGATTCCCAGGTGTCCAAGGAAGAAAAAGATAGGAAACAGGAAATAAGCAGTCTATTCAAGGTGCTGCTCACTTCCTGGAGATCCACTTTCAGATTTATTTGCAATGCTTTCTGTGCTGTGGCTTGCCAAGATACAAGGACCCCTAGGGACGAAGTGGCTGCTAGCCTGGACAGATGTCACTTGGAGAAAAGTAGCTGAGTGGACAGGCATTCTGGCTGCTCCTTGAAGAGCTATCCCTAGTCCAATGTGCCCCTGCAGCATTGTGGGGCATGTGTGCAGCCATCCGAGTTTCAGCTCTAGTAAGTTAGCCAGTGTTTGGAAAGGATAATAAGCATCTCTGGATCTAAAGACCACACACACCCCATTTCTGCAAACCTATATTTTCTAGGGTCCAATGATGTTTTGATTTGATTGGTGGCTAGTTGGGGGAGAGGAATACCCTGCATGGGACATAAGAGCACTCTGTGGGTCTAGGACTATGAGGAGCAGGCAGTGTCTTCAGGAACCAGCACTGAAAATGCTCTGAAGGCATCCACTGGATCATGACAGAATCATAGAACTGTAGAGTTGGAAGAGTCCCCCCCAAGGCCATCTAGTCCAATCCCATGCAATGGCACATGACCATCCCGCCTTTGTTTAAGAACCTCCAAGAAAGAAGAGTCCACAACCTCTCCCCAGGGAGTCCATTGCACAGTTGAACAGCTCTTGCTGTCAGAAAGTTCTTCCTGATGTTTAGTTGGTGTTATGTACTGAGCTGAATCCTGGAACAATAGGATCCAGAATGCAGCAGTCTGATTGGTCTGCAGGAGCCACCCAATCCAGTTCCAGGTGGAAGTTAATCAGTGACCTGATTGGCCTTTAGGAACAGCCAGGAGTTAGCCAATCACGCGGGGCCCATTGTGTAAATAATGTATATATAGCTAGACGTTTCAGGGAAAGTTTCATTCACTGCTGCTACAAGCTGAATAAAGAGCATGGAATTCACACTCAACCCTGAGTATATTTCAGTTGGAATCTCTTTTCTTGTAACTTGAATCAGGTCCTAGTTCTGGACCAGGAGAAAACAAGCATGCTCCCTCTTCCATGTGACAGCCCTTATAGTATTTGAAGATGGCTACTATATCTCCTCTCAGTCTCCTCTTTTTCGGGCTAAACAAACCCAGCTTCTCGTAAGACCTGGTTTCCAGACCCTTTAGCCATCTTGGTCATGATTCACAAGGGGCCCTGAGGTTGAAATTAATCTAATCTAGCCCAGGCTCTACCAGTGCAGCTTCTCAGAAGCCTTTAAGAAACTTTCTGCAAAGTTCTGGGAGTTTCCACAGGAAGGCATCATAAGTATAAATTGAGAATCGCACAGCCCACAGTTTCAGATCAGCTTTGAAATAACCACATCCTGTTGTGCTGAGCGCTTGTCTCTGGCAAAGCGGAGGCTGCTAGGAGGGTGATGGAGGCCTCGAGGGAACAAAGGATGTTCCTTGTGCTGGTCCTCCTGTTCTTGGGCCGAACCGAGCAAGCCACAGAGAGTTCTCCACAGCAAGGTAACCCACTCCCTATGGGCTGGGAGCTCGCTGCCCCTGCTGTCAGGGATTCTTCAGCTGTGATTTCTGCATTGCAGGGGGTGGGATGAAATGACCCGCTGGGTGCCTTGCAACGCTGAGATTCTATGATTCTAAGAGGATGAATGCAGCAACCTCTAACCCACATTCTATCTGTTCTTCAATACTTTCTGCAATGTTGGGTTAAGTCCCCTGAGCGGCAAAAAGCTACATTCAGGTCTTGTCAGTTCTTATGGTTGTGAATCCATAACTTTCTTTCTTTTGTGTCCATAAACAGCTGTTGCACTTATAATGGCAAAACCACAGGGAAATATTTCCTAAAGATTGCCAGTAGGTGGGGCTGGAATGTCAGGCAGGAACAGGGAATGATTTCCACTTAACATTCACTTTCTTTTTGGCCTCGCTGAGTTGGACATAAAATCAACAGGGTGTCGTTGTTGTCAGTGCTTCTTTTGTAATAATTATAATAATAATAGTTTAGGGGTACTCTCATTTTGACTCAAAAAAAATAAATCACCATTTTATAGTTCAAATCGGGAAAAATGAATGCAGTCAATGGACAAAAGTACAAAGATTCATAAAAAATTTTAGGGGTATGAGTACCCCTGCGTACCCCCAGAAAAAAAGCACTGGTTGTTGTTTTGATACAAATGTACACATCTGGGTTATGGCTGCCTACATATGCATTCCCCCCCCCCAAGCAGACATCAGAAACAGCACAACAGCCTGCCTGACATAAATAAGCAGCAAGCTCCTGCCAGTAGTTGCTGCCATGCCTGAGATCATTTCCTTGCAAGTGAGGAATGAATATTATGTGGCACTTTTTGCAACATACATAAAAGGTTAATATACAAAAATACAATAAATAATGGATGCCCATTGAAACAGTAATTAGCACTAGTATTGTTGAGAGCGGCCTTCAGCTAAGTTTTACTCAGAATGGCCCCACTGAGATTAATGGACCTAACTTAGTCATGTTCATTAATTTCAGTGGGTTCACTCTCAGTAAAACTTAGTTGAAAGTCACCTATTACAGTATTTGTTTCATTTATGAATCATTTATGAATCACTGACTGTGTTGCATCTTGAAGCTATTTAACAAATTTTAACAACTTAATAAAAAATATGTGTAAAACAATTGCATGTTTAGAAACGGTAAAAACGATTGCCTGTACCATAAAAACAATTTAAAATCCAATGCAGATACCAACTTCTAATTCATTCATCCACAGTCACCAGTTAAGAGGTAAATATCTCCTTCCCTCTCCCAACCAAAAATGTCCTGGTGTACTTTCCGACAGGACTAACTGATGAAATACAACCAGCTCAGATTGGGTAGCAAAAGTAAAGTGTTCACAAGAACTGTTGGGGTGATGGTGCTGAATATTAGCCATTCCTGAGCACTGGGCAATTTAACCATTTACTTGAAGGGTCACCCAGCCCCAGATGGGCCTTCTGGACTGGTTTGATTTGCGGAACTGGCACTATCGAAAGTGTCACATAAAGTTTGTTCTGCACTTGCAAGAAATTGATTTTTTGGTGTAGCAGCAGCTGCACTATGGAATCCCTGCCTACTAATACAAGGCACATATCTTTGTTGGATTGTTTTTGATGCCTGCCAAAATCCATTTTTTGCATAGGGAAGGCCTACCTGGACATGCAATCTTATTATGCACATTTGATTTTCATAACTGCTGATTTCATCTGTGCTCTGTTGTTTATCAAAAGTTTTGCTAGTGTGGCTTATTGCCTTTTTTTTAACCTAACATTTTCAGGTAAATCGCTTTAGGGCAGGGGCGAGACTAGGCTTTTTTTCACACACCCCCATGCATTTGTGTGCACACAAACACACAGGCTGGAAGCCTCAATGGTGCCTCTCTGGAGGCTACACCCGAGGCAAAAATCCTGGTTAGCCACACCCCACCCTAGCTTGTGGATTATTCTTATTTATTAATTTTAGTTATATATTTATGTTTATAAATAAATGGGCAAACAAATGATCCAGCCCCATTTCAACTGAACTATGTGGCATGGTCTGTGCCTGATGTTGTATGTGTAGAGGTAACTTTGCTGGAGAGCTGTAGGACAGGTTTTGTTTCAGGAAGGTTTGGTGGGCAGTGAACACAGCATGGCTTCCTTCAGAGCAGGGCTGGGCTGGGGACGTAGGCCTGGGATGGGGGGCGAAATGCAGCTCTCTGGGCCTCATGGATACCCCCCCCCAAGTCTCAGGTTCCATGAGGCCACATTGCTCACTGGCTTTGCTTCTTGAATGTTTTTGCTTGGCTGGAATGTTTCCTCAATCTCTGTAAATGCCTCTTCCTTCCCTAGATGGGGGGAAAGAGGGAGGGGTGGTAGTGGTGGGGTGTGTGGGTGTGTGTAGAAACCAGCATATTGCAGTATATAAAAGTGAAATCCGACATTCATTGCTCCACCTACTTTTGCCTGTGGCCTGTGGTTCCGCCCCTGGCAGAACCGTCCAGACTGCGCCCACCAGCCACAGACAAATTAGCTCTTCTTTCTGGCTCTCCTCCAACCCTTCCACTCATTCAATTCACCTTCTATTTAAAACAATTTCTTATGAGGCAATAATTGATATTTATGGACTTATTTTTAGTTGTTTTTGCACACACACACCCATCGCCTGTGCCCCTGGCGGGGGTCCACCTCACACCCCCCCCCCAGCTATGGCCCTGCCTGTGGCCCCACCCACCACTGGGGATTTGGCCCCCAGGGTGTTGCCCTGAATGGAATGTGGCCCTCAGGCTGAAACAAACTTCCCCACCCACATCAAGACTCACTCATGGAAGGTCCTCTCTTGCAGACCTGGAGTGCATCGTCTTCGATTATGAATACATGGACTGTGACTGGGGCAGCAAACAGAAGCCTGCAGGAAACTATTCCCTCTACTACTGGTATGTGCCTTCCTTGCGCCTTGCTTCTCTGCTCTACAGGAACGGCTTTTGTCCAAGCTTCAGCCAATGCACCACCAACCTCTCCCAGCCTTCCTCTTTCTTGGGGAGCTTCTTCCAACCCTGAGTCAGACTACACTGGGGACCAAATTAACAGAATAGCATAAGAAGACCCCTGCTGGGCCAGGTCAGGGGCCCGTCCAGTCCAGCATCCTGTTCTCATAGTGGCCAAGCAAATGCCTGTGGGAAACCAAAAAGCAGGATCTTAGCACAATAGCAACACTCTCTCCTTCTGTGGCTTCCAGAAACTGGTATTCTGAAGCATCACTGCCTCCAACCATGATGCAGTAGAACATAGTCCTCATGGCTAGCAGCCATCAATAGCCATCTCCTCAATTAATTTGTCCGGTCCTCTTTCAAAGCCATCCAAGTTTTGCTCTTTTCTCTAAACCAAAAAGTCCCAAATGCTGAAACCTTTCCTCAGAGCAAGGATTCCTCACCTGGGAGAGAGAACAATGGCTGCTGGCTCATTAGGGTGAATTGGGCACTGGCCCTCCAACCTCAGTCTACCTATAGCCAGCAACTCTGGGTGGCTTTCAACACCTATAAAAACACAACTAAACATTAAACAACTTCCCTATCTAGGGCTGTCTTCACATGTCTTCTAAAGGTTGTATAGTTCCCTATCTCTTTGGCTTGGCAGTTGTGTAACTCCATACCCTCCAACATTTCTCCAGTGAAAATAGGGACCTCCTAAGGAAAAGTGAGCTATTCCAGGACCAAAGGAGAAACAGGGACGTCTTCTGTAAATCCGGTACTGTCTCTGGAAAATAGGGACACTTGGAGGGTCGGTTATTACACACAACCACCCCAAGGGGTGGCCCTGCCTGTCAGCTGCCTCCTCTTTAGTCTCAGTGTCAGCTTCTATGCAACACAGCAGGAAGGAGGGCAGAGACAGAACCAGAACAGTGGGGTCTGCCAGTTACTGCCTCTAGCTCTAGCTCCTTTTGGCCTCCCAGCCTTCTGCCCTAGCATAGACAGACACATCCAGGTTAGGCTCTTAGGGTAAATGGAGCTCTGCCCCACCAACACCTGCCCTCAACCCTCTCTTGGCATTTGAGCATCCATTTTGCAACATTTACTTGACATCTGACCAGAGAGCGTTCCACAGAGCAGGCACCACTACCAAGAAGGCCCTCTTCCTGGCTCCCTGTAACCTCACTTCTTCCAGTGAGGGAACCACCAGGAGGCCCTCAGAGGTAACGATGGGGGTAGAGACGCTCCTTCAGGTATACTGGGCTGAGGCCATTTAGGGCTTTAACTGTTAGCACCAACACTTTGAATTGTGCTCGGAAATGTACTGGGAGCCAGTGTAGGTCTTTCAAGACCGGTGTTATATGGTCTCTGCGGCCACTCCCAGTCACCAGTCTAGCTGCCACATTCTGAATTACTTGTAGTTTCTGGGTCACCTTCAAGCAGCCTGTCCACATCCTCAGAGGTAATAGATTAGAATTGATCCCATGCAATTTGACTAGACAGGAGTCAAGCACTCTCCCACCCTGGCCCTGCACCCATGGTGGAGTCTACCTTTTTTTTGAATCTGAGCTACTTTTTCTGCAAAAAAACCCCCTATCTATGACTTTTAGAAGACATCTGAAGGCAGCCCTGTATCAGGAAATTTTAAATGTCTAATGTTTTACATTTTTTTATGTGCCGTAAGCCACCCAGAGTGGCTGAGGAAATCCAGCCAGATGGGTGTGGTATAAAAAATATTAGTATTAGTATTCAGAAGCATGTTCCACCTGGGCTAGAAGACAAACAAGACAGGGCTGTCCTCAAGGTATTCAGGTTCTGAACTGCAGTTCTCTAATGGTGTTGAAAAGGACTAACCCCAAGCCTCATTTTGTTTAGGTATGAGTCTGGCAAAGAAAAGCAGTGTGAGATTTACCTCCAGAGTGGTGATATTAACACTGGATGCCGCTTCCGTGAGATTAAACTGTTTAAATACTTTCACATTTATGTCAACACAAGTGACGGTACGAAGATTTTCCAAAAAGAAATGCAGTTGCAGAACCAAGGTATAGATTTCCTGCTGAGCCAAACCAACTTGTGGGTGTATTTATAAGTGGGAGCCCTATAGCCCAGGGGTCGGCAACCTAAGGCCCGGGGGCCAGATGCGGCCCAATCGCCTTCTCAATCCGGCCCATGGACAGTCTGGGAATCAGCGTGTTTTTACATGAGTAGAATGTGTCCTTTTATTCAAAATGCATCTCAGGGTTATTTGTGGGGCATAGGAATTCATTCATTCCCCCCCCCCCAAAAAAAAATATAGTCTGGCCCACCACATGGTCTGAGGGATGGTAGCTGGTGTGTCAGAACGGACTAATTCAGTTCAGTGAAGTTTACTGAATTATCTAAAGATCCCTGAACTACTTAAAAGAGTCCCCTTTAATTGCTGGGTGAGTGGAATGTGACTAAATTCATTTGCAGGTAGAACTTTGAACAGTTTCTAAGTCCATCCCCTTACATGTTTTGTTTTTTTTAAAACTATTTAAGCTCTTTGGGATTCTTTTACTTGAAGAAATGTAATTGTTGGGCAAATAAATTTAAGCATTTCGCTGTAGGTGTTTGTTTTTATGTTAGTCTTGTGAGGTTCAGGTCCACACTTGTAACAGTCTTCTTAAGTGTATTTCATACTTCAGCACAGAACATTGTAATATTTTCTCTCTCTCTCTATCTCTCTCTCGCCGGGAGTTATTTGGATGACCTCAAACTGTGAACTGGTTATTTTTGTAAAGAAACAAACATGAACAGGAATTAGTTCCTCTTTGGACACGATACACTTGAATTGATTATTATTTTTCAATGAACTTTCCATGCTCTGCCTGCAACACAGGAGAAAAGAGGCCCAAATTCTTCATCCTGTTCTGCTGGGACTCAGAGCCCTTATCTGCATGATCTCATCTGCATTTTCAGAGCTCAGCCCTGATGAAGAGTCCTCATCCTCCACCCACACTTTCCTTTCTGACCCTCGTTCTAGAGATGTATTATGTTGTTTACTCCCACTTCAGATCAGACCTAAGTCACAAGGGGGGGGTGGAGACTAAATGTGAGCAGGCTGTCCCTTCTCATTGCCAGAGATTCTGGTTTGTTCCAAAATAAATGCCCAAACGCCATGCCAATAAAGTGCAATTAAATTGCTGTTAAGGCTTTAAGGCAATTGTGCCTTTAATTAAAAGCTTCCTTTTTGCAGGTTCTTCCTTTTTATCAATTCCTGTTCAGTGCAGTTGAGGACTTAATGTTGACGTGCCCCTTAATTGCCTTTAATTTGTAAGCTGGTGTCTCCTGCATAAAGGTAAAGGGACCCCTGACCATTAGGTCTAGTTGTGGATGACTCTAGTTGCGGTGCTCATCTCACTTTACTGGCCGAGAGAGCTGGCGTACAGCTTCCGGGTCATGTGGCCAGCATGACTAAGCCACTTCTGGTGAACCAGAGCAGCGCACGGAAATGCCATTTACCTTCCCGCCAGAGCGGTAGCTATTTATCTACTTGCACTTTGACGTGCTTTCGAACTGCTAGGTTTGCAGGAGCAGGGACCAAGCAACAAGAGCTCACCCCGCCGCAGGGATTCGAACCACCGACCTTCTGATCAGCAAGCCCTAGGCTCTGTGGTTTAGACCACAGTGCCACCCGCGTCCCACCCATGTCTCCTGCATAGAGGAGGGCATTTCACATCCAAAGACAATGTCAACAATTTTGTACCTTTCATATATAAAATAATTTCAAATCCAATTCAGAAATAGACTGGGATCCTTTACCACATAAAATGTTATTTGAGCTGAGAATCCAAAGAAAGGATAAGTAATGGGATCTTCTGATCTTCCAGATCATGCTGTTTCTCATGAGCATGTGGAACTGCTCTGTGACTAGGCTGCAGATTTAGATCAGAGGTTCCCAAACTTATTTGACCTACCACTGACTTTTCGGTGTGTGTGTGTGTGTGGAAATCCTACCTTCTTTAAGTGAAGAAACAGAAAGATGTAGTGACAAAATTGCGTTCTTTTATGCATCTATATTTCTACCTACATCCTAAGATATAGTAAAGAAAGATGTTGTTATAAATAAGACACCTTGAAGCTTGGAATTCTAAAATCATTTATTAAAGCCAACCATAGTAACATTCATATTGCACACTGAAAATTAAGATAACAAAGATAATATTGAAAGGCATTGTCCCCACCCCACAATGGTGCGCAACCTAGCAGTGAGGGTCATTACGCAACAGATGAATCATGTACGAATGGTTTTTCAAAATGTTCTCTTCTTTACGCTTTCACGGCCCCCTTATTTTTATTCAGTTCCCCCTAATTGCACCCAAGGCTACTGCCTCGCCCCTGGATTGTTCCAGTGCCCCCCGGGGGGTGGCATCACCCACTGATTTAGATCTTGATATGAGCCAAGGGAGGTAGAGTGGCTGTTGCATATACACTGTTGCATATTCTCCCTCTCGCATATACACAGATTTCTTTTCTCTCTCCTAGTGAAACCCAGTCCACCCATTAACTTCTGCTATGAGGAGAAGAGCAACAACCAGCTGCTACTGTCTTGGGGTTCAGCCAGCCCCAAAAACCACTGCTTGGAGTATTGTATCACGTATAAAAGCAGCAAGGACAAAAAATGGCAGGTACTGGTGTTATCTCAGTTGGGAGGGCTAAGTGCAGATTTGCCTTGACTTTCTGATGTGGAAGCCACAGCCCCCCCCCATTATAAAATATTGTTATACGGGGGTTGGGGGTGGGGTGTGTGGTTGGCAAGGATCCCTTCAACTCCTGGGTGCTACATCCTCCCTATAATTCCTGGTTTTAGTAAAAGTTGGAATTGATTAATTGAAGGTTTGATTAAGCTGTGCCAAACTCTGCTGGATTTGGCTTAGGCATAGTTAGCTGAGTGTGGTTCATTGGAGGAACGAAACCAGTAATGGCAGAGTCATTAGCCCCTCAAGAAAGCCATTAGGAGGGTGGAGACTATGCCAAGCAAGGAAGGGTGGGGCCCCTCTTTCAGCTGTGTGTAGTGGGCAGAGAAAAGGGTCAGACATGAATCAGAGGCTGCAGCAATGGAAGGAACATCCTGCTTGGGATGTGAATGCTCTGCACATCTAGGCTCAGGCTGTATATACGAGTAAATAAACCATATACCATAAAGATGTCACAGTCTCCACTGTGTGTCTTTGTCTAAAAGGAAACAGAGCCTCTGGTAAGTGCCCCTGGTGCCCCTGGGATCTCACACCACTTGGAGACTGGGGTGGTGTGTGTAACAATACAATTCCTCATTTGGTAAGCGTTTCCCAGTTGTGCTCCTTGCCCAAACTAAATCTTCTCTTTTCTTCAGAGCCCAACTCTCATAGGAAGAGATTAATCTCTCCCTTTAGGCTTCTCTCCGTTTCTCATTTTTCCTGTCTAAAGTTCAGCTCTTCACCTTTCCTCAGCAGTGTATGGAGACCCATAGCTGCTTCCAGCGAGATTTCAGGGTGGCCCATGGAATCTTGCAGAGTTCTCATGAGATTTCACAGGGCTCTCATGAGATCACTGGTCAGCAAGGCTTCAGCCAGGGTGCACTCAGGGCGGCACTTTCCTGTTTCACCTCAGGCAGCAAAATGTTCTGGGCTGCCCCTTGTGATGGTGAGTTCCATAGTTGTAACTCTCCTCTCTGTGAAGAGGTGCTTTTATTTTGTCTGTCCTGGACCTTCTAACATTCAGCTTCACCAGACAGCCCCAAGTTCTAATATTATATGAGAGGAAGAAAAGATGTGTCCTCTGCACTGCATAATCATATAAACTTGTATCGTGTCTTCTCTTGCCAACTATTTTTCTGAACTAAAAAGCCACAAATGTTGAAACCTTTCCTCACAGAGAGTTGCTCCATCCCCTTGATCATTTTACTCAGTTGCGGGGGAAGTGCTGCTGTGTTTCGCATGAGGCTGATTGGGGGAGGCACCAAGGGCGGGGGGGGGGTACTGCTGCTTTCTGTGCCAGGTGCACATTTACCTCTCTGGCATTCCCTTTCAGGAGGTGAAGACCAATGATATGAAGTACAGCGTAGCCAGTGTGGATCCCAAAAAGCTCTACACGTTCTATGTCAAGTCTAAAGTAAGGTCTGTTTGTGCAACCACAAACTTTTGGAGCGACCCAGTCGGTCCTTTATCCTGGAGGGGAAACACCACTAGCGAAGGTACAGATGATCTTTCTATTATTGTTGGGCAGTGGTATGATGCTGGTATGATGCTGTGGTATGATGCTGAAATCCACAGAGGATGAATCAGGTCTAGGAGACCATGGAGAGGGAGTTATGACTGAACAAGAGTTGGGAGCAGAATGAAGCCTTTTAAACCTCTGTATTCTGACTTCCTCCTTGAGGCTTCACCTCCTTGGAGAGAACGGAGAATCCTTGAAGGGCCCAGCACTCTAGCCAGGGCTGGATTAACCATTGATCAAAATAAGCACTGCTTAGGGCATCAAGGGGGGGGGCACCAGAGAAATTTTCCATTGCCGGATTTACCATGGACCATATGATGCAGCTGGAAAAAACAAAAGACTCCCACAATAATGAAAAAAACCACACACACAAAATAATAAAAATAATACTGAAACAATAATAATAGAGGTTAATGATATAGATTGATCATGGGAATGCAACAAAATTAGAGTCTGCTAACTACGGTAGTAAACTGCCACTCGGTCCACTAAAACTCACATGATCATTCAGAATAGCAGTAACAATGAATTGCACATTTATTCAAAAACCCACTTAAAACTATTTACTGCAATTAATTCAGCAGAACAGATGAACTTGATCCAGTGATAACGGCTTTTCAAAGTCTGCCAGTCATTTAACAAGAAATCATAGATGCCACACTGAGTTACTACTTCATTGCTCAGTCCATCCATAATGCGATGGATGGGCTTGATGAGGGGGTGCTAGTTTCCCAATGCCTGGTTCAAAGCCATAGTAGAATCATAGAATGGTAGAGTTGGAAGAGATAACTCAGCTGGTAGAGCATGAGACTCTTAATCTCAGGGTTGTGGGTTCGAGCCCCATGTTGGGGAAAAGATTCCTGCATTTCAGGGAGCTGGACTAAAATGACGCTCATGGTCTCTTGAGACTCTGCAATTCTATGATTCTATGCAGGAAAGTCACTTAGCAGGAATCTTAAACCACCACCTTCCCTGCTGCCCCCTGAGTGAGTTGTGCTGGTTGCTGATTTGCTATAGAGTAAGGTTCAAGGCCATTTTCCTGATTCAAAAAGCCCTTAGCAACTTGGTCCCAAAGGACCTTAAAGGCTCACTGATTTCTTACACTCTACTTCAATCACTGAGATCTTCCTGGTGGTTCCAGAAGCCCTGCGCTCTTGTTGGCCTTAGCCAGAGACCAAGCCTTTGGTGTGGCAGGCCATGCCCTGTGGAACTCCCTGCCAATAGAGGTTCGGCAGAAACAATCCCTGCCTTGTTTAAGATATCCCCTGAAAACTATATTGTTTAGATAAGTCTTTGTAATAAGAATTTCTCTTTTTAACCCACCAGCATTTATTGATGTGTTTAGTGATGCTTTAAGTGACATCTTTCTGAATTTATTATAACTTTGTATGTTGTATATCGCCTTGCTCTATATTTATGGAAGTGCAGATTATAAATAATTTAGTTACCTGGAAACTGAGGTTTCTACAACTAAAATGGATTAAAGTGCCTAGCACAACAAATCCATGTTTTTTCCTTTTGAAAAAAAATATACCGTATTTTTCCGTGTATAAGACATGGGGTTTTTTAAACCAAAAATTAGGTTTAAAATTGGGGCTCGTCTTATATACGGGTAGTGCTGAGGGGTGTTTTCTTAATTTGGAGTCCTCAAAAATAGGGGGCGTTTTATACATGGGGGGCGTCTTCTTGCAGATTGGAAGGTGATTGGGGAATGCATCATAAAGTGAGAAAATTGTTAATGGGAAAATGTCTAAGAGATATAAAGACAGTGCAAGCAAGTCAGGGTGAAAGCAAGATGAGTGATTTTTGCCATATGACTTCCCTGTGAATAAATAGGAATAAATGCTTAATAAAGCCCAGATGTAATCTAACCTCCAAGGAAGCTTTGTGAAAGTGAATCATGACAAATGCTGATTAAACAGGTTGTCTGGAGAAGCCCCTAATGTTGCAGGAAACTGTAGCAGCTGAACTTGCAGATAACTATATATATATATATATATATATATATATATATGCAGGTTTTGGTGTCTTCGGGTGTCTTCCCGTGTAAGAGTCGGGGTGTCTGTGCGACGTTTCGACGAGGTCTCACTCGTCATCTTCAGGCTGGTGCTTTCGGCTTCTTGTTACTGGAACAGTAACAAGAACTGGCTCTGTTCCAGTAACAAGAAGCCGAAAGCACCAGCCTGAAGATGACGAGTGAGACCTCGTCGAAACGTCGCACAGACACCCCGACTCTTACACGGGAAGACACCCGAAGACACCAAAACCTGCATTCCTGTACCCGTGAAAATCTACGAAAGCATATATATATATATATATATATATATATATATATATGCCCTAAACAGAAATATTTATAATTGTTCAACCCTTCCACTCATCTTATAAAATGCAGTATGAAAAATAATGGGTGGGAGAATTAAAGAGATCTGATACTGCTTGCTTCTCCATGGGGGTGATGAGCTGAGAAAGGTGTAGGGAGGGGGAGGCCTTTTTTCGAGGGGTGTTTCACAAATATAACAACAACCGCTGTTTCAATTCTAATTCAAAACAGTGGATTCTGAAGGGCTTATCAAAAGTAAGCAGTACTGCCCTCTACTGGGCACTGTGGGGCCTGCAACTTCTAAGATCCATGTTTGAGATTAAAAGTGCTTCCAAATGCTCTTGTTTATAGAGCTTTTGAGTTTGGTTTGATTTTGCAAGGAGGTAATAATAATAATAATAATAATAATAATAATAATAATAATAATAATACTTTTATTATTTGTACCCCACCCATCTGACTAGGGACTCAGCTATACAGCTGCAAATATAATGTTTTAAGTGCATTATACAAATGTGACACTAGATGGCAATGGTGAGCTTAATGACAAATTCAATGCACTTTTTAAAACTTTTTTTTTTTAAAAAAAACAATTTTCACAGCTTTTATATATATGTGTGTGTGTCTAGATTCTACATGGGTTGCCCCAGCCACTCTGGAGGACTTTCAGCATGTATTAAAACATAATAAAACATTTAAAAAACTTCCCTAAATAATAATATAAGTCAAGTTATAAGTCAAGCCACTGCCATCTCAAAAAACGTCCAGTCTTTAGGGGAAGGCGAAAACGGTTTTGTTGAGCAAGAGCCCCAAATCAGATTTAATAATTGTGCAACCTGAACTTTGCAGTAGGTGTTGGAGTCCCACCTTGAAAGAGTCTGCAAGTGCTCCCAACGAATGACAGATCCCTAGGATGCCTCCTTGTTGGCTGAGTCCCACCTGCAAGCTGCAGCAGTGGGACATGGCCTCCCTTTCTGGATCAACTGCAGAGAGACACCTCTGTTTCCCTAGCGGCACTTGGCTTTAAGCCAGAACCTAGGCAGGAAAGCTGTGGGACCAGAGTTTCCAGAGGCCTGTATTGCTGCCTCCTGTGTTTGACTGGCTACCCAGCCCCTCCAGGAACAACACAGCCTCCAACATTCCTTGGATGAGAATAAGGACATTCTATTCTTCATCAGCATCACTGATTGAGCATCTTCTCCTGGTTAGGTACAAAAGTTATTTAAGGATACATACAAAACTGTGGAATTTAGGGGAGCCTGAGGGAAAAAGAAAACCCCAGTCAGTAAATACAACTAGCTAGCAGTGATACTGATGTAGAACAGAAGCTACTTCCCTCTTTTCATCTGAGGAATGTTGGATGGTATGGAACAATGTCCCTCGTCTAGGCAGCTCCAGTGACCTAGGGAAGGTAGGGAGAGGCAATGTGAGGCTATTCCTCTTTCTCTGGGGCATGCTTTCTAACGCCCAGGCTTGTCTCACTCAGATGACCCCCCTGTCTCAATCTGGATACAGAGAATCATCATCCCTGTAGGTTCTGTCCTCCTCCTGCTTCTCCTTCTCTTGAGCCTAATGCGCATGGAGAGGTAAGTTGAGCAATCATACTAGACCCATGGCTGACTTTGCTTTGTGGGACATGGGGGGACAGCCTAGCTGGCAACTGGGAACAGCTCACCAGTAAAGACGGTTGGTTTCCCCATGCTTGCTCTCTCATCTCTGTTCTATCCAAAATGGCTCAGAAGGTGAATGATGTTCTGTGACAAGCAAATGTTGGCAACTGAGGATCATGGATGGCTATCATCCAGATCCCCACGTTTCAGAGGCCATTAGCTGCTAGTGCCTCTGCTGGGAGCTCCGGGATTGGCTTGAACAACTGAGCAGCCTTTCCCAAACCTGATGCCCTCCATATATTTTGGACTACAACTCCCATAATCCCTAGCTAATGCCAGGATGATGGGAGCTGAAGTCTGAAGTATCTAGAAGGCCCCAGTTACAGATGAAGTATCTGAAGAAGTGTGCATGCACACGAAAGCTCATACCAAGAACTAACTTAGTTGGTCTTTAAGGTGCTACTGGAAGGAATTTTTTTATTTAGAAGGCCCCAGTTTGTGGAAGGCCCCAGTGGGGGAACTGACCATGTCATCTGTCATCAAGGACAATCAGCAGCAGCAACAGCAGCTGAACAACAGATGGAGGTGGGGGGTGTACAGTACTTCACATTTCTTGGCACGGCTTCAAAAGCATTTTAAGAGCAAACAAAAATGAGCCTTACAAAATAATGTGCCACAAAAAACAAATTTCATTTTGAGTGCTTTTGCTGCAGACCGAAGGCTAGTTTAAAAAGAAGAACTGGCCCTTGCAGAGCACTGACTTCACTGCTAGCAGCAGAGAAAAAGGGCTTGTCAGTTTGCTCTGTTGCCGCTCAGCCAGAATGATTTTCAGTACACGATGAGGTCACTTTTTCCATACACATCTCATCACAGACTGAAAACCAATCCAGCTCTATGACGGAACACAGTTCACTGTGTGGCCAGGACTGACTTTTATGAATGAGCCCCACAAATAAGGCTGATGTTCTTGGAAAGATCAACAGTGCCACCTTGCTGGGGATGGTCGTTGGTTTGGCTCTCCAGGCAACATTCCCTTAGAGGGAGAACTCTTTGCAATTCTGGCCACTCTACCTAGTATCTCTCAAAACAATAAAGAGAAGACCCCCACCTCTAATCAATTTAACTTCCCCACAGAGTTTGGCTGGTACTGATGCCCAGGATTCCCAACCCCAGGAATAAATTTGAAGATCTTTTTACTGCGCACCAAGGCAATTTCTCGGTAAGAAACTGGGCTATGTAGACTCTCTATCCTCTCAAGGTAATCTCCCAGGTCAGAAGCCCTGCCCCACATAACTATAACATTGCTAGGAAAGGGGTAAGGGGCATGCCTCTGCCCCAGATATTTTTTTTCAGTGCTCCAAGTGTTTCTGAGTGGGTGAATGATTTTGGGAGCAATTTTATTGGGGGTGATCTTGGCTAGGATATTAATTTGGAGAAAACAATAATTTAAGGATACATTACCTATTTATGATTTGGGGAGGTAATCAGGGGTAATTTAAAGGTAAATTGGATTTATTTGGACAGGTTCTGTTGGGAAATCAATTGGGGGAGGGGTTAAAAGAATTAAAATGCACTGTCCCAGGGAGGAGTGAAACTTAAGAAGAACATGCCTGTGATCATTTAGATGGGAAATTTGGTAGCTTGCGTTCTGCAACATTTGAAGTCAGAATTTGCATCTCTGCATAGAGAGATGGCAAAATGCCTGCAGAGGACTGACTCAGCCAAGCCTCAGATAACTGGAGGCTCTAAGGCTTGCAGAATCTCAGAGTCTACTTTTGCAAGCATACTGTCTGTGCACAACTATATCTCTACATTGTGGGTGGCATAGCAAGGCAGAAGAAGATCAGTGCTTTTGTCTTTTCTGGGCCATCACTTGAGCAAGTGAAGAAACTGCCCAGCCCAGAAGGAAAGCCATGGAGGCAGGCATAGCAGAGTGGGTTACCTCATTCCATTCTCAACATTTTCTTTCCCTGCAGGAATGGGCAGGGGTCTCCAAGGATGCAGTGGAGAGCTTCAAGCCCAACTATCGCGAAAGCATTTGCTGTGTCAGCGAGCTGTTCCCTGGTGGGGGCTATTTACCCATCTGCAACAATGCCATGGGCAAGGCTGGAGGAGTGGCTGGCATTCCTGCAGACCCTACCCTCAAGGTCAACATCGAGTAGGGCCTGTGGAACAGCCACTTGTGGGTCTGTCATGCTCCCTGGCTAGGGGCTTCTGAGGCTATTGCCCGTCTTTTTAGAGAACCTTTCCCCAAAAGCATTGACCCCTTAGAAATCCTTGATCCCTCAGCCAGCCCATCTATAGATACAGCCCTGCCAAGTGTTCTTTTACGTCTGCAGGCTTAGGAACAGGGTTTAAGGTCCTTCTTTCTCCAGCACTAGCCCTTTTCCACCCCTTATCTTTCCTCTGCTTGGCCTCCAAGCTGCTTTTGTTTTCAGTTTAGCTTATTTGGTGCTAACGGCACATTTGCACAGTATGTCCAAAACGCACTCATCACACATTTGAAGCACATAACTTTCCCACAAAAAAATACTGGGAACTGTGGTTTCCGCTGCACAGAGCTATATAAACTATAGCTTCCATGATTCTTACGGGGGAAGTAGTGTGCTTTTAATGTATGTTGTGGATCAACCCCTCTAGCCCTCAGGTACATTGTAGGGCTATCAAGTCTTCCACAGTATACATAATATTCACAATATGCATGCACACAAATTGTGCCTTATGAAGTAAGAATATAACAAAACAGGTGAATGCTCAGAAGCAGTTGGAAAATGCATAGTTTTATCTCTGAATTCATCTTCCCTTTAATCGCTTTGGCCTGGTTTTGATGGCTATGGAGAAGAACTTGGCCACATTTTCTGTACATACCACCATACCACACATTTAAAGCACATGTTTTCCCTCAAAGAATCCTGGGAACTAGTTTCTTAAGGGAGCTGGGAATTCCAGCTTGGGGGGGGGGGGTAATTACAGTTCCCAGAATTTTTTTTTGCAGAAAGCCATGTGCTTTGGATGTGCTTTCAGTTTATAGTGTCTGTGCAGCCTTAGGTTTGGAGTTGGCTGTTAAAAAAAGAAAGAGAGGATTCTCCCGAGGCTGTGTATGAACACTGTACCTTTGAAGCACATTCGAAGCTCATTCTTTCCCTCAAAGAATTCTGGGCATTGTAGTTTGTTTAGGGTTACCGGGAGTTGTATCTCTGTGAGGGGTAAACTACAGTGCCAAGAATTCTTTGAGGGAAAGAATATGCTTTGAATGTCCTTTCAAGATATAATGTGTAGAGGAATTATTGAGAAGATAAATTGGGATCTTATAGTCCTATAAAATATGGAGGATAGAATAACATGTGGATAAGACATAGCAGCTTTGGTGAGGGAAAACTCTCAGGCGTCATCTGTTTCTATTCCAACCCATGAAATTTCTGTTGTCCTTCTTCCTGCTGTGCACTGCTGCTTCTGCTTCCTCTGATGACCATATGCAGACACATCACTATTATGCCTAATAAAAAGGATTGATTTGCCTCATTATTTCTCTCTAGCGCATCCTTACAGTCCTGCTACTCATATAACCATGCAGCCCAGGGTGGCATTAAGGCTGTGTTCACATGTTCACTATCCATCCAGTGCACTCCCACCACTGGTCTGGGAAGCAATTGTAGGCGGCCATCTGTCTTGAGAGACAACGGAGTGTGCCTCCAAGTGTGAAGCCAAACGACTGTTTTAGTGACACGAAAGAGACCTCCCCAGAGCGCAAGCCGGGCTGCCCATCACTTGGGTTTGGAGGAGGGTGGGGGAATTTGAATGTGGCCTGAATAGAAGTCCACTGTTATGTACTAAGCTTGGATCCTAGAACAATAGGCAGGTAGGATCCTAGAATGGAACAACTGATTGGCTTGCAGGAGAAGACCAATCAGGCTCCAAGAGGAAGTTAATCAGCCTATTAGGCTGGTAGGATTGTAGAATGCAACAACTGATTGGCCTGCAGGAGAAGACCAATCAGGCTCCAGGAGGGAAGCAGAATCAGCCAGTCAGACGGGACTCATTGTGTAAATAATGTATATAAAAGCCTGAGGTTTGGGGGACAATTCAATCACTGTTTTACAAGCTGCAATAAAGAGCATGAAATCACTGCAGGACTCCGAGTATATTTCATCCACCCTCTCACCTGCAGGCCATATCTGGTCATGATGATTCTCCAAGTGACGATTCTTTGCTGGCATCACCCACATTCTCCAGGTCCACGGCCCCACCCCACTTGCAAGCAGAGAGCAAGTTCAGCTCATGACACTCCTGGATATCTGAAAAACAGGCCAAGAGAGATGTGGATGCAAAAGTTTGAAACAGTTGCTGCAGCAGCCACGGGGAATTCTTAACATGGCCTGGGCAGGGTGACCGAGCAGGGAGGGTCAGCATAGCAAGCCAAGTGAGCAACAGCAAGCTCAGTGAGATTTGCCCACAAGGCCTTGAGTGGAGTTCAGCAGCAATGTGTTGCTAACTTCTTTTTCCCACTCTGCTCAGAGCCAGAGGAAGACAGCATCATTCCTGCCCTACAGGAAGGAGTGGCCAACGGCAGAGGTCAACATTTGCTCTTTAAAGTTGTTGCTGGCATCTGTCTGTCTCGAGAGACAATGGGGTGCACCTCCAGGGGTGAAATCAAATTGAAGTGTCCTCCCTGGCCCACAAGTTTGGGCAGTGTCCCAGGCCATCCAGACAACAAGATCCACCTGCCAGCTTCACTGATGTGGTCCAAAGCAAAACAGAGCAATACGTTTGGGACCCGCTTGGCTGCAGGAGTTGCTAGAAGGAGGCGTACAAGGCCCCATCCAACCATCTTAGGGACTGCACTCTGGATTTGTATAGGGTTTACTCCTGAGCCTTTTCTTCTCCTGAAGGTATCCCACAAGCTAGTGGAGGTTTAGGATCTGAGTTTTCATTCTTCTACATGGGTTACCTTCCCAGGTGGACAAGCTCCACCTGCCCCCTTGTTTCCCTCTACAGCACGTGCAAAAACTGCCTTCTTGACCATTGGACCCACAGTTGGTCTGATCTGCTCAGTATGCTGGAGCCTGTCTTCGCATGCAGGGAAGTCCCTAACACACCGATGGTTTGACCCACTGACTTCCCTCACCTGGTTTACCCGGCCAGTCAAAGCCATTCCCAGGATTGTGGCTGCTGTCTCATTCTGACAGCTTCTAGGAGCCGCAAGTGAGAGGGTGGGGACCAAAGGGTGGCACACCAGAAGGAGCACAACATGTCTGCTCTATTCTGTATCTATTCCTTTGTTTCTTATGAAATACTGCATCTTGATGTGCTCCCCTCAAAACTAGCTTCAATTGAGAAAAAGAAGAAGAAGAAGAAGAAGAAGAGTTTGGATTTGATATCCCGCCTTTCACTCCCCTTAAGGAGTCTCAAAGCGGCTAACATTCTCCTTTCCCTTCCTCCCCCACAACAAACACTCTGTGAGGTGAGTGAGGCTGAGAGACTTCAAAGAAGTATGACTGGCCCAAGGTCACCCAGCAGCTGCATGTGGAGGAGCGGAGACTCAAACCCGGTTCCCCAGATTACGAGACTACCGCTCTTAACCACTACACCACACTGGCTCTACCTAGCTGTGTTTTAAGCCACCAATACACAGGCAGCCTAAGACACATTTCCTTTTCTAGTGGGGATCTCTAGTTGTGATCTTTCCCTGCAGTTAAGAACATTGTCAAATTACATGGGAAGGGATTTGGCTCACTGGTATAACTCCTGGTTTGAGTGCCGAAGGTGCCCTGTCCAATCCTTGGCATCTCCAGGTAGGGCTGAGTGAGATCCCTGTCTGAAACCTTGGAGAGCTGCTGCCGGTCATAGCAGACAATATTGGACCAATGAGTCTGATTCATTATAAGGCAACTTCCTAGGTTCCATTCCTGAGCTTCTGCATCTGGACACATTTTTACCTTTTGAACTGGCTTGTCCTAGATAAATGTCACCACCAGTTTTCACTAATTGCAGAACTGAGGTCAACATTTATACTGCTGTCCAAAATAGAGGGGTTTTTTTAAAATAAATAAATAACTGATTGGATTCTTAACTGTATAGATAACAAACAGAAAATATGAAGTCAACATAGAACATCCCCCCATCCGCCATAAGAAAACAGGAGATCTGGAGCATTGGCTCCATATGTAAGGAAGTCATACATCAATGGGAGGGGAGGATAAGTACAAATACAAGAATAGAAGCTGGACCTTGACAGAAGACCATAAGAAGATCATGCAAGCCAAATCGTTCTTGCGGTTTCTCACAGATGTTCTTTTCTGTGATTAGAGGTATACATTGCTACAAAAGTTGGGCGCCACCCCCACCCCGACTCTCTGCCAAGCAGCAGCAAGATTTCAGAGGGTTCCAAGCACTCACCCAGGGTCTGTGCTCCTTTGGAGAATCATAGAATTGTAGATTTGGAAGGGATCATGAGGGGCATCTAGTCCAGCCCCCTGCAATGCAGGAATCTTTTGCCTAACATGGGGCTCAAACCCACAACCCTGAGATTAAAAGTCTCATGCTCTACCAACTGAACAATTTGAAGAACTGAAGACACAGCAGAAACTCCTTTAAGAAATATGGTTTATTGACCTATATACACCTTCAGTCTGCATGGAGAGAGTCCAGATCTTACAGCATGGTCCTTTCAAGAGGGGCTTGTACTTCATAGCAGAACAGCACTGGAGTCCAAGTCATCTCTCCTAACCAGACTTCAGCCAACCTTCCCAAAATGGATCTCAGTTTTGGCCTCTTTCTGCTTCTTCCCAGCATACCTTGCTCTGAAGACTCTTTTCCTGTCACCTTTCATCCAGTTACTCTGGGAACCTTCTGTCTGCCCACACCCAAGATTCCTCTTACAAGGGCCATCAACACTTTTTGCCACATTAACTCCTTTACCCCAGGTGAGGCCCTGTCTTGGAAAGAAAGCTTTGCCTGTATTTTCCCTCCAGCCTGCAATCTTCCCTTCAATACTCCATCTAACCAAAATCCTGTTGTTGTTGTTGTTTAGTCATTTAGTCGTGTCCGACTCTTCATGATCCCATGGACCAGAGCACGCCAGGCACTCCTGTCTTCCACTGCCTCCTGCAGTTTGGTCAAACTCATGCTGGTAGCTTTGAGAACACTGTCCAACCATCTCGTCCTCCGTCGTTCCCTTCTTCTTGTGCCCTCAATCTTTCCTAACATCAGGGTCTTTTCCAGGGAGTCTTCTCTTCTCATGAGGGGGCCAAAGTATTGGAGCCTCAGCTTCACAATCTGTCCTTCCAGTGAGCACTCAGGGCTAATTTCCTTAAGAATGGATAGGTTTGATCTTCTTGCAGTCCATGGGACTCTCAAGAGTCTCCTCCAGCACCATAATTCAAAAGCATCAATTCTTTGGTGATCAGCCTTCTTTATGGTCCAGCTCTCACTGGGAAAACCATAGCTTTAACTATATGGACCTTTGTTGGCAAGGTGATGTCTCTGCTTTTTAAGATGCTGCCTAGGTTTGTCATTGCTTTTCTCCCAAGAAGAAGGCGTCTTTTAATTTCGTGGCTGATGTCACCATCTGCAGTGATCATGGAGCCCAAGAAAGTAAAATCTCTCACTGCCTCCATTTCTTCCCCATCTATTTGCCAGGAGGTGATGGGCCCAGTGGCCATGATCTTCGTTTTTTTGATGTTGAGCTTCAGACCATATTTTGTGCTCTCCTCTTTCACCGTCATTAAAAGGTTCTTTAATCCATGAATATTGGTCAATTTCAGTTTCTTCAGCACCAGTAGTTGGTGCATAAACCAAAATCCTACCATTTATCAATTTCTAGGGTTTGGGGTGTGTCCCCCAGTATTTAATAATATAACAAGGTCCCACCATATTGTACTAAAAGGCAGTGGCTGTTCTTTACGCTGCCATGAATGTAGATTGTGGGTAATCTTTTCTAAAATTGCATTGTTCCAAATGTTTTTATACGGTGCTTGCTAGGACAGATTGCTCAAAAGTTTGTGTTGTTGTACTACCGTTTGCCTAGCAGCAATAAATAAGAATGTCAAAAAGTTATTTACAGGAACTACCATGAGGCAGAGGGAGGCAACTGCCTCAGGTGGTAAATGTTGAGGGGCAATGAGTGGAGAGAGCTCTGTGCATGCATCCCATGCAGCATCTCCTGAACCCAGTAAACTACTAGGCCATTGCCCTTGGGGTGCAATAGGGCTTTTGTAAATGGAATGGGAGTGGGGGGAGGAGGCAACTTTTGCCCTTTGCTTCAGGCAGCGAAACCCCTTGGACATTTGAAGGACCCCTGGTTCCTTCAAATGTAAGGATAATATACACAAATACGGGGAGTAAACAATAGTTTATGTAACTGATGCAGAAAGCTCTTTCTGGACCAGCACCCAAAATTTACTTACACCATAGGTAGAAATAAGTGTCTTTCAGGGCACAGCCTCTCCAACAATTGGGACTGTAGGGTGGGTTGATATATTTTAATTGTGTGGGAGTTCTATACTGAGTATTGTTCTGAAATGCCTTGCTCAAATCTGTTTTGTTTTCCATGAACATGTTGCAGATGCATTCAAGAAATGATTCAGTAGCCCGGTTTGCACAAAATGCTGAACTGTGGTTTATTAAGCCATAGTTTAGTGATGTGTGAGCTTTGTGCAGCTTAACTATGGTTGGCTTACTGCTAAAAAACCATGAACAGAATCTTGTTTGGTTTTTAACTGTGGCTTAGCATTACATGTGAACCCAGCATTATTATTAACCTTGTATTGGCTTACCACCCCACCCTAAACACTCACCAAACTACAAATATACTAGGGGTATAGCATTTGGGACAGGAACCATGGTTTGTCTGATCATCTTCTGGGCAGCACCTGGTTGATTCATGTTTTGTGACTTTATCAAACCATGGCATAGAGTCATGTGTGAAGAAGGCCAGTGACTTTAGGTCACAACAAGGAGCATTCTGCTGGGATAACTCAGTCAGTAGAGCATGAGACTCTTAATCTTAGGATTGTGGGTTCAAGCTCCATAATGGACAAAAGTTTCCTATACTGCAAGGCGTTGGACTAGATGACCCCTCTGGTCCCTTCCAACAATTCTATAATTCTATGATCTTCATTCTTAAAATCCTAGAATCATACAGTTGGAAGGGACCCCAAGGGTCATCTCATTCAACCCTCTGCAATGCAATCTCAGCTGAAGCATCCATGACAGATGGCCATCAAGCCGCTGCTTATAAACCTCCAAGGAAGGAGAGTCCACAACCTGCTTCACTGAGCTAAATGGACCAATGATCAGATTTGGGATAAGGCACCTTCTTGCACCCCTAATGCAGTGTGGTCTTGAGCAAAAGGGAAAGCAATAATGTTTACAACTACAAAACCCAGTATACTGTGTAATCATAGAATTGCAGAGTTGGAAGGGGCTCCAAGGGTCTTCCAGCCCAGAAATCTCCACACACTGAGCAGCAACTTTGTGTTGCTTTTTGCAGCTGCATTAGTGCCAGCAGCCTTCCTCTCCCCCACATCCTCCTTCCCCTTTCTTACTCTGAGCCATTTTTTGCACCCACTTTAGCCCTGTTGGGCTCCCTCTCTCTATTGTCCCCTGGCATGGACGTAGCCAAGGGGGGCAGCTGCCCCCCTAGATCCACAGATATTATTGAAAAGCACTGAAAGCATGGGTGGGAAAAGGATTTTTGTTAGGGTGGGACAGGCCTCTTGTTAGGGGGTGCAGAACCTCAGCTGGCTATGTATTTTTATGGATTTGAAAGTACTCAATTATCCAAAGTTCTACCCCCCACAGCAGAAGCCTGTCTCTGCAATGACCTATTTACGGGGCATTTTCACTTGTGATTTCTCAAGAACAGCTCAACAACTTTGGCTACACCCCCCCCCCAAAAAGCCTGGCCACCCACATGCCCCTTGGCTTTATTTGCATTGTTTGCAGCTGCAAAAAGTGCCAGTGGCCTTCCTCTCTGTGTCCTTCACTTGCTAACTTGAAATTTCTTGTTTTTTGCAGCCACTTTAGCTCCGGTGGCCTATTCCCTCCTTTCTTAATCTCGTTTCTTTTGCTGCTGCTGCCTCCGCCCGACTTCTCTGCCTTGCTCTAACAAGTGAGGGGTTTGAGAGGTTATCCAGTTGGGTAGGAGACAGCAAGACCAGCCAGGAAGTTTGGGCTACTGTCTGTGCCACCAGTGATAAGCAGGGGCGTCCAAAGCGTGGGGCCTGGGACAGTCGCCCCTATTCACACCCACCTTCCCAGGGCAGCCCTGCTTGCCCCTGCTAGAGTTGGTCATCTCAGCCTCCTGCCACCGCTCTCTCGGCTGGGACAGGGTAGAGACATAGGAACCTGCCTTACACTAAGCTGGACTATTGGTCCTGCTCTAACCCAGAGCTGCCTGCACTCACCGGCAGAAGCTGCCCAGGGTTTCAGACAGAGGTGTCTCCCAGCCCAACCTGGAGGTGCTGAGGACTGAACCGGGAGCCTTCTGCATGCAAAGCAGATGCTCTACTCTTGAGATGCGGCCCTTTGCCTACAGCTCAGCTGCTCGCATAGCCAGGGATTATGCTGTGGCCTTGAGCAGGCATACTTAATCCTTCTTGCAGCAGAGGCAGACATGAGGCAGCGCCACAGAGCTCTGCGACTATGACATATGCCTCATGGTAGTTCCTGTAAAGAATATTTATTGATTTTACAAATACAAAGTGCAACTAAACACAAACTAATGATATAAAGAGATTCTCCAAATCCCGCAGCTTCCCCCCATCCCCTCCATGGAGTCTCCTTTTAAACATCTACAACTGCATATTCATTCGTACTCCAAATTTTACATCGAACCATATTGTCCACAATAATTTTTACACTGCAAGTGAATCAAAATCCTGCTCTTGTTTCCATCTAGGAGTGTGCCGAATTTTAACCTCGCACAAGTTTCTGTTGAAATTTGAAAGACCAAAGTCTGTCTTCCTTCTCACAGATTTTGGATGGTGACTCTCTAAGCAAAACAGTACAGCTGACTGTTTTTCTTTCCTGATTTGTTTCAGAGATCAGCCATAGCTGCAGATGCCTGCAGAGATTTTAACACCACAGCCTCCCTCACATTGTGTTCCATCATCACCATCACCATCATCATTATTATTTACATTTATATACCACCTTCATATTCCAAGGATCTCAAGGTGGTGTACATGGTTCATGCTTCCTCCCCATTTCATCCTCACAACAACCCTTTGAGGGAGGTTAGGCTAAGTGATGGTGACTGGCTCAAGGTCACCCAGGGAGCTTCATGTAGGGTTGCCATTTGTCCTCTTTTTCCAGGACATATCCTCTTTTCCAGGGATAAAATTTCTGTCCAGGTGGATTTTTAAAATTTGCCAAAATGTCTCTGGCTATACTTTCTGGATGAGACGTAGACAGGACTTACTTTCCTCTTCTCTTCTCTTGCTCCCCACCAGCAATAGATCACAGCTTCTGTAGCCTACATATAGTAAAGGTAAAGGGACCCCTGATCATTAGGTTGAGTCGTGGCCGACTCTGGGGTTGCGGCGTTCATCTCACTTTACTGGCCGAGGGAGCCGGCGTACAGCTTCCGGGTCATGTGACCAGCATGACTAAGCCTCTTCTGGCGAACCAGAGCAGCACACGGAAACACCGTTTACCTTCCCACCGGAGCGGTACCTATTATCTACTTGCACTTTGATGTGCTTTTGAACTGCTGGGTTGGCAGGAGCAGGGACCAAGCAACGGGAGCTCACCCCATCGCGGAGACTCGAACAACCAGCCTTCTGATCAGCAAGTCCTAGGCTCTGTGGTTTAACCCACAGTGCCACCTGCGTCCCCCGACATATAGTAGGGGTATTTAAACTGAGAGACGTCATATCATCCTCTTCTTCGCTCTTCAAAATATGGCAACTCTAGCTTCATGGCCAAGTGGGGATTCAAACCCTGTTCTCCCAGGTCCTAGTCCAACACTCTAACCATTACGCCACACTGGCTCTCATTATGAGGTTATTCTGAGGTGTCACAATGGCTCCTGGGCGGTTCAGCTGGTCGAGAGCTGCCCAGCTGAACCAAGGGGATTTGGGGAATGTTTATCTGTGTTAAATATGGAGGTAAGGGGGAACCCAATAAACATGGGTTGTAGGAACAGAGGAAGCTGCCTTATACTGAGCCAGGCCATTGGTCCATCTAGCTCAGTACTGACCACACTAACTGGCAGCAGTTGTCCTGGATGCTAGTCTGAGATCTCTCCTAGCCTCACGTGGATACAAAACATTGGGGGTTGGGGGAGACTTTCCCATGGAAAGCAGACCAGTGTCTCTTCTAGCCAGTGATTTTTTTCTGGGGGGATAGGGTGGGGGAACTCACCACAATGTCTGTTTGTTTGTTTATTGTGGGCCCAGTCACAGTGCCTCTGCCCAGGCAGACAATGATCTGGATTAGAAACGGCCACAACTTTATTGATTAGAGATATAGGTGGATTTTTGGCTTAGGCATTGGATGTATGTCTGTTCCAGCCCTCTCTGCCAGAAATATATATATATATATATATATATGCAGGTTTTGGTGTCTTCGGGTGTCTTCCCGTGTAAGAGTCGGGGTGTCTGGGCGACGTTTCGACGAGGTCTCACTCGTCATCTTCAGGCTGGTGCTTTCGGCTTCTTGTTACTGGAACAGAGTTACTTGTTACTGTTCCAGTAACAAGAAGCCGAAAGCACCAGCCTGAAGATGACGAGTGAGACCTCGTCGAAACGTCGCCCAGACACCCCGACTCTTACACGGGAAGACACCCGAAGACACCAAAACCTGCATTCCTGTACCCGTGAAAATCTACGAAAGCATATATATATATATATATATATATATATATATATATATATATATCTTTAATTTTTAAAAGGTAAGGGAACTCAGTCCACACCCCACTCCCAGGCTCTTGCTATATATATATATAAAACCCTGCCTGTTATGGTGCGTGGGCTCAGCTGCTGCCCATAGAAACCATCCTTGGCTCCTCTTCTTGCAGACCAACGACAACTCCTGGCGAACATTAACTGCTCAGTCTTACTCCTAATGCATTACCTGCGCGACAAGGTGGGACTGCACAGGACAGGTGAGATGAGTTCCCAAAGCACAAAGAAAGTGGAGCGGCAAACCCTGCCCAGTTGATGGTCAGGAGGCAACAAAGACTGCTTCCCTTTGGTTGACTGTACTACGGATCCTGCAACAGGTAGTGCTGGGTTGGGGGGGGGGATGACATGCCATTTTATCTCCAGGTGGAAAATATCCTGTTTCCACACTGCTTGTGACTTCTGTGTACCAGAAGTACAAACTCAAAAGAAGACCCTTGCGCTCTGTTGACTAAGGACTAAAAACTGGCCACCCATGAAGGTCCTTAACCCATCCTTAATAAATGTACTTTGGAACTCCCATTTTCTTTTCAGCTCCTGTGGCTCCTCTTTCCTGTTTCAACAAGTGGAGATTATTTAATCCTATTTTTCATCTGCATTGCACCTGGGATTATTTTGGATATATAAATTGTTTTAATTGTTTTTAGATATGAAATCCACTATATATTTTGGAAGGTTGTTTGTTCGCTACGCAACTGGATGCCTTTTAACAACAACAACAACAACAACAACAACAACAACAACTTATTATTATTCATACCCCGCCCATCTGGCTGGGTTTTCCCAGACACTCTGGGCGGCTTCTTACTGAATATTAAAAACAGTACAGCATCAGACATTAAAAACTTCCCTAAGGAGGGCTGCCTTCAGTTGTCTTTTAAAAGTAAAATAGTTGTTTATTGCTTTGACATCTGCTGGGAAGGCGTTCCACAGGGCAGGCGCCACTACCGAGAAGGCCCTCTGCCTGGTTCCCTGTAACCTTCTCACAATGAGGGAACCGCCAGAAGGCCCTTGGCGCTGGATCTCAGAGTCCGGGCTGAACGATGGGAGTGAAGACGCTCCTTCATGTATACAGGACCGAGGCTGTTTAGGGCTTTAAAGGTCAGCACCAACACTTTGAATTGTGCTCGGAAACGTACTGGGAGCCAATGCAGATCTTTGACTATTTGAAGTATGCTGCTTTCATTGTTATTGTCTTTAAATGTTTGTAGACCAGGCCCTAGGGGAAAGCTGGCAATTAAATAACCACAATTACTTTTTTCAAGAGCGTAAAATGCAAGACTGAGAACAGGCAACTCCTGGCGTAGTTGTGTTCTGTGGGGGCTGACCCACAACCATTGACCAAAGGAGGAGAGTGTCATGGACTTGTTGGAGAAAGAAGAATGGTGGGAGGAACCAGTTGGGGAATCCCCAAAGGAACAGGGCTCAGAGCCTGGGGAGTGGTGGTGTGATGACAATGAGTAGTCACAGGGAGAAGAGGGGCAAGACTGGGAAGAGGAATTGTCAGAAGCTGAAGAGGAAAGAGGGTTTAGTGAGCAGGGAGAGTCTGCTTCTGAGAAGAACAGAAGCAGAGGCTGAAGAGGCCATGAGGCAGAGATAAATCAGGCTTTTGAAGAGTCACAGATGTCCCCCTTCCTGCTGCAACAAGCCCCCATCTCCTCCTGTCTCCTAGCCCCAGAAGAGGGCTGAAATGGGCAGAACAGCAGCAGGCTCCACACAGGTGTAGTCTCTAATTGTTTGGGGAAAGCCCTGGTGGGGAAGGGACTTAGATGGCTGTGGGGAAGTAGGTACTTTCAGTCTCAGCAACTGATTTTTATGGGGTAAGACCTACCAGGGATGAGCTGCTGTGCTCCTTAGGCCTGACAGCCAAGTCTGTGATGGTCATGTTTTTGCTAATAAAGAATTAACACCAACTTTGTAACACCAACTGGTTCCTTCAGATGGAGGATGAATGACTCCTTATTCAGAGATGAAGAAGTGCTTAAGAAGGCCCAAAAAACCTTGAGAGATTATTTTGAGATAAATATGAATACCAATGTGGAAAAAAGAGTAATCTGGGACGCAAGTAAAGCTGTTATGAGAGGGTTCTTGATACAACAGAATGCATTAAAGAAGAGAATCCAAAATGAGAAGAAGGATAAAATACTGGAGAAAATAAAAGAAAGTGAAAAGAAATTGAGAGCAAAACCAAAGTCGCAAGAGATTTTGAGAGAAATAAAGTTACATCAAGTACAATACATGAAAATGATGAACCAGGAGATAGAATGGAAAATCAAACAAATGAGACAAAAGACATTTGAGTCGGCTAATAAATGTGGGAAATTATTGGCTTGGCAAAAGAAAAAAAGACAAAAATTAAATACGGTTACATATTTAGAAGTGGAAGGAAGGAACATACAGAACCCAGCTGAGATCTTATTCAACATCTTTATCAACGACTTGGATGATGGACTCAAGGGCATCCTGATCAAATTTGCAGATGACACCAAACTGGGAGGGGTGGCTAACACCCCAGAGGACAGGATCACACTTCAAAATGACCTTGACAGATTAGAGAACTGGGCAAAAACAAACAAGATGAATTTTAACAGGGAGAAATGTAAAGTATTGCACTTGGGCAAAAAAAAATGAGAGGCACAAATACAAGATGGGTGACACCTGGCTTGAGAGCAGTACATGTGAAAAGGATCTAGGAGTCTTGGTTGACCACAAACTTGACATGAGCCAACAGTGTGACACGGCAGCTAAAAAAGCCAATGCAATTCTGGGATGCATCAATAGGAGTATAGCATCTAGATCAAGGGAAGTAATAGTGCCACTGTATTCTGCTCTGGTCAGACCACACCTGGAGTACTGTGTCCAGTTCTGGGCACCACAATTCAAGAAGGACACGGACAAACTGGAACGTGTCCAGAGGAGGGCAACCAAAATGGTCAAAGGCCTGGAAACAATGCCTTATGAGGAACGGCTAAGGGAGCTGGGCATGTTTAGCCTGGAGAAGAGGAGGTTAAGGGGTGATATGATAGCCATGTTCAAATATATAAAAGGATGTCACATAGAGGAGGGAGAAAGGTTGTTTTCTGCTGCTCCAGAGAAGCGGACACGAAGCAATGGAGCCAAACTACAAGAAAGAGGATTCCACCTAAACATTAGGAAGAACTTCCTGACAGTAAGAGCTGTTCGACAGTGGAATTTGCTGCCAAGGAGTGTGGTGGAGTCTCCTACTTTGGAGGTCTTTAAGCAGAGGCTTGACATCCATATGTCAGGAGTGCTCTGATGGTGTTTCCTGCTTGGCAGGGGGTTGGACTCGATGGCCCTTGTGGTCTCTTCCAACTCTATGATTCTATGATTCTATGATTCTATGAGATTAGAAACTGTTTCCAGAGGTACATTAAACAACTATATACACAAGGACCACAGAAAGAAATTGATTTAGATCGATTTTTGAAAACAAATGGATTACAAAAAATCTCTCAGGAAAATAGATTAATACTGAACTATAAAATAACTGAACAGGAGATAGAAGGTGCCATTCAGAATATGCAACTAGGCAAATCTCCAGGACCGGATGGACTAACCTCTAAATATTACAGATCCTTAAAAGAATGGTTAGTACAACCTTTGAAGGAAGTCTGTAATGAAATAATGGGTGGGAAAAGGGCACCAGAGTCGTGGAAAGAAGCGTATATTACACTTGTACCGAAAACAGAGACTGAAAAGACGCAGCTTAAGAACTACCGTCCCATCAGTGGCGTAGCGTGGGTTGTCAGCACCCGGGGCAAGGCAAGTAATTTGCGCCCCCAACCTGTGGATTTGCGCCCCCTAACCCTAACCCCCCAGATGTTGCGCCCGGTGCAGCCGGCCCCCCCTGCACCCCCACGCTACGCCACTGCGTCCCATATCATTGCTCAATGTGGATTATAAAATCTTTGCAGACATTTTGGCTAAAAGACTTTAAAAAGTCTTAATGGAAGAGATTCATAATGACCAAGTAGGCTTTCTCCTGGGTGGACATTTGTCTGATAATGTGAGAAATATAATCAACATTTTGACTTTACAGGAGCCAGAATCTAGTACTAAAAGGGTTTTGGAACTGATTCAAGAATTTGGTCAGGTTGCAGGATTTAAATTGAATAAGTTAAAAACTAAGGTCTTAGAGAAAAATTTAACACCGATTGAGAGAGAGAGGTTTCAGAATGAGACAGGTTTAACAGTGGTTAAGAAAGTGAAATACCTGGGGATTAACATGACAGCAAAAAATGGGAATTTATTTAAAGACAATTATGAAAAATGCTGGGCTGAAGTGAAAAAAGATTTAGAAATTTGGTCAAATTTGAAGCTTTCACTGCTAGGCCATATTGCTACGATAAAAATGAATGTATTGCCTAGAATGTTGTTTCTGTTTCAAACATTGCAAATTTTGGACAAAATGGATTGCTTCAAGAAGTGGCAGAGATATATCTCTAGATTTGTCTGGCAGGGCAAAAAGCCTAGAATAAAATTTAAAATACTAACAGATGCAAAGGAAAGAGGCGGATTTGCCCTGCCAGACCTTAAACTTTATTATGAATCAGCAGCTTTTTGCTGGTTGAAAGAATGGCTGCTTCTTGAAAACACAGACATTTTGGATTTAGAGGGTTTTAATAATGTATTTGGATGGCATGCATACTTGTGGTATGATAAGGTCAAAGCACATAAAGCATTTAAAAACCATATTGTCAGGAAAGCATTGTTTAATGTTTGGATAAGATATAAGGACCTACTGGAAAACAAAACCCCAAGGTGGCTGTCACCGATGGAAGCGAAAGCTCAGAAAAAGCTCAGTATGGAGGTCAAATGGCCGAAATATTGTGAAATTTTGGAACAAGAGGGAGATAGACTGAAATTGCAGAGTTTTTTAAAAATATTTTATTAAGTTTTATCAATAGAAAAGTTCAGAAAAATACAAAAACAGAAAAATACAAAATTACAAAATACAAAAATACAAACATTAAACACAAAAAAGAAAAAGAAAAAACACATATAAAAGAAAACAAAACTCCCTCTTTTTAAATTTCTCATCTTTAGTTAACTTATTTTCCTGACTTCCTCACGCCTCCCTTTTTTGTATCCCTTTTAAAAATTGGTTCAGCAAATTCATATCCTATTAGTTTATCTATTATCAATCCCATCTTACATTTTACCTTGTTGCTAGAACCCCTTCAATTCATTTCAATGTCATCAGCATTCAAAAATTTTACAATATTTCTGTAAATAAGTTTTAAATTTCCTTCAATCTTCTTCCACCGACTCTTCTCCCTGGTCTCGGATTCTGCCAGTCATTTCCGCCATTTCCATATAGTCTATTAGTTGCATCTGCCATTCTTCCAGGGTGAGTAAGTCTTGCCCGATAACAAATGTTGGAAATGTAAAGAAATTGAAGGTACATTCTTTCACCTTTGGTGGACGTGCCCAAGGATTAAGGCTTTCTGGGAGATGATCTATAATGAAATGAAAAAGGTATTTAAATATACTTTTCTGAAGAAACTAGAGGCCTTTCTCCTGGGCATAGTTGGCCAATTGGTGCTAAAGAAGGATAGAACTTTCTTTATGTATGCTACCGCAGCAGCAAGAATACTTATTGCAAAGTATTGGAAGACACAAGATCTACCCACTCTGGAAGAATGGCAGATGAAGGTGATAGACTACATGGAATTGGCGGAAATGACTGGCAGAATCCGAGACCAGGGAGAAGAGTCGGTGGAAGAAGATTGGAAGAAATTTAAAGACTATTTACAGAAATATTGCAAAATTAATGAATGTTAGAATGATGTCAGAATGAAGTTAAGTGGTTTAAGCAGCAATGTCATAAAGGTGTATGTAAAAATGGATTGTTAACAGGTGAGAATCCAAAGTTATAATATATTATGTTAAAGGACTAAGATAAAAACAAAGAGGGAAAGAAATTGCTGAATTAACTAACTAAATTGGAATACAAAAAAGGGAGGTGTGAGGAGGTCAGGGAAACAAGGAAATGAATGTAAGGTATGGAAAGACTGATGTATTTTTTTAAAGTGTTTTTTATCTTTTTTGTATTTTGTATTTTTTCTTTTATTTTTACTTTTGTCTTTCTTTTTTTCTTTTTTTTAAATTCATGTAATTCTTTTCTTTGAAACCTTAATAAATGTCATTAAAAAAAAAAAAATTAACACCAACTTTGAATGCTGTGATTTACTGCCAGCTCGCTCTTTGACAAAGAGGCAAAGTCCCTGTTTACACAGAGGAAAGCAGGCGAACCCACCCACTCCACTGCCCCCCATATCTCTCTGTTCCCTTTTCAGATCCCATTGACTTGTGTGAAGAGAATGGGACCCTGAAGCTGCTATTCCTAGTCAAGTTTCCAGAAGACAATGCCAGCAAGTTCCTCACTCCCCGTGTGACCTACTACATATGTAAGGTGGAGCGGGGCGCCCCAGGTACGTCCAAGGACTAGGAAGCCCCCTTCCCCCACCTGCACAGCTAGTTCTACAGGTGGTAGCCACAGCTTCCTGAAAGCCATTGCTTCCTTGGCTCCAAATATTCCCTTTCTCAAAGGTGTGGGGTCAGACATACGCAGGCTTCCCACTGATAGCACAGCTGGCAGAGCTGTTTCAAAACAAACCAAGAGAGTTGCCTCTTAAATTGCTGTTGTTTTTTCTTGCCCCATGCAGTCATAAGGTCTAGAAACTTAAAAATGAAACCTGACATTTCCTCTTTGGATCTAGCTATATTTTCTTCTGAGTATAAAGGCAGTTTCTTTTCTTTTTTTAAAAGATATTTATTAGAAATTTAAGAATTACAGAAAAAAGAAGAAAAGAAAACAACAAAAAAATTGACAAGACATACATTACAATACATAAAAGAAAAAGCATAAAAAACAATACAGTGGTGCCTCGCAAGACGAAAAGAATCTGTTCTGTGATTCTCTTCGTCTAGCGGTTTTTTCGTCTTGCAAAGCAAGCCCATTGAAGGATTAGCGGATTAGCGCTATTAGAGGCTTTTAGAGGCTTTTAGCGGCTTATCTGCTGATCGGATCAGCTGATAAGCGGCTTAGCGCTATTAGCGCTATTAGCGACTTATCTGCTGATAGGATCAGCTGATAAGCGGCTTAGCTGCTTAGAAAAAGGGGGGGGGGAACCAGCAGGAACTCGCAAGACATTGTCGTCTTGCGAAGCAAGCCCATAGGAGATTCGTTTTGCGAAGCACCTCCAAAATGGAAAACTCTTTCCTCTAGCGAGTTTTCCAAGGCATTCATCTTGTGGGGCACCACTGTACAACAATACAGCAAAAAAACACAATAACCATTAAAACACACATCCAATGTTCCATATCTTTATCTTTCATTTACTTATTTCATCGACCTCCTCACACCTCCCTTTTTGTATTCTAATTTAATTAATTGTTTCAGCAAATTCTTTCCATCTTTCTCAATTTTTGTTATATAATTTATCTTAATGGTCTAACCTATTAATTACTCAGCAAATCCTTTCCATCTTTCACTATATTCTGTCATTCAATTTACCTTAATTTATTTTGACCTTATCTTACCATAAAAAACTTTAAAACTTAAAACTTAATACTTATTTGTACATGACTCCTTATATCATTTCTATTAAAGCCAAATAGTTTCATTCCAACATTTTTCCTAATACTCGTTAATTTTACACTACTTCTCAAAATAAATTTTCAAAAACTTTCTTCCAATCTTCATCCAACGTCTCTTCTTCCTGGTCTCTGGTTTTGTCAGTCCTTCTTGTCCATTCCATCTAGTCCATCAACCTGGTGATCTTATGTCCGAGGCTCTTAAGTCTTTTCCATGTCCCTTCTGCAGATCTTCTTCTTGTTTATACCTGCACTTTACTTTGTCTTTTGTTGATCTTTTTCTTAATTTCTTTCCTTTCTCATTGGGGGGTAGGCCTCGGGGGGACTCCAATCCAAAAATATCTCCATCTCCCCTCAGCAGATCAGCCCATTACCCACAGTCCCATTCCCCACAGTCAACACTGTAATCCAGAAAGTATTTAAGAGCATGTTTCAAAGTCCCTCCAAAATTAAGTGCCCTCACAACTCCAGACTCCCCCTGGTCCACTCCAGATTCAAACTTCAAGAACAGCGGCTTATGCTCCTACAAGGCCTCGAGTCTCTCCATTTGTGTTACTTGAGGTTCAACAGCAACCTCCTCCATTATCTTCTGCACTTGCACTTGCCCTGTCAAAACAGGTTCCTGGGTTGGTTCCTGAATGGTTTCTATATGGGTATTCACCGTTTGTCCAAAGTTTTTGACTGCAACAGTCATCAAATCCATCTTCTCGTGCATCTGCTCCAGCAAAGTGCTTGTCTTGCAAAAAGCAAGCACTGAAACTTCTTCCAAACACATTTTTATTCAAGGTCAGAGTCTGGTCTCACGATCCTAATCTCCACAACTGTAAAATCCCCAGATCAACTCCAGCAACAATTTAACAAGCTCCCTCTAGAGGAGACAATTTCTATTTGTATCCATCTTTTGAAAGCAGAAGCAACAAAAGAAAATTACTTTCATTTTTCAAATATTTTGTTTCTTTTGAATGCAAAAGGCAACATTGGAATCAATTTGTTTCTCTTTTTTAACTATCTGTCAAAAGACGTTTCATTCACAGTCAATGAACTTCTCCATAAATTTCTGTCTCTGACACCCCGTTCCCAGGTTTGAGACGGTGGGAATTTATCTTTCTTTACTCTCTCTCCTGCAGGCTTGAACAATCAAAAATCCCCCCCCTTTCTCCTGCTTCCAAGAGGGGTTTTGGTGGTAATAACTGAAGGAGATTTAGACCTTTATATACGACTTTCCAGACTTTAGCTTGTAAAGTTTTTGCTTCAATCTATTTACAGAAATGGGAGGCGGACTTCCTGTTTAGAACCTTCCCACTTCAGTGCCAAATTAAAATGTTTCTTAATCCAATTTTCCGTTCTACTCACGGGTACTTGTTTAGAGTCCAATTGTCCACAGGAAAAAGTCAGCGCTCTCCAGCAACGGCTGTGCGGCTTCACTCCATAAAAGTAGCGGTTGATTCAAAACACCGCGCCACTCACCCCACGTCACTTCGGATCCCTGAAAAAGGGTTTCCCTGCGAGTAGGGGAGGCGCTCCTGGTGTCAGCCGAATCCCACGTTCCCAGGCTTCCTCTGCCTGGGATTTTTAAAGGGTCTCCGCCTTCGTCGCGGTGGCAAGACCCGATTTTCACGGAGCGGGTTCCTCTTGGTCAGAGGCACTCTGCCATAGCTAATGGCGCTAACCCGGAAGTCCTAAAGGCAGTTTCTTCAGATATCTTCAGATATTTCAGACTGCAAATCCCATCAGTCTCAGTCAGCATGGGCTGTAATCCCAAACATCTCGGAGGACCCCAGGTTAGAGAGGTTTTATTAGCACCTTGACTGTGCCTGCTGATCTGCTGACAATTCCGCTTCATTTTCTCACTGGCTGTGTTTATTATTATTATTATTATTATTATTATTATTAGAGTCATTTGGCACAATATATTTTTGATTTTATGAGTTGTTTTGTGTAGCACACAATGGGAAATTTTAAGGTATGTGTGTGAGTGCCTTAGCTGGCATATGCAAAAGAGCAACAGCCATTTCTTGTGTTTCATTCAAGGCGCCACTTACCCACCTCTGATCAGAAAGCTGCTTCTTGACTTGTGCAATATATTATATTGAGCTATACTGTTAGTATTATCTGCTCTGATCAGCAGTGGCATTCTGGGGTCAACAGCAAAGCTTTCCCCATGACCCTTTACCTGCCATTTAACCAGCAATATCAGGAACTGAACTTGGGACCCCAGGGGACTCTGTCATTCTTTGCATGCAGAAGGTCCCAGGTTCAAACCCCAATAGCAACTTCAGGGCTGAGAGAGACTACCTGTCCGAAACCCTGGAGAGCTGCTGCCAGTCAGAGTAGACAACCCTGAGCTAGATGGACCAATCTGGTATGATGCAGCTTCCTTTGTCCTGCATGCTTGGCAGGTGCTCTTATACAGAACTATGGGATCTCCCCACCCCCACCCCATGGACTCTTGCCGGGTACTCCATACCTGTTGTATCTGGTGCCTTCCAGAAACTTGTGGACTACAATTCTTAAGGGAAAAGGCAGTCCAAAGCATCTAGACTTGCCAGACAGATTGGGGAAGGCTGGCTTGTACCCAGGTTTCTGCGAGCTTACCTCTTGGGAAAGAGAGCCAGTAGGGGCTGGAGGTTCAAACTCCCACTTGGCCACAGTCTCTGCCTCTCAACCTCACCTGCCTAACAGGGTTATTGAGAGAATTAAATGAGGAGGGGGAGAACTTTCCCAACTAATGCAGCCTGATGGAAGACGGAGAGCCTCCAAGCCATCTGCATCAACCTGGGCTGCACCTGGAATGGGATTATCAAGGAATGTAAGGCAGTGGCTTCCCCTTCCTTTATAACTGCCGATGCTTCATGGCAACGCTTTGTGGAACTGGCTTTTCTAATCTTTCGGAGACCACAGAGAAATCTCCCTCGAGCTCGAGCCAGGGCTGCATCTGCCACAATTCTGGATGTGCAGAGCAAAAAAAGAGCACAGGACAGGGTCCTGAGTGCAGGATTTGGCTTTCTGCGAATCTTGGCTTCCATTAAGGAACAAATTCCTAGCCCCTGTAAAAGCAAAAGATACACTCAGAAATATTTGGATGGTGACGAAATCTCAGAAGCTAGAGGGGTGGCTGAAATAGAGTTCTGGATGCTAGTAGGTAGACTTTTATTCTTCAGTATCATGCTAGTCTTGAGGGTGAGCCAACTGAGAACTCATGGTGCAAAACAAATGTGTGTGCTTAATTGGCACAATCTTCAGGTTGTCCAGGGGGCAGGTTAGGGAATGCAGCTGCTCTTGGCACCAAAATATGGCTTGGGTTGGGGTGGACTCTCCCTCTCTTTCCTTTCATTGCGCACCTGCTCCTCCTGTTTATCGTCTTCTCCTAATCTAATTGAAAACATTAAAGAATGCTCATAAGAGGGAAGCAGGACTGTGCCTGCCTGCCTCCCACCCACTCAAGGCTAGTTGGTCTATTGTGTGGGGGAGGTCAGGGCGTTTGTGCAGCCGAGAGCTTTCGCAGTAAACAGCTGCGGCTCTAACCATGTAGCCCTTCCTTACTAATGCCAGCTGTGTCTCTTCCACTGGCCTGCAGGTACAGTCCTCTTCACAGAACACATGAACTCCCCTCTTGGGTCTTTGTGGCTATGGATTCCTGCGTCCCTCTGGCATAAAGAGTCCATGGCTCTTTCCTTCTTATTGCCCTGCAGAAGGGTGCAGTGCTGACTCAAGAGCTGATTTTGACCATCCTCCTTTGAACTCCTTCCTTGTGTGTTCAGGCAGTTCTCCCTTAGGGACAGAACCTTCATGGCGCCTGCCTGGGGAAGTTGTTTCTGGGAACTTTAGTTGTGATTCCTGCATTGAAGGATGTTGGACTAGATGGCCCTTGGGGGGTCCCTTCCAACTTTACAGTTCTATGATTCTTTGTATGCCCCCTTGAGCTCCTGGGAGAAGAAGGCAGGGTATAAATGCAATAAATAAATAAATAAAAGGCAAATGGCAATTAGCTGCAGGCTGGTAGAAATCAGCCGTGAGCATTCTCTTGACTTGTATCTAGGAATGCAGAGCACTCAGCCCAAGTTCCATGTTGCAAATGCATAGCAAAGCGTCAAAGCAAGTAACACAGGGTTCTCTCTTTGCAGGGTCGAAACAAGAAAACAGCTACCGGGCCTTTCACCCTATGTACAAGCACCCTCCAGTAGAATTATTGGGTAGGAACTTGCAGGACTTAAAACTTCTATTCTCAGTGTATCAAAGCGCAACTCTGAAACCTACGAAGTCAGGGCAAGTAAAAGTAGCCCCTTTTACATTTCCTTCCCCTGTGAGCAACACCATATAGGAGAAAGGGGCTAGAAAGAAGTTTTTCTCATCCTCTCTCACACTGAAAAGAGAGGTGCTGGAAATCACCTTGAACGCCTCCTTCCTTGCTCTCTTAGAATGGCAATGGCGCCCACCTGGGATGTGCTGGAATTCACATCAGATGGGGGGAAACCTTGCTCTCTCATATTAAAACTCAGCGGGGTTATGCAGTGAAGCCAAATGGTGGGAGATTCAGGACATACAAAAGGAAACAGAGCAGAACTGAACTATGGGACTCTGTACTGTAGGATATACTGCTGGCTGCCAACATGGATGACTTTAAAAGGGTTTCAGACAAGTCTGTGGAGGTTAAAGCTATCAGCAGCTTCCAGCCATGCATTTTTCTACAGTGCTGGAGGCAGTGTTCCACTGGATTCCAGTTTCCAAGGACCACAAGTAGCAGGGGTGCTGACTCCTAGGGGCTGAACCCCTTTGACCCCCCCCATATTTGTTAGCAGGGGGCTGAGCCCCCTCAGTATTCGTTCAAACATCGTGCATGATATCACAATGCCGTACATGACACCCAGAGGCGATGCTGTCATGCAAGTCAGCAACACTGCAGCTCCTCCTCCTCCTGCTGCTGCTGTGGAGGGGAAGCACCCCCTGGCCATGGTGGTGGCAGGAGGTACAGCAAATGTCAGCCATGGAAGCTGAGCGATGCCTGGGTGGCATCACCTCTGGGCATCACGTCTGACATCCGGGTGTCATGCATGACGTTGTGGTGTCGCGTAACATCAGCTCACCCAGTGCTTTCCTGAGTCAGCGCACCTGACAAATAGGAGGAACTTGCTGTTGAACTTGCCTCCTGCTTTCAGGCTTTCCCGTCAAGGCCTCTGTGATAACAAAATGTTGGACTAGATAGGCCTTTGGTCTGACCCAGCAACCAGGCTCCTCTAACGTTTATTTGTTTTGTTTCATGAAATTTATATAAAGCGCTCCTTGACTGCCAAACCCAAAAACAAAGGAAACCTCAAAGAAGTTTGCAAGAAAGGAAAGTAAAACAATGAAACTATCTGGAAAAGAAAAAGTCGAAAACAAGAAGTATTTAAATATTTAGTAAGCTAAAAAACCAGGTTATGACACATGCCAACGTTGTACATGTCTGGGTAGGCTTGCTGAAATAAATTCTTTTCCAGCAGGTGCTGAAAAGGAAACAGTGAGGGCAGCTGCCTGATGTCAACATAGTGCTACCTCAGTTTACGAACTTAATCTGTTCCAGAAGTCCATTCTGAAAACCGAGGCATGCTTTCCCTAATGAGGCCTCCCGCCGCCGGTGCCCTTCCACCGTTCAGATCCCATTCTTAGACCGAGGTAAAGTTCGCAACCTGGGACACTACTTCCAGTTTTGCGGAGTTTGTGAACCAAATCATTCGTAAGCAGAGCTGTTCTTAAACCGAGGTACCACTATAGGCAGGTTATGTGTAGCTGTTCTTTTGTCCCTGCAAATCACAGACCTGAGTAGAAGGCAGAGCTTTTAGATCTCCGAGTGGTGGTATATTCTAGACAGACTTCGACACCTAGCATCTTCTTTTTATTATTAAAATAGAACTGAGGCACTGGGTGTCAGAACAGAGGCCAATTCTACCCCCTTACTTTAGGTCTGAGCAGAAGACTGTTATCTTTACTAGAAATTTCTGGGTGAGCCAGCCAACAATTGCCCCAGTACCCTCAGAAACCTGAGAGGCAGAATTGTCAACCACTGGATTAAGAACAAAGCAGGTCCCCCACCAACCATGCCAGCCTTAGAAAAGATTTCAATATATGAGCACAACAGACCTTTTTATCCAATAATACAAGCAAGTTGCATAAGAAAAGGGTAGTTCCATTTGAGGAATGCTTCACCAGGAGAGCGCAGGCAGGAAAAAATAAAATAAAACAAACCTAAATTACCTGTCTCTGATCTTTCCCTCTTGTTGAACACCAATCTCCGAGTGGTGAGAGACTCCAGAGGTTCCAGGCGATTACCCAGGGTACAGTTTGCTGGCAGTAAGGGACAGCAGAGACTGGGGTGTCTTTATGGCATATGACTTATTCATAATTCTATGCAACCTGTAGGGGCTCACAGCATTAACACCCCAATAAGGTCTTGCTTCTCCCAGTCACAGCCTTTTTTCAAAATCTCCTCCCACCACCTCCCCCACATTTGAAGCATGGCAATACCACTTTAAACAACCATGGCTTCCCCTAAAATACTCTGGGAGCTGTAGTTTGTTAAGGGTGCAGATTGGTTTTAGGCAGTCCCCTATTCCCCTTGCAAAGCTACAGTTCCCAAGTCCCTCGTGAAGAGGGATTGATGGTCCAACCACACATAGTGGAATTGTAGCTTTGAGGGGAATAGGGGATCTCTGGAAAACTCCCAGCACCCTTAACAAACTACAGCTCCCATAATCTTTTGGGGGAAGCCGTGAGTTCTTAAAGTGCTTTAAATGTATGGTGTAAATGTGGCTCAGGTCCACCAAAACCTTCTTCAAAATCTCCTCCCACCACCTCCCCAATTTTTAAAGTCAACAACTGAAACAGAGCCTATTGCTATCCTTGTTTTTAGGAAACTCTATAAAGCATGGGTTCCAGGATATATATATCCATGGCTCAGTTTCCTAGGAATGAGGTTCAGCGGAGACCATGGTGGCTTTATGACATATGGCTTATTCACACATATACACAACCTGAGCCTACGCTGGAGGGGCTCACAGCATTAACAACCAAGAAAGTCTTTGTTGTCCCAATCACAGCCTTGGATTCCAGGAGAAATCAAGCACGGCTCTCCCTCTCTGGCTTACACCTGCTTCTAACTTCCAGCGCTCTCTCTCTCACACAACTCTCCACTCTGGCTTTTGTCTTTCTAACTTAACACCTAGTTGAGGGATGGCCCCCCCCCCACCCATTTGCCCTCTGGCACAGATCCACTTCCTTTGTTACCTTAAAGACCTATACTTAGGCCATTACCAAGAAGCAGCCTGGCTATTCCAATAATCGAGTCCTTGCTGGTTCCAAGAATAGAACTGACTTGGGCATACAGCCTAACTGCCCCTCTCCCACCCTGCTCCGCAAACTCACAACACTCTGCTTTGCTCTAGCCTTCCTTCAAGCCCCAACAGAGATCCAAGACTCCTAGATTAGACAATAAACCAACATGCAGTCAGGAAATAGGCAGAGCCTTGTTCCTTTTTTGACTGGTGGTTTTATATCTCTAGCAGGTCAGGCCAACTTTTATCTTCAATCCGGCCGATCCAAGGCTCTTTAGAGGTATCTCTTATTTTATAACGAACTCCAAAAAGGAGGCAGGGGTGGGGAGCCTCCGCAGCTGGACGGTGTTATGAGAATTAGCGGACTCTCATGTTTGCCTTGGACAGGCTAGCCCAAGAGATAAGCAAGCATCCTAAGGCTACTCATCATTTCTACTTTCCCATACTCTCTTTCCGTTCAGAGCCAGGCCGGCTGTTACCAGTCCCAGCACAGAATTCCAGATTCTGCCTCTGGAGAGTTGCTACTCCTAACACCGAGAAAGATCTAGCAGGGACCAGCAGGGTTCTTCACCAGCTACCAGAGGGGCAGCAAATGTAGAAAGATTCTGGGTCAAAGATTCCCCAGCACACTGTGGCCAGATGTGGCATGCGCTGGAGTTTAGGGCAGATTCAGAGCTACCCAGCTCTGTAAAGAGAGGGAAATGGGCAGAAGCAGTGCGTGGTAGCTGTGGGCTGTATCAGGGAGATAAGAAGGATGTTGACAGTGTGCATTCAGAGAAGGGAGACCAAGAGGGATCTGGAATCTGTGAGGGCTCTCGAATCAGAGTCCTTTGAGGGTGTGGGCATGTTAGGCTAAGGGGAGACATGATAGCTGCCATCACGTATGTGAAAGGATGGAAGTGTATAAATCTATGCAAGGCATGGAGAGAGAAGATAGGGGAAAGTTTTTTCCTTCCTCTCTCAAAACACTAGAGCTCATGGACACTAAGTGAAGCTGATTGCTGGGAGATTTAGGGCAGATGATGGAATCATAGAATTGGAAGGGACTCCAAGCACCATCTAGTCCAACGCCCTGCAATGTAGGAATCTCAGCTAAAGCATCCATGACAGGTGGCCCTCCGATCTCTGCTGAAAACCTCCAAGGCAGGAGAGTCCACCACCTCCCAAGGGAGACCATCCCACTGCCGAACAGCTCTTACTGAAAGAGTTCTTCCTCTTACTGAAAGAAAGTTCTTCCTAATGTTTAGTCAGATTCTCCTTTATCACAGTTTGACGCCTGCCCTCCAAAGCAGAAGAAAACAACCTTGTTCCATCTTCCAGGAAATAGCCCTTGAGATATCTGAGGATAGCTGTCATATCTCCTCTCTGTTTCCTCGTTTCCAGGCTAATACCCAGCTCCCTCAACCATCTTGCATAAGGATTGGTTTCCAGACCCTTCATAATCTTAGTCATCCTCCTCTGCACACATTCCAGCTTCTCAATGTCCTTCTTAAATTGTGGTGCACAAAACTGGACACAGGACTCCAGGTGTGGGCTGACCATGGCAGAATAGACCGAGACTATTACTTCCCTTGATCGGAACACTATACTTCTGTTGAATATAGGCAGACTAGAATACCATCAGCTTTTTTTTTTTTTTGCTCATGTTAAGCTTGTGGTCCACTAAGTCCCCTAGATCCTTTTCACAAGTTCTACTGATAAGTTAGGTTTGCCCATCTTATCTTTGTGCAGCTGCCTATTCCTGCCCAAGTGCAGAACCTTAGATTTGTTTCTACTGAAATTCATTTTTTTAGTTTGGACCCAGTTCTCCAGTCTGTTAAGGCCACGTTGAATCCTTTTTTTCTGCAGCATTAGTTACCCCTCCCAGTTTGGTGTCATCTGCAAATTTGTTGAGCATCTCCTCAATTCCTTTGTCCAAGTCATTTATAAAGATGTTGAGCAACAACAGGCTCAGGACAGTACCGTGTGGCACCCCAATTGTCACTTTTTTCCAGGATGACAAGGAACCATTATTGAGCACTCTTTGGGTTCAGTCAGTCAACCAGTTACAGAACCACCTAGCAGCTACAAATCTACCACTTCTAGCCCACATTTTATCAGCTTCTCTGCGAAAATATCATGGGGGACTTTGTCAAAAGCCTTCCCGAAATCAATATACACTACATTTTCAGCATTCCCCTGATCCACAAAGTTTGTAACTGCATCAAAAAGAAATAAATAAATGAAATTTGTCTGGCTTAACTTGCTTTTGAGAAGTTAGTAAGCACAGCATTCTTTTCTAAGTGCTCACAGACTGACTGTTGAATTATCTGTTCTAGGACCTTCCCTGATATAACATAAAGTACTTATTCACTCAGCGCATAGTGGAACTCACTTCCCCAGGAGGTAGTGGTGTCCAGCAATTTGGAGGGTTTTAAAAGAGGATTAGACAAATTAATGGTGGAAAGGGCTTTGAAAGGCTACTCTCCTTAATGGCTGTGCTCTGCCTCCACAGCTGGAGGCAGCAATGCTTCTGAACAGCAGTTGCTGAAAACCACAGGAGGGGAGAGTTGCTCTCTGCTCAGATCCTGCTCCATGGTTTCCCACAAGTATCTGGTTGGCCACTGTGAGAATAGGATGCTGGGAGACTTCCGGGTTAGCGCCTCCGGCAATGGCGGGCTTCCTCTGATCTGGAGGAACCCGCTCCGTGAAAATCAGGGTCTGGACCGCCACGGCGAGGCGGAGACCCATTAAAAACCACAGGCGGGAGAAGCCTGTGGACCTGGGATTCGGCTGGCACCTTTAGCGCCTCCCCTACTCGCGGGGAAACCCAGCTACGGGGATCCAGAGCGACGTGGGGTGAGCGGCGTGGTGCTTCGAATCGATTGCTCTTTTCACGGAGTGAAGCCGCATTGCTGTTGTCGGAGAGCGCTGACTTTTTTCCTGTGGACAATTGGACACTAAACAAGTACCCGTGAGTAGAACGGAAAATTGGATTACTAAACTTTGTAATTTGGCACCGGAGCGGGAAGGTCTAAACAGGAAGTCCGCCTTCCGCTTTTGTAAACAGCTTGAAGCAAAGACATCGTAAGCTAAAGTCTGGAAAGTCATCTGTAAAGGACTAAATTTCCATAGGTTAAAACTACAAACCCCCCTTGGAAGCAGGAGAAGAGGGGGAAATCTTAAATTGTTTAAGCCTGCAGGAGAGGGAGTAAAGAAAGATAAATTTCTATCGTCTTGAACCTGGGAACGGGCTGTCAAAGATAGACGTTTGGGGAAAGTTCATTGACTGTGAATAATAACGCATGTTGACAGATAGTTAAATAAGAGAAACAAATTGACTCCAATGTTTCCTTTTGCACTAAAAAGGAACAAAGATTTGAAAAACGAAAGTAATTTTGTTGCTGGATCTGCTTGTAAAAGGATGGATACAAATAGAAATTGTTTCCTCTAGAGGGAGCTTTTGAACTGTTGTTGGAGTGGACCTGGGGAACTCTACAGCTGTAGAGATTAGAGAGCGTGAGAAACAGGCTCTGACCTTGGATAAGAATGTTGACACAGGAAACCTTAGTGTCTGCTTTGTGCAGGACAAGTGCTTTGTTGGAGCAGCTTCATGCGAAGATGGATTTGATGACTACTGCAATTGATAATTTCGGTCAAACAGTGACCACTGATATAGAACCTGCTCAACAACCGACCCAGGAATTTGCCCTGACAGGGCAAGTTGCGGAGAAGACAAAGGAGGAGGTTGTTGTTGAACCTCAAGTAATACAAGTTGAGAGAGATGCGGCCCTGCAGGAGCATAAGCTGTCATTTCTGAGGACTGAATCTGGAGTGAGGCAGACTTGGAGAGACGGAGTCCTGTCGGGACTGGAGATGGCAAGTTGGTCAGATCCTCCTATGCAGGGATGCTCTGACCTTTGGGATTTGGCTTTGGGCCAGGAGGAGATTGGAGTGGTTGAGGCACTGAACTTTGGAGGGTTATTGAAGTATGCTTTGGAATATTTTTGGATTTTAGTGCTACCCATGGAGAACGGGCTGACCGGCCGAGAAGGGATAAAGACACTCTTAGGTTGTCCCCCCGAGATCTACTCCTCAGAGACAAAGGAAGGAAGTTAAGAACAAGACCAGCAGAAGACAAAGTAAAGTGCAGGTACAATTATGAAGAAGATGGGACATGGAATGCAGAAGGGACATGGAAAAGAGTTAAGAGCCTCGGACATAAGATCACCAGGTTGATGGACTAGATGGAACAGATAGAAAGGACTGACAGAACCCGAGACCAGGAAGAAGAGACGGTGGTTGAAGATTGGCAGAAAGTTTAAAAATTCATTTAGAGAAATATTGCAAAATTAACAACTGTTAGGAAAATCTTGGAATGAAACTATTAGGCTTTAGTAGAAATGTTATAAGGAGTTATGTATAAATAAGCTTTTAAGTTCTAGGGTTTTTTATGGTAAGATAAGGCTAAAATAAATTAAGACAACTAAAGGACAGAATACAGTGAAAGATGGAAAGGATTTGCTGAGATAATTAATAATTAGAATACAAAAAAGGGAGGTGTGAGGAGGTCGAGGAAACAAGTTAATGAAGATAAGGGTATGGGAATATTGGATTTGTTTTTAAATTTATTTTTTTTGTTCTTGTTTTTGATTTTGGTGTATTGTATGTTTGGTACTTTTTATTTTTTATTATTTATTTGTATTGTTTAATCTCTTTTTTCTTTGCTTTTCCTTCTTCTCTTTTTTCTGTAACTTTAAATTCCCAATAAATATCATTTATAAAAAAGAGAGAGAATAGGATGCTGGACTAGATAGGCCACTGGCCTGATCCAGTCACGGAGTAGGCTTGTTCTCTGTTGCTCGGAATGGTCTGGAGATAACTATATCTATATCATCTGTCTGTCTGTCTGTCTGTCTGTCTGTCTGTCTGTCTATCATCTATCTCTGTGGGGTGCAGAAATAATTTGATGGGTAAGAGTGCTTATAATAATAATAATGAATGAATAATGGAATAATAATGAAACATAGGGTTTATTACTCCTAGTAAACAAAGCCATTCTGAGTACAAGCTCCCATGTGGCTGTCATGGAATCATGAGGTCAGCTAAAAGGAAGGTCCAACACTAATGCTAACTGAAGCAGCAGCAGAAAGGAAGTTAAGCTGAGAGAGAGAAAACGATCAGCAGAAGGAATCAGTGAGGGTCCGAGCCTCTAGCCCACCTCTCTAACTTATTGCAAGCATCATTGCTTTGCACCCAACAAGGCTGGACAGCAAGAGAAACTTCAGAACGATCAGAGCTGTTCAACAACAGGACAGCATGCCTTGGAAGGTGGTGGCTCTCCTTCCCTGGAGGCCTCTGAGCATCTGTCAGGGATACTGTAGTTGTAATCTTCCAACACTGAGCTGGGGTAGGGGTTGGACTTGATGTCCTCCAGGGTCCCTCCCAACTGAGAAGAATGCTATGATTTTCCAGTGAACACCAGGTTGGCTTAAGCTGACCCTGAACTACTTTTCCACACTGTTCTGCCTCTCCAGTTGCTCACTCAGAGCAGGGGTTGCCTTTTAAGCTCAGCCAGTCACTGTCTCTCCCACAGCCTCAGCCCCCACTTCTCTAAAATGGCACCAATCGGGATGGTCACATCCACATCGTACCTTGAAAGCACACAACTTCCCCCCAAAGAAACCTGGGAACTCTAGTTTGTTAAGGGTGCTGGGAATTATAGTTCTGAGGGGTGAACTACAGTTCCCAGGATTATTTGGTGGGCACTGCTAAAAATGTGTGGAGTGGATGTGGCCCAGCCTCATCAGGGTGGTTGTGAAGCAGAGAACAAGTCTGATTTCTTTTTTAAAAAATGTTTTGGAAATTGCAATTGCTGCATGCACTGTGACAGGCCATAAAGCTGTGTTTGGGTCAATGGTGCAGCCAGCTGGGCTTTTCAAGGCTGCATCAGCAGGTCCTCTTCCCACTGAGCATCTCTGCTTGCCCTTCAGACTCCTTGCGTAACCAGTGTGACATCCTTGAGAAAAGCCGCCTCAAGATTCTCAAGAGCACAGATGGCAAGAAGCCCCCAACCATGGAATCACTCCTATCATTCATGGCAGTAGCAAATCAGATGGTGGTGAGGCACTCATTTTTACCTGGGGGGGGGGCAGATCCAGCTCACTTTGGCCCTGTATAGCTTGTCTGATGCAACTCCAGGACTTGCCATGCACATACCCCTCTCTTGTCTAGACTCCATCTAGGCAAGCAAAAGGGCTTGTTTGAGCCAGGTAAAAACACCCAGGGAGGGTGTGAAGCAGGGCTGGTGAGAGGCGTGGCCTGGGGAGAAAGAGGGTGTGGCTGGGCAGGGGTGCAGTGCTAGGGGAGAATTCTGCAGGCTTGACAGAGAGGCCTGGTGCCCTTAGTTTTCTCACCTCTGGTTTAGCATCCTATCTCTTTGCATCTTCAGCACCTTGTAGCCTTTGTGATCTTGCCATGAGGGAGCTAGTCTCCTCCTGCCTCAGGGAATTGCCTTTCTTCCCAGCGGTTGTTGTTGTTATTAATAAAAAAAAAAAATTCTGGGCAGGGTGGGGTTGACTAAAACTTGTCGTTAGCATAGATATTATCTATGTGCAGATATTAAGGTGCCAGGTATAGTTTGTCACTTCACACCACTCTGGTATTTTTTATTTATTTGTTACATTTATATCCCACCTTTTCCTCCAGTGAGCTCAAGGTGTTGCACATGATTCTCCCCATTTCATCTTCCCAAAAATCCTGTGAGGTGGGCCATGCTGGAGACAAGAAATGCATTTCCTTCTCTTGCGTTTGCAGTTAATGGATGTGTTACTTTAAACCACAAGACGACACAGTTTGTTTAGCAATGTGGCCAGAACTTATGTGTAGTCTTTGCTTTGTCTAAGTTAACCCCACCCCTAAATGATGAGCTGTGTTTTGTTTGCTGTTCTCTCCCAACTTGTTGAGACAATATGTCTGTTATTTTCTCTCTCTCATCTACACACATCCAGTAAATAGTTGCAGCATGAATAAAGCCTTTGTACTCCAGAAACTGTGTGATTTTTTTCAACTCAGTTCACCCAAGCTGCAAGGTCTGTTAACAGGTTAAGCTAAGAGATGGGTGCTAGCCAAAGGTCCCCCAGTGAGCTGCGTGGTTTTGGGATTTGAACCCTCCTTTCCCAGGTTTTAGCCTGACACTCTAACCATTATGCCATATTGGTTCTTAACTTTTGAACTTTGGACCCAAAACTTTCCCCCCTGATTTCTCTTTAACTGAGTGAAGAATTGCCTTCTTGACTTTTAAATCAGTGGAGGAGGGCAGGGCTGTTGGAGAGTAGATGGATGCAACCAACAGCCAAGGGAAGGGGAGTCTTCAGCCATGTGCAATAGCAGAGAGAATGGTGGGGGAAAGAGAGATACTTGTTTGGAGCACTGGGGTGTTATGGGCACACCCCTGCTTTCACCTGAGAGCCAGCGGTGGCATAGTGGTTAGCGTGTCAGATTAGGACCTGGGAGACCAGGGTTCAAATTCCCACTTGACCACATGAAGCTGACTGGGTGACCTTGGGTGGTTGTTGTGGAGATTAAACGAGGAAGGGGGAACCACGTAAACCACCTTGAGCTCCCTGGATATAAAGTTGAGCTATGGATAGATGGATGGATGTTGGGTTCTTGCCACCTCCGCCTCCTTCAAGGGCCACTGCTGCTGCACCCTAAACTCTGTTGATCTGTGTTTGTCTCCTATGCCCAGGGGAAAACCAGTGGGAAGTCTGGGGCCAGTTCGTCTGGCGGCCTAGATGATGAGGGCCAGCCTCGCAAGACGACCACAGCAGCCAAAGCCAGATGGGAGATAGGCAAGAAGGATAAGCATCGCTGAGTACCGAAGGTGATGCCCAGAGGGAGCTGCAGCCCACCATCACTGTGAATAAAAGCACCTTTGGACCTGAGTCACCCCTGGCTCCTCCTCTTTGGGGGTGCTGCTGGAGTGCTGGGCGGAATGGGGAGCTGCCCTTTGAAGCAAAGCATGGATTGCAGCTGCATTGTCTGTTGAACCCGTTTTGCATTCAGAGACGGAGCCCTCTTATGTGTGGTTTTTGTTTTTTTTTTTAAAAAAGGCTGATGTCACCAGGGAGCCTTCTGATTGGAGGCTCCAAAGTGAAGCTGCAGCAGAAAGTGGATCTGCCAGAACACGGTGGGAAGAAACTCCCGGCAAAAGGCACCTTTGCAGGCAGGCAGGAAGTTGCAAGGGGCTGGGCTGGCTCATCTGCTCTCTCCTGCCCTGGATGCATGCCTGTGGTCCAGTCTGGCAGCACCTGCATCCTTGGCAAACATTGAATGGTGGTCCTTTCCTTGGTGGCCTAGTCTCTGAGAGCCAGGGTGGCACTGCCCTGCCAGATTCAGCCTGCCTTCAGCCAGGCCCCAACTGCCTGCTCTCTCACTTGTCACTGGCCCAGCCAATGGGTGGCACTGCCCGCCAGTTCCCTCCTACTTGGTCCCAGTGCTGCTCTTGCAGAACCTCAGACGTGAGCAGGATGAGGGGGAAACTGGACATAGTTGGCTCTGGCTCCATTTACTGCTTGGGCTCCCTGCCTTTTGCCACGCCAGGTCATCAGGAAAGACATGTAGATAGATGTTGGAGGCTTATGGCATGAGTGTATTGCCATGCCTATGAACATAAGGATATAAGAGCCCTGCTGAATGAGGCCAATGGCCCATCTGGTCCACCATCCTGTTCTTACACTGGCCAACCAGATGCCTGTGGGACATCTGCAAGCAGCACCCAAACACTCTCCCTTCCTGAGGTTTCCAGCAACTGGTATAAAGAAGCATTGCTGCCTCCAACTGGGGTGACAGACTGAGCCGACCCACCCATGAGGCAAGCCAAGCACCTGCCTCAGATGACAGAAGCACAAGAGAGGCTTTTCCTGTGTGCCGTGTTGGCACTCTGCCTCTCTTCCTGGCGTTGGGGAAGACAAGTGGCAATGCCACCTGCTGGGATACCTCCCCTCTCAGGTGGAGAAGCCAAGCAGCAGAACTTTGCTGAATGCCCTGGCGCCCTGCAAATTCAGAGAGATCCAGGGCATTCTGGCAGTGGAACTGGGGTGGAAGGGCATAGCAGGGTGCAGCAGGAATTCCCATTTCGCCTTAGGTGGTGAAATGGGATTGGCTGTCCCTGGTAGCAGAGCAGAGCCACTGTGGCCAGTAGTCCTCAGTAGCCTTCTCCTCCATGAATTTGTCCATTCCTCTTTTAAAGCCATCTGACTTGGTGGCCATCGCTGCTGCCTGTGGAAGGGAGTTTCGTAGGTTAACTATGCGCTGTGGGAGACAAGTTGGGAGACAAAGCTGCATTAGGGTGTGAAACCCAATCAAAGCAGGAGTTCTGTTGGTTTTCTGTCCCTATTTTGGGAAAAACAAGGGTCTATGTACTGATTCATGATGCCCAAAGAGGGGAGCTCAGATCTGAGTCAGTGAAGAAATTCAAAATGGAAATCAACCGCCAAGCTTCTAGATCTGTTTTTTTTTTAAGAGACTAGCCCTGGCTACAAAACAAGGTCCCAAATAATGTTTTCACAGTGTGAGAAGCAGAGGAGAATAAAAAAAAGGATTTAAATAGCTCTTTTTAAACAGCTAAAGCTAACTTTTGAGTTATTTAAATCTCTTCTGACAGCATGGATGTGTCTGTTCAGGAACCCTGGAAGAATAAAAATGGTTGGGTAAATGGAGTTCATAGAACTGTAGAATTGGACAGACCATGAGGGTCATCTAGTCCAACCCCCTGTGAAATATACTCAGAGTCGCAAAGTGATTTCATGCTCTTTATTCAGCTCATAGTAGTGAGGAGGAATGAATGGAAGTCCCCTCACAGTATCTGCTTTATATACATTATTTACACAATGGGCTGCACATGATTGGCTAATTCCGGAATTCTACTGTAAGCCAATCAGGTTGTGGATTCACTTCTATCTGGAGCAGGATTGGGTGGTTCCTGCCAACCAATCATACTGCTGCATTGTTCTAGGACCAATCAGACTGCTGCATTCTGAATCCTATTGTTCTAGGACTAATCAGACTGCTGCAATTTGGATCCTATTGTTCTAGGACCAATCAGACTGCTTCAGTTTGGATCCTATTCAACTCAGTACATAACACCCTGCAAAGCAGGAATCTTTTGCCCAACATGGGGCTTGAACCCATGGCCGTGAGATTTAAGAGTCACATGCTCTTCCAAGCTATCCCAGCTATTTGTTCATATGGCTGCACGCTTGGGATTTCATTGGCTGCTTCCTAGAGTGTCCATTTCTGTACTTTGTCCCCATCTTTAAAAACAGTTGAAATAAAAATAGGAAAAGGAAACTCTTGTGCAATCTCCACCCCACACTAATGCAGTGTAAATAATCAGGACAATACCTGCTGTGAATATTGCACAGTGAGAGAAAAGAGCCAAGCCACCTGCAACCAGAGGGAATAGACAGACATCAGGGCATGGAGAGTAAAGGCACAAGGAAGAGCACAGTCTATATCACAAGGCAATTCATGATGACTGCTGCATTAACAGGGTTTAAGGCCCCCTGAACATGTGTGGAGAGGCAGGGTGACACAATGGTTAGAGTGTTGGACTGTGACTTGGGAGACAAGGTTTTGAATCCCTACTCAGCCATGAAGCTCACTGGGTGGCCTTGCGCATAGTCCACTTCACTGGGTTGTTGTGAGGATAAAATAGGGAAGAAGAGAACATTGTACACCACCATGAGCTCATTTGAGGGAAATGTGGCATATAAACACATTAAAATCAATCAATCAATCAATTGGTTAATGCATGTGTTTCTGCATTGCAGGCAGCTGCTGTGTTGGGGCATTGTGTCTCACTGCAATCTGAATCAGGATAGGCACCTACACCAGTTATCCTGGGGCAGGCTATGAGGGTCAGGGGTGTGTTAGCATTAAATCTTGCAATCGTGCAATGGGTTAGCTCGGCACCTGCCGAGGCCCACATCTCTGCAGTTAGGGGTGCTGTGTCAGTTCCAGGAGCCATAGGAGCAAACTCCTAGAGACCAAGAAGTCTTCACACACACACCCCAATAAAATATTTGAAGGGCCCCCAAAGCTGATGGGCATTGCCATTTGAACAGTGTGTGTGCACCATGTCATGTGATCAGTTATGCAGGGTGGGGCTTATTGCCTCCCTTCCCAATATTTTATTCAAGTTGGGCCCCCTACCTGAAACCTCCTGCCCCTCTTTCCCCCTTCTTCTTGCTATTACTACTTATTCACAAGCTATGTTTAAGAGTAGACCCATTGAAATTAATGAACCTCAGCTAACTGGGACGATTAATTTCAATGTGTCTGCTATGAGGATGAAAAGCATTAAAACCCAGAGATAGAATATGAATGGATAACTGGATCAGGAGGTTAAGAACATGAGAGAAGAAGAGTCTGCTGGCCCATCTTGTCCAGCCCCCTGTTCTTACAGTGGCCAGCCAGATGTCTGTGGGAAACCAGCAAGCAGGACTCAAGCACAAGAGCAACTCTCCCCACTTCTGTGGTTTCCAGCAACTGATATTCAGAAGAATTGCTTCCTCCGACTCCATCCTGGCATGTGGCCATCAATAGCCCTCTCCACTGTAAATTTGTCTCTTCCTCTTTTAAAAGCATCCAAGTTTATGTCCATCACTGCCTCCTGTGGGAGCAAGTTCCACGGTTTAACTCTTTACTGCATAGAGAAGTTCTTCGTTTTATGTGTCCTTAATATTCCCACATTCAGTTTCATTGGATGTCAGTGAGTTCTAGAGTTATGAGGGAGGAAGATAAACTTCCCTCCACTTTCCCCATGTCATGCATAATTTTGCAATCTTATCATGTCACCTCTCACTCACCTTTTCTATAAACTGTCCCAAACCCTGTGCAACCTTTCTTCATAGGGGAGTTGCTCCACCACCTTGATCTTTTCGTTCCCCATTTTATGAACCTTTTCCAGCTCTACAGTATTCTTTTTGAAGTGAGGTATCCAGAAATGTACACTGTACTCCAAATGCAGATGCATCAAAGATTTGTATAATGACATTATTTGTATAATGGCAGTTTTATTTTCAGTTCTTTTCCTAATAATCCCTGGCATGGAATTTGCCTTTTTCACAGCTGCCGCACTCTGGGTCAGCAGCTTCACTGAGCTTGCTCAGGGTGAGCACCTGCTTGTGGATACCTGGCAATGACCTATAATTCCATTTTTGCATTCAGATGAGGGGATGTTGTTACTTAGGGCACAAGGCTTTTGATGTTTCATCACCAACCAATGGCCTTCATAATGAGCAGAAGGGATTATCTATAATACTCTCCATATTCTATCCTGGTAATCTTTCTAAAACCCAGGGCTCATGCCATGGCCGAAGTGTATTTCTATGCTAGGTGTCAGAATAAAAAAGACACTCCTGTAATTTCCCTTCTTTTCAGCTGGGTGGGCAAGTCCTTGGGATTTCTGCACAGCAACTCGCTTGTGAACAAGGATTGCTGGGATGTTGCTATAGTGGCTTCCTGAGGAATGGAGCAGTATATTTTCATGTAAAAAGGTAAAGGTAAAGGTACCCCTTTACTTTACCCACTACTAAAACCAATTTGGAATGTCAGACTCCTTTGTGCACGTGCAGAGTTCTGTCATTATACCACAGCCAGCACAGGGGCTCATTGCCCAAACTAGAAACTGTGACACAAACTGGGTTCAACACAAAAAAAAGCTGTTGTTAGATAGCAGTAGTGCTTATGTCCCCGCCCCCCCAATATCATTTACATTTTTAGAATGCTACCAACAGTAAGGAAAGAAATTGCAGGCAGGTATTCATAACATGAATACACCAGTATCAACTGGTTACAAGCTATGAAAACCATGAATAAAATATTGAGCTCTGTACTGCCTTGTAGGATCCAGCAACCAGATGCACAAATATAGGATTTGGGACATCTGCCTTGACAGCAGTACATGTGAAAAGGATCTAGACCAGAAGTTTAACATGAGTCAATAGTGTGGTGCGGCAGCAAAAAAGCTAACCCAATTCTAGGCTGATTCAACAGAGGTATAGTGTCTTGATCAAGGGGAAGTAATAGTACCGCTCTACTCTGCCTTGGTCAGACCACACCTGGAGTCCTGTGTCCAATTCTGGGCACCACAATTTACGAAGGATATTGCCAAGCTTGAACATGTACAGAGGAGGGTGACTAAGACGATCAACTCTCTGGAATCCAACTCTGATGCGAGGGATGCTTGAGAAAGTTGGGTATGTTTAGATTGCTAAAAAGAAAACAGAGGAGATACGAGATGCATTTTCAAATATCTGAAGGACGTCACATGCAAGAGGGAGCAAGCTTGTTTTCCCCTGCTCTGGAGGGTGGGACTCAAACCAGTGGATTCCAGCTACAGGAAAGGAGATTCATCTGGAAGAACTTTCTGACAGTAGGAGCTCTTTGACAGTGGAAGGGACTCCCAGAAGAGGTGGTACGCTCTCCATCCTAGGAGGTTTTTTAGCAGAGGTTGTGGGGGCATCTGTGAGGAATTATTTAGTTGCGATTTCTGCATTGCAGGGAGTTTGACTAGTTGACCCGTGGAGTCTCTTTCACCTCTACATTTCTATGTTTCTGACATTCTGCAGGGCTCAGGATTTGGGGGGTGGGGGGAGGAGAAGAAAGTGACTGAGCTCCATATATAGAGTATTTATATCGAATGAGAAATTTTACGGTATGTATACGGCAAACTATTGCAGTAATATACATTGGAGCTATAAACGGAAAAACAAAGAGTGGACCGAATAACCAAAATTGTATTGGTTTTTAAATTTTATTTTATTGATACAAGTGTTCTTGCTATTCTTTGCAGGTTACAAGCTTCTGAAGACTTCAGTGGGTTCTCCGAGTAAACCAACAGGTATAGGAGGAAGCTAGCCACATGCACATACACATACAAGCGCGCGCGCACACACACGCACGCGCGCACACAGAGTAACATACACACATGCACAAAAACACACATGCAAAAATAAGGCGCGACTCCTTTAAGAGCTGTCAAGGAATACCACGCTGGAACATTGGCCCCGCCCCTTTCACCTAAATAGGCGGGGACTAGGCGCTTGACGGGCAGGTAACTTTCCATTCGGACCCACGTGGTTACGCAAGCCTCCTGCCGCAAGGCTCCCCATGCCCCGCCCCGCCGACCGGGATAGGCCAGGAGTCCTTATTCGGCTCCGCCCCTCTGCAGTGTTTGGACAGCGTTGGGAGGTGGGCCACGCCCCTTCTCCTCTTAACTCCAGCTAGGCTGTCCGGGCTTGTAAGCTTCGCCGGTTGGCCGCGGCTCAGAGTCCGGTAGTGGCCGTATCCATGCAGTGAGGGAGGAAAACCCGGCAGGCCGGTGAAAATGATACTCTGCCCCGCTAGCACGGAACATCCCCGCGGAAAACAGTGCCATAGGCTGCAGGTAAGCGGGAGATCCTCTGAGATGCTGGCAGTGACTGTCTTTGCAGGGCTTAAGGAGACCCCCGAGGGAAAGGCGCGTAGAAGTCCCCTCATTTAAAACCACGCTCACTTCGGGCTCACTTCCCGCTTGCACAGCTTAAATGCTGCAGCAGCGGCACGACCAACAAACTCATTCCACAGACCCTCCGCGCTTGCAAATTCCACCACGTCCGTAGAACAACCTCCCCCGAGGTGGCCGGTTTGGGGCGCTGGCGCCGCGTCCGAAGGGGGTTCGTTTAAAAGGGATTCTTGTGGCAGCTGGGTCAGAGGAGGGTGCAATTTCTAGAGTAAGCAAAGAGTTCCAAGCCCCGCCGGCGTTTGCTGGCAAGTCAATCGCGCCGGTCGGATGGGGTGCACACGCCCCCTCCTCCAGTCCACTCCTGACAGCGGGTGAATGCTACGGATGCCCGCTTCTCAAAAGCATGCGAGCCGTTGAAGTTGCAGCCGGAACGTGCGTGTCCCCCCCACAAAAACCCTGCGGTGGACTTTTTCTTTTTAATTGGGGGGGGTCCCTGAACGTCGCGCCCCCAGAGTGCCCTTCCCCCACTTGCTTTGCTTTCTTGGCGTAGCTGAACCTCCTAAGGGCAGGAGAGCCGGGGGCGGGCGTGGGGCGTAGAAGGCTCTCCTCTGACTCTCAGGATTAGGACCCCTCAGGAAACGGGCGTGCGGGGGGAGAGGCATGGTGCTTGCCGCCCTGCTTCTCCCTCCGCTTCTTCCCATCCATCCGGAGCGGCTGTTTGTCCGGTGCGTCCCTGGAGCGCTGCCTGTGCGCGTTCGGCCTCCGCCGCTCTCTTTGTCCTAGTCCGGGCGGCAGAGGCAAGGATGCGGGATGCTGCTGCCGCCGCTTCTTCTTCTTTCTCCTCCTCCGCCTCCCCGCGCTGCCAATCAAAGTTGTTTTTCTCTTTTTCCTCCTGCGTTTCGTCGGTGGTGCGGCTAGGGGGCGCTGCGGCCCGCTCGCTGCGGCGGGGGTGGGTGGGTGGGTGCATAGATGGATTGGGGGGCGCGCCGGCAGGGAGACAATGGGGCCGCTACCGGGACGGGAGAGTGGGCCGTCACTGGTCCAGCTGCTGCTAAGGCTTCAGGAGGGGGCGTGTTCTTTCCCCGAGATGTTGCGTTTTGGAAAGCCTTTTTAAAAAGGGAACTCAGGGTTTCTGTACCGCCCTGCAGAGACCACCGCACACTCCCCCATTTTGGTGCTGCTGCTGCTGCTGTCCGTGCTTCTCGTAGTGTTTCACTTTGCTTGGAGGTATAGACCTCTCACTTCCCCAGGGTGCGCCCCCTTGTTTATAATTCTCCCACTTGAAGATGGAGAGTGGCTGGCTTCTGCGTGTCGGGTGTTTGGGGAGATGGGGGGGGGGGCGGGCGAAGAAGCACCCTGGTAAGCTGTGCATCCTGCTCCCCCAAAACACGTATCAGCCTATCTCTCTGTTCTCGTTGTTGTTGTTGTTCCCTTTATGGTTAATCTGCCACTTGTTAGAAACAATTCTGTAAAATGATGTTGGGGTGTTTTTTCGCCTCCCATCACATTGGGTCGTAAGTTTCTCTCAGGGTAGGCACATCGGAATGAATGAACCTAAGTTAGTCAGGGTCATTAATTTTAATGGACTCTTCTCTGAGTAGCACAAGCATTTGTAAGAACCGGTTGGCGTTCATCTGCACCTTGGTTCAAAGAATTTCATCTGTTCCCAAAGCAGAGTGGTGGTGGCCCATCACACCTGCACGCATCTAGCCTGCATCCCCTCCATACATTTAAAACACATTCCTCCCTCCGCTCCAAAAGGAAAAGGAATGCTGGGAACTGTAGTTTAAGGTGCTGGGAGCTGCAACTCTTTGAGGGGTGAGTGACAGTTCCCAGGGTTCTCTTTGGGAAGAGGGTGTGCTTTATATGTGTGTTGTATATACCAGAAAGAGAGGGCATCTCCAGGACCAATAGCTTACTAGATTACTTATTCATCAGGGAGATGGAGAAGGCGTGTATGGGGGGGGGGGAGAGAGAGCCTAGACCCCTCCTTTCAGGGCATGTTAAAAATAAAGCAGGAGCTGCGGTGAGCTCCCTCTGAACTGAACTCTGGCACAAGACCCCTGCGACTAACTTGCACAGAACTCTGGTGTGTCCGGACCAGGTGGAGTCTCTGAAGTTCCTGAGGCTCGAAGGCCAGGCTTTGGCACTTCCACTGACCCCACTTCCCAGTGTTGCTTTTTCTAATTTTATTTTAGAGTTCAGGAATGTTATTTTAAGGCCCTGTTAGACTCTGAAGGAGTGGGGTACCCCACCTGGATATGTGAAACTGAGTGATTTTCCACTGTCCCGTCCTCCTTCTCTGCTCTATCTATTTGCCATGAGTCCCAGCCTCGATGCATATGGGTGAGTAAGGGAGTAGTGGTAGAAAAGCCCAAAAGCCCTGGGTGGGTGGGTCGACTTCCCAGATCTTAAATGGACTGCACAAGACTTGCCTTAATGTTATCCATAGCTCATTGCAGAGGGAGAGGGAGAGTTGTTTGTATTGCTGTACAGGCAAGAGATGCTCTTAGGCACCTGCCGTTGGTACAGTTTTTGCAGTATCTGTTGGCTTAGCTCAAAATCTGTTTATGGGGCTCTGGGTGAGATTTGAGCCTGAGCCTCCCCTGAATGATTATTTAAGTGGGAGGCAGGAGCCCCTCTGGCTTGGAAAGACCAGCTGAAGATTTCAGGGGGTAGGCTGGAGAGCAAAATGCATGTGAACCTGGGCTTTGAGATACAAGGACTTGTAGGAAGGAGCCCTCCATGGCAGAATCACTGATAACAAATGTCTGCTTTGATTAGTTTGTTCAAGGAAGGTATCCGAGGAACCTTGGCTTTCATTTAAAAAAAATAAGAGGGGAGAAATGAGCTTCTAGTCCTCAAGAGGGTGTAAACTGACCTGTGCAGTGATTGGTGAAATTATCTGTAGGGTTTGGGGGCTGAATCCAATGTCTTCTGATTGGGAGGGAAGAATTCAGTGATACATTTTCCTCTCCCTTCACTCTTCCCTAGCAAAAATAGATATAACAGAAATTAGTGCAATTAGACTTAATGGTGTATTGCTTCTACATGGTGGCAAAATAAAACTTTTTTTGTGTCAGCACCCTTGCATCCCACTTGTGGGTTTCCCAGTGGTATCTAGCTGGCTGGTTGTGAGACACAAAGTGATGGACCCTTGCTCTGGTCCAGCAGCCGGACTCTTATTAAAACATGGCAGGCACTTATTTATAGTCCAGAACTGTGTGCAGCCCTGAACCCACAAAGTGCCCAGTTCTAAGTTTTCTTCTAACACCCAGTCAGCTTCCCAGAGAAGGGGATTTTCTCTTTTCTCAGATGATGGGGACACAGTCTCTTTCCACCGAGACCCCGCTGCCCCCTACCATATTAAGCAACAGATTAAGATGCAGGTGGTTTCTTGGGCCAATGGGAATGACTGTTTTTTAGATGTGCTGTTGGGCTGTTTGATCTTTTGATATTGTGATGCTCGGCTTTCTTTAATAATTTGCTGTGTCTGTCGTTGGTTGTATGCTTCTTGTACTGATTTGTGCATTGCAACGGCTATGCACCTGGGAATCTTCATGTGGTAGAGCATCTCTGTTGCCTGCAGAAGGTCCTAGGTCCAATTCTGGGTCTCTCCCAGGAGAACTGCAAAAGGCTCTGGTCTGAAACCTTGGGAAATTGTTCCCAGTCAGTGTAGAGAAGGGGTGGGAAACCTTGGGCAAGGGGTCTGGATGTGACCCTCCACTCCTGGTTCTGACACCTGGAACTCTCCCCATGCTGCTCCCTTCACTGATCTTGCTTCAAATCCAAACTGTTTTGTTTGTTTTTTGCCTAGCTGGAATGTACCCTTGAACTCTCATAATGCTTCTTGGTTTTCTGGATGGAGGATATAGAGGATATTGAGGATTTGGTGAGTGTGTGTAGGATCTAGCCTACCATACAAACGTAAAATTTTCAGTCTTTGCTCCTCTTACTTTTGCTTCTGGCCTCACCCACCTCTGGCATGTGGCCCTTGGGAGATTGCCCAGAAGGGAACGCGGCCCCTGGGCTGCAGAAGGTTCCCGTTGCAGAAGATACTGAGTGACATGGACCACTGGTCTGACTCAGTATGAGGCAGCTTCCAACACCCCTACAAGTTTAATCAGTAATAAAAGCAACTCCTGCCTTTGAGACACATTGCGTTCCATGAGCTTGCAATTTCACTTTCTCGCTGCACCTGTCAACCTCTTCTTGTTATCGCCCTCTTCTCCTGTTCCCAAAAAGAGCAGCTGGGGGACACAAAGCACCTTTCTCATTCTCCTCCTTCCCCTCCCTCCCCTCCCGCTCCCTCCCCAGGTAGCAAAGATGAGTGCTGGTGACAAAGAGAGGACTTCCCACTTGCTCTTTGTGAAAGCCCTGGCTACCCGTGGGTGCCTCGAAGCCATAAGCCAGCAGATGGGATATCACCCGCAATACCTGGACAGTTTCCTCCGGATGCAACACTACCTACTGCACATGGATGGGCCGCTGCCATTCTACTGCCGCCACTACATCGCCATCATGGTGAGTGGGGGGGAGCCAGCCCTCAACGTGGCACCTTTGGCTTAAAGGGCCAGGTGCACTCGCACTCCAGGCTCCAGCCAGAGCTTGCTCGGCACCTGCCTGTTGGCACAAGCCAGCCTTTTCCAACCTGTTTGGACTGCATCAGCCCCAGCCAGATTAGGTGTTGTAGTCCAAAACTTCTGGAGTAACCAAAGCTGGTTCCGCTGCCATGCAAACGCTGTGTGTGTGTGTGTGTGTGTGTGTGCGTGTGTTTCATTTGTTTGCTACAGCTGTTGGTCTCACTCAGCCCTTTCACCCCACACTTCCCCCATTTTACGCACCGGTTTGCTGTTATTGGTTTGGAGCTGCTCATAACCCTGTGTTGTCTCTTGTCCGTTGGGTCTGGTGAGGGTTTAAGGGAGGAGGCAAAAGCAACAGGGTCTATGAAAGGTAGGGCCAACTTAATTCTAGGCTTTGTACCTGTCTTCCTCCCTATGAGGATAAGGATGAGGAAGCTGGCAGCCAGTGCCACCCTCTGCACTAGTAAAAAAGGCGGACACATGGGGTCTGGTTGAAGGAAAGCTGAGGTTAGGGAGGCAGTACTCATGGACCATCCTCTGCTGCCCAGACCTTTATAGCACTTGTGGAGTGCCTCAGGGGTGCTGCACAACTGGGCATACATGCCAGTTGCCTTCTTCCTGCATTGCCTCCAAAATAGCCTCTATATGAAATAGCCTCTATATGGATGCTTGAGCTGAGATTCCTGCATTGCAGGGGGTTGGACTAGATGACCCTCAGGGTCCCTTTCAGCACTACATTTCTATGATTCTGAGTGTATTTAATGTGCCTGTTGCATCTCTTGCAGGCAGCTGCCCGGCACCGGTGTCGATACTTAGTGAATCTACATGCACTGCAGTTCCTGAGGGTGGGTGGTGACCCTCAGTGGCTGAGAGGCTTAGAATACATCCCCCCAAAACTCCAAAGACTCAGCGAGATTAACAAGATCCTGGCACACCAGCCATGGCTCATTGGCAAGGAGCACTTTGAGGTAACACCGTGGGGCTGTGCAGAAGGAATCTAGCAGGGAATGGTGATACGGTTGGGAGTCTCCATTCATCCCCACTGTAAATGCAGCGGAGCCTTTGTGCTCACACCTGCTTCTGCACATGCATTAATAATAATAATTCATTTGACTAAAACTTTTCCATTGCAATACTTTTATTATTTTAATAATATTACTAGGATCATCATTATTAAATCTGTATGCTGCCTAAATTGGCTTTTAAGCAAGTTTACAACTTTGAAACCAACGGCACACAATAAACACACATAATACAAAATACACAATGAAGTAATTCTGTCAAAATGTTAAGATAAATGGCAGCCACAACTGAAATACTGGCAAGCGGGTGTGAAGCCTAACTTAAAACAGGCAGCTGGAATAAATTTAAGGGCACGGATTAAATGAAGCATTCTGACAGCTGTGTGAGAGGTTTTCCGTGTCTGGAATGTGGGGTTCCTGGGAACTGAGGCCACTGGCTGCATTCAGAGGTGATTTCCCCCTTCTGTTGCTTCCCTTTCAGAAGCTGCTGCAGATCAGGGAGGAGAGCTGGTCCCTGGCAGAACTGGTCCATGCTGTTGTGCTCCTTGCCCACTACCATGCACTGGCCAGTTTTGCCTTTGGATGTGGCTGTGAACAAGACTTCCCGCCAGACGGCTTGCTGAAGCTCACGCTGCCGGGGAGCCTGTGCTTTTGTGAAGTCAACAATGGCTGCAGTCAGGATGTGTTTCATCACAACCGCAAGAAGGTGAACTTGATGCTCCGGGGGCTGGGAAGGGAGGTTGGGGTATACAGAGAAGTGGGCATGGTGAGAAGGCAGAAATATTCTGTACTTGAAACATGGGATTTGTGGCTCAGTGGTGGAGCATCTGCTTTGCATGCAGAAGGTTGCAGGTTCGATCCCCAGCATCTCTAGGTAGGACTAGAGAAATCCACGGCCTGAAACCCTGGAGAGCTGCTGCCAGTCAGTGTAGACAATACTTGATGCACCACTGGTCTGACTGATCATCATGACTGTGGTTGGGTGGGGAGGAGCCCTTCTTGGACTGGGAGCCAGCAAAACTCTTTGGTGTTTTCTCTCCCCCCCCCACCCCCCGGCCTGCAGTCTATGGATTCCTGTGTGGAGGTGGAGTGTCTACAAGAGCGCATTCACAAGCTGAAAGTGGAGAATGAGGCATGGGAGGAGATGAGAACACCTGAGAGGGAAGAAGGTAATGCCTAAGAAGGGTATTGGACGCTGGTGGATGCCAGTGGTGGCAGCCACTCGTTGGGACTGGTGGGATGGAAAGCAGGGAGGCCAACAGTAGATGGCACCAGAGCCCATGGCATGGAGAGCCAGCTGCTTCTAGCTTCTACCACTTCCTCCTCCCAGCTGTGTTTGACAAGACCAGCGCTGAGACCAAGGAGGAGGAAGCTGGCAGGCACTACCATCATCTGGGCTGGGAAAGCTCAGTCTGTAGAACAAGAGGCTCTTAATTGCAGGGGTTGGACTAGATGACCCTCATGGTCCCTTCCAACTCTACAATTGTATGGTTCTATGACTGGTAGTGAGCATGATGGCAGGCAGGCAGGCGGGGGCAGTTGTAAACAGACTGAGTTTGGTGGGGCACTGCCTGTTTGCCCACATGGACCAACCTCCATTTAGGTAAGGCTGCAGGAGAACATTCTGGGTGGAGACATTTCTGCATGCAGGGAGTGAATGCAGTACTACCATGCATGCATACACACACGCCCTGCTTTTTCTCCAAGGCCCCTCTCCTTTTCCTTTCAACACAGCTTTCTTATTCTTTTTTCTTTTGCTTATATGTACCTGGCTTCCAGCTTGCAATGGTGAAATTTCTGGCACCACAGACATCTCTTGCTTCATTGAAGACCCCAGTTTTGGGTACCAGGATTTTGCTCAGCTTAATGAGAACCAACCACAGATATTCTGTGTGCAGGTACATGCTTATTACATTTTAATTCACACAACCTTTTAATATTTCAACCTCTAAGCAGGTTGCACATAACAGCTGAAACCCATGCAAAAAACTCAAAATTCTGCATTCCGTACTGCTGCTGCTAATGGTGATAATAATGACAATGATAAATTCCACATTTTGAGTCACCTAATTCAGCAACAATGAATTTCATAGCGAAATAAACACAAGTAGTAAAAACCACAAAATATGTGGAATATCAAGACACAGCATCAATCTACAATGCAATTGCAGAATATTTCTAGAAAAATTTCACAAATGTTACAAAGGAGCTGCGTTAAAGTGGCTGTGATTGAGTGGCTGTGATCCCCCTGAAAATGTCCTGCACAGTTGCGGGGGACAGAATCGGCACAGAAACCTTGCTGGTCCTCCCCAGCCTGCATTGGGGGCTGCTGGTGGCACCCTCCCTTTGCCTTTCCTTACCTGTCCTTTCTCTCGACCCACCTTTTTTCTTCTTTTCTTTTTGGCAGGATTACTCCTGGGCAGACCACGGCTTCTCACTGGTGAACAGGTTGTACACTGACATCGGGTTTCTGCTAGACGACAAGTTCCAAAAGGTCCAAAAGCTCCAGAGCTGTGTGCTGGCAAAGCGGCAGGGCTGTGACCCAGCCACATTCAAGCGCAGCGTGTGGAACTACGTCCACTCCATGTTCAGCATCAGGTAACCACTTCCTTCGCCCGTCTCTCCTGTGCTCTGTGGGGGACCAAGCTATTGTCCGAAAACACCCCCGTCCCGTCCCTGACCAGTGTGGAACTGATGCATGGGGGCTATAAAAAGCAAGCCAGGCCACATACTGTGCTGAATGCAGGGCTGAATTAACCACTAAGCAAAATAAGCACCTGTTTAGGGCATCAGGGGAAGGGAGGCACCACATAAATTTTCCATTGCTGGATTTACCACCATGGACCCATACGGTGCAGCTGAACGAGATTCCACAAAAAAGCCTCTCACAATAAATGAAAAAAACACACACGCACATGCACACACACGGTAATAAAATAGCAATAATAGAGATTAATAATATACAGTTATTGTTTATATTCTGAATTAGATATATAGAGAGGCACTACAGCCTAGCATGAGGAATCATCCCATTTCTCCCCACTCAGCCTAGTCTCTGCTGCACCCATTTAAAGCAAGACTTGGGGAGGTTTTTTTTCAGCCCAACGTAGTGGATGAGGCCAGAGGCAACAGCAGGCTGAGCAATGGATGTGATACTTACCTTCTATAAAGCAGGCTACGTTCCGACCACCTGGGAATCTGCCTTGTACCGGAGTCACACCTGTTGGTCCATGTAACTCAGTGTTGGAAACTCTGACTGGGTACAGCTCTCCAGAGTATCAGACAGGGAGTGCGATCCGTAGCCTCACTTGGAGATGCCAAGGAAGTGAGTTTGGGATGTTCGTCATGTAAGGCAGGTTCCCTACCGCTGAGCCACAGTCCTTGCTCAAAGCAAAACCCTGAGGTTTCTGCATCCTGCCACACGGCCTTTCAAAATCCCCTCTCCCCCAGGAGAGGCAGTGTGGCTGATCAGGGAGACATGCCAGGCAGGGAAAAGCACCCGAGGAGGGTGCATGGTGCATTCTGTGGATCTGGGCAAGATCCCTGCAGGAAAGGATTTGGAGCTTCTGCTTCATGCTTCTGCTGTATGTGTGTATGTCCAGGAAATGGAGAGCCAGCTGCCTTTCAGAGACAGGAGGGTTTGGACCAGATCATTCTCCTGGCCTCCGGCAAATGTTTTGTTTTAGTTTCCTAAGCTTCAGCTGAGGAGGAAGCAGGCAGAATTCCTGTTCGCCCAGGGCATCTTGGAATCTGGCTTGAAACTGACATGTGTTTAGGGTGAGAGAAACTATTCTGGTTGCCAGCTCCTGTGTAACTGCTGTTCTATTCCAGGTATGATGATTACGACTACTCAGAGGTGAACCAGCTCCTGGAACGGACACTCAAGCTCTACATACAAACTGTGACTTGCACCCCAGAGAAGTTGGATCAGGAGACGTTCACGCACTTTTGGAAGCAGTTCAAGCACAGCGAAAAGGTTAGAGATAGCAGGATTTGTGAGTGGATGGAGGACAGAGGTGTCCAGGGATTGCAGGGGTTGAAGACCCGTTACGGTTTCTACCTCAGGGTCCTGAAGCTGCCCGGTCACATGAAAGGGGAGCTTTTGAGCTACTGAGAAAAGGTCTTCTCTCCCTTTGTACTGACTGGAGCCCATCGGGAGTGAAGGAGGTGAGTTCAGCCACTGAGGACAGTCTCCCAGGGTCACTCTGGAGGAGGAGCATCAGAAGAACACCAAGGAGAAGTTGTTCTCCATGCTCCAAAGCTGAGCATTTAATAACACTGAACAAACAAGGTGCTGAAAAAACCACTTAAATTCAAAAGAAGATACCGGAGCACTCCAAATCATTTGCTTATGTACATGCACAGAAAATAGCAGATCTAGCCGAGAGGCAACACATGGAGATACAATGCATCTCTAATTGCTTTTACTGCATAATTATAAGATCATTGTATAATCGTAGAAGGGGGTGGGGTGTGTCTGTGTGTGTCTGTGACTATCCTGAAGGGATCCCGGCACTTCTGAATTTGCCACCTTATTACTGGTGGAGAATGTGTATGTGTCTTGGGCAAAGGGGTATTAGTCTGCTCCTTGGTGATGCCCAGGCTGTATCCATTTTACAGGCAATACAGTGGTACCTCGCAAGATGAATGCCTCGCAAGACAAAAAACTCGCAAGACGAAAGGGTTTTTGGTTTTTTGAGTTGCTTCGCAAGACGATTTTCCCTATGGGCTTGCTTTGCAAGACGGAAACGTCTTGCAAGTTTGTTTCCTTTTTCTTAACACCGTTAATACAGTTGTGACTTCGAGGAGCAACTCATAGAACGTGGTGTGGTAGCCTTTTTTGAGGTTTTTAAGGACTTTGGTGATTTTTGAAGCTTTTCCAAAACTTTCCCGACACCGTGCTTCTCAAGACGAAAAAAATCGCAAGATGACAAAACTCGCGGAATGAATTAATTTCGTCTTGCGAGGCACCACTGGAGTAACAGCAACAAAACCACATCTCCAATGGTGAATTGTTGAGGGGGGTGGGTGAGATGCCCTCTCTTTTTGGAGCATCATGGTAATGTGGTGCAGGCAGTTCTCGCTCAGCTGATGTTTGCATTCCTCTTCACTTGCAGTGAATCCAGAATGCTCCCCCACCCCAAAAAAAAAAAAAAAGCCCTGTTAGAATGGCAGCTGGGAAATTGTTCTGCCTAAAATATTTGTTTTCTCTCCTTGCCCCACCACTCCAACATACTTGTCAGTTATTAAGATGAGGAAAGAAGATACTGCATTTGAAAATTTTTAAAGGGAAGAGGAAAGTGTGGTGAAATTCTCATCCGTAGGGGGCAGGGGCTTTGTCTTCTGTACTTCACTTCTAAGGTGCCCAAGGCTCTGTGTGTATGTTGGTCATCTCTTCTTTCATTCTACAAACAATCACACTCCAGCAGCTTGAACTCTGCAGCACCCCTGGATGCCCCCATGCCCATTAAAGCCCACAGAGAGACACCACAAGAACTCGCCCTTTGGGCCTTTTTTTCAGATTAGGAGGCATGGGCAGCCATAGAGGCTCCAAAATGATTTCCTGGAAAATAAAACATGCGCAATATACCCCTCTTGCAATGAATAAGCAAGCTCATAACCCAACAGGCACAGTCTGCTAAAGACATCTTTATGAGGCAAAAGGACAGAGCTAGAAAACTTTTGAGAAACTGGAGGAGAGATTCCAGCACAGTGCTGGCCTTGACAGAGATTTGGACAAGGAGTGTTACATGCACTTTTTGGTCCCCACCAACATGCAGACCCTGCCCTGCTTTTTAATTGAGTGAGCTTTGCTTATGTGCCCATAGTTCTGTGTGTTCTACTGCCGGCTGTGTTCTCTTTTTTTTGCCCTACAAAATCAGCCACCTGCTTTGCAACCTGAGGATCTAACCACCTTGCTTGGCAAAGACATTAATCTCTGCTGCTGCTGCCTTTTCAAAGAAGCTGGCTGGCCCTGTGTATTTTTAAGACCCTGGGGGAATTGGATGTCCATGAATCATTTTCTGTACCAAATGCCAGGTTGTTAGAGAGTGTGGGTTTTTTGGTTTGTTTTTTTAAAAAACTTTTATATCAAGATTGCAGGATTGAGGGCAATGGAGAGAAGGAGGCTGGGTTTCTCTCCTCTCTTCTCTCCCCCAACTCACCCCTTCCTGAGTGAGCAATTTAATGTGTCCCAACACAGGAGGGAGGGATTACAAACAATGGTTTGATTAATTTAATAGGCTGTGCTGATCTTGATTTACCACACTTAATTAAAAGTTGATGTGCTCAACCACTGAGCTTATGGCAGGTCCAATAGCTTAGAGAGCTTGGTGGATAGAGAGTATTATGTACATGCAGAAGGTCCCAGGTTCAATCTACATCTACTGCAGAAGGTTGAGCAGCAAGACTGGGGAGACTGCTCTGCTTGAGGTCTCGGGAGTCTGCTGCTGCCAATGCTGCTGCTGTTGAGAATGCTAGGCTAGATGGACCAGCACTCGAATAACTCTGTACTGGGCAGTTTCATATGTTTCTGTTGGAGTTAAATGGTGCAGGAGAGATGTTCTAGAGGTGGGCTGGGCAAACTTGAGAACCCACCTGGATCTGTCCCAAAGCCTCCCTAGTCTAGCACAGTGGCTGACCACATACCTTAATGGGAAGCCCGCAAGCAGATGGTGAAAGCACTCTCTCTAGCAGCAGTTCTCAGCAACTGGAATTCAGAGGCATACGGCCTCCAACTGTAGAGGGAGACAGTAGCCACCATTGGTAGTTTGGTGCTCCAATGAGTTTCTTAAAACACTATAACTTGTGAATGAACTCCAATGGAGATGAATTTTTGAAGATTCAGGATGCATGAAAAATGGAAGAGAACTGTTGAGCTAATGTTCTGTTTGTGTGATTCCCACAGGCATCTTAGTGGCCACTGGCCTGCTCCAACAAGCTCACATGTACTTAACCCCTGCCCTGTGGTCCAGTCAGGCTTCTTTCTCCTCTAACCATCCCTTTTTCTTCTGCTCCTTTTTAGGTCCACATGAACCTTCTCATCCTGGAAGCCCGGCTGCAGGCAGAGTTGCTCTACGCCCTTCGAGCCATCACTCAGTACATGGTCTCCTAGAGGGCTGCAGGCGAGCACCTCCTGGACTCTGGCTCATGCACCATGCCATTTCAGCGACTTCAGTTACTTGATAGCTTTCCCTTCCCCTCTTAAGATGTGAAGAGAAAGATGCGCCTTTCCTCCCAGCGGTCCTCTGTTGTCTTGTGCAATTGCTGAGCTCTGAGGATCTGGGAGAAAGTATTGGGTCAGATGGCTGGCTGCGTGCAAGGGTGTTTTCTATCCAACAGCTTTTGGAGCCATTTCTGTCCACACAACCCTTTTGCAGGCAGGTGTGTGCTGCAAAGGGTGTGGAAAGCCACATGGTGGCTAGATGTTTTTAATGGGGATGGGTGGGGTCGTCATTGCAATTCATTGTTGGTCCAGTTGTAGCAGCTCTTACTGAGTTTCTGGCGTCCTTTACAGTATTAGAGGACCCTTTCCTTGCCTTGTGCCATTCCTGCTGCTCATAATTGTGCCAATGTCTTAGCCCACTTTGGGTCTTGGATGTTCTGTCAGTTGGGGTGGTCGGTGGCTTTAAGCCAAACTTGTGGAAAAGATAAGTCCCTGGACTTTGAGGGAAGGACTTTCTTGCTTCCTACTGGTCCAGGGGGGAGGAGGTCTGCAGCAGCCTTCTTTAACCTGGCATGCCCTCTGAATGTTTGCTGTACTACAACTCCCATCATTCCTCTGACTGCTGGCCATATTTACAAGAGCTGATGGGAGTTGGAGTCTAATGATGGTGGGAAAGCACCAGGTGGGCCTGCAGTGCTTCTTCCCATGAGAGAATTCCACTCCATTACTCTTTCTAGAGTTGCCCTCAATGGTCATTTCCTGGCCTCCACTTCTGCTCTTTTTTATATTCCCAAAGTTGTACCAGTTTTTCAGCCTGCCTCCCGGCCACCCCAGCTGTCCCAATTGCTTCCCCTTCCTGATGTCTGATTTCATGGCTGCCTAGAAAGAGGGCTGTGACTCCCCAGCACCTTTTGGCTTTGGTTGTAGCAAAGCTACAGAGATTCCACAGATTCCCACCTTGCACTCCTGAACACTTTCACTCATTGCCCAAGGTGGGTTTCCTCCAATACGTATCCCCTTGTTTTTTACCCCCTCCCAAGGAGCACAGTCTGATGCTGGGAGCTGGTTCTGGGTGGGTCTCCCTGTAATCTATAAATGCTCTTGCTAAGATTTCCCCACCACCGAGCCAGGAGGGCTGGGGTCCCGTTATAATGCTGGCAAATGCCACTCTGGAAACACAGCAAGCCCACTCTCCTTACTGGCACAAGGCACTACGATCACCCTTCATTTGGGCAGTTGTGCATGCTTGTTATATATGTGGAGCACTGTGCACACCCTGCACCTTTTGGGAGACTCTCACTTTGTGCCAGGCAGGATGGTGGGGAGTTTGCGGTGGACAGATGCTGGTGGGAAGGGACCATTAAGAGCTGGAGACATCAGGGAGGTCAGGAGCTGGCTCAGTGCACACAGCGGCAGCTGACCTGTTTACTGTGTAAATGATTTTTTTGTGGGGGGGGACAGAACATCATGTGGGAAAGAGAGTAAAAGCCTATTTTTGCTATAAATATACTTGTTCGACACTGCACTGAGTTTTTCTTGTCTTTCTTTGGGGGGGTGATGGAGGGGTGTCTTAAACTGCAGTATGTTGCTGAAAGCCTGGGAAAGACAGCTTTGTTGCTCCTCCCTCTACAGTTGGTGTGGTGTTTTATTTGCAAAAAGTGTTGGCAAAACTTTGCCCTGGAATCCATTTGCAGTGTTGGGACTCCATTCTGGAAATGCAAGATTAATTTTAAAAAGAGGAGAGAGAAGAGTTTATGTGATGCTGCCACTCTTGAAAGTTGAGTGGGTCTCAGCCTCGTCAATACCTGGATGGGAAATTAGCTTCTTAACTGGGGCTGACAGCCACGGAAGAACTTTGAGTAAAGTGTTTTTGTTGTTCCTCGTAATAAATACTTTTTGTCCCTTGGCCAGTTCACCCTTATCTTTGGCCATTTTTAAGAAACAATGTAGAAGTGGGGGTGTATCACTAGGAGAAGGCTTGATTGTTGACTCCTGAATGGTGGTGGTAGATTTCTGCCAGGTAACGCAGCATGTCCCCTTTTCCTGAAGAAGGCTTCAGCACTTTGGGATGTAATTCATGGGCATCTGCAAGGATTCTTCTTGGTGGGAAGTAAAATACTGACATATTGGCTAGTTACTCTCCAAAAAATTCAAAAGAATGGCTCTTGTCCATTTCCTTCCCTCATGTCTCAAGTTGTGCAGGTGTTAGGCAACATTTGGAAAACAATATTTATACCCCACCCATCTAGCTGGGTTTCCCCAGCCACTCTAGGCAGCTTACAGCAAATAGAAAATTGTTTCCTTCAGGGTTGCCTTCAGATGTCCACTGAAAGGCAGATAGTTGTTTATTTCCTTGACATCTGACGGGAGGGCATTCCACAGGGCAGGCACCACTGCCAAGAAGGCCCTCTGCCTGGCTCCTTGTAACCTCACTTCTTCCAGTGAGGGAACCACCAGGAGGCCCTCAGAGGTGAACGATGGAGGTGGAGACACTCCTTCTGGTATACTGGGCTGAGGCCATTTAGGGCTTTAAAGGTCAGCACCAACACTTTGAATTGTGCTCGGAAACGAACTGGGAGCCAATGTAGGTCTTTCAGGACCGGTGTTATATTGTCTCGGTGGCTACTCCCAGTCACCAGTCTAGCTGCCACATTCTGGATTAGTTGTAGTTTCCAGGTCACCTTCAAAGGTAGCCCCACATAGAGCGCATTGCAGTAGTCGAAGTGGGAGATAAGCAGAGCATGCACCACTCTGGCGAGACACTCTCTTGGGCAGGTTGGGTCTCAGCCTGTGTACCAGTTGGAGCTGGTAGACAGCTGCCCTGGACACAGAATTGACCTGTGCCTCCATAGATAGCTGTGAGTCCAGAATGACTCCCAGGCTGCGCACCTGGTCCTTCAGGGGCACAGTTGCCCCATTCAGGACCAAAACAAAACAAGAAACCCAAAAATTTGAAACTATTTTAAAACATTTAAAAACATGAAGTATTTTTGACATTTGCCCCAACCCCAGAGTTTGTTCCGGTGAGTCTGAGCTCTTCAGCACTCGCAGCACGGCAATGTCCCTCTGGTCTCCCAGGAGTCTTTGGAGCAGAGCAGAGTGAATCTGGTCCCCACCCCCTAGGCCAGGTGGAAAAGGGCCTTGCAGGGAGTGGTCTTCAGCACTCACAGCTGGGCAACGTACAGTGGAAGCACTACATTTCCACTTTAAACAGCCATGGATCCTCCCCCAAGTATTCTGGGAATTGTAGTTCATTAAGATACTGAGTGTTGGTAGGAGACCACCAAGGCCCCTCAGGGAGCTACAATTCCCAGAGCAGTTTAACAAATCAATGCCTCTTCCCAGGGAACTCTGGGAACTGTACCTCTGTGTGAGGACTAGGGGGTTTCCAAACAACTATTGGCACCCTTAACAAACTAGAGCTCCCAGGATTCTCTGGCAGAGGCCATGGCTGTTTAAAGTAGTACCATCAAGTTTTCAATGTATGGTATGAATGTGCCCATTCTCTCCTCTTCCTCTTTCTTCCTCTCTCTCTCCCTCTCTCTCTAAATGAAGACAGGGAATCTGGAGATTATAATCCATATTGGGAATAGAGAAGACCTGCCTCCCATGGCATTCCATCTCTGTGTCTATTCCACATGGTAGACCATTTGCTAGCTTATTACAAATAAAAAAGGAAGAATACATTTTCCTGTAACATTTTTATTCATATAATTTTTTCTAGGCCCTCTCTTCATCAAAAGGATTCTAGGGATATATATATATATATATATATATATATATATATATATATATATATATGCTTTCGTAGATTTTCACGGGTACAGGAATGCAGGTTTTGACCCACCCAGTGATATTCAGAATATCACTCATGAAATCACTCAAGATATCCCTCAAGTAATTAAGGAACAAAAGAAGAAAAGGCACACTAATCTAGGAACTTCCTCTCTGCCTAGAACGTTGGAGGCTATACACCACACCCCTCAACAGTATTTATAGGAACTCAAACACCAGATTCTGCTCTGTTCCAGTAACAAGAAGCCGAAAGCACCAGCCTGAAGATGACGAGTGAGACCTCGTCGAAACGTCGCCCAGACACCCCGACTCTTACACGGGAAGACACCCGAAGACACCAAAACCTGCAAATACATCCTGGACCTGACCAACCACTGCCTAACCAACACGTACTTCATCCACAATGGACAAAGATACAAACAGATAGAAGGAGCACCTATGGGATCACCCCTCTCACCGGTCATCGCAAATTTGTACATGGAACACTTTGAAACCAATGCTTTAGACAAGTCAGAACACAAACCCAAACTTTGGCTCAGATATGTTGACGACACCTTTGTAATTTGGCCACACGGGAAAGAAAAACTAGATAGCTTCCTCACACATCTCAACAGCCTACACCCCAAAATACAATTCACTATGGAAATAGAAGACAACAACCAACTCCCCTTTCTTGACGTCCTAATCTACAAAAAACCTGATGGCTCCCTAGGACACACTATCTACCGGAAAAAAACACACACCAACCGCTACTTACATGCACAATCACACCACCACCCTGCACAAATAAACTCCGTAGCCAAGACTCTCATCTCCAGAACCAAACGCCTGGCTGACAAAGACCACTTGACAACTGAGTTACAGAATCTCTCAAATGTGTTAATCGCCAATGGATACCAGAAAAACAGGGTTACGAAGCTAATCCAAAAAGAAACACCCCCCAAAAACCAAGACACAGAAGAAAACAATGGCATGGCCCTCCTTCCTTATATCAAGGGCACTACAGACAAAATCAGCAAAATCCTCCATAAACACAATATCAAAACAGCCTTCTGCACCAACCAAAAAATAGCCAATATCCTCAGAAACCCAAAAGACAAAATCCAGCTGGAAAACCAAGGGGTCTATGAAATACCCTGCAAAGTCTGCCCAGCCACGTACATTGGGCAAACAAACAGACGAATAAATGCACGTATCGCAGAACACAAGAATGCCGTCAAAAAAGAAGAAAAAACTTCCTCTCTTTTCCAACACATGAAAGAAACAGGACACGAAATTAATTTTGCAGATTCCAAATTGCTCTTTAACATGGAACATCACCACAAGAGAATAATCATGGAAGCCATCGAGATAGAGAAACACCCTCACAACATGAACAAGCGTGACGACACGTCCCGCCTGCCAGACATCTGGAAATTAGCCCTCCCCACAAAAACCGACACCAGAACCAGAGGCACACAGAACGCCGTCACCAATCAACCACACCAGACCCAAACCCAGACCCTCTCCACAGACATATTACAGACTCCATCCAGTAGCCAAACTATAGTGGCACCTCCGGATGCTGCACCCCCCTGCAATCCCTACACAGATCTGGCTGGCACAAGGCACAAAACCACAGCTCGCCCCTATACACGAAGCCAAGCCAGAGCACAACTAAATGCAGCACAGCCATCTTCTCAGAAAAACTCTTCACAAGCTCAAGAGGTCAAGACACGAAAGCTTTAGCAACTAATCTACACTTAATGACCCACCCAGTGGTATTCAGAATATCACTCATGAAATCACCCAAGATATCCCTCAAGTAATTAAGGAACAAAAGAAGAAAAGGCACACTAATCTAGGAACTTCCTCTCTGCCCAGAACGTTGGAGGCTATACACCACACCCCTCAACAGTATTTATAGGAACTCAAACACCAGACTCTGCTCTGTTCCAGTAACAAGAAGCCGAAAGCACCAGCCTGAAGATGACGAGTGAGACCTCGTCGAAACGTCGCACAGACACCCCGACTCTTACACGGGAAGACACCCGAAGACACCAAAACCTGCATTCCTGTACCCGTGAAAATCTACGAAAGCATATATATATATATATATATATATATATGAATGAAATTAACCTGTGTATCATAAGTGAGCATAGAAATGAAATACATCAAGGCAAAACAGAATGGAACTCAATTCAAAAATAATCCACTATCTAAAATGCCTAGGAAAACAGAAGGATCTTCACCTGGGCCAGTGCTTCTAATCCCAATGTATGCCTCTTTGTGAAGGTCATTCCAATGCTGGGATAGCCTACCACTACCAAAAGGATGTTCTTGGGATAGGGTCTTTCCAGAAGGCCTTGGAAGATGGGTAAACTGGCATGGGAAGAAGCTCTTTTTCCAGGCATAAATCAGCTCTAAAATAGACATATATATGCCAAATTTTGGTGTGCTTACTTAACCAAAACCATTTTTTAAAAAAGATAAAGGACCCCTGACAGTTAATTCCAGTTGCGAACGACTCTGGGGTTGTGGTGCTCATCTTACTTTACTGGCCGAGGGAGCCGATATTTGTCCACAGACAGTTTTTCTGGGTCATGCGGCCAGCATGATTAAGCCGCTTCTGGCGAAGCAGAGCAGCACATAGAAACACTGTTTACCTTCCCGCTGGAGTGGTACCTATTTATCTACTTGCACTTGATGTGCTTTCGAACTGCAGGAGCAGGGACCAAGCAACGGGAGTTCACCCTATCACAGGGTTTCGAACCGCTGACCTTCTGATCAGCAAGCCCTAGGCTCAGTGGTTTAGACCACAGCACCACCCACATCCAAAACCATGCTTAGCAGCTGCCAAAAACAGAACAATGAAGTTTCAATGGGCAGGGGGTTCCAAAGTATTCACTACCATGCTGAAGGATAAGCATCAGTCTGCTTAGCTGAACCAGCTGACTTCTCTCCCTCCTGTTAGGAAAAGGCTTTGTAGGTAGGCTAAGTTTGGGCTACCAATGTTCTCTTCATCCCTGCCCCCTATAATTATGTTGACAGATCTCCCCACTAACAACCAAAGCAAGGTTGGTGACAAAATAAAAGTGCTATTCTTGGAAGTTTCTCAAGCCAACCACCTGCCCTGAGGCTGAGAACAACCCAAGCTGCATCTCCTAAATTCCTGGGAGTGATAATCTGCCCTGTCCCAAAGGGTCATGATTGCTTCCTTCTACTACTTTGCATTTGTCTGTGATGATGACTAAAAGCTCCTAATGGAGAAGGCCTGCATGTTTCATGCAGCAGTTCCCTATTTTCTAAGGGGCAGAAATAACACTGTTGAGTATTAATGTGAGTTTGTTACATAGCTAGGCTGGAGATAAAGCCACTCAATGGGAAGGTTTCGGTAAATCTTTAACAAAAAGAGGGCCTGAAAGCAAAATGATTTCCTTAAAGCAGGAAGGAAGAGGTGTGTGGGTGGTGTATATTTTGCTTCAAAAATGTTGATTCAGCACCCAGCATCTCCGTGATTTCCACTGAATGCCAAATATTGATTCTGCTTCTGCTGTCAGAAATGTTTTTTTTTTTTAAAGAACAACACTTCTGCATCAGACCAATGATCAAACTTGGCCTGCAGCCTCTTATTATAATTGCCACCAAGATGTCCACGGAAAGACAAGAAGTATTTCATGAATGGGGGGCAGGATGTCCCTAAAAAAAAAAAAAAATTGTTGGTTGATTGGGTTGGGTAAAGGAAAAACATAAGATAAAATAAAAAGGAATTCTCTGGATGCCTAAGTACTTTTTTGGTACAAGTCCTCTTCAGCGAGAGAGCCATAGTAGAGATATAATATCACAAAACATGCAGCAAAGTAAAATATAGCCTGTTAGACCTTTAAAATATCCCCTTCTAGGTTACTTCCAAATTTTCCCACCTCCTTTAGCATAGAAAGAGACCACATGTTTGGTAAGTTAAAAATGGCTTACTTACAAACTTTTGAATGGTCAGATTCATGTGCTTTTCCATACAGCAGCAAGACAGGCAGCATAACTTAGGTTCAAAAAATGGTAAATGTTTTTAAATCATTTGTATAATAACACAAAGATGGATTGCTTACACCATGCAGTCTTAAGCTTGGAGAATCCAAGCACCTGGTAGACTGTGCTATTTTTTAAATATAAAAAAGAGGTGCCAGAACTTACCATGAACACCTCCCTTGTTCTCTTAGAATGGCAATGGCACCCACCTGAGAGGTGCCAGAACTGAGTTCTGGTGGGTTCGTGCTGAAAATAAGCCCTACTGGCTGGGGTCACATGATGGAATATGGGGGATTGAAGAGTTTGGTTTGCCTTTGTCCCAAGCTGGGGAGAATGACCTCCTTAAACCTGGTAGGACAGCTTACTTTATGGTCTTAACCCCTTCATGCATTAATTAGACTTCAGCATGTTGGTTATATGTATGAGGCTGATTTATCCCACAAAACCTTCACAGGAACCCTGTAAGATAAATTAGACTAGTTCCCAAACCTTTTCAGTCTCACCCCCCTTTGGTTCCATAAACTCACCCCCAATGCCCCATACCATACCTCATAAGAAGCATTATTCAGAATAGCATATTGCACAACCCAGTAAGGAAGTTAATAACGCAATAAAATTCAGAACCGTAACAACTGTTTGTTTATTAAAAATCTAATTAAAACTGTTTAGTTTAATTAAGTCAACAAAACTGATGAACTACACCAGTGATATTAGCTTTTCCTGCTACCCCCTTGCCTCATAGCACACATCCCTCCCCCAACTAATCCCACCACCTACTTTGGGAACCCCTGAGTTGGGCTAAGAGAGATTGACCTGCCCAAGGTCACCCAGACACCTTTGTGAGCGAGTGGGAATGAAACCTGTGTCTACTCAGTTTTAGTCTGCCAAGGTCCCATTTTGAACTTTGGCTGCGTTCACAAGGCAGTTAATTCCACTTCCCTGGTAGTTTCCTTGCTAAATTCCCACATTATACTGTATTTGAGATATGATATGATGTAAAAGCCACTTCTGGAAAAATTCATGGAAACTAGTGCTGCGTGCCACCCCTAATCTCCAAGTGGTGCAAGATTTCAGGGGTTCCAGAAGCTTACCCAGCATTCCTGTTTTCTTTTGGAATCAGATGCAGTGGGGACTATGTTGTCTTTCTAATATATGGTTTGTTTACACAAATACAGGGGCATAGTGGGGCGGGGGTGGGGGGAGCACGAACCAGGAGCCCCTACACAGGCACCTCCAGTGCAGCATGGCCCAGTGCTCCTCTCCATGGGCACCACTGCATTGGATGGGGGGGTGTCCATAAAGGGTTGCACCAGCTGGGTGGGCTTCCCCCTGAGAGGGCAGGCAGGCAATCAGCTCAGCATAGCCCTGCTTTGCTTTTATGGGGGTGGATTCGCTCTGGCAGCATTGGTGGCGAGGGTATGGGCTGGTGCGGCAGGCTCTTACACACACACACACACACACACACACAGTGTGTGCCCATATGCGCAGGACCACCAGCAACCAACACTATGCTGCTGCACATCTTTGCAACCTGAGCCTGCAATGGAGAGCTTCACAGCATTGATACCCAAAAGGGTGGTCTTGCTACTGCCTTGGATTCAAACAGAAATCAAACATTGCTCTGTTTCTCTTTGTCCCCAGCTTGCAGCTTTGCTTCTAGCTCACATCACTTCACTCTCAGCTCTCAACTTTGTCATAATCTTCCCATGAGTTGATGGAGGGGACTCCGCTCCACCTTCTTGCACAGAACCTTTTCCTTTGTTCCTTTTAGTGGTCTATCACCTCACCAGAAGCCAGCTTGGCTGTTCCAGGAATCTGAAGAGGACTCAGGCATTCATCCTAATCCTCCCCCCAAAACTCATAACATCAGTGTATGTTTAGCACTCATTTCCATATTGCTAGATTCTGGGGAGTAAATCTGCTTTCAGCCCCCTTAACCCAAAAAACTTTGGGAATAAAGCAACAAAGTAACAGTATACCAACATACTGTTGTTTCCTGCTCTTATCATGGGGATCTGATTTGATCCCAGAATCCCTTACGACGTCCCTATTTTCATCGGAGAAATGTTGGAGGGTATGGAGTCATCCGACCCCTGAGCTATCTGAAGGCAGCTGTGAATAGGCAATTTTTAAAATGTTTTATTTTATTTTTATGTGTGTTGGAAGCCATCCAGAGTGGCTGGGGAAACCCAGTCAGATGGGTGGAGTATCAATAGTAAAATAATAATAATAATAATAATAATAATAATAATAATAATAATAGAATAGGATGTCCCTATATTCATCAGAGAAACGTTGGAGGGTATGGCAATGTTGTCCAATGATGCTTGTTGTTGTACCACAACAGACCCACTGGTGTGAATAAGAGAGATGGGGACAGGGTGCAGATTTGAACCCAGCTCCCCCCCCGCTTCTGTCGTAATCTGGCCCTTTTACCTTTACGCCACAATAATTCTGAGTAAACTGTTGGTTTCTGCTCTCTTCACTGTGCAGCAAAGTGCTTGTCACAAGACAATGTTTACATTCCACAGTCAGAGCACTGTTGGGTTTTCACACGGGAATGGGAAGCTGGATGTGACGTACACTGGTTTCCTGTTTTTCACTGTTCTCTCGGTGTTCTTTATTCCGAGGAGAAGGATGGTTGCTTCTCTGCTCCAGCAGAGGCAAGATGCATGTTTGTAATTTCTCAACTCTGATCTGAAAATAAAGCAACATTAAAGCATGTGGCATGTACTGTTCATCATTCCGTTGTGCAAAGGACTCTGCAATATCAACATTTTGGTTATGGGCCCAGAAAGACGTAAATCAAACTGAGAAGCTGAGTCGGAATGCCGGCAGAGGTACAGAGGAACGGATCGCGTTATCTGCTCTGCGCGTCAAGTTTGATTGATGAAGGTATGTGCTCATGCTGCCCGGAGCAGCCTGGCAGCCTGCCAGTTTCTAATTTATGGTTTTATGGCTGGACTTTGTACTTTTAAAGCCGTTTTGCCGCGATATAGATAAAGGCACAAGCTCACAGGCTTGGATGACTGGGAAAGCGAAAGTACTTTTCACAAGTGCTTTTGGACGCTGCTGTAAGTGTTACGCAGCTTGGTTAAAACAGCAGAGATGGAAAATGCAAAGCTGGTTGATGCTTTTGGGATTCCTAAGCTCAATAAGAAAAATTACACGGAGTGGGTGCAGTATGCAGAGGCAATTCTGCGGAAAGAAGGTCTGTTTAATGTTATTACAGACAACCCCCCAGCTCCAATTACAGCTGAATGGGCAGCTAAGGATTCCAAAGCAAGGGGAACACTTACATTGATAGTATCCCCAGAAGAGCTCTGTCTGTTGCGTGGAAAGACCACAGCCAGAGAAATTTGGGACTCTTTAAGAGAGGCTCACTTGAGGACAGAAGCTGGTTCCTCAATGTACTACTATGCCAGGCTGCATGGCATGGCTCTTGCTGAAGGTGGAGATGTGCGTACACACCTGATGGAGATGCAGAATCTGAGACATGAGCTGCAACAGAGAGGACTCAACTTTCCAGAGGCTGTGTATTCCTTCATGATACTACATTCTTTGGGACCAAGTTGGGAGTCCGTTGCCACTCAGATTGCTGTTCAACCAACTGCTCAGCTCACAGTAGCCTATGTTACTGCCGTGATCCAGAATGAAGCAGATCGCCGGGGTGCTAGCTGCATGGGTAAGGGGGAGTCTTCACAGACGTCATCCCAGAGTGCAGTGGAACCACCAGAGGGCGCCAAAGCTTTGAAGGCAGTGAAATGCTACTCGTGTGGACGTCTAGGCCATATGAAGAGGGAATGCAAATATCCCAGGGCCAGGACAGAGCAGCGCAGCGGAAGTTCATCGCGTGGAAAAGGCCAAAGCAAAGGCAAAGGTCCGGTGTCCAGGACAACGCAGCACAAGGCAATGGTCTCACGCTTCACTCCAAAGGTCGCAAAGGTCCAGAAGACGTCTAGATCTTTCTTCGTTGTTGATTCAGCAGCTACCCACCACATGTGCAACGATAAGAGACTGTTCGTGTCTTTTACACCGCAGGAAGGTGCGATTCACCAGGCGGATGACCACACGATCCCCAGTCAAGGCTACGGAACTGTTGTTCTTCACAGTTTGGACTTATCGATACAGGATGTACTTTACGTTCCAGATGCCACACACAATCTTCTCAGTGTGATGCAGCTGAATGAACGGAACATTGACGTTTCCTTCAAGAACAAGAAATGCACCATCACAAAGAAAGACGATTATGTATTGCATGCTGAATGTGTTGATCGTTTGTTTGTTTTGTATTATGATGATGTTGTGCAGAATGATACTTGTTGCATTGCAGGTTCTAACAAAAGTTTGCATGCAGGATGTATTCATGATTTTCACAGGAAATTTGGTCATTTGCATTTTGAGGCAGTATCTAAAATGCCTGCCTTAGTTGAAGGTATGACTGTTAAACCCTGCAGGTACCACATGAAGTGCAAAGCATGCGCAGCAAACAAGGTGAAAATGGCTGCGAAAGGTAAGGTGTCTAGTAGGCAAGCTACAGAACCATACCAGATTGTTCATGCTGATTTAGTTGGTCCACTATCGCCCTCTTTGGGTGGCAATAGGTTCTTCATGGTTCTCATTGATGCATTTTCCAGGTATATTTATGTGTATAATCTCAAGCAGAAATCAGAGGCTTTTCCAAGGTTCAAGGAATTCTGTGCTTGGTTGGAAAATGTGCATGGTAAGAAGATAAAAATTCTTTTCACAGATCGCGGGGGAGAATTCACTTCTCAGCAGTTTGAAGCTTTTCTGACTGAGAAAGGAATTCAACACGATTTGTCCAGTCCTCGCTCGCCATGGCAGAATGGACTTTGCGAAAGGGCAAATCAAACATTGCTTCAAGGGTTAAAAACCTTGCTGCATGATACCAATCTTCCAGAGAGTTATTGGGCCAAATCTCTCTCGTGTTTTGTTTACAGTTACAATCGCAGGTTATCTTCAGCGATTGGTTGTACCCCCTATGAAAAGATGTTTGGTAAGAAACCGTACATCAAACACATGAAAATATTTGGTTCTGATATGTGGATTCATTCACCACAAAGCTCCAAGTTAGGCAAGCGTGGATTGCATGGTATCTTTCTAGGTTATCAAAAAGGTTCTTACAGAATAATGATGACTGACTCTAAGACAATTAAACTCACAAGAAGTGTTGAGTACAATGCCAAGTGGGGGGAGAATGTGGGAATTTTCCAATGTTATCCTGATGACAGTGATGAGACTGAGGATAAGCAACAACAACCCACACCCACTGATGAAGGTTCTGATTCTGAGTCTGAAACTGAATCGGATAATTCAGAGGATTTCAAGAGTGCGAAAGCCTCTATGCGACCCTCTGAAAGCTCTGATCAGGAATTGGAAGAACCATTGTTCACAATAGGTCACTTTTCTCCTAAGAAGGAAGAGGAGAGTGTTGAAGACCAAAGGCTAATTCGCAGGTCACAAAGAGCCACAAAAGGCAGACCTCCAAAGAGATTTGCTGATGAATATGCTAAGACAGCAGTAGCAGCTGTTAAAAGCTCCAAGAAGGTATTTGAACCTTCAAGTTTCCAAGAAATCCAAGATTTGGATTCTAAGGAAGCTGAGCCATGGTTAAATGCTATGAAGGCTGAGCTTGATTCCTTAGAAAGGAACAAAACTTGGGAGCTAGTTCCAGTAGTTCCAGGAATGAAACTGCTTGGAAGCAAATGGGTCTTCAAAGCAAAGACTGATCAAAATGGCAAGATAGTCAGACACAAAGCCAGATTGGTAGCCAGAGGTTTTGTACAGGTACCAGGTGAAGACTATCACGAGACCTACTCACCCACGGTGAGATATGAGAGCATTAGGCTTATGCTCAAGCTAGCTGCAGAGGAGAATCTACACATTAGTCACCACGATGTGAATACAGCATTTTTGTACGGATCTCTAGGTGAATCACTTTATATGCTTCCACCTGATGGCGTACAGGTAAAACAGGGATTTGTTTGTGCTCTAAAGAAGTCCCTTTATGGTCTCAAACAAAGTGCACGGTGTTGGCACACAAAACTCACTGAAGCATTGTTTTCTCTAGGTTTTCAGCAAGGGAAAGCTGATCCATGTGTATTTGTCAAAGAGGAGGGGCAAAAGAAGCTGTATTGTTTGTTTTATGTTGATGATATTTTATTCTTTTGGAAAGATGTCACAATGTACAATAACGCCCTAGCTCAACTGAAAGAGCACTTTGACATGAAAGATCTTGGTGAGGTAAACAACTACCTATCTCTGGAAATAGAGAAAGACCAAAGTGGTAACATTCTAGTACACCAGTCAAGGAAAATTGCTGATGTGTTAAGCAAACTAAACCTGATGGATGCTAACCCTGTAGACACACCGATGACAACAGGTTATCAGGTAGAAGACACTGAAGAAGCATTTTCTGACACTACACTGTACAGAAGTGTGCTAGGCAAGCTAAACTTCATTGCCAGATGTTCAAGACCTGACATTGCTGTTAGCTGTAATTTGCTAAGCAGACAAGTCAACAATCCTACTGTTAAGGATTGGAAAGCTCTGAAACGCATAGCACGCTATTTGAAAGGCACTATGCATTACAGACTGAGATTTAACAATCAGAAGTCTGGTGGTCTTGAGATTTTTGCAGATGCAAGTTTTGGAAGTGACACTACAGACAGGAAAAGTACGTCTGGAGTTTGCTACATGTACAATCAGGGTCTATTTGATTGGTCATGCAAGAAGCAAACAACAATTAGCTTAAGTACTTGTGAAGCTGAACTGAATGCACTGTCTTATTCACTTTAGGATTGTGAATGGTTGTTACAATTGTGCAAAGACATGAAAATTCCTGTCAAATGTCCAATCCAGGTTTACCAGGACAACAAAGCATGTTTGGCTTTGCTGAATTCGGAAGGTTGTAAGCAAAGCACGAAGCACTTGCAATTGAAGTTGCAACATGCTAGGGAACATATTCAGAAGGGACTCGTAACGGTGTCCTATATGCCAGGTAATGAAATTCCTGCTGATGTATTGTCCAAGATTGTATCAAGGGATCAACACTGTACCTATGTACAGAAGTTGGGTTTGTACTGATATTGTACGAACACGCTGCCCAGTGATGTTCACGGAAAGGGGGAGGATGTTGGTTTCTGCTCTCTTCACTGTGCAGCAAAGTGCTTGTCACAAGACAATGTTTACATTCCACAGTCAGAGCACTGTTGGGTTTTCACACGGGAATGGGAAGCTGGATGTGACGTACACTGGTTTCCTGTTTTTCACTGTTCTCTCGGTGTTCTTTATTCCGAGGAGAAGGATGGTTGCTTCTCTGCTCCAGCAGAGGCAAGATGCATGTTTGTAATTTCTCAACTCTGATCTGAAAATAAAGCAACATTAAAGCATGTGGCACGTACTGTTCATCATTCCGTTGTGCAAAGGACTCTGCAATATCAACATAAACTGGATACACCCCAATGCCTCACTAGCCTTTATTTTAAGTTTCCTGACTAATCTCCATTCAATATATATGGATAAATTGATTCCTATCCCCAAACTAACAAACAAAACCACCTTTAGAACACACAAATGCTTTTAAAAGTTATTTTGGCAACCGTTTCCATGGTAAAATTACAGGTGCCCCATGATACTCATCTGGCATTTGTAAGAAATCAATCTTTTAATGTGGTAGCCCTACATTAAATCCTATTTAAACACCCTAGGAGCCAACTCCTAGGGGCTAAGGTCCCTTTGTGCCCCCCCAATAAAATATTTTAGGGGGCTGCTTGGTCCCCCAGAGTTGATGGGCACTGTCATTCAAAGGGTGTGAATGTGCAGCGTCATGCGATCCATCTATTACGTGGGGCGGGGCGTAGCTGGGTCTATTTTATTGAAGTTGGCACCCCTGGTAAGTGCTACAAGCAACTCTCTAAAATGTTTGACTTTACCCCCGATGGTACACTCTTTCATTATATCTGAAGGCAGGCAGATGCCAGCAATAAGTGTGGCAGCACCCACACTTTAGAACTCCAGGCCGAGTGAAACATCCCCGTGGCAGTAGTGAAACATCCCCGTGGCAGTAGTGACATCAGGCGGCGAGCCACCTTCGTTGTACTCTTTCTGGCTTGTGCTAAAACATTTTCCGTTAGGCAATCCTATCCAGATACGCTGAATGTTGACACGTTTCAATCTGGTTTTTAGCTCACTGATTTAAAAGAACAAAACACCCGTATATTTAAAATAGTTGTTCTTAAATGTTTTTACTGATAATTTTTATTGTTGTATTCTTTTTGTAAGGTTTTGTGACAATCAAGCCTTACAATAAGACCTGAAAAATAAATATGATGCTTGTTTTTTCGCCCCAGGACACAGTCGCTCAACCTTCCCGCTCCCATTAAAGGTCCAGAGTAACGATGAGAAACGCGCGTCTACTTCCTCTTCGCCCCACCCCCTGCCTTCACCTTGGGACGCGCGCATTGCCATTGGACCGTGTCCATGCACGCGTGGCAAGGCCTGGGCGGCGCTTAGGCAAGCATCTGTTGATCGAATAGTGAGGGAAACACATGGCAGGTACTCGCTAAGCTTGGACACTGAAGGGGGAAAGTTTTGGGTGGTCACTTTTAGTTATCAAAGGGTGCTGGCAGCATCCTGGAGGTGGGACGAAACTGGACACGGCATGGGGTGCGTGTGTCCGGGGCCGGGGCTACGTTTCCTGGCTTCAGAGCCTCCGTCTCCACTGGCAAAGCATTTGCAGCTCTCGCATCCTCTGCAAAGCCCTGGGATCGAGGGGTGTTTTCCCGTCTCGTCCCGTAGGTTTGGTGTGCGTGGTATCCAGCGTCCGTGAGTCTCTTTGGGAAACGAATCGCAAAAGCGAACGTGGCTGCCCTTTTGGGGTGCGTTTGGAAGAGTGACATTTCCAGCCCTCTTGGAGAAAGGGTGGGCAGGGAACACCTCCATCGCTCTTTGGGCGCGTGAACCCCGCCGGCCGGCCGACTGTCCCGCCCAGAAAGTCGGAGCCCGGCCCCTTTGCCCTCCTCCGCCTCTTCCCCGCCCTCCGTCCCTCCGTCTGGACAGGGCGGCCCCTCAAGGCAACGCCACCCGCCCAGCCTCCTCCCCTCTTATCTCGGAGAGCGTAGTGGAGATAACGGCGGGGGCGCCCCCGCCCGGGCCATGACCAGCCGGAGAGGTAAGAGGGTGCCGGGGGGCGGCGAGTTGTCGTGCCCGGGCCCTGAGGCGGAAGGGGGCGGCTGTGGTGCGCACTGTTCTCTGTGCTCTCCCCCCCTCAAGGCCTCTGGACCCCTTCCGCGGCTAGAGAGTGAATGCCCATGAATGGGGCCGTGTCTTTCCCAAACTTATTGCAAGGCAGTAATTTCCTGCTGCCACCTGAGATGCCACCTTTTGATCTTCCTGGCAGGGCTGGTGTGAAGCTTTTCCCGGAGACAAAGTTGTGGGAAGCCCTTCTGGGGGGACCTGCCTGGCATCCTGTATGGGGTTGCCTCCAGAATTTCATTGACAGGGTTTCTGTGCATGTTAACAGCTGCACCTCAGGGAGAAGCATTTTCCAGCAGGGACAAAGTGCTGGAGTCAAAGGCCCAGAAGCCACTCTCTAACTTTGCTACCTGCTACTGCACAGTAATGTGATTTGCACACCCAGCCACGATTACAGCCATTGAAGGCCTTGGCTAAGAGACCCCGGGGAGGCTCAGACTTAAAAGCATCTGATCATGAGAAGCAAAACCCAATTCTTCCCTATATCTATTCAGTGAAAGTAGAACATTGCTGAAATCTTGGCATTGATAAAAAGACTGCTTATAAATTTATAACCTTTATCAAGTTTACAAAAGTATGGAATTAATGGAGACATTCACCACATTCATAGAGGAATCATTGTACTACAGCATATACAAAGTCAGAACAGTTTCTATCAAGCTCTTTAGGATGCAAACTTCTCAATTATACTATTAAAATCAGTAACTAAACTTACCAGTAAACTTACAATATCTCTGTTTGAGGGTTGAATAAAATAATTGGTTTACACAAGGTGGAATTGTTGGGTATAATTTTGAATAATGTTTTGAATAATTTTCTATAGCTGTTTCTTTTGCAGGTTATTATTAAAACTCCCCCCCTTTTTTTTTTGCAAGAGGCTGATGCCCTCTAGTTTATGAGGCTGTGGGCTCTAGCCTGCTCAGCTCATACGTAAATCAGGAACTGTGCACACGCATCCAGGTCTGGGATTGTCACTGCCACTGCAGTGCCCATCAGATTTGTGGACTACAACTCCCATAATCCCTGACCATTGGCCATGCTGTCTGGGGCAAATAGGCGTTGTAGTCCAAAATGTTTAGAGGGCAACACATTGGTTACTCCTGGGATAGAGTCCTGGATTGTAGGTGGTGAGATTCAAATCCCTGCTCAGCCCCAAAGGAATAAACCTTTGACCTGCCACTGCCTCTCAGCTGACCTGCCTTGCAAGGCTGTTGTGAGGATATAAAAGGGAGGTTGCTTAAAGAGTGGGGTAAATAATATACCGTATTTTTTGCTCTATAAAATTCACTTTTTCTCTCCTAAAAAGTAAGGGGAAATGTGTGTGCGTCTTATGGAGCAAATGCAGGCTGCGCAGCTATCCCAGAAGCCAGAACAGCAAGAGGGATTGCTGCTTTCACTGCGCAGCGATCCCTCTTGCTGTTCTGGCTTCTGAGATTCAGAATATTTTTTTTCTTGTTTTCCTCCTCCAAAAACACGCCTTGTGGTGTGGTGCGTCTTATAGAGCGAAAAATACGGTAATTAACAACTTCTTGCTGTGCTTCTCTATCCCTGGTCATGATCTGACTCAGTCCATTCTCCAAGCAGCCTTGGTCTCTTGTAAAAAAAAATATGTAATGGGCGGCTTAGATGCCCTTTATTTATTTCACAAAACTTACATACCGCTCAGCTGTGATAAAACCTTAGAGTGATTTACAAAAAGAAGAAACCCATAGGATTATCAGTAAAGAAAGAAAGAAAAAACAGTTGAAAATAAGTGTTTAAAACATTCAAAAAATAATTGAGATCAACAGCAAGTTAAAGAGCAGCTTAAAGCACATGTTAACATGTCTGGCTAAGCTTGCCTAAAGAAAAATGTTTTTTAGCAGGTGCCAAAAAAAGTACAGCGAAGGCACCTGCTTGATGTCAATAGGTAGGGAGTTCCAACCTGCAGGTGCTGTTGTGCAGAATGAGTATTATGTGGCACCTGCAACAGACCTAGTTCTCCAGATCGGTGCAGTCGAGTGGGCATTTGGTAGGGTAAGGCGATTTTTCTTAAAATAGAATGCCCACCCAGTGCCTGCATGGAACAGAGAAGCAGGGTCTGGGTGACTTAAGGTAAGGACGTGTGTTTCTGCACTTGGAAAACCCCTTATATTGCTCTGATCTCATGAAGCCTTCCAACAGTGTGAACTAGTGTCTTTTTAATTCTGAGGGTGGCACAGGAAGTGGGTGAACCCTTTTGCAAGGGTTCTGGGCAGAGAGGTTGTCCACCCCTACAGCAAACAGCAGATAGCTGCAGGTGAGTAATAAGTGCTTTCCTAGGATGCACTGTCCATTTATGGCAGGGGACACAATGTGGGTCCCAGCCTAAGAATATCAGAAGAGCCCTGCAACTAGACCTGGCCAAAGGCACATTTAGTCAAGTATCCTGTTCTCCCAGTAGCCAGAAGGATGCCCCGATAGGAAATCTGCAAGCAGGACCTGAGTGCAACAGCAGCGCTCTCCCTGCTTGTGATTCCTGGCAACTGGTATTTGCACTGTTCAAAATTAGCCAGTCACATTGTGCACCTGCCTTTCAACCACTTGTGACCAAGCGAAGATGCCTAGGTGCCAGGATGGCACCTGATATCTCCACCATCTGGGGATCATCGGATCTGGACTGCTTTCACACACTAATACCCCCATCCCATAGAGTTCTGTCAGTTATATTTTATTTGCACAATTGGGACGAATTCCTGGAACCAAAATGCCTATTTCTGTGCAGCCTGAGCAAGAGCAGTCACCATTAAGAAACAGAGATCGGAAAAAGCCAGTGTATATGTGGACTGTGCCTGGATCAAGTGATTCTTCTTCTGTAAGTTCTCCAAGCTCACTAGTCATATCAATCACAGTCAGTCCATCATTTGAAAAATAAGACTTTAGAGCCAGCTGCCCCCAAGATGGCAACTAGATATTCCATTTTGACGACTACAACATTGGTTTAAAGAGCCATTTGGCACCTAACTTATATATCTGAGTTTCTAACACAGTGAAGCATGCTGCCTCCAACCGTGAAGGCAGAGCTTAGCTGTGTTCGTTGTCCTCCACGCAAGTAAAGCACGATCCATAGCCCACTTGAGATTCCATAGCAGACAAATAATAATAATAATAAAAAATTTTATTTATATCCCGCCCTCCCCAGCCGAAGCCAGGCTCAGGGCGGCTAACAACACTCAATGCTTATGTGGCTGGCTTTGAAACAGAAAGGTTTGCAAACTCCTGTACTGGAAGAAGGAAATCTCCCAACATCTCCAGCTTTCTTCCTGAGGTGTGGTGGCATGTTGTGAGAAGTGATTGTCTCAGGGTCCTGAGCACTTGCAGACACAGCCCTCTTGTTCTGGGATCTGTACCCCCTGCTGGGAGCAAAAGAGCTACAAGGTCAGAGGATGGGCTCAGCTGCCCTCTTGTTTGACTCCTCCCAGGAGCTGGTACAGACGCCCTTTGTTTTAGGGCTGTCCCTCACAAAGGGAAGCCCCCCTCCATGCGCTGGTCTGGGGGAGAGATGCTTCTTGAGGGCAGCAGAACCCACAGGAGGCTAGGGAGGCATCTGAACTTAGCCGCTTGGTTGATCAGGATCTCTGAGAGCCCTTTTCTAGAGTTTTAAGAAGCTCTCTTGGTTTTTTTAGGGGGACAAAATAAAAGTGAGTGAGTGTTTCAAATTAAAAATGCCAAGTATATCAGAATGAGAGTAAATAGGGAGAGAACTCCAGCCCTCCTGTAGCCAGACAGCTTAGGCACTGGCTGGTGGTCCGAGGGGCTCAGAAGGGCCCTCCACCAGCCTGACCCAGCTGCTGCTGCTGCTTCTTTGGCAATCCCTCATAGCCGAGTAAGATTGTCTTCCCTAAACACGGTTTTAACAATGAGTTGGGAAGTGACTGTGGAGGCCAGTTCTGGACCCACATGTCCTTCCACAGTGGGGACACAGTGGAGTTTGAGTGTCTCCAAAGCCCATGGCACCTTTGGTCAAGGCTGTTCTCCAACTGGAGCACTTGCAGGTCAGTGTTTCCCAGTTGTCGGTGTTTATACTACATTTTTAAAGATTTGCCTTGAGAGAGTCTTTAAACCTCTTTTGTTCACCACCAGCATTACGCTTTCCATTTTTTAAGTTCGGAATAGAGTAGTTGCTTTGGAAGACGATAATCGGGCATCGGCACAACATGACCAGTCCAACGAAGCTGATGTTAAAGAATCATTGCTTCAACAGAGGTGATCTTTGCTTCACCCAGTACACTGACCCAGCTGCACTGCTGTTCTCCACCCTCCCCATGCATTTGAGAGGCAGTGTTGCCTTTGGATGGGAGTCAGTCTGAGCCCCCATCCACAGGGGGACTCCCTTCCACAGTCTGGTTAGGGCTGTGGATCTGTGGGCCAAAGCATTGTGTTTTGAATGACTTCCAAAGGGGGAAAGGCCATAACTAAGTGGTAGAGCCTCTGCTTGGCATGCAGAAGGTCCAGGTTTGGTTCCTGATGGCATCTACAGGGAGAGAACCCTGCCTGAAATCCAGTAAGTGCTGTCACAACCACACCATGCATTTAAAGCACTTTCAAAGGGCACTTAAAGCGTGTGGCTTTCCCTCAAGGAATCCTGGGAGGTGTAGCTTGTTAAGAGTGATGGGGACTGTAGTTTGGTGAGCAGTTAAACTACATTTCCCATGATTCTTGGGGGGTGGGGAGTTGTGTTCTTTAAATGTGCATTGAATGTACAGTGTGGATGCAATGTGGATCCATGGTCTGATTCTGTATAAGGCAGATAAACCAAATATACCAGCAGTATAAGACTTGGTCTAAGGAAATCCTGTTTGTTTGTTTGTTTGTTTGTTTGTTTTTAAACAAACAAACAAGCACACACTGGAACCAAGTTACAAACGTGGTTCATTGTAAGGTGGATATAAAACAGGGTTAGGTGAATTTGTGGAGAAGGGCAGCTGTTGGCTGTGACAGTGAGATGGAACCTTCCTTTCCAAAGGCAGTCTACCTCTGCCCACATAACAGGGGCAAACGATGTCAGCAGTGGGGCATGAGGGGGCGTGGCCTGCTGCCTAGTTAGGGCCGGCAGCACCTGCCTGTGTGCAGGCATTGTGCTTTATAGCTCTGGTCCTGTCTTGGCAGACACCCAGCGGGCTGTGGAGATCCTGGCAAGGTACCAGGGGAGTCTGCAGTCCCCGGCGGAGCGGCCTCTGCAAGTCTCCATCGAGAAAGTGGTTCACGTCTTCCAGAGCGAGCTCTTCCAGGCACTGCTAGGTAAGGGCGCCTTGCAGCTGTACAGAGCCAAAGCACCTGGGCATGCTTTGTGGGCAGATGGGCAGGGGGTGGAGGGCGGAGAGCAGTAGCTGTTTCTGCACCTCTTGCAGGTCTTCCCGTGCTAGAGCTGTTCATTATACAGGTGCTCGGATGAGCGGCTTCAGCGATTTGTACACATGATCACAGGGTTTTGCTACCTTCTGTCAAGCTGGCAGGAACTAGAGCGGGCTGTGCTGTCTGAGCAGAGCTTCCTATACAGCTGTTGATGATTTACCTGGCCATAGCCATGCCCCAAATCAAATTTGATTGGCAGGGGAAACATTGGTTCCTTCCCTCCCCCCAGCTGGACTATAGAGCAGCCTTTGCTGACCTGAGGTCCTCCAGCTGTGCTGAACTGCAACTTATTTGTTTATTTATTGCTCCATATACACCTTCCGTCTCTCTCCCTCCAAGGGCTTCTCCTGCCCTTCATTTAACCTCCACAGCAATCCTGTGAGGCTGGGTTAGCATGAGAGGCAGTGACTGGCCTAAGGTCATCCAGTGAAAGCTTCATGGCCAAGTGTGGGGATTTGCACCGTGGTTTCCAAGGACCTGGTCCAGTGCTCTGACCACTGCACCACCACTCGCTCCATCAGCCCCAGTGATGGGAGTTGTAGTCCAACACATCTGGAGGGACCCTGGTTGGCGCTTCCCACGGTTCCCCCACGCCCTCGGTTCAATAAACTTATCCCCAATGCCCTCACCCATCCCTCTAAGAACCATTATTCATAATAGCAGCTTGCACGACCCACTGCTGTTGGCATCCCTATGTCCTGAGAGACAGTGGGGTGTGCCTCTGGGGGTGAAGTCAAACTGCTGCATTAGCAACACCAAAGGGATCTCTTTGGGGGGCAAGCCTGGGCGGTGTGTCTGGAGGCCCTGAGCTGCTCAGATGACAAGACCCCTCTCAACCTCGTCAATCTGGTTCAAAGGAAAGCAGAGCAAGGTGTTTGACACCCACTTGGCTGCAGGAGTTGCCGGAAGGAGGCCTACAAGGCACCATCCAACCATCTTAGGGACACCACTCTGGATTTGTGTAGGGTTCACTCCTTAAGGAAAATAATAGCACAATAATATTTTTTAAAAAAGAGAATTAGTTGCATGTTTATTCAAAATCCAATTAAAGCAGTTGAGTTTAATTGATTCAGTGGTGCCAGCTTTGCAAATTCTGACAGTCAATTAGACCCTGCTCCCCACTTTCCTTTTAGCACCCCACTTTGTATTCCGCCTCCAGGGGGCAGTACCTCCCATTTTGGGAGCCACTACTCTGTAGCATCAAATGGCAGCTGCTCTATGTAGGACACAGAACATTGTTGGTCTATGTCCCTCTCCTGCCCTCTGGTAACAAATGCTTGAATTACCTGGGAAATTATTGATGCAACCCTCAAGCCCCACTTCCTCCTTGACTCCCCTTTTTTAGCCATATCCTCCTCCCCACCCCAGTCTTCTTAAAAAACAGTAACCAAGGGGAGTGTCCTAAGAGGTAGGGAAATAGGTAAGGTGCCATTCATGCTAATAATAGTGTTTGTTATCTTTCATTTTCAAGTGCTTTACACAATTTTAGCTACTGGTAGTACTATCAGCAGCCCTGTAGCATGTCTGTATGGTTGTGAATTCAGGGGGATTGGTCTGCATGATGCCCAAATCTCCTCTTAATTCCTGGGGTCCTGGATCTATCAAGGGTTACAATCTAATGGAGGATTCAATTGTTGGGCTAGTCAGGCAAGGGTCATAGTTGTCATCTAAGTACCTAAGTCTAACAAAGAAAATGGCTCTGTGCCAGAGAGCAGATGGGTGGCGTTAAGTTAGAAAGAGAAAAGCCAGAGTGGAGAGTTGTGTGAGAGAGAGCGCTGGAAGTTAGAAGCAGGTGTAAGCCAGAGAGGGAGAGCCGTGCTTGATTTCTCCTGGAATCCAAGGCTGTGATTGGGACAACAAAGACTTTCTTGGTTGTTAATGCTGTGAGCCCCTCCAGCGTAGGCTCAGGTTGTGTATATGTGTGAATAAGCCATATGTCATAAAGACACCACGGTCTCCACTGAACCTCATTCCTAGGAAACTGAGCCATGGATATACCGTATTTTTCGCTCTATAACACGCACCAGACCATAACACGCACGTAGTTTTTAGAGGAGGAAAACAAGAAAAAAAATATGCTAAATGAAATAGTAGATATATGATTTTTGTGGTTCATGCTGTGGCCACAGACATGTGATCTGACAGTGAGTTTGGAGTAGCCCAATGCAAAAATCCTGATCCATGCTTTGTAACCACGGAGGAGGGAAGGAAGGGGAACCATGGATCCTCTCTCTGCTCACGACTGCAGCAGATCCCCCCTGTCACCCACAGGCATTCGCTCCATAACACGCACAGACATTTCCCCTTACTTTCTAGGAGGAAAAAAGTGAGTGTTATGGTGCAAAAAATACGGTATATATCCTGGAACCCATGCTTTATAGAGTTTCCTAAAAACAAGGATAGCAATAAGCTCTGTTTCAGTTGTTGACTTTAAAAATTGGGGAGGTGGTGGGAGGAGATTTTGAAGAAGGTTTTGGTGGACCTGAGCCACATTTACACCATTCATTTAAAGCACTTTAAGAACTCATGGCTTCCCCCAAAGGATTATGGGAGCTGTAGTTTGTTAAGGGTGCTGGGAGTTTTCCAGAGATCCCCTATTCCCCTCAAAGCTACAATTCCACTATGTGTGGTTGGACCATCAATCCCTCTTCACGAGGGACTTGGGAACTGTAGCTTTGCAAGGGGAATAGGGGACCGCCTAAAACCAATCTTCACCCTTAACAAACTACAGCTCCCAGAGTATTTTAGGGGAAGCCATGGTTGTTTAAAGTGGTATTGCCATGCTTCAAATGTTTTGTGTGAATGTGACCCTAGAGCAGGGGGATGGACCTGCACCACTCCCCAATCGTTGGCCTAACATTCTGGGGAGAAAAGGGGCTGACCATTCCCAGAAAGAGGCACACCCTACTCCCCTAGTTTGCAATACTGCTCTAGGAGCACCAGTTGGCATAGCAATAAGAGCTGTCCAGAGCCTATGCCCCCTGGGCAGGATACATGAGGGGGAAGTTTGGGGGATACTAAATGGGATACTGTATGTGGGTTCCTATCCAGTTAATTATCAGGCCAAGGCTTGCTCTGATGGCGTTTCCAGGTGGGAGCCAACTGAAGGAGGGATTCAGCCCTGCCCAGCTCAGTGGGAGCAACCAGCACAAGAGAGCAGGGCATGTCTGGTCGTAGCAAAGCCACCAGCTGCTGCTGTTGCTGCTTCCACTCAGGAATGTGAGACCCCGGCCCTGCGCACAGAGGAAATGCCTGGGCCTCCACCTCCCCACTGCCTCCTCCTCCTCTCAGCTTTTCCTGGCTGAGCTTGGGTAGCTGCCAAGTTGCTCCCATTCTCCTTCAATAGGCACAGTAGTGGTGGTGACAGCAACACACCAGCCAACCGTGATAAGTGAGGGCACATGTCAGGTTCTCTGGGAAGCCCCTGCTTGCTGCCTAGTTGGCGTTTCCACGTGGACTCTGCTGCTCCAAGAAGATTATCAAAGGCAAATGTGGAAAGGCGGTTTCTGCACGTGCTGTGGAGGGAAACTTGGGGCAGGTGGGGCTCATCCACTTGGGAAGGTAGAAAATCCAGAAGGAGGACTACTCTGGTCCTAAACCTCCACTGCCTTGTGGAATATCTTCAGGAGAAGAAAAAGCTAAGAAGCAAACTCTACATAAATCCAGAGAGGAGTCCCTAAGATGGTCGCCTACTTCTGGCAACTCCAAGCTGGTGCCAAATGTCTTGCGCTGCTTTCCTTTGAACCACATCAGTGAGGCCGAGAAGGGAGTCTTGTCCTCTTTGCAGCCCAGGACCTCCAGACTCACCACCCAGGCTTGTGCCCTGGAGAGGTCACTTTGGTGCTGCTAATGCAACAGCTTGACTTCACCACCGGAGGTGCACTCCATTGTCTCTTGAGACAGATGGATGCCAGCAACAACTTAAAGGGCAACTTAAAGTGACCTCTTTTGCTGGCAACTCCTTCCTGTAGGGCAGGAATGATTCTGCCTTCCTCTGGCTCTGAGCAGAGCCCCAGGTCTTCCAGATGTGCAAGAGCTGGGAGTGGAAAAGAGAAGTTAGCAATGCATAGCTGTAACCATGGAGTTGGTTGTGTTGCTGCTGAACTTCCTGCCTTGTGGGCAAATCTCACTGAGCTTGCTGTTGCTCACCTTGCTGGCTATGCTGACACCCCTGACTCATTCACCCTGCCCAGGCCTTGAGTGTTAAGAATCTCCCAAGGCAGCTGGAGCAATTCTGTTTCCTTTTGCATCTACATCTTTCTCGGCCTGTTTTTCAGATATCCAAGAGTGTTATGAGCTGAACTTGCTCTCTGCTTGCAAGCAGGATGGGGCCATGGATCTGGAGAATGTGGGCGATGCCAGCAAGAATCATGACCGTAACAGATATGGCCTACAGGTGAGAGTGTGGGCTTCTGCTAAGGCCACCTTCAAGTTCCCCCCACCTCCATCCTCCAAGTCCAAGAGTTAGGGAACCCTTTGTGGAAAGACTGTGGTTTCATCATAGAGAATCTGTCTTCTCAGGTTCAACTCCTGCTATCTCCAGGTAGCACTGGGAGAGACCCCAGAGAGCCTCTGCCAATCAATGTTGACAATGCTGAGCTTGATGGTCTGACATAGCCTTCTCCTAGGTGTGCTGTTTAAAGAGCATTCATCCTGATAAACTTGAATAAATGTTTGTGGGTTGGTTAGACAGTGTCAGCTATTTAATAATTTTGATGTGTTTGCACAGAGGTTAGATTATATTGCATCAAGGGATTGTTATCCCACACTTTCCTGTCACTTTTATAAAAAGTCCAGTGGGGGGAGGAGAAGCAGGTTCACAGAGCACCAAACCAACTTTAATGGTGCAATCTGAACCCTCGGGTGCCTTTTTCAATTCCACCCGAAAACCAGCCTGGGACTGCCCAGCCTGGGATAAAGCAACTTCCTATGCCAACCTTCAGTCTCAGCGACTGCTTCATGGGGGCAGACCTACTGAGATGAGCTGCTGTGCTCATGCTCATTTGGCCTGACACTCCAATAAGTCTGTGCAGATCACATTTTTTTGCAAACGAAGTGTTCACTCCATCTTGCATGGTATTGTTTACTGCCTGCTTGCTCCTGACTACTAGATGGACCAGCCATCTAACACTGCATTAGATGGCTTCATTTGTTTCTGTACAATCACTGTTAAATGATGCAGGAGAGGTGTTCTAGAGGTGGGCTGGGTGAACATAAGTGCCCTCCTGGATTAGGCCAAAGGCCCCCCCTAGACCAGCATGGTGGTCAACCAGATGCCTTAATGGGAAGCCCGCAAGCAGATGGTGATAGCACTCTCTCCAGCTGCATTTCTCAGCAACTGGTATTCAGAGGCATCCGGCCTGTAGAGGGAGACAGTAGCCACCATTGGTAGCTTGGTGTTCCACTGGGTTTCACTTTTGTGCATTCTCACATCCCTTTCTCATAGCATTAGGAATTGTGGATATCCAAAGAAACTGAAGATTGGAAGGTTCAGGACAGGCAAAAGGAAGTACAACTTTGTGAAGTGCATAGTTGAACTTTGGTCCCACCTGAGTCAGTGACAGCCACCAATGTGGGTGGCTTTAAAAGAGGATGAGACAAATTCATGGAGAATAAGACTTATCAACGGCTTTTGCCTCCACGGCTGGAGGCAGCGTTGCTTCTGAATACCAGCTGCAGGAAACCACGTCAGGGGAGAGAGCTGCTCTTGTGTTTGGGGCTTGCACAATTTGCCACATTTTTTCTTAGAACCACATGAGGGTGCCTTGTATGCCTCCAACCAGCGACTCCTGCAGCTAAGCTGGTGCCAAACCTCTTGCTCTGCTTTCCTTTGGACCACATCAGAAAGGCAGAGAGGGAGGTCTTCTTGTCTGGGCAGCCCAGGACTTCCATACACACTGCCCAGGCTTGCACCCCAGGGAGGTCACTTTGGTGCTGCTAGCACAGCAATTTGACTTCTCCTCTCCATCAAGGTGCACTTTATTATCTCTCAAGACAAACAGATGCCAACAAGGTATGATCTCCCACCCAAAGCCAGGTTCAAAGGCATGCCATTAGAATTATAGAACAGGTTGCCTCTGAGCAAATTCTGTGCCTAGGAATTTGTTTTCAGTACCAGACCTGAACTAAGGTAGGATAAACAGCTTTTTTCTTGCTATGGCTACAGAATCCTTGCATATCTAGTGGGATGCAGGTGGCGCTGTGCTCTAAACCACTGAACCTCCTGAACTTGCAAACGGGGTGAGCTCCTGTTGCTGTGTCCCAGCTCCTGCCAATCTAGCAGTTCAAAAGCATACCAGTGCAAGTAGATAAATTAGTATCTACTTCTCGCTGAGGTGGGAAGGTATACGGTGTTTCCATGAGCTCTTCCACTCGTCATGGTATTCTGTGCACCAGAAGCAATGTAGTCATGCTGGGCACATGACTCAGAAAAGCTGTGTGCAGACAAATGCCAGCTCAACTCACCCTGAAAGTGGAGATGAGCGCCGCACCCCATAGTCGAATTCAGCTGGACTTAAGCATCCCGGTGTCCTTTACCTTAGCTTGCATATCTACTATAAATTACCCATAGACTTTCCAGCAGATCCCAAACTACTTTCTGCCTTTCCCTGCTGAAATTATGTCTGCCAGGTGAAGTGTGCATAAGGTTGTAACCTTAGGTTGCAGAATCTAGCTTTTCTTCCAAAAAGGTTGAATTCCCCTTCCATTTCCTTCAGGACAACCAATCTTCAGTTAAGAAAAAAAGCAAGTAAGAGGTGACTTTATAGAAATGTATAAGATTACACATGGCATGAAGAAAGAGGATAGAGAAAACTTTTTCTCCCTATCATGACACTAGACCTCATGGACACCTATGAAGCGGAATCTTGGAAGATTCAGGATGGATCTTCAGGATGGATCAGAAAGGACTTCTTCACGCAGCGTGTAGGTAAACTATGGAACTCCCTCCCAAAGGAGGCAGTAATAGCCACCAGCTTGGATGGCTTTTAAAGAGGACTGAACAGATTGATGGAGGAGAATGCTATCAATAGCCACAATTCCTATGCTCTGCCTTCATGGTCAGAGGCAGTAATATTTCTGAATGCCGGTCACTGAAACCACAGGAGGGCAGAGGGCTCTTGTTCTCGGGTCCTGCTTGTGGGTTTCCCATTGGGGCATCTGGTTGGCCACTGTGAGAACAGGACGATGCACTAACTGGGCCATTGGCCTGATCCAGAAGGGCTCTCCCAGTGGCCTTATACAGGTATGGAAGGAATATGAAACTGGTTATGCCTATTACAACTTCATCAATGCAGTGGGCGTAGGGGTCTCCTGTTGCATTTAACAGCGTGAGTGAAGGCGGCTTGCCCGTGAGGAGCCCACAGCTCAGCCCCGCAGCCATTCCTGTGGCTTGTGTCCTTGAAGAGCCTGGCTTCCCCCCAAATCTGTGACAGCTGCTGGTGTAACATGAGGGCAGCCAGCGCAAAGTCACTGGTGCGTCACGATAACATGTTTCTTTTTAATGCAGCGGAAGCTGCTTCCCTCACCATGGTTTCTGGGCTGCTGCCTGTGCCATCATTGTCTCTCTCTCTTTTCCTGTTTTACATTTCAGGGGAAGCTGCAAGGAGGAGAAGCCTGGGGCCAGGGCTCAGGGCAGGTACTGCGGCTGGTGAAAGTGAAAGAGAGCAGGACCGAGTTGCTGGCTCAAGTCTGCAGCCTGGTGGTGGGTGTCTGCAGCACCTTGCCCAAGGTGAGGTTCCTTATCATGCTGGGGCAGGGCAGGGCCCAAAGTCTTGGGCCACATTTCGTCCATATATTTAATGCTGTATCGTATCACTTTAAATCAGTCATGGCTTCCCCCAATGAATTCTGGTTGCTGTAGTCTGCTAAGGGTGCTGTAAGTTGTTAGGAGACCCCGTCCCCTTACACAGAGCTACCATTGCCAGGGCGGGCATGATAGAGTTTTGCATGGCAGGGAGAGAATGAATAGAGAAAAATTTGTCTCCCGCTCTCATAACACTAGAACTTGCGACTATCCAGTGAAGCTGAATGTTGGAAGATACAGGCAGATAAGCGAAAGTCCTCCTTTATGCAGTGCATAAACTATCCCTCTAGAGCTCCTGCAGAAACCGCCTTCTTGACCATTGGACCCATTATCAGTCTCATCCACTCATCCACCAGACCCTGTTTTTTTGCACGCAGATGAAGTCCCTAACTCACTGAGGGTTTAAAAAAAATTGTTGCTATTATTATTTTTAAAAAATCAGTTATAGAAAATAAAGTAATGAAAGAAGAAGAAGAAAAAAGAAAGGGGGAAAGTGCAAAAAATACATTAAGAAAGAGTATAATACACTAAATATACTCAGTTACATTTCCATACATTATTATGTAAATAAACAGATAATATGATTGTCCTAATACATACATGATAATTAATAACCCACTGTATCCTGTATAAACTTGTTCCTGATTTCAGTATATTTGTCCAAACAAAGACTTTGTCTGTAAGCAACCCGTTCATATGTTCTCATGTTATCAATCCATTGGGATCATATCTTTATTCTCCCAGTTCATCAATTCCAGTCTCTTGGCCACTGTTAGGGTGTGTAGAATCCATTTTTGTTGTCCAATTGTCAGCTTCTATACAATAGGTATATAATTGAAAAGAATATTTTCCTCCAAAAATTTCAAAATTGCCCCCACAGTCATATTTATATAGTCCACAATTTTCTCCGCAAACTTAGTGAGTATGGAGCACTGTAAAAACATGTGTTTCAAAGAGGCATTATCCTTATTACATCTCCACCTAACAACTACAAGTCTTAGACAAGTCTTTTTTATACAAACATAATGGAGCCAATAAATTCTAAATATTATTTTCTGTTGTGTAAGTCACAATTTAAGATCCATTGATACCATTGCTACAGAAGCTAAAATGTTTTCCCACTGATTAGGTGGTATTGGACAATCCAGTTCTTTATTCCAATCATTTCTTAAAATCTGTATATCAAATTTATTGATAATAAATATCTGTAGAAAGTGATCAGTGGTTTATTTTAGTTTCAAAAGATTTATCCAATTGTTCCAATATCTCCAGTGTTTCAGAAGTTGAGAAAGCTGCTAGTCCAAACATGGCTGGTAGAGGATGTTATAATGGCAAATATTGCCATTGGGCTTCATCTGATAGATGTTATTTATCTCTTACAACTCGTGTTCACTTGCATGATTCCTGTTCCTGACCTTGGACAAATGTGCAAATTGGTGCATTTCCCTTTCCTATTTCCAGATCTGACAGAATTATCTGACATCCCTAGTCTAGATAGACAAATAGCCTGACCAGGTGTAAGGCAGTTTTCTGTGCCTTAGAGGGAAGTGTAAGATGGAAGCGCTTCATCTTGGGGGGGGTGTTATCATGAAGACTCCTTGTGCTATCATGGGAGCACCAGCCGGCTTACTAAGGCTTGTGCCCTCACTTTTAGATCTCTCTGTGTTGGACCAATGAACTCCTGAGAGGAGAACAAATGTTTTGCACTGGTATCTTTGTGGTGATTCAGTTTCCTAGCAGAAAAATCCATGGAACATCCTTTTTTTTTTTTGCAACACAAATGGGAGAGAACCAGGGGGGCAGGGGATGTAGGCTGTCATATCCAAGGCTTGCGCAAGAGATGACCTTGACGGCTACTACTGTGGCTTCTCTGAGTTTTCCAGGCAGCCGTTATTTCTGGGGCATAGTGGAGAGAGAGGGGGTGCGTGTGTGTGTGTGTTCGTGTGTGAACTCTGTTTTCGCACAGAGACAATTGCGCCCAAGCTTCCTCCTCCCAGACCAGACTTTGGGATAACCATTTCCTGCTTCTCTCATGGCAGAGCTTCGCGGGCTGTTAGAAAGTGGAAGCATGCTGATATAATAGTGCCTCTGTAACATACAGTGTGTGTTCTGGAGCTGGGGGTGCTTAGTGGAAAGAGCTTTGAAGTTCCTTTGTTTCTGGGGTCAATGGCAGGAGCTAGGGGTTACTCTCACTGTTGTATTGTTAGTGTCTGGAAACAGGCCTTTGCTGTGACAGTGCAAAGGACCCACCTTAAGAAGGACATACTTTGACCTCCCACTGGAACACCACGGAATAAAGTGCACCTATGTGTGTTGGACCAGTGCCATCATGTGCAGTGTCTCCATGTCATGAAAAGGTGACTGTGGTAACAGAGCTGTTGTAACTGAGCAGGTGGTACCATATCACAGACCTCTGCAAAGTTTCTGGTGTTTGCTTACAACAGGGGTAGTGAACCTTGGGGGGAATGTGACTCTCCAGTCCTCTCTAGGTGGCCCTTGGGACTCTCCCCAGGCCACATGCCCTTTCCTGCCACAAACACCCCCTCAGCCACACCCTCCTCCTCAGCCATGCCTCTCAATAGCCTTGCTTTGAGGATATTTGCCTGACTGGAACGCATCGTTGAATTCTGATAATGCCTCTTGCTTGCCTCAATGGAGAATGGTCAGGGCTGTGTGAAGAAATTAGCCTACTGTGCAAAGGTAAATTTTATATGCGTTGCTGCACCCGTTTTTGCATCTGGCTCTGCCCACCACTGGGAGGTAGGCCTGTCAGAAGGGAATGTGGCCCCTGAGCTAAAAAAAAAGAAGTTCCCCGCTCCTTGCTTAGAGGAAGAACAACATGCCAGTTTAGATGGATGACAAGAGCAAGCCAGCAGTAACTCACACTAAGCAAACTAGATTTAACTATTCATTAGCAAAACAGGATCTGCACAGGAGTGTCAGGCCTAATGAGTACAGCAACTAAGGTCTTGTCCCCATGAAGCAGTTGCTGGGACTAAAAGTCCCCGCCCCCCCTACAGCCGGCTATGTCTCCTCCTTTCCAGGGTTTTCCCCAAGCAATCAGAGACTGTGCCTGCATGCAGCCAACCTCTCCTCTTCCCTTTTCATGCATCTCCTGGTTCTGGGAGACAAGTGGGGAGGGGGAGCTTGTCGCAGCAGGAGAGGGAGACACCCTTGCCTCTTCACCAGCCTGCCTCATCCCTGCCTCTTGGCTTCCCTCAGCCCACTCTCCTGCTTCAGCTTCTGCCTCTGATTCCGGACTTCTCTCTGCCACAGACTTTCCCAGCGCACTAAGATCTGCTGCCTCTTCCGCTTCTGACACATCCTCTTCCCAGTCTTCTCTCTCTGACCATTTATCTTCATCCCACCACCAGTCCCTGGGCTCTGAGCCTTCTTTCCTTGGGGGTTCCCCAGCTGGTTTCTTCCATCATTCCTCTGTGTCTAACTAGTGCATAAAAACTGAGGAGCCATCTAGATCAGCCCATGTTTTGTCCCATCTGGGGAGCACTGGTCTAGTCAAGCGGGGCCTAGTCACAGAACACCAGGAACACCAAGAACACCAGGTCACATATCACTAGCACAAGTTCCAGTTTTAAGAAGCAGAGTCAGCACAAGCATAGGTCAGAGTGCAGCTAGGCAAGATCAAAAGCAAGAGTGTAAGTCCAGCTAAACAAAGTCAGGGACAGCCCCAAGGCAAACAAACGAGGTGGGTAGCACCATGGAAAGCTCCAAGTGACAACAAAAGCAGACTTGAATGTTGGTCCAAGAACCATCAAACTCAAGTCCCATCTACACCAAGTCATTTAAAGCACTGTAGTTTGTCAAGGGCACTGGGAATTGTAGCTCTGTGACAGGCAAACTACAGTTCCTAGGATTTTTTTTTTTGGGGGGGAGCCATGTACTTTAAATATGTTTGGTGGAGATTTGACTTATCAATGGCTATTAGCCATGATGGCTATGCTCTGCCTCCTCAGTAAGTGGCAGAATAGCACTTGCTGGGAGAGTACTGTTTTGCTCAAGTCCTGCTTCTGACTTTCCCACTGGCATCTTGTGGGCCTGAGGATCCCCTCCGACCCTCCCTCCAAGGAGTGAGTTTTCAGAGCTTATGTGCCTTGTGCACCCATGTGCTCCCTAAACCCACTTCGGATAGTGGGCTGAACAGCTTTTCCCATGCTATCGCCCAACAGCTTGGAATCCCAAGCATTCTGTAACTCACAACCCAGCAGAAGAGGCTGCCGTTTTTTTGTTCCATGTGCCAATGCATCAAATCATCCCAGTGCACTTCAAGCATGAAAAAGGTTTTCTCCAGAAGGTCAAATTCACTAGTTAGTGACCATGCAAAGCCATTGTTGGAGTCTTAAAGGCCGTTTTGTGGATTTATCTGCTGTGGCTAATGGTCAGCGGTAGATCACTCCTTCCTGCATGTATTTACTTAATCCTTGAAGAAAAAAACTCTTAACGCTTTTACTGCCTTTCCTGGAGTTCCATTCATTAACCATGCATTTCACAAAGTAATGCTTTCTCTGCTAGCAGTTCTGTGGTTGCACTTGTCTTGAAGGTAGGTTTGAGCTGGATGGATCCTGAGGGATAAGCCCACCCTAAGCGAGGTTTTTCATCCAGGGACCAGAATTTTGGGGGTGCACAAGGCAAGAATCATTTCGAAATGCCATGCTTCCAAGGGAAGGGTCATGGCTCAAGTGTTAGACCACCTGCTTAGAATGCAGAAAGCCCCTGGTTCAGTCTCTGGCATCTCCAAGGTGGGCAGGCAGAGACCCCTGTCTGAAACCCTGGGGGAGCCACTTCCAATCAGTGTAGACCCTACTGAGCTAGATGGGCCCAGTGACCTTAAGTCAGCATAAGGCTGACGGTCTGTGTTTCCAATTGGGTTGGAAATCCCTGTTTCTCTGCCAGGTTGGTTTGGCTTTAGGGCAGGGGCAGAAGGAGCGCAATGGCTCTTCTGGTTCAATCTCTGCATTCTCCAGTTAAGCAAAGTTTCAGGTAGCTAATGACGAGGAAGACCCTTCCTTCCCGCCGGCCGGTTTAGGCAGTTCTAGCCTAGATGGGTGGATAAAACCCAGCTTCCTGTGTTCACCTGCGAAGAGGAAAAGGGCCGATCAGATCAGGGGGAGATGGGCATGTGAATTGGCCCAGGCGTCCTTGGGGGCGGGGGCAGAGGGGCTATACTAGGCCACAAGTGGATCCCCAAAGCGTTGCTGATTCACGTGGGCTTCTCTCCCCTCCTGACATGTTCCTGCTGCTGCCTAGCAACCCAGCTGCTGTCTGCATCAAGCCAGGAGACAGACTGCGGCTGGGCCCAATCTGTGTGCCTGGCCCGGATTTCTTTCTTTTGGGGAGGGGGTGGGGAGAGGAGAAAGGGTAGATTTGGAATCTGGGGCTGCTCTCTCTTAAGGCTTTGGAAGGAGACGAAAGCCCTCAGCTCACAAAGAATTACCATGCTGTGGTAAGCTCATCAAGTCCCCATGATCACACGGTGCTATTAATTAGAATTATTACTCCTATTAGCCACAGGGTTTTTCTTATTATTATGGGTAAGACTGCAGGCACAGTCCTCAAGGTCTTGCAATATTCTCACTTGAAGCAGAGGCATTTGAATATTGCTGTCGCCATTTATATATAAAATGAATTTTATATATAAATCTTTATTTCTTTATTTTATATGTACCAAAAAGCTTCAGGGGTGGGGAGCCACCAAGAGAACTCCCAAAACATCTCAGTGGAGGTGGTGCATGTTCAGAGGGCTCTGAATGCTGACTGTTAGGGGAAACAGGAGGGGAGGCATCATGGAATGGCATTACCAGAGTGGGAGACTCTCTACTGCAACATTTTGTTGCGGCTTCCACTTCTATATGTTAATATTGGGTTCCTCCAGGCGACATGTATATTGAGCGTTTGTCTGGATTTGCTTGCACAAAGCTTGCATGGAGGTTAGATGTTTCCAACTATTTACTGAGCATTCAGTCCGATTTGTTTGTGGGGAAGAGGTTTGATGACAATGCATCAAGCAACTATTCAAGTGCATTTTCCTCTACTGCACTTTCCTCATCACTTTCCTTCCTGCAAAAGGTCCAGTTTTCCAAGGGGAAATAGGTTTTGTTGCACAGGGCCATTGAATGAGCATTGATTGCTTCATCTAAATTTGCCTGGATGTGACTGAATCCCAAGATCACCACAGTCTGGAAGTGACCAGACGTGAGAGCTCCCCCTGGAGGCATTTACGAAAGCATTCTGCCATGCGCAGAATGATTTAAGAGTGGAGCAAAGTCCGAACCACATGCTCCTGCTGAATATTTATACAGTGGTGCCTTGCAAGACGAAAAGAATCCGTTCTGTGAGTCTCTTCATCTAGCGGTTTTTTCGTCTTGCGAAGCAAGCCCATTGACGGCTTAGCGGCTTAGCGCTATTAGCGGCTTTTAGCGGCTTTTAGTGGCTTAGCGGATAAGCGGCTTAGCGGCTTAGAAAGGGGGGGGAGGGGGAAAAACCCGCAGGAACTCGCAAGACATTGTCATCTTGCGAAGCAAGCCCATAGGAGATTCGTTTTGCGAAGCACCTCCAAAACGGAAAACTCTTTCGTCTAGCGAGTTTTCCATCTTGTGAGGCATTCGTCTTGCGGGGCACCACTGTATATAATATTACACACACACATATAAATATTATCACATAATCTTAATATAAAGTCGTAATATCACACTATCATAATAGGATATCACACAATCATACATAAAATCATTACACAGTCATATCATGTAATATGAGCATTAGTGAAGGAAACTAACCCCTTCCTATATCCAGCTACTCCAACAAATGTTGCTGGTGACCAGCATAAAATGGGAGATACTTCCTTTGCCTCTGCCTTTGCGTTGACCGGCCTAGGTGTGCAGGGTGCGTTGATGAAGGCTATGATATTCAGTGATGCTATTATGATATGATTGTGTATGTGATATTGTGATTGTGTGAAATTGTGACGTCGTGAGTGTGTGATCGTATGACATTATGATACTGCAAATGACTGTGTGATATTATGATCGTATGATATGACTGCATTATTTATGTGATTTATGATATTATCATATGAACTTGTAAACAGGGGTATTTGCAAGGGCATTTAGTGAGGGAGTTTGAGGTGGGGACCCAGAGTGCTGTCTAATGGCGCACGTAGGACCAAGATACAGCAATGTTTAAATGCCTCCAGGGAAATATGCTCCTGTTTGGAACTCTTAGTAACTTCTCTGCTTCAAGTGAGAATATCGTAAGACCTAGAGGACTGTGCCTGCAGCCCTACAAATAATAATAGTAAAAACCCTGGGTTTCTCAAAAACAAGTCATGCCAGACAAATCTCATTCCTTTTTTTTTAAATAGAGTTACAAGCTTGGTGGATCAGGGGAATGCTTTGGATGTAGGGCATCTTGATTTCAGTAAGGCATTTGGCAAAGTCCCTCATGATATTCTTGTGAAGCTGGTCAAATGTGGGCTGGATAAGGTATCTCTTAGGTGAATTTATAACTGGTTGGTTGACTGAACCCGAAGAGTTCCTCATCATCCTGGGGAAAAAGTGACAAGTGGGAATCTGCAGGGGACTGTCCACCCAACCCACACTGTGCCAGTGGCTGGTTGGCTATCTCTCTGCCTTCAGCTGAGTTGGTCTAGTATCCAAATGGTGGTCACAAAGGGCACAAGATAGGAGGTATTCTGTCCAACAGACATTTCAGTGAGCATGTTTGTGAGGCTGGGAAAGGGCTCCTCCCGCATCTCTGACTTGTGTGCATAGAGGAGGGAAGAAAATACCTTTATTCCCAAATCTGTTGACCCCGCCATGAAAATGAGGCTTGAAGCCATGGTTGTCTAACCCCTGCTGTGTTTTTTTTTTTTTTTTGTTTTTTTTTGCTGTCTACTGCCCCTCTTTGAGCTTTCTTGTCAGTTCCACCCCAGTGGCATGGGGGAGAAGTCTCAGATAGTGGCTTAGGAGAATAGGCCCCACCCCCAAAACCCCACAGCATTTCTGGCTTATTACATTTTCAAGCGTGTCAAGTAACACACAATATATCATCAAGCTTTGGGGACCCCTGGGCCAAATTGCAAGTTGGAGAAAGACATGGGCACCATCCCTGCTGCCCCCCATGCCAGCAATTACATGGAGAGGGGGAGTGCTTTGGGGTTTTTCAAGCCAAAGTTGTTTTTGGGTGGGGGGAGATTTGGGGGAGGGTGGCAGCTAGAGAAGAGGCAGTTATCTCTCTCCTCCTAACCCCCCCCCCCACACACCAAAAGTCAGCTCTTTACCACTGTAGATAGGTTTGGGGAAAGCCTTCTGTTGGCTACAGCAGGCCTCTGTTATTCTGGGCCATCATGCCGGGGCTTCAACTATATCACATCCAGCAGTTACGGTATGTTCTGTGCGCTCAGCAGAGCAGCCATGATGGATCAAGATGGATGACACTGCAGCATGTCTATGTCTCTCTTGTACAAGCTTGTTTGGTCCTTTGCGGCTGTAGCACTTGGGACTTTTTAGTGTATGTAAAAGGCAAGTAAGAGGCAACATGATAGAAGTTCATAAAAACAAAGCATGGCATGGAGAAAGCAGACAGACAGAGAAGAGTTTCCCTCCCTCTTTCATAACACTAGAACTCACAGACATCCAGTGAAGCTGAATATTGGCAGATTCAGGACTGATCAAAGAAAGTCCTCCTTCATGCAGTACAAAGTTAAGCCATGAACTCGTTTCCCCAAGAGACAGGGATGGCCACTAACCTGGACAGCTTCAAAAGAGAAATAGGCAAATTCATGTAGGATTAGAGGGCTATCAATGGCTACTGGCCATCATGGTTATGCCCTGCCTCCATAGTTGGAGGCAGGAATGTTTTCTAATACCAGCTCCTGGATCTGCAGGAGGGCAGTGTGCTCTTGTGCTCAGTTCCTGCTTGCCAGCTCTCCTTTGAAGCCCCCGGGTGGCCTCTGAGAGGAGGAATGCTGCATGCGGTGGGTCTTTGGGCTGATCCAACATCTTACAGTTGTGCACATATTTCCTGCTTCCGATAAGGTTCCAGGAGACCTTGACGTTCCAATCCGAGTTGCAGAAAACAGCCCTGTAGCCTAAACAAAGATCTGTGGCTTTTCTTACTCCCTATTCCACCAACTCTTGGATGAGTAAAAATTGAACCTCACTAGGATCCAGTGATCATTTTGGGCATTGATCAGATTTGGCATGGGATGCAGTGGTGTTGATTGTCATCACTGCTGCTATTCTATTCTGTTGCAAGTCGCCTGGAAATCTATGGGATCGAGTGACCAACAAGTCTAATACTAATGATATCAATAATATTAATATTTCTTACAAGCCTAACTTCAACAAGATTGAAGAGCAGTGAGGACAGCACTCTGTGGGTGCCATGGAAGGCTCATATGCCCCACATTATCAAGCCATGCAATGCACCACCTAGTGAATCCAGAGTAAAAAAATGGCCCAGCTGCATCCATGTTATCAGAGGGCCCTGGTCAGTGTCAGCAATGAACCGGTCCAGGCCTCCCTTGCTGCCTCCCTTACACCTGAGGAGCCTCATCTCAGTGGTAGGTGATGATAACGACCACTCCTTACGTGCATTTATGCCAAGAAATGGGGAGATGAGAGAGTAAGAGCAGGCCCTCTTTACACTGCTTTTCTGGAAATAACAGTACATAATGGTTGGGTGCTTCAATGGTAGCGCATCTCCTTTGCATGCAGAAAGGCTCAGATTCAATCCCTGGCAGCTCCAGGTGTGGCTGGGAGAAAACCCTTGTCTATAAACCTGAAGTGCTGCTGCCAGTCAGGGCAGGCAGTACTGGGCTAGATGGATCAATGACTTAAATGGCTATAAGGCAGCTGCTTATATTCACAGCTAACACAGATTTGCATTGTATTTTGGCAGGCAGTTATTGGGTGACAAATTAACTGCAGCTCTTGCTGTTTTATCCTAATGCTACCAGCCATGGGGAGCAGAGCTCCAGAGACATGTGTGTAGCCTACAAAAGCAGGTTGTTTTGTGAGAATCTGAAGTAGCCTTGCAACATTGGTTTTGCCCTGGACTAAATTTGCTGTGGTGCTAAGAAGTATGAAAAGTGACACCACAACTAAAAATACACTTTGGGGCTTAATTGCTAGGAGGAAACCCCCGTGTAGTGCAGGGCTTCTGTGCAGATGTTGTCCACTTCTTACTACCAGCTGCAAACTGCAGCTGGAAGCTGAACACATGTGAACATCTGCAAACCAACCAGAGATGCTCTTTCACACCACCAAGATGGAGCAGGCAAGCCCTGCTGGTGTCAACTTTGTATGCAGTTTGAGAGGAGTAGCTACAAAGGAATCTTAAAAATAGTGAGCAGTACGAAAACAGGTCAAACTCAAAATATGGTTATTTCATTTCTGCATGTGATTGTTGCCTACGTGTGGGGTGCTTCATGTACCTCACAGCTTCTGCATCCAGGCTATCACACCTTGTCGAATTTGTATGAGAAAGCTAAGAAAGCAATGCGGGTCAGTGGTTAAAGTGCTGCACCTAGGAGACTTAGGTGCAAACCTCCACTTAGCCGTGGGGCGTGGAACCCGCTTCGTAATCCGATGTGGGAATGTTGGGAAACGAATAGGACTGGAGAAGTTAGAAGCCCAAATTGACAGTTTTGTGACCCGAGTCCTTTAATTCTTCCTCAATCACATTTCTCCCATCTTCCTCCCCACCCCCACTCCCCACCACGTTCCTCAGGATGAGCAGGGAGCTTGCAGCTGCTGAGTTAAAATTAAACTTGTGTAGATTAGCAGCTTGGCCCAACGCCCTCACCTCCCTCTGCGCACCCTCCCTGCATCTCTCTGGCATCCTCATCTAGCCTCACCCTCCTCCTCACCATCACAGCCTTCGCATCCTCTGTGGGCTGAGGATTTCCTCCCCACTCCCCAAAACAACAACCACCCACGACTGATACCTATACCAGGACTCTCGAAATAACGCAAAAGCAACCGCAGGCTAGGCTAAAAGGGATTTTCCTTTTGTGGATCACCACAAAGGAAATGGAAGGCCAGTGTAATTAACTCCAAAGTAGAGAGAGAAACAGTGGTAACCTCCCCAGGGGTGGCACACTCAGAAGTGGCACAGTAGGCTTTAGCTGAGGGTGCTCCCCCATTCATTCACAGGAGCCTCCTGGGTTTTCCACAGTGAGGAGGTAGACTCAGTGAGCGAGGAGCACTTCCCCTACCCTGCACCTGAATAACTATCTCAGGTGTGGGGGAACTTTTCAGCTCTCCAGCAGGTGCCAGGGATGATGGGAGTTGCAGCTTAGCCACTTCTGGAGGGCTGGAATTTTCCCCATACCTAATCTATATGGTGCTTGGTGTCTGGCAGAAGAGTGGCGTTATTTGTGAGCCTAGGCCCCCTTCCTGGAGATTTCTGAATTCCTTTCCATCACATGGGAAACCAAGAGATTGGCTTTCTGGGGCCTCCTTGCAGCAGCAGAGCTTAGAGTTTGAATTGTGCTCTGCTGCTCCCTTTGATATACATATCCATGTCTGCTGGAGGGGTAACTCAGCCTGTCACAGCAAAAACAGCAAATGGTCTTGTGGCAGCTTCCAGCATACACAGTTTTGCAGGACTGTAATCACGAAATAGTAAATCTGTGTCATCTTTAAGGTGTGCCACAGTACTCTTTGTTGTTTTATTCACACCTGTGATATCAGGTGAAAATGCTGTTGCAATTCATTTTATTATCTATTTAAATAATTATGTGCTATCCTTCAGCAAAAATGATCACAGCGTGGTGGGGTTTTTTTTAAAGTGCTACGGAAACATAATAATCTGCAGTATATTTTGGAATACTGTTTGTTTGCCTCCTTGCTGTGCATTGGGACACTTGCAATAGTCAAATTTTGCATGATGGCTCCTGAGATCAAGGCGGAGGTTTTTGACTTAGTTTGGATGCAATTGGATGCCAGCTTGAATCAAAATGGCTAGCTAAACCTCCAAAAGTTGCACTGATCTTAAGCACTGATTGCAAAACTGCACTGGGGTTTTTGGGGGGTGGGGGGGCATTTCTTATAATTCCCAAGCAACGCTGGGTTTGAGGCTGGCACTAATACATAATAAACAGAAACGTTAAAGTAATTCTCATAAAATTGTATAATTAGCGACATCATAAAAATCCCCACTGCTGTTTTATGCAGCTTCTTCCTCCATGTATCCACATGGCACATTCAGGAATGTGTGTTGGTCCCTGGGCTGGACTGCGAGGCGGCTGTCAAATGCACAGCTATTGCTTCTGATGAGAAATGTACCCTTCATAACAGACTTATTAGAGGCTAAGCTGCACACATGGCATAGCTGGGGAAAGATTTAGCCAAACCTCCTTTTCCAAGGTAACAGTGGCAGAATATTTCTTCTGCAAGCAACAGAAAACCTAAAAATGGTTTCTAGGGCCTAGGTGCCTTTAAGAACTGTTGGCTGCTGCAATTCCAGTTCTCCTGCTGATTGGCTAGCGGGTGAGTGGGCAGGGAAGAGGAGGGAGCAGCCATTCAGAAATCTGCTGCATTACGTCCCTTATTTAAAGGAGAAAGAGCAGGGGGTGGCTGAAGGAACAGCCTAGCTCTCCATTGCTACTCTGCTCCCCTCCCATTCACTGTTGGCCTGGCTGCATTCCCAAAGGTCTGTGTGACATTGCCACACCAGTTTTATCATCCCAGAATACAGACAACAGCTTGCTGGGGAATGTTCTGGGGCTGTAGGGCTGCTCTGGGACTGCCCGGGGGAAGGGCCAATTTTCCCTAAAATTTTGAGTGGTGGATGAGCACATCCTCCAGAGACACCCACCGTTAGAGGCATACTGCCTCTCAGCACCAGCAGCTGGGAACCACAGGGAGGGAGAGTTGCTGTTGCACTCAGATTCCTGCTTGTTAGCTTTCCACAGACATCTAGATGGTTCACCACTATGAGCACAGGGTGTTAGACTAGGTGCCCACCCGCTTAGCCTGATCCAGAAGGGCTTTTCTTTTCTTTTCTTTTCTTACTTTCTTTTCTTAAGACAGGTGGCACCTTAAAGCCTCAGCCCATCACATTGGAAGCCTCTGGCTGGCTAAGCCTGTGAGGTGTCTGTTGCATTATATGAACATTGAGGATTTGCAGTAGTATTTCGCTTTCCCTCTAAGTTGAAACCCAGGAAGTTTTACAGTATCGCTTTCTACTCAAAGCATCTCTCTTGCAGCCATGTGTGTCAGTTTTGGGAGGGCACAGGAAGGTAACAGGCAAAGGCAAACTTAGGCTCCCTTGCACCCTTGGTGAGGTGCTATATCAGCCTCCTCCTCCCTTGTGCCCTTGAGAAGGAAAGAGCTCTGCCAAGGCACCCAAAGGAGCTTGGGCATCTTGCCTGGCCACCCAGAGCAGTGGAAGAATGGCCTGGGGAGCATGCAGGGGGGGGGCTCCTAGCCACTATAAGCCACAGTGGAGAGGTATGAATTTTGCACATCTGCTGCAGGCCTGCACCCTTGGTGGGGGCCAACCTAGGCTACCCTTAGGTACACCTCTGGTATCAGACCCTTCTTTGGGGGTAAGATTGTGAGCTAAGACAACTCACCTCCTTTCTGTCCTCTTTTTCCAGGTTTCATTCTTTCCACCCTTTGTGATTTGGCCCCTGTTTCCAAGCACCTTAAGAATGTGATGTATTGCCCAACAATCCAGCAGGGAAGGTCAAGCAACCCCCCCTCCCCCAACAGTACGGAAGCTGGTAGCTCTTTCCCTTGAAGCATGATATGGAAGCAGTAGCTTATGCGCAAGAGGAAACTGCTACAGAAGAGGGTTAGCTCTGTGGTAAAGCATGTTTTGCATGCAAAAGGTCCCAGGTTCAGTTCCCAGCATCTCCAGGCAGGGAACTGATTCTGCTGAGTGGGGCCCTGGGCTTGTGCCCCAGATTCCTGATCTGACACCACCAGTTCACCCCACCCCACCTCCACCACCACCCTTTCCATATTCTAAATGTGGGTCTAGGTTGAGCTGGATCAGGCATAGGCAGACTCGGCCCTCCAGATGTTTTGGAACTACAACTCCCATCATTCCTGACCACTGGTCCTGTTAGCTAGGGATTATGAGAGTTGTAGTCCCAAAACATCTGGAGGGCCGAGCTTGCCTATGCCTGAGCTGGATGGAAGAGGCAGTTGGAATAAAAGCCTTGGAGTTGGTCCTAGCTAATGTCCGAAAATGGTGCCTTTTCATTATTATTTTTTAATAAAATTTTTTTATTAAATTTTCCATAAAAAAACATTTTTACAAAATTATACATCCATTTTTAACTTAAACCCTTTTTTCCAGAACTTCCCTCAGGATGTCTGATAATTTTTCGTTTATTTTTTATCCTCATCTCACATTTCCCAATATTATATTGCACTCAAATACTCTTAATCACATCATATTTTTTAAACAATATTTCTAACAGTAATTTCACAGAGCTTCTTGAAAGCCAACGAACGTTATTTGCTCATCACAGAAATTTTTGATATACTCTGTAAATTTATTCCAGTCCTCGGAGAATCTCTGGTCACGTTGGTTCCTAATTCTCCCCGTCAATCTGTCCATTTCTGCGTATTCATCAGTTTCATCCTCCATTCTTCTTTCGTGGGCATCTCTTCCTGTTTCCATTTCTGTGCCAGCAAAATTCTGGCTGCTGTTACTGCATACAAAACTAATTTCACATCTTTTTTACTAATTTCATTATTCAGTATTCCCAACAAGAGAGCTTCTGGTTTTTTAACAAAAGTACCGTATTTTTTGCACCACAACACTCACTTTTCTCCTCCTAGAAAGTAAGGGGAAATGTCTGTCCGTGTTATGGAGGAAATGTCTACGGGTGGCATGCCTACGGATTTTCCTCCTCTAAAAACTACGTGCGTGTTATGGTCGGGTGCGTGTTATAGAGCGAAAAATACGGTATATTTCAGCATTTTGTTTAACTCATTATATATCCCAGAAGTTTTTTACCTTCTTCATTCCCACCACATATGGTAAAATGTTCCTTCTGTCTCCTTACACTTCCAACATTTATTACACACTTTATACATTTTACCCAGTTTTACTGGTGTTATATACCATCTATATAACATCTTCATAACATTTTCCTTAATCGTTGTACAAGCTGTAAACTTTAACCTATCCTTCCATAATTTAATGGTGCCTTTTCAAAGTCTTCATGGCTTAAGAGCACAGCTATTCTATGCAAAACCCAAACAGGTTTATGGCCATGCACAGCCAACCTAGTGAGATGCAGTGTCACCCAGTTTGCAAAGTAGAAACATCAATAAATCACACCTTAAATCAGGGGCTTGCAGAACTTTAGCTTAGATGTTTTGGGGCTTTTTAGTTTAAACAAAAGGCAAGTGAGAGGCAACATGATAGAAATGTGTAAAATGGTGCATGACATTGAGAAAGTGGAATAGAGAAAAGCATCTCCATCCCCATCATTTAGCCCGGACACTGAGGTCCACCTTGGAGGGTTTTCTGGTGGTTCCCTCACCAGGCCCTGTCAAATGTCAAGGTGATAAATAACTGTGTAACCTTTAGAAGACATCTGAAGGCAGCCCTGTATTGGGAAGTTTTTAATGTTTGACAGTGTGTGTGTGTGTGTGTGTGTTTATTCTGTTGGAAGCTCCCCAATCAGGTGAACAGGCTATAAGGAATCTGTTGTTGTTTTTATTATTATTATTAGAACTTGGGCTATCCAGTGAAGTAGAATGTTGGAAGTTTGAAGACAGACAAAAGGAAATCCTTCTTTACACAGTGCATAGTTAAACTATGGAACTCTCTCCCACGGGAGGCAGTGATGGCCACCAATTTGGGTGGTTTTTATAAGAGGATGAGAGAAATTGGTTCTACCTGCGCTCTCAGAGGCAGCAATGCTTCTGAATTCCAGTTGTTGCAGAGAATGTTGTTGCACTCAGGTCCTGCTTGTGCGCTTCCCATAGGCCTCTGTGAGCACAGGATGTTGGGCTAGATGTGCCATTGGTCTGATCCAGCCATGGGTGTAGCCAGGATTTGTTTTAGGGGGGCAAGCTTTATATGCTGGGTGGGCAAAACCAAGTTATCTGCAATTCAATTGTTCTGTTAGTTAAGTATTTATTTACTTAATTTAGGAGAGACAGCTGCCCCCCTGGCTACGCCCATGGATCCAGCTGGCTCTTCTTACAGTCTTAAAAGTTAATCACGCAGATCTCAGCTTTTGTGGGGTCAGCTTCCGACATTATGGGGTGGTGATTTGCTTCTTTCCCACTCACACCTACTAAGCGAGAAGAGGATTGGAGAAGAAATGCAAGCAGGTGGGCTGAAAATGGGTGGTGTTTCTCTGGTAGGTGGGGAAGAATATGCAGGGAGGTCTGTGCTGGGTGAAGAAATGCCACCTTTTTGACTACTAGCAGGCCTAGCTTTTTTGGGGGGGGGCAACTAAGCCCATAGATGCAACCTCTGGAGGGAACCGTGTTGCTAACCCTGGGTAAAAGGGTAGTTAAGGCTTGCAAGTCGGAATGGAGGAATGAACACTGTGTCCTGGCATAGGAGATCAGAATGCAATAGGGCAGGCCTAGGGATGTGGAAGCTTTAGATTGTTGAAGGGGGTGGGGGAGGGTGGACTAGTCTTAGTCCCAGGACTAGTTCTCTGCACAGATTTGTTTGTTCCATTAAATATTCTATATGTGACCACTGGATAGATGTTAGAGCATGGTGCTGATAACATCAAGGGCACAGGTTCGACCATTGTACGGGACAGCTGCATATTCCTGCATTGCAGGGGGCTGGACTAAAAATGACCCTCAGGTTCCCATCCAAAGCTGTGATTCTATGTATCCCACCTTCCTGCAAGGAGCCCAAGGCAAAGTAATAGTTCCCTTCCGCCATTTTGTCCCACAACAACGCTGGAAGGCAGGTCAGACTGGTCCAGATTCACCCAGCGAGCTGTCCCTGGGCTTCTGGTCTGACTGATCCCTACCTTGCATTGCAGTCCCGTAAACCCACTTGGAACCTAAGGTCCTAATATGCTTAAGAACCCAGCTTGGTGCAGGGGTTTAGAATTCACTATGAAGACCTGAGAAGTCAAATTCCCTCCCCCGGGGCAGTGACGGCAGAGCTGGCTGGGTGGCCTTGAGGCAGTAGCCTTATCTCAGGCTGACGTACCTCACAAGGCTGTAGTGAAGATAAAAGGCGTGCGGGGGTTGGTTGGAGAAGCGAGAAATGTCAAGCTAAGGGAAACCTCGGCGGGCTGCCTCTGTGCCTTTAAGGACCCCCCCATTAACATTCTCGGCGCTGCCGCGGTCCCGTGCTCTCATTGGCTGCGGCGCGCAGAACGGGGAGGCTGGCGAGCCAGGGATGCGCTCGCCTCCTTCCTTTCCCGTCTAGGGACCGAACGCAGCATCAGCACCGTCCTCAGCATCCTCGCCATCCTACGGCCCGGGTGAAGCCGCCGCTGCCTCGCAGCAGCGCCTGCCTTGGCGCCTGACCTCGCCTGGGCAGGAACGGGGCTTGCTTTGCCTGGGCGACCGATCCACGCAGCAGCGGCAGGCGACACGCAAGGGGAGGCTGCCGCTTCAGCGAAACCTCTCCTTTTTATTCCTCCGGCTTGACAGGGGCTGAAGGGCTGGGCGATGCGGCGATGCCGCCGCGATGATGCGCTGACGACGCTGCGCCTTCGGAACTAACCGGGGTGTGCGCGCTCGCTGCTTGCCCTCCCCCCGCGCCGCGAGGAGGAAGAGGAGGCGGAGGGGAGACGGTGGTGGCGGCGGTGGTGGGGGGCTCTCCCCCCATCCTCCCCTTTGTTTCTGGGTTGCTGCGCGTAGGCAGGCTCGGCTGGACGGCGACGCCAAGATGCACAAGCACCACCACTGCTGCCGGTGCCCGGAATGCTACGAGGTGACGAGGATGGCGGCTCTCCGGCGCATGGAGCCCCCCAGCTACGGCGAGTGGCAGCAGCAGGAGCAGCAGTACGCGGGCGGGTATGGGGGCTACGGCTCGCAGACCCTGCCCTCGCAGGCAGGGGGCGCCACCCCCACAGCCCGCGGCAAGGGCAAGCTCATCCCCACCTCCCGCTGCGACAACGCGCCCCCTGCGCCCCCGAAGCAGGGCCCGACCAAGAGCTGCGGAGGAGGTGGAGGTGGGACCCCCAAGATGAACGGAGGCAGCCCCGGCTGGTGGCCCGAGTGTACCTGCTCGAACCGCGACTGGTATGAACAGGTGGGTGACTCTTCGGAAGAGGAGAAAAAGGCAGGGCAAGGCGCTAGTCCGGAGAATGGCATCCCTGCCAGGCGGAAGGGGGCTTTTCTTTTGGGCACATGGCTTGCCCACGGCGCCACGGTTTGTGCTACCCTTACTAGCGTGCCCGGGAGGGCACCCGCACACCCAATCAGCTGCGGGCACCTCTTTGCCCCAGTGCTCCATGTCTATCTCCTTCTTATATAATCCAGCTGAGGCTCTTGCCCCCGTTCCCATCTCCCGGCTCCTTCTCCAAGAACCTGGAAGACACCCCCTCCCTTATTTGCCTCCTGCACCGGCAGCCACCCCCACCCCGCGCACACCCCAGCCAGCTGAGAAAATGGATGGAGCCCGCATGCTTTGCGAGGCAATAAAATGGAGGCTGGGTTTGTCCACCACCTTTCCTGAGCCTGCCACGGTCTCCGGGCTGTCATCACCACCTCCCACTCGAGGTCGTCTGGCTTCTGCCAGCCTCCGAGCGGGGGTCAGAATGTGCCAGGGCGGGTGAGCAGGTGGGCCAGGCAGATGCACTCCGATGACCCATCCGCCCCCGCTGTATTCTTCATCCCAAACCCACGCATCCACCTTGGCAACGGAGACCCCTGCTTTGCCTAATCCCATTTCTCCATGTTTTCTCCTGGCGTTTGTACCCTCAATGTGCCCCATTGCCATAGGTCTAAGTGCCTGGAGGACCACACTGGGGGAATGTGGTGTGTGTGTGTGTGTGTGTGTGTGTGTGTCGGGGGGGGGTGCCTTCTGCCTCCCCCTCTCCCGTTTAGCTGTCAGATGGATTTCAGGAAGTGCAAGCATCCCTCCCAAGATGGCAGTGATAAGATGCGCGCGGGTGGGGTGGGGGGGGATAGAGAGAGAATGATAACAGCTCTTCTGCTGATATTGCTGTCCAACCGAGCAGTGCTGGTCAAAGAACGCTGCCAAGAAAGAAAGAAAGAAAGAAAGAAAGAAAGAAAGAAAGAGCCAGATCTGATTGCCTAAAGAAACGTGCTCCCCCCCCCCCAGGCCATCCATCAGGCAGAGCGAGGGCTGGCCCTGGTCGTGCACGCTGCATGCACAGTACGCGACGCGAGGATGTGCGCTGCGCCTGAGCATGTGCTGGACCGGAGCAGGCAGAATTGCTCACTGGGGTGTAGTGCGTGTAGGCAGTGCGCTCTGCTAAGCTGCCTCAGACAAGGAAGGAGCGAGCGCCAAGCTTCTCTCTCCCTCTTTCTCCTCCTCTGCCGCGCCAGGCTGACAGTCAGTGGGGAGCAGAGCCCGGGGGCGGCTGCTGGTTGGTATTACCTGTAATTGCTTGCCAAGCATCAGAGAGAGAGAGAGAATGTGCGCGCGTGTTTGGGGAAGGGGTGTCGCTCCCTCCTAGGCAAAAAGGAAAGGTGGAGCTCTGCCCCTCACTGCCCCCTTTCTGCCACACGTGCTCAGAAGCGTGTGTGTGTGCGCGCGCGCGCAGGCGTGCATGCGCGGGAAGAAGGCTATTTCCAGGCTATGATGATGATGGTGATGATGATATGTGCTTACCCCCCGCCTGCTGGGAGCCTCTGACACAAAGCCAGAACCTCCACAAGTTCCTTTCTGCCCCGCTCAAAAGTCAAGCGTATGCGATGCTCCCAAACACCGCCTCCTCCTCCTCTGCAGCTATGCAGCCTTCCCACCCGCTCTCAGAAGGGGGGTGGGGGTGGACAACACCCCTCTGAGCACCGACTCCCCTCATGGACCCGGTTATCACCCAGGGCTCCCTTTTTCTGGCCTGTGGTTTGCAGCGGAGCAGCAGAGGCATGTGAGCGAAATCTCTCGCATATGCCGAGCTCTGAAAGCGCAGCGTGGCGGTCCTGAGGCCCACCTCTCGGGCGGCTCCTGCGCCCCACTGGAGTTGATGTCAGCAAGCCTTACTCATCTATCATCCCTGTAATGTGGGGTCGGGCAGGGAAGAAGAGGTATTTCATCTTCTGCAGTGTTACTTTTAAACATGCCCTCCCTTCTCTATCCATAGGAATATTCCCTCCCTCCCTTATCCTTAGGGAAATTCTGCAGTCGGGCATGCCAGGTTCTGCAAGCAGAATTAAGTTACGTAAAAAGCTGCCTTATGCGGAGTTAGACCATTAGTTCATCCAGTTCAGGATTGTCTACTCTGACTGGCAGTGACTCTCCAAGGTTTCAGGCTGGGGACATAAGAAGCACTACCTGGAGACTGAGGATTGAACGGGGGGGCATTCTGCATGCAGAGCAGATGCTCTACCACTGAGCTATTTACAGAAGTGATTCCAATGGGAAGAGAGCATGGCCTTATCACAGAGCTGACGCCACTGCACTTTCAGCCCCATCCAGCTCTGTGGGAGGAGGGGGGCAGGTTGCTGCTGCTAGGGAGTGGACAGGCACTTTGCCACTGTTGGCAAGCCAACCTGGAGGGGGGCACAGGTGATGTGACAGAAAGGGGAAGCAGACCCAAAAGAAAGCTGCTTGTGTGTGTGCATCTATGTTTGTCCTGGAATGTATGCGAGTCCAAGGCATTTGTAATAGCTTAATTAGGTATCTGTGCTTGATATCAATTAGCTCCCCCCCCCATTAATGTGTATGCATAGGTTTGTGCATGGGGTCCTAAATATGGGGCAACCATAGAAGGTTGGCAGTGAATGACAACTGTTAGGATCCCTGCCTGCTGCTTGGATCCCAGGAGGTGGGGTGGGGTGTCAGAGCACCAGGTGGAGATGGAACTGCTTTTGCCTCCCATCTCCTCCAACGTGGGTCTCTTTCTGAAATGCTGCTTTCAGCCAGATGTTGGCCCAGAGGTTCTGACATTTTTACCCACCTAAGGAGACAACTCAAATATGTTCATGATGCTACAGTATATTGTACCTCCATCCACAGAAGCAGTATACCTTATGAATACCATTTTCCTGGGGAGCAACAGCAGTAGAAAGCTATTGCCCTACTTGTGGGCTTCCCACCCTTAAGCACCTCAATAGGGACAAGTCCCTCTTGCTCAGCCCTTTAACACCTAAGGTGCATATTTTTAGAATCCCATCTTATTCTTGTGATTGTTCTGAATGATTTTTTAATGTTGCATTTTAAATCGTTGTCACCCATCTCGGTTAGCTCAGTTGGTTAGATCGTGGTGCTGATAACGCCAAGGTCACAGGTTTGAGCCCCGTATGGGTGCATATTCCTGCATTGCAGCGGATTGATGATCCATGGGGCCCCTTCCAACTCTATGATTCACACAATTTATTCTCGTGATTGCAATTTGTTTTGAATGGTTTTCAATGTTGCATTTTAAATTGTTGTGACCCACCTTGGGAATTTGGGGTGAAGGGTGGGTAAGTAATGATGATGGTGGTGATGATGATGGCAGCTTTGTCTACAGTGACTGACACCAGTTCTACCTGGGGGTTGAACCTGGGACCTTCTGCATGCAAAGCGGTGCTCTGTCACTGAGTTGGACTCTTCCCCTGAAAAACAAAGCAAGATTCCACTCTGCATGGTTCTGAAAAAAGGGTTGATTTAAACAGGTGCCTAGGAAGCTGCTACTGAGCCAGACCCTTGATCCATCTAGCTCCATACTGTCTACATGGACAGGGTTTCAGGCAAGGGTTTCCTTTCAGCCCTACCTGGAAATGCCAGGGATTGAAAATGGGGCCTTCTGCATGAGAAGCAGGTGCTCTGACACTATGTTGGTCTGGACTGGTCTAATCTAGTGGGGCTCTTCTTATGGTGGAAGTTAGACTATGCCTGCACTAATTTTAACACATTACTGTGGATGAAATAGTCTCATGTCCTTATATCAAAAACAGGCAGCCAAAATGTAAATAAGCTGAACTGGCTAGTAGCTGATCCTTAAGACTCTGGAGGGGGCACACCTTGACCTCGACTTGTGGACATGGGGCACAGGACACTGCCTTAAACTGAATCAAGCCATACCTAGCCCAGTGTTTTCTACACTGACTGGCAGCAACTCTCCAGGGTTTCAGACAGGCAAGATTTCCAGAAGGGACACCAGGAGCCTTGAAGATGCCCATCAACAACTAGCATCTAAACAGGAGACCTGGTTGCTGTTCTCCCCATTGTGACAAGGCACATTTATTTATTTTGGGGTTTTTTATGAATTTGCATCTATGTATAGAGGAGGAACATAGGAAGCTGTCTTATACAGAGCCAGACCGTCGGCCCAGCCAGCTCAGCATTCTCTATGCTAGACTGGCAGCAGCCCTCCAAAGTTTCAAGCAAGGGATATTCCCAGCTCTGACTGGAGAGGCTGGGGATTGAACCTGGGGCCTTCTGCATACCAAGCAGGTGCTCTGCTGCTGAGCTATGGCCCAGGGCATCTGAGAGGAACATAGGGAAGCTGCCTTGTGCTGTCAGACATTTGGTCCTCCTAGACCAGCTATTGGCAGTGGCTCTCCAGGGTTTTTGGAGGGGAGGAGGAACACCCCAGCCCAGCCTGGGGATGCCAAGAAATTAACCTGGGATTTTCTGCATGCAGAGCAAATGCTCTGCCACTGAGCAGCAGCCCTCCGTGTGTGTGTGTGTGTGTGTGTGTGTGTGTGTGTAGGCAATATCTAGGTTATAAAGTTTGATTTCCCAGGAGTGGTTGGGTGGGGTGGGGTGGAGAAGAGCTGTCCCCCCCATTCTTCTGGTTCCAGTTGTTTAGCTGGTGCTCCAGCTGCGAAGTTCTTCAGGGGCAAGAGAGCAAAGAGAGCCTTGGGTTGGGGGTGTCTCAGGACACCTGAAAGCGACCGGCCTCTGAGGTTGCCTGAGGCAAAAGGAGTGGGTGGCGAAGTTAGGAATGTGACTTCAAAAAAGAAAAGAAAATTGGGGCGGGTGGAGGCGGCATTGGGGGATAGGAGAGGTGGCAAGGCGGTTCCTGGGGTATTAGAGACGGATGCGCCAGTGGGGGGGGGGGGCAGCAATGGGCAGCCAAGGGCGGCAGAGCTCATTTCCATAGGAAAGTAACTGTGGGGAGGTGGGCGGGGTGGGAGAATGTGAAATTATGGGGACGGAGAAGCGCTGGAGGTGGGGAGGTTGGCAGGGGGAGGTTGCTATGGCTACTCCTGTTCTATTCGGGAGAGGAATTGAGTTTCATCCTGGCTCTGGGAGGCGGAGGCGGAGGAGGGAAGGGAGTTCTCAGAGGAGGATGTGGGAAGGAGGGAGCGCGGGGCGGGAAGGCGAATGGAGAAAGCAGCAGAGACTGGAGGTGGCGAGAGGTGGCGGGACGAAGCCCGAGTTTCCCGGCTGGCATGAGCGAAAGCCACGCGTTGGGCACGGAGCGGTGCGGGACGCCAGGCTGCTTTGGCGGCGGCACGGCGCGGGGGCAGGGGGCGGAGCAAGAAGCCCCGCAGCAGCCTGGGCGGAGTGGGAGCGAGACCTCTTTCTCTGGTGCGTCCAGCGTGCCTTGTGCCAGGCAGGGCGTCTGCCACGATGAGTTGGTTCTGGCAGTCACCGTGACGGAGGGTGGAAAAGCCCCCACAGCCTCTCCCGGCAAGCTATTTTTAGCGATGGTGGTTCGTTGAGCAGTGACAAAGGAATGTCGGTCCTGGGCCGCCCCTCCTCGCAGGCTTTTAAGCGCGCGCGTTGTGTCATCTTCGAACTCCTGATCGTGCCCCGGCCACGGGCCCCTTGCTGTCTAGGTCGTCTGCTTTGCTCCCCATAAGAGGCAGCGGTGGTCACCAGCTTGGATGACTTTTGGAGAAGGGGAAAGGATGGCCACCAACCTGGGCTTCTGTGTTCTCCTTTCAGGGGTGGAGGCAGAAAATGCTTCTGAATACCAGTTGCTCGAAACCCCAAAACAGGAGAGTTTGCTCTTGCTCTCAGGCCCTGTTTGCAGGCTTCCTCTCCCTGGCATCAGAGGTGTGTTGATAAGCTATGGGGCACTTCCTACCTGTAGGGTGCCACTGCACAGTTACTTGTGCTAAGTCGGCAGAGCATAGGAGGAGTATTTTTGGGGGGGGTGCTTCTTGCAGCCTTTGCACCCCCTGCTTCAACCATTCTCTTCTCTACCTGAGACAGAGATGGCAAACGTCTGTAGCTCTCCACGTGCTCCTGGAGATGAACTACCATAAGTCCCATAAGCAAGAATGGCCAAGGGTCAGGAAGGAAAGTGGAAATCCAGCAGTTTCTGGAGAGATACAGGTTTCCTAGCCAGGCTAAGAGCCTGTTCCCTAGCACACACAGAGTGAATGGACAGTCCCCACCTGCCTAACAGCAGCAGGTGTGGCTCTGTAGCTCCACCTCTTCTCTCCATGACACACCTGCTGTTCCATTTCTGTGATCACATAAAATATAACTTGCCCAGATTCTTACATGGGCAAGTTCTCACTACACCCCTCCCCTGAATCCTCACTTTAGCCCGTTCCAGCCTTAGCTGTGGGAATTGACCAAGGCCAGCCCAGTCATCACCATCATCATCTTCATGAACATCAATAATAATGTCTGCCCTTGTTTTGTGGAATAGTAGAGTGCTCTTGTGTTCAGGTGCAGCTTGTGGGCTTCCCACAGACATCTGGTTGGCCACTGTAAGATGATGCTAGACCAGGGGTCAGTCGTGGGCCGGTCCACTGTCCCTCAGACCATGTGGTGAACCGGACTATATTGGGGGGAGGGGCGTGAACGAATTCCTATGCCCCACAAATAACCCAGAGATGCATTTTAAATAAAAACTCACATTCCACTCATGTAAAAACACGCTGATTCCCGGACCGTCCGGGGGCCACATTGAGAAGGCTATTGGGCCACATCCGGCCCCTGGGCCTTAGTTAGGCTACCCCTGTGCTAGACTGAAAACAACTACTAAACTGATCCAGCAGGCTCTTATCTTTTAAACAGGAAACAACCAAAGATGTGTTTGTTTCAGTGGAATTTCCCATCTGGATGAATGGGTCTCTGCCATGGGTCTCTGTTTTGTTTCCGTCTTGTTTTGCTTTTAAAGGTACCTGTCGGTTTTGAACTCATAAAATCATTAATCGCTTTCTACACAACCGTCTTAAGATGTACAGTAAATGTAGCAAAAAGAGAGAGTTTAAAACACTAAAAAAGCAGATGCTGTTCATATTGTTATTTCATTCATGAATCACTTCCCATGAGAGATCTCATAGCGATTTGCAGTATAATAACATAGATAAAACAGTCATCGATAAAAACAGTTAAAGCAATTACTTGCATAATAGCAATTTTTTAAAAATTTAAAACAACAGCAGGACATACAGACGTAAAATCAATTTGAACTCAAAGCAGATGCTGGCAACTAGGATAAAGATTTTTGAAGGCTTTTTGAAAGAGAGGCATCTTTAGCCAAAAAGACAAAAGAGATGGTGGCGCCTGTCTAACATGCAGCAGCAGGGAGTTCCAAAAGGTATGTGTCACCACCCTAAAGACCTGATTCTGACACTGTGCAAAATTGATTTCCTTTTTAAAAAAATATTTTTTATTAAATTTTCAAATTGTAACAACAAATTTTCCCCAAATCTTAATTGAACAATTTATATATCCATATTTCTCCCCTCCCCCCTCTTTGGCTTCCCCTATATTTCCATATTGATTTATTAAACAAATTCTACACCCTGCTGGTTTAACCTCTTATATAGTTGTGAAAGTTTAGTCAAAACCTCCCAATGAGTCCAAATCTTTATACTGTCTTTTTATATAGTTTAGAAATGGTTCCGACTCCTTTTTGAAATTGATGTTGTCTCTCTCATGTATCCGCTCTGTCAGCTTAGCCAATTCCGCGTAGTCCATAAGCTTGGCTTGCCATTCTTCCTTTGTTGGCATTTTCTCTGTTTTCCATACTTGTGCTAGTAAAATTCTTGCTGCATTGTCTTATATCATGATCTAAAATTCCAAGCAGGAAAGAGTCTGGTTTTTGAACAAAGGTTTTTTAAAACATTTTTTTCAATTCATTATATATCATTTCCTGAAATTCTTTAACCTTCTTGCATTCCCACCATACATGAAAAAAGTACCATCTTTCTTTTTGCATCTCCAACATATCCTGTTTTGTACATTTTTGCAATTTTTTCCGGTGTGATATACCATCTATATATCATTTTGAAATAATTTTCTCTTAATAATATACAATCTGTGAACTTTAAATTTGTTTTCCATAATCTTTCCCATTCCTCCAACTGTGTATTATGCCCAACATCCTGAGCTCATTTTATTTGTGCCAATTTTACCATCTCATCTAAAGTCTCTCCATATAGCAAAATATTATATGCTTTCTTCAATAACTTGGAGTTTCCCTCCACAATTTCCTTTTGGAAGTTTGAAATAGTATAACTAAACCCTCTTTTGTTATCTTCTTAAAACTGCTCATTAATTTGTCTGTGATGCAACCAACTTTGTAAAGTATCTTTCAAGTTTTCATAACTTTTAAATTTCAAACCTTTCTCTTCTTCTACTAACAAATCTCTATGTGTTGGCCATATCTTACTCGGACGAAGCCCCAGGTGTTGCCATTTCCTCCGCGAAGCAGACCGGAAGCCTCCAAAATTGATTTCCTAATGGGATGCTATCTTCCGGCTGCCCTCTCCTGAAAGAGCCATTAAGCAACTGCCTCAAGCAGCAGATGTTGGGGAGGTGGCACAAGGTGTTTGGGGACAGAGCTGTTTGTACCTAGACCCCCTCCCCAAAGCTTACACGCTGCTTTCAGGTACAGTGGAGGATGCTGCCCCATCATCACCATTTCTGAACAAAGGCTCAACTGCAAGCATCCTGTAAGTGGAATGAGACAGGGTGCCGTAGTTATCACACACACACACAAAATTGATTTTAAGGTTAGCATTGATAGAATAATAAAAGAAAACCAAATACTAATTAACCAAACATAATTCAAAAATAAATAAATGGTGAGGAGCAGAAAGGGATAGAACAGGTCAGAACAATACATTTGGTAGAGAATTAAACTGAGCTTAATTAATTATAAGGAGACACTTATTATGCCAGAATTGGATAAAGAGGGTCCAAGGACTTCTTCTTTTCCAGCTGGAACTCACCGGAGCTCAGCTCCAGCACCTCTCAGGTAGGCGGCATTGCCGTTCTAAGAGAACAAGGGAAAAGATCATGGGGAGCTCCAGCATCTATTTTTCTAGAAAATAGCACTGACAGGGTCTATTATTTCAGTAAAGCTATTGTACATAGTTTTGTTGTTTTATGTCTGCTTTATCCCACACTCGAAGGATTTTCGCTTTTCTAGAACTGGTCGATATATATATATATATATATATATATATATATATATATCTCAGATGTCAATAAAATCTCTGTCAGTTGAAGATTGGCTTTTATTACTTCAGGCCAGAGCATTCCAACATTGTTTCAGAACTCTTGGGCAGGACTGCATCTTGCCTTTTGCTTCAGACAGCAAAACGTCTGGGGCCATCTCTGGATCCAATGCTCTAGAAACAAACACACCTTGGAATGAGGCAAGTCCATTCCATGGACTGTCAAAAACCCACTGGCAGTGTTGATACGGCTCATATCACCCAGGTTCCTCTTCCTCTCCGTGGGCCATAGCCGCCTCATCCTTGGAGAGCGTCTTGCAGGAGGTAGTGATGGCCAGCAGTTTGGGTAGCTTTAAAAGAGCATTAGACAAATTCATGCAGGTGAAGGAGGAGGCTATCACAGGTACTAAACACAATGGCTATTTCTGCCACCACTGTCAGAGGCATTATGCCTGTGAACACCAGTTGCTAGGAATCACATCTGGGAAGAACTTTGCTGCACTCCGGTCCTGCTTCAGATAGGTAGCTGTGTTGGTCTGCCATAGTCAAAATAAAAAAAAAATTCCTTCCAGTAGCACCTTAAAGACCAACTAAGTTAGTTCTTGGTATGAGCTTTCGTGTGCGTGCATACTTCTTCAGAATTGTGCATGCACATGAAAGCTCATACCAAGAACTAACTTAGTTGGTCTTTAAGGTGCTACTGGAAGGATTTTTTTTATTCCGGTCCTGCTTGTGAGCTTCCCATTGGGACCTGCTGGACAGTGTTCATTTGGTCTGGCAGATCTCTTTTTATTGACAGCTCTTCAAAACCTCAAGGCTTCAGAATATCTGGACAGGGTTGGGGCTTTGAAAAGATATGGTTTTTTTAAAAAAAAATCACACTTGTGATGTGTTCTAGAAAAGTTTATATTGCAATTGTAATATTCACCAGATCCACAAGAGGCAGAGCAATAGCAAATTGTTGATTTTTAACAGCTGAGGGGGGACTTGAGGCTGTTATTTGAGTTGGTGTCATGGGCTGGTTGGATGCAGAGGAATAGTGGGAGGAACCAGCTGGGGAACAACAAAGGCAAGTAGGCTCAGAGCCCAGGGAGTGGCGTTGGGAAGACAATAAGTGGTAAGAGGAAGAAGACAGGGAAGATGAGGTGTTGGAAGCTGAAGAGGTAACAGGGTTTAGTGAGCAGGGAGAATCTGTGCCAGAGAGAAGTCCAGAATCAGAGGCAGAAGTGGAGGCTGAAGAGGAGGGGGACCAAGAAGCAGAGATGAGTTAAGCTGGTGAAGAGACACAGGTGTCTCCCCCTCCTACGATGATGAGCTCCATCTTGTTTTCCAGAACCAGAAGAGACAGGAAAAGAGTGGCGGGAGAGGTTGGCTTCACGCACACAGGTGCCATTTCTGATTGCTTAGGGAAAGCCCTGAAGAGGAGAGGATTTAGACAGCTGGAAAGGATTTAGGAAGCAGGGACTTTCAGTCTCAGCAACTGATTTTCCTAGAGGAAGATCACCAGGAATGAGCTGCTCTGCTCATTAACTAAGTCTGTGGAGATCATGTTTTTGCTAATAAAGAGCTATCTCCATCTTTGAACTGTATGATTACTGACCAGCACTCTCTTGTGACAGTTGGTAACCTAAGGGAAGTTGATCGTGTCAGGGCCAGGACTGAATCCAGATCTTCAATTTCCAAAACTATGTCCATCCACAGACCTCACCATACAAGTGTCACACAACGTTTGTTCTGCGCTAGCAAAGATTGATCCTTCTCTCTGGAACTCCCTGCCTGTTGATATTAGGCAGGCACCTTTACCATGTGTTTCTCAGCGCAAACTCATTAGTTAACTCAGCCTTTGCCAACCTGTTGCCCTCTGATCTTTTGGACTGCAGCTCCCATAGCCCCCATCAAGTGCTGTCTTGATGAAGTCTGATAAATAATGTATTTGTGTAGGCTGTTCTGCAATCTTTGCTACAATTACTGGTCAATAGTCCTGTTTTTCTGGGTAAAATGCTTTTCGCTGAGAGTGTCTGCCATTAAAGCTACTTCTTTATAATCGATGGTTGTTTTGATGTTGGAATTTTGAACTAGGTAAATGTTTCTGAACCCAAAATAGGCATTGGTCACAGGCAGAGTGTTCCTGGACCTTCCTTCCTGCGTTTGCTTTCCCAGAAACATGCCTTGGTCTCCAGGTGGCACAATTAGGCACTTTGGCGTGGGTGAGAGCAGCAAATGGAGCATTCTAGGAAAGCCCGAGAGACCAGCTGGTTATTTGACATATCCCTTTGGAGTTGACCCTGGCTTTCTCTTTTATTTTTCTGCTGAGGCTCTGTAGTTCTTTTTCCTCCATGCATGGTTTTTGAAAGCTGCCACAGAGCACAGCATAATACATTTTTATTCCTTTTAGTGCTTTTGGAGGTCATGTGTTCCCAGCACAATTTCCTTTCTCAGAATCTTCTTCGGTATCTCTATATCCTGGTAAAAACACAGTGCCCTCCACCCTCAGCACCCTAACCAGCAATTAGTCTGCCGTGTGTCTTCTTGAACCTTGTTTGCGCTAATGCCCATTATTTTTCATTTTCATGTTTATCCTACTCTTCTTCCAACGAACTCAGGACTGTATGTACTGGGTGTGGGGCCAACTCTCCCATCATTGCCCAGCCAGCATGGCCACTGGTCAAGAATGAGTTTTAGGCAGCAAACACACCATGCATTTAAAGCGTGCACCCCTGACCATTGACTGTGAGGGCTGGGGCTGATGGGAGTTTGGAGTCCAGCAACATCTGGAGCTCACCAGGCGCTCTATCTTTGCTGTACCATTTTGTACATTTGGCAGCCTTCTCAGGGAGCTGTATGGTTCCTAGCTGGGATGGTTTAGTCAGTCGAGCATGAGGCTCTTAATCTCAGGGTTGTGGGTTTGAGCCCCACATTGGGCAAAAGATTCCTGCATTGCGATACCCTCCAATATTCTTCTGATGAAAATAAGGATGTCCTATTCCTTAACAACATCAATAATATTTATACCCCACCCATCTCACTGGGTTGTCCCAGCCACTCTGGGCAGCTTCCAACATATTTAAAAACATAAGAAAACATTAAACATTAAAAAACTTCCTTATACAGGGCTGCTTTCAGATGGCTTGCGGGTCTGATAACTCCATACCCTCCAACATCTCTCCTTAGGGACGTCCTAAGGAAAAGCAGGACATTCTGGGATCAAATCAGAAACTGGGACGGCTTCTGTAAATCCAGGACCGTCCCTGGAAAATAGGGACACCTGGAGGGTCTGTATTGCAGGGGGCTGGACTAGATGATCCTTATGGTCCCTTCCAACTCTACAATTCTAGGATTCTATTATGTACGCTACATCAGGGGTGGGGGGGACATTTTTCATCCCGAGGGCCGCATTTCCTCCTTGTCAATCTTCTGAGGGCCATTTGTCTGTAGTAGGGAGGGCCAGAATCAAAAGTGGGAGGAGCAAGGAATGCTTATTTCACCTTTACACATTAGTCTTGCATCTCAAAGCAATATCAGAGATGGGGGCCACATTCTAGCCAAGGGAAAATGCTCCGGCTGCAAACCAGGACCTGTGAAGGGTGTGGCCTGAGGAGAGTTCCAAGCATCAGATAAAGAGATATGAGGGGCTGCATTTTGCCCCTGGGTCTTAGGCACCTGCCCCCTATGCTGCTTTCCCTCAAGTGCCCCAGACTGCAAAGGGTCATTCCAAAACCTTAATCCTATTCTTTTGTTTAGATAGTGTTCCCCACCCTTCCCCCATTTCCCAGGTTTAGTGTCATTTGCAGATCCATGTTTTCATGGCTCCATCCCCTTTTGTTAAAACTGGCCTTGATACAGACCCAGCCATCTTTTCCTATTACACTAAGGATATTCATGGCCACTTTCTAGCCTAATCCTGTCAACAGTAAACCCTAGTGAATCCCAGAGAGATGTGCTTCCGAGAGAGAGAGAGAGAGAGAGAGAAGAAAACAGTGTGGAACCGTGACAGGATCTTAAAGAGCAGACTTGCTGGATCAGGCCAGTGTCCATCTGTCCAGTGTCCTACAGCCAGGTGCCTCTGGAAATTCCCCAGCAGGGTAAGGAGGTGATGGCCTTCTTCTCTTCTTGGCTGCCAGCATTTGGCAGTCAGGGCTACAATTGCTTCTCAGCATGAAGCTTCTGCTTGTTCCACTATTGTGGCAAAAAGCTGTGGAGAGATGCATTTACTCCGAGAGCTTCTGCCCTCTGCTGCTGTCCTGCCAGATTCACCTTTGATCATTCCTTGCCCCCCCCCCATACCTTTGCTCAACTCCCCCAGTCTGCTGTTGGTGTAACACAACTCTTCTTTGTGCAACTGGGGCTGGAACCGTGTTTCTGTTTCTGCCTCCTGGCTTTGGACGTCAGGTGACAGCAGAGAACCAGTCTGGTGCATCTTACTGATATATAAACAGACCCTCAGCCTTTGTTCTGTCACCTTTCTCATATATATCTCCCCTCTCCCCACCTTCCAAACGGAGCCAGTGTGAGGCAGTGGTTAGAGTGTTGGACTTGGACCAGGGTGGCCTGGGTTCCAATCCCATCCATGAACCATGAAGCTCACAGGTGACCTTGCACCATTCATTGTTTGACAACCCAAAAAATTGTCTCATACCTTTATCACTGTGCTCTGCAGGAGACGGTGTCCTGCAGATACCAGCTTATCAGGAGGTCTATTCCTTGCAGTATATGAATTGGGCTTTCCATTGTAACTTCCTCCACATTTTGGAACTGCCTCCATTGCCTTTTCATAGTCCCTCTTTCAACAAGTCTTCCAAGTGGTGCTTGCTATTGTGGCAGTTACCTCAATTAGTATCTGTCTTGGATTTGAAGTTGTTTTTATATGGGTCACTCTTTTAACTCTGTGGGTGGCCTTGGGTGGGAGTATAATGGTTTTAGATGCACTATTGAACTGATTTTATGTACGTACGTATGCATTTGCTTCATAAAATTTATATGCAAACAAAACAACAACAACCTTGAAACATACAAGTTTAAAATACTAAAACAGATTAAAATTTACACCAGCTTTTCTGGGTAGGCTTGACTAAACTTGGCTTTCCCCAGGAAGAAGGAAAGAATACAGTGAAGGCACCTGCTTGGTCTCAAGAGGTGGGGAGTTCCAGTGTGTAGGTGCTGCCACACCAAACAATTGAGTTCCTGCAAATGTAGAATGGGCTTTATGTAGCACTTGAAGTAGTGGCAACTCCGCTGACTGAAACCATTGAGTGGGTATGTGTGAGTCAAGGCGATCTTGTAGGTAAACTGGTCCCAAGTTGTTAAGGACTTAAAATACTAACGGTAACACCTTGAACTTGGCCCAGTAGCAAAACAGCAACCAGTGCAGATCTCTGAGCACAGGTGACAAGGCCTGACTTCTGTCAGCAATCATGCTGCAGCATTCTGCACTAACTCCAGCTTCTGGATCAAGCATGAGGGAAGCCCCATGTAGAATGCACTGCAGTAATCTAGTCTTGAGGTAACTAATGCATGAAGTACTGTAGATATGTTCGTGGCTGCCAAACCTGCTGTAGTTGGTAAAACTGTGGTACCTCTGGATGCGAACGGGATCCGTTCCGGAGCCCCATTCGCATCCTGAGCAGAATGCGACCCACATCTGCACTTGTCCGGGTCGCAATTTGCCGCTTCTGCGCATGCGTGTGACGTCATTGTGAGCGTCTGCGCATGTGCGAGCGGCAAAATGCAGAAGTAACCCCTTCCGTTACTTCCAGGTCGCTGTGGAACGCAACCTGAAAACACTCAACCTGAAGTGTCTTTAACCCGAGGTATGACTGTACTAGCCATTGATGCTACCTGAGCCCCCAGTGACTGAGCTGGATCCAGAGGTGCCCCAAACTACGAGCCTGTTCTCTCAGTGGCAGAGCAACCTCATCCAGGGTGGATAACTGACCAGTTTCTCAGACAGAGGAGCTACTCATCCCACAGTGCCTCCACCTTGCCAGGATCCAAGCTCAGCTTGTTTTTCTTCATCCATTTCCCCATTGTATCCAGGCTGCATGGCCCATCCTGATTCAGTTGTTATGGAGAAATAGAGCTGTGTGCCACCTGCATTTACCCCAAGCCCCTAATGATTGCTCACAACAGATATTAAATAGCACTGGAATTAAGATAGCGTCTCCACCCCCATTGTTCTGTCCGGACGCTGAGGTCCAGGTCCGAGGGCCTTCTGGCGGTTCCCTCATTGCGAGAAGCAAAGCTACAGGGAACCAGGCAGAGGGCCTTCTCGGTAGTGGCGCCCGCCCTGTGGAACGCCCTTCCAGCAGATGTCAAAGCGATAAACAACTACCTGACATTCAGAAGACATCTTAAGGCAGCCCTGTTCAGGGAAGTTTTTAACGTGTGATATTTTACTGTATTTTTGGTTTCTATGGAAGCCGCCCAGAGTGGCTGGGGAGGCCCAGCCAGATGTGCGGGGTATAAATAATAAATTATTATTATTATTATTATTATTATTATTATTATTATTATTATCCTGTGGCACCCCATAGCATAGCCACCAGGGGGCAGAAAGGCACTCTCTCAACACTGTATGATTGGAATCGCTGTAGTACGGTGCCCCCAAGTTCTCATTCCCTGGAACTGGTCCAGGAGAAAACCATGGTTGATGGTATCAAATGCTGACGAGAGATCAAGAAGCAGGAACAAGGTCACACTCCCATGTCTCACTCTCTGCAAAGGTCATCCATCAAGGCAACCAAGGTGGACTTAGTCCTGAACCCAGATTAGAATTGATCTAAATAATCTTGTGTCCTCCAAGAATGTATGCAATTGCTTTACATACGACTTTATTGTGTTTTAAAAGTGTTTTGAGTTGCTGCAATTCATACATGAAATAAACCATGGCAATAGCAATTACCTAACCAACATCTTAGGGATAAATTGGAGTTGAGGGTAGGGGTGTAGCTGTAAACACCACCCTTGAGCTCCTCGAAGGAAAGTCAGGATACAAATATAGTAAATAAATAATTTAGGTGGGTGGGTGGTGACTTGACAGAGCCTTTTTGGTTATGGCACCATATCTTTGGAAAGCTCTCCCAGGGAGACCTGCCTAGCATGTACTCTGATGCTTTTTAAGGCATCTGGACCTTTTAAAAATCTGGTCTTATCCTAACTCTAGTTTTAATGCTAGATACCCACTTCTCTTCTTGTTATATCTGGTTCCAGGTTTCTTTCTGTTCCTGGTTTTTTTCTTTCCTTTTTTACATTTGCCACCTGGGAAACATAAGAAGCTACCTTATGGCAGGTCAGCTTATTTGTCCATCTGCAACTGATATTATTGCCATTGTCATCTTAAATCTGGAAATGGTGGGGATTGAACCTGGGACCTTCACATTCCAAGCAAGGGTTCCGCCACAAAGCAATGGCCCTTGAAGTTTCTTTGAGAAAGAAAGGTGGTTATGCAATGTGTCAATTAAAGAAATAAATTAAGGTCCTCCCTCTGTGCCATCAGACCAGTGTCCCCCTATATGCTTAATGGTCTCTCAGTGGCCAGCTTCCAATTCACCAGCCCAATACAGGCCAACTGTTCAGAGATGCTGGGGACGGATGGCTTGGCCACATTGCTTACTGCTTCCCCTTCCTGATTCCTCTGCTTATCCCTCCCCTATTGTGTTTTTCTTGCCCCTTCTCTCATGGCCGGTTGCCCTCTGAAGCATCCCTCCACATTTTTTATGTGAGCTCAGAATCCCCTAGAAGCTTTCCCTGGTCTGCAACTTCTTCACAGCCGCACCAGGGACAATCTGCCCATTCGGCTGGAAACCAGGCTGGGATGGGGAGCTCTTCAGGGTCCTGAGTGCTGCCTTGAGCATCTCAGGGAGATTGAATGAGCAACAAGAATGGGAGGCAGTGGCCTGGATGGAAGGGATGTGACAAGGCCTTTCAGCAGCACGCGGCTCAGTCCTCGGGGACCAACCTGTTCACCCTTGGGCAGGGAAAATCTCTTCCGATAGCTGGAAGAATCCAGGGCAGTATTCATCAGCCAGCCTCTTGCCACCTGAATGGCAGTGGCCGTATTTCTCTCTCACACACCCAGCAGGCATGCGTACATCCTGGCTGTGTTCTCTGGAGGTGCCTTGGGCCTCTTCCACCCACTCCCCTTCTGTGCATGTTAAAACTCCATTGCCCTGGCTTTTGGCAATGTCGATCATGCCAAGATCAGGGGCAGCTTATTTTGTTCTCGGGAATGCTCTTGGTACCCCACAAAGCTGCTTTATATGGAGCCCAATTCAAGGTGCAGACAATAGAAACCACAATCTCCTTCCTTAATACCTTATTAGGTACTAATGCAAGTAGAGGCATCTCTCTTAATTGTTCCTTTTCAAAAATATTTTCCCATTTCTGCATTTTACAACATTTCAACAACAAAAATTAAATCGAAACAAATGTAAACTGCATTTTCTTTGACTCCCCCCCCCCGCAATTCCTTACTTTATATCATAATCTTACTGCATAACCCCTCTTAGTTGTTCCACTTCTCTCATAATCTTGGGGGGCGGGCTGCCTAGGAGAGGGAATGTCCTGCGGCAGCCCCTAAGATATGGATCTCCAATGCGCTTGGCACCTTCGCTAGGCATCTTGGGTGGGTGCTGAAGACTCACCTATTTCCCCTGGCTTTTGAGATGGATATCTTTAGGATCTACCTTTCTCTGTGGTTGTAAGGTGTTTCTGCAATATTTTAATATTGTGAAGTGTTTTTAATAATGTGTAACATGTAATTATTGTAACCCATCCAATTTAAGGTTAAAGGCAGGTTGTTAATAATAATAATAATAATAATAATAATAATAATAATAATAATAATAATAATGGCTTTGACAGGCAATGGCTCTCACAGTTAGAGAAAGGTCTTCTTCATCCCTTCCCAGCTGGTCCTGGAGGCTTGATCTTCTGCTTGCAAAGTGTAAAAGTGTATGCTCTTAACCACTGAGCAAGCCTCCCTCCTCCTCACTTACCTTCAGCAGGTTCTTGTGCTGAACAGCTCCCAATTGCTTAATCAGAAGAGAGATGTAGCCCTGGGTTGGGGTAGGGATTTTGTGAACAGGGGTTTACAATCCCAAGGGGTTTTTTGGTGGGCGGGCGGAGATCAGACTTGCATTGTACTCAACTACCTGTGGTTTTAAAAAGACCATGAACGTGTTTTAATATTTGCCAGATTTTTGATCCACCAGGTGTGGAGAGCTGGAAATTTTCTTTTCGTTTTTTAGAGTTACTAGTAAAAACTGGCGTGTGTCCTATTTATTATATACGTTTAGTATTTCAATAATGCATGTTTAAATGTGCTTTTAAATTGCTCTTTGAGCTGTTTTTTTTTGAAAAAAATTACAATTGCTTGGAATGTCTGGAAAGCAGGGCTAGAAATTCAGAAATAAATGCCAAATCATTTTTTATTTTTTGTTGTTGCAAAAACATTACCCTACAGTACAGGATTCAACTCTCTCTCTCTCTCTCTCTCTCTCTTTTCTAGGAGATACCTTACATTTGCTTTAGAAGGGGAGGAGGGTAAATTGGCTCAGCACATGCATTGCATGTGAAAGGTGTTATATCCAGCTACCTGCACCAGCAGTGCTTGTTGCAGTTATCATTATTATGATTGATTCAATAATTGATTGCCTTTCACACCCCATGTCTCAAGACAATGTACAAAATGCAGTAAAAAGCAGCATAAAAAGCAATTAAAAAACACAGAGCAGAGATCTTTTCATCCAGCCAAGGTGGCTTGTTGGAACAAAAATATATTCAGTTGTTTCTGGGAAATGTAGGAACGCTGTTCCATAGAACGGGGACATGTTTGCAGCCCTGCTCTGGGTTACAAGGACCTTTGGTAACAAGTCCAACCAGAATCACTGCCTGGGGCTGGAGAACTAGCAGTCAGAGTAAACCTGCCTTCTTCAACCTGGTGCCCTCCAGCTTTTTGGACTACAATTCCCATCATCCCCAGCCAGCATGACTGATGGGTGTGGTAGTCCAAAATGGCCAAGCTGGTTGGGGATGATGGGAGTTGTAGTCAGACAAATATCTGAAGGCCCTCAGTTGAAGAACCTGGGATAAGGCAGTTCCTTAGAATCCATATGCGGAAAGCTTTCGGTTGGTTCCTAAGAGGCAGGGTAATTGCTGGACTGGGGAAAAAAGGTGGATTGATTTCCTGCTGTTGCACAATAGAGAAGCTGGGGGAATTTGCTTCCTGGGGAGAACCGTAGATGGGAATGTGGCTTTTCTGGTGGGGGCAGATTGAGTGGTTGCAGGAAGCCATTCTGGGAAGGGAGGGCCTAGGTTGATTTGGTTGAAGGGATGTAGCTTAGTAGTGGATCACCTGCCTTCAAAAGTTCTCATATTCAATCCCTGGCAATTCCTGGTATGGCTGGGAGAGAACCCTCCCTGAAACTCTGGAGAGCTGCTGTCTGCTGGTGCAGATAACCATGGGCTAGATGGACCTGCAGCCGGGCTCAGTATAAGGCAGCACTTCCTGTCTTCTTATCATGGGAATTTAAATGAACAACTGTGGCTTTTTCTTTTTGTCTCTCTTTCAGGCCAGCCCCTCGCCCATTATTGTGAACACAGAAACCCTGGAGCCTGCCCTCTCTGTAAGTCTGCGTCTTTTCTTGTGCGGTTTGTGCCTTGTCCACAGGGTCCTACAATGTCCTGTGAAGGGAAGGAAGTTTCTCTTTCTTGCCAACAGTGGCATGGGGCTCATTGCCGAAGGTGAAATTAGGCTTTATTTCACCCAGGTCAAACACCCACTTCGGCACACACACCCAAGACACATTTGCCTACACCCACACAGGCTGCACTCGGGGCAAAAACCAGGCTAGTCCCCCCTTCCCCGTAGCTAAGGCACAGCTCATTGCACAAAACCTGTCTCACAACTCCAAGGCATGGAGAACTTAGCATTCCTGGGTGTGTCCTCCCATATCACTCCTAGATATGGAGTGACCACAGTGTGTCAAGAATCTGCGTTATGCATGTGTTAAAAGAAAATAAAAACGGGACTGGGCATTCCTGACAAATTCCACCTGGAAATTCTAGAATATTCTGTTTGCTGGCCACAGAAATCTGTTGCCTTTGGGACATAAAACTCTCAGCTTTTTCTCTGGTTTTGGTGAGTGAGATTAGGGATGGGCATTTTAGTTTCTCTCATTCTCATTTTTCCAATCTTGAGTTCAGTTCTCTGCATTCCACATCAGTTTAGAAACATTTTTAAAAGGAAATTATTAACACATTTTAGTAAGCATTTTTCCAAAAAAAATTGTATGTAGTTTTGCCTAATGTTCACATTTTTTTGTATAGCTGTTTCCCCTGACACAATGCATTTTTGTACATTATCTTCACTAATATATGCATTTTTATGCACGCTTTGCCCCAGTGTATGCATTTTTGGGTGCACCTTACTTGGCTAGAATACTGCGCTGCAAAATTTGGGAAAGTAGATGCCTGTGTTTCAGGATGCATATTTTTTTAAAAAAATCACAAATTTGTAAGGTTTGCCTTTAAACGTGAACTGAATCTAATTTCTCCCAGGTACACTTTGCATTTCAGTGCCCTTCAAAATTGCTCCTTTCCCCCACCTGCTTCTGCTGGTCCCTGGTCTCTTTCCTCCCCATCCCATCTGTCCCGGCCCTTCTCTGCTGATCTAGAAAGCAGAATAAGCGGTGCAAGTTGTGGTTATGTGCAGAATTTTTGTTTAGTTAATGCAGAAGCTGCATCGTGCTCCTCTCCCTGGCAGGGGAGGCATATTTGTGCAGAGCCTACAAAATTCAGAATTGGACTTTTCATGGCCATTTAGTCACCACAATCAGTAGTCCTTTGAGGATGTAATGATGCAACAAAATGGGCACCCCAAAAAGGAACTTGAAGTGGGAGTGAATTGGAATGGGGTTGTCAAAGGAGGGATTTAATAATCCAACTTGTTTCAACCCTAATGGCCCTTCTTTAGGGAAATTCAGATAAATCAAAACAAAACATTTAGATGTGCTGTCTCTTCTAATGTGTTGGATTAATAAATATCTCTTTTGTTTTTCCCCCTTAGCTTCCAGTGCATTTGAATATGTCCCATCCACTTCTTAGCTTCTTGTTGAGGCTGTTAGGATATTCTTCAGATCTCTCCCCTTCCTTGCTTCTGCTTAGCCTGCCTCTGATGTGATATATTAAGGGCTCACCCAGTGTTCTACTTTAAAATACAAGTGGGTCTGAGCACTGGGATTTTGGTTTTTTGTGTTTTTTCGCCCCGGAGCTTTGCACCTGCTCTTTACCACTGAATCTGAGCAAACAACAAATCTGTGGAAAATCTGAATTGTTGTTTATTCTGATTCAGTGTTAAATGGGGGGTTTTCCTGGGGAAAGTAATGTGTGTGGGGGGGGGAGTGCTCAGATGCAGCACTTCAAAGCACAGACCCGTGTCTAGAAAGTGTTAGGCAAAATGTAAGTGTGGATGAGCCCTTACAATTAGGACGTACAGTGGTACCTTGGTTTAATGACAGCTTAGTTTATGAACAACTTGGATTAAGAATGCTGCAAACTCGAAAGTAGGTGTTTTGGTTTGTGAACTTTGCCTTCGAAGCAGAACATGTTTTGCTTCCTGTTGAGTGTAAATTGAGTCCCGCACGACTATGTATGGGAAAGCACACCTTGGTTTAAGAACGCTTTGGTTTAAGAACGGACTTCCTGAACAGATTAAGTTCGTAAACCAAGGTACCACTGTATATTTGTGAAGGCAGGGAGCCTTGTGCCAGAAAATCCTGTGTCCCAGAAATTGTGTCTAATCACAATAATAACCCCAGATACTACTTACATAGGGGACGCGGGTGGCGCTGTGGGTAAAAGCCTCAGCGCCTAGGGCTTGCCGATCGAAAGGTCGGCGGTTCGAATCCCCGCGGCGGGGTGCGCTCCCGTTGCTCGGTCCCAGCGCCTGCCAACCTAGCAGTTCGAAAGCACCCCCGGGTGCAAGTAGATAAATAGGTACCGCTTACCAGCGGGAAGGTAAACGGCGTTCCATGTGCTGCGCTGGCTCGCCAGATGCAGCTTTGTCACGCTGGCCACGTGACCCGGAAGTGTCTCCGGACAGCGCTGGCCCCTGGCCTCTTGAGTGAGATGGGCGCACAAACCCCAGAGTCTGTCAAGACTGGCCCGTTCAGGCAGGGGTACCTTTACCTTTACCTTTACTACTTACATGCCAAGACAGGTTCTATATGGTTTACAAGTATAAAATCAATGATAAGCTATCCACACATAATTAAAGATCACAAAAAACAATTCCATAAAAAATATCAAAAACATCCATAATTAAAACTTGCAGTAAAAAAAGGCTTTTAAAAAGCACAACAATTAAAAAGGCAATTAAAAAAATTAGGTCAGGAAGTCCAAGTCTAGGGAAATGCTTCTGCAAACAGGTGTGTCTGCAAGGGTGAGTGGAACGCCAATACTGATTTGGGGCATCTCATATTTCAGCATCTGTTTGTTAAACTTTTCCTGTTTGTTTCCCCAGGTGAATGGCAGTGACGGGATGTTCAAGTATGAAGAGATTGTCCTGGAAAGGGTGAGTGAGAGCCAGTGGACTCTTGCCATGGATGTGGTGCCAGGGCTAGCGCTACTTGTCTCTGGACTGTATTGGGCTTTGTTAGTCCTCCCACACAGGCCCATGCATCCTGGCTCTGTAGGTACAAGCATGGGGAGCACAGAGAGAAAAGGGCAGCCTTTCCTCAACCTGGTGCTCTCCAGATATTTTGGACTGCAATTCCCATTAGATTGGATGGCTGACTATGGTTGATTGAAGTTGTAGTTCAAAACATTTGGACAACACCACGTTGGGGATGGCTGGGCAAGGGGATCTAACATGCGTGTTCCCTCTTTCCTCTTTCCACTGTTGTGGTCTTGGAAACCAGAGCTTATGGTATTGAGAACTGACCCAGCTATATGTGGTAGGACTGTGCTTTTCAACAGAGGCTAGGAGATTTTTTCATTTTCCACATCAGGATACCTGGCAGACTTCAAGTTTTACATTCATGTCCATTGTTATTTTCTGTTGAATGTTTTCAGTGCCCTTGAATTGCTGTATTGTTCTAATTATCGTTAGCATATAAGCTCAGCCTGGGTAGCTCAGTTGATTAGAGCATGGTGCTGATAACACCAAAGTTTCAGGTTGGATCCCTGCATTGCAAACGGTTGGACTAGATGATTATCAGGATCCCTTCCAACTCTATGATTCATCCCATTTATTTATTCCTTTTTTTTAACACTTGTCAGGGAAATTCTGGTCTTGGATTTAGCATTGCTGGAGGGATCGATAATCCACACATTCCTGATGATCCTGGCATTTTCATAACCAAGATCATCCCAGGTGGAGCAGCTGCCATGGATGGGCGTCTGGGGTGAGTGTCCTGCCATAGGGTGGATCTTGAGCCTTGTGGGGGGGTGCGGGCGGAGGGAAGCAGATACAGATAAGCAACCTAAAATGAGATGTTTGTTGATGAACTGTGTGTGCGTGCGTGCGTGCCGTAAAAACAAAACAAATTAAAAAGTGTGCTTTAGACTCTCTGTAGACACTCACAGCTATTCATTCAGCCATTTCCTGACTGTTAATGCACGGTCGTACCACTCAGACTATTTTTAGATTGTGTTTTTTGTATATGCATGTTTTGTTTCAGTGTACGCTTAACACAAAGTTGCCAACATGGCACCTGTGGGCTCAAGGGCGCCCATGAAACCTCTGAGCCTCCTCACTCACCTCATCCTTGGTCATGAGGTAGTGAGGATGGCTGCCTTTTTCTCTCCTGAGAAGCACATACAGCTGAAGGAGGAATTTGGAAGGGTGACGCTCTTCCCAACTTCCTATTTCAGCTCTATGTGCTTTTCAAGGTTCAAGTTAATTCCACTGGACCTGACTTTTGCCCAGATCCCTTGGAAAAGGGAAGTGTTTCCATGCATGTCCCCTCTCTTTCTCAGAGATGGTCCTCATCTAGGGAAGACGTAGAGAAGTGATCAGAAGTGGGGTGGCACCCACTGCAGCTGCTCAAAAGTCCAAAAGTGCCCATGGGCCCCATTTTAACATGTTGATTTAACCACTTTGAGATGCTTTTTCGTTCTTTCTTTCGATATTTTATTAGAATTTCACTTATAAAAAAGTGATGAAAACAAAAAAAAGGAAGGAAAACATGAATGGAAATAAAAAGAAAAAAAAATACTCAATTACATTTCCATACATTAATATACAAATGTTTATAGTATTATTATTATTCAAATACTAATTTTATTAGTAACTGCATATATTCAGTGTAAAGTCGTTCTAGATATCATTTTATTTATGCAAAGAAAGTCTGTGTCTATAAGCGGTCCATTCATATGTTTCTAATATTGTCATGTTGTCAAGTCATTGATTAAGGGGAATCATATTTCTATTCTTCCAGTTCATCAGTATTAGTCTCTTAGCAACCATTAGGGCACGTAGAGCCCATTTTTGCTGTCACATTGTCACTTTCCATACAGTAGGTATATAGTTCAAAATAATATTCACTTCTGAAAGTCTTAAATTTCTCCATAGCATCTTATTTATACAGTCCAGCACTCTTTCCTAAAACTTAGTAAGTATGTGGCATTCTAAAAACGTTTGTTTTCAAGAATCATTATCCATATTACATCTCTAGCAAAGGCCTACATTAGATAGCCCTTTCTTCTACAGGCATAAGGGAGTCCAATAAATTCCGAATAATATTTTCTGCTACATAAGTCTTAATATAATCGATACATCTGCTCCCAAAGCTAAAACAACTTCCCATTTTCTGGTTCATAGTCAACATTTGAATTCTTTATTCTAGTCTTTTTAAAAACTCTGCATATCAGAATTTATTTATTCATAATAAATATCCATAAAAAGTAATCCTGGCTTTTTACCTTCAAATGAATTATCCAATTGCTCCAATATTTCAGGGTTCTCTTAAGCCGAGAAGGCTCCCGGACCAAACAAGAGTTATTAAAAGGAGTTACAATTGCAGGTATTGCCATTGGGCCACAACTGGCAGATGATATTTTCTCTTAATGCACCATAAGTATAACGTTTGATTTCTTCATCTATCAGTTGGCCCAAGGTCAATGCCCATACCCCCATCCAGCTTTTCCATATTGCCATATTTTCCACCCCCACCACACCAATTTTAAAAACAGGATTTCTCCCAGAAAATTGATTGAATTTTACAAAGTAAAATGAGGACACAGCAGGAGGTAAGGGTGGAGGGTTTGGGGTGGTTGCTCACCTTGGGCCCTGCACCTGCCCATCTTAGAGCATTCTGCTGGGGAACCACTAAGGAGCGATTGAGGGCCGTTTTCTTTAAAATATTTATATACATACTTATGCTAGCCCTCCGGAGTTCTCCCCTCCCTCACCATCTCCTCTTTGGCTGTTCTGCCCCTGTGGCGCAGGGTGAACGACTGTGTCCTGAGAGTGAACGAGGTCGATGTTTCCGAGGTCGTGCACAGCAAGGCCGTGGAGGCCCTGAAGGAAGCGGGGCCTGTGGTGAGGCTCCTGGTGCGGAGAAGGCAGCCCCCACCAGAGACCATCATGGAGGTCAACCTGATGAAAGGACCCAAAGGTGACTGCCCTGGGTGTGGGCCCTGCTGGCAGTCATGTGCTAGCATGGATCTGGGGCTGTTGCTTCCCGGCTGGTGGATAAACCTGGAGGCCAGTGGTCTCTAGGCCCCTGCCGTGAAGTTGGGCTGCGGCCAGGAGCCAAGCAGGGGTCAGTGCTGGGTGGATCCAAACACCCAGGTCAGTTTGTCCCAGTTGTCCAGGGCAAAGAGGGGTGGTTGGAGCAAGAGCTGCTGAGGTTGAAGGCAAAGGGCCGTGGCTCAGTAGTGAAGCATCAGCTTTGCATACACAAGGTCTCAAGCCCAAGTAGGGTTGGGAGACATTTCCTGGCTCAAACCCTGGTGAGATCCTGCCAGGTAGCATAGTGACAATACCGGGCAAGAGGGATCCATGGTCCAACCCGGTGTAAGGCAGCTTCCTGTGGAAAGGCCCATGGCTTACTGCTGGAGTCCATGGTCTGTGCAGAAGGTCCCAGGTTCAATCCCCAACATCTCCAGGTAGCACTGGGGAGAGACTCCCTGCCTGCCTGCTGCTGGTTGATGTAGAGACAGTGCTGTACAAGAGGGCCTGACTCAGTATAAGGCAACCTCCTTATACTCAAAGAGAGTGAGGCTGGTCCAGGGAAAAACTAGAGGTTGCTCAAAGACACTGGCAGGGATCGTGCGGAAGTTGGTGCTCCTTCTGTGGTGAAGGAGCAGCAGTCCAGGGGCAGGTTCCATCTTACCTGTGCAATCAAGAGCCAGATTCTGCTGCTGAGAAGGAGGTCTCCAGCAGGCTGTCAACAGAGGCACAGACCATCTCTTGGGCCTCCAGAAGGTCATGGCCCTGACTCAGCTCCTTAGGGTTGGATATTGGCAAACTTCCTTTTGGTGTAGCAGGGTTCTGTGGCTTTTAGTAGGTGACAGAGCCCACCGGAGAGGAGGGGCCAGGGACACAGGTCCCAACACCCCTGTCCCTTGCTCCTTCTCAGCAAACCCTCCAACCCAATGCCTGCAACCTGCTCCTCTAAGAGTCTAGAATTCAGTGACCCAGAAACTCACTTTTTGTGCTCTCGCCCACCTATTGCTTACTAGTCTTTTTTTTTTTTAAGGAAAGGATAGAAATGTGAAAAACTGGGGAGGGATAATGGGCCTAGAGGCAGTAGCCTGGGAGGAAAAAAACAACACCCCAGAGATTTTATACCAGATTACATACCAGACTATAAAAATGGATTAAACAAATTAATGGAGCATCAAGCTATCAATGGCTACTAGCCAGGGTGACTGTGCTCTTCCTCCACAGTTGGAGGTGTTAGTGCTTCTGAATACCAGTTGCTGGAACCTGCAAGAGGAGAGATTGCTGCTGCACCCAGATCCTGCTTTCATGTTCCCACAGGCATCTGGGTTCCCACTGTGAGAACAGGATCCTGGACTTGACGGGCCCCTGGCCTAAGCCCACATCCAGGCTCTCCTAATGTTCTTACATGGCCCATGGCAGGCAGATCTCTCCACATCCCAGCGCAGCCATCGCAGAGCTCCCTAACCCCACCTCCTTCTCCCCAGGGTTGGGCTTCAGCATCGCCGGGGGTCTTGGGAACCAGCACATCCCTGGAGACAACAGCATTTACATCACCAAGATCATAGAAGGTGGTGCGGCTCAGAAAGATGGGCGGCTGCAGATTGGCGACCGACTGCTAGCAGTGAGCACCCGACTTGTTTTCTTCAAAGCGTTGGGATGGGTGACAGCATGGATGGCGTCAACTCTCGGTGCAAGGGAGCTGGGTGCTGGGCAGTGCCTGCCAATTGTGTGGCCACCCCAAAACATTTTGCGGCTTGGCATGGCTTCTTAGAAGCATCCGTTCGTTTACTGTGGGAAGGCAGCTAGAAGATCTGATCCTGGCAGGCCTCTGTTTAGGTTTTTCATTCACAATGGAACACTCATGCTCAGAGGCAGTCTATCTCTGCCGAACTGGGAATGTAAAACTGGGGAGACGTGCGGCCCTTCAGGCCCATCCAATTGTCGGCTGCAGGAAGCAGCATGGGCATAGCCTGGGGGGGCAGGTGCCCCTCCTAGTCAAGTAAATAAATAAAAACACTTAACCAATTGCATCACAGATAACTCAGTTCTGCCCTCACCCAACATAAAGTCTATCCCCCACAACATAAACCCTGGCTACGCCCATGGGAAGTAGGATACTGGAGTCGTTTTGTTATGTTTGTCATTGGCCATGATAGGGATGGAGCACCCAGGCTCAGAGGCAGTCAGACACTACTGCAGTTGGGCACTGTGGGATGCATCTGATTTAGCAAGGTTCTTCTCATTGGCCCATCTCAGTTGGCTCAGTCTGTCAGATCTGCAACACTTCTGGCCTATAGACAAGCCTCTGGCTGTTTTCTCTCTCCTGCCCCTGCCATACCCACTCTCTCCAGGTGAACAACACCAACCTGCAAGACGTCCGACATGAGGAGGCCGTGGCTGCACTGAAGAACACTTCGGACATGGTGTACCTGAAGGTGGCCAAGCCAGGCAGCTCCCACCTCAACGACATGTATGCGCCACCTGACTACGCCAGCAGTACGTACCTGCCCTCCCCTGCCTCCTGCTCCTGGGGTGGGAGTCAGAGCTCAGTGGAAGAGAAGCTATTTTGCATGTAGGATGTCATGAGCCCTGTGGAGGTGTTCTGAAGTGGGTGTTTGGATCAGAAAGAAGGGGGGGGAGCTGGGAACTGGTCGTCCTGTGCATGGTCCCAGTGGGTTGGGACAGGTTCTGTCAGGGCATCAGGAAGCCCCGGAGCTGGAGGAGGAGGTGGTTGTGGAACCAGAAAGTGTGGGATCAGTTCCCATGGAGAGTCCCAGCGGGATGTCAAAGTGTCAGGAGCAAGTCAGTAATAAATCACACAGAGTAAGTGAACTCTTTATTAGTAACAAGATCTGCTCAGGCCTAATGAGCACAGCAACTCTTCTTGGTAGGTCTTGCCCCGCTTTCCCACAGCTGCCTACGTCTCCCCCTTCCCAAGCAATCTGAGACTCCCAATGCCTTGTCTCTCTTTGCTCCACCCTCTTCATACCCCTGTGGGTTCTGGGAGACCAGGTGGGAGGGGAGGTAGTCACAGCAGGAGGGGGAGACACCCTGGCTTCTTCATCTTTGCCTCTTGGCCCTCCTCCTCTCCAGCCTCTGCTTCTGCCACACTCTCCCAGCTCACTAAGCCCTGTTACCTCTTCCCAGTCTTCTCCCTCTTCTCTCTCTGACCACTCATCCTTGTCCTACCTGAGCCTTCATCATTTGGAGGTTCCTCAACTGGTGCCTCCCACCATTCCTCTGTGTGCAACTAGTCTGTGACACAAGGGGAGGTTTTGCTTCTGTGCTGTCAGACACTTCCAGTAAGGCCGCTCCTGTACTGGGATTGTCTCTGGCCCCTCCTCCTATCAGCAAACCTTTGCCCTTAGAGGAGGTGCTGGACAGAACCAGCCCACCCATGAGGCAAGTTGAATCATTGCCTCAAGCAGCAGGAGCCATGGGGACAACAGATCCGGCCTCAGCTGCCAAAATGTATTGGGTCAGTTCTTGCACCAGAGAACATGTCAGGCGCTGAGTTACTGCTTCCCACCCCCCACACAGACCCAAGAGGAGAAGGCAAGGAAAAAGGTGGGGGGGGCAGATTTCATCCCACTCTTGACCTCACAGGCACCAGGGGGAATTTATACTCCTGGGGCACTGAGGGGGAGAAAGATGGGGTGCTCTCTGGAGTATCCCTTAGCCTAGAGGTGGAGAACATCTAGACCTCTCCATCTGGACTGTGGGATTCTAGCTAAGCCACACAACTGCTCTTCAGGACGTACCTCTCACCAGATCTGCTCAGCAGCCAGCTTGAATGCCTTTGCCTGCCTGGAACTTACCCATGAACTGTGGAAATACAGAATCATAGGATTGTAGAGTTGGAGGAATGTCTCTTCCTTGCCTGGATGGCAATAGAGATATGAGTGCATGGAAGCCTTTCACTTTTCTGGTGACTGCCATGTAACCTACTGCACAAAGGTCATTCTGCCAACTTTTCCCTTCTGGTCCATGGCTGCCATGTGGGCCTCAGAAGGCTCCCCACCTGGGGCCAGGGCCTTGGCTCTAAACAAGGGTCCCCACCCCACACCTCAGCCCTACCACAGCCCTGCCTCAGCCCCCTTTGTTCTGCCTCACTGATGCCTCTTCTTTGTGTCTCCTTAGCTTTCTCTGCCTTGGCTGACAATCACATAAGCCATAACCCTGGCCTGGGCTACCTTGGAGGAATGGAGAGCAAGCCAGCTTACCCTGCTCCACCCCAGGTCGCGCCTGCCCGCTACTCCCCTGTGCCACGCCATATGATTGGGGATGAAGACTTCACCAGGTGAGCAAGAACCCCCTTCCCCACCTCCTCTGCCTCTCCCTTGGAAGAACCTGGTAGTTCATCTCTAAAGAACATGGGTATAACTTCCTTTCCGATAGATATTTGTAGGGCCAGTTCCATTCCAGCTGATTTGGCAGCAAACGAGGCATGCAGAGTCCTGCCCCATTTGCTAACCTCCTTTTTCTTGTTGCTTCTCCCATGAGTTCAGGCAGCTGTGGAGCATGACTGGGGATGTGGGGTGACTGTATGACTTCCAGAAATGTGGGTCTCCAAAATGGAGAGTGTGGGGTGAGGTTCAGTATCCTTTACCACTGAGAAAAGAAAAATCAGAATCCTGCACCAGAAAAGGTGGATTCTGTGGACTGGGTGTATTATGCAAATTGAGCAAAGCTGCGTGATCTTCTGCTGCGTAATTGCCATGGAGGACAGACAAGGCATCAAAGTTCCAGCCCCAAAGTGCTGGAAGTCTTCTTCAACTGCTTCATCATCATGTTTGAAAAATGGGGATGTGGATGAGGAAAACAACTATTTTTCATGCTCCCAGTACTTAATGCACATTGCTGCAGCATCCCTCCCAAAAACCTTGCAAGTCAGGGCAGCCCTGTAACCTGCTTTCCCCCCAGCATTGTTGGAAATTGTTGGGGCAAAGGCCTGTACCGGTACTTTGAAAGTGCTGATGAATGGCTGGTTGCCGGGGTTTCCAAAGCCCCGTGTGGGGCTTTTGCAGGTGCCTGCAAACCTCCGTTTGGCTCATTTATGTCATCAGGTCTAAGGCAGGTAGGTGTGACTTGGCCGAAATAGCCTTGCAGCACAGGTGGGGAGTATTTGTGGGTCGTATTAGGTTTCCCACAGTTGGATTATGCAGATTACAGAGGTGATGTATTTGAGAACACTTTGCACAGTTGAGAAGGCACTTTTTAACTGCTAAACAGAATGATAGTGGTGATACTAGCCATGGTAGCTAAGCCCTTCCTCCATGGTCAGGGCCAATATTCCTTCTGAATATCAGTTCCCACAGCAGGGAAGAGTGCTGCTTTGCTCGGGGGTTTTCCACAGTCATCTGGTGGGCACTGTGAGAACTGGATGCTGAGCCACTGATCTTTTCTTATCTGCTTATGATAAGGGCAAAACTGTTTGTTTGCTAAAGTATTTACATGCTGCTTTCCCCAAAAAGCTCCAAGCAGTTTTACAGTACCAAAGGTACACCGGCCAACATTTTATTGCACCCCGCTGTGTTCCAGACACTGCTTTGTACCCAGAAGGGGACAGAGACTCTTCTTCTGAGGGCTAACAGTCCTCTAGAGGGGATGGGCAAGGCCATGAATGATTGTGAAGATAAGCAGGTGGGGACTCACTATGGAGAGTGGTTCAGTAAAGTGAGGACTTTCTCCTCAGTCTTAGCGCTCTCCTTGTACAACTCAGCGGAAGATGGAAACAAAAACAAATTTGTTGGCTCTGGGCTCTGCTTGTCACTGCTTCTGCCTCTGTTTGCTCTTGGCCTCCCTGTTTTCTGCCCTGCGATGTGCATCAGCCATTGCTGCTTATTCCATGACAGGGAAAAGCCCTGAGTGTTGGAGGGCATGACCTCCGTGACTCCAGATCCATTATTTTATTCCAAAGCCACATGACTGTACAGATTGCTATTGGCCACACGAGGGCACCGTGGAACTTCCTGGCCAGGAAGAAAAGGGGTCTGTGCCTTGTAGTGCCCCTCAGGAGCCTTGGTTTGGGTCAGGGATCCTGACCAGGAAGCAAGTGGGTTGTTTACAGCTTAGAGGTGGGAGAAACAAAAGATTCCCAAATCCAAGAATGTGAGAATGGAGGGGGGCTGGCCCCCAAAATGACCCTTTTGCTTGGTGGACCAACAATTCTGTGTGTACATGCACACGCACACATGCACACACACCCTAGACCCTGAGCAGGCTTCATTTCTGACAAGATCACCTTGCATTCAACCACCCAGATTAGAAGGTAGTGTGGTTATCTGTCTAGCACTAGAGAATTCTATCCCTTCAGTATTGTGCATTAATGACACTGGCTGGAGCCATATTGGGCCATCCAGCTCAATATTATCTATAGCAGGTATGGGGAACTTTTGACCTTCCAGATGTTGCTGAACTACAACTACTGCCATCTCTGCCCGTTGGCCATGCTTGCTGGGGCTGATGGGAGCTGCAATTCAGCAATATCTGCAGGACCAAAGGTGTACATGAAGCAGGAGTCAGTCTCCTGGATTTCAGGTGCTGTCTCACCCGACCGCACCTGGAGATGCGAGGGGAATGAACATGGGACCTTTTGCAAGCAAAGTGTGTGCTCTGTCACTCAGCTACAACCCTTCATGGCATTAGGAGTAGACTCAGTGAAATATACTCGGAGTCCTGCAGTGATTTCATGCTCTTTATTGCAGCTTGTAAAACAGTGATTGACTTGTCCCCCAAACCTCAGGCTTTTATATACATTATTTACACAATGAGTCCCATCTGATTGGCTGATTCTGCTTCCCTCCTGGAGCCTGGTTGGTCTTTTCCTGCAAGCCAATCAGTTGTTGCATTCTAGAATCCTACCTGCCTAATGTTCTAGGATCCAAGCTTAGTACATAACACCCCTCCCTGTTGCGCCCAGAAGGTTAGCATTCGTAGTCATTGAGGTATGCCAGTCACCTACATATGCATTGTGGTCTCAGGTGTCTTGGTAAGGGTTCCTGGTTCTGGCTCTTGTTCTGGGGCTGCTGGCTGTGATGGGGCCATTGGGCCGGGTGCCGCTGGTCCACTTGCTCATGGCTCTGGTTCCTGTGGCTGCTCGGCCTCAGGGGTTGCTTCTGGACTTCCTGGTTCTGCCTCCCTTACCCGCTCCTCCTGCTCTATGGGCCTCACCCCTCTGCTTCCCGGGGGGGGGGGACTGCGAGGAGGGCTGGACAGAGGAATCCCAAGGGGACACCCTTGGGATTCCTCTGTCCAGCCCTCCTCGCAGTCCCCCCCCCCGGGAATCGTCACTGTAGTTGATAGCAGTGGCAGCACCAGGCTTACCCAACCTGCGTTAGCACCTCATATGACATAGGGCCGGTCGCCCTGGTGACTGTGTCGGGTACCCATGCTGGGCCTCCCCCGAATTCTTTGCGTACACTGGGTTACGAGGCTGGAAGGTCCAGGGGTTCCTACCTTCCCTCACTGCTGCCTTGTCCTGGGCTCTATCAGGTTGAAGACGGTCCAGTCTTGTTGGGAGGTGCCGGCCCATGAGTAGTTCTGCTGGGCTCTGGCTGGTCGTTGTGCTGGGGGTGCTATGCTGGGCTAGGAGAAAATCAGCGAGGTGGTACTTCCAGTTCCCTTGTGTCATGTGGCGGAGGGCTTCCTTGGTGGTCTGCACCATGCGCTCTGCTTGGCCGTTGGTGGCGGTGTGGAACGGTGCCGATTGTGCGTGGCGGATGGCACTTTGTGTTGTGAAGGTCTGGAACTCCTCTGGCATGAATGCTGTTCCGTTGTCCAAGACGACGGTGTCGGGGAACCCGTGGGTCATGAACAGCCTACGTAGTATTCAGATGGCTGCAGCCGTGGAAGTCGACGGTACCAGGGCAACCTCCAGCCATTTGGAGTATGAGTCCACCACAACGAAGGATGTCCATCCCTGGATGGGGCCAGCGAAGTCCACTAGCAGTCGGGACCACGGCGCTCGGGCAGACTCCCAGAGTTGGAAGGGGGCCCTTGGGGGATCTGGGCAGGACCTCTGGCAGGTCTGGCAGTATTTAACCCAGGCCTCCATCTCCCCATCGATTCCCGGCCAACACACATAGCTCCTTGCAAGGGCCTTCATTCTCACTACCCCTGGGTGTGTTTCATGTAGGGCTTTCGTGAGGACCTTTTGGCGAAGAGGCTGGGGAACGACCACCCTGCTTCCCCATAACAGACACCCCTTGTGGGCTGACAGTTCATGTTTGCAGGCCGTATAGCCTGCAAATTCCGGTTCGGGGTTGCTACTGGGCCATCCCCGCTACACCCAGTCCAGGACCCGGGAGATGACCCTGCCCTTCATGGAGTGGCGTGCTACTTCCGGCGTCCGAATGGGGCGGTCAGGAAGCTGTTCCAGGCTCATGACCTCATGTACGGGTGCTGGGTCGGGGCCAGTCTCAGGTAGTAGCAGTCTGCTGAGGGCGTCCGCGTGGCCCATCGCCTTCCCGGGCCGGTGGGCCAGTGTATACTAGTAGCTGGTGAGGAAAATCAACCAGCTGAGGACGCGGGGTGACAGTACTTGAGGGGTCTGCTTCTCGGGGGCAAATAGGCCAAGCAGTGGCTTGCGGTTGGTCACCACTGTAAAGGGGCACCCATATAAGAAATTGTGGAATTTCTTTACTCCCTTCACAATTGCCAGGCCCTCTTTGTCTATTTGTGAATAGTTCCTCTCAGCTGTGGAGAGGGTCTGGGGAAAGTAAGCCACCGGCAGCTCTCTTCCATTCTGAAGTTGGTGACCTAGGACGGCACCGACACCATAGGGCAAGGCGTCGCATGCCAGCCCCACCAGCAACCTCTCATCAATGTGCGCTAGGACTGAGTTCGAGACGAGCAGATCTTTGACTGCTTGGAACGCGGTCTCCTGGTGCTGCCCCCACACCCATGGGGCCCACTTGTCTAACAGTCTGTGTAGGGGCTCCACTACCACTGCCTTGGTGGGGTATGAAGGTAAAAGTTCAATACAGTGGTGCCCCGCAAGACGAATGCCTCGCAAGACTGAAAACCTGCTAGACGAAAGGGTTTTCCGTTTTGGAGGTGCTTCGCAAAACGAATTTCCTATGGGCTTGCTTTGCAAGACAAAAATGTCTTTCGAGTTCCTGCGGGGTTTTTTCCCTCCCCCCCTTTTTCCCAAGCCGCTAAGCCGCTTATCAGCTGATCCTAAGCCGCTAAGCCGCTTAACAGCTGATCCGCTAAGCCGCTTGTCAGCTGATCCGCTAAGCCGCTAATAGCGCTAATCCGCTAATCCGCTAATAGGGTTGCTTCGCAAGACAAAAAAACCGCAAGCCGAAGAGACTCGCGGAACGGATTCTTTTTGTCTTGCGAGGCACCACTGTAGTCCCGAGAAGGCCTGGAGTTCCGCCTTATCCTTAGGTGCCGGGGCATCAAAATAGCCCGCACCTTGTCCCCGGTCGGGTGGACTCTGTCTGTGTCCACCGTAAATGCTAGAAAATTCACCTGTTGCGCTCCTAGCAGACAGTTTTCCCACTTCACCTTGAGGTCGACCATCTGGAAACGGTGCAGGATGGTGCGGAGTCGGTCCCTGAACTCCCCCAGCGATCAACACATCATCAAAGAAGGGTTGACACTGGGAATTCCTTTGAGGAGAGAGTCCATTAGATTTTGGAATATGCCTGGTGCCACACTGCCGCCAAATTGCAGTCACTTGACACGGAACGAGCCCCGTGTGTTACAATCGTCTGCCTCGGCGGTGGCCCTGTCCACTGATAATTGCTGATAGGCTTGGGCCAGGTCCAGCTTGTCAAAAATTTTAGACCCTGCCAGGGTGGCGAGAACATGGCTAACCACTGGCACCGGGTATGCATGAGCCATAAGGGCCTTGTTTATGCTACATTTGCTTCCCTCCTGGAGCCTGACTGGTCTTTTCCTGCAGGCCAATCAGTTGTTGCATTCTAGGATCCTACCTGCCTATTGTTCTAGGATCCAAGCTTAGTACATAACACTCAGAAAGGGCAGGAGCTTGCAGAACAATCCCCTAAAAACTCTATTTTCCACCTTTTCCATTTGTGTCTCACAAAGACCGCTAGGGAAGCAGGGGTTAATGGCGCCTGGCATGCTTTCTCCCAACACCATGGGCTTGCTGGAGTCTGGTTCATCTCAACCTTTTCATGATGGCTCTTGTAGCCCCCCCCCCCCCAAAGCAGAGGAGGGAGGGCTGGGAGAAGCTCAGATAAAATGCAGGCTGCTGCTGCTGCGCTCCCCAGTCTGCACACTCAGAGAAGCTGCCACTATGATCACCGTCAATGTCTCTTCCTCCATGTCTTATGGGAAACACCCTTTCCAGCAGCAACCCATTGCCAGGCACAAAAGAAGGACCAGGTACCAGGGCTCTCTGTTCTGTACTTCTTTTGGGGAGGGGTCTGTGAGGCCCCTTGCTGGGTGGGCAAGCAGGGGCATGGTCCAAGCCTTGGTCACAAGCCCTGGGGTCAGTTGGCTGCTCTTTGGACACAGTGCTGCTTCCAGAAATCCTCCTGGGGTACACCTGCCTCTTCCAGCCCAGGACTTGGCACCTGCACAGAGGGTCAAGGTAACAGAGCCCTAATATTGCACCTTCATTTGTCCAGAGAAAGGAAGAGGCAGAGCTAGTGAGCAATGGGGTTGTATGGGGGGCTTCCAGCTTTGAGGCTGCAAAGTGAAAGGGGTTGGGCTGGAAGTCTGCAGGCATCAGGGGGAGGGAGGAATGGGTCGTGTATCAGCAAAGGGGGCACTTCAAAGTTGGTCTTTGTTGATTTACATGCCAAAGGGGAGGATGGAATCTTGTTGCTTGCATTCTGCTTTCTATATATTTCCTACAAGGGCACTGGAAGGTCTCAGAAAGGGGTGGGGTGTTTTTCCAGCTCCCTTTTAGGCAGTCACTGGAGGGACTGCGAAGAGAAGCCACACCTTCCCTCCTTTATCTCTGGCACCTAAAGGAATCCTGCCTCACAATAGCCACTCAACAGCTATTCCTCCACCAACCTTCCTGAACCTTCAGGTCTTTACTTTGTTTCCTTCTGAGACCACCACCAGCAGCAGCAGCAGAATATATTCTGCAAAATATACGTCTTTGCATCATTTACACCAGACACAGAATTCACCTTTTCTTGGTGCAGAAGTGGGGACTAATCTTTCTGACTTATAGAATGCACATATCATAGCTGCCCAGGGATATAGGATCATGCATAAGACCAGCCAGTCAAGGCAGAGAAATGGTATCGGCGTCCCATGAGATGGAAAGGTAGGAAGATTCCTGGTATTGCACTCTTTCCAGTTCATTCTCCATACTGGCAATTTGTTTCTGCTCTGAAAAGTAAAATGTAACTCCGTTGGCCCATACACACACACGCGCGCGCGCGCGCACACACACACACACACACACACACTACTCTTATTGCCCTATTGAAGGTGTTGCCCTACGTTTTTGAGATTTTAGGTTATGGTTGCAGCTCTACCGATTGTTCAGAGAGGGTACCAGTTGTTGGGTGCCAACTGTGTGTTGCACGTGGGATGTTGAATAATGTTCAGGTGGGCCCTGACTCTGCCCCCGGCCATGTATCCTCTTCATGTTTGCCTTCTGTCCTTTACAGGGAGCCCCGGAAGATCACCTTACATAAAGGCTCCACAGGCCTGGGCTTCAACATTGTGGGGGGTGAAGATGGCGAGGGCATCTTCGTCTCCTTCATCCTGGCAGGGGGCCCAGCAGACCTGAGTGGGGAGCTGCGGCGTGGAGACCGCATCCTCTCGGTGAGTGGAACATGAGGCCCCTTTACTGGTGTTGCTCTGAGGTCTTATTTAATGCGAGGAGGTGGATTTGGAGAGTTCTCTGGGCTCTGGTACACAGTTGCTGCTGACCTCTGAACTGGGAAGCAAGCAGGTGGGAGCACCTGCCTCCCCCACCCCCCAACCTATCCTCCAGCCCTTCTCCAGGACTGGAGAGATTCTGCCCCAGGCACTAAGGTGTTAACCCACACAGAGCGGCTTTGCCCACACAGAGCAGCTCACCAGACCGGTCTGGCTTAGCCCAGCCCAGCGTTGTGGAAGCTTGCTTCCTCTTCACTCTGAGAAGAGGGAGGGAAAAAACCAACACGCATCCGAACCTCCCAGCTTGAGCTTCAATGGAGCCTGCGTGTGGGGCCCTGCAGCGTAACGCTTGCCCCTTAAATGCACCGAAAGTGTGCAGAGGCCAGGGAGGCCACCTCCAGGAAGAAACAACCAAGTTCGGCCAGGTCTGGTTTTCACTTCCTGAGAAGCTGTGGCGTTTGTCATGCAGCTGAGCACCTGAGACAAGTTGCTCCCAGCATTTTGGGTGCAGGAGGGGCCTGGGATGTGCAGCTATGGGGGATTGAGAGGGTTGGTGTGGGGCTGTGGCTGTTGCAGGGCGGGGGGAGGGGTGGAATGTTGCATGGTGGGAAATAAGTGTGCAGTGCCATCATAGGAGGAGCAGGTGGCACCAGCTTCCCCTTTTCAAGGTGAGTTGACAGAGGCGGGGTCTGTTTGTCCAGGTGAATGGCGTCAATCTCCGGAACGCGACCCATGAACAAGCGGCGGCTGCCTTGAAGAGGGCCGGGCAGACGGTCACCATTGTAGCCCAGTACAGGCCTGAAGGTAGGAAACTCCCAGGGGGGGACCCGCTCCAACCTGCTCCCCTTGAACCTTTCACGAGAACCAGGATCTCCCTTTGAGTTGTGTGCCCTGGTGCCAAGTCATATTCGGCCAAAGTTCTGAGAGGACAGCCAGGCTTCTGGGCTGGCAAACGCTGGGTGAGAATGCCTCAAAGTCAGGATTTGCTGGTTTATTTCATTCCTATCCCACCTTCCTTCCGAGGAGCTCAAGGTGGTGCACAGAACTTTATCCTTCCCAACATTTCCTCACAAGAACTCTGTGAGGTAGGTTAAGCTGAGAGGCAGGGAATAGCCCAAGGTCACCCAGGGAGTTTCATGACTGAGTGGGGATTGGAACCCTGGGCTCTTTAACATGGAGTCTCTCCAGTGCCCGAGATTTGTTGAAAGGAGGAACTGGCAAGATTGGCAGCGGGGATGTGGACGTTGGCCTTGGTAATCACACTGCTCGTTCCTAGGCTGGAAAAATAAGGTTGGATCTCTGTAGCTCAGGATGGGGAACTATTGGCACAGGTCCCAATTAATCCTTCATAACCATTTTCATAACCATTTGTGATACTGAAAAAGAGCAGGTAGAGGCACTGCTGCCTCAACTGCTTATCCGAGCCCCCTCCCCCCCCCCAAGCTCAGCCAGGTTGCCAGTCCCTGAAGAAAGCAGGGTTGAAATCACTTCTCTACAACTTTGCCTCGACTGCTTCCTGCAAGGATTTCTCCACAGGGAAGTCGATGGTGCAGAGCTGAACCAGCAGCCTTGAACTCCCTTGCCCATCAGTTCATGGGTGGGGACTTCTTCCACACAGTTTCTGCAGAGATCACTAGCTGTAACCGCACCACAAGGTTGGTGTTGCTGAACATCACTTCTGGCTCGCATTATTATTATTATTATTAAATTTATTTTTATTAAATATTTTCTTGGTTGACAAAAGTACATGTCTTTTTCAGGATGTACATTCTTTCTTATAAATTTGCTGTGAGACCTTACTGCTGAGTACCATATAATGTTGTGGGAAGAAGAGTGGGGAAACGAGGGGTGGGGGGGTGAGGCTCGTATTCTTTTGTATCGTGCACATGTGACATTTTGTGTTGGCGTCAGCTGGGTAGGTTCTCTTTCTATTCATTTATTACATTTCCTTGGTAGTGTAAGAGGTTGGGGGCCCAGGGTGTGGTTGGCACTGGCGGAGGAAGGGGAATGCGGGGGGAGCGCATCGCCCACAGCGGCGTGATCCCGGTAGGGTGCCATCGCGGCTGCCCCCTGCCCGCGCTGGGCACCACGCCCCCGCAGGTGGCGTGCCACACCCCCAGGGTGGCGCACCCCCACCCCCAGGACGCACACCAGCCACGCCCCCACCTGTTCTCTGCCCCCCTGGTGCTGGCGCATGAAGCTCCACCACTGGTGGTTGGTTGTCTGTCGTTGGCTGCAGGGGGGTTTGCTTGCATTTGTGACGGGGGCGGGGCTTGTTGAGTCAGGTAAGCCAGATTGATTCGTATGATTATTGTCGTCTTGTTGTGCTGTGTATGTGATAAAGGGGAGCCATACTGGGTTGAAGGCGTCCTCTTCTATTTGTCCCCATGTCAGTTTCAGTTTATTGGTTAGTTTTTCTAGTACAGTGGTACCTCGGTTTTTTAACGTCTCTGTTGACTAATGTTTCTGAACTCAGAACACCATAAACCCAGAAGTAAATGCTTCCGTTTTTGAACGCACCTTGGAAGTCGAACTTCTGAGGTGACTTTCTGTTTGGGTTTTCCGTTTTGAGGTTTCCGTATTCAGTTTTCATATGTTTTGGAACTCGAACGGTCTTCCGGAACAGATTACGTTCGAAAACCAAGGTACCACTGTAAGGCTGTTTCCCATACAATTTGATACCATTGGCTCATGTTTACTCCTGACAGATCTCTCCAGTGTCTGGCTATGAGGCTTCTGGCTGCTGAGAATAGGTGGGTTATGAGCTCTTTATAATGTGAGTGGGCATTATTAACTTGGATGATGTTGCATAGGGCCAGTTCTGGGGTGACTTCTAATACCTGTTTAGTTATTTTGCATATCTCTTGAAGGACTGCTATCCAGAAGGGTTGGATTTTAGGACATTGCCACCACATGTAGAGGTGCAGCCTCTCCAACATCTTAGTGAGATTCCTGAGCATATCAATGCCAGTTTCCGTGGTGTTAAGTACCACCTGTGAGTTTCAGAGTGAGTTTCCTTCTTTTGGCTGATATGGACAAAGGGAGGTTTAGACCACATTCTGGTCCATTGAGTGGGGCTAATTTCATATCCTGTGCCGTGCTCCCGTTGTTGTTTGATTGTGTCAAGGGGGTTTGTGGGATTTTGGAGCAGCATTTTGTATATTGCGGAAACAATCCCTTTGCCATGCCCCCCTGCTGTCAGGAGAATGTTTTCGCAGCTGATCAAGGGTCCAGTGGCTGCTGATTTTACTGCTGGATTGTTTAACTTGGCATGTAGTTGATGGTGTGCTAGCCAAGGTACTCGCGTGTCCCCTAGCTTGTCTTCTATTTCTTGTGTTTTTGTAGAAGTCTTTTAGACAGTGTAGGACTTTGGCTTGCCATATTTTAATCTGGAGGTTTTGTGCCGTGTGTTGGAATAGTGGGTAATAGGCCAGGGGGGTTAGTGGGGATGGGGACAGTATGCCTATTTTCCCCCTCCATGCTTTAAACGTGGACTGTGTGAACCTGCTCTGGCTTGCTTTTTAATCTTTTCCTGCCACCTTCTTTGAGTCAGGAACTTGAGAGGCTTCCTTCTGCAACTCTAGTTCCCTATCAGGCGTTCTGCAGTGGTTGCTTTGGGAAGCACATCTGCCCTTCCTCTTCAGCAGGAAGTGTCTGTGTGTTTAAGGAGTGAGATCTGAAAAGCAGAAGACCTGATCCAAAAACAGAAATGAAAATTGAAAAGTGGTGTATGGCCCACCCCTGCATGAGCCCTGCAAGGTGCGGGGCTGCAGGTTAAATAACTTAAGGAAAGCCTGGCTGCTGGTTGAGGCCAAAGGCCTTTCTAGTTATGCACCCTAGTCTCAAGTGGACAAACAGATCCCTGTTGGAAGACTGCAGACAGGACCAGAGGGCTCCGGTGACTTGTGATTCCGGTACTGAGGGGCATACTGCCTCCAACGATGGAGTGAAACACAAAGATCTCAGTTAATAGCCCCAGATAGCTTTATCTTTCATGGAATTGTTCATTCCTGTCTCTGTGACCCCTGTCTGGAGAATGTACTTGGTCCCTCGGGGTCTTTACAATTCAGCCATATAGAGGCCGGGCCACCCATTAAGCAAGGTGAGGCAACCGCCTCAGGTGGCAGGATCCACAGGGGCAGCAGATCTTGGTCTTTATTCTCCCCTTGTTCCCAGTGTAGACCTTCATTCGTCCCTTATTCCTTGGAGGGAGGTGTGTGCTATTTTGTGGTTCACCTCAGGTGCCAAAATGTCTTGTACCAGCCCTGAGCCATGTGTTTTGCAGATGTTGTGCCTGATCCTTTGCTCTTGCTTAGAGTTGAGTATCTGCACACACACACCCCGTTTACTTATGAGTTTTGGAACATAGCTGTCAACCGTCCCTTATTTGGCAGGAAACTCCCTTATCCCAGCACCGTTTCCCGCTGCTGTCCGAGATTGATGGTGTCCCTTAAATTTCCTGGGTTTCATGCTTGCCCAGCTCGGGAGGGAAGCAGCGGCTCAGGGTCCTCCGCCTCAAGAGAGCGCACTCACAAGCTGCCGCGTCTCCGTCTCTTCCTTTCCCCCCTTAGGGGCGCGTCGTGAGGAGATGGGTGGTGGCGGGCGGGCAGCCCCGCTCTTGAGAGACTTCCGCCGCGCTGCCAGGGGAAGCTGTAGGTGGCAGCGGGGGCTGCAGTGGCGGCGGCTGAGGAGGCAGCCTGAGGGAGGAGGAAGAGGAGGGGATGGGGAGGGACACAGAAGGGTGGCGCTTCAGCAGCCGCCGCAGCTCCGCAACCACCTCATACCGGGTTGGGGCAGCTTGGGCGAGAGTCTCTCTCCCTCTCTCTCAGGCAGGGAAGGGCCGATGGAACTCCTCACGCCAGGACGACGGCAGCCCCGATGTGCTGCTTAGCATACCCTCCAACCAGTGCAGCATCTTAATGTAGCGATTTCCCCCTCTGCATCCCTTTCATAACTCTATTTTTATAAATCATTTGTCCATCCATAGTTCAAATTTTTACTACAAGTTTTCTGTCAATCCTACCAATGTATGTAACTCTTTCCAATAGTGTTTCAAATAAATTATAAACTTTCCCCATTCCTTATTAAAGAGGTCCTCTTCCTGGTTTCTAATTCTGCCTGTAAGCTTTGCCACCTCTACGTCAGTTTTGTCTGCCACTCTTCTTTGGTGGGAGTTGTAGACCATCTTAGGATCATCTAGTCCAACCCCCTGCAAAACACAGTCAGTCGCAGCCAAAGCAGCACGGCTCCATGAGTGCGGGATTTCTGTATCCCTTATTTTGGCTGCTGGTCCCTTATTTTCAAATCTGTAAGTTGACAACTATGTTATGGAATTTGTGTTTTGGTATGAATAAATGGGATAAAAATGCTTTTGATAAACATGTGCGGTGGAAGGGGTGACACTATGAATAAGTAGTGCTTCACGTTGAAACTTTATTAACAGCACCAATAATTGGACTTTGGAGTCATATTGCACAGGAGGCAGCAAGGCCTGTTTTAATGATTCAGGGGATGGGGGGGGGGTTGGAGCTGCCATCTTTCCCCTGCCCCACCTTGATGGGTATTTCAGTGCTCAAACAGCTGTATAGCAGGAAGAAGCTCCACAGGTCAGGCTTTCCAGAGGCTTGCAAATGAATTGAATCCTGAGGGAAACTGCATCTCTCGCTTTATTTGCTTGCTGCCTAACAGTTGGACAGGAGCTGTGCAAAAAAAAAAAAAAGTGGCAACCATCTCCCATTAGCTTGTGTGTATGCCTAGGGCTTGTCGATCAGAAGGTCGGTGGTTCGAATCCCCGCGACAGAGTGAGCTCCCGTTGCTCGGTCCCTGCTCCTGCCCACCTAGCAGTTCGAAAGCACATCAGAGTGCAAGTAGATAAATAGGTACCGCTCCAGCGGGAAGGTAAACTACGTTTCCGTGCGCTGCTCTGGTTCACCAGAAGCGGCTTAGTCCTGCTGGCCACATGACCTGGAAGCTGTACGCCAGCTCCCTCAGCCAATAAAGCGAGATGAGCGCCGCAACCCCAGAATTGTTCGTGACTGGACTTAACTGTCAGGGGTCCTTTACCTCCCCCCCCTTTTTTTTTGCATTAATACGCATCCAATGTGGGGGGAAACGGTCTGCGGACACAGCATGCAACAGGGTTATTGGACGATAGGCGCTAGCAATTGCAGAGGCGCAGGCGGTCATTGGAGGAAATATATTGATTGACGTGGCAGGGGCGGTGCCAATCGGTGGGTCAGTAGACAGAGGTTGAGGTGAAGAAGCAGGGACTGTGACCTTAGCGCTAAGCGGAGTATCGGAAGTGGGACTTGGAGGAGGAGGGCGGGGCGGCTTTGCGGCGGGGTTGGGATTGGTTCCTGGAGGATCTCGGGACCGGCGGGCGGGACAGGTGTGAGGGGAGCGCGGGCTTGCGATTGGGCCGGGGGGGCAGGCCTCAGAGGGAGCTCGCGCGGCGATTGGGCGAAGGCTCGGCACACGGGAGGGCGGTGCCTGCATTGAGGGAGGGCCTCCCGCGACTGGACAGAGCGGGGAGGGCTGGGCCTCCAGTTGGACGAAGCCGGCTGCGGAGGCGGGGCTTCGGCGTTCCCGCCCTTCGCTTTGTGCGATAAGGGGCCAGGGTAGGGTGGGCTGGGCGGCGGGTGGGAGGAGCTGCCGCTGATGCGGGAAGGCGCCGCGGCAGGTAAAGGAGGATCCCTTTTTGAAAAAAGAAGCCCCGCTCCTGTTGTAAGTGAAAAAATAGACGGCGGGGGGGCGGGAGTGTGCGCCCCACAGGGTAGCCTGGGAGGCGAGTGACCGGCTGGCCCCCATCCCTGTCGGCGGCGGCGGCGGCGGCGGCGGGGGCTAGTGTTAGCGTTGAAACTGACCGCTCCTCCCGGACTGTGGCCAGATGGCCCCGGCGGTGGCTCGTTTATTCCCTTAAGTCTCCTTGAGGCGATGCGCCGGCGAGCTCCCTCAGGCTCAAGGGTGTGTGGGGTGTGTGTGTGTAAAATGATAATAATAATAATAATAATAATAATAATAATAATAATAATAATAATAATAATAATAAATAATAATAATGCTGTTCCTGTTAAGCCAGGCGTTTGCGGGAGGGAAGGGGGCGGGCGGCACATGCTGGCGAGGGATTCGAGCGCCCCTCCCCCTGCTCCGCCAAGGTGGATTTAATTACTTAACAGTCATTTTGCGGCGGACCCTGCCTTTCTTACTCCTCGGGAAGGTTGAGGCGGCGTATCTCTCCTTTTATCTCCGCCTCTCTCTCTCCCACCCCGCGCGGCTCTCGAAATGCTGCCCTAACAGCAGCCCTGCGAGGTAGGCTGAGCTGAAATAAAGGGCTCTCTCACCCGTGGCGCGAGTAGCCCCAGCAAATAAGGTGAGCGATTTGGACCCTGAAGTCCTCATTGGGGATGCTTAGCTGCAGCACTGCACTGATGGGTAGTTAAAATATATATATCTAAAATAAAAAGCATGGCTGTTGTGAATATGGTTACTCGCCCTCTGCCAGCTGGTGCCCCTAAAGGAGAATAGAAATCTACCTTGTGGCGAGTCAGACCATTGGTCTACCTGGCTCAGTTTTGCTTATTGTTATTAATTCAATTTGTATGCTGCCCTTCATCCGAAAATCCTAGGGCAATTCACAACACAGAAATACCAAATGAGAGCACCAGAACACATAATAAGATAAAAACAAGCCAATGCCCCCCTCCCACAAACACATTTAAAAGGCCACAGGACGTTAATCAGCCAAATGCCTGCTTGGCACTGAATGGCAGCTGCTGGTCACTGAGCTATGTTCTTTTCCTCCCAGGGAAGCGACAAATTGAGAGGGGGAAAACAAATTGGCTTGCTTGGGCCTGAGAGGCAGTCTCACCCTTCTGCCAGTCCCCTTTCAATCTGTGCTAAGACCCCCATGGCAGAATAGGTTGCCTGTAAGCATGGCAAGCTGGAGGGAGGGCAGGCTACAAAGGATTATAGGTGGCTAACTGAGGCTGGAGTTAAAAGAGCTTCTCTGTAAGAGAGGCCAGTGGCAGCCAGTAGGTATGATGGATGGTTCTACAGGTTTTCCTGTGTTTGGAAGTAGCACCCAATGGCAATGAGCTGAAGGAGCTTCTTAGGGGATCACTGCGCCCATGAATAGCCTTTGCATTGTCAGGAGCAGTGCCTCCTTTGTCTTGTGCCAGGCTCAAGATGTGTAGTGCACATAAAGGCAACAGGTGTCTCCTTTTCTTGGAAAGCAGTGACCTTGCAATTGGGATTAGTGTGTGGCCTGCGTCCAAGTGTGTGGGTGGTGTAGCCAGTGGTCGTGCTTGGTGCAAATTTGATGTGAGTTGTGGGACTTGGTAGTGTTTGAATGGTAGTTGTGCTATTCCCAAAGATAATTTGTTACACAGTACACAGTCTTTCCCTTCCAAAACCAGTGGCTATTCAATGCCTGTGATAAATATTTGGTTTTGAAGCTCAAGAACTGTCTAGGAGGAGGGACCCATTTACAGTATTTTGGGCAGAGCTGTGGTTGTTGGTTACCTGTCTTTAATTAGATCCTTGCTGAAAGATTGAGGGATACAAAGGCTGGTGGCAGTATCATTAGTTATATAGTATTTCACTGACCGAAGCCAGCCACTTTCAGATTGGAGTAAGTGGCTTGGGAGAAGGAGTTGCTGATCACAAAGAGAGAGATGGCCATATGAACACTGAACTTGTGCTTGAGAAGGATAAACCTCACACTGAATGCAACATTTTAAAAGTAGGATGTTGTGTATTTAATCCCCTCACAAAGTAGTAGCGGGTGGGGTGAGAGCAATCAGAGCTAGCTGTATTAGACTGAGTAGCAGCTGCTAAGGTGAGTAATCCAGAGATTCTCCAGAGAAAAACCTGAACAACTGGGATTTGCTGTTTCCTAGCTTTGCATGTTGCTGACCCCTAGCTGCACTTAGTTCAGGAACTTAAATAGTGCACAGCAAAAGGTGTTGCCTGACATGGCCTCACTTATTTTGTCACAGGTGTCTTCCTGTTTTGTGCATTATTTTCTCTAGGAAGGTTGTCTGTACATTGTAACTTGGTCATGGATATTTTCTGATCCTGTTCTATTCTACTACATTCCTCCTTAAAGAGGGTGTGGAAGAAATTCTACAAGTGCAGCAGGCATACCAGGTAAGGGAGATAGAAAAACTGAACAGGGAAGAGCTGCCAATTACAGCCATCCCTTGCTTCTGTATAGTGACTAGTCCATGATACGTGTTGCCTGTTAATGCAGAAAGGGAAGTTGGTTTGTACACTTGTATTTCAGGTTTCATTTGCAAAGTGAGATTTAGTAAAGTAACCTGAGCCACAATGTGGGTTGGGTGCTTGTGTTCAGCAAAAATGGAGCTGGAGATTTACAGCAGCTGCTAGCTAAATGTTAGAAATGCCATTTGGCTTTGAAGTGTTTGGCCTTACTGAACTGTATAATATGTTTAAATGACAGCTCCATTAGTATCCAGAGTCAGTGTGAAAAGGAGCTTTGTTATTTTTAATGTCATGCTGAAGAGCGTAGCACCAGAGACCTCTGAGAAAAGCCAGCAGCATCTGAAGGTATGCAAACATTTTGCTGTTCAGGGCCTTCTTAAGCTATGTTGCTCCCAGCATTGAACTTTTGGGCTAGTGGGAACCTGTCTAAAACCAAAAAGACACTGTGGTGGCCATGAATGTAAGAGACAGACTTCTGAGCTTGTGGAATTCTTCATTACTTTAGGGCAGATGGGCTTTGTAGCTGAGGGTCAACTGGGTGGTTAAATCAAAAGTTCTAAGGTGGCAACTTAAAAAACCCCAATTTTAGCACAGATCTGAATGTCTCCTTCCTGCAGTTACATGATACTGCATTTCTAAGGCAGTTTAACATGCACTTGTGTTAACACTCAACATATAAATAAGAGGAGCCCTCAAGCAGGGATTGGCATTACTGTGGGTAGAACAGAAAATAATGGGATTATAAGATAGCAGTGGAACGTCATGTACATTGGCAGTGTGTGAAGACTGGGCAGTGGAATATTTGGAATGCAGTTGAACACATTGAAGTAGTGGAGATATGAACTGACCCATAAGCTGTGTTCAGCCTTTAAAATACCGATGCCTGTATTTCTTAGCCTTTGAAGGGTGTGATCATGCAGTAAAAGAAAACAAACCCCTTACTGTCAGAACTTGCAGTTTTTTTTGTTCTGGTTTCTTTTCCCTGCTACAAGACTGAGTGAAGCCGTGCCTTTCAGTCTCAGGAAAGGGATCAAAGAGTGGTCTGAGCCTGGCAATGATGGTATACAGGTGAAACTCGAAAAATTAGAATATCGTGGAAAAGTTCATTTATTTCAGTAATTCAACTTAAAAGGTGAAACTAATACATGAGGTAGACTCGTGACATGCAAAACGAGATATGTCAAGCCTTTATTTGTTATAATTGTGATGATCATGGCGTGTAGCTGATGAAAACCCCAAATTAATAATCTCAGAAATTAAATATTGTGAAAAGGTGCAGTAGCTATTCAATCCATAGCACCTGCAATGGGTTCCTGAGCCTTTAAATGGTCTCTCAGTCTGGTTCAATAGGAAGCACAATCATGGGGAAGGCTGCTGACCTGACAGTTGTGCAAAAAGGCATCATTGAGACTCTCCATAAGGAGGGAAAGCCTCAAAAGGCAATTGCAGAAGAAATTGGATGTTCCCAAAGTGATGTATTGAAGCACATTAATGGAAAGTTATGTGGAAGGGGAAAGTGTGGAAGAAAAAGGTGCACAAGCAGCAGGGATGACCGTAGCCTGGAGAGGATTGTCAGGAAAAGACCATTCAAACATGTTGGGGACTTTCACAAGGAGTGGTCTGAGGCTGGAGTTAGTGCATCAAGAGCCACCACACACAGACGGATCCTGGAGATGGGCTTCAAATGTCATATTCCTCTTGTCAAGCCGCTCCTGAACAAGAAACAACACCAGAAGCGTCTTACCTGGACTAAAAAAAAAAAAGAATGGTCTGTTGCTCGGTGATCTCAAGTCCTCTTTTCTGATGAGAGCAACCTTTGCATCTCATTTGAAAACCAAGGACCCAGAGTCTGGAGGAATGGGGAGGCACACAATGCCAGATGCTTGAAGTCCATTGTGAAGTTTCCACAGTCTGTGTTGATTTGGGGAGCCCTGTCATCAGCTGGTGTTGGTCCACTGTGCTTCATTAAGTCCAGGGTCAACGCAACCGTCTACCAGGAGATTTTGGAGGACTTCATGCTTCCTTCCACAGACGAGCTTTATGGAGATACTGACTTCATTTTCCAGCAGGTCTTGGCACCTGCCTACACTACCAAAAGTACCAAAACCTGGTTCAGTGCCCATGGGATTACTGTGCTTGATTGGCCAGCAAACTCTATTGAGCATTGCCAAGAGAAAGATGAGAGACATGAGACCGAGCAATGCAGAAGAGCTGAAGGCTGCTGTTGAAGCATCCTGGTCTTCCATAACACCTCAGCAGTGCCACAGGCTGATAGCATCCATGCCACGCCGCAGTGAGGCAGTAATTGATGCAAAAGGGGCCCAAACCAAGTACTGAGTACATATGCATGCATCTCCTTCTCAGAGGTCCAATATTGCTCTATTTGCAATCCTTGTTTTGCTGATTTCATTTAATATTCTAATTTTCTGAGATTGTTAATTTGGGGTTTTCATCAGCTGTACGCCAAGATCATCACAATTATAACAAATACAGTGGTGCCCCGCAAGACGAATGCCTCGCAAGACGAGAAACTCGCTAGACGAAAGGGTTTTGCGGTTTTTGAGCTGCTTCGCAAGACGAATTTCCCTATGGGCTTGCTTCGCAAGACGAAAACGTCTTGTGTTTTTTGCAAGTTTGTTTCCTTTTTCTTAACACCGTTAATACAGTTGCGACTTGACTTCGAGGAGCAACTCATAGAACGCGGTGTGGTAGCCTTTTTTGAGGTTTTTGGCTATTTTTGAAGCTTTTCCAAAACTTTTCCGACACCGTGCTTCGCAAGACGAAAAATTCGCTAGACGAAAAAACTCGCGGAACGAATTAATTTCGTCTTGTGAGGCACCACTGTAAAGGCTTGGCATATCTCGCTTTGCATGTCATGAGTCTATCTCATGTATTAGTTTCACCTTTTAAGTTGGATTACTGAAATAGGTGAACTTTTCCACGGTATTCTAATTTTTCGAGTTTCATCTGTAATTACTGTGAAAAGCAAAACAAAAGTTCTCACTTGCTCCCAGTACCCTAAGCATATAACCAGAGAAATTAGTGTAGAAGGAACATCCTGATACCTCTGTGGGACTATCTGTTCTGCTAGATATGGCTAGCAAATCCCAAGCGAAAATAATTTTAAGTCGATAGTTTTTAGTCTAAACTTCTCAAAGAAGATGGGCAGGATACAAATATGTCTTCTAACATAAGAAGCTAACAGTTTTGCCTTTATAAAAAACAGTCTGTATAATTTTATCGCAGTGGGCAATTCATTTCAAGCATTGATGATGAAATGGTATACTGGAGGTAGGAGGTTTTCAATCTGCTCGCTTCTCAGGCTTGCATTTGTGGCAATTCTGCTGTGTGCAACCTGCAGCTAAAATGCTGTCAACTGCAGAAAGGAAGAGATTAACCCTCCCAGTCAAAATGCACCTCACTGTCAACTTGAGCTGAGTGAGTAAACTACTGTGGTTAGTGTGGGATGATGTATTCCTGGCTCTCACAAAAACCTTCATGCAGCTTGATGCTCAGCCTAATACTGAAGCTTTGCAGCCAGTTAGAGGTTAATATAGCAACTGCTTCCCTTACTAGCTGGCTTTACCATAGAAACAAATCCTGTAGGAGAGTGGGGGTTGGGTTTACAGCAAACAAAACCATCGTGTCAAAAACTAAGGCTCATTGTGCAAGTGTGGGGGTTGATATGTGGACAGTAGCCCCATTGATTCCAAGTCCAATAGCACTGGGGAACCTGAGGCTTTGAAGACCTTGGAACAAACAGATTTCTCCTGACTGGGTTGGGGTAATGACACCCAGGTTCTTGAACTCATTTTGAACTTTCAGAAGCATTTAGCATGCTTTTGGCCATGGATAGAAGATACCAGCACTGGGCTACTTTTTATTTCCCTGAAAGCATTTGATAAGAGTTAAATTTGCCTTTTGTTGAAAAAGGGTGCAATGCAAGTTTTCTGCCCTCTCTTCACCAAGGTTCACTGCTGTTTGGAAGGTTTATGATCTCTTTTACTGAAGTTCCAGCACCTGCATTTTGCTCATTTGAGAGGCTTCTACCTTGTTCACAGCCCAAAGTTATTGAGGCAACTTACAAAATGTTTTAAATACAATACAGTAAAACAGACAAGAGTTGCTAAGGATAATTAAAGGTGTATACAAGTTTCTCCTTGCCTGTTGAATCTCTGGATTTCAGTATCTCTCTGAAGAAATAATCCCAGTGCAGAAATTACTGCATACTCAGTCAGTTGTTAGCTCCTCACAGACCAAGTCTTTCACACCATGCTGCTGCTATCTCTCATAGTTTATGGCAGATGCAAGAGGCTGCAGGGGAGTAAAAGTGTTTACAAACCTCATTCCAAGCACAAACAAGAACAAAAAAATTTGCAGAAGGGGCCTAGAAGAGATTTAAGGGCCTCGGACATTAGAACACCAGATTGATGGGCTGGATGTAATGGACAGAAAGGACAGACATGGCCCAAAACCAGGAAGAAGGGACGTTGGATAAAAATTAGAGCTATCAAGGGAAATTCTTTTGCTAATTTTGGAATTAGTGCAACATCAATGAAATTTGAGGAAATATGCTGGAAAGGAACTAAATTGGCTTTAGTAGAAATGATTTTAAGGAGATATGTATGAATATGATGTAAACTTTGAAATTTTAAGATTTTTAAGATAAGATAAGGGTAAAGAGATTAAGGTAAATTGAATAACAGATTATATTAAAAGATGGAAAGGTTATCTTGATTAATAAAAGAGATTGTGAAGATTAATCATTTAAATTAAAATTGAGAAACATGGGAAGAATTTGCTGAAATAACGAATTAAACTAGAATACAAAAAGGGAGGTGCGAGGAGGTTCAAGAATTAAGCAAATGAAAAGTTGCCATTTGAGATTTGTATTTTTCTTCTTTTGGGTTTTTTTCTTTTTGTTTTATTTCTTGCTGTATATATTTTTTTCTGTGTGTCTTGTTTTGATGAAATTTTGAATAAATGTCATTTAAAAAAAATACAAGCCTCATTCCAGTCCTCAAGGTGCCACAGGATTTTAGCAGCTTGTGCAGTAGTTCAGAATGTGGACTTGATTTTATAGCTGTTGAGGCAATAGGTTTCCATGGGGGAAATGAAGGTGCGCCTTCTTTGAATTCTGTGGTTTTACATATGAAGACATAATAACAATCATCTGTTCCTTAGCAGGTCTTAAAATTAGGCAAACACAACCTCAGATGAACAACATACACTGTGTCATGATTTTTTTTTAACACATAAGGCCAAAATGGAAAAGCCACATGTGAAAAACAAAGTACACCTTATGATTCATTTGCTTATGATTCAATAGCTTTAGCAGCAATAACATGAAGTAATTGTTGTCTGTAGGCCTTTATCCGTCTCTCACATAGTTATGGAGGAATTTTGGACCATTCTTCTTTACAATGTTGCTTCAGTTCATTGAGGTTTGCTGGCATTTGTTTATGCACAGCTCTCTTAAGGTCCCGCACAGCATTTCAGTTGGGTTGAAGTCTGGATTTTGACTGGGCCATTGCAACACCTTGATTTTGTTCTTTTTCAGTCATTCTGTTGTAGATTTGCTGGTGTGCTTGGGATCCTTGTCCTGTTGCATGACCCAATTTCAGCTAAGCTTCAGCTGCTGGGCAGATGGCCACACAACTGACTGTAGAATACTTTGGTATACAGATAAGTTCATGGTCAAGTCAATGGTTGCAAAGTTCCCAGGTCCTGTGGCTGCAAAACAAGCCCAAATCATCACTCCTCCTCCACCGTGCTTGACAGTTGGTATGAGGCTCTTGTGCTGACAATCTGTGTTTGGTTTTTGCTAAATGTGGCACTGTGCATTATGGCCAAACATCTCCACTTTGGTCTCATCTGTCCAAAGGACATTGTTCCAGAAGTCTTGTGGTTTGTTCAGATGCAACTTTGCAAACCAAATCCATGCAGCCATGTTCTTTTTAGAGAGATGAGGCTTTCTCCTGGAAACCCTTCCAAGCAAACCATACTTGTTCAGTCTTTATCCAATTGTACTGTCATGAACTTTAACATCTAACATGATAACTGAGGCCTGTGGAGCTTGAGATATAACTCTTTTTTGCAATTTCTCTGAGCATTGCATGGCCTGACCTTGTGGTGAATTTTCTGGGACATCCACTTCTGAGAAGATCGGCAACTGTCTTGAATGTTTTCCACTTTTGAATAATCTTTCTCAGTGTAGAATCATGGACTTAAAATAGGGTTGAGATGACCTTAGAAGCATTCTGAGTTTCATGGGCCACAGCAATTGTTTCTCTAAGAGCCTTGTGTCAACTTTCCTCCTTGGCATTGTGTTAAAACACACCTGAATGCTCCAGACCAGCAAACCGATAAAACTTCAGCTTTTATAGAGGTGGGCATATTTGCTGATGATCAATTAAGCAAGGGCATTTGATTAGCAGCCCCTGTCTGCTGCTTAGCCTCTTAATTCCTTTGGAAACAGTAAGGGTGTACTTAGTTTTTCACACATGTTTTCTTCATCTTGGCTTTATTTCCGTTGAATAAATCATGACACAGTGTATGTCATGTGCTGTTGTTCATCTGAGGTTGTATTTACCTAATTTTAAGACCTGCTAAAGAACAAATGATTGCTATTATGTCCTGATATGTAAAACCACAGAATTCAAAGAGGGTGCACTTTCTTTTTCCCATGATTGTACATCACAAAAGCAATAAACAACTTTTTCCCACAGTGCTGACTTCTTTGCTCTGAAGGCAACCTGGTTTAGGTAAGTTTTTAATGTTTGACGGACTATTGTATTTTAATATTTTGCTGGAAGCCGCCCAGAGTGGCTGGGGAAGCCCAGCCAGATGTGTGGGGTATAAATAATAAATTATTATATTGGAGTATTAAGATTGGGAATGCTTGTAGGAAACATATATATACCTTAAAGCAGGGGTTGGCAAGGCTTACTGGGCATGGGCTGGATCACTCCCGCGGAGATCCTCCATGAGCCGGACCAGCACAGCGCGACTTCAGAAATCGCATCTGTGCATGTCCACGGTACCGGAAATCGCTTCTGCACATGCCCAGATGCCAAAAATTGCACCTGCACAAAAAACGATTCTTGGTGTCTGGGCATGCACAGAAGCGATTTCCAGGGCCATGGACATGCACAGACGCGATTTCCGGCATCTGGGCATGCGCAGAAGCGATTTCTGGAGCCATGGAAGAGAGTCCCTGCGCCATGCTGCGCCGGTTTAGCGCAGTGTGCAGGGACTCACTGAGCTGGAGGCTCGGTTCGGGGGTGGCTCATGGGCTGGTTAAGCGACCCTCATGGGCTGCTTCCAGCCCATGGGCCTTAGGTTACTGCCCTCTACCTTATAGTTTTGCAGTGGTATAAGTTTCCTGCTTGGCAGGGGGTTGGACTCGATGGCCCTTGTGGTCTCTTCCAACTCTATGATTCTATGATTCTAAGTCACAACTATCAAATTTTTAGAAGACATCTGAAGGCAACCCTGTTTAGGGAAGTTTTTAATGTTTGATGTTTTATCATGTTTTAAATATTCTGTTGGGAGCCACCCAGAGTGGCTGGGGAAACCCTGCCAGGTGGGCGGGGTATAAATAATAAATTATTATTATTACAAAAAGGGAATTGTAACTATCACCAGGTATAATGTAGGGGTGTGTGGATGTGAGTCTATATTCACACTGCAAAATTCCTAATCTTTAAACCGTTAACAATTACCAAATCAAAATAATCCTTGATGGTATTACCTGTTGCCTAACATACTACAGCCAAAGGTATAGATAACTGCAGGCTACTCACCATATATCAAGTTTCATCCGCCACCGTCATCCCAATGGAAACAAGGCTCTCACTACAGTACTGTAAGACAGAGTAGTTCCGCCTGGCCTTTGGCTTGGAGTTAGTTTTATTCCCTCCCCCTCTTTCTTTCTTTTTCCTTTCTCCTCCTGTGATGAGGCTGCATTTTAATTGTTTTAATGTTGTATTTTAATCTTGTTTTTAAGTTGTATTCATTCAACTAGTTTTTATTATTGTTTTTTAGCTGCCCTGATCCCCGCCATCGCTGGGGAGGGTGGGGTATAAATAAATTTTATTATTATTATTATTATTATTATTATTATTATTATTATTATTATTACTTACCTGTGTAGCTGACAGCTCCTTCTACCTAGAGATTGATTCCTTTCTGGCTTTTGAGGCTGACCTGTCTTCTTTGTTTATGTCTTTCATTTCACTGTGTTGTCTAATCCTTGCTCTTGGATCCAGTAGGATTGAGTTGGTTTTGCCCCTTTTTCCTGCTTGCCCTGTTTCCTGCCACTAGATTCTGTGAAGCTTTGAGAACAGGCACTGTTCTGTGCCTCAGGGCCTGGAAGTAAAGCACCTGCCAAACTGCAGAGCCTGAAGACTGGTTATTTAGCTCCAGATTTCTGTTTAACCATTCTGAATGGAATAAGGACCTTGGAGCCCTTGCTGAGTCTTTGTGGAAGCTGCTTTTAAGTTGCTGTGACTCTAAAAAGCTTAGTTGTCAGTTGCTAGCATGTATTAATGGGCCCAAGAGTCCCTCCTGGCTCATACACTCTTACTACTGTACCTGAAGGTTAATAGCCATGTCTGCCCAATTTTATGTGGCGCTTTTAAGAATATTGCTTGACACCTGAATTGGACCTACTGCTAGTAGTGACGTGTTTGGTAGAAAGAATCTCTGGGAGCTGCTGTGTTACCAGTAAGAGGCTTATGCTAAACTTGCCTGTGGTTAATGTTAAACCTACTTCCTCCCCCACCCTTCTCTTGGCTATTTCTTCTGAGTACAGGTGGTATTTTCTGTAGCAGGAATTACTCATGTGCCAGTTCGGAAGGAGAGTGATCAGTCTTAGTTTGGGTTTATGAATAGATAAACTAGGTAGCAATGGAGTCATTCAGGGACTGTTTTTCTGAACATGAACAAGGTAGCATATTTTCATCTCTGTTGAACTCATTTGCCTGTTGTAGGCTCTGCTAGATATCAGGGTAGTACCAAGTGGAAATTCTGTCCCATCTTAGCCCAGGTTAAGAGGATTTTCAAAACTTCATTTACTGTTCTGCTTGCTTCAGACCCAGCTGTATTCCACAGGTGCTAGAGCAGGAGTGGAACCTATGGCTATCTAGATATTGGATTAAAAATCCTGTCATTCCTGACCATTGAGCATGCTCACTGGCATGCTGGGAGTCCATCCGTATCTGGAGGCTCTGCATCTTAGCGGGTAATCAAGTTGGGATAATACACGTGCCACTTCTCTAGTGTACAGCCATTAACATTTTCTCTTCACTTATTGAAAGGTCCACTAACCAGTTCTATTACATTCTATAGTGCAGCTTTAGAATCCTACATGGTCTGCTGAAAAGGCCTTTGATAACGTCTCCTGCCTGTTTATGATAAAACTGTTAGAAAGGATGGGGTTTATAGAAACCATTATAAAAGGTATAAAAGATACAAATATAAAAGTATTATAAAAAATGTACAAACTGCTGTTGGAGTGGGAAACTAAAGAGGAATTTGTGAAATCGAGCATGATTAAGTGGGCACAAGATGTGGGTCACAATATTGATTATGAATTATGGGGAAAGTTGTGGAAAATAAATATTAATTTTACACCTTGTTATGCGATAAAAGAAAATATGATGAAAATGACCCACAGATGGTATTTGACACCCACCAGATTGGCGAAAATGTCTAAAAAAAGAAAAAAGTATATGTTGAAAGTGTAATGAAATTGAGGGATCTTTTATTCACATGTAGTGGTCCTGTAAAATCATTAAGGCATATTAGGAAATTATATATGATGGATTTTAAAAGATACTTAAAAAAACTCTTGGAGATGGTAACAATGGAGGTCCCCCAAAAAGAAAAGAGTGTACTACTATATGCCACTGCCACAGCTAGAATCTTATTGGCACAAAGGTGGAGAACAAGTCTAGTACCCACTAAGGAAGAATGGCATTGTAAGGTGTTTGAATATGCTGATCTGGCTGGTCTGACTAAGGGATAAAAGAAAATGTAGATGAGGAATGGACAATGTTTATTGACTATTTCAAGAACCAGTATAGACAAATACATAGCTTAGCAGGTCTTGAGTAAAACCAGCAGAGTTGAAATATTTGATAGATAACAAACGATGATTAAAAAGAGTTGGATTATGCAGAGTAGTAGAAAAGCAAAGGAACTAGGAAAAGGGTGGAAGGGAAGTCATATGATATATGTATACATGCTGTATTTGGTACGAAGTTGTAAGTGGGGGAGGGGAGGGGGTTAAATATGCTCTATGTTCCTGTTTTTGAAAATGCAAATAAAAAATAAATGGTGTGTTCCAACCATGGGGAAAAAATCCTGCATGGTCTACTACAGCAGTCTAATGGGGATTAACACAGCTAATGGTACAGAGACTAAATTACCTAAAGAGGTTTAGTATATTTCCAAACTTTGATCAATGCCTTTTCAATAATTCTTGGCAAACTTGAGCTGACAGGTTTACTTTTTTCAAACATTTGTTACTCTTTTTCTATCCAAGTAAATATAACTAGATGATGATTTAGCCAAACTTTATTATTTCCTAGTGTATTGTTGGGGTTAAAGTGTGGGACTAGGATTCAGGAGACACTGACTTAAAATTGCACTCAGCCATGAAGCTCTGTTGGTGACTTTCGTCCAGTAAATCACACTTTACTGGTTGTTGTAAGGATTAAATGTTATATGTGAGGAACAATGTATACTGCCTTGAGATCTTTGTATTAAGTACTGAATATAAATATAATAAATAAAACTCTTAGGAAAGATCAGCTGGGAGTATGTGAATAAAAGCCAAGGAATTGTTAAAAATTGCGCAATCGAAGTGGATAGTTACATAAGGTCAAGGGAACCTACCTAGTCACATTCTGCATTAGAAATAAGTAGCATAAATGCTAAACTTTGCATCTATTTTTTTGCAGTCGTGAGCCATAGCAAAAACATTTTCGGTCTAGATTTTTATATATTTTGCATCAGAACTTTTATTATATGTAGCACAAGCCTACTGACTAAGTTAGTGCTGAGTTGGAATTGTTTTAGTTTACAAGTTTTTGCCAAATAATTTTAGCGCATAATCTATAGAGGTCATTAGAAGCTGGAATTGACTTTGCAGAGTTCAGGTTATAATTTTGAGAAGAAATACTCCTACTTATTCTTGACATGGTTAAAACGGGTGCTTGACTGGGTACCCAGATGAGAATAAGGCTGTTCACCAAATTTGTGGCTGTGCAAGTGTGTGCATGCGCATGCATGCATGTGACTGCTTATGGCATGTTTTCATGCATGCACATGGTACAGGAGGAGATATGAGAAAAAACTGCTTTTTAGTAGCTTCTTCTTTACTCAATGAAAAGAGTTTTCAGTTTCTATGTTGCCTGTACGCTACATAGACAGGATTTCTGTTTTTCAATGAGCTGCAAAAAGAAATGCCAATATGATATTTACGGTTCTTGCTTTTGCAAACAGTGGTACCTCGGGTTAAGTACTTAATTCGTTCCGGAGGTCCGTTTTTAACCTGAATGTGTTCTTAACATGAAGCACCACTTTATCTAATGGGGCCTCCAGATACCGCCGCGCTGCTGGAGCATGATTTCTGTTCCCATCCTGAAGCAAAGTTCTTAACCCAAGGTACTATTTCTGGGTTCGCAGAGTCTGTAACATGAAGTGTATTATGTAACCTGAACCATATGTAACCCGAGGTACCACTGTACTAGATTGTTAGCCTGAGGGCAAGGACTGTAGTGATCTATAGACTGCTCTGGGAGGAGTTTTGTTTTATTTTGTTTTTGCTGAAGAGCAGGTTACAATTTCTTTAAATAAAATAAGATATTCATTTAGATTAAGGTCTGCTTAAATTGCTGAAGCACAGGAATTGATGGTTTAAAGCAGGGGTTGGCAAAAAAAAATTAGCTGCAGGCTGGTCTACCGTCCCTCAGACCTTGTGGCAGGCCGGAGAAGCGGCACCAGTGGGGGGAAGCTGGAAGAAGAGGCAAGGGGGGCAAGTAGTCCTCCTCCCCAGCCCCAGCCCCAGCCCCAGCCCCTGCGCTTACCTTCCCTGGGGCTGCTGCTTCTTGTTGGGTAGGCAGAGTGAGAAGAAGAAGAAGAGTTTGGACTTGATATCCCGCCTTTCACTCCCCTTCAGGAGTCTCAAAGCGGCTCACATTCTCCTTTCCCTTCCTCCCCCACAACAAACACTCTGTGAGGTGAGTGGGGCTGAGAGACGTCAAAGAAGTGTGACTGGCCCAAGGTCACCCAGCAGCTGCAGGTGGAGGAGCGGAGACGCGAACCCGGTTTCCCAGATTACGTGACTACCGCTCTTAACCACTACACCACACTGGCTCATCCGCTCTGCTCTCTAGCCCACAGGAGCACCAGGGTGGCGGCAGCAGAGGGAAGATGAGAGGCGTGAAAGGGCTGGCTCCGAAGAGGGGCTCCTTAAAATAGCACTCAGCCAGCTCAGCCCAGACCCCTTTCCTCCTCTAGGCAGGGCGGGGAGAAGTCAGGAGGAGGGAGGGTGGAAGCACCGCCATGGTGTGTGTGAGGAAGGCGGGGGGATGGAATGGCACAGGGGGGAAATGGCGCAGCCCAAATGAACAGAATCCCCACACCAATCCACGGACAGTCCGCGGACCAGATCCTGAAGGCAATTGGGCCTGATTCAACTCGTGGACCTTAGTTTGCTGACCCCTGGTTTAATGTAAATATTAAATATGACCAGGCTTTAAATAAGTTAGCATCAGTTGTTCGGGGCAGCAACTTTATGCCTGGATGAATAACTACTGAGGAAGAAGCAAGTGCAATGAAAGGAGGAATGTGGTAGAATTCTGGAGAGAAAGGTAGAGCCCAAAGTTATAGTGAGGGAAAGGGGCTGTCCTAGTGAAACCCAGGCCTTGCCTGCTTTACATCTCAGTAAGCCAAAATATGACTTAACATGACCACGCAAATGTGGTGGCTTTTCATTAGGACCTCACACTTACTGTAGCCAAGGTCTGTCCTACGATTGCAGATTGTGGTTAAGGAGGAGAGACCTTACCCACGATCCTGGGTTCAGATGTCATGCCAGACCAAACCTTGACTGCTGCCATCCTGCACTGACTTAAAAAGCCCAGAGAAGAGCAAAGTGGCCGCAGTTGCCTTCTTGGGAACCAGCGTGATCATGCATTCATGCTAAGCCATTATTAGCCATAGTTTTGGTGTGCCAAGGATATCCATGCTACCTCTTCCCTGTTGAGGAAAACCCCTCCATTTTAACAATGAAACCAATGGTAGGGTAAGATTCTGGGTGTGGTGGTGGTGGTGGGGTCAGTGAACCTTGCTATTTTCAAACACATTAATCTCATTAATCGCATTTGCACAGCTCTGATCAGAGTTTGTTCCCAAATAGTACTGTCCATTTGGTTTTGTTCCCATTCCTTTGTTTGTAGAGGTTTAGGGGCTGTTGTCCATGAGACTGCAAGCATTACATTGACTGTTCTGGTGTGCTTTGTCAATATTTGCTTTCCAGGAAAACTTGCTGGGGTCTCTGTAGCATGAGTGTTGCAAGGTACTTAAAAGATTTGTGGCATGGTCCATAGATACAAATTCACATAAAGTTTTCCTACAGTATATGTGCATGTACTGTATGTATATATATTCCAATTCAGATTTTAGAATTCAAGCCAACAAATTTCCAATCCAGATCTTCCAGATAAATAGATTAATTTATTTTGCACCCTATCTCAGATCATCACAACTTAGTTCCTGTTCAGTTCCTTTACCCCTAATTCATTTCCCAATAGATCCTTCTTGTCATCAGGATTGAGTCCCTTCCTTTCTAGGTAGTCACCTTGACATAATATCTTACCTGTGACACTTAAAAGATTTTGGGACCTGATCCACTATGCACCCAGCAGTACCACTTGTTCTGTAAATCTATGGACCAGTAGCACCATTCAGACTAGAAAAAGTGTATGTCAAAAGGTGCTATTTGATACCTTATGCAGAGCGTGGCTCACTTGCTTTGCATTTTATCCCTTCTTCCCCTTCCTTTGGGCTGCTTTACAGGCTAAATTTTAGTGAGTATATCCTGCAGACCCACACTGTGTACTTGCTAAAGCTGTAATGGTTTGAACTGGATATTAGGGTTTTTCTTCCTGTCACCTGACTGCCTGTTACTTGACTGCAGTCAAACATTCCAAGAATACCACTGTGCCAGCTTATTATAGTTTCATTTTGTAGCAAGGACTGCTTGCCCCCTAGCCCTGCATCAGTAGGTGGCAAATCTGTCACCATATCAAAATTTCTGTCTTTGGCCACCTTCTATAGCAGCAGGTATCTCCAAACACTAGTGCAAGTAGTCATCAGTGGCAAAGGCTGCTACCTAATAGTGTTGGACTAAGATCAGAGGGACCGGGTTCAAATCAGTCGTGCAGCTGATTAGGCAGAGTTGGGTCAGTATTGCACCTCATGGTGTGGTTGGCATTCTAAATGGATATGCTGCCCTGAGCTGCTTGGGGGAAAGATGAAATAGAAATATTATAAAATAATTTATTGTTTTGAAACAACATGCATACCTATCAAACTTCTTTATGATTTAAAAATATTTGGCAATATTTGACTAGTCATTTGAGCAGTTCCATTATTTGACCACTCAGATGGCCAGCCTAGTGGTTATAGACTCTTTTTTTCTACACATAGCACCAGCGTTCGACATTTTTCCAGGCACATTTTGCACTTGGCTGTCGGTCACTTGCAACCAAGTGAAGCTGCCCAAGCACCAGGATGGTGCCTGACGTCTCCACCGTCTGGAGGTGCCTGCCTGGGGAATCCTTGGATCTTGACTGTTTTGCACTCTAGCAGCACAACCTGTGGAATAGAATTTTATGTACAATTAGAATGAATTTCAGGAACCAAAAAGTCTTGTTGAAAAATAGGACTTTTGAGCCACCTGGCTCAAAAATGACAACTAGGTATTCTGTTATGGCAACTGTAACCACATTTGGCACCTAGCTTATATCTGAGTTTCTAATACTGTATAGCACATACTTTAAGCATATGTGGAAGTTTCAGTTGCAAGTTGTATTGTCTCCACAGAAATGCTTGTGGTTGACAAATATTCACAGTTGGTGGTGATTTCTGTGAGTTCCATGGAATGTCCCAGCAAACAGCCAGAAGTTCCTATTCTGGAGCTTGCATAACTGTAGAAACAATATTTTAGCCAGATAACATAAGACAGAGAGATGGATTAGGAAACAGCTGATCTAGATTGGTCAGAGGTATGCAACCAAGTTTGCAGTTTGGGAGTTCTCCTACAATCCGTACTATTCCTGGAGGATGCAGGTGGCATCACCACGCTTAGGAGTGACTTTTTCTTGTTTGGCCTGTACACACCATATGTTTTCTCAAAGCTACTTTGATGTTTTGAAAGCAGGAAGTGGAGGTTTCTTTGTACAGTGGTACCTCGGGTTACATACGCTTCAGGTTACTCCGCTAACCCAGAAATAATACCTCGGGTTAAGAACTTTGTTTCAGGATGAGAATAGAAATTGCACTGCTGCGGCACAGCCGCAGCAGGAGGCCCCATTAGCTAAAGTGGTGCTTTAGGTTAAGAACAGTTTCAGGTTAAGAACGGACCTCCGGAACGAATTACGTGCATAACCAGAGGTACCACTGTATGTGGATGCAGCTAGTTCTAGGTTGCTTGTAAACTGCTTGGAAAGATGCACTTCTCCTGTAATCAGAATAATTTGGGGGTTTTTTTTTGGTGTGAAGCACAAATAAGTTGATAATCTGCTTTTGATTTTGTATACAGTTGCTGTTTGCATCTTTTGACCTTCATATTTAAGGTTTTGAAGAAAATGCTAATGGTACATTTGAAGCAATATTTAGAAGAGAACTTTTAAGTGATTCATGTTGATTTTTATCTGTATTTCATTGATGCTTTCATTTTTGTATTGTATAGTCAACTTGCAACTTATGTGTGTTTAACTTATACACTTTCAACTATGCAGTTGGAGGCTGGCCGATTGAAATTGCACAAATTAAATGCACTGAAGGCATAGAGCTTCAAAGCCCTTTTTCCACAGGGTTTTCCTGGTGCAGAAAGAGTCTTGACTTACTGGGCTTTGGGAGGCTTTCAAGTTCTCCTGAGATCTGAGACAGCCCCGCAAGATCTTGTGAGAGCCTTCCAGAGCCCGGTAAACAGGGTGAACAACTCAGAATTCTCTCTGTTGCTTGGGGGATAAGACCCATTTGACATGCCAGTTCAAGAAAGTAAGATTGCTTACTCAGGGTGGTTCCAAGATGTATGTATGTTTGTTTATTAACTATATGCAATTTTGACTTTATGCACTATCCCTGGAACGTGACCTAAGCACAAGATGTGTGTCAACAGTATTACAGTTTGAATTCTGTGGAATGTATACTGTAATATAATAAAATACAATTTAAGAAACAAAAGCAGCAGTAAAAAATGCTGTTTAAAAAAAATCATACAGCACACAGCACATTAGAATTGTTACAGCAGGCAGAAAAATCTACATTTTCTGCTAAGGCCACCAACAATTATCAGTTGGTCTGGGAGGAGGGAGTTGGGGAACCCATGGTTTAGATAATCCCTAGAACCACTGCCAGAGTTAGAAAGCTTTTATTAAAAAAAAATAGTCAAAATTCTTAGGCTTTTGCCTGTGCCAGATAGCCAATTCTGTGAAGTTCCATGCACAAGAATCTTGGAAGCTGAATGGTCTAGCGCCTATATGCTGTTGGAGAATGACTGTGCCTCCCAGGAGCAGTGGGAAGCTGTCTCCTACTGCAGGCAGGGTAAGCTGTATAAAATTGGAATATATACAGCTTTCAGGTTCTGCACATCTCTAAAGGGGTATTTATTCTGCTAAATTAGCCCACTCTGAAGAAAACCCCTCACAATCTCTATTCAGCCCCTTACCAAAGTTCCCTGTACACTGAGTGTGTACCTGCTGCTACTACTACTTAACTTTTATTTAGCAACTATATATCCTAGGTACTTATATAGAACATAATTATTTTTCCTAGAAAAAGAGGATGCAGCGTTGAATTCAGAGCGCAAAGCCAAAGGCCCACCTCCCTTGAATACCTTGCTTAACTGTAATATATTGCTGTAGCCTGTTTTTTAGGGTGGTCTAAATAAAAAGGGTGAACAGGGTACATTAAATCTATTTAATATTGATAGCATCACCTATGTACTGCGTGCATATTGAGTACCTAGGTGCATATTGATGATTAAGAACATATGAAGAGCCTTCTGGAACAAGGTTTCATCCAGACTGTTTCCAGCAGTCGCCAGGTGTTTCTGAGAAAGCTCTTTACCAGAGCATGAGTTCAGCTGCCCTTCTTCTACTGGTGTTCAGACACTTGCTGCCTCTGAAAAGGGAGGTGTTATGAACCAGCTAATCTTTGGCCATCAGCACTTTCTGTAGCTGTGAATTCCATAAGTTAATTATGTATTGTATGAAAACAGTACTTTCTACAGTCTGTACTGAACTTGCTGTCAGTCATTTTTTGTTAGGTGACTGAGTTCTAGTATTGTGAGAGGAAGAAAAAACTCAATGTTCTCTTCATACCACCCACAATGTTTTAAACTGTCATGCGCCGCCTTAATTGTAAAGCTCCAAATCCGTTATCCTTTCTTCATTTGGTGTTCCATCCCCTCAATCACTTTAGTTGCCCTTTTGTGTAGTTTTTGAGTGCACAGATACAATTGTACCATGAATCTGATACTCAGTTGCTCAACATTCATCACGAAGGTTGGTCACTGTGAGCTGTCTCTCTAGCACATCTATATGTATTTTGCACTATTGAGCAGGAATGCCATGATCAGACTTATACAATCTGCAGCTTTCTAGGCCCAGATCTCAGTTGGCCATGGATAGCTAATGTGAACTGTCTTCACAATGTGCATTTTGGAGTTTCTTTCTGGTCCCTTGCAGATAAAATATATATTGTGCTTAATTGAATGGGGACACGAGGTGAGCAAAGGTGTTGTATGCCTGTTTCCTCCCTGAACTCACCAGCATCATTTTTCTTGCAGAGTACAGCCGTTTTGAGTCTAAGATCCATGACCTCAGAGAACAGATGATGAACAGCAGCATGAGTTCAGGATCTGGCTCTCTTCGGACAAGTGAAAAGCGGTCTCTCTATGTCCGGTAAGTAAAGTTGCCACCCTTTCTCATAGATGAATACATATTGGTCCTCCTGGACATTTCTTTGAGTGTGCTGTACTAGTAGAAGGTCTGTTTGATTTTTTTGGAAGTCTCCTTTTTCCAGGAAAAGGAGGTACCTTTGTTCTTTTAGACATCAAATATTTTACTGGCACATGTTGCCTTTTCATTGGTAGCAGTACCTTTCACGGCTGAAGCACATTCAGCAGTAGCTTGGCTGTGCTGGGAGAGTTTGCTACATGCCTAGAGTGTCATCCTTTAGGCCAAGACACTGTGTAGCTAAATTGAATATAGCCTTTGTCACCTCTCTGTGACACCATGCTATATTAGTCTGTATTTCCCATGTGTGTGTCCTGTGTGTGTTGCAGTGGTGGACCTTGGGCTTTTAAATTTCAATGGTGCCCTGTGTGACACCAAAATTTGGTGCCACCTCTCTGTTTCTCACCCTCTGTTGTTGTCATTGTTATGGTGCCATCTTGGCTCAGTGCCTAGTGCGAACAAACCACTCCCCTAAATCTGCCTCTGTATCTTGCTATCTGTAGAAGGAAAAGGAGTTGGTTTGCTATTGCCTTCTGGAAGGGAAGCCATTTTTAGATGAGAAAAGTATTACTATTAGGCAGGCAGCTTTGCTGTATTTTGGCACCTGCTTAAAAAAACAGGCAGGTAATTTTAACACATAATTTATTTTGTATGTTTGTTTTAAAACTGCTTGTTTTATTTATATTTTGTGATTTTTTTTGTAATAGGTCAGCTTGTTTTTAACTTTTTTATATTTATAATGAATATTTTATGTGAACAGGCTTTTTGTTGATTAAGTGATGTGTAAATCTTGTTAAATAAAATACAAAGTTGCTGAGGTCAGCAGGCTACCTATGATTTACCCTATGTGTGCAGTCTTCTGTGACTTGTCCGCTGCCACTTCTCTGTTTGTCACAGGATAACTGCTTTGAGCAGCTAATTGGACAGAACAGCTAGGTAGGGAGGGACAAGATGAGCCTGTAGCAGCAGAGCTATTCCTTTGTTTCTTTTCTCTTTGCTTGCCAACACTATGTCTGTAAGAGGCTAACAAATCTGTTGCCTCAGGAAGAGTTGTTGGGCACAAGGATTTCAGAGACTTGGGTCTTCCCTAACTTTGGGGGAGATACCAAACTTAAGCAATCTGATCCAGTTACGTAAAGCACAAGCCAGTTTTGTAGCTGAGAGTTGTTGGCTCATTGAAGTACATGGATGGTTTCAACTGGTTTGTTGCTCATTGCTGCTGGTGGATATGTCTTCTGGAGCTCCCCACCTTCATAGACACTTTCAGCTCACATAGTTTGCCTTTTTAAAGATAGATTGCCTGTGCTGTAAGGGCTTCTTGTTAACTGTTAAGCTAGCTTGTGTAACATTCTTGATTGCTCCTGTGATTGAGACAGCATTCTGCAAGTCCTTCCGGGTGGGGTAGTTTCGAGCAGGTTTTAACTGAAACTGTTGGAATGGTCTGTCATGCTGCAGGTAGTGGTAATTACTAGGCTTGTTGAAAAATTGTGTTGGGTTGCAAGACAGTCTCATAGTGCACATACGGACCCTGGCTGAGGTACTGCCTGGGTGCCTTACCCACTGCAGCAAATACCTTCCAGGAGAATGCTAAAGGTACTTGCAGGAGACCACAGCAGGTAGGAGTCTGCCTTTCAAAGAATACAGTATAGCAGAAAGTGGCCCCTTTAGTGGGGAGAAAGTGGAATTCTGGAAATGACAACACCCTAAAGATTGTTAAACTGTTGGGCAAGGTATAACCACTGAAGTCCTAGGACAGGGTGGCAAAGAACTTTGGAGCATCCTGCTTGGCAGAATAAATAGTCAGTTCCACCACTTTTGGAGAACACAAATAGAAAGTTGCAGACTTTGAAAGCCACAGATTTGTAGCTGTTAGAGAAACTCACTGATACAGTGGTACCTCGGGTTAAGTACTTAATTTGTTCCGGAGGTTCGTACTTAACCTGAAACTGTTCTTAACCTGAAGCACCACTTTAGCTAATGGGGCGTCCTGCTGCCGCTGCACCGCTGCTGCACGATTTCTGTTCTCATCCTGAAGCAAAGTTCTTAACCCGAGATAATATTTCTGGGTTAGCAGAGTCTGAAGCGTATGTAACCTGAAGCATATGTAGCCCAAGATACCACTGTACTTGAAATCCAGTGTTTCAGAGCAGCTTCTTTGAATTGGAGCTGTATTGCCCATGGCAGAGTCAACAAACTGTTAATGCACAGATTGTTTCTCAGCTGTTTACAAAACATAAAAAGCAATTGTACAACATTCTTAAGATACAGAATAATTAAATATATACATAATTCAGTGTCAATAGCTGGAGCCTATTTGATGGACTTGCTAAACAGTTTCAGCCATGTGCTTCTGTGGAAAGCCCTCTGACATAGCTTTGCTTGAATGCTACGTGTAGTGCTCAATGGAGGCACTTTGCAAATTGTTGCTTGGCTATGGCACTTCCTTCTTCCAAGTGGACTAGCTAACACTCTGACTGCTGAATATTATGGTTTTTCAAGATAATTAAAGTAAAAATCTTAATTTTAACACTGAGAACAGGCATGAAGTACTGTTCTAGGAACAGACATTGGGCCACAATTCCATTCCAGAAAGTTGGCCCATTCAGCTGTACTGCCCTTCTGAATTGGAGGAGTTAACCCACTGCTGCCTGCTTGTTTTCTCCAGCCAGCTACTCAGCTGCTGCACAAGAAAACCTGAATAATTGTGGGGCATAAATAGTTTTACTTGGTGTATGGATAAGGTGCCCAGTTACAAGAATCTTGTGTGAATGAGAGCTTATCAGAAACAAAGACCTGAGCGCAATGGAGATCTTACTGAAGGGAAGGCCTTAGCTCAGTGGTAGAGCCCACATTTTGTATGGAGATGGCCCCAAGTTTTCTTCCCAGCATCTCCAGGTTGGATTCAGAAAGACTCCTGCCTGAAACCCTGTAGTGCTGCAGCTTGGTTCCCAGGGCTTGGGAACCTTTTAAAGTCCCAGAGCCATGTTCCCTCATAAGGATGAGAGCCACATGCCAGTAGTGGGCAGGGCCAGAGAAAAGTAGCTCAGTGTCTCCTAGTCTAATACAGTAGGCTACATTCCAGCCACACAAGATGCATTCCAGCCAGGCAACGGCACTCAAGCAGGACATGAAGCATGACCAAGAAAGAATCCTGAGAACAATATGGAGAAGGGCTACATTTGGCCCCCAGTTCTGAGGTTCCTTGTGTAGACAGTATTGAACTAGGTGAATCAGTGATCTGACTTGCCAAAGGCGTCATCCTATACTCCTAATGTTCTTCATTCCTGTACAGAGCCCTTTTTGACTATGACCGAACTCGGGACAGCTGCTTGCCCAGTCAAGGACTGAGTTTTTCTTACGGGGACATCTTGCATGTGATCAATGCCTCAGATGATGAGTGGTGGCAGGCGAGGCTCGTGACCCCTCATGGAGAGAGCGAGCAAATTGGCGTCATTCCCAGCAAGAAAAGGTGAGTGTTCATTCTGTAATAAGAGCTAGTTTCCAGCTGATATTGCCCACCCTTGGCCAGCCTGCTATCTTTCAGGTGTGCCTGAAATAGCCTGCTAAAGGTAGCTAGTCAGGGAGGGGTGGCCTTTTGGGGGGCTCTTCACTGATTTATGGCAAGCAAAGTGAACATTTCTTCATGTCCCGCTGGGCAGGGAAGGTACTACCCATCACAGAATGGCTGCGGCTGTAAACTTTGCCCCATCTAATGTAGAACCGCAGACCTGGTAGGAAGAATGGCTAACCACTCATTGTGGTATGTCTGAGAAAGAAATGGGTCCTGGGGAGGGAACAAGGATCAGTGGTGTGCGGGGAGCCACACTTGAATGTAATAATATCTTTTTCTCTTGATGTAATCAGAGTGGAAAAGAAGGAAAGAGCACGGTTGAAAACTGTGAAGTTCCATGCCCGAACTGGAATGATAGAGTCCAATCGGGTAAGTGCTGTTCAAGGGGGGAGGGTTGGCACGCAGGAATGGTTGACGAGGTAACTTAATAAATGTAATCATGCACTGTCCAAGGTGGTACAACAGTTAATCTAGATCAGGGGTTGGTGGAATTATTTGAGCCTAAATTTGGTAGCTGGAGCATCCTTAAGAAAAACTTGTGGACTGGAACTCCTCAGACTTGATGTCCTCAGACATGAAGATAAAACCTAAAGCCCTGCCCCATTAGTCTTGCGGCATCCTGCTTTTGTTCCCCATGGCACAGGTTACATTACTGAATGCCAACGGCAGATGCACTAGAACTGGCTCAATGTTGTTGATGGAATACAGGAACTATGAATATATTGAGTGGTGGGGAAGCCACAGACAGGGAAGTGTTAGTGACCCTTCTGGTGATGAAAGGGTTGGGCCATAAGGGATACATCTTTGTTGCTGTGGAAATGCTGAATGGTTAGTCATCTTCCACCATCCCTAAACCCCATTTTTCTCTGCACGTAATTTTTCTCTTATTCCCGTTTACATGTAATTTCCATTATTTCATTTGAGGGGGTAGCTTCCCTGACACTGATCATCATTGCCTTTTCATTTTATTTTTTCTTGCATGCTTTAAACTCCATTGTTTGTTCTTTTTGTTCTTTTTGTTGTTTTTTTTCTTTCTTCCCCCTCCTTCCATCTCCATCTTCTTCACAGTCGATCAAAACGAAACGTAAAAAGAGTTTCCGCCTCTCTCGAAAGTTCCCATTTTACAAGAGCAAAGAGAACATGGCTCAGGAGAGCAGCGTACAGGACCGTAAGTAGCAGCTGCCCTGCTCAAATTCTGGCTTGGGAGGTTCCTGTGGCCAAGGAGCAGCATGCTGCTCACAAGAAATACTGTTCCAGCACCTGTGGCAGTGAGGCCTTGCTGGATTCGGCACTGCAATGGGGGCTGCACTATCCAGAAAGGCCTCAGCTTCCCCAAGGCCATGAACAGCCCCTTGGAGTGAGCATTGCTGTTCACCTGCCTGTGTTGAGAGATGATGCAAGTCCAAGAGGTGTTCTGTTCCCTGCTGTCGTCAAGTTGAAACAAGCACTGGTGTAGGAGAGGTTGCCAGTTGCTCCTGGTATCCCCAGTCACTGTTGCTTGCTCTCCCTTACCTGCACTAGTTATGCTTCCAGACCACCCTTGAAACTTGTGTCCTTTGATAGGGGATCTGCCAGCCTCTTGAGTATGCCACCTTTTCCTAACTTTCTGGTGACTGACCAACATTCTCCCTTCTCTACTGTCATAGGCCAAAAAGCCTGTATAGGGATACAGTAATGCAGCTTGCTCCAACCGGTGTTTTTGGAGAGCCCAGTCCTGTGGGTGAAATGCAGGGCTTTGGTTGCCAGCATACCTCCCTTCTCTGCCCTGTGATGCAAAATAGATTGAGCCAACAGGCAAAAAGATGTGCACCAGTGTAATACATAAAGGTTGCATCATTCGGGCTACTGAGGCACTCTCTAAAACAGCAATAGCCTTGTAAAGTACATGTGACTTAATGGAGAACACTCTCTTAATGCCATATATATGGGAACAGGTCACTGATGAAAGAACTGCCCTGTGTTTGCTGTCAGGCTCATGTGTGGCATAGTATGGCTTGGCTGCCACTGTGTCATGGGCTCTAATATTAACCTACCTTAATGCCTTCATACGAGGCAGAATTATACCAGGACAGATGATTTGTCATCTAGCCCAGTATTGTCTACTCTGACTGGCAGTGCTTTTCTAGTGACTTTCCTTTCACCTGCATCCTTTTTCTTTAAATGAGGAAATACAAGGACTTGAACTGGGACCTTCTGCATGTAAAACATACATACTGGCACGGGCCAGCGCGCCTTCTCTTGTCATTGACACTGCAAGAAAAGCAACAATCAAAAAGCTTGGTTGCAAATGCTGGGCTTGTGGGAGCCAGAGAGTGTATTGAAATGCCTGGAAAAGCTTCCAGTTCTGCAAGAGGTCTTCACAGTCTGTGCTTTGTGGAAGAGGGCTGATATCTGGGGCTAGCTCCTTCCTCTTGTATTGTTCATCTACAAACAGTTTCATGCTGATACCTGCAGTCAGCTGTAGAATTAAGAGTGGCAAGTGTGGATTGATGGGGAAAATGAATGAAATGGACAAAGCCATCTGTTTGTCAGTGTTTTTCTTGGACTTGTTGCTGGAGTCCATGCCTCTTGGTACCAGTTGCCCAGGAGAATTTTGGAAGAACAAGGGACCCAATTTGGTGACACTGACCTGGTTAGTCTGGTGGCTCAGAAACACAGGGTCTTATACTCTGCTTCTTCCACAGAGAGGTGACTGCTCTTTGCAGTTCTCTGTCAGTGATTCTGCTGAAGCACTCCTTTGTCTGGGTCATTCACTAAATCAAGGGTAGGAAACCTGTGGCTCTCCAGGTGTTGTTGAACTCTGAACTCCCGTCAACTGTAAGTGGCATAGCTAGTGGTCAGAGATGATGACAGTTGGGAGTTCAGCAGCGCCTGAAAAGTCACAAGTTGCCCATCTCTGGACTAGATCATCTAGTATTAAGCAGTATTAAGTAGGGCTCAGAAATACCCAGAGACATTGGTGCTAAAATGTGTTGGGAAACTGAATAGTCTTGGCCTTCGGGAGGTGGCTGAGCTAGAGCTTTGGGCAGGAAATTCTGAATGCCCAGAGGGTTTGGGGCAGAGAGGATCTTTGAAAGTGTTGGTCAGGAGCTTTAACTTCACTTGCTATTGCAGCTCTCTGCCATTCTGCACTCCTGTCACTAATGCTGTCCTGGCTCTGTCTCTCCTCTCCTCTTTTCTCCTCTCCTCCTCTCTCTTCTCTTCTCTTCTCTTCTCTTCTCTTCTCTTCTCTTCTCTTCTCTTCTCTTCTCTCCCCTCTCCCACTTCTGGCTGGCTGTGAATCAGGACTTCCCTGGGTTAAGTGACGATTATTATGGCGCAAAGAACCTGAGTAAGTGAAATTTCACTGCACATGATCACTTTTCATTGCTAGCATGTGTGTGACTGGAAACAAGCTTCTGCGCTTGGAGCAGCCACACCATCCCTGAGCCCAGTCAGACTATGGCCACTTCTGAACATCATGTGGGCCGTAGCCTGCTATGGAGCAAGAGAACTGAGCCCACTTCTAGCCTGGGGCCAGTGAATAGGCTTTGTAAACCTGTCCCTAAAATACAGCTCACCACTAGAGTGCAGTGAGGAGTACAGTAAACGGGCCAGGACTTCCTGATTACTTGCAAGCAAGTTCTAGGGAAGGATATTGGCAAGGCAGAAAGGAGGTCCTGGTGTTAGGAAAGAAGTGGATGAAGCCTTGCTTTCTGCCCTGTTGGCATTGTCTGAGAGCCCCTTTTCACCCATGCCATAGAAATGGGAATCCCTCAGCCAGCAGTATCTTAGGGCAGCCCTGTAGTTTTTTGTCTTGTCTTCACCTGCCTGCTCTGCCAGCACCTACCTTTCCTTTTCCCAACCCCCTCTTGTAACTCTCAGTGATAAGATTGTGCCTTAATGACTAGGAAAAGGAAGCAGACTAGAAACAGGATTGTATGTCTGAGCTTCTCCTGCCTGAGCTTGGGGTCCCCTGTGTACACCTGCTGGGGGTGGCAGGATATATGTGGTGTTGCACTTTTGTCTTGGCAAGAGATGCATGAATCTCTTTGCTTCTAGAGAGTAGGGGAGACAACATTTCCTCAAAGAATGCACCAAGTTACCATAAGCTGGGGACTTAGAGCATGTACTAACTATCTGTTCAGCTTGCCCTTGCATTGTTCTTCTCTCTCCCACCCCACCCCACCCCTGTTCTTGTCATCATCAGTTGGTGTTTGTCTTCTCTTGTTGCATCTGTTTGTACTGAATCAGGGTCTTTTTCTTGGTTGCAGAGAGCGTGACATCAAACACCAGTGACAGCGAGAGTAGTTCCAGTAAGTGTCCCTCCCCTTTGTCCCATACTTTCTGCATGCAAACCCTCAAGATCCTCTGCTTGCTTCACTCTGTGTTGGAGGACAAGACTTGTTTTCCCACCCCTTTCAGGGCTGTTTTAGAGCTAGGTCTCCAAACATGTGTTGGGGCAGAACTTAGAATAAATCTTCAACCATGTATTTGTATGTGTGGATGTAAGATGGATAGGTTCCACAAAGCCACAAACTCTGCATTTTCCTTTTAGTTCTAGGGCCGGAATGCTAAGTAGTTCCCATTCAGATACTGTCCCTATGGAGTTATGATACCATCTTGCAAATATTGGTGGAATCTAATGTTGCTAAAAGTTCAGTCTGATAACTGGGTAATCCTGAACTGGATGCAAAGATTATGCCCATTTCCCTTGGTACAGAGGCTGCTGCCTGCATTTATTTTGCAGGCTTTGGAATGTGTGCCTCTAGGGCACTTGCCCTTCAGGGCTGGGGATAGCATCCTTTGGAAGATGGCTTCTCTCAGAGGTTCTTCCCTCTAAAGTTGGAGCAGGGTGAGAAGCACATACTGTAGGGAAGGCAGTTCTTCTCACTAATCATTGTAGAGAAATGCAGCTTTGTACCTGAGAATTGTGTGTGTTTTGCCACTCTGCTCCTGCCACTTTTGGGTGGGTGGGAGGGAGGGAGGGAGGTTGTTGCTGCAAAGACATCTGCAGCACAGGCTGACTGTTTCCTCTCCATTTCTTTCAGAAGGGCAAGAGGACACAATTCTGTCATATGAACCTGTGACCCGGCAAGAAAGTAAGTTGGCAAAAGAAGAGCTTGCTGCACTACACTGAGTGGAAGCTCTCATGTTCCTCTGCTCTGCTTTTCCTGGGTAGTTTTTTCAGAATTGACTTGAGGCTACACTTTAAGGCTCCCTCATATCTTTGTTGCTATGTTTACAGTTCACTATGCGAGACCAGTGATCGTTCTGGGACCCACGAAAGACCGAGTCAATGATGATCTCATCTCAGAGTTCCCACACAAATTTGGCTCCTGTGTGCCACGTAAGTGCTGGTCCCCTGCAGGAAGAAGAGTGTTCTGGGATAGCCTAGCATGGGTTAATTCAAAGTGAAATGGAGAAACTTGCACCTGAGCAATGGCTCCAAGCCCTGCACCCTGTTTGAATACTTGAATGAGAAGGGATGGAGAGGGCTCAACATGGCAGCCAGGATTTTGCTGTTAGCTGGTCCTTCTTTTTTTCAACATACTGCAGATGCTGGGTTGTACAGCTGAAGTTAGCCATACCTGTTAATTTGCCTGAGAAGGTGGGGACTCTGAGCCCATAGTTGTGGACATTGCTCTCTGAGCAACAGAAAGGGCTGATGCATTCCAGATTTGCTATGTTCTATTCCAGACACTACCAGGCCTAGGCGTGAGAATGAGGTAGATGGGCAGGATTACCACTTTGTGGCATCCCGGGAGCAGATGGAGAAGGACATTCAAGACAGCAAGTTTATTGAGGCTGGGCAGTTCAATGACAATCTCTATGGGACCAGTATTCAGTCTGTGCGGGCTGTAGCAGAACGGGTAAGTAACTGTGTCCAGGACAACATGTGATAGCTGTGGCTGCAACCTGCTTCGGATTTCTGTCATAGCTTCCCAGGTACTGTTCATGAGTTCTCTCTGCCCTGTGACTGAGCCGCTAGCACAAAGTGCAATACATTCAAGTTAAATTATTGTGGGCTTGGGACACTTGAAAGCATCACTTTTAATTGGGAATAAAACACTGAGGCCCTTTTGGGACTGATGTTGCAGGTTCAGGAGGTTATTGCATGCAAGAGAGTGCCAGTCCTAGAGTGACCCAGACATGATCTGATTTTTGATGTAACTATACTCACCTACTGACCAGGGCGTGTGTTGTGATCTTAGAGTGGGATTTTTGTTTGTGGGGGCTTGTTGAAACTGCTTAGCAAAGGCTTGGTAATAACTGGCACCCTCGGTACTGCAGGGGAAGCACTGTATCCTTGATGTGTCTGGCAATGCCATCAAGAGGTTGCAGCAAGCACAACTGTATCCAATCGCCATTTTCATCAAGCCAAAATCCATCGAAGCACTCATGTGAGTAGTATGGCAGCTGTGAATATTTGTTATCCTGCCTGCTGTTGGAAGGTGTGTGTTTGTGTGTGTGTGTGTGTGTTTGTGTGTGTACACGCAGTGGGGAAAAGGCCTTGGGGATGCGGGGATGCCATGAAGAGAAAGTGGCTGCCTCTTCTGCACTTGGGTCAGCTTAGGGGGCACTGCATGCTCTATCAACACAGTGCTTGCCTGTTGGGATTCCAGAATCTCCTGTACCAGCCACCGATAGGCCCACCTTAGAAAGGAAAGCTTTCCACAAACAGCTATAATTCCTGATCACTGGGTGTTTCCTGCAAGGGCTAATGGGAATTGTAGACCAACATCACCTTCTGTTCAGGCTACCTATCCCTGAACTGAAGACTTACAGCTTCAAGCGACCGTTTCAATTGCAGCATTGCCAGTGGAACTGTACACAAGCCTATTTTTGGATTTTGCACTCTTACACAGTGGCCAGAAATGTGCCTGGGCTTGTGCCAGGTCTCATGTATTTGTACTGAGTCTCTTCCATTTGGGCTGGCAGGGAGATGAACCGGAGGCAGACATACGAACAAGCCAACAAGGTATTTGACAAAGCCATGAAACTGGAGCAGGAATTTGGAGAGTATTTTACAGGTGAGAATCTAGACTGTTCCTGAATGATGACATTCACACTCACATTTTTTGTGAAGAAAAATGTACAGGCAGCAACCATTTTAGGTTTGTCCAATTGGTGTGCAGGTCCTTCTGGACCTGGAAGAGGGCAGAATGGGGGCAAGGCAGGGCATGTGAGGCCTGGGAGCAGAACCCCCATGTGAAATGGTCAACCCCTGTACCTGTGCTCACCAAGGATTTTAAAAGGAGGAGACTTTAAGGCACAGGCTAGGCTAGGCTGGAAAAGTGTCAGGGCTGGCAATCCGTTGAAAAGGTTGCAGCAATCTCCTGCCATCTCCATCAGGTTTCTAGCAGGGTACAGGGTGTCCCTAGGAGGTTACAGCAGATGTTACATGGTGTGATTTAGAAAAGGTAATGCAAGATGAAATTCACATGTGTTGGTGTCTCCTGAAACCTGTTCTCACGCACAATTCAGAAGCACAGGGATAGAGATATTATTGGCTTCCAGCAATCTTTTGCTTGATGCCACAACTTAAGTTGGATGTTAGAATTTGAACTTGAGGAGGCAGTACAATTCCCTCCTCAGGTAGATAGAAAGGAGCTTGCCAAGTTTGATGTCTCTTCTACACTAGTAAATAACTGTTTTTGGTTTGTGTTTTCCAGCCATTGTACAAGGAGACTCTCTGGAAGAGATTTACAGTAAAATCAAACAGATAATAGAAGACCAATCTGGGCATTATATTTGGGTCCCATCCCCTGAGAAACTGTGAAGTCTCCACTTTCCAATCAACTTGTGAGAAGATCAGAGACCCCTCCCCCAGCCCCCTGCCCTTGGGGGCGGGGAGCATGAAGACCATCCCTGTCCCTTTTTTAGATGGTTGACAATTGAGTTTTCTAGTCCTGTTTTCTTTTTCTTGGGATGGACCAATCTCCTTCATCAAGTGACTGTCCCCACCCGTTCCTGCATGGACCTTCCTGTTGCTCCTTTAGAAATGGAGGCAAACCCCATTTGAGAGTTTTGTGTGTTTTTTTAATTAAAAAAAATTACTATCAAGAGTTAAAATAAAGAAGCAAGATGGGAGGTAGCAGATGAGGACTAGCTTAAAAGAGCCACCAAGGCAACAGATAAGGACACCGTCTGCCCCTGTAAACATGCTGAGGACTGGCAACCTGGGGCAGCTTTTGAGTGCAGTGTTCACCCAGCACTGTGATGGAAGGGAAAGGCAACAGAATGCATATAAAATTAAAAACATGAGGGGGGCTGCTTAAGTGGTACTTTGTTAGTGCAAGAATTATATTACTGTCATATCTCAGCCATGTGGCCTAGAAACCCTTTTGTGGCTGAGGGTGGATTTAAAGGTACCAAGTGTTTGGTTTCTTTGGGTGCTGCTGAGTGTTTTTTTGGAAATCCAATTTTGTAGGGAAGGCTGTGTTTGGAAAGAACTGCAACTGGCGCTGTGGTTGTGATGTGTGGAGCCCAGGACCACATGTGAAGCTTCAGCAGTTGATTTGAGCACCATAAAGCAAATTGAAAATGCTACCTATTGCACATTGTTTTATGTCACCTGATGTGTTTGCATGAGAGGTTTCTTCTGGGTTTTTTGGGTTTTTTTAAAGCTGGCGTTAAACCAAAATCATGTTTGTGTTGGTGTGTTGGCTTTTCATTATTCCCAGCTTTTGATTTTAATAATGAACTTAACGGGTATACAATCCAGTTTTTTAAGTTATTTTTTAAGATTGTTCCGTTGTAAATAGATTCCAGACTCAGACCCAACCTACAGACCATGTGGAATGAGCACACCAGCTGTTCTTTGTTGTGATGGGTCACTTCCCTGTAGGGAGACGGAACTCCATCCCACTGACTTTTTTCTGGTGGAATAACATTTTGAGATCCATACAGCGAAGCTGAAAGCAGCAGATGAAAATGGGAAGAGAATCTGCATCTTAGATGGATACAATATTCCAACCGCATTCAGAACAGACTTCTCTGGAAATCCTTATTCTAGCAGAATTTTGTCAAATTCTGGTTGTAACACTTGGAAGCCCTTCCTGACAAGTGCATCACCAGGGGCTCAGTGAAGAACACCATCCCTCTTATTTTGTATCTCTGTATAATTTCTGTTCCGAGATGAGCCCCCATTACCCCACATGGCCAACCTCAGCTTGCAGTTCTTCAAGACAGGAAAGGGTAGGTGGAATTCAGAATGCACGCTGTTGTGAGGCACAGACTGTTAGTTTTACATGTGCTGAGGCAGTTGCTTCCAGGAAGCCTTGATATATGCTCATCCTAATCATGTCCGTCAATGTGTAAGCTGTGTGGGTAAAAAAGTTTGTTTGCCCGCTGAGCAAGAAAATAAGCTGGATCATTATTGAGAGAAGTTTTCAAGCACTCCCTAGTTTGGTACAAGCCCATGCCTGTTATTCAAAAGGAGATTTGCTCGTTTTCCCAGTCTTGCCCCATCCAGCTCTCCAATCAGGCACTCATAGGCATCCGTTTTCCATGGAATGACAGCAATGGATGTTATGGGAGGAGACCCCAGTGTTACTGGTCCTAAGGGAGTGAGTAGGACTCGGCCTCAGATTGCAGCAGGGTGATGCTGCCCACTCCATAGCTGGTAGGTAGCTCTGTCATTCATTGTGATATTTGTGCACGGGCCTCATTGTTAAATATGGGTGAAAACTCATCCTGTGGAGATTCATTCTGGTAAGCAAGAAGCTGTTTCCACCGGCTGTGTTGCAAGAAACCAAGTGGAACTTTGGTAGCACTGGAGCTGCTGTTTGCTGGCAGGACTATGAAGAATAAAGATGAGGGAACTGTCATTTACAAGTTCCTGGTGGAGGGAGTTTGGACAAGGGGCTGCCACATGTGACTTCTACTCAGCCGGCACTGCAAGGCACATTCTTGAGAACTGGCCTGTACACAAAAGCAGCAGCTTCTGAGGTGGCCAGTCTCTAGGTTCTAACTCCTTTTCTTTTCTAATAGCCTGTCGCCTTGTCTTCTAGGCCCATGGAGAAAAGGCCTATGTACCCATGGCATAGCTGAAAGTATCAATCATGACACTAGTTGGTTTACCAGTGTTTCTTCCAAGGAGACATATATTTTTAATAAACAGAACGTTGCAATGAACTTGTCTGCTGAGGATTTATTCTGGGGCTATGGCTTGTCATCAATGTATTGGCTGCCACTGGCTCTGGGGGGCTAGTCTAGGGTAGTATACTTCTCACCTCAAATCCAGGAACACATACTTTCCTTTCTCATGCACTGCTCCCGTTGTGTTGCAAGTTCAAGGTAAATAAAAGTTGCTGTGTGTTAGACTGCCTCCTTGTGGGTCAACATGCAGACTATCAGATGGCCTACACTGGCAGCTAGAGGAACTGGAGGAGACCCCCTTCCAAGGGTGGCTTGATTTGCAGTCCTGCCTAGTGGTGTGAATGGAACCACCCACCCACTTGTAGGAAAAGGGTTGTTCAATACTTGTATAAATCTCTGTAGGCTGGTAGCAGAGGGACACACCTCAAGCAATGACAACAGTAGTTCCTACTATGTCCTATACAGATCCTGCATGGTTCTTGTCCTGGCTAGCACAGGGCAGTCAGTGACAAAATGAATAGTGGCCAGCTTACTGAAGGGATGAGGCAAAAACACAATTGTGTGTTACTTTCCCCTTTGTTTTGCACAGCTGCTACTGCTTTCTAGTTTGTGCCTTTTGAGTGTAGGAATGGGATGGCCAACATGACATACCTCTCACTACCCTCAACCCCAGCTAGCATGGCAGTGCTCCGGGGTGGTGGGGGCTGAAGGAAATTGCTGAGTACCCTGGTGTAGAAACTTCATGCTTCTACCAGGTGGATGGAAAGTTAAACCAATAAATAGGAAAACACAAATGTCATTGCAAGTGCTAAACTATTTTATTCATTGTACAACCCCACTCCAGACAAACATCTCTAACAAACTAGAAGGTGGTAGTTTATCTCACCTAACATGACACCATTGCTCAGCTGTATTATACGTGACACCATTGCTCAGCTGTATTCTATCTGCCCAAAGAGTTGTAGTATACTCCTATGTTCCAAGCTCTAACCATGAGCCAAAATATTTATCTGGTTTGGGCAACAAAATGACTGCTAAGTTGAGTACAGCACCAGCTGCCTTTGCTGTGGACTTGATTTCTCTCACTTATTTGGAGGGTCCCTTTGCTCCTGGAAGTCTGTCCATCAATACTTGGTAAAAGGCGGTCATCTGTGGGCAGAAATCACACAAAAAAAGCCAAATTAGTGTCATGCATTGAATGCTGGGGGTCTAATGCAGTTTGAGCCCCTTGTGACTCGATGGCCCTTGTGGTCTCTTCCAACTCTATGATTCTATGATTCTATTTAGGTCAAGCAGCTTTCTAGGAAAACTTTGGGGAAAACTTGACCCAAGATATTGTGTCTATCTGCCTATTCCCCCCATCCACCATTGGCAAATTCCTTAACCCAAGGTCCCTTCATGATTAACATGGCTGATCTCAGCTAGTGATTCCAGGATGTAAAAGAGACTACCTACCATTTAGCATATTGCATCCACTGCATGCTATGGTGTTTGCACCTGCTCATATAGGCCATCTCCCTGCATATTCTAGAACCACAGTTAAGCTGTTTCGTTCATCCTTCCATACCTTTCTCCTGTAGCTGGTACATATATCTCTCAGGTGATTCAAGAAGAACATTGCTACGCGACACCATTGCTCAGCTGTAACATATCTGGCCAAAGTGTTGTAGTACACTCCTATGTTCCAAGCTCTAACCATGAGCCAGAATATTTCTTCATCTGGATAACTGGACCGCAGCACCTGCCAGTAACCAGGAGAAAACAGCACTGATCAGGGTTTTCACGTTGAGGCTGTAGTTCTAGTAGAAACTGAAAGAATATGAGAGTTTGATGCAGCACAATAGCTTTTGAGGAAATCTTGGAGGATTTCTTGAGCACATATGTTGGCTACAGACAAATTGCGGTTCAGAAGGACCTGGGCTACAGCTCAGAACAGCTCAGCTCACAAGCCCCTACCCAACCACATGCAGCAGTGCATGTCAGTCACCCGAAACCTTTTAGATATTGAGGCCATATATCATTACTTAGACCTGGCAAGGTCTATAGTGCACAGGTGGCCACTTCTAGTGACTCCGGAAGAAAGTAAACCCTGACAGCTATGAATTCCCAGCCCAACTGCCATTACCAGGAAAGAAGCATGTGGAAATAATTTTGATGGCACTTCCTCCTCACCATGCTATCCAAAATCTTCAGAGCTTCTTCAAAGTAGCCCTGTGACTCCACCAGTGCATATGGATCTGCTCCAGGCCCATCAGATGGCAGAGTAAGCTGAATCAAGCTATGTATACATTTGCTGAATATCAGCAAAGAAAAGGGAAAGAGAATTCAATGCAAGCATGTGTAGAATGCCCTTCTGACTCATCTGCAAAGCAGTTGTCAGTTTGACACTCCTCCCCAAAGAAGCACACAGCAAAGTTTCTCCAAGGGGACAGTAGATTCCTTTCCAAACTTCCAACCTCTTCAAAGGGTGAAGTATAAACACCTGGGCAGAGCCCTTCACTACCCAGTGGTATCAATTGGGTCACTCAGATGGAGGAAGGAATGCAGGTGGGTTCCTTTGTTGGGAAGAATGTAAGGAAAGAGGCCTCATCAAGGACTTCACTTACAACACGTACCCCATCTCATTAAGAAAACAGCTGCGATAAGTGGTAGCAGGTACCCATTGGGACTTAAAGGGCAGGAAGGCAGGGAGACTTAACAGTTGGTGCGGCCAAAACCAATGACAGACAGAGGCAACTAACTCTAGTTTTGTCTGCATCATCTTCCCTGCTGAGTTCTATTTGAGCAACACGGGTTAAGTAGTAGAATGCTGGCAGTCAGTTCCCCTCCCTGGACTTGTAAACAAGGTTGCAAAGCAGATCGCACTGAGATTCCGCTGGCCAGGATGCATAGCCCTTAGTGTAGCTCATCCTTACCTGAAAGTGAGTCCATCAAAGGGTTCACATTTGCTAATAGTCAAAAGCTTTCTGAGGGCCTTCTTGGCGAGTGAAGGGTAGTAAGCCGGTGGAGCCATGGCCAACGCTGGAGAAAGGAAGGCAAGACAAGAGAGTCACTTTCAGAAGTGCAAAGCTCTGTTGCTATGCTATGTTACATCAGTCTGCCCGGTGAGGAAAATGCTGACTGCACAAGTCAAAAGCACAGGGGAAGCTGAAAATCTTTCCTGCTTCAAATGTTGCCGTTTACCTGAGCTGGTATCAAACAAATTCAACCACCTCTTTTGATCAGCTGGTGGCCACTGTAGCAATAATACTGCCATGGACAAAAGACTGCCAATCGGGTTGCGGGGAGCGGAATGCCAGATACTGGAAAGCGAACTGTCTGAGTGGCAGAAGCCTGTCTTTCTTCCACTACCACTAACTCTGGTCCAAAACTTCTACAAGGCAGGCTGCAGCTGAACTACTAACAGGAAAGCAAAAGAAATGGTTGTGGCAATATGAGGCCCGTGAATGCAATAGTTTGCCCCACAGAGATCCAAAAGATTAGTAATTCACTGGGCTGTGGAGCACACATGGTCCCACCAAGCAAATGAAATGCAAACATGGCTCTTACAGGCAATTGATTCCAGCATCTTAGTATCGATATTGGGCCTTTCCAAAATTGTATCCAGAAGACTGGTTACTTTCGGGTCACCGAGTTTTACTCTTGCCTCAAACTCGTACAGCAGAAGTAACGTATCTGATGGGTCTTCAGAAAAGTTGCCTTTTGAGTAGAAGGAGAGTCACATGTTAGCTGGTCGCTAAATCAGCTTGTGTACTGAGGTTGGCAGACCCCAAAATCGATAGACACTTAGCTGAAGGGGAATATAGATCCTTTGCCTTTGCTATACAGTCATACCCCGGGTTAAAGATGCTTCGGGTTAAAATGTTTTCAGGTAGCGTCCCACGGCAACCCGGAAGTACCGGAAAGGGTTACTTCCAGGTTTCGCCAGACACTCAAAATGACATCACGAGCATGCACAGGTTGCGTTCTGCTCAGGTTGCGAACGGGGCTCCGGAACGGATCCCGTACACAACCAGAGGTACCACTGTACTAGTTTCTGTGGGTAAGATACAAACCCGGGATACAAACTTGGCCCTGCTACGTAGTGGCAAAAGGTGACTGCTTCAGGCAGATGATTTGTCATTAAGCCCAATAAGCAGCCTGATATTTACACAAATATCTGAAATTTGGAAGCCAAGACTACACACCAAAATATTATTTTGAGTTTGACATGTCTTCTGTGAAGGGTAGTGAAGACAAAGGCTAGGAGCTTGTTTCGGTTCTAAGGCTAACAAGGTCCTTAGCATCAAGGTGTTTGCTTGCAAGTTTCCATCACGAATAGTTTCATCTGCTGTCTTAAACCAGGAATTTCATCCGCAGTCTGCCCCAGGAATTTTAAAGAGAGCACTGGATGTCTAGGGGTACAGGTAGTCCTCAAAGATGGTGACTACCATCTGAAGCAGGCTTGAACCTCTGAAAAGATCTCAGCTGCAGGGGCATTTTTGGTCTCCTCTCACCGTATGTCTCAGGGTCAAGCTTTTTTTTATTCCTTCCAGCTCTTCCACCAACCACCACATATGGCTTAACATTTGTAAGCAGCAACTATAAGTAGTATACTTACAACACTACGCTTGCAATCGACACTGACTTGGGCATAAATTGTATTCAGTTCAGTGGAACTGACTTCTGAGCAAATATGCCTAGGTTCCAAAAAACTTGTGCAGCAATAATTCCTACCTTCCCACCCAGCTCTCCGGCATCATGCTTTTGTTCTTTATTCTCCTGGGCTGCATGTGTTTCCTGCATCCCAAGAGAAGTCACTGTACCAGCATCTACCAAAGCAAGATGAGAGTCCCACCCACTTCTTTGGGCAGATATATATTGTGTCAACAGCAGCACTTTGTATTGCATAATCTCCAACTCACCAGTTTCTTTCAGATAAGTCCCGATATCCCAACAAGTCTCTATGTGTCCGAGGGCCTCCACCAGTAGTTCATTCTGATTTGAAAACAAATATATAATTGTGGGGGGGGGGACTCCACTTTTGAACCATAACAGTTGCACTATTCTCTGGGTTGGGGTGGGGTGTTGCATTCCGTACATAGGATTTTAGCTCCTTGACTTGCTCAAATGCAGCTGCAAAACTCTCCAGATAAATTCCAGAGGGGAGGAAGTGTGCAAGTTTGTGAAGTGGGAAGGGCAAGGAAGATGGCCTGGATATCCCATGGTGAAGTCCAGTTTACCCAGAGTCCTCCAAATTTGATTCTAATGTTTCTAATTGATGTTTGAAATTGCATAACTTATTGGAGGGAGGGGTTGGAGCCCTGCTTATGCTGCTATATGAAAAGTGGTATGATTTCCAAAGAGGAAGTGGGTGACTGTCCTCTCAGCATCGAATCAAACCACATCAAACAGAAACTCAGCTGTACCTTCGAGCTTGCATAAAGCTTTTGTCACAAAAGGGAGGGGTGTAGAATTCTTACTCCATCCAAACTCTACCTGGCCAGTAGAGCTGTTCCGTCCCATTTCAAGACCAATGGCAACAGCCATAAGCAGGCATAATCTCTGGTCAACCAGAATGGTTTTCTCAGCAGGACAAAGCCGAGCGAACTGCAACAGGAAACATTTAATAGAAATTGATTGTTGTCCCTTTTCTTTGGATGCCAGAGGGTTTTCTCTCCACAAACACACTCCAACTTTCCCTCCCTCTCTCCCTCCACACTGCAGAGCCCAAGTCTTCTACCTCTCTGCTCCCGCCAAATCTGATCCTCCTAGGTTCCTATGAAAGGCCTGGACAGAAGCAATAGGAGCTCTGGAGTGCAAAGTGCTTGAGGGGCATGCCCAAGCCCTTTCGGGTATTTACTGCAGCATTCATCTTCAAAGCTCACAACCAACTGTTGATGTTCTGAGCGAAACTGAAAATAGTTCAGCTAGCCCTTGTTTACATGGTGACAAAGAAAGCCTTCTAACAGTATCTTTCATGTTAAACATGGAAATCAAGGCAGGAAACCAAGCCTTATGAGGAGCGCTTGAAGGAGCTGGGTATGTTTAGCCTGCAAGAGAGGAGACTGGGAGGAGATATGGTAGCCATCTTCAAATATCTTAAGGGCTGCCACAGGGGCAAGCTTGTTTTCTCCTGCTCTGGAGGGTAGGACTCGAATCTATGGCTTCAAGTTTCAAGAAAGGAGATTCTGACTAAAAATTCAGGAAAAACTTTCTGACAGTAAGAGCTGTTTGGCAGTGGAAGAGGTGAGAGGTGGCGGGCTCTCCTTCACGGGAGGCTTTTGAACAGAGGCTGGGTGGCCTTCTGTCCTGGAGGCTTGAGCTGAGATTCCGGCATTGCAGGGGGGCTGGACTCTACAATTCTATGAAACATGTCTTGCTCCTGCCATAATAAGATCTTCCACCTCTTAGCCACAGGCAGTAGGCAGAGTTCCACTAAAGCACAGATAGGATGTTGAAGCAACTTGGTAAAAGGAAACTTGGTGATATTCCCACATTCTGTGGGGGAGAAGGCTCTGGGGTAATGTCACATGGTCAGTGAATGCTGCCCTAGGGAGGCTGAACTAACCTGGAACAGTTTCTCAAAGGTTAAGCCAGATGATCCACTTATTCCCTGGGAAACCCCCTTCTTCTGAACTCACTTTCAAAACAGGGTCTACTGATCTGAACAAATTCTCTCAAATTTGCAACATTTACCACCATCATGATAATCATTAATTGGGATGTTTGTGGTTTCCCCTAAACTTACCAGCCCATCCTAGCATCTCAACTATAGCCTGAAAGACTCTGAATGTTGCAGTGAAGATCACGCCTAGCAACCCACCTTTCTGAAATACATACTGTTACAAAGGTTGCAGCATGCCACCCCCAATCTGCCAAGTGGTAGCAAGGCTCCAGGGGGTTCTAGCTGCTCAGGCAGGGCAGTGTTTTCATTTAGAAACCTATGTGTCTTTAGGAAACATGGTTTATTGGGCATGTATTTACACCTCGGTCTACACTGGAGAGTTTAGGACATTAATCTCAAGAGGGGATCAATAAATAATAATTATAAGTATACCCCGCCCACCTGGCAGGGTTTCCCCAGCCACTCTGGGTGGCTCCCAAGAGATTAAAAACAGAATAAAACATCAAACATTAAAAACTTCCCTAAACAAGATGGTTCTGCCCTGCATGACCTCTGTCCAGAGTTCTGGCTCCACCCTTCTCCTTCCCAAATACACTTTCGAGAGAGAAAACCGAAGCCTTGTGTAAAACAACACCTTTTTCCTGTGGGCACAGCGTGCCTGCTCCCCTCTTTTCCTATGCCATAGAAGCTGAAATCCTAAATTTTTCTCTGGCCACAGTAACCCTGGGAACTCTCCCCTCTGTCCAATGCAGAAAGTATCTTGCCCTGGTGGTGGTTTCACTAATGAGCCACTATTTCTTAATAGCTACCCTCAACCAGCCTTGCCAGCATGGGCTAAGTCCAGAAATATCCACGTTTGGCAGAGTTTACTTACTCTAGCTTTCACTGATTCTACCAAAATCTATGATGATACACAAGTCCTCTACTCGGAAGCTGTTGGAACAAACCATTAAACTTATTTGGCAGCACTTATGTGCATTTAACCTGTGCTATTTCAACCATATACCAAGCCAGCAAGAGCTTCAAAGTTCACCCTGGGTATACTTGGGGATACCCAACACAAAAATAACTTTCAAGCTCACTGCTTTGCTGGGGGCGGGGGGGGGGGGCAAGGCTCACTCAGTGTACCAGCTCTGGGATGCTCTTGCGAGATCTTGCAGGGCAATCCAAGTTCCTGCTAGATCTCATGCAAACATCCCAAGGCTTTCAGAGATGGTGAGCTGAGATGACCTTGCCTGGCAAGCAAGGTGGAGAATTTAAGAGCTCTTTCAGTGCTGGGTCCACCTGGGTTACTGTGTATGCGTGGACCCTTTGGAACTGAACCCCCATGTAAAATGTGAGCAAACTGTTCAGAACTGCATCTGACCACAACTGAAAAAAGGATTTTTGGATTTGGATTCCAAGTGGATTTGCCAGATGGCTGGGATACTCTTGTCTGCCTGCTGCCCACACTGCTATAGCTCAACACGTTCCTTTACACTTCAACAGGACACAGCAACCTGACTTCACCAAAAGCTTCTCTACCTTAAATAGATCTCTGCTGGCAGTAAATCACAAGGCTGCTTCTACATCTACTGAATCCCCAGCTAACCAATATTTATTAGTGTTATCATCATCATCATCATTGTTATTTATTATTACAATTTATTACCCACCCTTCACCCTAAGGTCCCATGGCAGGTTGCACCAATTGGAACAACAACATGAGCATTAAAACACAATATTAAGCAATATTAAAAACAGTTTAAAACAAAATTGCAAAAAATAAGCTAGGTCCTAAAAATAAACGTCTAAGTGTCAAAACCCAGGGCGAAAAGGTTAAAGCAATCCTCAGAATGGAACAGAAGTGATTTTGATTTCCACCCCAGGCCACTAAGTTTAAACACAGTTGGCTCAACAAAATATTTTCCTATTAACAATTCCAGGTTGACATACTGAGTATTAGTGAAAGCTGTACAGTAGGACTTAAAGCTGGTAGGGCCTCTTCTCCCTATGTGATAGAGTTAATTATGGCTCAGTAAAATCAGTAACAGATTTGCAGCAATGGCAAACTTGCCAAATCACAGTAATCAACTGTTAGCTTTCTGGGACCCGGTTCAGTAACATGGCACACAATACATGACTGACACACTCAAATCTGGGAAGTACCAAGTGACATGCTCCGAAGAGCATTTTGTTTGCGGACTCTCGCTGAGCTGAAAATAAGACCATTCATTGCAGCACACAGAATGTTGGCAGAAGCACATACCTTGAATGAAATTAGAAATAAATCCTTTGTTAGTCTCAGGCAGCCCCCCGACATGGTAGCAAAGATCCAAGCTTAGAGAGCAAGTAAGAAAGAACAGGATTTAAAACACACCACAAAAATCAACAACTCTGCTTTATCTCTTCTGACAGGTTAAGCAGGCTCAGTATTAACTTCAAATATGATGTGACATGCATTTAGGATCAACTGGAAACAACTAGTAGTTTGGCATCAATATCTTATTTCAATAGGTGATCATTTTGTCAATTAAAACATTTGTGCCACAAAACAAGATTCTGACTATAAGCAAAAAACTCCACAGAGACCCCTTCAACTATATTGTTGCTATACAACCTATGTTGCCTTTCCCCCTTTTTGGTCTTTTTGAATCCCTCACTTCTACTGTGGAATTAATGTTCATGTGGCAAAAAGGTCATGTAAATCAGTTGCCATGAGTAACTGCTGAGCAAAATCACCTGGGTGCACACCTTAAATGTGCAAGAAAACCCACACCGTTCATTGTATGTAAGCAACAGATTTACTGCAATCTGTCATTGCTGTTCCTTATTTTTTGGTGACTGAAAGGGAGAGTTGTGACCCCTTTAAATGTATTTTATTTTCATTTTAAGTATCTGCCCCCAGAGGGAACTGTGATGCCTTTTGGTTAATGATAAGCTAAGTTTGGCTAAGACCACATCAGCAAAATCTTCCCACCCTATTCTCCTTAGCTTATAACCTTGTTGCTCTAAGTCTAGGATTTGGCCTCTAAACTGTTAAGAGAAGTGAGGGGAATTTCAATTCATCCCAGAAGGAGCTGCTTCCATGAAACCCTAAGACTACCACTTACCAGTCTTCCTGAACCATTGAACTTCACTGACTCTTGTTTCAAATGTCGTCATGTCCTTTCCGAATTCTTCATCATATCTATAGTATGCTGGAGCAGGAATATGCAAAATGATAAAGGAACTGGGACTTTAAAAAAATAATCTAAGCAAGCTTCTGTCATGGAATTGAACTAAACAAGATGTCTTTTTCCACCAGCACCCCAAATTATTTTGCACTTGCTAAGTGAGTGAGAAGTGCTATAACATAGCAAGCTACATACCTGCAGTCAAGTATTTTAGAAGGTTCTCCAAATCAGACGTTCTAAAAATGAAGTAGGGGAGGAAGTTATCCAAACTTGCTCTAAACAGTGCAATTAAGAGATAAAATGTGATATTGGACCTAATGTGAAGGCTCATTTTCGACAAGGAATGTCAGGTGCTTCTCTCTCCCACTTGCTCCATTAAGCAGGTCCTTATACAATTAAGTATCTTGACCTCAACTGGGAGAACAAGCTCACTCTAGTTTCAGAGAGGCAAACTGAAAATGCAAAAGCACATACCAGGAAAGAGCGGCCTAACGAGGGGAACAAAAGCCAATAAAAGGCAAAATAGAGGAGAAGGAAAAACCTCTAAACATAAAAATTTGAACAATGCTCCCACAGAATAGAAAAGCCAGAAAACAATTTAGCCCTGTGCCATCTTAACAGTGCAGACTAGAGTCCTTGAGATGCCAAATCTGCAGCCTAGAACAACAACAAACTCCTAGGGCAGGTAAGGTCCCGTCCATTCCCTGAAGTAAACAAACTTTCACAGTAGGTCCAATGTCACATCTTCCTGCAAGGAGGAGTGGATTCTTGAATGTGGTACTGAAAAGCTTACCAGACAGGCACCCATCTACTGAGACAGTGTAGGACTTGCCTGCTGAAGGAAGCCTCAGCAGATGCATGCACCCAGTTTTTAACGGGGCTTGACTGCCGAACCTTGGGAGCAACACTCCCATAACCTCCCTCAGGGGCTGCAGTCAGGGAGACAGCTCCCCCAGCCTCCCCAACAGAGAAATCTGCTGGAAAATGGAAGGCTACCAGGCCTCATAGCAGGCTGGGCCATCCTTCTCAGTAGATACGCTCTCACAAAGTATCCAGAAAACTTTATTTCTCCTTAACCAACAAGAATGACAGAAACCTTCTGTCATCCGACCTGCATAGGGAGTTAGGCAGGAAAGAACTGGAATGAGGTTGCCCTACAAATCAAGGAAAAGAGATCTAACAAACATAAGGACCCAGCCTCTTTCTCCAGTTCAACCAAAAGCTCTTTTCTTTCCTGGTCCCCCCAAGTCGCCTCTTCGTTCAAAATCCTCCTGTGGTTTGTGGGTTCTTCATCTAATCCTCTAAGCAGCCCAGTCCTGGCCTAGTGGATCAAGTGGCAGGAGGGACAGCCCATTTGAGGATCCCCTCCTCCCTTCAGGAAAATGTACTTTCTCGCAAAGTTCACCTCTCACTGTTAGGAAAATGGTGAAGAACTGCAAATGCATTAACAGTTCATATTACTGCATCTTCCCAACATCCTTGAGGAGCGCTGCAGTTACTGTAACTGCACAGGTGGAGAGCAAAGGCTGACAAACAGTGCCTTTGCTACTATCACTCCTCATCCGGAGTCCATGGCTGAGATGAAATTTTGAGTCCAGGTCCAAAAGGCAATACAACAGCAGAACTTCGAACTAATTCTCTTTTACTGGATTCTATCTTTACTTTGCAAATCAGTTCAAGCTGGTCACCTAACCTTCTTCACCTACACATTGTGCAAAGTGAGTAACAACAACTGGTAAGAATGAAGTGCAACTCACATTTCTTCTCCAGTCTTCCCATTGATTTTGTACATTATAAGTGGAACCAAACACCTGTAGGCAAAATAAATTACAGCAAATTATTCTTAGTAATCCTATTGACTCGAAGCATCAGCCTGCCCTCTGGAAAGGCCATGCCACCTCCATGCATCTCATCGTTATCATTTAATCTGCAATTCTGGGGTGCAGTCATACAGAAGATCCACTGCCTGAGCTCTAGGATTTGATGGAAGGTTTGAAACTATATTATGAGGTGTCCTGTCTTTGCTGGTTGCGGGATTTGATTTTGTTGAAAAATACAGATTTATTAGATCTGGAAGGACATGATAATAGGTTTGGGTGGCATGCATATTTATGGTATTATAATAATAATAATAATAATAATAATAATAATAATAATAATAATAATTTATTATTTATACCCCGCCCATCTGACTGAGTTTCCCCAGCCTCTGGGCGGCTTCCAATAGAGTGTTAAAAACAATACCGCATTAAATATTAAAAATGAAAGTACACAAAGGATTCCTCAACCACGTGATAAGGAAACCAATCCACAAGGTATGGGATAGATACAAAAACTTATTAGAGCGAAGAACACCATGGTGGCTCTCCCCACTGGAAGCAATTTCAGTTAAAAAAGTAAACATGAAAGGGTATTGGGCCACCCATAAAGAATTGCTGATAGAGGCAGATGGCCAATTAAAATTGAATAAGAGGAATATTAACAGATTGGCTACAGTATTACCAATTAAACAACGTTTTTAAAGTAGATTTTTAAAAAGAGGATTTATTACAGAAAGATCAAGATCTGAAAGTGATCTGCTGGAAAATAAGGTGAAAATATTATCAAAAATGTACAAACTATTGTTGGAATGGCATACAAAAGATGAAGACGTTAAGGCAGTGATGATACACTGTGCTAGAGATTTTGGGTATAAATATTCAGCTTTTATCTTGGGAATAGTTATGGAAAGAGGAAATAAAAATTACTTCATGCTGTTTGTTGGAAGAAAATTATACAGTGGTGCCTCGCAAGACGAAATGAATCTGTTCCGCGAGTCTCTTTGTCTTGTGGTTTTTTCGTCTTGCGAAGCAGGGCTGTTAGCGGTTTAGCGGCTATTAGCAGCTTAGCGGCTATTAACGGCTTAATGGCTTAACGGCTATTAACGGCTTAGCGGCTTTAAGAAAAAGGAAACAAACTCGCAAGAACTCGCAGGACGTTTCATCTTGCGAAGCAAGCCCATAGGGAAATTCGTCTTGCGAAGCGACTCAAAAAACGCAAAACCCTTTCGTCTAGCGAGTTTTTCATCTTGCGAGGCATTCGTCTTGCAGGGCACCACTGTATGAAAATGATGTACTATTGGTACATAACCAAGAAAGATTGCAAAAATGTATAAAACCAAATCAAATATGTGTTGGAAATGTACAGAGAGAGAAGGTACATTTTGCCATATGTGGTGGTCATGTCATAAGGTAAAAGACTTATCAGAAATGATTTATAATGAATTACCGTATTTTTTGCTCTATAAGACTCACTTTTTCCCTCCTAAAATGTAAGGAGAAATGTGTGTGCGTCTTATGGAGTGAATGCAGGCTGCGCAGCTATCCCAGAAGCCAGAACAGCAAGAGGGATTGTTGCTTTCGCTGCGCAGCGATCCCTCTTGCTGTTCTGGCTTCTGGGATTCAGATTCCCCCCCCCCCTTGTTTTCCTCCTCCAAAAACTAGGTGCGTCTTGTGATCTGGTGCGTCTTATAGAGCGAAAAATACGGTAAATGTTTAAAAATACATTAAGAAACCAGAAGCCATCCTTTTAGGTTTAATAGGTGAAGAAATACCAAGAGAAGACAAAAGACTTTTTTATGTATGCAACGGCGGCAGCGAGAATGTTACTAGCCCAAAAATGGAAAGAAGAAGAATTACCTACAAAGGAAGAATGGCAAATGAAATTGATGGAATACGCAGAAATGGAGAAATTGACAGGGAAGATCAGAAACCAAGAGGATCAAGTATTTGTCAAAGACTGGAGTAAATTTGTAGTTTACTTAAAAAACCATTGTAAACAGTTAAAATCATTGGGAGCATTGAAATTACATTTGTAATGTGAAATTGATTGTGAAAACTAGGGGTATACAATAGTTGGATAAAGCTTAAGATGCAGAAAACTTAAACTTTTAATATATGAACCCATGGGAGGGAGGGGATGAAGTCTGAAGGTTCAGAGAACCTTGAAATTTGATGTTTGAATTGGTGAGAGATAAGGCATTTAAAAATGTGAAAACCTAATAAAGAATGTTTAAATATTAAAAAAGGATTTGATGCTAACCTGCTAACATCGGCAGAATATGACATATGCTACCAGCATAACTGATCTGCTGGCAGAGCTTTCCCAATATACTGGAAGAATGTTCCAGTGGTGGAATGGCTGAAACATGTCAAGAAATGCGGGTGGGAGAAGGTAGCGCAGGGAGGAGCACACCCATGCCATAGCCTGCACCTTTTCTATCCATGACCCCTATTCAACAGTGGAACCTTTTAGCCCTCATTGCAGTAAATGCCCATCCCATCAGCTAAATGAGAAGGAGGGGTTTAAAAATAACCACGCAGAGTTTAGCATATGGGGAAGCTCACCTATGAAGGTGACCCGAAAACTACAGCTGATCCAGAATGTGGAAGCTGTACTGGTGACTGGGAGTGGCTGCCGAGACCATGTAACACCGGTCCTGAAAGACCTATATTGGCTCCCTGTACTTTTCCGAGCACAATTTAAAGTGTTGGTGGACAACCTTTAAAGCCCTAAATCACCTCTGGCCCGTAAACTTGAAGGAGCATCTCCAACACCACTTTAAGCCCAGATGCTGAGGTCCAGCACTGAGGGCCTTCTGGCGGTTCCCTCACTGCAAGAACTGAAGCTACGGGGAACCAGGCGGAGGGCCTTCTTGGTGGTGGCATCTTCCCTGTTGAATGTCCTCCCATCAGATGTCAAGGAGAAAAGTAACTATATAACTTTTAGAAGACATCTGAAGGCAGCCCTGCAAGGGGAAGCCTTTTAATGTGTAATGTTTTATTATGTTTTTATATATGTTGCAAGCCGCTCATAGTGGCTGGGTCAACCCTGTCAGATGGGCGGGGTACCAACCAACCAGCAAATTATTATTATTATTATTATTATTATTACTACTACTACTACAGCCCACTCAATCACGCAGCATGCTACTGCCAGTATATAAACCCCAGACAGGGAGACCAGAATTCAAGAGGTCCACTGAGGTGACTCAGCTGAGAGGGCTTATATCACAGGGCTGTATCTTCCTAGCCTCATGCTGTAAACACTTAGGTGCTCACATGGAACAATTCTGTAATAGGTAGGCATGGAGAAAGGGTACTTCACACACAAAGGGAGCACTTTGCGAGAAAACAACCTGGCCTCCCATCGCACAGGGGAATTTGAGCACTTTGCTAACCATTATGTGCCTAGGCTCCTAAGAGGTACTTCACCTCAGGGCTCCAGAACACAGAAACACAACACCAGGCTCTGTTTCAGCAACTAGGAATGCCAGGGCAGAGCACCTACATAAGCGTATAAGGGAAGGCAGAATGCATCCTGTAGGGCATAACTTCTGCAACTGTCCCCTCATCTCTCCCCCTTCCACATATTCCATATGTTTCTACCCTACTTGCCTATGGTTCAGACACTCCCCCCCCCCCCATTAGCAGGCAGCGGTACCTTTAAACTGTTGCTATTACGTGGTTATTTGCGTTTTCTGATAAGTGTTTTCCCCTTTTCGCCCAGGCTGAGCGTGCATTGGATTTGGTGGCCTTTTGGACAACGTAGCATCACGGTTATCTCTGGTCCCAGAGTAATATAAGTATGAGGTTGCTTGGTAAGAAGAGGCTGAGCATCTCTTCCCTGTTCAACTCCAGTGGGGCCCATTGGGACTCCTCGGGTGCAAGGCAGGGAGCCCAAGGCAATGACAGCCCAAGCCACCCCTTCCTTAGTTGTAAGAAGGCCGGTGAGGGCCGGGGTCAGGCTGAAGTGGATGGAGCCGTGGCCCACTGGCCCTAGCAGACTAGCTCCACTGGTGGAAGTGTTCATCTAATGGCAAACATCAGCAGTAAGCCTCCAGGAACCAACAGGCACACATTCAGAAGAACAAGAATCAGGGATATCTTTTAAGAATTGAATTCCTATCTGGGACACAAGTAAGGAATTTTAGCTATGAATCAGGACTGAGGGTTTTTCCACTCGGGCAACAACACTGGATCTATTGCATTTCAAATACTAAGAACATTTTAATGACAAAGGAAGTTAGTATAGTTCTGTATTTTGTTACTCACTTAAAATCTGCAGCTATTAATCCACAGTCATCCAAGTGCAGAGATAAACACTCCAAGGCCTTTATAGCTGCACAATGTTGCCTATTCTGCAGGTGGAGAATGACGTTAGTTAATCAGTGATATAACATATAAAGATAAAGAACATGTATCATTAGTTTGGTGTTACGCATAGCTTAAATACAAAAAAAAATTTTTCCCCTGTTTTGCCATGTCAAACAGCTGTCAGGTTACAAGAACCCCCAAATCATGGGGGACATTTCAATCAAAAGTACCGTATTTTTCATCCTATAGGGCGAAAAAAATTTCCACCCCAGGCGCGGGGCTGGGGCGGGGAAAGCCTGAGCTTCCCCCGACCCCAGAACAGGCTGCTATCCGTAAGCCTAGGTAGCCCGGCGGGAAGTCGCGCCAGTCTCCCCAGGCTTGCGGATATCTGCACGAAGTCACGCTGGGCTCCCACGGCTTGCAGATAGCTGCGCGAAGCTCAAAGCCTGGGGCATGCTGAGTTCAGCGCACCCCAGGCTTCAGGATGCAGGCAGCTCTCCGCAAGCCTTGGGAGAGCTGCGCGACTTCGCACAGCTCTCCCACGGCTTGCGGAGAGCTGCACGAAGCACGAAGCCTGCAGGCAGCTCTTGGCAAGCCGTGGGAGAGCTGCGCGAAGTCGCGCCAGGCTCCCACGGCTTGCGGATAGCTTCAGCAAAAGCCTGCATTCGCCCCATAGGACGCACACACATTTCCCCCTTCATTTTTGGAGGGGGGAAAAGTGCGTCCTATAGGGTCGAAAATACGGTATAAAACACAGAATGGAAGCCAGAATTCATTTAATACAAGCTGAAATGTGAGAAACTACAATATATCACATCAGACGGCAGGAGACTGGACTACTCCATTCGTTCTTTTGGAGGTCAGCTCCATTTGAAGCCTCCATCCATCCAAAGGCAGGCAGGCAGGCAGGCAGGCAGGCTTTCTGCCAGAAAGCAGCAGAAAGAGAGATGGGAAGCAGGGAGTTCTCTGCCAAATCTGCTGAGGGACCCTGGCCACAGCCACATAGTTTAAAGCACATGGCATAAAATATAGCTAATTATCACACAGAGTAACCCACTCAAATGAATGAGCAGAGCTAAGTTAAGCCCGTAAATTTCAGTGGATCTTCTCTGAGCAAAACTTAGTTGCATACTACCTATCACTTACTGCAATAAATTCCGGGAACTGCATTTTACCCTTCACACCGCTACAATTCCCAGGACCCTGACAAACGACCGTTCCCAGGATTCCTTGAGGGAGGCCATGTGCTTTAAACATATGATGCAAACATGATCCAGCTGTATTTGCCCCCCGCCCTCCTGGGATGCTTCTGTTCCAACTGCTTGTTATAACTTTAAAAACTGGATTTTTATTCTGTTTATTAAATCTGTACACTGCCCTTCATCTGCGGATCTCAGGGCAGTTCAAAACAAGCACAAAATATATAATAAAAACAAGAACAAAAAACCAACCAACCAACCTACTCATCTTCTTTTTTGGTGTCATATCTTTCAGATTGTGAGCAGGAACTGTTTTTTCTTATTATTATTCATCTTATATAAGCCACTCTAGGTGCCTTTTCGGCTGAACATCAGGATAAAAATGTTTTTAAACAACATCTTCATTGAACATATTTTAATTGAACCACCTCTTAACTGGAAGAGGAGTAATGAGATAGAAAATAACAGTAGGTGGCTGAATTCATTTTAAAAGGTTAAAAGTATCTCCATATTCATAAAAAACACATTTATGTTCCGGGCAGCTGTAGGCTATGACAAAAGCCTTTAAGTAGCCGCAATGCAACAACTCTCATCTTTTGGAAACTGCAAGAGCCCCGGGTGGAGGAGACAGGATAGCTAGACAAAGGCTGCCACCTTAAATACACTTGCTGGAGACTGAACGCAGGTGGGACTTGTTTCTCAACAAGCACCTGAGAATGCCACTCTTAAGACTGCATTAGACATGCTGGTTTAGAAGTGAATTCTTCTCATGTTTTATTTTCACTTTTTTCCTGCAAACAGTTTTTCTAAGCAACGGGATACAAAAGCAGCTTTGGTTGAAGGAAAAAAACACACAAGCAAACACCGATCCAAGGACAGCCAACTTTCATCCCCCCCTCCCCATAAAGATGTATTTGGTAGCAAGGAACAAAGCCCACTTCTGCTGAACTGCACCACACAATTGCAGACTGGAAATGAAGCAGCTGGTTTCTGAACTAACAGGTGGAAAGTTTCCAGGTTAGGGAGTGCACCTGCGGACTGCTGGGTGTTACCAGAGCTCCTTTCAGGGCATAAAAAGGAACAGATGGCTTGCCACCATTTTTAACTGAGGATGTGGAAGGAAGTGCCACAGCTCAGTGGTGGAGCAACTGCTCTGAGCTCAGCTTCAGTTCTCAGCATCTGCAGGTAAAGGCTACCTGAAAACTCTGGAAAGCCATTGCTGGTCAGTGAGGATAGACAACACTGAATTAGATTGGCCAATAGTCTGAGTTTGTGTAAATGCAACTTCCTAAGTGAATGCAAGTACCGTACTTTCCCGTATATAAGACGGGTTTTTTTTACTCTAAAATAATGTTTAAAAATGGGGGTCATCTTATACACGGATAGTGCATGGGGGGGACTGGTGATTGGTTGCAGCCATGAGCAGAGCAAGAACTTGTCAGTGGCGATTTGGTGGGTGATTGGTTGCTGCTGCAAGGGCTGCTTTGGATTGGCTGCTGCTGCTGTAATTGGGCGTGCAATTGCTGACTGCTGTTGGCTTCAGCGATGTGAGCGATTGTCAGCATTTGTCAGTTGAGTTAGTGATTTTCGGCATCCCCCCCCCCATTTTCTTAAATTTGAGTCCCCCAAAATAGGGGGCATCTTATACACTGGAGCATCTTATACACAGAAAAATATGGTACTTGCTGGGCATTCACATACAATCAAATGAATTTGCTGTCACAGTGCAAGACTGGAGTACCATAAATTCAAACATAGCAGAAATGAAATGTCTTGGCACAGTCTCTGGTAAGCAAAAGCAATTAAAAGTTCATCAAGTAAGGTCCTCTTATAAGGGCCACAGTCCCTGGAAGTTCATTTAAATGACTGCCTGGGGCAGAGCTTTACAGGTGGTGGCACCCACACTTTGTAAATACATTACCCCCATGAAACTAGGATGGTGGCAACAACCTGCTCTTTCATGAGCCTCCTGAAGACTTCTTAAAAGAAAAGAAAAGAAAAGAAAAGAATCAACAGGCTTTGTCCGGATAGCATTGCTGGAAATTGTCTATGCTGATCTCACAGACACAAGTTAACTCTGCCTTAACTCTGTATTTTAGTTTTATCTTATCTCTCTTTGTACACTACTGCAAAATTTTCATATGGTGGGAGGTGTATAAAACAAACAAAAAGATGCCCGTGTTACAGGGGATTGGACTAGATGACCCTTGTGGTCCCTTCCAATGCTACAATTCTGCAATCTAGGTAGCGCTGGGAGAGACATGGTTTTTTTGGTTTTTATGGAAGCCGCCCAGAGTGGCTGGGGAGGCCCAGCCAGATGGGCGGGGTATAAATAATAAATTATTATTATTATTATTATTAATGTAGGATGCTGCCTTATGCTGAGTCAGACTATTGGCCCATTGACCTCAATCTTGCCTATGCAGGTTGGCAGTGGCTCTCCAGGATTTCAGGCGCCCCAAACTTCAGGTGCCATTGCAGATTGAGCCAGGGACCTTCTGAATACAAAGCAGACACTCTGAGCTATGGCCGTCCCCAGGATATGTTAGTCTGTTTTGTGTACCTGATCTCAAGCAACCATGGAAGTATTTATTAAACCCATTTAATCTTGTAAGTGGGAGCTCTCCCACAGAAGTGAAAGGGGTCAAATGCCACACACTGATTTATGTGTGCATGCACACCAGCAAGGGCTACTAAGAACAAAGCCAGAGAAAGAAAACCAAATTTTCTAGACCCAATGCATTTCTCTGCAAAGTAGACCTGCGGAAGTTTAATAAAGAAAGACAAGATGCAGGTGCTTCACTTATACGAAAATCAGGATAGAAGCCCCCCAACTTTTTTTCTTTTTTTTTTACCTCTAAAGCAAACTGGGCAGCTAATTTCAGGAGGTTAGCCAAGCTTTGTTCTGACATCCAGGTCGTTGAGTCTGGGTCCGTTACGGCCCTTTCCATTTCATCAATTGCATGGGAAGCTTAAAAAAATGAAGAAGAAGGTGGAGGTGAGAGAACAGGGAAGACATTAATGATAGGCTGTATTAGTTCATACAAGAGTGGTTGTGCTTTCTCAGATCAGCAGCTGATTGTTCAAGGCATACAGGTGTCCTATCCTGAGGCAACAAAGTGCTCCTATAGTTGTGAAAGTAATTGGCTTGTCTGTCCACTGTGCTCATTACTATGGTTACTAAACCCCTAATCTGATCCCTTCAAAGGCCAGGCCTTCCATTTTTTTGCCAAATAATCCACAGATGGAGTGTGTTTAGCTCTATATGTATAACCAAAAGCAAGGACAAACCAGGACAGATCTGCATACGCTGAGCTATATGCATAGATGCAACCCATAGAAATAACAACTCTAATGTAACTGGAGATATCATGCATCTCACTACAGCACAGAGGACAGTGAGGTGAGCTCAGCAACGTCCAGGGGTAAACAGGCAGATCCACACCACATGTTTCAAGTACCTTCAACACACATTTGAAGCACATGACTTCAACCCAAAAATTCTGGGAACTGCAGCTTTCTCCTCATGGGGTATAATTCCCGGCACCTTTAACAAACCACAGTTCTCAGCAGGGCTTTTTTCAGCTGGAACTCACTGGAACTCAGTTCCATCACCTCTCAAGTGGGCACTGTTGCCCATTATAGGAAAACAAGGGAAGCACTCATGGTGAGTTCTGACATCTCCTTTTCTAGAAAAATAGCACTCGTTCTCAAGATGATATTATGGCCTTGGCTTTTGTAACGTGATTCTACTGTATGAACCAGCATGTTAAGAGCTTGGATATTCCTCACTCCGAAAAATTTCTCTGAGTGGCTTGCTAGTCGAATCAGTTTGGAGACTGTAGTAAGTGTAAAAGTTCTCAAAAAAGCAACTCTCATCCTTACACAAAGAAACAAACTTGGATTTAACATGGTATATTTGAAATTCCAAAATATACCATCCTGATTCCGAATAACTGTGGTCAAAACCACCGATGGTATACACACATAGGGATAATAGTTACAGTTAGCATTCATATAAATACTCCCAATAACTGCAACCAGGAAAGAAGCATGCTATCAATATAGGAAACCCTTATCTAATCATGACTATGTATCTCTTTTCTAAGGTAAGAGAGAGTTACTGGCATTCCCAGATGAGTGTCACTGACCGTGGCACTCAAAACAGAGAGCCAGTATGGTGCTGCAGTCATACAGTGATGTAATAGGACCTGGGAGACCTATAAAATGGGAAGAGGAAGAATCATGTAGGCTACCTTGAGCTCCTTAGAGGATATAAAGGGGATATAAATGCAGTAAGTGAGTCATAAAAACACACAATCTTGAAACCTCTGTAGCCCCCTTATCATTCTGCTAGATGACATGTTCTGACGTAACAGATTCCAAAGCCTCAGATCTCGTCACTATAATTGCCAGTGAATTCTGTCCCTCTGTAACATCAAGAATGCTAAGTCAAGTTGCTCGAGCATGCTATTATTCCATGAGATAATGTTGGGCAATCCCACTCACACTGACCATTCACTACTTCATTGCTAGGATGTGACATGGGCCTGTCTCTCTCCCCTTTAAGATGCTCTAGGTTTCAATTTCCATAGGCTCAAATCCACACTGTAAAAAGTGGGTGGTTGTGGCTTCACTACACCTGTTTGGCAGTCCTACATAGAAGGGAGGCAGAAAGCAGAGTTTCCTCTGCGTAACTTGCATACCCTTTTCAACAACAGAAATCTATTCCTGTAGAAGGCGGTATTGTTACAAATACAGCTGTGGACAAGGATAGAGAAGACAACGAGACAGCTTGCTGAAGTTAGAAGCTGTAATGTTTAATGAGTTTAAGGACAGAAAACTACAGAACCCAAAGTTCCCTACCCACTTTTACCTCTAAGTCCTCCTGGGCAAGATAGGAAATCCCAAAGCAGAAAATATAACTAAATATTCCACCACCTTCTGTTTTTACCTGCTGCCTCGTCGTTCTCCAAGATGGCAATTTTATAGAAATAAAAATAAGTGAATATGCAGTTGGGATGATGCCTCTCTGCTTCCTTCAATGCCTCCTTGGCCTGCAGACAGAGGGATTAGCAGGATTGCTATTAAGTATTAAAGCAAGGACAACTAACAACAATTAAACACACAGGATGCACAGAACACATTGATATTATTTACATCATTTCACAGAGAACTTAGGCCAAGAGCCACCAGCCTGGCATCCAGGAAGTCTTCTAGTGGTGGCCCTGGGCAGGTGCCCCAGGTTTCGAGCTTTCTTTTCTTTTCTTTTTATTTTTTAAGTCTCTAGCCCTCCTAGAAAGAAAGTTAGGCAGCAAAAAGTGCATGTCTCTTCCAAGTGATTTCTGTGAAATGAAAATGGTGTGTGGCTACCTCGTATATCTTTCCTGGCCCTGAGGAAATGTTTCCTGTTGCAGGGGATTGGACTAGATTACCCTCAGAGTCTCTTCCAACACTACAAGTATGATCCTATATTAGGCAGCACCAGTATCCGGGAGGGTGGGTGTCATCTACATAATAAGGACTAGCATGACATGGTTGACATCTAATAGTAAACATAAGGTTGTCTCTCTAATTTTGTATCATATGACAAAAGCAGTCATTTTGTGTTATGCCACGCCTCCTTTGTGGTAGCCATTTTGTGACTGGCACCCCGTACGCTCTCAAAATTCAAAATGTGCCCATATATTTGAAGCTGTTGGCAACCCTTGACTTGGGGGTTCAAAAACCAAAGGGAAAAACTATTATCATCATGAGGTTAGATTAACCGTGCAAGACAAAAAACTTACTGTTCTGTTGCTTCATTTAGGGTTACCTTTAGCCAGTTTTTGTTGTTGTTGTTAATAATAATATAACAAATAAATTTTAACTGTGCACAGTTTGAATGCATACATATGGCAAAAGTCTGTTACGTAGTATGAAATAATTAATAATATTTAGATTGGGCATGCCTGCTCAGTACAAAATCCCATTGAATTTATTAAAATGTGTCACTGCAGGCTTGCAGTTACTGGTCGAGGTTGAATTCTCATGTTGATAGGCATGGCTCTGAATAACTTGGGGTCCAGGATATCTTAAAAACCACCTGAGCCCTGATATTCCAGCCTGATAATTGAAGTCATCTAGGGCAGCACTGTTAAGTTGTCTCCCATGTTACAGAGGCCCAGCTGGCCTCATTCAGAAGTTGGGCATTTTGTCTCGCAAGTTCTATGCTAAAATATCTCTTGAGCAGCCAAGCCAGCTGCCTGAGTGATTGCTTTGTGTTGTTACTATGTTGCTATATACTGTCCTGATGTTTGGCAAGAGGGTGGCATGTAAATACTTTTGCAAATAAATAGAACAAGAGCGCAATCCAATGCTGTGCTGTGCACTGTGGGTTTCTAGCAAAAGGGGCTGACTCAGCTGCTGCAACTATGCAGGTGAAAAGAACAAGCAGGACATGAGAGCTTCCTATTAGAGGCTTTTGAGGTGGGGAGATGAATTGGAACCACGTGAGGAAGGGCCATGGACACAGCCTTGTTTCCTGAGTAGTCAAGTGCAAGTTTGCGACCACAGGTGAGGGTCGGAGGATGCCAAGAGCTTCTATGAGCAAGGCAGAACTGGCTGCAGCAGTTGCCTGGGCTGCAAATGATGTTCCTTTAGGTGTTTGCAGTATAGCCTTCTGTGCCTTTGCAACAGACCACATGGGTGATAGAACCATAGCTTCAGCTATCAACTACCAAACGAATATATGCAAGGAGAAACCTCATTTTTCAGATGAATTAATGTTAAACTGTAATAACCTAAACACAAGGAGGAATTTGGACAAGTACCCTTCCCTCTCTGAAGGCAAATGATTTCCATCACTGGGTGGTGATGACAAGACATGCAAAACTTGATTGCAGCCCTTGCTCCTAACAACCTTTTGTTGGGCTGGCATAACATACATCTCCAACATTAAATTAATAAAGAAAAAACATCCTTCTTGCGGGATGGGTTTTAATAGATAGGAGAGGATATATTAACTGCAATTTATCTCTTAGGGCACCCACGTGTGTGTGGGATGAAGAGAGTTTAAAAGTCCCACCCTTAGCAGCGAAATTAAAGGAATTGGCTGTCAGGCCTTCTTTTAATTAAGTCCAGCTGTGAAGCGAGCCGACTTCCTCTTTTCGTTTACCCCCCTTAAAAAAGAAATCAGACAACTGGAAGCTGCCTTAAAATATGATATACTTACTCATAGTCTTGCACTGGTTCTCAGCTACAGCAGCAGTAAAATACATATATTTACAGTAAAAGCAGTCTCAGGCATACTGCCTGGTCTGGAGCAAGTGGACATCTGTCCTCCTGCATAGCTGGTCAAAGAGCGGGATGGGGGAGTGGGGAAATACATCTTTGACTGTTCCCACTCAAGAGAGGAAGGGAAATGACGCCACGCACTCTACTAATTGCATTTCTATGGTCTGAGCGCCTGCCAATCAGCCACACAGCTCTGTGGCAGTCAGCCCCTAATCTTACTATGTAGCAAGAATAAGCAATGTTAGGTTTGGCTGCTACATCTCCCACATTTCGAAAGGAAGATTTGCCCGTACCCCCACCCCACAAAACACCCCAGGCCTGCTAATATTAAACAGAAGCAAATTTTAAGACTTTCCATAAGCTCATGGAGAAGGTTAAATTGGAAAAAAACATCAGCACCTGAGGCTGGAGAAATACCTTGAGAGGCTCTTTCAAGCGAAGAAAGCAAGCAGCTATATTCCTTTCCAAACATGCAATATTCTTCTCTATTTGTCTGCCTGAGCAGAGTTTGAATGAGTAAGTGTACCACTCAAGGGCTTCATAATACTTTTCTTCCTAGAAAATAAGCATTGTGTCTTAAACTGATTGTATTCTGTGAGTTCCAAGCTCATGGGTTGTGAACAAGTATGCAGTTGTTCTGTTCTTCATCAACAGGAGGTTGGAGTGCATGGTGACTTCTCAAAGCCAAGCGGGCTAGGATAACACTGATTATTTAGATCTCAGAGTTGAGGAACCACCTGCATTTTGAAAGGTATGTACTGCAATCCAGCACAACAATCCTTGCTGAAAACCACTATCACAGCCCTTGAAAAATACTGGCTTAGGAACCTCGAGTTGAAAAAAATGAAAGAGGCTGCATTTTATTTCATTTCATAACCAGTCCATGTCTGCTAAACTTATTCCTGTGCCTGTTTATTTTGAAAGCTCAGATACCCAAAATATTGGCAAAGTGCAAGGTGAGTGGGAAGGTGTTCCAAAGGAATGCTACATTCACGTTTCAACCCACAGACTGCTTGCATTCACCATACATAACCACATGTGGTAGTCAACTAATAATAATAATAATATTAATTTATATCCTGCCCTCCCTGGCCAGAACTGGGCTCAGGGCAGCTAACATCAAAAATATATAATACATTAAGACATAAAATTCAGCAATCGACTGAAATACAGCTTAAAATTGGATTAAAATCAAAATAAGATCAGATGGCTACCCGCAAATTATAACTATAACTATAGGGGTTGGGAACCTTAAGTACTCACCAGGCTCAGCTATTTGTACGAGCCAGTGAGAAGAGTTAGAGAGGCCACCTGTATGCAGGGTCTGTAAAAGGAGAGGGGTCAGACTGAGCCCTGACCAAAGGCCTGGCAGAACAGCTCCGTCTTGCAGGCCCTGCGGAAAGTCCGGCAGGGCCCTGGTCTCTTGCAACAGAGCGTTCCACCAGAAAAGGCCCTGGCTCTGGTAGAGGCCAGTCTAACCTCCTTGAGGCCCGGGACCTCCAAGATGTTATTGTTTGTGGACCATAAGGTCCTCCACAGGGCATACCAGGAGAGGCGGTCCTGTAGGTACAAGAATCCCAGATCGAATACAGCTTTAAAGGTTAGAACCAGCACCTTAAACCTGACCCTGTATTCCACTGGGAGCCAGTGCAAGAAGAAAACAAGAAGAAAAACTTTGCATGGCTCCAAACCTTATAGTACTTGGTAGCTCTCTCCCACAGAACATGGTGTAGGTGATCCAGTGTTTCAGGACGCAGAAACTTTCCTTGGTTGTGGTCTGAGGAGACAAAGTTCAGCACTTCACCAATTTTAGAGCATCAAACATATTTGCAAGGACAGGAGCAAAGTGCACTCTATTAAAAATCCTCAAAGCCAAACTAAAATGTGACCTTATCTAAAGCTGGACTCCTGGCATCTTACATAAAGCCTGGTTCTAAGAATGCTCAATCAAAGTTAAGTCCTACCTGTTACTTTCACCCAAGCAAATATGCTTAAGATAATCTTAAGGGCAATATATCCTGAACCAGTGTGGCCCATTCCTGACAGGACAGCCAGGGAAGAGGAGGACGACAGCGGGTCAGGGATTCAAAACCACCTTCCTCTGCCCCACTTTCCCCACAAACCCACCAGCTTACATTTGTCTAGAAGCCTAGGTCATTGTTAATAACTGGTCAGAGACAGAAACTAACTGGCCTTAACTGTTATCATATGGAGCTGCTGAAATTGATTTGTGGGCTCCCAGTTCCCGAAGTTCCTATATCTTGAACTGGAATGGCATGTGGGATGGCAAAAAGGAAGCAGCTGCCTGGGGGCTGCAACAAGGGGAAGGGGACCATTACTGAGCCTGAAGCCCCTTAAGGACCACCTGATCCCTTATACTCCCCTTCAGTCACTGAAATCCTCTGATGGGACACTTCTGGGGGTTGGCCTTCATCAGGGACTGAGCGTTTAGTGTGCAGGCCCTGCCCTGTAAAACTCCCTGCCAGTAGATGTTTGGCAGAAACCACCCCTTGCCTTCTCTCAGATACCTCTTAAAAACTGCCCCTTTTAGACAGGCCTGACCAATATGATTTTTTCTTTTTACTGAGTTACCACCAAGGAGCATCAAAAGAAAACTGGCACAGACCTGCAATAACACCTTCAATTATATTTTGGGCAAGCGACTCATTCGTTGTCTGTATCAGGAGTTCAATCTGAAGAAGACTGATTTTGCCAAAATCCGGGAATCCTTTAAATCTCTCAGCAAGTGAGTCCAAAAAGTCTAGCGCGATGGTCTGCCTAGATATGCAAAGAACATGCAAACAGGTTGGGCATATGGACTGCCAGTCACTGGCAACAAGAAAGGCAGGTAGCATTCATGAATTGAGTTTCCAATAGCAAAAGAACCTAGATTCCTATCCACCCACATTGCCCTCTAAAGGGAGAAAATTTCAGTCACTCTCTGATGCTCTCACACCAAAAGCTTCATGAAACACTGCCACCCTGACAACAGACCGTTTAGAACTGCATACACCAAATGTATGTACACCTGCAATAATACTAATTGCAGGCCTCAATCTGCTCACCCAAACATCTCTCCAAAACGGTTTGGGCACCTAAATGTGCCCAGATGAAAGAGCCATTGCCCCTTTATTTTCTCATCATTCCCAATACTCCTGTAATTTTTCTCTTAAGGAATTCTACCATGACAAGCCATGTCATAATTTGAGTTCCTTTGTCTTCCTTAGCGTCTAGTCTGCTTGATGAAAAACTACTACTGGTCAGGATCCCTTAGATAGCTGTACCTCTCATGCTCCAGAAGCAGTTTTGCTACATCCACAAAAAAGTCTAGGGTGAACCCATGACGCAGAAGTTCATCAATAGCTGGAGAGGGAAGGAAGTGGGAAGGTTAGTGTGTCACTGAAAGCAAAGGGTGGAGAGGAAGATAAAATCAGACAAACAGAAACATCAATATTGTTCAGGTTTTGATTTCCAAGTGCTAATCACAGAATCCAGATAGACAGGATTGTAGCTGATTTGATTAACTTGGGTGGGGTCTCAGAAAATACTGAATGTGCATAGTATAAAAACAAATATCCCTCCAAATCTATGAAAATGGCACTGAAGAAGGAAAATATTCACTTGGGTAAATATGGACTGAGAGTGCAAGCACATGTACTGTAAACAGCCATTTTTCTACTTTGCAGTTCATACTCTTTGTTAAAAACAGAAGAGGCTCATCAACTAAAACACCGTGCAGTATAAAATGAAGTTGCCTCTGTTGCCATAGATAAAACAGTCCTGGCACTTTCCCTCACAACTCAACCTTCCTTTACAGGCTTGATGCCACATGTGACTTATTTTGAACCAAGGATGGTACCTGCGCCAAGTTCTGCCTCTAGCACATCACCTTTCAGGAGAATCCTAATTTTCAAGAACAAACCAGCTGGATGCAAATCTTCCTGTAAATCAAGAGATCAAGACATTATTTTGACAGCCAAACTATTCTTCACCATATTCAGGATATTTTTAACTGGCTGCTGTCAGAGCTTAGCTTATTCATAACTCTGAAAGAATGTCAAGGCCCTCTCATCAGCACTCCCCAAAATATATATTCTAAATAATCTCCTAGAATAATTTTAAACATCCTTAGCAACAAGTCAGCCAGCACTGCGATTATAATTTCTCATCCCAGAGCCTCAAAACATATTCTTTATTTTTTTCAGAATTCTCATATGGAGAGTGGGAGAGGAGGAATTGCCTCTTTACTGTCTCCAATATCCCGTCTTCTTCTGAGATAGCAGAGACCCCAGGAGTATCAGCTGCCCGTCACACCAAAGATCATTTAAAGGGGTGAAGGAGGATGCTGTTCGCTCTCTGCATTCACACCATACATTAAAAACACCTGACTTCCCCCAAAAAATCCTGGGAACTGAAGTTTACCCCTACAAAGTTTACCCCTATGTTCCTGCTAAAATCATACAGCCATAATGGTTCAATATAACATAACTCTTAGGGTCAGTGACAAAATTTTCATTAAGATCAAACAATGTTCACAATGAAGTATACAAGCTTTCAAGTTACAGAGGACTCTTCTGCAGACTACCCAGGAGGGGAGTCAATGGAAAAACGAATGCTTCCAAATGTAAGTTTAATGGTGAACCCTTGTTTGCAGGTTGTTTGAGTCATAAGGTGAAGATAGAACAAAATTTTGTTTCAGACTGAAATGTAGAGTTTAGTGATAAAAGCAAAGAGGCTTGGGGAAAAGATACTGTTTCTGGAGTAGCTCCACTGACTGCAGCACTTAACTCTCAGCAGAAACAAATCCAATCCATATGCTTAGAGCACAAGCAACTCACTCAGTCCCATGTCTTTCAAACAGCTGTTTGCTCCCTCACCTCATTAGCCATGGTGACAGCCACAAGAGCTTTGTGTTCGTGACCTCTAATCCCCGAATCCAGATAGACATTACTTAGTAACCGCAGTACTTTAGCCTACAATTAAAAATAAATGAATATATAAGCTCAAAAGGCTGGCATAAATGAATCCGTTCTAACCCCAAAGGAAAACGGATTCCTCCATTGGGCTACATGTGGTTTACAAAGATTTCTCACCTGCATTGCTTTTCCATTGGAGTATTTCCTATCCATCTTTCCAATTTCGTAACTCTGGCTGTTGAAAAGGGGGAAACCGACAACAGACTAGCTGATTATTCATAGCATAGAAAAGACCCACTTGGCTATATTCACAGGAAATAGCATACTGTGTAAGAATAACTATATCCCGTCCACGGTACCAATTTTTCTCTTATTGTTTTACATGAAATGTTCCACAGTGAAGAAATTATACTGTAGATTATCCACTGCAAAGATGGTGAATTCAATGGGGTGTCATTTACTAATTGCCTGAAGATTCCCCAATGCTCTGAGTGGTAGGTGGTCCTCCTCTCCATGGAGGGCTCTTCAGTCATAGACCCATCTCCCCAATTTTGCTATCTGCTCCATCTTAAAAGTCCTCCATGAAATTTTAGTTGAAAGAAAAATCTAGGGCCCATGTATGAATAATCAGCTCACACGAAAGTGTTCAAGTCTTATTTCAAATGGCAAATTTGAAGCTGGCTGTCTACTCATAAATGAATATTGTCAGGAATAAGTGTCCTAGCCTGTCCCTGCCATCTCAAGGGACAAGTTAGAGCCTAGGTCAGCAAACGTACCAGCAAATAAGCAACCTAGTCAGCTGCTTAAAATCCAACATGAATTATATTTTGGGACAAGATGGGATTCAAGATTGTTCACCTCTTCCTCTACCAGAAATAAATTCATGATGGAGCTTTTCTGTGAACACTGTTTACTTTAAAAGATGTACAGTGGAACCTCATGTTACGGACAGGATCCATTCCGGGTTCCACACAGAACTGACGCAAGCCGAAATGCCGCGTCTGCGCACGCATGCGGCACAATTTAGCGCTGCTGCACATGCATGAGCGACAAAACCTGGAAGTAACTCATTCTGGTACTTCAGGGTTGCCGCGGGGCGCAACATGAAAACACGTAACCTGAAGCAGATGCAACATGAAGTGTGACTGTACTAGTGTAATCCCCTGTTCACTGGCCATGACAGGTCATGCGTTCCTCAACTTTGGTCTAATGTCTGCTTCCTTTAAGAAAAAAGCAGCTTTGGGAGGGTTCAATCTGGAGTGCAGCAGCAGAAGGAAAGAGTTGCTGTACCCTCTCGGGTCACTGCTTCTCTTCATCAAACCACCCAAGCTGCTGTCTCCACCTTCCAAATGCATGCTAACTTCCCTTGGAAAAATGCTCTCACAAGACTAGATTTTCTGAAATTGCAAACAACTTTTTAAACCACTAGATGGTGCCAAACGACACAATTCAAACCAACGCTTGTTTGCCTTTGGTATATCCGAGACAGGACATTCTATCTCTATAGCCTAGAAAAAAAGAAGAAGAAAATGCCTGCTTGTCCTTTTTGGGAGGAAAGGGCAGCATATGCTATCTACAGGTACCTTCTGTTGCAACATTTTAACGCTTGCGGAAACCATTTCTATTCAGTCAGGCTTATGCAGGTGGTTCAGAAGGCATGTTTCAATAAAAATTTATGATGTTAAGATTTAAATGGTTTTTAAGTGGTACCTCAGGTTACAGACGCTTCAGGTTACAGACTCTGCTAACCCAGAAACAGTACCTCGGGTTAAGAACTTTGCTTCAGGATGAGAACAGGATTCGCGTGGCAGCAGCAACGGGAGGCCCCATTCAGCTTAAGAACGGACCTCCAGAGCAAATTAAGTTCTTAACCTGAGGTGCCACTGTAAATCGTTCCAATTATTTAATCAATAGTGGTACATAAATATTTTTTATAAATATATACTGAATAAGCAAAAGACTACTCATGGAATTACCAGAGCCAAAAGGAGCTCTCTTCATATCTCTTCTGTGTGTATCCTTCCACACCAAAGTTATAGCACAGGCGGGAGAGGTAACAGGTCTGCAAATATACAAAACAAATGTACTGCTGTGTTAAAAGGCCAAGATGTGTGTGGAATAGTTGAAACATTTCCCCTAATTTTCAGTGAAGCACCACTGCAACAGAATAGAGTACAAATGCATTAAAAACTATTATAAAGACAGTCTCACGGATACTCACCTTTTGTGGCAGGCTCATCAGGAAGTTTTTGCACTGAAGAACACATGTGACTGCTTTCTGATGATTTCCTTCAGCAACTGCCTGAGAAAGCAAAAGAACAGGCCAGTAAACTGCCAGGTTGTGCCACAGGTCAATTTTAAATTGATGTTTCAAAATTCTAGAAAACTATGTTTGTATTGGAAACACGTTCACAGAAAGAGTGTGTCAAGTTCTATGAATTAAAAATGTTGGAAGCCAGTGAACTGCAGAAAGCACATCATATGAACAATACGAAGGAAGACAACACTCATTACATTGCCATAGCACTACCACAGCAGCTTGGCATTTATTTTTTGCACCAACGTACCGATTCAGCCTGGAAAGAGATAATTTTGAACATGCCCCTCTCTATATCAGATTTGTGTTCACAAATATCAGTCTCTCTAGGACTCCTCTTTTTCAGCAGAGCGTACAGTTGTTTCAGACTCTGCAAAATGAAGCAGGTAATATGCTTAAAAACAACCAACAAACCATGGTATTTGCTAAAAACACACCAAAAAAACATTATTGCACAGGAAGGCACAAACTTACATCCAAAGCAATCTCAAAAAATTCATTGGCAAGATCAGATTTTCCAACATTCGCATAGCCTTTCCCAGTCTTTGTAGCCATCTGGATCATAAAATAAATTCGTAAGTTTAAAACAAAACATGGACATTGGCCTCTATGGAATCCTACAAAACCAGTACATATTTTCAATAGAATAACAGAATCGAGAGACCTTTACAACAATTTGGCTGGTTTAAATTAGAGATCGCGATCCTGGCTTATGGCTTTTTGAGCTGAGACCAAGAATCAAACCTGCATGCTCACCCATCATGCATAGCCTCATGCCTCTGTGCACCTGCTTAAGTGCAACTGTCACATCCTTCCCGGACAGCACTACTGGGAGTGGGAAGGACTGCATTCTGAAATCATGGAGCATCGCTGCCATCCAGCGCTAGACAATGCAGAGCTAGATGGACCACTGGTCTGGCAGTGCAGGGCAAATTTTCTGGTATCTTGCCAGGCTCTAACCTGACTCAGGACGATTCAACCTCTTAAAAAGACCCAGACTTCCCAGGAGGAAAGAGCAGTCCAACTCCAGAACTGGTCCGAAAGGCCTCAATATCCATGGAGACACCTCACCAGGCCTTCCTCCAAAGGCTGTCCTGGAAGGACCCACAGGAAGGTTCCCTGACTCATATGCTTCTCAGCCTGAGTCTGAATCCCCTCCCAGCTCCAGACAGCATGCCAGGAAGGTCAGGTGGCCACTCAGTAAAGGACCCCCTACGTGGAAACTCAGAGGAACATAGCAGCTCATGAGCAAGGGGGTCCTTGGCAGTAAAGGGCTGCTCAAGAGCAGAATTAAATGCACTTGGTCCTGGATGGAGTTTGAGAGACCAGACTATGCAAGTTCTCAGTTGATGACTAGCAGCTGCTGAAGCAACACACACCTTTCAGCTCCCAGACTTTTCTAACCTGACTTCTTTGCTCTACCTCTTGACGGACCTCCAAACCTATGTGCGATGGCTCAAGTCTTCTGCACTCAGTTATGGACATTGGTTTATGACCTTTTGACGTTTGCTTCTCCTGGGCTTCCTGTTTTGGAGGCTCCTCTGGCTCTTGACAAGTGCTGTTGTTTTGGATCCCAGCCTGTGGCTAATCTTGCTGCACGCAACTACCCTGCCCACTGCTCAGGACCTGGGACTTCAATTTGGATGGAGGACTACTGCAATTTGTTTATACCAAACTAGGGAAGTGGTGCAGTACTGGTCTACTAATCAGGACATGAAGCCACACCCATTTCATATCCTAGAAAGTAAGCCAGGAAGAAACCAGTTCCCCATTTTGGGTGTAATGGGGAGCTGTGGTTTAAACAAGCCATAACAGAAGTGTCAAAAGCAGGTGCATGCAAGGAGGAGCAACAGGGGAGCATGTGAGCACAATGTCTATCATCGGGTTTATTACCTATAATTTATTAACTGTGGTAATAAAGTAGTTCATTAGCCATGTTAATAAAACTGATTGTTAAATGTGAGGTAGACCCTACCTGACATTCTGCTTCATAAAAAACTGCAAACAGCAAATACTTTAGAATTATTATAAAATATAGTGGTACCTTGGTTTACAACTTTAACCCATTCCGGAAGTCCAGTCTTAAACCAAAGTGGACTTAAACCAAGGTGTGCTTTTCCATAGAAAGTAATGGAAAATGGTTTAATCCTCTCCAGACAATGAAAAGCAACCCCTAAAACAGCAACTCAATACAGTGGTACCTTGGGTTAAGTACTTAATTCGTTCTGGAGGTCGTACTTAACCTGAAACTGTTCTTAACCTGAAGCACCACTTTAGCTAATGGGACCTCCTGCTGCTGCTGCTGCTGCACCGCCGGAGCATGATTTCTGTTCTCAACCTGAAGCAAAGTTCTTAACCTGAAGCACTATTTCTGGGTTATCGGAGTATGTAACCTGAAGCGTATGTAACCTGAAGCGTATGTAACCTGAGGTACCACTGTATGAATTTTACTATCTAATGAGACAATTGATCCATAAAATGAAAGCAATAAACCAGACTGCAATCTACTGTCCAGTATCAAAAACTGGCAGTGACCTACCCATTGCCATTGGAGGGACAAGACGGGAGGGGGGAGTTTAAGGGGTGTGTGGAAACACTCAAACTGGAGGAGCAAGGAGCGTGCATGGGGTGCTTGTGGGAAAGGAAGTGGCTAACTTGATGCAGGAGAGGGGCTTAAGTGGGGAGGGAAGGAAAAACACTGAAGAGATGAGAAGCATGCATGGGGGGGGGGGGAAGGCGGCTAACTCACTGAGGGGACACTTCTGCCCAATGCCCCAATCAGCACGATCTTTTGAGATCTCCCTCTTGTCAAAGCAGGTGAGCTGCAGATTGCTAAGGGGACGCTTCCCTCCCAAGCTTCTGTGGGGCTTGCACTCCTCCTGCAGCTGCAAGGGAGAGAGTTGTGAGCCTTCCAACCATATGGCTGGCGGGCAAAGCCTCTGTGGGGATTGCTCTCCTCCCGCAGAGGCTTGGGAGAGAGTTGTGAGCCCGCCAACCCTGCCACTGAGGGAGGAGAGCAATCCCCGCAGAAGCTTGGGAGGGAAGCTGCATGCCTGCCAGCCACATGGTTGGAAGGCTCACAACTCTCTCCCTCACAGCTGCAGGAAACACCGTGTTGACCCCCTTCTCCGCTGCCAGACAACGGAAGTGTGGCACCCAAAACAGAAGTGCAGCCACAAACGGAGTTCGTTCAGAATCCAAAAAAACCCACACAACCTGGAGCACTCATTTCCAGGTTATAATTGGTTGTAATCCAAAATGGTTGTATACTAGGCTGTTCGTAAACCAAGATACCACTGTAAAGGTAAAGGTAAAGGGACCCCTGACCGTTAGGTCCAGTCGTGGCCGACTCTGGGGTTGCGGCACTCATCTTGCTTTATTGGCCAAGGGAGCCGGTGTTTGTCCGCAAACAGCTTCCAGGTCATGTGGCGAGCATGACGAAGCCGCTTCTGGTGAACCAGAGCAGTGCACGGAAACGCCGTTTACTTCCGGGGCAGTACCTATTTATCTACTTGCACTCTGACGTGCTTTTGAACTGCTGGGTTGGCAGGAGCAGGGACCGAGCAACGGGAGCTCACCCCGTTGCGGGGATTGGAACCGCCAACCTTCTGATTGTCAAGCCCTAAGCTCTGTGGTTTAACCTACAGCGCCACCCACGTCCCTGAGATACCACTGTACCTGCATTTAAATATTTGAAACAAAACAACCAGGTATAAACAAGTGTGGATCCTGGCACTGGCAGAAAAAACTTACTGAACAATTAAGAATAAACAGAAACGATTATGAAGATGACTTTTGCAGCACAGGGCTTTGGATTAAATTACATATATTAGTAAGCAAAGAGGAAGGATCTCAATGACAGGAATTAATGGCTCCTTATGGACGGATACCTTGGTATAAGATGTTAAAGAAATAAAACTCCACTTGACTCCAGAGAGCTATTCAACCGGACTGGAGATTCAGATACCAATTGTTCCATAGTTCCATAGTTATGGAACAATACAGACAGTAAAACTATGTACTGAACATTTATGGTTGGGGAAGGGGCTGAGATTTGTACTCCATGATTGTATACATTATAAAAGAACAGGAGTGAAATACAAAACATCTAACCACACATTTTGGTACATCATTTGAGTCATTAATTATTACTGTTTAATCATTGCAAACGTTTTCTAAATAATGGATATGATATTTTCCCAGGCAAGTTTAAAGAAACTTTGAAACCCATTTCTTTGTGTCTAGCACCCTCTTAAGGTCCATGTAGCACCAACTGAAATCTATCAGTATAAGAAAAGAAAAGGCAACAGTTGCAACTTTATAGGCTATTTAGTTTTTCAACATTTTGGGAAGCTGAATGAAACTTTAGAGAGTAACAGTATGTTATTTAGTTGCAATTACCAAAATCTGCCTCCGGACTTTCTGCTCAGAAGGATCGTCTCCTTCAGAGGACTTCATCAGTTTGCAGGCCACGTGGAGCACTGTAAAACAATATGCACATGCTTAAACACCAGACTTATGTTAACTATTGCTGTCAACACCACTAAGTACACTAAACATGGAAGAGGTCAGCATATTTCCTTGCAAGTAGGGGATGGGGAAGAAATTTGATTCTGTTTGCACTTAAACATAGCCACACTTCAAAATCTGCACTTCTCTGAACTTTCTAATGCAATTATGCAACCAAGTAAAGTGTAACAAAAATGCATATACTGGGGTAAAATGCACATAAGCATGCATATACTGGGGCAAAAAAAAAAAGATACAAAAATGCATATATGGGGTAAATTGTGTCACAAAAATGTGAACATCTGGCAAAACTGCATACAAGAATGTTTATATTAGGAGAAACTCTAAGCTAGGGACGTCCAACTCCCAAGAGACTGTGATCTACTCACAGAATAAAAAACTGGCAGTGATATACCCATTGTCATAAAAAGACTGGCAGTGATCTACCCAAAGTTGTTGAGCTTTTTTAGGAAAGGCAAAGTTGGGGGCTTTTGGGGGCTTTTTTGTAAGGAGATCGCTGAGGGGCCAGAGATCAACCAGGATCTACCAGGAACACCAGTAGATCACAATCTACCTGTTGGACATGCCAGCTCTAAGCCTAAGAATCTGATGATTTGAAAGCTTAAAAAAAAAGGTATTCATGAACTGATGTGGAAATAAGCAGAGCTGAACTTAAAACTGGAAAAATAATAAACAGAGACCTGAGGCTGTCAGATTTGCACATCCTTACTAGCCAGTGAAACATGCTTCTTTCAGTACACCAGTCACCCTGCCCTAATTTAGGTCAGTCTCTAGGTGGCAATTAAAGAATAATAATCATAAAGTGTGCTTTCATTTAAAAATACAAAACCAGGCAGTGGTACCCATAGCAAGTCTGGAGTCCTTGTCATTTGCAGTACCCCTTCCCCCTTTTGAGTCCTTGTCATTTGCAGTACCCCTTCCCCCTTTTGAGTCCTTGTCATTTGCAGTACCCCTTCCCCCTTTTGAGTCCTTGTCATTTGCAGTACCCCTTCCCCCTTTTGAGACTTATACAAATTTCAAAGTAACAGGAAATATTTTACTCTTTTCAGTAAATGCTGAGTGTTTATGGCACAGATGTCATACATACACTGAACTTTCTGCACATCAGCCATAACACAGTTTTTATTTCTTGCCGTGGTCCAATTCCATAAACTGAGTGCAGTTTCTTCAACCTATGGGGGCGGAAATTGAAGCCTGTCAAAATCTATACAAGCCATTTGAAATGTTTTCTAGGAAAAGCATCCCAATTATCAGAGCTGTACAATCCTCCTTGAAACTGGAAAAAGGAGGAATGGGAGCTTGTCACACTGTTAAGCACATTATGGTATCCTTTTCCATACAAAGATTTGAGATGACGATGTAAGTGAATAAAAAAAAGAAGACACCATATGTTCTCCCTTCCGATAATCGCTCTCGATTATCACTTCTGTCACACACATGAACATACAGGCTGTGTCACATCAAGGTATTTTATCAGCCACAAACACATTCTACCCTAAAAAATATTGCATAACATGGGCTCGTGCATAAGGTTGGAACGAACTTTTCAAGGACACTTAGATCCCCAAGAGCCCACAACCAGGTGACTGCCCCTTCTGAGGTAACTTGAATGGGAACTTTTTGGTTTTGGTGCCCTATTTACAGAATGCTTTCTTCAGAGAGACCCTTTAGGAAACAACTCTTTTATCTTACAGTGGTGGATGTTGCCCACTAGGACACGAGCTGCAGGCAGAAGACAAACAGCAGATGGAGCCAGAGCTAATGACGGAACAGACAACTTGTTTCAATTTAGTCCCCATCCTCCTCCCTACTTAGTTCTGCTAGGTTATCAATGGGATGGCGGAGGAGGAGGAAGCCGACAGCTGGCAGCCCTTGGACTGGTTGGAAGTAGGAAGTCGAGGCTGGCAGAGAGTGGACTGTGGCTGGTGGGGTGGTACCTCGTTTGCCCTAGTGAATGAGCCTCTGCTACAGCTTCCAACCACAGGCAAATACATTTTTAAAATTTATCCAGGCATTTTAACAACACATTGTTACGAGTTTGGAAAGGGAGTCAGTCTGGATGATACCCCCTGTGCCTTCTCTCATCATCTTTAACTGCTTTCTTTTAGCTTTAATTTTCTCCTCTTTTTTATTATCACCATCATCATTTAAATTTGTATATCACCCTATACCAGTGGTGTCCAAACTTTTTTCAAAGAGGGCCAGATTTGATGAAGTGAAGGGCCAACCAAAGTTGTTGAACTTTTTTTATGATTTTACCCTAAAGTTGTTTTTTTAAGGATTTTTACTCTAGCAAATAAACTGCCACAGAGGCCAGATTAAACTGACTGTCAGGCCCCTGAAACGGACTTTAGACATGCCTGCCCTGTGCCTACAGGTCTCAGGGAAGTTCACATGTTTAAAATATGCTTGATATTTATTTCTGTATACAGTACTGTTTTTGCTGTTCTCCCAAGCTTTAATAAAAATTCAAATGCAAAAAAGATGCTTCCCGGTGCGGCCTCCAAACCTGTGGTGTTTTGTGCGAATGTGCCCATTGGGGAGCAGGGTTAGAATGCCTAAGAGCCAGCTTGCCAAACCCATTCCTTTGCTAAGGAAATGGTTTTGACTGACTAGTTAAGAACTACGATTAGCATAACCAAAGAAGTCACTCTGTGCCCACAGAACAAATGGGCAAGCCTTCCTAGCTACTAGGAAAACAAAACCAAGCCTTTCCTGATATCCAAAGAACAATAGCCAGAGATGTGAGTCTGAACTGAGCTGGAAGCTGTAGACACAAAGACATGCTTGATCTGTGCTTGACGCAAAGCTGCAACTAATGGAGAAGAAAGGTCTTTTGCAGTGTTCGTACTGTGACCCCCATCCTATGTAGAGGTTGCATATGTGAATAAAACCATATACCGTATTTTTCGCCCTATAGGACACACCGTCCCATAAGGTGCACCTAGTTTTTTTGGGGGGAAATAAAGGGGGGGAATTACCCCCCCCAGCCCCCAGAACAGGCAACTCTCCGCAAGCCACGGAAGCCCAGCGTTGGGCTCCCGCGCCTTGTGGAGAGCTGCGCCAAGCCTGGGCGCGCTGAGCTCAGCCCGTGCAGGCTTCAGCATGCACGCAACTCTCCGCAAGCCGCGGGAGCCCGGTGCTGGGCTCCCGCGCCTTGCGGAGAGCTACCCGAAGCCCCAGCGCAACCGCTCAGCGCGCCGGGTCTTCGGGATAAGAGGCAGCTCTGCGCAAGACGAGTGAGCCCTCCCGCGGCTTGCACACAGCTACCCGAAGCCCCGTCGCAACTGCACAGCGCGCCGGGGCTTCGGGATAAGAGGCAACTCTGTGCAAGCCGGGGGAGCCCGGGGGGGACTCCCGCGGGCTCCCAAGGCTTGCGGATAGCTTCCTGAAGCCTGCATTCACCCCATAGGACGCACACACATTTCCCCTTCATTTTTGGAGGGGGAAAGGTGCGTCCTATAGGGCGAAAAATACGGTATTCTAAAGACACCACAGTCTCTGCAGACCTCCATTCCAAGGATACTGAATGCTGGGGAAATGCCAGAACCCCTGAAATCTTTCTCTCTGGAGACTGGGGTGGCATGTAACAGTATTTTAGGTCTGTTTTAATGTTGTTGGTGTTTCTTCTGCTATCTGACTGTTTCTGACCACAGATGCATTTCCTAATACAGTGGTACCTCCAGTTACGAATGGGATCTGTTCCAGAGGCCTGACTGTATCCTGAAAATTTCATAACTGGAGGACTGCTTCCCGGTTTGCCAGAGCCGTAACCCGAAGATTCCGAAACCTGGAGGTAACGCAACACGAGGTACCACTGTATTGCTCATTGTTTCAGGCTGCAATCCTAAGTAACCCAATTACCTGTGAATAAGTCCCATTAAATTCAGTGGGACTTATTTTTGAGCAGGCCTTTAAAAGACTGTACTGTTCATTACTGAGTAAAAGCCGGGTATTAAAAATTTATCTAACAGTGAACATCAGACTACACCCAAATACCAATCAGATTTCTAGGAAGACAATTTTTCCCAACTTCCAGTCCAACTTGTTTTTAACAAAACAGTCTCTGTGTCTACCTTGACCTTCTGAATATTGGTAATGGATCCTTTAGTCACTGTCTCTGTCTTTCCGAGCAGAGTGTCTACATCCACTACAATCTCTTTTTTCATCAGTCCTTCAATTTGCTCTGAAAGAAAAATAACAAGTAAAATAAGATTACAAGTAGACTGAAGGCAGCTAGCTTATTTTTTGTCCACATCACTCCAGCAACAAATAGGGCTTTCCAAGGGAAGCTGAGCAGACAGATATCCTATATGGAACTTCTATTCAGGGTTGGCATCATAGGCTGACATTGTCTGGCACCTGCCAAAGCCCACACCCCAGTGTGGGAACCCCCTGGTTCTCCCCATCCTTGCTGTTCCTGCCTGTTTACCTGCATCCTCTGAGCATGCAAACAAGAAGGCACAGGCAGCCTCCATATGCCTTCCCCTTGTCATGATAAAAATGTGCCTTGCATCTTTAAATATTTTAGTAAGCTGGCAACCCTAACAAACATAAGCACTAGGACCAGCCTGTGTATTTGGTAACCTAGTGAGTTAATGCTTGTTAAGGACATTTGTGCTTATGACATATTCACGTATGCTTTTAAAAACATGCACTACACCCTTTTGCCCTTTCAGTTATTAAGTTACAGTAACCATGATGCCAAACTATGACAAGAACAACGAGAAGGCACAGCTGCCTTCACTTAACTTACCCTCTCCTTCCAAGCAGTGGTGTGGATTAGACTAAAATACAGAGTGCAACAGGGTGGCAGATGCAATCTGCTAAGGAAATCATCTGCAGAGGGGCAGACTGCTTCACTGAAATGAACAGCAGGAACGAAATAAAACAGCATGGAGGAAAGGGAAGCAATGGCTATTGCCCAGAGTATTTAACATTTTACCTGGACCTAAGATATTAGTTTTATGCAAATATTTTATATACCTTTTATTTCCATAACTGGGTCAATTATGTCCAATTCTTCCACGGAGAAAAACGGCTTTAAAAAAAAGGGGGGGAGAGAAGCATTTCAGTTTATATTCCTCAGTTATTCCCATCTACAGATTCTACTGCATTATTTCCTCCAGTGATTCACATTCACAACTACTACTAGATATGACTAGAAACCTGCAGTCCCAAAATAAATAAAAATGGCTGGTTAGTTCCAAGTCAGACTGTATCCATCTTCCTTTCCCCTGAAACCTTACTTCTCTGCCTATACCTCTCAGGTTCCTAATTCTCAGTCCCTAGCCTATTTTGCATCCTTTCAGCATTATTATTAATTTACACACCACCTTTTTCTTCCAAGGAACTCAAGGCGGTGTGTGTGGTCCTCCTGCTCCCCATTTCATCACCATAACCCTGTCTATGAGATGGTGCCTGGCCCAAGCTCACCCAGGGAGCTTTATGGCTAAGTAGGGATTCAAACCCCGGTCTCCCAGGTCATAGTCCAGCCCTCTTAACCATTGCATCACATGGGCTCTCATCTTTTGTTAGCTATTTTGCCTTTGGGCTCTTTAACGACTTTTGCTTCTTGGCACTTCTTTCTGGTCCAGTCTGTGCCAGACAACCAGGACTGCAGGATCCACATGAGGTTTCAATCCCAAGAGAAGCAAGCAACTCGGTCCACTCGCCTAAACTGCTCTGAAAACATTCTGAAAGCTTTGTTCCCTGTGAAGCTGAGAAGTTTCTGTGTGCCGTTAAGTGTAATGCAAAGTAGATTCACTGCACAAATATTAGGGCACTGATGCTATACACAAGGAGTGGGGTCCAATCATTTTAAGTGCGTAGGAATTTGGCCCCTGCAGTATCAGGCTTGTGCTCAGCGAATAATCAGGTGTGTAGCACGGAAGGCATTCCTAGAAGATACTCTGTAACGAGGGAGTCCTTATTTCCTCCTTGTAATACACCATGCTTTCCACAAGGAGCTCCCAAGAATCACATGACAGACTGTGTGTTGTTCTCCCCGCTCACCACTGTATTCCCACACCTCTGCAAGGCAGATTTGGCTGCAAAGTGTTGACTCGTCCAGGATAACCCACTATTAATGTGTGTTTGCCATCAGTGCTCTACCCAGTGAGCATCACAGCTGAATGGGGATGTTTTTAACTGTTATCTCCTTACTTTCACCCCAGCCCAGCAAACAGCACACCAAGCTGACTCTCTGGAGAGGGGGTCTAACAAATGCCTCAGAGCATGTGCAGTGTGCCTTTCGCTTCTGAAAAGTGTTTTAAAGTGTTTTTTTCATCTTCATTATGAGTTGCCTGGAATTCTCTACATGTAGAAGGAAGAAAAATGCTAAAGCATTAAGGAAGTGTGGGTTTTATAACAGGAAGGTAGGAAGTACCTTCTTTGCAAGGGCTTCACTAAGTCTCCTCCTCCTTAGGAACAGCTGGGAAAAACAGCACTGAAATTATTTATTTATTTATATTATTTTTTTAATGCATTAAATTTCACAGGATGAAATTACTGAAACTTTAATTTGTTGACTGAAACTACTGTAGCACTGAGTTTGTTGTTTTTGTCTGAGGGGCCAGTTTTCAATGGCTTACTTTGCTTTGTGGTTTTTCTCCCACCCATGCATGTTTAAAATTTATTATTACACCTGAGGAGCTAGGTTGCAAGCCCTTGCTTTGCATTTCTTCTCCCACCCATGCATTATATATTTTTTCATTACTATTTCTGAGGGGTCATTTTTCAAGCCCTTGCTTTTCAGTTCTTCTCCCACCCATGCATTTTATTTTATTTTTTATTACTATTTCTGGGGGCCATTTTCAAGCCCTTGCTTTGCAGTTTTTCTCCCACCCATAGTTTTTAATTTTTATTACTGTTTGAGGGGCCAGTTTGCAAGACCTTGCTTTGCATTTCTCCTCCTGCCCATGTAATTTATTTTTATTATGCCTGAGGAGCTAGTTTGCAAGCGTTTGCTTGGCAGTTTTTCTCCCACCCATGCATTTTATATATTTTTATTACTATTTCTAGGGGCCATTTTCAAGCCCTTGCTTTGCAGTTTTCCTCCCACCCATAGTTTTTAATTTTTATTACTGTTTGAGGGGCCAGTTTGCAAGACCTTGCTTTGCAATTCTACTCCCACCCATGCATTTTATATTTTTTATTACTATTTCTAGGGGCCATTTTCAAGCCCTTGCTTTGCAGTTTTCCTCCCACCCATAGTTTTTAATTTTTATTGTTTGAGGGGCCAGTTTGCAAGACCTTGCTTTGCAATTCTACTCCCACCCATGCATTTTATATTTTTTATTACTATTTCTAGGGGCCATTTTCAAGCCCTTGCTTTGCAGTTTTCCTCCCACCCATAGTTTTTAATTTTTATTGTTTGAGGGGCCAGTTTGCAAGCCCTTGCTTTGCAATTCTACTCCCACCCATGCATTTTATATTTTTTCTTTACTATTTCTGAGGGGCCATTTTCAAGCCCTTGCTTTTCAGTTTTTCTCCCACCCATGCATGCTTAAAATTTATTATTACACCTGAGGAGCTAGGTTGCAAGACCTTGCTTTGCATTTCTTCTCCCACCCATGCATTATATTTTTTTATTATGGTCTGAGGGGCCATTTTTTTTTTTATGGTCTGAGGGGCCATTTTCAAGCCCTTGCTTTTCAGTTTTCCGCTCACCCATAGTTTTTAATTTTTATTACTGTTTAAGGGGCCAGTTTGCAAGACGTTGCTTGGCAATTCTTCTCCTGCCCATGTACTTTATTTTATTTTTATTATGCCTGAGGAGCTAGTTTGCAAGCGTTGGCTTTGCAGTTCTTCTCCCACCCTCAAATTAATTTTTATTATTATTAACATTCTTCTTAATTATTCTTATTAGGGCTGCGACGCCTGAGGGGCTTTTCGAGAGCAGAGGCGGCAGCGAAGGGCACGCGAACGAAAGGGCGCGGCCCCGCGGGAGGGCTACTGTACCTCCATGTCGAACTCCATGTCTGACTCCGCCGACGAGCGACGCGCCCAGCACGCGGCAAGACCCGCCTCCCCGCTCGCTCCCTTCCCGCCTTCATTTTATACTTTCTACGCCACGTGCTTCCGGCGGGGGCGGGGGCGGAGGACCGGAAGAGAAGAGGAAGAGGAAGGAGGGCCTCTGCCGATGGGGGCGGGGGGGAGGGAGAGAGAACTACACCACCCGGCAGCCCTTGCGGCACGGCGGGCCCGCCCCTCTCTGCCATTGGCCGGCTTCTCTGCTGGGCGGCGAGGCGAGCCAGAGGGCTCCTCGGAAAACAAGGAAGGGTCTGTGGGCGCGACGGAGGAGGGGCGAGGAGGGATGTCGGGGCTGCTGAGCGCCACGCTGAGCGGCCTCAACAGCGACTCGTACTGCGAGTTCAGCACTTATCGGGACCAGCAGTTCAAGGTAGCGCCCGGGGCTCGCTCTGCACGCGCTCAGAGGCGCCCTTGCCCCGCGGGGGGGGCACCCCCGTCCAAGCCTCCCCCGCTCCCCCTGCCATGGGCGCAGAGCGCCGGGCTCCAACCGACGGGGCTATTCCAGCCATGCCTGGAGCTTTTTCTCCCGCTCCTTTCAGCACCATAGACAACAGCACCAATATCCTCTTGGGATTTCTCTCAGGGGTGGTTGTTGTTGTTTCTTCCCTTTTTCCCCTCCTTAAAAAACAACAACAAAAAACACGACCCCGTGTGCCTTTTTCTTTGTCCTCTGAAATCCACTGAGGGACGACGGTACGTACAGGGCCAGATTTAGATTTGATGAGGCCCTAAGCTACTGAAGGTAATGAGGCCCTTTATATGTCCAGCTGTCCTTATCGCTTTTTTGTGTTGAATATATGCTATATGTTACAGATAGGTAGCCGTGTTGGTCTGCCATAGTCAAAATAAAAAAATCCTTCCAGTAGCACCTTAAAGACCAACTAAGTTAGTTCTTGGTATGAGCTTTCGTGTGCATGCACACTTCTTCAGATACACTTCTGTTTCAGTGTATCTGAAGAAGTGTGCATGCACACGAAAGCTCATACCAAGAACTAACTTAGTTGGTCTTTAAGGTGCTACTGGAAGGAATTTTTTATTTATATATGCTATATGGTCATTGATGGACCTAACAGGTATCTAAAGCCATTTGCACATAACAAAATATGCAGAATGTAGGCCCCCTATATATAGAGATGAGCAAACCGGTGATATTTTAGGGAGCAGGCTAGCAGGTGGAGCCTATTACTTACAGAATAGGAGCCTACACAACAAAACACTGTTGCTGTATGTAGGTTTTATTTTATTTGTTTTTTATCTTACATTTTGGAAATGTACATCCAGGGGTTTTTTCTCCTTTAATTTTTTTGGGGGGCTCCAAGAGAGTGGGGCCCTGAGCTATAGCTTGTTTAGCTTATACGTAAATCCAGCACTGGGTATGTATGTATTTATTCCGCTTATGGTTCCCACAAAGCACCCTGAAGCAATCAACAAAAAAAGCACATTTCGGATCTGGTACAAAGGCTGATATGCATCTCCACCTGAAAGGCTCGTTGGAAAAGGAAGCTGTCCAACAGGCACCTTAGGGACAGTAGTGAATGTGTACTTTTTTAAAATAACAATAGATACTCTGTAAACAAAACCCCTTCTTCCAGCTTTATCTTGCCCATTTAATGTTTAAGCCATTGTGTATGCACTGTGCTGCATCTTGGTTTTGCACAACTCTTAAAACCTGATGGTGCTAAACAATGTAAAAAAGGAATATGTGGATTTTTAGGTGACATTATCTATGCTTCTCCATTTTTCTTTTCATTTCCCAGGGAAGTTGTTACCTGCAAGAAAAAACTCTGAAAAACTCCTGCACACTTTATGTGGGCAATCTCTCTTTCTACACCACAGAGGAACAAATTCATGAGCTCTTCTCCAAGTGTGGGGATGTGAAGCGCATAGTCATGGGTCTAGACAAAGTGAAGAAAACCCCCTGTGGCTTCTGCTTCGTGGAGTATCCTTACCTTCTATTAATTGAAGTAGACTGTGGGTGGTCTCACTAATGTTTTTTAAGCATCATGGGGCATGAAGCAATGTTGTGTTCTGGCCCCCACTTTTTTATTTCTATATTAATGACTTATTTAGGAGCCAGTGCAGATGGGAGGTGCTGCATGTTTATCATCATCATCATCATTTATTTGTGTGTTCTCTTTCCATACTTAAAACCATGTTCTATACTTGCAACACGAATTGATTTACCTAATTATCAACAGCAAAAATCGTTATAAACACTAAGAAAAACACATGGGAAAATAACAAATTTGAGCAATTTCCACATAAATTATGATATTAGAATCATAGTATCGTAGAGTTGGAAGGCACCCAAGGGTCATCTAGTCCAGCCCCCTGCAGTGCCAGAATCTCAGATAAAGCATCCAGGACACAGGGCCATCCAACCTCTTGCTTAAAAACCTCCAAAGAAGGAGAGTCCACCGCCTCTTGTGGGAGTCCGTTCCACTGTAGTTGGAATCTCCTTTCTTTGTAACTTGAAGGCATTGGTTTGAGTCCTACCTTCCAGAGCAGGAGAAAACAAGCATGTTCTCTCTTCCATGTGACAGCCTTTGAGATATTAGAAGATGGCTATCATATCTCCTCAGTCTCCTCTTTTCCAGGCTAAACATACCATGCTCCTCATAAGGCTTCGTTTCCAGACCCTTGATAATCTTGGTTGTCCTCCTCTGCACATGTTCCAGCTTGTCAGCATCCTTAAACCGTGGTGCCCAGAATGGGACACAGTATTCCAACTGTGGTCTGACTAAGGCAGAATAGAGTGCCCTTGATCTGGGCACTATACTTCTGTTGATGCAGCCTGGAATAGTATTAGCTTTTGTTGCTGCTGCATCACCCTGTTGACTCATGTTAAGCTTGTGGTCCACCAAGACTCCTAGATCCTTTGTCCCTATTGAAATTTATTTTGTTAGCTTGTACCCAGTTCTCCAATCTGTTAAGGTTATTTTGAATTCTTATTTTAAGATACAAATATTAATAGCAATAACAAAACTCTAAACAATACCCCATCTCTGAGACTGTCTTTGTAGCTGGAATCATTCAGGGCCCTATGCTTCCAAGCTAAGTGAGGAATGACAAGGAAGGCAAGAGAAGGTCTTCCAGGACTCATATCCAGGCTATTGGCTGTCTGTCCCCGTCAGCAGTCTAGCTCAGTGTTTCCCAACCACTGTTCTGCGGCACACTAGTGTGCCGCGAGATGTTGCCTGGTGTGCCGCGGGAAAAATTTAAAAATTTGAAAGATTTTTTTTTTTAAAGTCAAATTTTCGATTGGGGCACCGTCACTAGATGACCCCTGGGGTTCCCTCCCTCCCTCCCGCTCTGCGCCTCCCTCCTCCTCCTCCGGGGAGGCCCTTCCTGGCTCTCGGCCAAGGCTTGGCGGCTGCCACTCACTCACTCGCTCGCCCACCCGTCCCTCCATCCCTGCACCCGGCCTCTCCCCCTCCGTCCCCGGCGCGGGGGCTGCCGGGATCCGTAGTCCCCTCGCCCTTGGGCTCCGCGCCCGCACGGGGTGCGCAAACTACGTTTCCCAGCGTGGCCTGGCGGGCCGGGCGTTTTGTTTGAAGCGCTCTTCTCCCGGCCATGGAATGAGCGCAGCGGCGGCGACCGGGCAGGCAGGGGCTCTTCCACGCAGACCCCGCACAGCCTGCCTGCGCCCCCGCGGAGATCGGGTGGCAGGATGGAGCCCGGGGATCCCTGCGGAGGCGGAGGCTGCCCCCCAGGTAGGGCTGCGTCAGGGGTTTTTTATTTTTGCAATGCTGCATCCGCGCCGGAGGGGACGCATCGGACCACGGGGAGACCCCTTGGTGTGCGTGCAAGGCAATGCATGCGTGCAGGCGTTGCATGGAGTGCAGTGCAATGCAATGGCAACGCGGTGCCCTGCATGCATGCATGCAACTTCCACCGGCGCTCCGGACTTGGCAGGTGAGGGGGGTCCCCAGTGGGCGGCAGAGAGAGCCAGGAGGGCGAAGGGGAGCCGGGGGGGAGCAGCGCTGCTCCCCGAGCCGAGCCCGGGGGGAAACTTCGGCGTCGTTGCACCGGGTGTTGGAAGCGGAGGCTGGCGGGGGCCCCTCACCTGCAAAACCTGGTCGCCTCTCATATATTTCGTGCACTGCATTCATCGCCCGCTTTCTCCTCCAAGGAGCTCCCGGGGGCGCGCGTGGTTCTCCCTGTGTTATTCTCGCAACAACAGCCCTGCGAGGTGGGTCAGGCGAGTGGCCCAAGGGAGCACCCAGGGATTGTCCTGGCCAGGTGGGGTGATTTGAACCCTGCTCTCTGCCCGGTCTTCGTCCTCATTTAGCCCCCACATGTGCATGACTGTGCATGACTGAGGTTTTCCCTCCCTCCTCTTGGCTATGGTGTGAGTCTGTGCTGTTAATTAATGGGGTTCTGCCTTCGGAGAAGATGAGCCAGCCCTCAAGGAGGTGATTATGTAATTTGCTAGCAATTCATGTCCCTCCCGGCGTGACGCTGCGCGCTGACGTCACGGGGCTGTAATGGTGGTGTGCCTCGAGATTTTTTTCATGAAACAAGTGTGCCTTTGCCCAAAAAAGGTTGGGAAACACTGGTCTAGCTGCTGCATTCTACTCCATTAGGCAACTTCACATAGAGTGCATGGCATGGTTATTATGTTTACCTGCTAACTGAACTTGTGGAGGTTATGAGCTGTTTGATTTTCAGCTTGCCTGTTCTCCCCTTCATCGGCCTATAACCAGCTGGCATAAACCCTCTAGCAATATGAATTTTCTTTAAAGTAGCGTTCCAGATACTACATGAGAGCAGAAGCAGAGCATTCCATGCGGTTCATCAATGGAACCCGTCTGGACGACCGCATCATTCGAACAGACTGGGATGCTGGGTTTAAGGAAGGGCGGCAGTATGGCCGTGGGAAAACAGGTGGCCAGGTAAGGGTTGCTCATCCGTTAGAGTGCTCTACCAATCTGGAATGAAGTGGCAGCTGCACACCAAAGCCCACCCCCCACCCCCCACAAGGGCTGCAGGAATACACAGTTATGGGTCTCATTTTATGGGAAGGCAAAGATTTTATCTTCTGTATTCCTGGAGCACAAAGGTGAAAAACACACTTTCCCCCACCTTAGTGCAGGACTTCCATTCCCTTGCAACTCACCGAAACTGCCATAGCTTTCTCCAGAAGCATTCCAAGTTCATTTCTTATTGTATCCACCAGCATTCCTTTAGCATCATAAAGACCAAATCATTTGTTGGGAGCAGAAGCAGGCTTCATCAGAGCTCTGTATAGCTCTGGCTTTACATATGTTCAATTAGCATTGATGGGGCTGCTGGAATATTGCTGTTCTCTATCAAAAAGTGGCCTATCAGAGTTTTATTTGAGTTGGCCTACAACTGGTTTTACTCAAGCTTTAAAGGCTTCTCTGAGAATTTAGTATTTGACCTGATTTCATCTGGATATGTGCTCTGCCCAGGGTTCCCACACTACATTCTCAGGCTGGGGTTTGCTGGCTAAATGCCCTGCAAGAGCAAAGTCAATTTTCATTATAAAATATTAGAGTTGGAAGGGACCCAAGGGTCATCTAGTCCAAACCCCCCCCCCGCAATGCATGCATCTCAGCTCAAGCATCCATGACAGATGGCTATCCAACCTCTGCTTCAGAACCTCCAAAGAAGGAGAGTCCACCACCTCTTGTGGGAGTCCGTTCCACTGCTAAACAGCTCTTTCTGTCAGAAGGTTTTTCTGAACGTTTAGTCAGAATCCCTTTTCTTGCAACTTGAAGCCATTGGTTCAAGTCCTACCATCCAGAGCAGGATAAAACAAGCATACTCCCTCCTCCATGTGACAGCCCTTAATATATTTGAAGATGCTATCAGATCTACTCTCAGTCTCCTCTTTTCCAGGCTAAACAGACCCAGCTCCTTCAAGCTGTCCTCATAAGGCTTAGTTTCCAGACCCTTGATCATCTTGTTGTCCCTCCTCAGCACACTTTCCAGCTTGTCATCATTCTTCTTAAATTGTGGTGCCCAGAATTGGACACAGTATTCCAAGTGTGGTCTGACTAAGGCAGAATAGAGTGGTACTATTACTTCCCTAGATCTGGGGACTATACTTCTGTTGATGCAGCCTAGCTTTTTTGCTGCTACATCACTCTGTTGACTCATGTTAAGGTTGTGGTTCACCAAGACCCCTAGATCCTTTTCACATGTACTGCTAGTACGCCAGGTGTCCCCCATCCTATATTTGTGCATCTGGTTCTTCCTGCCTAAGTGCAGAACCTTACAGTTGTCCCTATAGAAATTCATTTTGTTAGCTTGCACCCAGTTCTCCAATCTGTTCAGGTCCTTTTCATTTCTGATTCTGACTTCTGCGGCATTAGCTACCCGTCCCAGTTTGGTGTCATCTGCAAATTTGATGAGCATCCCCTCAATTCCTTTGTCCAAGTCATTTATAAAATTGTCAGCGAGGCAATGGAGGAATTTGTCAGATCTTACACTCTTGGCAGAGCTTGAGTCCCAACAGATATCGGTGACGTTGAAGTCCTCCATGATTATTCTTTCTTTCCTTTTTGAATGTTTGGTAATCTGCTCTAGTAAGGCATCGTCCAAGTCTTCAGTCTGGCTTGACACCCACAGTAAGGTCACTGTTGTTTCTCCCTCCTATAATTTTTACCCATATACTCCCAATCTGCTTTCCATGCTCCAGGTCATGGATTTCTTCACAAGTGTACCCATCCTTTATATATAATGCTGCTACTCCTCCCTTCCTGTTTGGTCTATTCCTTTTGAACAGATTATGCCCCTCAGTTCCTACCTTCCAGTCATGAGTCTCATCCCACTAGGTTTCAGTAAAGGCTATCAGGCCATTATTGTTAGAAAGAGTCCTGTCAGAATGGACTTAAGACAAGACTTGGAGGCTGCAAACAAGGTGAGAAAAGCAAACTGAGTCTTCTAGGATAAATAGTTAACCCTGTGCTCTTTGGGAGAATCTCTAGGTGACCCAGCCGTGTTGGGCTATGAAGCAAAACCCACTAGTATCCCAATGTTCTTTTCCACCTAGAATACTGGCCACCATCAATCTGGTGGGCCTTGCCTCTGCTCTGGTCATATGAGGCCACTTAAAACACACACAACCCCCATGTCTGACATCAACATGCCCAGAATATTGGTCCTTGTATCTGTCTCTGTAAGACGTTTGCCTCATTTTTCTCCTCTTCCAGGTACGAGATGAGTACCGGACAGACTACGATGTGGGCAGAGGTGGCTTTGGCAAGATTGTTCAGCAGCAGAAGATGAACCAGCAGACAGTGATCTACTAATGGCTTCTTAGATTGGGTAGATAATAATAATGAATTAAATAAACCTGATCTCATAACATCTACAGTAGCCTGGAGTGATATGACTGGAGAGGGAAGAGCAATTTTAGAGGTCCTGTCTTAATTAGCTTTTAAGACACATCTCCTTATAATGCGCTGCATTGCCATTTCTGCACATGCATGGCAGCTAAGAGGGACCGGGGAGAGTCTGGGTTTGCCTTTGGAGTAACTTTGGAGAATCATGGATCTATGATTCATAGATCCACGGGTCCATGATTCTCAGGTCTATAAAAGGCCCCTTCCACATACCCAGTTCCTTGCTCTGGACTTGGCCTCAGTTGCTGGTGATGTTGATGTACAAGGTTTGTTGAGGCTCCTGAGTTCTACTGGGCAGCTGTCCTCATAAGATGCATTGAATTACTGGGAACAAAATAATTCCCTCCCATTTATGGGAAAAAGGGGGGGGAGACCAAAGTGTGGCACATTATGGCCCAGCTTCTTCTGTTGTCATAAATTTATGCCATAAATTTAAATGCATCTACCTTATTTTCATCCCTGGCACATCTTCACCAAGAAGGCAGCATTCTGCTTAGCTGCCATTTTGTTTCATTGATGTAACTCAATTTTTAGCCCTGTATTATTATTTTTACCCTCACCCCGAATTCCATTCGATTTGCTTTTCCTATTTGGAGGAGGGACCCAGACAACAAAAATCCCACACAATTTAAAAACAATTAAAGCAAATTAAAACAGTTCAAAATACATTAGAAATGACTCGGCCCCAGACACACTGATCAGATGTCTGGAAGCTGTGGCTGGATGGTTACGTGGGAGCCAGTTGAAGTTAAATCCTTTGAAGACAGAGGTCCTTTGGCTGGGTCAGGACGATATGGGGTTGGGACGGGCAACCCCCATCTCTTGTGGGAGCTCAATTAGTGCCAGCACCGTCCATTAAGAGTTTGGGTGTAATCTTCGACACCTCCCTTTCCGCGGAGGCGCAGATTGCAACTATAACAAAGGCGGCATTTTTTCATCTCCACCAAGCTAAGCAGTTGGCTACTTACCTCTCTCGCCCTGACCTAGCCACTGTGATCCACGCGACGGTCACCTCCAGACTGAATTATTGTAACTCGCTTTACGTGGGGCTGCCCTTGAGACTGACCCAGAAACTCCATCGGGTGCAGAATGCCACGGCGAGACTCCTTACAGGGTCCTCGCCACAGGATCACATTCACCGGTGCTATACCAGCTGCACTGGCTCCCGGTGGAGTACAGGATCAGGTTTAAGGTGCTGGTTTTAACCTTTAAAACCCTATATGGCCTAGGACCCTCGTACCTACGGGACCGCCTCTCCTGGTATGTCCCATGGAGGACCTTATGGTCTTCAAATAAAAACATCTTGGAGATCCCGGGCCACAGGGAGGTTAGGCTGGCCTCAACCAGAGCTAGGCCTTTTTCGGCCATTGCCCTGATCTGGTGGAACGCTCTGTCACAAGAGACTAGGGCCCTGCGGGACTTGACATCTTTCCACAGGGCCTGCAAGACAGAGCTGTTCCACCAGGCCTTTGGCCAAGGCACAGTCTGACCCGCCCCGCCCCCTTTCAGTAATCCTCATAGAACTCTAGCCCAATGGTTGCCATTAATTTGACTCTGAATTGATTTTAGAATGTATTTCAATTAATTGATTATGATTTTATGTAAACGGTGTTATTTTTACTGTTGCTAGCCACTCTGATCCTGGCTTCGGCTGGGGAGGATGGGATATAATTTTATTATTATTATTATTATTATTATTATTATTATTATTATATCATTCCTCTCATCCCAAGCCTTTGGCTAATTAAGCAATCTATGGCCTTTTAAATGGGAGGTAGGATATGGTGGGTGTGGGTGTTTTTATATACCGTATTTTTCGCTGTATAAGACGCACTAGACCATAAAACGCACCTAGTTTTTGGAGGAGGAAAACAAGAAAAAAAATATTCTGAATCCCAGAAGCCAGGACAGCAAGCAGGATCACAGCTCAGTGATCCCGCTTGCTGTCCTGGCTTATGGGATAGCTGCGTGCAGCCTCTCCCAGGCAGCGGCATAAATTCTCCCCCTGCCCGGGAGAGGCTGTGAGCGGCTAAAGCTCCCCCAAGAGCCACGCTCCCTTTAAAGAGCACATGGAGCGTGTGTGCGGCTCTTGGGGGCTTTTCCCCGAGGAGGGAGAAGGGCACACACTCCACGCAGCTCTTTAAAGGGAGCACTGAGCAGAGCCTCCCGCTGCATTTGCTTCACAAGACGCACACACTTTCCCCCTAACTTTTTAGGATGGGAAAAGTGCATCTTATAGTGCGAAAAATACAGTATGTAATGATTGGTCTATATGTTTGTGTTTTTATATAGTAAGCTGCCCTGTGATGCTAGGATAATGGGCAGTATAGAAATTTGGAAAAACAAATAAAATGATAAAATGAAATAAATATGAAATAATGAAAAATGTTTTCTTCATGCTGTGATTCATTTGGGTGGGGGCAGAAGACCAGGCTTGGCCCCACTATGAGGCACTACAAACTGTCTGTTTTGGCAAACTTCACTTAACTTTCGGACTCTGCTGCCAAAATGTCTTGCGCCTAGTCTACGGTAGGGCTGTCGCTAACCTAGCCCTTGTTCCCATCTCACCAATGCTTTTTCCAGCTGGTCTTTCAAGAGTGGCTCCCTTTAGCTGCAGTACCCTCACCTTGATCATTTCAAGGAGAAAAGGACTGGTTCTAGGCTATCTTCTTCTGCCCCAGACTAGGAAAGTGTTATTGTTTGCTGTCTTAGAAGTCTTGAGATCTCTAAGAGCATGCCAGGTTGCTGAATCCCTCTTAAGCCAACCTCCCCAACCGCTCCTGGACTCAGGAAGGGGAAAGGGTGGGTCTGCTGGCACCGATGAGCCTGGCAGCTGATGACAGCAGCCAAGAGCTTGCATCATTGGCGGTGCTGCAAAGCATCCCGGTTAACATAGTCGGGTGTTCACACTTTTCAGAGCAGCTGAGAGTTCCCTTGTGTTCTCCCAAATTGCAGCTCTGGATAAGCACACAAAGGTTAGAGCCCAGAGCTGTAGCATCCTGGCACAGAAGATGGGGGTACTCTCTGGTGGTGCTTTCCTCTGTGCTGGAGGCGGAGGGTCAGGCAGCAGCCACTCCTGTTAATGCTCTCAGTGTGGTCAACATTTTGTTTGTTTTACTGATCTCATTACACCAGCACCTTTTATTTTATTTTTTTACAGTAACTAGGTGCGCTGAAATGACCCTGGTGAAACTTTTACTGACATGCATGGGGCCATTGCTAGGGGAGCAGCTCAGGGGGTTTGAGTCCCAAGGCTTTTCTGCCACTTCCCAAAAACAATGGCAACTTTATTTTACATAGCAGCTAGAGATCCTGCAAAGCAGGGTGTTTGTGGGAGCACAGGCAACTGCCATCTCAGTCCACTCACGAGTCTGTGCTCTGAGGTGTACTTTTGCAATCTAGCAATGCCCCTAAATGAGACCAAGTGATCTGAAATTAATTTATTCATGACAGCACTGCTGTTAAAGGGGCAGGGAGCAGTTGAAAATGTTGGCAACACTGTTCCGGAAGTCCCGTAAGAGCCTACCTGCTGGATCAGCCCGTCTAGGGCAGCATCCTGCTCTCACACTGGCCAACCAGATCCCCAGTCGGAAGCCTTCCGCAAAGCCTGAGCACAACAGCGTTCTCTCCACTTGTGATTCTCAGCAACCTGTATTCGGAGACAGAAAACAACATTGGTGGCCTTCTCTCCCATGAAGTTATTTTAAAGCTTCATTAACATGTAACCCCTGAATTTTGGGTTCCTTCCAAACTGATGCCAAAGTTTCGTGCTGTGAATCATGCTTTGTGACGTCACCGCACACACCCCAAAACTGAGTAATTGGCACAGCAAACTGGGGTTACAAGTTAACATCCAAAAATCCAGCGAAACAAATGCAGAACTTTAGCCTCAGCTTGGAGCAGATCCAAAATTTTTGGGTTACACATTAATGAAGCTCTGTTTTAAAGCATCCCAAGTGGTGGCTATTACTGTTTCTTGTGGGAGCAAGTCTGTTTGTTTGTTTGTTTGTTTCATTTGTATACCCCTTCCCTTCAGCTGCAGATCTCAGGGCGGTTCACGGCATAAAAACACATTAATAAGAACAAGAACAAAAACCATTGACCGCCACCCCCTCCTACAAACATATTTAAAAGGATGTTAAATCAGCCCAAGGCCTGGTGGAAGTAGAACATTTTAGCCTGGCAACTAACTGTAACCTAACCATGCACCCTGTTGAAGAAGTATTTTCTTCTCCCATCTCCTCCTGGCTTGGTCCAAGCACCTTTCAGTGACTCACAGTGCTGAATCCCCTATGAGCTCCAAATATATATATATATATATTTTATATATATATATATATATATATATATATATATATATATATATATATATATATATATATATGCTTTCGTAGATTTTCACGGGTACAGGAATGCAGGTTTTGGTGTCTTCGGGTGTCTTCCCGTGTAAGAGTCGGGGTGTCTGGGCGACGTTTCGACGAGGTCTCACTCGTCATCTTCAGGCTGGTGCTTTCGGCTTCTTGTTACTGGAACAGAGCAGAATCTGGTGTTTGAGTTCCTATAAATACTGTTGAGGGGTGTGGTGTATAGCCTCCAACGTTCTGGGCAGAGAGGAAGTTCCTAGATTAGTGTGCCTTTTCTTCTTTTGTTCCTTAATTACTTGAGGGATATCTTGAGTGATTTCATGAGTGATATTCTGAATACCACTGGGTGGGTCATTAAGTGTAGATTAGTTGCTAAAGCTTTCGTGTCTTGACCTCTTGAGCTTGTGAAGAGTTTTTCTGAGAAGATGGCTGTGCTGCATTTAGTTGTGCTCTGGCTTGGCTTCGTGTATAGGGGCGAGCTGTGATTTTGTGCCTTGTGCCAGCCAGATCTGTGTAGGGATTGCAGGGGGGTGCAGCATCCGGAGGTGCCACTATAGTTTGGCTACTGGATGGAGTCTGTAATATGTCTGTGGAGAGGGTCTGGGTTTGGGTCTGGTGTGGTTGATTGGTGACGGCGTTCTGTGTGCCTCTGGTTCTGGTGTCGGTTTTTGTGGGGAGGGCTAATTTCCAGATGTCTGGCAGGCGGGACGTGTCGTCACGCTTGTTCATGTTGTGAGGGTGTTTCTCTATCTCGATGGCTTCCATGATTATTCTCTTGTGGTGATGTTCCATGTTAAAGAGCAATTTGGAATCTGCAAAATTAATTTCGTGTCCTGTTTCTTTCATGTGTTGGAAAAGAGAGGAAGTTTTTTCTTCTTTTTTGACGGCATTCTTGTGTTCTGCGATACGTGCATTTATTCGTCTGTTTGTTTGTCCAATGTACGTGGCTGGGTAGACTTTGCAGGGTATTTCATAGACCCCTTGGTTTTCCAGCTGGATTTTGTCTTTTGGGTTTCTGAGGATATTGGCTATTTTTTGGTTGGTGCAGAAGGCTGTTTTGATATTGTGTTTATGGAGGATTTTGCTAATTTTGTCTGTAGTGCCCTTGATATAAGGAAGGAGGGCCATGCCATTGTTTTCTTCTGTGTCTTGGTTTTTGGGGGGTGTTTCTTTTTGGATTAGCTTCGTAACCCTGTTTTTCTGGTATCCATTGGCGATTAACACATTTGAGAGATTCTGTAACTCAGTTGTCAAGTGGTCTTTGTCAGCCAGGCGTTTGGTTCTGGAGATGAGAGTCTTGGCTACGGAGTTTATTTGTGCAGGAAACACGGGAAAGAAAAACTAGATAGCTTCCTCACACATCTCAACAGCCTACACCCCAAAATACAATTCACTATGGAAATAGAAGACAACAACCAACTCCCCTTTCTTGACGTCCTAATCTACAAAAAACCTGATGGCTCCCTAGGACACACTATCTACCGGAAAAAAAACACACACCAACCGCTACTTACATGCACAATCACACCACCACCCTGCACAAATAAACTCCGTAGCCAAGACTCTCATCTCCAGAACCAAACGCCTGGCTGACAAAGACCACTTGACAACTGAGTTACAGAATCTCTCAAATGTGTTAATCGCCAATGGATACCAGAAAAACAGGGTTACGAAGCTAATCCAAAAAGAAACACCCCCCAAAAACCAAGACACAGAAGAAAACAATGGCATGGCCCTCCTTCCTTATATCAAGGGCACTACAGACAAAATTAGCAAAATCCTCCATAAACACAATATCAAAACAGCCTTCTGCACCAACCAAAAAATAGCCAATATCCTCAGAAACCCAAAAGACAAAATCCAGCTGGAAAACCAAGGGGTCTATGAAATACCCTGCAAAGTCTACCCAGCCACGTACATTGGACAAACAAACAGACGAATAAATGCACGTATCGCAGAACACAAGAATGCCGTCAAAAAAGAAGAAAAAACTTCCTCTCTTTTCCAACACATGAAAGAAACAGGACACGAAATTAATTTTGCAGATTCCAAATTGCTCTTTAACATGGAACATCACCACAAGAGAATAATCATGGAAGCCATCGAGATAGAGAAACACCCTCACAACATGAACAAGCGTGACGACACGTCCCGCCTGCCAGACATCTGGAAATTAGCCCTCCCCACAAAAACCGACACCAGAACCAGAGGCACACAGAACGCCGTCACCAATCAACCACACCAGACCCAAACCCAGACCCTCTCCACAGACATATTACAGACTCCATCCAGTAGCCAAACTATAGTGGCACCTCCGGATGCTGCACCCCCCTGCAATCCCTACACAGATCTGGCTGGCACAAGGCACAAAATCACAGCTCGCCCCTATACACGAAGCCAAGCCAGAGCACAACTAAATGCAGCACAGCCATCTTCTCAGAAAAACTCTTCACAAGCTCAAGAGGTCAAGACACGAAAGCTTTAGCAACTAATCTACACTTAATGACCCACCCAGTGGTATTCAGAATATCACTCATGAAATCACTCAAGATATCCCTCAAGTAATTAAGGAACAAAAGAAGAAAAGGCACACTAATCTAGGAACTTCCTCTCTGCCCAGAACGTTGGAGGCTATACACCACACCCCTCAACAGTATTTATAGGAACTCAAACACCAGATTCTGCTCTGTTCCAGTAACAAGAAGCCGAAAGCACCAGCCTGAAGATGACGAGTGAGACCTCGTCGAAACGTCGCCCAGACACCCCGACTCTTACATGGGAAGACACCCGAAGACACCAAAACCTGCATATATATATATATATATATATATATATATATATATATATATATATGCTTTCGTAGATTTTCACGGGTACAGGAATGCAGGTTTTGGTGTCTTCGGGTGTCTTCCCGTGTAAGAGTCGGGGTGTCTGTGCGACGTTTCGACGAGGTCTCACTCGTCATCTTCAGGCTGGTGCTTTCGGCTTCTTGTTACTGGAACAGAGCAGAGTCTGGTGTTTGAGTTCCTATAAATACAAAAACCGACACCAGAACCAGAGGCACACAGAACGCCGTCACCAATCAACCACACCAGACCCAAACCCAGACCCTCTCCACAGACATATTACAGACTCCATCCAGTAACCAAACTATAGTGGCACCTCCGGATGCTGCACCCCCCTGCAATCCCTACACAGATCTGGCTGGCACAAGGCACAAAACCATAGCTCGCCCCTATACACGAAGCCAAGCCAGAGCACAACTAAATGCAGCACAGCCATCTTCTCAGAAAAACTCTTCACAAGCTCAAGAGGTCAAGACACGAAAGCTTTAGCAACTAATCTACACTTAATGACCCACCCAGTGATATTCAGAACATCACTCATGAAATCACCCAAGATATCCCTCAAGTAATTAAGGAACAAAAGAAGAAAAGGCACACTAATCTAGGAACTTCCTCTCTGCCCAGAACGTTGGAGGCTATACACCACACCCCTCAACAGTATTTATAGGAACTCAAACACCAGACTCTGCTCTGTTCCAGTAACAAGAAGCCGAAAGCACCAGCCTGAAGATGACGAGTGAGACCTCGTCGAAACGTCGCACAGACACCCCGACTCTTACACGGGAAGACACCCGAAGACACCAAAACCTGCATATATATATATATATATATATATATATATAAAATTGTCCAGTAGCACCTTAGAGACCCACTAAGTTTGTTCTTGGTATAAGCTTTCGTGTGCATGCACACTTGCCAGCCCTTTGTAAAATGGATGGCACCTGGGGAAAGCTTAAGGAGGGCTGACACACCCACTGATTAAGAAAATAGTTGCCAACAGAGGCATCTTCCAGAGTACATCCCTTAGGGCACTGACGCCTATTATCATGCTGCATCTTGTGAGGCTAGCTAGACACCCTGCTATGCACTGCATCTGACCTGAAGCTCTTCTGGCAGAGGTGCTGAGAGTCTGAAATTGGAGCGCCAGAAGTCCCCCATCCCTGCCTAGAGCAGAGGTGGGTAACTTTGTGGTCCTCCAGATGTTACACCCATCAACCCTTGCCATTGGCTACATTGGCTGAGGTTGATGGAGAGTTGCAGTCCCAACAACATCTGGATCAGGGATAGGAATCCTTTGACATTCCAGAGCTTGTTGGACTGTGCCACCCATCAGCCCAGCTGGTTTGGTTCCCTGGATGTCCCTGGTGCTTAACTGCTAAGTAGCAGATGGACAGCAGCTCTGAGGTCAATAGCTGGTTCAAGAATGGATCTTGGGAGCAAGAAGGAAGAGTCTCCCACTCCTCTCAAGAGGAGAAAAACAGCAACACTTCTCTCAGCAGAAGAGGAAGCAGAGCCTGCACAATCCACAAGATATTCAGCACCGCCGTACTAACTGGAAGACACAATTGCCCTCACCACATCCTCCTGAAACAACAGGTCTTGGAGTGGTGGTGAGGTGTTTTAATGTGATTGAGCTAAGCCTATGAGGACAAGAGAGGGAAAGAAGCACCTACCTCTCTCTTCTACACATTTCCCCATCTGGAAGCAGCAAGATCCTAGCTCTGGTTTCCCCCAGAGCTTGGAAGTGAATGAATGAATAAATGAATGAATGAATGAATGAATGCATCCCCTCTAAAGCAAGAAAGGGAGAGTGAATTGCGGGAAGGAAACAGGCCTGCCTCATGCTGGGGAGCAGCTGACACAAGGCAAGGAGGAAGAAGCAGCCTCAGAGGTCAGAAGCATCCATCTAAAGAGGCTTATGTGCAGGGAACAACACATTGCTTCTTGACATTTTACTGCTGAAGGCTAATCCTGCGCATATTCCCTCGGAGTTAAGACTCACTGTTCATTTCAAAGGTATTGGGAACTGCCCTGCAAACTAATGCTGAAGGGTGATATATAAATCAGTCAGGAATGAAACGGCAGAGGTGTTGGGGGGAACACAGGATTTCTATAATTGCACGCAGAAGGCCCCAGGTTCAACCCCTGGTATCTCCAGTTATTAAAGGATCTTGTGAGGCGAGGCCGAGATGGAGAGGGAGAAGTGTTGAATCCATTGCCTGGTGGAGTAAATAAAGCAAGGCCAGCTGGGTCAATAGGTGTGGATTGGCACCAGGCAGCTCAGGCTCATTAATCTCTGGAGAATGGTAGCTCCTGGCAGAACATCTGTTTCCTATTCAAAAGGGTTCAGTTCCAGGTAGGGTTAAGAGTGATGCCCTGCCTGAAATCCTGGACAGCTGACAGCTGTCAGTGTAGGCAAATGATCAGACTCATAAGAGTCTGCTGGATCAGGCCAGCAACCCATCTCGTGTGCCATCCTGTTCTCACAGCAGCCAATCAGATGCCTGCGGGAAACCCACAAACGGGACCTGAGCACAAGTGCCCTCTGCCCTCCTGCATTCAGAAGCGTTGCTGCCTCTGGCCATGGAGGCTGAGCAAAGCCATCCTGGGTCTTAACCTTCCATGGCAATAACTTCAGGTAATAAGCAACAGGGCCTTTTTACTGCAGCCTAGTCCCCCCCCCCCCAGGGAAACATGCTCAGTGGTGTCATAGATGAAAGCTCTCCAGTCTCCACTTTGAGACCTGTAGGGAATTATTTGCTCCCCAATAACTAGGATTACTAGAAAAACCATGCAAGCAAGGTGTTCTTGTATAGATGTGTCTTCAGTGCTGGGAAAATACCCTAGGTAGCCCAGAACAGACCACAGAATCCAGAAACCAAATAGACGGACATTTATTTAGGCATTGCAAGGCCAGTGTGACACAACCTCAGGCAGCAAGTAGTGAGGCATGGCACACCAACTGCGAAAACAGTACAGTACAGGCATTTATACACTTACAAGCAAAGGGGCAGGCGTGTCCCTATATGGCAGTACTTCCTAATAGTAATAGTAATAGTAATAATTTATTTATACCCTGCCCATCTGGCTGGGTTTCCCGAGCCACTCTACTAGCTTATTGTGGCTTAATCACAAAGCATAGCAACTTTCTTATATTTCATTCCTTCCTTTGTCCTCAACAGTTATAGCAATAGATGCTTTGCGCATGTCACTCCGTCCTCGTCTCATGGCTCTCTTGTGCACACAGCCTTCATGTTCCAACCTTCCCCTGCTCAGCCCTTCTCACACGCATTTCGATTTTCCTCCTATAATTCCTGTAACTCCCAATAATTATCCAACAAGACCGTAGGCAGGCCTGTCTCTCCTGAAGTTTCCAGCAACTGGTATTCAGAAGCATCGCTGCCTCCGACTGTGGAGGTAGAGCACGGCCATCAGATTTAGTAGCCACTGAGAGCCTTTTCCTGCATGAATTTAAAGACAAGTTGGTGGGCATCTCATTCCTGGGTTAAATAGACTAAACGCATGGGCGTAGCCAGGATTTATATTGCTGGGGAGAAGAGGGGGCAGGATGTCATCATCCTCTGTCAGGCTCTGCCTAGCAGATCGGAATGAAATGTCTCAAACAACAGTTGTTTTAGTACTTTCTTTTGACCCCAAGTGCTCAGAAAAAAATCTGTCAAAATCTTCATTCATTTGAAAACTAGGAAATTAAATAAAAAATTAATATCAGGGGCTGCCTTTCATGCAGTTTACAAGTATATTTTGCAAAATTACTAAGAAAATGTCTTTTTCATCTTATTGTTTAAAAAATCTAAACTAAAACAAGTTTTCTTGGATTTGCTGAAAAACTTTTTCTGTGTACTTAAGCTTATTATGGTCAAAGGGTTAAAGCTCCAAACCTTTTTCCTGGTCTTTAGCAAACTTTCCTTTTACAATTTAACCCCCCCCCCCAATTATTAATTTAATGGGCACAGTCTAACCGCACAATATTATTTTACACACTGTATAAAAGAACACCATACCAGCTTAGCTGAGAGTTTGGCCCACTGAACAGGGCATTATTCTGAGTAGGCCTCTGTAGGATTTGTGCTGCGAGTATTCTGTAGGAATAGGAAACATTGGGGGAAGGTTTTTTAATGGAGGGATTTAGTGGAGAGAGACAGCGGTCATAGAATCATAGAGTCGGAAGGGACCATGAGGGTCATGTAGTCCAACCCATTGAAATCCTATGTGTGGTTCGATTCGAACCAACGACCTTGAGATTAAGAGTCTCATTACCAACTGAGCTATTTGTCAGGTGGAGCGCTGCTTTATGTTTCTGGAAGGAGAGGCAGCCAGTGAAGCTGTGGACAGAACTTGGCTCGGTCAGCAGAAGAGACTGAGACTCTCAAGGTCGTGGGTTCGTGCCCCACATTGGGCAAAAGATTCCTGTATTGCAGTGGGTTGGGCTAGATGACCCTGGATCCAATTCCAATTCTATGATTCAAACTGTTCCAAGGAAGGGGCAGGCTGTCTCGGACACGTGTCATTTTGCACGGTGGTGCTAGCGCTGCCCGCTTCATTCACACGATGCTGTTCGCTGGGCAGAGGTGCCACAAGCGCGCTCCTCTGCCATCTAGCGCCTTTTGCCTCGAGGAGGCGGGCGCAGCTTTGTCCCCCCCCCCATCGGCCCGCCCCCTCCGGTCCTCGCCACTTGATATTGCTGGCCGCCCGCCCTCGATTCTCCTTTCTGGGATTTGCTGGCTGCTGAGCTGCGGGAGGCGCCGGATCTGCGCTGCTTTGGCTGGTGAGAGGCGGGGACAGGGCAGTGGGGCGCGCTGGGCTGCTGGAAGCCGGGGAGGCCGCGGCTCATTCTCTTCCCCTCTCCTCACTCACTGACTGCCGAGTAGCTGCCTCTTTTGCAAGCGGAGTGCCGGGTTGCGTCAGCGCCTCCCTACCGGGAGCGCGCCGACCAGCCAGGCAGGAGTTCAACAGGTGTAGCTTCAGTTTCCCGCGAAGATTCGGGCGCTATAACTTTTTAGGGCTTCCTCCCGCCGCCACCTTTGCGCGGTGAAGCGCGCTCTGTCCATGCTCAGACACACACAGACACAAAACCCCGCTTCGTAGAGGCGCCGCGTGACCTTCCCCCTTCCCTGAAAGAAGGTTCCGCATCTGGAGCAAACTGCGCCCTGGTGCCCCGCAGGTGGGAGGGCGGTTTGGGTTAGCTTGCGGCTGCCCCCGTAAATATCTGTCTGCAGAGCAGAGGGGAGTGGGACGGCATCGAGCTCGCTCCGGGAGGTTGCATCATCCATCTTTTCCCTATAGTTTAGGGAGTAAGATCCGGTTGTGAGAAAGATCTGAGCACGCTTCTCTCTCATTCCACACCTTTTCCTGCCGACATCCTGGCTTGAGTTTTCCCTGAGCTGTTGTTGATGTTGGTTCCTACCCCAAGCAGCAGACATCCTTATTGGCGACCAGGGCTGCTGTCCTCACTCCAAATTCAACACCCCTGCCCTGCCCAAAACAACCCCTGCCCTTTGGAAAGGTGGGCAAGGCAGTTGTAGACAGACTGTATCTGTCCCCGTATCTTCTATGTATGTTTGTGTCTCGCCCTGCAAGAGTGAAGTTCAGGTTGGGGCGCTTTGGGATGAAAAATCAAATCAGATTCCTGAACATGGCAGAGGCAGCCGCTGTAAGGAGACTTGCCAGGAATTCGGAGAAGGGGAGAACAGTAGCCAAGACAGAGATCGTATCATTCCTGTAGCATTTTCATAACAACTGCCAACCCCTTCTATTGTGTTCACTCCAGATTACTCTGCCTTAGTTTGCTTTTTTTGTGAGGGTCTGATTTAACTGATTCTCCTAACCTGCCGAAATGCCCATCCCACCCCAAAATAATAATGGAACGCTGATATACCAGTCACCCAACTTTCCTGTCCATCAGTCTGATGCTGCCGGTACAATGTTATGTATGCATTTTTCATTGCATTAATTTCATACATGCACATTTTCTTGTTGGCTATCTTATCTATATCTTGCTTTTACACTTAAAACTCTACCTCTGTGCCTCTACAAAGAGAATACTGGGAAGACTCTGCCCGTTGACCAGAGGATAGAATCATAGAGTTGGAAGGGACCCTGAAGGTCATCCAGTCCAGCCCCCTGCAATGCAAGAATCTCTGCTACAGCATCCATGACAGATGGCCACCCAACCTCTGCTTAAAACCTCCAAAGAAGGAGAGCCCACAACCTACCTGAGGGAGACCGTTCCACTGTTGAACAGCTCCTAGTGGATCTCGGGGGTGGGGAGAGAATGCAAGCAAGCCCAGTGGTCGTTGGCTTGCCTCTATGGACCCTTCAGTCGTTGCTGGCTGCACAGCCGGACAACACCTTTGTGCGGAACCAACCATGTTGTCATAAAAGAATGGCAGGCTGTCACATCCTCCAGAACTCTTCATTGCAAAGAGTAGGAGGGGGCGGCAGTTGAGGAAAAACAAGAAAGCAAAAAACTACAGATTTGGGCGGGGTGTTGATTCAGACTGTCCAGGCCGTGGGAAATTCCTTGTCCAATTTCTGACTTTCAGCTGCTAAATTAAAAAAGAGTGTGGGTGCGGGAACTGAGCCCTGCCCAGAACAGCCCCTGGCATTATTCGGTGCTTTTGGCTGCAGCAGTTGCTTGGCTGAGTCCTGTCTCCGTAGAGAAGAGAAGGCAGTGCCTCCCTTTACTGCCTCTGGATTGTTGTAGCTCAGTGGGTAGAGCACAGTGCTGATAATGCCAAGGTTGCAAGTTCAGTTCCCAAATGCATTGCAGAAGCTTGGACTAGATCAGCAAACTTTTCCAGCAGGGGGTCAGTCCACTGTCCCTCAGACCTTGTGCGGGGCTGGACTGTATTTTTTGGGGGGGATGAACAAATTCCTATGCCCCACAAATAACCCAGAGATGCAACTGAAATAAAAGGGCACATTCTACTCATGTAAAAACACGCTGATTCCCCGACTGTCTGCAGGCCGGATTGAGAAGGCGATTGGGCCTTAGTTTGCCTTCCCATGGACTAGATGCTCCTCAGGGTCCCTTCCAGCCAGTGCCGGATTTATGTATAAGCTAAACAAGCAATAGCTTAAGGGCCCCACTCTCTTGGAGGCCCCCCAAAAAATAAAAGAAAAAAATGTACATTTACAAAATTTTAAGTTAGAGCTTAATAGTTATTTCACTATTAACATCCTTCTTAATTGTATTTCACTACAGTGGTACTTTGGTTTACCACCATAATCCATTTTGGAGGTCCATTTGTAAACCAAAACAGGTTGTAACCCAAGGCGCACTTTTGCCAATGGGGCCTCCAAAAAAAAATTGTTCATAATCCCCCCCCCAAAAGGGTTGTAATCCTTAAAAAGGTTGCAAACTGGGACATGCACTTCCAGGTTTGACGTGTTTGTAATCCAAAATGTATGCAAACCAAGGTACCACTGTATTAATATACTTCTTAATTGTATTTCAGGTCAACAATTACTTTGATAAAATACATATTTTGTTATGTGCAAATAACTTTAGATACCTATTAGGTCCATAAATTACCATATAGCATATACAGTGGTACCTCTGGTTGCGAACAGGAGCCGAGCAGAACGCAACCTGTGTCTGCGGGTCGCAATTTGCCACTTCTGTGCATGTGCGTGACATCATTTTAAGCATCTGTGCATGCGCGAGCTGCGAAACCCAGAAGTAACCCGTTCCACAACCTGAAAATATTTAACCTGAAGCAAACATAACAAGAGGTATGACTATATTCAACACAACAATTTGTTGTTGACAAAGGACAGCTGGACATATAAAGGGCCCCATTACCTCCAGTAGCTTAGGGCCTCATCAAACCTAAATCTGGCCCTGCTTCCAGCTCTACAATTCTACAGTCCTGTTATTCTAATCCACAGGTAACTCCCAGTATGAAACGTGCCCTCTTAAAACTGGTGCAGTTTTATACTGTGGGGAAAACATTAACAATACTCCTCACTTGAAGGAATATGCCTCTGAGCACCATTGCTTTTATGTAGGTCCTGTTTGTGGGCTTCCTGGGGTAATCTGGTCAGTCAAGAGGAGGAAAGTGCTGGATTTAGAGAGCTGTTAGCCTGATCCAGCAAGCTGCTCTCAGATTCTGGTGAAATCCTGCTTACTGAATGTGCTAGAGGCATGCTCTCCAGCAACTTCTGGACTCCAGCTCCTGCCAGCCCCAGCCAGTGTGGCCAGTGCTCAAGGATGGTGGGAGTCATGGTCCAGCACCATCCAAAGGGCAGCACATTTTCCCGTCTCTGCATTGGAGGGTAGCAGCTTCCAAAATCCCTTTGCAAAAAACAATTGCCCCCTTACTGGAGGCAATGCTAATATCTGTGTTCCTTAGATACACTTGGCCTTGCTGGGAAGTAGCAGGCCGGATCCCAATCCTGAGGCTATATTGAGAACAGGATGCATGAACAGGTCAGGGGCCTTCCAGGATGAGGAGTGGCTCAGTGGGGCATTGGAGAAGGTTTAAAGGGCGCTTGTGGTGCTAGCCTCAGGATCCCATCTCGTCTGTTTATCCTGCTATTGTTACCTGTGGCACTTAAAACTCCTAGGTCTTTTGAAATCAAGGAAGGGCGGGGAAAACCCTTTCATCCCTGTGTTTGAGCATGACTTCTGCTCAGGTTTGCACCCTGGGGGCTACTTCCTGCCTGTGCCTGCCATAGCTTGGTGACGAAGTATCTGTCTCGCATGCAGAAGGTCCAGTCTCCAGGCAAAGCTGAGAGAGCGCCTGCTCTGAAACCCCAGCGAGCTGTCACTGCAGATAGCTCCAAGCCAGATGGACTGTTGGTCTGACTCTACATAAGGCAGCTTCCGATGTTCCTCGGCAGTGTGGTAGTGGGGAGCAGAAGAGGGTCAGTTGGCAAGCAGGGGAAGAGGAACTGTAACTGTACCCAGCATTCCTCAGTCTATTTGTGCCCAGGAATCAGAGTACAGTACAGCAGACCTGCTCCCAGCTGCTTTCTGACTTGCCTTGCTGTTTCCCCTCTTCCTAGAATATATCTGTGGGGAAGAAGTGCTTGATATTAACTGAGCAGCAAGTAGCTTTTGAAAACAGCCAGGTGGGTACTTCCTTTTGCTCCCAATTCAGCTCTGCGAATGTTTCTCCTGTTTGTTCTTATCCCTATTGCATGACTTCCACCGATAATATCGGGATGAGCTGAGCACTTTCTTGGTTGCAGGAGGGGAGTCTGAGCCCGTGTTCACACACACACACACACACACACACACACACACACACACACACACACACCTCCTACTCAGTCAAGCAGGAATTTTTGTAAGCCTCTGAATGACACTAAGAACACTTCAGGAAATTGTGTGCAGTCCCAGCCAGGTGTGTGTTTGTGTCTTGGGTGCTTGGAGTGTTAAGTGCACCATCTCCCAGATTTTTTAATAACTTGTGAGATGAAAGAGCCAGTTGTACAGATGATACTCTTCTTCCTTCTAGCAAGGGAACAAGGGTGGTTTAGATCTTTTCTTTGGTCCTCTGCTTCAGATCTTTCTTGTGGAGCAGCTGACTTTAAAGCAGACCTCATTAGCACTGCATTATAGATTAGCTCCTGGAGGTTTCAGAAAGTTGGGCAAAGTGCTCTGAAATGCCTCAGAGCTGCGGTTGAGTAAATAGAGCCCTAGTGGGAAGGAATCCCTTCTGGAAATTGCTCCAGTTTGAAGGCTAGTAGACTAATCTCTTCCTGGTTTGGGTTTTTTAACATCTCTATGTTCTCTGCCTTCCTCAACATGAGGATGATGGGTGGCTTGAATTCCAGCTCCCATCAGCCCCCTGCTAACCTAGCAAAGAGCTGGGAATTATGGAAGTTAAAGTCAACATCTGTGATCTACAGAGCAAATTGAGGGGCGGGGTAATGGGTGAATGCAGTTCTTTGCCTTGAGGCACTTCTTGTTTAGTTGTTTAGTCGTGTCCGACTCTTCGTGACCCCCTGGACCAGAGCACGCCAGGCACTCCTGTTTTCCACTGCCTCCCACAGTTTGGTCAAATTGAGGCACATTTACAATCTTTTGAAACACAGTGGTACATGCTTAAACTTGGTTTTAGTTAGGCTTGAGAGCCAAGGATTTTCTCTCATCCATTCCTTAGGGTCTATAACATACTGTGTGTCATTTATGGCCTTCCTGAGCTGGAGTGTGGATCAGTTAGGTTGCTAAGCCAAGTGGCAAGGAGAATGCACTTTTACGAACATGGGAAACTGCCCTATGTTATTGCTCCACCTAGCTTGGTGTTGTCTGTACTGACTGGCAGTGTCTTTACAAGGCTTCAGGCAGAGGATTTTCTCCTTGCCACACTTGGTGATGCTGGCAGCTGATCCCAGGACCTTTTCCATGCCAAACACATGGCTCTGCCTCTGAGTTGCAGACCTTCCCCAAGGAGGGAAGTTCTGTGAGTGGGAGAAGAAAACCCAGCAACCTCTCTTAATCTCTCTGCAAGAGACATGACACCAGCTAGGACCAGCCAGTGGCACTGCGTGACTTGGGACCCACCCAAAGCACATTTCATTCCGTGCCCTGAGTTGCCTCCAAATGTAGTGTATCCTGTAGCTTAATAAGCCATGCAGAGGGCCGTGTGTGTGTGTGTGTGTGTGTGTGAGAGAGAGAGAGAGAGAGAGAGAGAGAGAGAGAGAGAGAGAGAGAGAATCCTTCGCAGACTTGTCGAGGCAAAGTTAAATGAGTTGAGCAGCTGCAACAGAAGGAAGAGGGCTTGCTTTTCATCTTCAGTGACTGGCTGATTCAGTTGGCTGCCTCTTCCAGCAGCTCCTTGTAACTGTCCAGGACTTTTGCCCTCATCAGTTCACGCTCAGATGACTCTTCCTCTGTGACTATCTCTCACTGAGAAAGAGGCCGCGGTAAAAGTGTAACTGCTCAGTGAATCATTCCTGCCCAAAATGGGAACCAGCAAATTGGCAGGGTGATGCCCCAGTCTGTCACGGGGAGTGTGGCTGTGCCTATCCTACAGGCTATTACTGGGCTGTTCTTTATCTGGTGTTTCCGACAGAGCTTCCAGAGCAGCAGGAAGGGTCTTGTCTGCAGGGTAGAGACTGCTGCTCTCCAGGGAAGAGATCGGCCTGAGGTTCTATACTCTTCTCTCAGAGTCTTTGCAGGGTGGAAGCCTAAGGCACCAGGAGTGGGAACCTGGGAGGGTGACTGGAATAAGCGACAATTGGCATATTGAGGGCCAGACCTGACACCTGTGGCCAGCTGCAGTGGGTGCAAGCCAAGCACCCCACGGGTTCAGGAGGGTCCCACACACTTCTCTCAGCCTTCCCCCAGTGGCCCATAGACAATGGCAGCAAATCTCTGCTCTCCCCTGCAGTGGCTGCCTGCCACTTTTACTGACCTGAAATGCAATGCCTTTGCCTATATAGCTAGGTGATTTTGGCATTGCATGGTGACCACCATGGAGAGGAGCCAAGCTTGGTTTTTATTCAAAAGTGCATTGCCACTGAAATGCTGCCCAGTGGAGAGTGGCTGGCAGGAGAGTCAGTGGGGTGGGGAGGTTTTGCATAGAGGTGGCCATGTTGGGGTGGCAGTTGTAATGGCAGCACTGTGCCAAGGAGCCCCTGAGATCTGGCATCAGCTCTGCAGCAAGGGCACTTTCAAGGCCTCAGCTCCTCTTGAACATGGCGATTTCCAGTGTTGCTCTTCCCACAGCCAGCTCTGCTTGTCCTTCTGAAGGTGTGTGTTGTTTCCTTAATAAGTTACGCCTCATGAACAGCAGCCATCATAAGGAGACCACCTCTCCGTGTCTGCGCCTCCCTGTTGGGACTCACGATGGGAGTAGCAGGTGGTGGAGCTCTTCAGGGGGTCTGGCATTGCTTGGGCTTGGCAATTACGTTTCCCTCTGGAGCAAACAGAGGGAAAAGGAGCAAGTGGGGGGGGGGGACTGAAAAACAAGCAAACAACCAAGACCTGTTTCTTGTATTTTGCAACTTTCATTATTGCACCTGTGTTTTTTTTTTTAATCAACACATCTTTTTATTGTGCAGGACTGAGTTACGGTCTCAAAAGTCCTCCTGATCAGGAGAACAAACAAGGAGATCTAAGAGCTGAAAATGCTAACTCCACAATAAACCAACTTTTCAGTTAAGCTTTTAATTTTAACCCATCCTGTCTTCAGGAGATTATAAGATAATGCATTTGGGAAGAAAACTCTGAAACGAACCATTAATTCTTGGTACCCGCAAGACACCCCTTAACCGATAACCCATGAATCGTGTTTGCTTGCCAAAGTCTAGATTATTGTCTTTGTCTCCATAGCTCATTAAAGTGCAGCTCCCACATTCAGGTGAAAATTGCCAACTATTTCTCCCTCTGTCTCTGTCTCTCTTTAAAGGAATGATGGTTTGTAGAATCATAGAATCATAGAATCATAGAGTTGGAAGAGACCACAAGGGCCATCGAGTCCCAACCCCCTGCCATGCTGTATTTCTGACAGCATCATGCCACTCAGGTGGCTTACCTACCTCTGGCCTGCTTTTGCTCCCCGAACCTTCAAAATATTTGGGCAAAATCCTCCCAATGCAGCTTATAGCAGAGCAAAGACATATAGATTGTAATAAAACCACAATCCAAAACTAAAAATAATTGCTATTACATTATTAATAATTTGTCAGGTTTTCCACGAAGGTGTCTGAAAGCGGTGTCTGAAACAAGTAGAAACAAGAAAATTATGAAATATTAAAAATAATTATTAAACATTGTATAAGCATTGGGGTAGTAAAACCGTAGCACTTAAAAACAACACAGGAACACTGCATATTAAAAAGCAGTGTTAGCAGGGAGGAAGTGTTCAGACTCTTGTTTAAAAGTCACTAGAGTCAAACCTTGGTTTCTGAACGCCTTCGTTATCATGCGTTTTGGCTCCCAAATGCCAAAAACCTGGAAGTAAATCTTCCGATTTTCAAACGTTTTTTGGAACCTGAATGTCCGACACAGTTCCGCTTGAGTGTGAGAAGCTCTTGCAACCAATTGGAAGCCACGCCTCAGTTGTTGAACATTTCGGAAGTCGAACACTCTTCCAGAACGGATTACGTTCAACAACCGAGGTTTGACTGTAACGTAGAAGCCATGCATACTTTGCTAGTGAAGGAGAGCCATATGCACCTGTCTCTAGTGGCCACAAGTTTCATGGCAGGCCCCCATGGTTAACCTTAAGGCCTGAACTGGTGTGAGTATCCAAATAACCTGGTCCCAAACCACTCAAGCCTTTAAAGGTGAACACCAGCACTTTAAAATGGGCCAAGAATCAGGACATGAACAGCAAGCCAGTGTAATAGGTGTTATGTGCTTTGAATAGCTAGTCCAGTCTTTGTCAGCCTGGTGCCCTCCAGATGTTTTGGACTTCAGGTGTGGCTGAGGCTAACATACTCTCCAACATTTCTCTGATGAAAATCAGGACATCCTGTTCAACAACTGTTGTTGTTGTTGTATTCAACAACTGTTGTTGTTGTTGTTGTTGTTGTTGTTGTTGTTGTTGTTGTTATACCTCGCCCATCTGACTGGGTTTCCCCAACCACTCTGGAAGGCTTCAAACACATATAACAACATAAAACATTAAACATTAAAAAAACCTTCCCTACACAGGTCTGCCTTCAGATGTCTTCTAAAAGTTGTATAGTTACTTATCTATCTCCTTGGCTTGGGAGGTGCATAATTGAGCCATACCCTCCAACATTTCTCCAATTGAAATAGGGACGTCCTAAGGAAAAGCAAGACATTCAATGAGAAACCAGGGCAGCTTCTGTAAATCCAGGACTGTCCCTGAAAAATAGGGACACTTGGAGAGTCTGGGCCAAGGAGAGTTATAGTCCTAGTTGTAGTTCTGTTGTGGCCCAACAAGCATCTGAGCAGCTGTATTTTGCACAAGGTGATTTAAAGAGCATCTGTCCAAGGCAGACTTGAATAGAATGTGTTGTGGTCATCTAGTGTGTGTGTAATGATGCAAGGACCACTTCCTCCAAATAGCTTTCTGTAATTCTAGAGAGCCGCCAGCAAAGGCTTTGCTTAAGGAATGGGTCTGGTATCCAATCTGTATGTTTCATATAGCTTTGTGAAGAACCCAGAATATGAATGGCATATTGTGTTTGTGTAGCTGGCAGCTTTGTTTTTTGGCTGCAGAACTAAATCAAGCTTGTTCTCTGGAGCATGGCTCCCTATTTGTAGCCCAGTGAAAAGATCTAAGTTGGTATGGAGATTTTGGCAACCCTGTTTCTAGGCTGCCCTGTGCATGGGCATGGGCTTGCAGGGTGGAGTGCTGTGCTGTCACCACCACCCAAATTAAAAATCAAAATCCCTGAACATAGAAAAGTAGGATATAAGGGGATTTCTTCAAATATGGGAGGTTCTGCCAGCAATCTAAAGTGATAACAGCACAGAAATAGATTTAGACCAACAGAGCAGCCTAACATTAGCCAGAGAGTGGGCATCTGATGCCAACAGGGAAAGGGAGGCACAGCTTCTGGCTCTTGCCAGTCACAGCCTTTTCTTGCTTTCTTACCCCAGGCTTCCTTTTCTTCGGCAGTAACCTAGGTTACGCTAGTTTTCAGCTGGAGCTGGGGCCAGGCAACCATGACCTTCTCTGGTGCTTCCTTCTGCTCAAGTAAAATTATTATCTATTAATAGGATCAGATGAGCATTGAAAGGCACAATTAACTTCCTTGCTCTGGCGGTGAAATGTGAGGTCAGTTGCTCTTCCGAGGAGGAAGCGTTTAATTATGTGTTTTGCCAACCCAACTGCCATCCTCCTAGATAAGCTAGGGCACTTCTGGGCACTGATTGCAGAGGGACAGCATTTTGCTTTGGCACCTTTTCTTGTTCTGCTCTGTCAACTCCATCCCTTCAACCAGAACTTGTATGATCACAGAAGCTGCAGTGGTGCCTTGATGTGAGCAAGGCTTCTCTGGGTAGGAGGCTGGTAGTTTAATGTTTTCAAAGTGGTGGGAAGTTATGAGGCAAAGCTCCTGGGTTTACTTCTCCTTTGTATGAGAGAGCACTGTGAGTTGTCTTGGATCCAACATCCAGCATGCATCGATGAAATCTTATATAATCAAAACCCATTGAAAAAGCCTGCAAACACCCTGTTCCACCCCCGTTCTGCCTTTTTAGAGATTTTTCAGTGATGTTTTTATGATGTCTACAGGTCACTTTGGGGTTCAGTGTGATGCACATATACACAGTCGCGCACATATTGAATGTGCGTAAACTGGGGGCTGTGTTGGGAAACTGTGTACGTGCAGCTACTCACACAGAGTCAATTAAGGTTTGGCAGACAGCCAGAAGGCAATCAGAAGGAGTAAGTCTGCCTGGTGATAACAGAGACATGGAGACCGCTCCCTGATTGGTCAAGCTCTCTCAAGGGAGTGATAATTAATGACCTACTAACTGGTAGTTCAGTGGTTCAGTGTGTCAGTGAGTGTAGGAGTTGTGAGTCGTGTCAGAGAGAGCTAGCAAAAGATCCGTGTTCTGTTCCTGTAAATAGTCCACTGTATATAATAAACACCTAACTACAAGTTCCTGGTTCCTTCTTCGTCTATTCTGTCTGCAGCCAAGTCGCCAATTGCTTCCGTGGATTCTGCATGTATTCTGCTAAGGTCCTGCAACTAGTTGGAAAGTTGCAAAACAACAAATAGGTTTTGCCGATAAGCTGCCTGTATGCTATTTGTATAAACGTTAAATGTTGTTAAAGATAGCTTATTAACTTTGCTCCATTAAACATAATTTGGTTTCCCCCCACAGCATTGCAGTTTGCATTGAAATGCAATTTGCAAAGGTGGTGATTAAAAAATAATAATTCACCAGTGAATGAAATGAAGATGATGGTGCTGCAATATGGTCACAAAATATGACTTAAAGATGCTGCACTTTGAAACCAAGTGTTGCGGGCAAAAATTTCTAAGCAGGTGGAGCATTCTGCAGATGGAATGATTTCCTGTTGCTGCTTTTCACGAGTGGCACTACTTCTTGAGGACTCTTTTCTTCCATCTTTGCCCTTTTCTGACTCTCTTCTTCACAGCCCTTTCTTTCATCCTCATTTTCATTTGGTCTCGTTCTCTGGATGGTGACTTGGCCCAGCTCTGTGCTACTGCTTTGCAACAAGGACCAGATTGAACCTGGAGAACTTGCCCCTTGAGATGCTCCTCCAGTTGAGTCCTTTCCACCCCAGCTTGCTGTGGGCAGGTGGGGAGATAAATGGCAGCCCGCCCTGTCTTCTGTAGCAAGCCCATTCAGGTTAAAGTGAGCAGGCTGCTGCATCTCTCCAAGGTTTGATGCTAACTCTTAATACGCTTGTTGTTTATAATCCTTTGCTTTGTAGGGAAGGGCCCCCTAACGATCCATAGTGGGCTCTCTGTCACACTTCCACCTGCCCCAAGGATCCACAAGGCACAACCACTGAATTAGAAACACCATGAATTAGAGACATCTCTCCATATGAACTGACCCAAACCTTGCACTTGTCATGTAAGGCACTTCTGTATGTCCCTGAGAGGTTCGGAGAGAACACAAGAACAGGCCTTTTCTGCAGTGGCTCCCCGACTGGGGAATGCTCTTCCCAGAGAGGCTCGCCTGGCACCATCATTACATGTCTTTAGATGGCAGGTGAAAATGTTCCTCTTTACCCAAGCCTAGGCTATTAAACAACTTATGGCCTCTTAAATGTTGGGGGGTGGGGAAGGAGATTGTTAGTATGACTATTTTATTATTATGCTTTGCATTATGTAATTATTATGCTCTGTAAAATGTGTTCTTAATGATGTACAGCACCCTGGGAGCTTTTGATAAAGGGTGGTATATAAATTGAATAAATAATAATAATAGAATAATAGGACTGAATAGTTGCAAGGTACCTCCAAGGGTCATCCAGTCCAACCCCCTGCAATGCAAGAATCTCCATGACAGAGGGCCATCCAGCTGCTTAAAAGCCTCCAAGGAAGGAGAGTCCACAACCTCCAGAGGGAGTCTGTTGCACTGTTGAACAGATCTTGCTGTCAGAGGCAGTAGCTTGCTGCTCCTCAGCAGTCTTCTGTGGCCTTCTGCTCTCCTTCCATGCCCACCAAACTCCATACCCAGCCAGTGAGTTTTGCATTATCAACTGCTTTTTCTCAATCAAACTAAAAGGCTTCCTTAAAAAAAGAATAATCCACCCCCACATTTATTTAATATTAAAACAAATCCTTAAAAATATGTAGGAACACTAAAAGGCTTCCTAAGCAGCTTAGCCAGCCTGTTCCCACATCTCTATTGAGGAATATGCTGCTAGGCAGTTTTGTCTGGTAGTTGTCCAGCCATCTCATGTCAGCTCCTGCTTGGATCCCCCCCCCCATCAAGCAGAGATTCCCATCCTTCATGACGGCAGCAAGTAGTGGCCTCCGGTCCTGGCTGACCAGCACTGGACTGTTTCTAGGGTAGTAGGATTCCTAGACCAGAGCACAGCAGGCAAGTTTGCTTTTTCTAGAAATGGTGCCATGATCACGGCAGCCTGGAACTGCTGAGTGTGTGTGAAGTCAAACGGTTACGTAAAGAAAAACAAACCAAAGCTGCTGGCTTTTGTAAGCTGTGTGCACTTGACTGTCTCCTGTTGCACTGGAGTGTGTGATTCTGGAGGTTTATGCTAGGGGGTTGCAGGGGGATGGGAGGACGAAGCTGTCCTTGTGTGTGTTTGTCCAGGGGTTCTTCCCCTCCCCATGCACAGTAATTTCTGGCCTTGGCTGAACAGGCACTTTGGTTTGTGGGAAGAAGCGGTCGCTGGTAGCCAGGGGGCAAAATCTTAATACTTCCACCTGCTGAGATCATTTCTGGGCACTGTTCCCACAACAGACCCAGGCTTGAAAAATGTGTTTCCTCACATAACTTTTTCCATTTTTATTCCGTTCTGCTGGAAATGGAAGTTTGTGTTCCTTTGGCTGATGGCGAACATCCATCAAGGTGACACTTCCCCTCCTGTTTGTCAGGAGCCAGGAGGGTGACACAAAGGACCAAAGCAATGTTATTGCAACTCCCACACTAACAATATGCTTCCTTAACATTTCGGCTTCAAAGGGTAAACTCTGGGTTCCATCAGAAGAACCCTGCAGTCCCCAATGGTGCTGTCTGTGGCCATGATCCGGATGTTAAGGAACTCAACAGGGAATTGTTAACCCACCAAGGGTTCATAGCAGACAGTTACACATATATCCTCATAGCCAGCTCCTCTTCCTGCTGCTCATTTGCTGGGTCAATGTTTGTTTGTTTGTTTGTTTGTTTGTTTAAAACAATTTTCACTAGTTTTTAAAATAAATACTAGAACCATTAAACACTTACCCACCAGTACATCTAATGGTGTTTGTTCTATCTATTGCCTTTAGACATAAGCTTCCAAATTCAATAATAGTCAAACGTATTACTTAGCGTAACCACTCCACTGAGAAGATTGAGCGGTTGGTATAACAAGGTCTTGATTTGGGTTGGGTCTTGTTTGCAGCTAGATCCCCTCTGTTCTTCTGAGTAGACCATTCCTCATGAGGGGACCTCTGGCGACAGAGCCATCTGGCAGCTCCTATGGAGGCTCCAGCATTCCAGAGGATAAAGGAGTTGTGGGCTTCCCATAGGCATCTGGTTGACCTTTCTGAAAATCGGATGCTGGATTAGATGGCCCACTGGGCAGATCCAGCAGCCAGGCCCTTCAACCAAGTCCACTGTAGCCTTTACTCCTGAGGCCTGGGGGGCAAATCACATCAAGGCAGGGCTTGGGATGTGGTCAGAGAGATTCCTACGAGGCCGAAGTGAAGCAACCATGTTGTGGGTTCCTTCACCCCCACAGCTGTATTAGGGCTTTCTGTGGGGCTCCAATCCTCTTCTTCTGAAAAGATGCTCCTGGGTTCTGAGATGTTAGCTGGCCAACTGCAGAGGGCATCTCTTTGTTGATCTTCTCTTTGTACCTTCTGCATGCCAGTTTCCTTCCATTGATGTAAAAAACTATTTCTGGGTTGGGAAACATTTTGCACATTTTCTGTGTCTCTAAAGGAGCAGGAAAGGGAAGGAAATAAACCAGAGATAGATCCAAAAATATTAGTACTGGCTTCACTGTTGCCAATATCTTTTTCATAGCTGGTTTTTGGCTGGTGTTGCACCTGTGATTCCTTCTGCCAACCACAGAACTGTTAATGGCACAGGACTTTCCTTTTAGTTACATGTTGCCAAATCCTGGTTTTTCTATGCTTTCACTTGTGGGTTCTCCAGGATGCTCATAAATAGCGCTTTTCCCTGTTAGCAAACAAAGCAGATGGTCTGCTAGCAGATGGAGATGGTCATTAGTCTTCATAGATCAATGCTGCAGAAAGAGGAAACGAGAGGGCCTCTGCTTTGCTCTGTCTCCCGACAGTGTAATCAGTCAGCTTGATAGACAGGCTGGGTAGATGGCATCTTTATTGATTCCTTGGGGCAGCACAGATGATGGAAATTCTGCAGTTGGCTGGTTATAGACAACAAGCAGGACCTGCAACAAAATGTTGCTGAGCTGCATCCCACTAAGCCGTTAGGTCAGAGCTGGTTAAATGTCAACATGGTTAGGCATCTGCTAGACTGGAGGTTCACATCCCAGCACGGGGTCCACTGGCAAGAAGCACCCTGGACCTGCTGCAATGTTGTAAACTCAATTGAGGGAGGGGTGTCAAGGGTGTCTTGCTTAAAGGGTCTCCAAAATCCAGAGCTGGCACTATGTTCAAGCAAGCCAGTTCCATTTCTCCCCTGCACACTCCTACTTTTCCTATTCTTAATTTGCAACTGATACGCAGTGTTCTAACTGCTCCTGGAAGCCACACTGTACATGCTTCATTCTCATCGGGCTCTTTCAGGTGTTGTAGAGAGTTGGCCCTTTTGTTTCCAAGTGTTGTACCTCTACATACCTTGAGGCTTGCTGACCTTCCTCTTTCTTCTTTTGTTTATGCTCAGCCTATTGATTTTGCAGGATAGGTTCTAATAGGTACGAGAGGATGTATTACCATAATTACAATTTATCCCTCCAGGTACCCACGTGTGTGGGTTGAATGGAGTTTTGAAATCCCACCATTGGCAGCAAAATTAAAAGCATAGGAATTAGGCTATAAAACCTTGCTTTGAGCAAGTCCAACAAACGCAGTAAGCTGGCTTCCCCCTTCTTCTCCCGCTTAACAAAGAATCAAAACGGTAAGTAAGTTGAAGATATTTTTTACTTCCTTAAAGGTTGTTTTCAGCAAACAGGAGGCAAAAATAAATCTAGGTTAGAAAATGCATAGTTGAATTCTAAAACAGAGTCTACACTCAGGGAGACATCCACCTCCATCGAAGACAGGGTGAAGGAGATATCCATCTTTCCATCAAAGAGAGAGTTACTGACAGGAAGGAGAAGGTTTTTTATTTCTCATTTCTTCCTGCCACTGGAAGCAGGGGAAATGACACCACACAGAGCTCTCTCTCCACTAAATGCATTCCTATGGTTTGAGTCTGCCTATCTAGAGATTTATAGCTCTGTGGTCATTAGCCCCTAGACTTACTAATTAACAAGAACAGGGGTGCCAACTTGAATAAAATATTGGGGGGGAGGTAAGCCCCGTCCCACACAATCCATCACAAGATGTGGTGCATCAACTTAGGGGGGGCAGCCTCCTCCAATATTTTATTGGGGAGGGTACTTAAGGGACCCTAGGAGCTGGCTCCCATGAACAAGAATATGCATTGTTAGTTTTTTGTTTTGCTTTTACTGCAAATCTCCCACAAGTTTGCTGTTAGAAGGATTACAGGGAGATGTTTCCCCTGCTATAAAGGTAGTTATTTGGGACTGAAGCAGTTGGTGTATACTCATACTTTGATGTTCCTACAAATGTTAAGACTGTGCACCCCTTGCTTGATAGCCTGTGATAGGTAAGAATTGCTGTTGGGCAAGCAGGCAGGGAAGCCTTTGAAGAGGAGCACAGTTTGGATCTTTACAGCAAATCAACTTAGGTGTGCTGCATTTCCATGGCAGAAACACTGGGAAATGGAGTGGAAATGCTTTGTGGGAATGGAGTGAGTTGAGAATTGGGGGTTTCACTTGTGCTGGTACTAAGACCGGGCAGTGTGGATGTCATTAGCCCAGCCTTGTAAAAATAACCACTCTTCTGTTTGCCTGCGATGAGACTGTTATGATTTGTCTGAGCCTAGTGCAAACTTTTCACAAAGAGCACAGATGAAATCCTTTTTATCTTTTGAAAAACAGACAAGGAAAACCTAGTTTGTGTTGAGCAAGCAGAGGATTGGCTGGTATCCTTCAATTTCTTCTGGGTCTCTTTGTTTTGGATTCCTGGGGGGAATTGCAGTATGGAGGGTGCCCCATTGTAGTATGGGAATTGTAGTATGGAGGGTGGTGGGAATTGTAGTATGGAGGGTGCCCCAGAGCTTTAATTCAAGTTCTCTCTCTGTCTGTCCTAGAGAAGCATCTGATACAGAAACTCCCTGTTCAGAATGCTGCTGGTGTTTTTAGTTCCGTACACTGTTTCTGATTTGGTTACATCAATTCTGGGAAGACCAAGAAGTGCCACATAGGACAGATGGGCTGATTGCTTGGTTATTTAATTTCTTATTCCACTTAATATGTTAAAAACATTTCTAAGTGGTGTACAGAAAACTGAAGCAACAACAGACAACTTAAACAAAATATTACAAAAATGCACAGGTAGATATAAAAATGTTACATTAATTAATACGAAGTTAGAAGTACTGTATATATAAGTCACTATTATTTCGTTGATATTGCTTACATTAATTTATTCAATTACATCAGGATCAATGAATTTATTTTTGTCAGTGACAGCCAACACCTTTTCTTCTTTTTCACTCTTACTAAATTTGCCATCAATCAATCAATCAATCAATCAATCCATAAGCATCATCTACAACTTCATTCCTTGCCTCCATGGGATCACTGTCTTAGCCCAAGCTCCACTGACATGGAGCTATTTCCCCCTCTGTGCTTGGTTAGGTGGGATTGAAACCACCTTGTGATTTCAGTACTTGTTAAGTTGCCTTCATTTATTTGTGAAATTTTGAGAGCTCTTTTTTTTAAAAAAAAGATGCTGTCTTTTGCATCTACACAGGACTTTTAACAGCAGATTCAGGAATGTGGGGTGCAAGTTTTGTTCTGTGCATCATGTGCCAGACTTAACGCTGACCCCAAGGTCTCATTCCGCCTGGCCCATAGCTGGATGTTCTGGACTAAAGTTTGTTATGTTGTCTGTTAATCAAAGTTGGTTTAAACTTTGGTTAATAGCTGAAGATATCTTCCTGCCTTTTTATCTTGTGTAAACACTATTAATCCGAAGAGCTGCCTTTTGCTAACCTTCATGGACACCTGCAGGGTATGTGGATTTAATGTGTAACCACCATCCCTCTGGCTTCTAAGCTAGCCTCTGGCATTTCCAACAGCAACATTTACCTTAAATACTCTGGGTTGAGACCCAATGGGGTTGCATCCAATGTTAGCCCTACTTGGAGTAGACCCATATAAATTAAAGGCCCATGTTTAACGCTAATGCCAAAATCACTAGGGTCTTGGAGGGCTGGATCATGCCCCTGAACTGAGAGTTAGCCACTGCTGCCCTAGACTTGAAAGCTATAGTCTAATCTAAGGTAAAGGCAAAGGGACCCCTGACCATTAGGTCCAGTCGTGGATGACTCTGGGGTTGCAGCGCTCATCTCGCTTTATTGGCCGAGGGAGCCGGCGTACAGCTTCCGGGTCATGTGGCCAGCATGACTATGCCGCTTCTGGTGAACCAGGGCAGCGCACGGAAACGCCATTTACCTTCCCGCCGGAGCGGTACCTATTTATCTACTTGCACTTTGACGTGCTTTCGAACTGCTAAGTCAGCAGGAGCAGGGACCAAGCAACGGGAGCTCACCCCATCGTGGGGATTCAAACCACCGACCTTCTGATTGGCAAGTCCTAGGCTCTGTGGTTTAACCCACAGTGCCACCCGCGTCCCACACAGTCTAACCTACTTGATTTGAAAAAGGGCCAGTGAAAATTCCTCAACTGTCCTTGGGTTACAGGTTACTTAGATTCTGGGGATCCGGGATGAAAATTGTGCTTTGGAACTGGCACTCCCTGATTGCTTGCTTCTGCCCCTCATAACAATTTTTATTTTATTTCAGTAACAATTCCTGCCTTACTTGCAGCTTATGAATAAATAAACACTGCCTTAAAACAAACATAGGTTGGCTTTAAAAAATGCTCAAGGTGCTGGCCCTGAATGGCTGAACTTGACCACAAAGGGAAGGAGGAGTGGAACACCATTATGGGGTTCTGCTGGGGAACAAGGAATTGCCTTATTCCAAGTGGTATAGGGCTCCAGCTTCCTCAGCTACATTTTTGCATTACCACTGGCATGGTTCTGTTACATCTTAAAATCCTTACCCACATTCTTGCTGGTGTTCATCCCATATTGCTGGCTCTAACACTGCAACATTCTCTTCTCTTAGATCCTTGGGAAGCATTGGACATTTTACACAATTGTCCAGAATGCTGGAGAAAACCATGGCAAGCTTCGGGAAGAAGCTGATCCGGCAGCGCACAGTGGACCTCAGCTCTGATGAGTCCCAGTTAGCTCGTTGCCTCTCCACCCTGGACCTGATAGCTCTTGGTGTGGGCAGCACCCTTGGGGCTGGTGTCTACGTTTTGTCTGGGGAGGTGGCCGTGGACGACGCAGGCCCTTCCATCGTGCTCTGCTTCTTCATAGCGGCTGTCTCATCAGTGTTAGCTGGTCTGTGCTACGCAGAGTTTGGAGCCCGAGTGCCCAAGGCTGGCTCTGCCTACCTCTACAGCTATGTCACAGTTGGGGAGATCTGGGCCTTCACCACAGGATGGAACCTCATTCTCTCCTATATGATAGGTATGTGCCGTTCGGCTCAGAGTAAAGGAGGTGACTTTGAATGAGTAGACAAGAATGATTTCACCCTGAGATCAGGTGCAAAGAAACAGGTTTGCCTGCAGCAATGCATCAAAGAAGCACCCTTCTCAGCGCCCAAACCCCTCAGGAGTAGGGGGCCACCTAGACTTACATTACTCATTACTTACAGATTCAAATAGCATAACAGTTCAGTCACAGTTGAGAAATAATTTTATGCATAGTTTATTTAAAATATTTTGGGGGCCATTTCCCCCCGACTGAACTATATCCAAAAGAATTTTACTAAAAATTGCTAAAATAGAGAGAGGAGGGATACAGTTCAGAAAGAATTAATATCAAAACAGCAGCACAGAATTAAAACTACTAAACAACAGAGGTTTAATTTGCCTCCTTAATGATGTTGTGGCTCCTTTACTACTCAGAGAGGGGTGATTCTCAAATGAAGCGTCAATTTTAAAAAAGCCACTGTCCGGTCACTACCCATCTAACCTTACCTAATAGAGACACCTGGTAGAGAACCTTCTCAGTTGGCATTGCTTCCTGGCCAGCAGTTACTATCAGCAGCCTCCTGAACCAACTTAACTTTCTTCAAAGGCAGCCCTGCAATACAGTGTATTGGAGTAGACTAAACTGAAGTTTACCAAACAAGAATAACAGTGGCCAGGCGATCTCTATCCAGAGAGGACAAGTAGCATTTTGCTTTCTTCTGGAACAAGTGGCTCATCTTGATGGTATGAGTTGTTCTCCCATATTCATCTCGGGCATCTCTCTGTGGTGCCCATTCACTCTGTATGTGGCTGGAAGCGGCTGAGGTTGTGTTTGTTAATGAAGGGCTCTCCTTTTGGTTTCCAGGGACAGCAAGCGTCGCTCGTGCCTGGAGCTCAACCTTTGACAACATCATTGGCGGCCACATCTCTAATTTCTTCCACAATCATACTGCCCTGCATGTGGAGAATGTGCTGGCTAAATATCCTGACTTCTTTGCTCTCTTTCTGGTTTTGCTGCTTACAGGTGAGGCAATCTCTACAGCAGTAAGGCTCTTCTTCCCCGGCAATAATCATAGAATTGTAGAGTTGGGGGGGGGGACATGAGGGCCATCTAGCTCAACCCTCTGCAATGTGGGAATCTCAACTAGATCACACATGACAGATGGGAGCATCGAGAAGATGGCCACCAATCTGTGAGGCAGGGTGAGGCAGCTGCTCTCACCATTTTATAGTTTCATGGTCCTTTTATTGTTTTACTTTATTGTTTTACTGCCTTATTTTATCATTTTATGGTTTTACTTCCTTGTTATCTCGGACGCCTTCCCACTGAGCTAGGAGGGCGACACGGCCCAGAAAGGTGTCGCTGACGCCGCCGCGGCCTCCACCACCACGGCAAAGGAGCTCAGCAAATTGGTCTCAATTACCTGCCTACCTTGGAAGTAGTCCCGCGGAGAACCCTCTTGCAATCCAACCTCGACTGCTTATAAACTTCTAAGGAAGGAGAGTTCACCACTTCCCAAGGGAGTCTGTTACACTGTTGAACAACTCTCACTGTCAGATTCTTCCTGATGTTTAGTCAGAATCTCTTTTCTTGTAACTTGAAGCCATTGGTTCAAGTGCTATCCACCAGAGCAGGAGAAAACAAACTTGCTCCATCTTCCAGGTTACAGCCCCCTCCTCAAGCAGCTTACTTGTCTTACCTCCAAAGAAGAATGAAAGAGGGAGAGAGCCTCAACAGATCTTAAATCAATGCAGAGGTGGAATCAGGGTTCTCCTGAAATATACCAATGACAGACTGTTTATGGAGCGCTGTATTTCGGAGCCCCATGAATAGGTTCTTCTGCCCTAGAACATGTTGTGAAGGTGATCATAATCGTTAACCCAGCAAGCCTGGAGGCCTGCTCCCAAGAGACTTGGCATAAATCTGTGCCCTCTTCTGTCACTCTCTTTCAGGTTTGCTGTCGTTTGGTGTGAGTGAATCTGCCCTAGTGAACAAAATCTTCACAGCTATCAACTTACTGGTCCTGAGCTTTGTCATCATTGCTGGCTTTGTGAAGGGAGATGTCAAGAACTGGACCTTATCCAAGGAAGATTATCAGAACCACACATGGAAACATGAGGGTGGAAGCAGGTAAGGGCCCTTCTCCCCTTGCATAACATCTGCCTGACCTTCTCCCCAAGCTTCTGTTAAGTTTAGGATGGGAGGCAGCAGCCAGTCCTGCTCTGTGGAGAATAGTATCTGGGTGCAGGTGGCTCCCAGTTTTTATTATGGTGCTGTGCAGCACATAGTTTTAGGGCAATGTGAATGGTTTCCCCTCTCTGGGCACTGAGCAGGCACCAAGCGGAGAGGGCATCCAGTAAGCACTTGTCCCACTATAGGGAAGGAGGCCTGAGGACTCTGACAGGGTCCTAGAGTCCTCCTTCCTCCTTCCCTTAGCCTAGTTAGTGCTTTTTCCAGCTTTGGGAAGGAGGGAGGAAGGCTTTATGACCCTGTCAAAGCCCTTGCACATTCTTCCTAAAACCCGACAGTGCAACAGCGGGGGCACCAAATTTTGGCCTAGCTCAGGGCACCATAGTACCAAAGTCCATCCCTGGCTAAAGCAGGGGTGAAGAGGAAAGGAAGCAGCAGCAGAGAGGAGCCAGTTTGGAGAGGCCCTCATGGTTCATGGATCAGCTGTTCTAGGGGGAGATTTAATTCATCAAGTATACATATTCCTGAGTGGCCCGTCAGGAGGTTGTTCTCCTACGTTTTGGCTTCCTTGAATGTTGCTGAAGTACATCTTTCTTTCTCTTGCAGCATTGGGCACTTTGGCAGTGGTGGCTTCTTTCCCTTTGGCTTCGAGGGGGTCCTCTCTGGGGCTGCCACGTGCTTCTATGCCTTTGTTGGATTTGACTGCATTGCAACCACAGGTAGAGTATCTGCATTTGAGGGGTGTGGCGAATAGGTGAGAAATTCCCTTCTGTATTTCCACATACCCTGGAGCACAGGCAGGTGTGCAATCAAGAGAGAGGGAAATGTCATGCTCAGCAACTGGGGGTGAGCTGCGTGCATCAACAGGGCCCTCTGGCATCTCTGCTCTTCTCCCAGGGCAAGGCTGAGCTGCTGTTCCGTACTGTGCTTTCAACAGGAAGTTTCTGCTTGTGATCTGGGGAAATAAGTCATTAGCAATGCAACTCCGTGCAACAGTGCACTGCCTTACCTGGAAGTTCCGAAGACCCACTTCACATGAGATAGTTCTCCTGCCTAGAGATGTTCTTTGCCTGAGTAGTAGATTTGCAGGGCAAGTAAACAACCCCTGCACTGTGCAGATACTGTACACATATTTTAAGTAATGTGGTGTGGTGTGAATTGTGTGTGCAGGGTGGGGGTCCAAGGCTGTGCCTGTCTTGGGTAAATGAGAGAGGAATTTGCTGGAATCTCATCTGAGTTGTTCTGTTCAGTCTGCATTTTAATGTGAGCCTAACTCATTCAAACAAGTTACATAAATCAAAACACAGCCTTTTCTAAATTTTGGTGGCAAAATTCTCCAGCAAAAAAAGGGGGGGAGTGCATATTAAGAGGAATTGCAGAGATGCAGTCATCAGGGCAAAACTGTGCACACAAAAAACATATATATGGGGACGAACGCGCATGAGAAATGTCGTGGCGACTTTAAGAAACAAGCACAAAATAATGTGGAAATGGGACAAACTGAATTTAAGATTAAGAGGTGAGAGAAACTGAAGTTGATAGTTTTCTTCTGTCTCGACCCCTTTCTCCAGGTGAGGAAGCTCGGAACCCTCAGCGCGCCATGCCCATCGGCATCATTGCCTCACTCCTGATCTGCTTTGTGGCTTACTTTGGGGTTTCTGCTTCCTTGACCTTGATGGTGCCTTACTACTTGGTGAACAAGGAGAGTCCCCTGCCTGATGCCTTCAAGGCTGTGGGGTGGGAGCCAGCCCGCTACGTCGTAGCTATTGGCTCACTCTGTGCCCTCTCCACCAGGTAAGGGATAAGGAAAAGCAGCATTCACTGAATTTTCTACTGCTGTTACATAGGAAACGTGAAGAGCTGTGTTAGCTCCAGTGTCTGATCCTCATAATATTGCATATGTGGACCCAGTATTATTATTATTATTATTATTATTATTATTATTATTATTATTATTAATGAATTAATTAAATTTGTATGCTGCCCTTCATTCATAGATCTCAGGGCAGTTCATGACATAAAAATACATAATAAAAATAAGAACGAACAAACAAAGAATCCCTGCTCCCACAACACATTTTAAAAGGGCATCAGATGTCAATCAGCCAAAGCCCTGGTTAAAGAGGAACGTTTTCGCCTGGTGCTTAAAGGTGTATAATGAAGGTGCCAGCTGAACCTCCCTGGGGAGAGCATTCCACAAGTGGGGATCCACTGCAGAAAAGGCCCGTTCTTGAGTTGCCACCCTCTGGACCTCTTGTGGAAGAGGCGCACGAGGAAAGGCATCAACTGATCTTCTCAGGGTCTGGGTTGGTTTGTAACAAGAGAGGCGGTCCTTGAGGTATTGCGAGTCTGAGTCATTTAAGACTTTCCAGGTCAAAACTTGAATTGGGCCCAGAAGCTAATTGGCAGCCAGTGCAGTTGGGCCAGGATCAGCATAATATACTCAAATCATCTTTCCCTGGTGAGCAATCCTGGCTACCAAATTCTGCACCAGCTGAATTTCCAAACCATCTTCAGATTCAGCTCTGCATACAATGCGTTTCAGTAATCTAACTTAGAGGTAACCAGACCACAGACAACAGAAGTTAGGCTCTCCTTGTCCAGATAGGGGTGTAGCTGGACCACTAGCTGAAGCTGATGGAAGGCACTCCATACCACCAAGGCCACCTGAGCCTCAAAGGACAGCAATGGGTCCAGAAGCACCCCACAAGCTGTGTAACTACTCCTTAAAAAGAAGTGTAACCCCATCAAGAGCAGGCAGCATCCCAGCCATCTGGTCTAGGGAACTATCCACTAACAGTATCTCAGTCATATCTGGATTGAGCTTCAGTTTATTGGCTCTCATCCAGTCCGTTACCAAGGCAAGACAATGGTCCAGCACTTCCACTGCCTCACCTGCAAATAATAGCCTTTGCCAGCCCTACCTGAAGAGCCCAGGGACTGAACCCAGGACCTTCTTCATACAAATTGTGTACTCTGTGGCATCCCTATTCCCTTCATCTGCCACAGTTTTCATCTTAGTTTAGTTGGTTTCAGTATTTAAATCCTACTATCCTACTGCTGGAAGAGTAGCTAACAAACAGAAGCTTGCCCAGTGGAGAAAATGCCAAAGAGCTGTAATCTATAAAACAAATAAAAGAGCAGATAAGATAAATCAAATCATCAGTGATACTTTAAAAGACCAGCTCTGGTTTTAAAGCAGGCAACACAAGGAGTCAAAAGGTTATTAAATGCCATTAAAGACTCAAGTGAAGTGGGCGCACTTTGCCTAGTAGCCTCAAGGGTCGTACCAAAGTGTGAGGCAAATGTGTCTCAGGATAGAGTTCCCTGAGCATGGGCACAACTACAGAGAAAGCCCTTGCCCCAGTAGCTGCTTACCTGTCAAGCGTAGGTCAGCAATCAAAGCAAAACACAGTGTCAGTGAAGTTAACTCTTTATTCAAGAAACCAAAACGGTGCAGACCTAGTAATCCTAGTAGGTCTTGGTAGGTCTTGCTCCAACAAGGCAGTTGCAAGGACTGAAGGTCCCCGCCATCTCCCAATACTTCCTAAGGCTCCTCCTCTCCAGGTTCTTTCCAAAGCAATTGGAAACTGCACCTCTGCACACCCCTCCTCTGCTTTGCCCTCTTCATGTCATTGCGTGTTCTAGGAGACCAGAGGGTAGAGGAGCTGGTCGCAGCAGGACTGCTCCCTCTAGCTTCCACTTCCACCTCAGAGTCTGAACTGCCCCCTGCCTGTTCCTGCTCACTAAACTCTGTTAACCCTTCAGCTTCTGACACCTCCTTCTGCCAGTCTGCTCCCTCTTTTCCCTCTGGCCAGCACCATCATCCCACCACCAGTTTCTGGCCTCGCCGTTGGGTGTACCTCAGCTGGAGCCTCCCACCACTCTGCATCCAGCCAATCCATGCATTATCTAAGCTTGGGACATAGCTGCCTCCATCCTGGAAGATGGTATGATGGATGTGGGAGTAGACAGTGTTTTGGACACCTTGTGCTTCAGGCTCCTTAAGTCAGGCCATCAACTTGATTTGAACCCAGAAGTAGACCATGAGGGTGACTTGTGCTAAGGTGGCCACAGGCTCCGTTCATGAGCTGTTGGCCATCTGCGTTCTCTTCATATGCAAGTTCTCAGATATGCCCAGGTCTTGATTTTATGTCTCTTCCTGCCCAATGCAGCTTGCTTGGTTCCATATTCCCAATGCCACGGGTGATCTATGCCATGGCTGAAGATGGACTACTCTTCAGGTTTCTGTACCGGGTCCACAGCCGAACCAAGACTCCCTTAGTGGCTACTGTTGTGTCAGGCATCATTGCTGGTATGGATATCTTAGTGGGTCTTTGTCCTTTCGCCCTCTACACTCCCATCACCATTACCACTCCTAGTGGTGCAGCAATAAATTGCTAGCAAATTTGAAAAGCTAAGCAGAGTCTAGTATAGTTTCAAGTTGGATGGGAGACTAAGTGTTGATATACTTGCAGTGCAGGGGATTGGACTACATGACACTTGGGGTCCCTTACAACTCTATGATTCTACCCAGTGTGGCGTAATGTTTAGAATGTTGGACTATGACCTGGAAGAGCAGGGTTAGAATCGCCATCCAGCCATGAAGCTCCCTGGGTGACCTTGAGCCAGTCAACATCTCTTAGCCTAATCTACCTCAAAGGTTTGTTGTGAGGATGAAATGGGGAGGAAGCATGAACCATGTACACCACCTTGAGATCCTTGGAATATGAAGGTGGTATATAAATGTAGTAAACAAATAAGCAAGCCAGCCCATGAGTCATGTGGGGCTATTATCTTGCAGGTCTAATGGCATTTCTCTTTGAGCTGAAGGACCTGGTTAACCTCATGTCCATTGGCACTCTGCTGGCGTACTCCTTGGTTGCTGTTTGTGTTCTCATCCTCAGGTGGGTGCTTCTTGGAGTGAGCAGCACTCCACACAGAGTTCTCCAAGCCATGTCTAGGCCTGGTGGATGCCCCTTTGCAGAAGGACTGACAGGGAATTACAGTTTCCTTTTACTTAACTCTTCTGCCTTTGCTGATAGATACCAGCCTGACCTGTTCGCTCCCTCCAAAGACCTGGAAATGCTTGAGATGAATGGAAGCGAAGAAGAGAAGGTGGTGATTAATCTCTCTCTCCGTGATGGCCATGTAGCCCTGAAAGACAAGTTCACCTGGAGGCGCCTTTTCTGCCCTTCCGGAGATGTTCCAACTTCCATCTCAGGGCGCATTGTCTACATCAGCAGCACAGTTGTCTGTAAGTGCTGGCATGTGCGGGGTCTAAACTGTGCACCTGGATGGCCAAAGCCGGAGTGCACCGCAGGGGTGATGCTGAGCCCCTGCTGCTTCCCAAGGCAGAGCTCCGGTTTGGCTGTGGAGATGGATGTGGGTGGGTGGGTTAGCTCAAAGCGTAAGTGCTGCATGTTCTGACTCTGATATTTCCAGTTAAAAGAGGAATGAGGAACCTGTGGCCCACCTATTGTTGGTGGCTAGAGCCGTGATTCTCAAAGGGTGTGGTATGCCACACTGATGGGATAGGAGAGGATAGCAAGTGTGGTGGGAAGATTCAAGGACAACCAACATTATATTTTGGGAATGATATATGTTCTTATGTGGCTGAATTGTTTTCTACTTTCTGGATGTCCCATATTATAAAGCAGTTGTGTTCTAAATCAAGTACTGCTGGGAGTTGTTTCTTTTTGTTTTCCAATTTATCAATAAAAAATTCAGTGTGATGCAAGCAAATTTTTATTCTGAAATTGTGGCCCAGAGGAAAAGGTTTGCGAACCAGTAGATTAGAGTTTAGGCAAGGACAAGGGAGAGCAGGGGCCAGATCCCCAGTAACCCGGGACCAGTCGCTGCCTCTCAGCCCTGGGTTGTGGTGAGAGTAAAATGGAGGGGGCACAACTATGTGTGCCACCTTGAGCTCCTTGGAGGAAAGGTGGGCTACAAATTGAATGAATGAATGAGCCTTCCATCTTCTCTGGCCCCCAACCATGCGATTTGGGGCTGATGTGAGTTCGTGTCCTGCTTCTAGAGGTCTCTGCTTTGAGGTAAAAGATTCTCAGGTGGAACGATGGGGCAGTTTTCAGCTCTATGAATCTGGCTTTTGGTGCTCATGTCTTGCAGCTCTGATGATCACCACTCTCTGTGGCATCTTGGCACAACAGTCGGCAGCTCTCATGCAATGCAGCATTGGCTGGGTCGTTGCCTGTGTGGTTCTCCTGGTTGTTTCACTCGTTGGCACCATCATCATCTGGAGGCAGCCAGAGAGCAAGACACGCCTCACTTTCAAAGTAAGAGTTCTGGCCAAAGGGCTGCCTTTGCTTGTGGGATTTGGGGGCACTTGCATGTGGCAGAGCTGGATTATCTCAAGCTGGCACATCAGCGCTTGCCAAACAATCTTCTGCCATTGCTGGATCTTTTGGGGGAGAGATAAGCCATCACATCTTTCTCCCATTTCAGAAGTAGTGTGTGTGTGTGTGTTTACTTCGTCTTTCCCTCCTGGACATGATTGCTTGATGGTTCATCTCTCTCTCCCTCTAAGGTTTGGGAGTATTGTGCCCACTACACTGCACTTAAGACTTTAGTTCAGCTTGCTTTACAGGACCCCTCTGGTTCTTGCTGGCCTTTGGCTAGGGTTAGGGGGAAGGTGATAGGGCTCAAGATGTCCCTTCCTTCAGGAAGTGCTATGTTCCTGCCTGCAGGAATAGACTAGGACTTTCTGTTCATTGTTAAATTACTGGAGATGGAAGGGCAGTCCCAGAGATCCATTGGATGATCCTTTGTTTGTTCCCTTCAAACATTGAACTCTGATGGGGGAAGGGGGGGGATTCCCAAGTACAGTACATTTGCATCTTACATGCAATTAACTTGTGTGATTTCAACCTTGTGTGGTTGAAGTCCACAAATTAATTTCACACAAGTTGGACAGTTTAAACGCTCCTTTGCACTGGGCTTTCTGATGCAAAAGAGCTTTTAAGCTCCCAGACTTGCTCACCAGGCTCTGGGAGGCTTTAAAGAACTCGTGGGAACTTGGACGGTCCAGTGAGGTCTTGTGAGAGCAGCCCAGAGCTTTAAAAACTCTCTGTCTTGTTTAGAAGATAAGGATGGTCATGCAGGGGCAGTTCAGCTGTATGCGTTTCTGCAGATATGTGCCATCCCCAGAACATAAACCCCATACAAGGCACAATTGTACTGTAGTATAGGGGGAAATGAAGAATTTGCAATCTCCTCTAGGGGAACTGAGTGACATCCCTTCTGCAATAGCATCTGTTATGAGAATCCTCTTCTTCCAATTGTGTAAAAAGCAATTATTTCCCCAACCTACCCCAGCAACTGCAACTATCCCTAGGGATAACTGCTGCTTGTTGTAGGTACCTGTTGACCTTTATCTATGATATCACTCATGACTTAGCATCACAACCTGCCCCCTCTATGCCAATGAAATTTTGCAAGTAACATTCTTCTACTTCCACAGCTCCCATCAATGCAATCTACTTGGATGCAGTCTTCCAGCTGAGTGCTCAGCCACTGTTAATTTAAAAGCAGCACCAGCCTCCTGCTTCATTCTGTAAAAGAGCAAGACAACAGTCTCCTTCTGCACAGCCTCACTATTTCAGGAACATGATGGAACTGATGGGAGGAAAGGATTTTCAGGAAAAGGATCTTTGGAAAATATTGAGAAAGCCATTATTTCTCCATGCTGCTTCTCCCCTCCCCTTAAATACAATTACTTGGAGACTGGAAATTTGTACTGGAGGCACAATATAGGAGTTGGTCTAAGACTGTGCTTCACCAGCCCCTGCTTTTAGGGCCCCCACCCCACTGCCTGGAAAGGCCCGATTGAAGACCAGGCTAAGCTTTAATCCTAATGGAAATTGTGGGTGGTAGCTAGTTTTTCGCAAAAGGCAAGGTGTTTTGCATCCTCTTGCATTGGGCCTGTTTGTCTTTTACAGGTCCCTGGCCTGCCACTGCTTCCCCTCTTCAGTATCTTGGTGAATATCTATCTCATGATGAAGCTGGATGCAGGTACCTGGGCCCGTTTTGCTGTCTGGATGGCAATAGGTAAGGAGCCACCCTGTCGGTGAAAGCTACCATAACAGGAAACAGTCCCAATCTCACTTGGTGATCCATTGCTTGGTTGCTAGGGAAGGCTGGCTGTGGATGCTTTGTGACCATTGGGCTCCATTTCTCTTCTAGGCTTTGCCATCTATTTTGGATATGGGATCCGCCACAGTGTACAAGGACAAGTCACTCCACAGTCTCAGATAGTGGCAAGCAAACCTCTCCAGCGGGCACCCTCCGACCTGAGCCAAGATAGAGATATCTGAGAAGAGGATCTGGTTCTTTCCTTGTCCCCACCTCCTACCCACCACAGGTCCCCTTGAGCTCTGTCTGCCTCCTATGCCACCTTAGGACAAGCAGATGGCAAGCTCTGGGGCAAATGGTCTCTCCAGCATGCTGTAGTATATCCAAGTCAACCGTGTCATCCTGTAGAGCAGGTGGGGAGAGGAAGCACCAGCAGGAAGTGGGGCAGACTCAAGGGAGAGCTGATTCTTCTGCTCTTGGGGGAAAGACAACCCTTGAGCAAAGAAGCTGCCCCTCCCTTCATGTCTGTGTTTATTCTCTTTGGGCCGTGTTAGCAAGAGGTTGCCTTTCTCACATGTAGATGTTTGTGAAAGTGTCAGCTTGTCTGCAGTCCAAAAACATGTCTCTAGACCCTGAAGCTATAAGTATTTGTTGCTGTCCTGTTCATTGTTTGTATAACGTCAAAACATTGATGTTTTGTACGATTAAAACTCCAAAGGACCATTTTTTTAAAAATTAAAATTTTTTTTTTGTTATGTTGGCCATACTTCATGTCAATTTACTTTCTTCTTAAGCTCTCTTTCAACACACCTAAAAGCTAAAATACATGGCTCCATAAAACACACAATTATTTTGGGGCTTCTGGCAATCTGGTCTTGGGCCATTCAGTAGTCCAATGTGATGGTGCGGCAGAAGCACTTGAATAGATTTTGTTCCACTGCAAAGGCACATCTTTCCTTTTGCCAACTGCTTTACCCAGGCTTGCTTCTTAGCCAGAGGCCACACTGGTAAAGCAAACTTGGTGTTGCTTTACAAGCAGAATAAACCACCCTCCCTTCCACTAGCACAAGTCAAACATTCTGCAGCACGAAGCAAGGGCCTGTTTCTTGATACTATAGCACTTTTAAATGATGGTGCATTGCATGGGATTACAAATAACAAGGCATAATTGAAATCTTTTTCTGCAATGGCCCTGCTCTTCACTCAGCACTTTCACATTTTTGCAACCCGTATGCATTTAGTATTTTATTGGGGGTGCTGGAATAATTCTACTCGTCATAAGGATGGGAAACATTTCTGCACTGAAGTTCACCTTATGAAGCCTGATTCCTAATCTCTCTCACTTTGCCCTGTCAAACACTTTCAAGCTTGTTTTGTGGGGTAGCAGCTCCCCCTGCCCCCTCCAGCTATTCCAATGATTCAAAGGCTGAATCGAATGCAAGGATCAGGATGCAAGTGCTCTGATTCAGGATGAGCCTGAATGGAAGACTAGTGCAGGTCTGTGGCGTAGCTTGGCCTGCATTCATGTACCTTCGTCTCCGTCAGCTGGACCAAGGTAGACTCTTTCGTTTTGTGGGCAAGTTGATAAAAATACAAGTTAAAAGATTAAGATACAACATTAAAACAATTAGGGAGCAATCTCTTCATAGGAGGATAAAGGAAAAAGAAAAAGGGGGAGGGGATCAAACTGATTCTGAGCCAAAGGCCAGGTGGAACAACTCTGTCTTACAGGTCCTGCAGAAAGAGATCATATCCCACAGGGCCCTGGTCTCAAGAGGCAGAGCATTCCACCAGGCCAGAGTCAGTGTTGAAAAGGCCCTGGCTCTGGTTGAGGCTAATCTAACTTACCGTATTTTTCTTTCTATAACACGCAGATTTTTTCTCCTAAAAAGGAAGGGGAAATGTCTGTGTGTGTTATGGAGCGAATGTGTGGTCCCTGGAGCCGAAAAATCGGGCAAAAATCAAACCGTGCTTCACAGAGAAGGGAAACCTGGAAAGAGGAAGTTTCTGCTTTCCTGCACTCTGCCTCAGGGTCTTACTGCCCACCCTCCTCTGTTTCGTTGCTGTGTTTGCTCAAACGGAACAAAGAGCAGGGAAAGCACCTCCCCTCCAGGCAAGAAGAGGGGAAAGCAGAGTGCCGTTCCTTCCTCTCTGTGCTCCGGTGCTGCTGAAAACATGCAGGTGGGAGACACACACACACACACACAGAGAGAGAGAGAGAGAGAGAGAGAGAGCTGGCTGGCTTGGGTTACGTTGGGGAAACTTTTGCCTTCCTTTCCTCCCTCCCGTTATACCCCACTCCTGCATTCTTAGCCCTTCTGTGTTTTTCCTTCCCTCCCCACTTAAAATGTGGTTAAAAAGCATGGATCCACATGGATCCTCAGGATTTTTGCACTGGGTCACCCCAAATTCACCATCAGAGCACATAGCATGTCCATGGCTACAGCCTGCCCCCCAAAAATCATGCACCCACTGTTGCCTGGGGCTGCAATGGTGCAAAAATGTGGTTAAAAAGCATGGATCCACATGGATCTTTGCATTGGGTCACCCCAAAAATCACCACCAGAGAACATAGCATGTCCATGGCTACAGCCTGCCCCCCCCCCAAATCACGCACCCACTGTTGTCTGGGGCTGCAATGGTGCAAAAACGTGGTTACAAAGCATGGATCCACATGGATCTTTGCATTGGGTCACCCCCAAATTCACCATCAGAGCACATAACATGTCCATGGCTACAGCCTGCCCCCCCAAAATCATGCACCCACTGTTGCTTGGGGCTGCAATGGTGCAAAAATGTGGCTAAAAAGCATGGATCCACATGGATCCTCAGGATCTTTGCATTAGGTCACCCCCAAATTCACCACCAGAGAACATAGCATGTCCATGGCTACAGCCTGCCCCCCCCCAAATCACGCACCCACTGTTGTCTGGGGCTGCAATGGTGCAAAAACATGATTACAAAGCATGGATCCACATGGATCCTCAGGATCTTTGCATTGGGTCAGCCCAAATTCACCATCAGATCACATGTCTGTGGCCACAGCATGAAGCACAAAAATGATACATCCACTGTTTCATTCAGAATGTTTTTTCCCTTGTTTTCCTCCTCTAAAAATGATGTGCGTGTTATGGTCAGGTGCGTGTTATAGAGCGAAAAATACGGTACTTAGGGCCCGGGACCTCTAGCGTGTTGCTATTTATGGACCTTGAGGCTCTCTGTGGGGCATACCGGGAGAGGCGGTCCCGTAAATACGAGGGTCCTAGGCCGTGAAGGGCTTTAAAAGTCAAAACCAGCACCTTAAATCTGACCCTGTACTCCACCGGGAGCCAGTGCAGCTTGAAAAGCACTGGGTGAATATGCTCCCATGGCAGAGACCCTGTGAGGAGCCTCACTGCAGCATTCTGTACCCGCTGGAGTTTCTGGGACAGCTTCAAGGGCAGCCCCGTGTAGAGCGAATTACAGTAGTCAAGCCTGGAGGTGACCTCCATGGATCACTGTGGCCAGGTCGGAGCGGGAAAGGTAAGGGACCAACTGCTTGATGCGGTGAAGGTGGAAAAATGTTCCCTTGACTGTTGCTGTAACCTGCGCCTCCATGGAAAGGGAGGCGTCAAGGATTACACCCAAACTCTTAACGGAAGGCAATGGCACTAACTGGGCCCCCGCAAGAGAAGGGAGTTGGTCCCTCATCTCCATACCATCCCAACCCAGCCAGAGGACCTCTGTCTTTGAAGGATTTAGTTTCAATTGGTTCCCACGAAACCATCCAGCCACAGCTTCCAAACATCTGGTCAGTGTGTCCAGGATCGAGTCGGTATGGCCATCTATCAGCAGATAGAGCTGAGTGTCGTCAGCATATTGGTGACAACCCAGCCCAAAGCTCCGGATAATCTGGGCAAGGAGGCACATAAAGATGTTTAAAAGCATCGGGGAGAGGATTTCGCCCTGTGGCACTCCACACACCAAGGAGTGGCGCAACGACAACTCCCTCCCTAGTGCCACCCTCTGTCCCCGACCAGAGATCAAAAGAGCACAGCCATTTACGGGCTATGCCCTGTATCCCCATGTTGGCGAGGCAGTGGTCCAAAAGATCTTGATCAACCATGTCAAAGGCTGCTGACAAATCTAAAAGGATCAGCAGTCCTGACTCGCCTCAATCCAGTTTTCTGCGGAGATCATCTGTTAGGGCAACCAGAGCCGTCTTGGCCCCAAAACGAGGACGGAATCCAGACTGAAATGGATCTAAAGCCGATGTTTCCTCCAGAAACCTACCAAGCTGTTCAGCAACTCCTCTCTCAATTACCTTACCCAGATATGGGAGATTTGAAACTGGGTGGTAATTGGATAGGGGGGAGCATGATCACATCTATGCCAGCACCAAAGATCAAATGCAGTGTGTGGCCTGCTTGATGAGTCGGGCCCATAACAAACTGGGAGAGCCCCAGTGTTGCCATGAAAGTCACTAGGTTCAGAGCCTGTGAGGAGGGGCGGCATCGACATGGACGTTGAAGTCTCCCAAAACCAATAGGTTTGGGAACTCCAAGGCCCAGCCTGCCACCATCTCCAGCAGGTCTGATAGGGTGGCTGCCGGTGCGCTAGGTGGTCGGTACACCAGCCAGACAGCCAAGTTCTCCTTGGTGCCCCACACGAGACCAACACATTCAATGCCGGAGATTGCCGGTGGTGGCAGAGACCTGAAAGAGCAATCCTCCCGGATTAACAACACTACTCCTCCCCCCCGACCCACAGTCTGCAATTGATGGAGGACAGAGAAACCTGGAGGTGTTATCTCATGTAGGGAGATTACTTCGCCTTCCCGTACCCAGGTCTCTGTCACGCAAGCCAGGTCAATCCCCTGCGACACAAAAAAGTCACCCATGGTGGCGGTTTTGTTGCCTATGGACCTGGCATTGCACAACACCAATGATGGAGGTGGGTAATCCCTGCTCTCCGTACCCTTGGGACGGGGCGTAGATTGGAAGGGGTTCGAGCATCACTGCATCTCAAAACCCTTCGCCGATAGCGATATGTAGCCCCACCGCCATTCTTCCCTAGCCCTTCAATAGTGGGAATCGCAGACCCCATACTAGCCTCCCCAATAGAGGGGCAAGATCTCCTCACTAACAAGTCATCTCTGGGCCAGGACTCTTGGGTCAGAATGGTATGGGGAAGAGGTGAAAGTTCGATAGGGAAATTATCCCTAGAAGATAAAACCCAACCAACCGCACCCTGTTCCCATAGAGTCGAATGCATCTCTCTGATGTTACACTATCGATGCACACTTTAATATAGGAGAGTATGGCATCTGTGTATCTATGCAGATCTTGATGTTCAAACACACTCCAATCAGTGCTCTCAAAACAATCCTGGAGCTGACTAAGAGCACCCTCTGGCCAAATTCTAACTGTTTTTATAACTGACTGAATTCTTCTCCTGAGAGGGATGTACTTCGGACATAGAAAAACTGAAGAATGAGCCTAAGTGGGGGAAGGGGATTGCCCTGTATGCCTGTTTCAAACTGGAATACGCGAGATCTAGAATATTCTGTCCTCTAGTGGGAAATTTCACAAACTGTTCAAACTTAGGAAAAACCGTCTTTAGGCAGGCTTGACTGAAGTCCCCTGCCACAACAAGGGCGCCCTCTGGGTGGATTTGCTGCTGCTCGGAGATGACGTCATATAGTTTAGAAAGTGCCGTACTGACATTAGCATCAGGTGGAATATAAACAGCTATAATAATTATGACAGTCACTTCTCTAGGCAGATAAAATGGCCGACATGTAACTGCCATCAATTCTAGATCTGTGGAGCAATACATGGAAGCTACTTTGCTGTTAATGCACCAACCATTGTGTATGTAAATACAGACTCCTCCACCCCTAGTTTTACCAGAATCACTGTTTCTATCAGAGCAATAAATTATTCGATTTATCAGCTCAACTACAGCATGCGGTACTGCCGAATGTAGCCAAAGGAGCATCTTTTATGTAGTTTGTTAATTTTTAGATAGATCTTAAGGGCCAGGAAGAGTGTTCACAAAGAGATGGTAAATACTGCCCATCCTTCCTTCCTTTATTGCTGTTTATGACCTCTGGGTTTGCTGAATGCATTCTTCCTTTTTAGTTCTGTTTTATTTACCCCAGAAGTATGCATGCTTAAATTAGTTTTGTAGTGTAACTTTGTCCCCACATGGGTTTTTTTGAAATGCTCAGAGGAAATCTGATTGGTTTTTACGAACACTGGGTAAAAAGTTCTTTTGTGAATAAAACGACCTGGGCCGGAGGGTGGACAGGAATTTTTATTATACGCACTCTTCCCAAAGTCTTGCTGGTTCAAGCCTCTGTGTGTATTTTATTATCAGACTCCAATCCTTCCTTTACTTTGGGAACGCCTCAAGTGGTGCCACGTGTGAGGCAAAGCTAAAAGAAAACTTCAGTGTGTGAGGCAAATCTAAAGGGGAACCGTGTGAGGCTTGTAAGAAAACCTCAGCATGTGAGGCAAAGCTAAAAGAAAACCTCAGTGTCTGCGGCACAGCAAAAGGAAACCTCTGCAAAGGGAAGCCCCCAGGATTGGACTCTCCTCGGAGCTAGCAACCTGCTGTCCCTCGGTCGCGGTGGATCATCTCCTGCAAAACAATTCCCGAACTTAGGATCTCATTCACTCAGAATGAGCCCCAAAGACACGTATCTATTACCCTTCAGGTGAGATCATGGGAAGCAAGCTTTCACATGTGCAAGAAAAGCATAGGAATAATTTGTTATTTTTGCTACCTCAGGCAGGGCATGATAAGCATTTAGCATCCCTAGTAGAAAAAATTGTTGTTAGAGATTGCTAGACTGTGCCTCCGGTTTCCAGAGGGGGTACTTATGACATTTAAGAAATGGAATGAGCTGGGAGATGCACTCCATAGACATTTTGAGGCATCTGTACAAGTCTTGCACACCTTGCATTTGTGTAGAGATGCAGTTGGAAAGCTCTCTAACCCTTTGCTCCAACCACCAGCTCTCTCTGTGAATGCTCCCACATTGTTGCAACCCATAGCTGCCTTTAAAAATACCATAATATTGTCTCCCCCCCCTCAGCCTCTAGATTTCCAGCCTCTCTCCTCTGAGGTTATGCCAAAGGTAATTCCATTGGCACATTCCTTTGCCAAAAAATTGCCTGGGTTGAATGTAAATTCCATGTCACCTACTTATTTAGTGGGCAATCCTCCGCAAGGGGCTCAGACCATAGTGCAAACATTGATTATTCCAAATATGGCAGAAGGAAGCAGTGAAGAAAAAATAGCTGATACCTTACCATTATTAGCAGTCTGTCCTGTTGTTCAGAATGCACAGGAACAGAGAGCCCATGAATCATTGCCCTTTGCAGTTTTTAAATAACTGAAGCGAAGTGTGACAGAAAATGGCTTGCATGGCATTCTTGATGGGCTAAGAGCAGCCAGTACTTTAATTCCAAACCTTGAAGCGTCTGAAGTCTTAATGAAACAATTGGCTAATGAAAATGAAAATGCTGAATGCAAGACTGCTCTTAAAGCGATGCACCAGAAGCCAGAAACAGAGATTGCTCAAATGATTAAGCCTTGCCAGAATATTGACACTGAGACTCACAAATCTCCCCTCTAGCAGCAGCTTTGTCTCCTTCAGTTCATCCTGCTAAAGACAGGCAATGCCACTGACAGGTGGCCTTCCAGCCTGGGTTAAATGGGAGAACAAAGACTGTTGTGCCAGCTGATTGTCAGTCTTCCACATTAGCAAAGACAGTTGCTTTTAACACACTGTCTCCTGTGGCAGCTCTGCACCATGCCACTATGGTGGTTTATAAAATTAAGACATAGCATACAGGTCCGATTCCACCTTAGACAGTGAGACTCATTCTTCATTGTTTATTGCAGACTGTTCCTTCTCCTTTCCTCCCTGAACTTAAAATTCCTAATGAATTTACTTTACAGCAGTAGTAGAATTTTGGGACACTCGTACGCGTGACTTTCCTTAATACATATTTTACCTACAGAACTCCATTTCCCCCCAGACACTGCTGACAGAATAGTGATTTTAGAGGGGCTGCACTCTAATTTGCCTAACACTGAATTTGATATTGCTGTTTTTTCAAGCAGTCTGTGTGTATTTTATTATCAGAGTCCAATCCTTCCTTTACTTCGGGAACACCTCACACGGAACTTCCTTCAACTTCAGTAAGGCCTAGCAGTGCTCTCATCCACCATTTCCATGCCTGTATAGCTCTAAACTGGAGTTCTCTAAGGCACCACGGCATCTGGAACATATTAATAGGCTGACCCAGGCTGGCTCGTGTTAATCTGCAAGCAGATGCCTGTATCTGCACCTGGAACATAAGTAGGGTCAAAGGGAGATTGGGAGCCAGAGATCTTGCTTCTCTTACAGGAGCCTCTCTTCCCCTTGTGGGGTTGTTGATGGGGTGTGAGCTTGCAAGGCTAAAAGGGAGCTGTTGTGGATTTACCCCTGCTAACTGCCCCCAATTAAATATAGTGGACCCACCGCACAGTACACCAATTAAATGAATTTCTGCAATTTACCATAGGCTATCTTGGGGGTGGGAGTGAGGGAAACTTAGTCAAGAAGTCTCGCACAGGAGTTGATCAAGCAAGAAAAGTTTTATTCACAAAAAAAGAGGTTGGTGAAACAAAGTTGGGTCAGGAGATGTGTTCTTTCAGGAAGAAGTTAACATTACCTAAACTAAATACAGTGGTACCTCAGGTTAAGTACTTAAATCGTTCCGGAGGTCCGTTCTTAACCTGAAACTGTTTTTAACCTGAAGCACCACTATAGCTAATGGGGCCTCCCGCTGCGCTGCGGCGTCGCAATTTCTGTTCTCATCCTGAAGCAAAGTTCTTAACCCAAGATAATATTTTTGGGTTAGTGGAGTCTGTAACCTGAAGCGGATGTAACCTGAAGCGGATGTAACCACTCTATAAAGGATATCACAGGCTTAAACACAGTTGTATATGCACAGCTTTTCTTACACTACAGTTACTAAAAAATCACTTTGTACACTTCAGGTACAGTAGGTGTTATGGGAATTATAAAGTCTAAGATATAAAATAAATGTTCATAAATGTACCAAGCAAATACAAAAGTATATAAACCATGTGTAGTGAAGTTGGGAAATCTTTGTATGCTGAAACTTTGGTTCATGCAGGAGTGAGGCATTGTGGGAGAGTAAAAACTGTGGAATCCTGGGGAATGTGTATCTGGCTCTTTAATTGTTCTTAGAAGTGTAAATCAAATTGCCTCCTGACTCTAGGCAGGATGCTATGTTATCTGTCCTAGTCTTGTATTCTTTAACACCCTTACATGGGTTTGGGATATACCATATTTTGTGTGCGTCCTATGGAGCGAATGCAGGCTCCTTGGCTTCAGCGATAGCAACGCGAAGCCTCCGAAGCGCAGAGGGAGCGCTCCCAGTCCCACCAGGAGATGCTGGGGACTGAACCTGATGCCTTCTGCATGCTAAGCAGTTGTTCTACCACTGAGCTATGGCCCTAGCTCACAATATTGCTGTCAGGATAAAATGGAGAAGGTGGAGGCTGAAGTGTGTATGCTCTGTGGAGGAAAGGTGGGATAGAAGTATAAGAAGGAATAAAGTATGGAAACTAGCCTCTAAGTGAAACAACTACAGTATATTTTTAACTTACTCTCCTAATAATTTGTATATAAATTATAAAAGTGGTATATAAATTTTGTTAAATAAAAAAAGAGGAAATGTTCAGACTTTCAAACAGTATGTTATGCCTGAGCCTTCATTGCTGAAACTCCCAACAGCATTTTCATGCTCACAAACACCTGATGAAGGAACCATTGTGACATAACCCATTCAAGCAGAGTCAAGGGGCAACAGGCTGTCAACAGTGGCAGTAGTTGGGGGCTCCCATCTATTCAAAAGCCACAGAAAGTCTTTTCCTACTGCCTGAGAAATTACTCCCTTATTTAACGTTCATAATTGCTGGATCGATTTAACAGGACTGGAGTTAACATTTGCTTGGATTTGGCACCATTGCTCGGGAACTGCCTGCTGCGTCCTCCGCTCTAAAGTCACCCTGGACTTTGGGCCTCCAGCACCTTCTTCAGCATGTCCAACCCATCTAAGAGGCGTATGATACTGGTGTTCCACTGGGTTAGGAAGAAGCCCCGGACAGAGAAGCCGTGCTCCACCATCTCGGCCAGACCTTCTGCCTCTGCACCGGCTTGCAACACTCCTCACATTTCACCCTACTTCACGAGGAGCAAGACACAACCCGCTCTGCTCAGGAGGTCCAGCAGACGCAAGGTGCTGTGGTTGTCGAATCTCACCGACCCCAAGTTTTTAAGATCTGTCATTAGCACCATTGGCCGGAAGAGAGCCCGCAGGCGTGGCAAGCAAAAGAAGACTCCAGCGGGAACAGGAAAAGGGGTGAGGGCTAGGCTAGAGGCAAGAAGGCTCCCAAGCTATTTGCGGGGTGGGATTGCTTTGGAAGATGCCTTCTCACAATCTCTACCCTTGAACCACGTAAGGACATAAGAAGTGCGTGCTGGATGAGGCCACATTGGCCTGTCTAGTCCAGTATCCTGTTCTCACAGTGGCCAACCAGAGGCCTGTGGAAACAAGAGCATTCTGTATTCCCTTCCTGCATCTTCCAGCAACTACTGTTCACAAACGTTACTGCCACTGACTGTGGAGGTAGAGCATAGCCATCGTGCCTAGTGGCCATGGATAGCCTTTCCTGCATAAAACCATCCAAGTTGGTGGCCGTCACAGCTTTCTGTGGGATTGAGCTTCCAGAGGGGTAGCTGAGCATGCCTGCTGCAGGAAAAACAGGCATTAAAAGCACATTTCTCCCAAAGAATCCTGGGAACTGCTGTTTGTAAAGGGTGCTACAAATTGTACCTGTGTGGTAGAAGGGTAATCTACAGTTCCCAGGATTCTTACAGGGGAGAAGTGATAATGCTTTTAATGTATGGTGTGTACACAGCTTCAAATTAGCTCCACCAGCTCTGTAATACTAGAGCAAAGATTATAATGCATATTGTTGTTGTTGTGCTTTTATAAGTCTGGAAGTCTGGAATAAACTCAGTCACCCCTCCCATCATTAATTGTTTCTACTAGATGGGGAGGGGTGTTGGATCTGCTTCCCTGCCTGGAAGAAAGGTGCAGGTCAGATGTGTGCCCAGACCTGGCCACGCTTCGCAAGAGAGGTGTGTTGGTTCAAGGTGGCCACACTGCCTGCAACTTGCACTCCTTCCTGACGTGTCTTCCCCAAACCCCTTCTTCCAGAGGCTGGGTTGAAGTTTTCCATCACGTGGAACACAAACTCGCGGAACTACCTTGAGGCTCAGGCAGTGGTGGAAACCCTCCTCAAGCATGAGACGCCAGAGAGCCTCTTGCAATACGAAGGGATCAAAGCAGCTGTGGAGTCTCTCCTACCGTACACGACACTTCCAGAGGCTGGGCCGGTTACTGCAGGCCTCCATGTTCCTTGATTTCATGTGACAAAACATGAAGTTGCCTGACACCGCCAAGTGGGACGAGGAGATGGACATGTGATGAGCTTTATTTATTTATTTATTTATTTTATTGAGGACAAATTAGAAAAAAATACAAATATACAAAGAAAGGAAAATACATGTAACCAATAAAAAATTAGAAAACATTTTACCTCTTCTCATATTTACAATTACCAGTATTTACATCTCTACAAAGCAATATTCACAATAAAGAAAAGAAATGAAAGGTAAAATATAAAAGAAAAGAACAAGAAGAAGATAAAGATAAAGAAAAGGAAGAAATAAGATCAAGAATGAGAATTTTAAAAGTAGATAAGTATTCACTATACACAGCCATTTCCAATCTATATTTATGTTCAATTATGTATTTTCATCTTATCCTTATCTATCTTAATTAAAATATTTTTAAAAGACTTCCACTGTTTGCCTCACACGTTTTTGGTAGTCCATTTGTCAAAACCTCTGTTCTTCATATTTTTCCTTTGGGTCTCCTTAATGTCTCGCTTCGTATTTTTTATATTACTCACAAGATTACTCTAAACAAAATCAGATTTTAGTAGCCGAGCCCTGGTTTTGTAAGTAATCATTTAAACACTCCCATTGCTTCATGACCATAGAAAGCAGCGCTTCCCCCCACCGCCAGCCCCACAAGCTCGGGGGGCAGTGGGAAGGTGGTGCACAGCCTTTGTGCTGCTCCCCGACCTGGTCTTTGAGGCTGGCGGTCTTTGAGCAGCGCCCCCCCCCCGCCAGCCCCAAAGAGCAGGTTGAAAGGAACCCGAAGCCTCTGGAGCCCAGCGGGAACTCCTGCCGCACTCCTGAGGCTTCTGGTTGCCTTCACTGAAGCCTGGAGAGCGAGAGGGGTCAGTGCACTCCGGAGGCTTCGGGTGAACGCTCCTTGAATGCGCAGAGCACACCTTGTTTTAGAGGGGGAGAACAAGAAAAAAAACTTCTCCCCCTCTCTGCGCAGTGCCCCTTCAGCAAAGCGGCAGGCGAAATGGAAGGGGCTCCGTTTCTCCTGCCGCTTCGAAGGGGCACTGCGCAGAGAGGGGGAGAAGTTTTCTTTTCTTGTTCTCCCCCTCTAAAACAAGGTGTGTCCTATGGTCCAGTGCATCCTATAGAGCGAAAAATACGGTAGTTCAGACTCCCGGGATGAGGTCGGTAGAGGGGCATGCTGTGTAAGTTCGCGTTTTGTAGTCCCCTCTCACTGGACCTCATCTGCCTGCATATCCTCAGCCAGGCGGACTGAGAGGGTTACCTGCCAAGGCCTATGCCAAGTTTCCCACTTCTGAAGCTCAATAAAGTTGTGGCCAATTTGAACCCATACTCTGGTCTCTTGTCTCATCATTTGGGGTAAAGGGGTAGGTACCACAGACAGGGTTTAGCGTGTGTGCCTGCAAACAAAGTTCAGTTGTGTGGGTCTTCTGACAATCAGGAGTTATTGTCTCATCATACAGCCATTGGCAAATTGGTAATTAACCCAAAGAAATGATTGGTTTCTAAACCTGTATTCCACGTGGGGTTCTCAAGGATAAAGATTTGGAGAATTCAGATGCAAATTGCAGACCATCTTGCCATGCAAGTCATCTTGCCATGCAGACCACCTTGCCCTGGTGTTCACCTGTGGGTGTTTGACCAGAAGAACGGATTTTGTGATTTTTTTTGCTAAGTTTTGAACTGTTGATTCTTTGTGTGTATGTTTTTAGTTAGTGATATTTTGCAACATTTTTATTTTCTTGTTTGTAACCTTTTAAAAAATGTGCAAGCTTTTATTCTTTGAGTAGCTTTTTCAATAAATTTGGGAAAGGACTTTTGCCTTTTGTATTTTGTGCCTTTTTCCGGAGAAGCTAAACCAGAGCCTGACCACTTGGTACACACTACCTGTTGGATTTCTGTCTGCGTCATGGTAAAGTGACACAGAGTTGGGCAACCCAGTGAATATTGAAGGGGAGTTCTCCTCCTTGGATTCCTTTCGGGGGTTGACCCGGATAAGGGGGTGGTGGCAGCTTACTACTGTTTTGACGTGTGCCTCACAACCCCTTCGTGCACCTACCCCTCTCTGCCAGGTCTTGCCGGAGCTTGGAGGACTGGTTGGGGGGGGTAGTGCATGCGATTGCTACACCATGTGCCTGAGACAGAACTGGAGAACAATCCTGCAGCCATTTTTACTCTCCCAAATTGACCTCAAATACTTCTCTGCAAGGGGGAAGGAAAGAGGAAAACCTCCTGTTGTCTCTTTGATCACAAATCCTGTCTTAAGGGTGTATCTGTGTATGAACAGGGTGAGCCTGTGACCTGGATTCAGGAACTGAGTATTTACCATCACAAAAGAATGACCAGACGGCCCATGTAAATGCAATCAGCAACCATTATCAGGTATCTGGCAGAAAGGATTTCTGCTGTAGACTGCCCTTCAGTGATATAATGTATTGGGGGGTGGCCTTGAGCTACAGGGTAGCAATTTCAAAATCTATATAAGAGCTTGCACACCAATGTTTTTTTTGGGGGGTGAGCACCCAGTTGAATAAAGATCAGGCTTACTAGCTGCTTTGCTTCTCAATGTTATCTGGTTGGCCTCTGTTATTTTTTCCAACCGATAGGAAACCTACATAAGGACTCTATATGAGCTCTTGGGTACCCATAAGGGAAAAGGAGCAGATTTTTCTTATAACAGTAGGTGTTCAGGTTTCTAGAATAGGTGGTAAAATGCTTAACTCAGTTCATGGGCCTAGCCAGGGGAGGAACGTGGCAGCTGCCCCCCGCCCCCAATCAAGTAAAACAGTAGAAATGCTTAACTAACTGACCAATCACTTCAGTTCTGCCCCCCCCCAACAAAAGTCCTGCCCCTCCAAAAAAATCCTGGCTACACCCATGACTCAGTTTCTGTTATTTCCCTCTTGTTTCTTCACTTAGTTAAGATAGTTTAATACTTTTGGCAGAGCACAGCTTCCTTCACCGCTTAATTCTTTGTTTCATGAGGGAAGGGCACTTTTGTCATTACCCTCTCTTAGCATTCCCACTCCTGAGGTATTCCAATTACTATAACAGACCCTTTTTGCTGGCCTGGGAGGCTTCTTTTCCTAGGTCAGGGGTCTGCAACCCGCAGCTCCCGAGCCGCATGTGGCTCTTTTACATCTTTGCTGCGGCTCCGGGGCGGATACTAGCAAGGGAAGGAGGCGCATTGTGCGCCCCGACACTCCTCACTGTGGCGGGCGCTGTACTGGCTGTGACGTCGCATGGGGGCGGTGCGTGCGTTAGTCACGCACCGTCCCGACGTCACCTTCCCGCCCGCTGTCAGATTGCGGCTCCGGAGATATATTTGTTTTAAATGTCGCAATGGTTTTGCGGCTCCCAGTTGTTGTTTTTTCTTCCGAAACGGGTCCAAGTGGCTCTTTTTGTCTTAAAGGTTGCAGACCCCTGTCCTAGAAGAACCCTCCCATCTTGACTGCAATGAGCCCCAGGGAGTCCCTGCTCCCCCAGCTCCTGCCTCCCCAGGCTCAGACTCAGCCCTCCAGGTAATTCCTGTCTGAATACTCTCCCAAGATGCTATCTAAGCTATGAAGCTTCTTCCTCTAGCGATAGATATTCTCCTCAGAGGTGGGGTTGCCACCTTTGTTGTGGCAATACAGGATAGTGCAGTGCGGATGGTGGAAGATTACTTTTTTCATCTGTTGCTGAAGTGACTTCAAAGCAAGTCATTACAATCTATTGCAATCTATTGTCACAACCTATGGAAGTTGTGACACACACACAAACACACACTCCATGAGTTTGTAAATCTGTCTGTGCTTGGCTTAAATGCATGACCTTTCACACACCCTTTCAAACACATGAATTTGGAGAGGACTTCACACACACACACACACACACACACACACACACACACACACAGTGTGTGTGTGTGTGTGTGTGTGTGTGTGTGTGTGAGAGAGAGAGAGAGAGAGAGAGAGAGAGAGAGAGAGAGAAGACCTAAAGTTATGGGACAAAACTGTATCAATACGAGATACAGCATTTTACATTGAAATACGAACAAATTCTGTGCCATACAGGACAGGTGGAAACCCTGCAAGTCAGAGCAGGTGTTAAACTCAAATTTGAACCAACTCTCTCAGACAAACCCTATCCTAATCCCTATCCCCCACCTCAAATCTAGCTCTATCTCTCAAACAAAACCCTGTCTCACTCCAGCTCTTTCCCTTCCCTAGCCCAGTCCAAAAAATTCTCCTCAGAAACGCCCCCCCCCCGCCCCCGCGGCTTGTTGTAGCCAATCAGAGAGAGGCTCCTGCCATCTGGTGGAATTCTGAGGCACTGCATTGCCAGACTGCTGTCTGTCACAGGAGCCCATGGAGATGACTTGGCCTATTTCAGGGATAATTAGTTTAAATGAGATTATTGGATGAGCAGAGTGTGACGCCTTGTGGAGTAATTCTGCCTATGCTGCCACCAGCAAAACAGAAAGCTAATAGAAATTATCGGCAGGGTGAAAGCAAACAGAGCTCAAGCCCCCAAGAATGGTTGTATGTACAGATATATTGATCATCTTCAAGGCCATCTTGACAGGGAAAAGGAGCATACAGTGGTGCCTCGCAAGACGAAAATAATCCGTTCCGCGAGTCTCTTCGTCTAGCGGTTTTTTCGTCTTGCGAAGCAACCCTATTAGCGGTTTAGCGGCTATTAAAGGCTTAGCGGCTAAAAGGCTATTAGTGGCTTAGAAAAAGGGGGGGGGAGCGAAAAAAATCACAAGACTCGCAAGACGTTTTCGTCTTGCGAAGCAAGCCCATAGGGAAATTCATCTTGCGAAGCGCATCGAAAAATGGAAAACCCTTTCGTCTAGTGGGTTTTTCGTCTTGCGAGGCATTCGTCTTGCGGGGCACCGCTGTAATGTGACACAGACTTGCAAAGTGATGCAGTTTCCCTTCCCTTCCTTATTTGCTGATGCCTTTGGGGAGGAGGAAGATCTTCAGCAAATCTGCTGCTGCTTTCTTTCTCCACTCCTCTTCCCTGCAAAGGGGCACCCAGTTCCCTACCGAGAACCTAAGAAGCCTTGAGAGTGTGTGCCATCACTTGCTGGAGCTCTCTGGTTGTTTGGGGATGCAGAAGGTTCTCTCATATCCCCAAATGCAGCAAAGGCAGATATTAAGACGGGACCTGGGTTTGGCTAGCGAACTACCCCAGAAATAAATTGGGAGCTCACAACCATGCTCTTGACTGATATTAGGATGGAGAGGGAAGGCATAGGAAGAAGGAGGAGGAGGAGGAGGAGGCTTGTCAACAGGGGGTCCCTACTCAGGACGCCTGGTGAACTTCAGCTTTCACTGTATTGCTTTCCAGAGTAGGGAGCCTTATCCTGCTGGGAAGAAAGCAAGAGGCGAACTCCAGAGAGAGCTCCCAGCTTAGAGGGTCCCTTGAGCATATTTGATGTGGTTGCCCGGAGCCCAGGGGTGCCACCTTGAATAAAATATTGCGGGGGATATACATAAACCCCATCCCACATGACACAGTGCACACACACCATTTGAATGGGAATGCCCATCAACTTTAGGGGGACCTGGCTCCTTCAAATGTTTTATTGTGGGGTCTGAAGCCCCCACGGCTCTTAGAAGTTGGCTTCTGCCAAGAGGCTCATGTCAGCAGCTGGCAAAAGTCCAGGCCATTGGTGAGATGGATGCCGGATCTTTATCTGCTGTCAACCCACTCTGCAAAATAAGCTAATCAAGAGCCTCTGGCTCCAAGCTGGGGGTGCATTTCTTTTTTTTTAAAATGGAAGGCACATGCTCACCCTCTTCCCCTACCCCCATAAGGTGCAATAAGCTCAGGTTTCATTTTAGTCCCTATTGGCAGCACTCTTGTGTTTGTGCTCCATTCCTCTTTCTAGCTCTCACAAATAAAAATACTAGGGACATATTTCTATAATGACTGGCAGCTGATATGAAAGCTCTAACTTGGGGCACCATGGCCTGAAGTTGGGACCTTCTTATGGGAGGCAGATGCTCTCCAACTTCATTTTGGCCCTTCTGCAGAATTATCTGAAGACCAAACTATGGATGATTTGTTACTGAAAACAAAATATAGATTATATTATTAGGCAGGCACACCAACACTGACAACTATGGAAGCAGCTCCCTTATCTTCTGGGGCAGCCTGGTTTCTCCTGCTTGAGCATGAGACTCTTAATCACAAAGTTGTGGGTTCAAGCACCACCTTGGGCAAAAAAAGTCCTGCATTTCAGGGGGCTGGACTAGATGACCCATGTGGCCCAACTTCACAATTATATTATTCTATGATTTAAAGCACAAGCCAGGTGCCTTCTGATATGAAGCAGGTTACTCCTCTTTGGACTACAAAAATAATCCTTGGAATTCCAGAAAAAGCTCAACAATTACACTTTTCTTTTGTGTATACACAAACACAGCATGTGCCTGTAGAAGGGGATATATAAAGATTGTATTGCATAAACCTGTTAATAGCTCTAGTCCTGACTAGGGCTGGGCGATATATCAATATATAATCCAACACCAGTTTGAAGTCTATATTGTGATATTGGTTTCATAATTTTTGACCTGGCAATATATTGCGAATCATGATGTGTATGTGTTTGCAATCAACAATCTTTATTGAGGTCAAAGACCAGACAGCAAAGTTAACAAAAACAAAATATGCCACAACCGTATAAAGAAGTGGATATAATTAAAAATTTCCTATAAATTTATTTACATTAAAAATAATACTTCTTCAGCTAAAATCTCTATTCCGGAGATTAAAATCAGTACTTATTCACCAGCAATCCTATCTTGTCCTCATTGCTATAAAACAGAATTTCGCAACAGGCTTGATGATATCCAGATCTTTATCGGCAAGAAGGTATTTAACATGTTTCCTCTGAACAGCCAGGTAATTTTCTTAATAATGGTAAAATTAGCTCTCTTTAGGTATCACGATACAGCTGGCAATATAGAAGAATGTGCCCAATGGATTAAATCTCTTTAGAGTTGCCTGGACATAATCTTTGTTCAACTGGGATGTCATGATATCTGTCCTCTAGTAGTGCTGAAGGGAGAGCATTAAAACAGGCTCTAGAAAATGGCCAATGATGCTTAGAGTTATCCAGTGCACATAAGTAATTTGCTGGATGGGATCTTTGGGGTTCATGTAGAGATTTATAGATTTTAGAAGATTGGGTAAATTCAGTTTGGAATTCTATGTCCCATATTTGTTCTTTGATTATATTTCTAGCCCTTCCCATTTCCAGATATTCAAGAGAAAGGCTGTAAAAGAACAGTTTTCTTGAACTGCTCTTCCACCATTTTGTTTGATAGTTATCAACCAGCATCAAGGGGAGCAGCCCAGTTGGGGTCTTATTAAGTCTTAGCCATGTGTACAGAGTAAATAGGCACACTTGGCTTCAGTCCTATATAGGCCCATCTCCAGTCACAGGGATGCATTATAGGGATTTGAAGAATTTACCTTACGAATCCTGATTGTATTTTTCCATAACAGTCCAAATTAGAGAGGGGGACTAGCTGTGCACCATATAATAATTGTGCCATAGGTTTTGCAGCAAATAGTTTGATAGCAGCTAGCACAAAATTTCCTCACTTTACTCAGTGGAATCTTAAAATTGCTACAGTACTTTTTTGGGGCCATATGTGTGTTTGCAAAAACCATGATGTGGGGAAAACCGTGAAGCTAGCCAATGCCTCTACATAACTCCATCCTTATTTCAGACTTCATGATATGTCATTACATCATGATGTTTAGCTCGTGATATATCGTGAAGTTGAAAACCAGATATCGCCCAGCCCTGGTGCTCATCTTGTTCTTAATTTACTCAAATCTTTCTCTCAGAGCTGCAGAGAATTCACAGGTAGAAGACCCAGCATGCAGAAGCAGGTCCATACCTATGGGAACACTTGATGTGATGGCATAAGAATCCCTATGGACAATTTTGTAGAATTATACTGAATTTCACAGTAGTAAAATACTATTTTACCTTGGGAAGATAAGTGCCTCCATGTGCAGGGTGGTGGGGGTGGTGGAGAGAAACCTATGCTAAGAATATTGCTCTGGGTGGCTATGCCGAGGATTACAATAAAAAGGTGAAGTATGATGGGGGAAAGCAAACAGTGGATTCTTAGAAGCAAGTTAAAGTCAAGCCCTGCTGATGTTCCTTCTGCTATGTCTCATTCAAATGATTAAGGAGACCTATTCACGGAATGTGCTCATTCACAGAATGTAATCTCTATTCAATACAAATACGCAGAATGTTGCCAATCTTTTTAAATGACCTAATAAAATACATAGAAATATATCTGTAACAAACATTGTGACATGTCCATTACAGCAGGAAAAGTCAGCTTGACCGATAGCCTCTTGCAAAAGAGTGGATTGTGCCTGCCTGTACGAGCCACAGGGCTGGACTCAGTCCAGGCAAGGGCTGTAAAATGTGTTGCCTAAAGCAGAGTCCTTCAGTTTTCACTTAGATAGCTCTGCAAATTCCATTTACTGAAATCTCTCCCTCCCACAAAACCACTCTTGAAAATGTAATTTAACATAATACAATGTCTAAACTAATTGCTAGGACTGGAGAGAAAGGAAACATACAAGCTTCTGACATTGGCTAGAAGCCATTCCCCCTGCCTCTCAGAGCGAGCTTCAAGGCAAAGGAGAGGTTGCCCTGACCCCATCCACCAATGACTATTCATTAATCCATTTAATGAAATATGTATGTATCGCCGGGTTAGTCATCCTAACTTAGACTGTCAACACGGCATTCAGTTTCATGTTATGGAGACAAATCCCCGCTTTGCTCGGTTAATGTAACCAGCCTTGATTCTGAGAACTGCTGGACACGTCGCTTTCAAGTAAACAGTCTTACCTAACACTCAAACAAATATAGAAGCACAAAATGGAAATCTGGGTTTCACAATTGCTTATATAAATTGCACTACCTAAAGTTTTGGATTATGCGAAATAGAAAAGCCACTGTTTTAAATTGGTTCTTTTTTGGCAATTTAAATAGTTAAAGTGGACTTGATTAAATCAATCCTCCACACACCCAGCTGGCAACAGATCCCAAATCACTGGGGATCTCTTCAGCCACCATCAAGCTTCCAAGTGTGGATGTCTTGGCCTGACATGAATACAAAACAAGTTATTTTACATCTCCATTCCAACATAAAACTAAAGCCTAGAGCTTTATTCTCCCCCTCATCTGGAATATGATCCATAGCTGTCAACGTTTCCCTTTTTTAAAGGGAAATTTCCTTATTCTGAATAGGATTCCTTGCAAGAAAAGGGAAAAGTTGACAGCTATGTTATGGTCACTTCCAGTCCCCTCCCAGCCAAAGCAGTTTCCCCCTCTGTCATGCAGTGCTAGGATACCTCATGTTTTTCAGCCGTAGAGGATGGCTTGTATGACAGTTTTTTCCTGTGGAGTGCTGCCTCCCTCTGCTGGTGCAAGCTGTTTCTCCAGCAGAAAAAAAGGCTTCCTGGTAGATTGGAAGTGGCCATCCCCGAATTCTCTAGGCAAGCATGCATGCCACACCTCAGCCAAAAGAGCTGCTATAACTCAGGTAAAGAGCATCTGTGCTGTGGCTCTGGATGGCCAGCATGCTGCTTGGGGAAGCCCTGTCTCTCGAATTCAACTATCCCACACAAGGCCATGCAGCCAAAGAGCTGCCTCACCAGGCAGTTACAGTTCCCCCTGGCTGGTCAACATAGTTCCTCTTCCAAACGCACACAGCTTCAGTCTAGCACCTATTTCCTATCTTTCTAGGAGAAGTGTTAAGATCCACTACCACTGCTGAGACTGTTTTCCTTGCACACTTACTTTTGTCTGACCGAGATGACCTCTGGTGGGATCCTTCACCTAATGCTTTCTTCTTATTCCCAGCTGCAAAAACCACAAATACCAATTTAGGAAAGGCATCAAGTTGAGTCCTAAGGCTGCAATGTATCTCCATTCAGACCACAGCCTGATGAAAGTGTCGTGGTCAACACCCCACACACAATGGAAAGTTGCTGGTTTCCACCTTCATACTAGCATGTAGTGTAACAGTTGTTGAGGAAAATGCCAAAAGCTCTCACAGCCTGCTACACAAACCGTAAGAGTCTACCCAGCCCTCTTCCTCCCCTATCCCAACATACAACCAGCTCTTGAGTTTATAAATGAGTTCCCTCTTTCCCCAACCCATTCCATATGCATCCTGACCCAACTATCAGGATTTGCGATCTGACCAAGTTTAGGCGCCTAACTCTACAGTACTGCTGATACACCAGAGAGGCAATAGCCTGCCACTCACTAACCTAACTGCAGCCTTGCAGGAAAAGAATATAAGAGTCAGTCAGATATTTTATGGTCCAGAGGATGCACACCCCAACCTAATTAGCACAAGCACCCATTAGAAATTAGCATAAGCAGACCAATCCCATGCAGTAGTCACCTTTGGACCCATAAGCCAAGCCAATTCACTGCCCAAAGCTGTGAGTCGTGTTCCTGAAAATACTTTGCCAAATTTAATGAGGGGTTGGTTAGGAGACTCTTTGCTCCTGGCCAAATCCTTTGCTTTGACAGGAAGTCGCATGGCCCAAATATCAGAGGAGACTGAAAAGGAAGAGAAGCTGCCCCCACCCACTGCTCTCTTCTCCCAGGCATCTGAAGACATGAACAGCTCCCCTTCTCTACCTGTGTGCCACAAGCCTGAATTGCAAGACAGTTCCCACTTTGGTGTAACAGGGAACAAACATGCATATGACAAGTTCTGATGCTCCCCCAACAAAGCCATTTTCCTGGGCCCACATGCCACCCTCTGCAGGCTGCCAACCCACAGGGAAACTGCACTATTCTCCACAGAAACCGAATAGGATGGGGACTATAACTATAACTTCTTAACTTGTGAGTTCTGTTGAGCCACTGCGGCTTCCTCAGTTTAAAGCATGGAGGCTCAGGTGAGCCTTAAGCTAGAAGCTGCCTTCTGGAAATGTGGCATGCAGGAGAAGAAGGACGGACCCAGGGATTCGCTGTCTGCCTTCCACCTCATGACATCCTTCCCCAACCTGGTACTTTCCAGGTGTTCCTGGGCTCCATTCTCATCAGACCCAGGCAGCACGCCCAGGGTTTGGGGTGCGAACAGTTCTCCAACCAGCGGGTGAAACTCAAGGCTGGCATTACAGCCTCAAAGCCCTTTCCCCACTTCTCTTTCTACATTTACCTTGGCCAGTACCTGGCCTTTAGCCTGAGCAGCTCTGCCTACAGACTGGTTCCTTCTGACAGGGAGACCCTGGTTGGGAAGCCCAGTAGGATCAGCAATAGAAAGCTCCCTCCACAGGGAAGAAATCCCCTGAAATGATTTCAGGGAGCACCCTTGGCTGGAAAGACTTTTCTCACTTTCAGCCTCAGACTGTGGGGTAAAGTTGACTAAGGGTGTCAGTACATCCCCAGGAAGCTCTTCCTCAAAAGTCAGGTGAGTAAGGAAGGAAGAAAATTCACCAGGAGCGGAGGCAGCCTGGAGTTGTAACCCTGAATTTTCTGCACCACAGAGAGAAGTGGCTCTCCTGAGGTCATTAATAAGGGCATCATGCTATTCAGCCTGCATACACAGAGCTGTCTGCTGTAAAAATGGAGAAAATTTCAGAAGAATCCAAGAAAAAGCAATTTCTGAACTTTCTGTCAGACATATGAATGTGCAACTGCAACTTGATGGTGTCAGGTTTGAATATGAAATACTTGAAAGAAAGACAAACCTGCAATATGACTATGGCATTCTCAAGGAAATATTAAAATTTGAGACTTATCAGCTTAACATAGCAGCTCACCAATAAGAAGCAAGAATGTGAAGCACCAAAAACTGAGCTTTGGGATGTATTGTGAATATTGGAAAGTGAAAAAGAACATAATCAGAAATTGCAAGAAGATAAAGAGCATAATTCCAAGGAACATCTGAAAATTCTTCAAATCGTGGACCTAAAGAAACAGTATTCTTAAATGGCATCAAGATGTGAGAAGAAGCTGGAGCAAAATTTAAGCGCTTCTGAAGAAGTTGTTGCTTCTCTACAGAAAACAATTGTGCTGATAAGGAAATTGTATCAGACATGATGAACCAGATCCAGGTATTAATGGAAAACAGCAAAACCAACTTGAAGAAGTAAAGACAGGAAGAAATATCAGTGCCACAAAGTATCCAGATGTTAAAGGAGAAAGAGAAGGAAATTTCTGAATGAAAACTTGTTGGGAGAAAAGCAAATAAATTTCCTTCTCTTGAGTTTGTGTGGCAATGTTTGTAAAAGCTGAACCATTCTGTTTGCTCTTCTCTCCAGACAAGATGCTGGCTACTTTCTCTCTCTCATTTCTACTCATCCTGTTAAAAGTCCCTGCTTGAATAAAGCCTTCAAACACCTGAAACTGTAAGTGATTACTTCAATATAATTCATCCATGCTGCAGTGGGTAAAGCATAAGAAGACATACTGCGGGACTTGACATATTTCCGCAGGGCCTGAAAGACAGAGCTGTTCCACCAGGCCTTTGGCCAGGGCACAGCCTGACTCCCTCCCTCGGCAATCTTCACGGAGCTCTGGCCCAATGGTTGCCAGTGGCTTGATTTGAATTAATTTTATAATGAATGATTTTAGAGTGTTGTTTGTGTTGTACTTTTGTACTGTTTTATTGTTGTTAGCCGCCCTGAGCCCAGCTTCGGCTGGGGAGGGTGGGATATAAATTATTATTATTATTATTATTATTATTATTATTATTATTATTATTAAAAGTTAAATAAGAGTTAGAAAAAGTCCTGAGTGACCATAGAAGCAAAGAGACTGCCTTTCAGAAAATGCTTCAAGAGGTAGAAAGAACAAGAGCTTTGAAGGCATTCCATGAGCAAGAAGACACAAGAGCAAAACTGGAGGAAACAGATGAAGAGAGAGCAAAAATTGAAATGGAGCTGTGCTCACTAAGTTGAACAAATGCTGCTGGTAAGGAAGTTGTGTCAGGCCTGATGAACCACATCCAGGGGATGAGGATGTCAACTAGCCAAAAGACAGAGTGCATAGAAGGGCTCACAAGTGAGCTGCAGGACATATAATATAAGTATAATTTGCTTTGGCTGCAAAAGAGGAAAGCAAAACAATTATAGGAGGTCAGGAGAGGCAAATTGAAAAGTTGAGAGAGGCCTTGGAGAGAGTACAAGATGCTGAGAAAATCGAGAAAGAGCTTATTTGTGAAGAACTACAATGTATTTCTGAGCAGCTAAGCAGTTTAACAGAAGCTTCTAAGAAACATGCAGTACTTCAGCCTGCACAAAGCAGCCAAATTAGGAAAGAATAATGAACCCAGGAACTTCAGGAACAGATGCAGACAAAAGGACAGAACTGGAAAATAGTGAATATGAAGCTAAAGTGCACCAAATAGACCTGTTTATTGAATCTGTATTGGCAACACTTCCACAGAGCCCCCAAACTCTTCCCAACAGTCTGGTGAAACCGTTAGAGACAATCAAACAGGAGATGGCGGATACTTTCTGAAGGCCTGCTTTCCTAAGGCTCCCTCACTGCGACTTTCTGAGGAGTGCCCAGGTTTCAGCCTCCCACCCTTGACATGGAGAGGTGTCTGCAAGGATGCAATGGCTGCACACTCCCCGGTGAAGTTGTTGTGGTACAGGACGTGGATGTGGAGGAGGGTGGTGGCGTGTCCAGGGCATCACAGTGCCAGGTGCTAAGATGGCACTGCAGGGCAGGAATCAGGCTGTGGTCTATGGCAAACTAACCCTCTCCATCCTACAAGACTGGGTGATGGTTTGTCTCTGTCATGGTCTCTGCATAGATCTTGAGAGAACTCTTCCACTCCTTCCTATGGAGGCAATTTCTAGGGGCAGTTCCTCTGCAGCAGCCTTGGTTTTGGACCCTACATGCCCTTCCAGATTGGTCCATGCTCCCACCAGTAGGCATCTTCCTGTCTCAGGTAGTAGGCTGCTTTCCCCAATCAGCTGAGCCATGATGAAAGGGTGAAGATCATCTACCAGAGGCCCATCAATGAGAGGTGATAGTGTGACATTGGATCTCCTGTGAAGGTTCATTTTCTGCACAGGATGGAGGGAATCCCTTTGATGGGTTGTTGTTCCCACTTGCTCCATAGGCAGGAATATGCAAATTAGGCAGATCTTACCGTCCAGTACCTCAGGGACTTCCCTTGCATGCAAAGACAGGCTCCAGTGGTTGGAGCAGACAAGACCAATTGTGGGTTTGACGGTTAAGAAGGTGGTAACTGCATGTGCTGCAGAGGGAAATGAAGGGCAGATGAGGCTCATGAACCTGGCAAGAGAGAGCCATTTCCGAGCTGGAGAGGAGAGGGGGTTGCGGGCTAACCCCTCCCACACTACACTCGCGGGGGCTGGCCTTTTGCCCCCGCGAGAACTGGGGAATCCCCGGGCGTGCCTACTACCCGGCCCGCCAATCAGCAGGGCCGGGGAGGCGTGGCCTAGCCCATTTAAAGCCAGGCACAACCGGGGACCGCCCTCTTTGTCCCGTTCCAGCTGACCGGTTTTCCCATCCCACCCACCCTTTAGGCTTAGCTAGGGATGACCTTGCTATGGACTCCGGTTGGTCGCCGCAAGGGGCCTGGTAGGAATTTTTCCAACTTGGCGCACTTCCAGCCTTTTGGTTTTTTCGCCTACCTCGTAGCAAACGTCACAACTTCCTTGGTATTGGCGGTTAGGCATTGGCAGGGGTAATTGTTATGCAAATGAGGGGGGGAAGGAAGCGCCATCACCTTCCCCCAATGTAAAGGGGTAGTCCGGTAGAGGACTCCGGGGGGCGTTGCCTTGTCCAAAACCTAGGGAGGTAAGGGCCTCCGGCACGCCCCCGAACGGTGACACCCGTGGGATCCTAGTTGGCGTACTTCAACAGGACCCCCACGGCTTATGGATAACCCTTCCCGGTCCCCATGCCGGGTAGTCGATAGGAGCCAATGCCTAAGGCCAATACCTTTCAATTCTGTAATCAATAAAGTTGTGGCCTTTCAATGCCCATTAACCTTAAATAATGTGTCCCGTGTCTTTATTTCACTTGGGGGAGGGGACTCGCCACGCAACCCATCTAGGAGAAAGAAAACTCAGATCCTAAGCCCTCACTGACTTGTGGCTATACTCATTTGTTAGAAAAGCTTCAGGACCCTACACAAATCCGGAGTGGAGACCCTAAGATGATTGGGCGGCACCTTATACACCTCCTTCCAGCAACTTCTGCAGCCAAGCCGGTGCCAAATGTCTTGCTCTGCTTTCCTTTGAACCACATCCGTGAGGCCAAGAGGGAGGTCTTGTTGCCTGGCAGCCCAGGACCTCCATGCACACTGCTTTAGAGTTGAGCCCCAGGGAGGTCACTTCAGTGCTGCAAATGCTGCGGTCTGACTTCAATCCTGGAGGCACACTCCCTTGACTCTTGAGACAGGCAGTTGCCAACAGCCAACAACCTCACAATGGGAGGGCAATGCACCCCCAGTTAACAATGCAATCCAGCTCAGAATAAAATATAATAATAATAATAATGCTAATCTCAGGGGAAAGCATTGCATCCCATGGGTACAAAGCACCAGAAAAATGAGAAAAATGCAAGAACCTAATGCGTTGAGCCAAAGGTGAAGATATTCCCTGGAAGGTCTGCAGGTGCTATCTTGGTGGTCAAGATAACCCCAAAACTAATTGGTAGTTGTGGTGTGACTAAGCTCATATATGTTTCTTTGGTTTGATGTATGCTAATAAGCTTGCTTTGATGCTGCGCTTATCTGTGGGCCTTGGGATGCTGGGCTCTAGGCCCAGAGAGGGGAAAAACTTTCGGCAGTTGCCACCTATGGCCTCACCAGCCAGGTGTGATGGGAGGTTTAGGGTATATTGATGTATGCTGCTTTGTGATTAAAATATGTATAATTGTGTGGGTACAGACAAGCCATCTCCTTGCTGCATTGTATGTCCTGCATCTGGAAAGGATGGGAATCCTGGCAGGCTGATTTGCTGTAAATCTACACCTTCTTTTAATAAAGCACTAGAACTGTTCATTTTGGCATTTGGGGCATCATTTTTTGGCATCCCTGCACCCAGCCACTCCCATAAGCCAGCCTTTGAGCCAGTAGATCAGGGCACTTCAACCCTTGAGGAAGAGGAATGTTCAGTAAAAAATAAAAGAAGTAAAAATTTGAACTGAAATTAGGAGTATTTCAACACCCAACAAGAATATATGCAATTAAAGAGAATACCCAAAAATAAAATTTAAAAAATCATATGAACCAATTTGCCCACCCCATAGCCAAAACTAGCCTAGGGAGGATGGATCCCCTCAATCCCCAGCAGAAAAGAGACCTTCACGGGAGGTCCAATGTCACATTTTCCTGTAGGGAAGAGGGGATCATCAGATGGGATTTGTCAGCTATTCAGATGTGTGGGAATAGCTTCTGACCCTACCCCATTGGTAAGCCACTTGCTGTAGTGGAAGAGAATATCTGACCAACCTAGAAGAGCCCAAGGCAACCCAATAACCACTCTTTCCTGGGCCAAAAGGAAGCTATGAGAATGATCTCTGCCCTCCAGTGCCTTACTTTCTGGAATGTGTGCTGAATCACTACCATTAAGGGGAAAGCATACAAGAGACCCTTGTCACAAGTGCTCATGAGGGAGCCTATGCCTTTTGCTGTTGGACACTGGAACTTTAAAAGAAGCTGCTCACCTAGTTTTGCTCAGTTGCACACAGGTCCCCACAGGGCTGACCAAAGCGTGCCACTATCTGTTCAAACACCAAGGGCAGAATACTCCATTCTGCTTGGAATACGTTCTGGCAACTCAGCCAATCCACCTTGATACTGGACACACCCAATACATGTTCTGTAGTGATAGATGTGAGGTGGTTCTCCAACCAGTTGAGCAGACATGTTGCCTCCTGCAGTGGTGTCAGGGATCTGCCCTGATGAAAAATATGAGCTTTTGCACAAACACTGCCTGCGTGTATCAGGACACCCATCCCTTCCAGGTGATGGTGGAAGGCCAAGAGAACTAGTCAGATTGCCCTCAGTTCCAGCAGATTCACACTCTGTATCCTTTCATCCTATGCCCAGAGCCCCAAGGCATGAAGCTCCCCTTGTGGGTTCCCATGCCCTGTAAGCTGGCACCCAGTTATCAGGACCCTGGATGGATCCCACATCTGCCATCCCTGTAGGAGGGCTGAAGAGAGCCACCATTGGAGGGATTACTTGGTAATGGGAGAATGCCTTGTTCTTCAATGCAACCAATATGTAATCTCTTCCTGGAACAGAAGAACCTGCCACTGCAGGAGTGATGACGAGACCATGGTACAATGTCCATGCATGAGACTATGCTCCCCTTCAGTTGGGTCAGATGTTGAATACCTGGACAAGGTGACCTCAGGACTGCTTGATCCTCTGTTTATTTTTTGCAATCGCTCCTGTGACAGGGAGACTAGGCCTAATCTCATGTCTTGCATGGCCCCCAGATACAGCAGCCTCTAAGAAGGCATCATGTGCGAGTCTTCCATGTTCACAAGGAAGCCATGGTTGGGTAGACATTCTACAACTTCCTTGAGCCCTGCTGAAGAGAAACAGTGGCTGTGTGCCCTCCAAAACCTCAGTTCTCCAGGTGGGGCGATTAGAAAGCAAGGGCAAGGCTGGCACAGGTCTCAGCTGCCTTTTTGCAAACTTAGCTGACTGCTCCTCCACAGCCTCTGCCAGCTCCTGGGATGCTGCTCTCCAGTACCTTACCAACAGCTTAGCCTGCTTCACAGGGTAGTTGTGAGGATACAACCAGGGGGAACCATGTTCATCTCCTTAAGCTCCTTGGACAAATGGCAGAATGCAAAAAAGTAGAGGCCATGCACACAGTATACCTTTAAGGCACATTTTAAACACATTCCCTCCCACAAATAATTCTGGGTACTGTAATTCACCGCTGCTGGAATTATTAATTCCCAGCAACCCTTAACAAGCTGCAGTGCCCAGAATTCTTTGAAGGTGGAAGTGTACTCTGAATGTATTTTAAAGGTACAGTGTGCATGCAAGCCAAAGTGTGTTGCAATGCCTGCTGAAGGAGCTGAGAGAAAAGTGCTAGGAAATCTATGCAAAGCTTGGAAGAAATGTGGGGAAATGGCTGCAGTGTCCATGGATCTAGGCTTGGCTGCAGCAGAGACTAGCCCAGCTGGGCAAATGGGTAACTGCCCCACCAACTTCAGACAGTGCCCCGTCCACCACCCACCCAGCCTTTTTACTTGTCGCTAGCCCATGGGGTGCTGCTGTCAGCTCCCTTCATCTTACTCTCAGGTTACATACACACTATATCTTTAAAGCAAATTCTTTCCCCCAAAGAATTATAGGCACTGTAGTTTAGTGTTAAAATTCCTAGCAACACCTAGCCAAATGCAGTGCCCAGAATACTATGTTGAGATTTCTGCACTGCAAGGGGTTGGACTAGATGACCCTCAAGATCCCTTCCAACTCTACAATTCTATGATTCTAAAAGAATGTCATTTAAAGCCAGTGTGGTGCAGAGGCAACAACCCAGAAGACCACGGCTTAATGTTGCCCTTGTAGAACTCAGCATGGAGGATGGGGGACAAACTAGTACCACTTGCCTTTGCCTGTTGCTCCTGCTGGTCTCTCTGCCTTGTGCTGGCTGTGAGTCCCAAGAGGCACCAGAGACTACTGCCTGAGAAGACCCAAGTGCAAATAAACAATAAATCCTCAGACTCAATCATCACACAAATGACACGTTTGACATGTAAGAGAGTAATGACTCCTTTCCAAAGCTTTACCCAAAAGTACTTAGAAAAGCCGGTGACTGATAGAGGACACAGACATATTGGCTTCACAGTGGTTTAATATGAACAAGTCTTGGACATTACATAAAACAGTAAACTGAAGACATAGTTTGCTGAATTACAAGCCCCACATCAGTATGGATATGTATGTGTGTGTGTCTATAAATATAGACACACACACAAAAACACACACATACAGCAGCAAGAGCCTCTGATCTCCAGACTTGTGCACCAAATGAAGGAAGGAATTTGAAGAACTCATAGCTAATGCAGATCCACGAGGCAGCAGCAGGCCCCTTCCAACAGGAATGTTAGCACCTCTCCAGCAGCAGGTGAGAGTGGTCCGTGCAGAGACAGTTTCTGCATAGCCATTGCATTGGGAGCCCAGAGAAGAGTTTTCTGCTATCCAGTTACCCCATAGGTGGGTGGTGTATATCCACAACCTCTTGCCTGAAACATGCAGAATTGTATATACCAGTTCTTTCTTCCCTCCAAGACACACTTGTACTGCTCACTCCAAATAGTGCAAACTTCAGAACAGGGAACTTTGTGATTACGGTCACTTTATTACTTAGGTTGATACGACTCTCTTCCTGCCCCCACCTCTTGCAGGCCAGAGTTTTGGAGGGATCACAAAGTTTCTTGTTCAGGTCAAACAAAGAGGCTGTACAGATACCATGGTCAAGACCTCCCAACAGATTAAATATTAAACAAACAGTAGGGAACTTTGCACCATAACCCCAAATGGACACAGGCAAGAGGCCAGATGAAGCTATCCACTGAACACAGAAGCGGCATGCGAAGCATCCCTTAGTTTAGGTTCCACTTGCTCCATCTTTAAACTTGCCAAGGTGCAATCTTCAGAGAAAACACTGCTCTACAGGTTTCACCATCAAAAGCCAGCCACCAAACCTTTCCTGCCCAGTCCTCAACATGAACCCTGCTTCTGAGACGCCACTGTTGGCTTTGCCCATGCATTCTCAAGAAGCCATTCTGCTACCAGAAGTTGTGGCTCCCAAAGGGTGCCTTGTTCTTTGGGTTGCAAGTCTGCCTCTAACTCTACAAAGCCCAAAGGTTATTGGGGTAGGATTAGCAGCTAAAACCTCAAGGCATACTGAAGGGGTCACTTGAAGTCCCTCAGAAGGCCTTTCTGCTCAATAAAGGGAGCTTCCAAACTGCTTTTGGTCTACAGTACCCTCCTAGCAAGTTAAGAGGAAAACATTTTTTGCTTCCCACTTTTAATCATTCTGGGGTGATGGGCACAGATGCTAACAAAAAAACCCTGAAACATCTCTGCAGTAGCCAAGAAAAGGAGCCTCAGTACCATGACTTCCCTAGGAAACCTGTGGCAAGGAGCACACTTACACATGCTGGATAATCCTCCATATTCTTACACAAAGGAAGAAAAGCAGCTCTGATGTACGCTGCAATACCTTACACTAGTCTCCAGTTCATTTTCAGCAAGCTTTACCTATCCACCAATAGGCACAAGCTCTTCCCAGGTTCTCACCTTTTTATGCAGAGACCAAAGACCAACAGAACCCAATGCTGCTGCCTAACAAGGGGTGGGATGGGGTGGGATGGCGTGGTGGGCACACTAGACAAGTGAGGAGGTTTAAAGAGAAAAAAGCTGGTTTGGAAGAGGGGCAGTGTAAAAATAAATGTCATTTTTGCACGGGAGAGAAAATGGAGAATGCCAGACTCCTCTACTGACGGACTTTCCCTGGGATGTAATTTCTATCGATAGTCTCCTCCTGCAGGAACATGTGTAAGCAGCGCTCGTTCTGTGCCAGCGGGTGTCCAGCAATTCTGCCAAGAACAAGAAGAAGTGTTAGATTAGCAATCAGCTACCCAATTCTGTACAAGGCAAGGAAAGATCATATTGTGCAACAGCAGCACACACAAGCACCCAGGACACTTGCAGCATTGTCCATCTATTTTGGCTGGCCTCTGTTATTTTCATTTGCCACCAATCCCATCTCTCCAGTCTTTGGAGGCACTCAGCACCCCCAGCATGCATCCTCCCCAAGAAACAGGCCCTGAATGAGTACAGGGATGTAGAAGGTTGTGCTTCTAAAGTTCAGCATCCAGGGACAACTGCCAGATTCTGTGTATGAAGTGTAGTTTCCTTGACAACTGGATTGTATACCCTTCAGTTTTGTCTGTGCTACAAACATTTCGGTTTTGTATCAGAATAGCCATCATGTCTCTCTTTCCCCACCAGCAGATTTTCACAAACTGATAAGTTTGTGTGATAGGGCTCATCCTAGTAGTTTACCAGGCAGAAATGGCCCAGCTGCTGAATCACGGCTGTATGTGGTTTAGGAAGTGGGCATGGCTCCCTACTTCCTCCCTGAAAGAAGCAGCTGGAGAGTGGTGGAGCCTTATTACAAGGGGTTGGGATAAAGTCAGATAATGGGAAGATATAAGTTGATAGTCTCTGGCTAGTAACTGTTTCTGTCATGACTATAAATTTAAAAAATAATAATTTAACAATAAACCAGCTTTCTCATTTTAGCATTTCTAGCAGACGTGAGGCAGCATAACTGCAGGCTCTTCACCACTTAAGGCAGCTTTTGCCAACCCAGTGCCCTCCAGATGTTCTGGACAAAAACTTGCATCAGCCCTGGCCATCACAGCCACACTCCCAGCAGGCCCAGCATCCTACAGCTCTGCTGGCTGGGACAGATGGTAAATTGTAGTATAAAACATCTGAAGAGCATTAGGCTGCTGCAGAGTATCATAAAAGCACTCTTTAGAGAACTACAGTTCTTAGGCACTCTTTAGAGAACTATAGTTCTTAGGATTCCACATGAAGAGAAGACCAATGGTAAGCTTAAGATGATGCCTAGAGTTACTGGCAACCACGATATGCAATCTAGTCACTACACTGTGCAATGACACATCCTCCTCTCCCAGAGTCTTTCACTTCCCCAAGTATTGAACACCCAGGTGTCACTCTTACTTGTTTATGAACTGTTCTAAGCCCTGTCTTCTTTCTTCTATGAAGGACTCCTCAAAGATGCCCTCATCTCCTCGGAAAGGAAGCTGGCGCTTCAAGGCTTTGCCAGGCAGTGGAGGCACTACAATCTAGAAACATTGAGAGCATGACTTAAGAGGGGAGCAGAACCACTCTCCTTCTGCTGCTTGATCTGTTAGGGTCACCACTAGATCCAACAGGGAAGAGTAGGAGAGCTCTCTGCCATGGGAATGAAGAAGAAAGTTATCTATTGATCTATTTATTATGCATACAGAGTGGATGTTCATTTCCTGTACCCACCTTACTGTCACGCTCTAGCTCATTTTTCAGCCATTCAAAGTCACTATACCGTCGCCTCACACAGGACTCTTTCAGTTTGAAGATCGGCAGATTTGTCTGAAAGGAGGCAAGAGAAAGTTCTAATTGACAACTGCTTTATTATTATTGATTTATGAATCATTCCCCATTAGGCATACCAAAGCAATTTGCAATATAACAAAAACTTATGCAAAACACAAAACAATGTGCAATTGTTTTAACAGTTTAATGTAACAACTGCAGATACATAAAATCAATTCAAATCAAATACAGTGGTACCTCGGGTTAAGTACTTAATTCGTTCTGGAGGTCTGTACTTAACCTGAAACTGTTCTTAACCTGAAGCACCACTTTAGTTAATGGGGCCTCCTGCTGCTGCCGCGCCGCCGGAACACAATTTCTGTTCTTATCCTGAAGCAAAGTTCTTAACCTGAAGCACTATTTCTGGGTTAGCAGAGTGTGTAACCTGAAGCGTATGTAACCAGAGATACCACTGTACAGGTATCAACTGAGATAGACATTATAATAATAATTTATAATAATTTATTTATACCCAGCCCATCTGGCTGGGTTTCCCCAGCCACTCTGGGCGGCTCCCAATCGAATATTAAAAACACAATACAGCATTAACAGGTATCTTTTAAAAGTAGGATAGTTGCTTATTTCCTTGATGGGAGGGCGCTCCACAGAGCAGACGTCACTACTGAGAAGGCCCTCTGCCTGGTTCCCTGTAACCTTACTTCTCCAGTGAGGGAACCACCAGAAGGCCCTCAGTGCTTGGATCTCAGTGTCCGGGCTGAATGATCAGGGTGGAGACGCTCCTTCAGGTATACAGGACCGAGGCCGCTTAGCACCAACACTTTGAATTATCCTTGGAAACGTACCGGGAACTAATGCAGGTCTCTCAGTACTGGTGTTATATGGTCCCGGCGGCCACTCCCAGTCATCAGTCTAGCTCCCGCATTCTGGATTAATTGCAGTTTCCGAGCCACCTTCAAAGGTAGCCCCACATAGAGCGCATTGCAGCAGTCCAAGCGGGAGATAACTAGAGCATGCACCACTCTGGCGAGACAGTCTGTGGGCAGGTAGGGTCTCAGTATGTGTACCAGATGGAGCTGGTAGACCTGGATACAGAATTGACCTGTGCCTCCATAGACAGCAGTGAGTCCAGAATGACTCCCAGGCTGTGCACCTGGTCCTTCAGGGCACAGTTACCCCATTCAGGAACAGGGAGTCCCCCACACCTGCCTGCCCCCTATCCCCCCAAAACAGTACTTCTGTCTTGACAGGATTCAACCTCAATCTGTTAGCTGCCATCCATCCTCCAACTGCCTCCAGGCACTCACACAGGACCTTCACCGCCTTCACTGGTTCTGATTTAAAAGAGAGGTAGAGCTGGGTATCATCTACATACTGATGAACACCCAGCCCAAACCCCCGATAATCCTTCCCAGCGGCTTCATATAGATATTAAAAATGATGGAGGAGAGGACGGAACCCTGAGGCACAAGTGAGAGCCCAGGGGTCTGAACACATCCCCCAACACCACTTTCTGGATACGGGCCAGGAAAAAGGAGCGGAACCACTGTATAACAGTGCCCCCAGTTCCCAGCCCCTCCTGACGGTCCAGAAGGATGTCATGGTCGATGGTATCAAAGGCCGCTGAGAGATCCAGCAGAACTAGGAAACAGCTCTCACTTTTGTTCCTAGCCCGCCAGAGATCATTGATCAGCACGACCAAGACAGTTTCAGTCCCATGGTGAGGCTTGAATCCCGATCGGAAGGGATCCAAATGGTCTTAATCCTCCAGGCATGCTTGGAGTTGTTCAGCAACCACCCGTTCAACCACCTTGTCCAAGAATGGAAGATTTGAGACTGGGCGATAGTTGACCATGTTGGCTGGGTCTAAAGGTGTTTTTTAAAGAAGCAGTTAATGACCACCTCTTTCAGGGGGCCAGGGAAGGCTTCCTTGGAGAGGGAAGCATTCACCACCCTGCAGAGCCCATCACCCAGCCCTTCCCGGCTCGCTTTTATTAGCCAGGATGGGCAAAGATCAAGGAGACAGGTGGTTGGTTTCACTCGTCCAAGCAGCCTCTCCACATCCTCGGAGGTAACAGATTGGAATTGATCCCATATAACATGACTAGACAGGACTCCAGCACTCTTCCACCCTGGCCCTGCTCCCACGGTGAAGTCTGCCTCCTTCCGAATCTGAGTGACTTTATCTGCAAAAACTTTGCAAAAGCATTGCAGGAGATCTTGGGGTCCCTACCAGGCCCCGGTGACGAAGGTGGTTCCGATAGATTGCTAAGCACCTGAAATAGTCTCCTGTTGCTGTTTTCTGCAGATGCAATAGAGGCGGTGAAGAAGGTCCTCTTCGCCGTCGCCATCGCCACTTGGTAGGCTCGATGTTGAGCTCTAACCCTAAGCTACTTAGAAGGCTTGCTGCAAGAGGAATACTTCTAGCAGGTGAAAAGCAACAGAGAAAACACAAGTCCAACATGCAACTAGAGGGAGTTTTAAAAGGGTAGGTACTACCACAGCTTAGACCCAATTCCAACATTGTGTGGAATAGACCTCCTGATAGAACTATATCTGCAGGATGCTCTCTCACATGGGACAGTGATTGGTTGGGTATGTATGTTGGGATGATACAATCTTTTAGTAATCTTGATCCCAAACTGTAGAACTTTCTATACCATAACTAGCATCACGAACCTAGCCCAACTGGCAGTCTAACTGCAATTATTTCAGCAACAGCATAATAAAATGGCAATATTTCGGCCCACTGAGCGTCAAGCCACTGCATTCTGCACAAGCTACAGCTTTCAGTTCGGCCTAAAGGGCAGTGCCACGTAGAGTACATTGCAGTAATCTACTCTTCAGTAGCAGTTCAAAAGCACAAAGTGCAAGTAGATAAATAGGTACCGTTCCGGCGGGAAGGTAAACGGCATTTCTGTGCACTGCTCTGGTTTGCCAGAAGCGGCTTAGTCATGCTGGCCACATGACCCGGAAGCTGTACGCCGGCTGCCTCGGCCAATAAAGCGAGATGAGCGCCGCAACCCCAGAGTTGTCCGTGACTGGACCTAATGGTCAGGGGTCCCTTTACCTTTACTCTTCAGAAGCAACCGCTTCAGCTAGGTAGCAGGCACAATTATAGTGCAGTGGCACAACTGCTTTAATGGCAAGGCCCAGGACAACCACTTCTAGATACTCACTCCTTCTAGCTATTCTACAATACAGCAAAATCCTGCCCCTTGCAGACACAAAAATCCTTTCCACTAGTCAAGAGGGTGTTTCAAGAGCTCCTTTCTAGGGAACTTAAAATGCAACTAATTGCTTGAAGGACATGTAGGTCACAAATACCTATTCTGCAGAGTTGTCACCTGTTCCATACCAGTAACTAAAATTACTTTTGTTATGCTGAGTTGACTGGTCCCCCCTATTCCAATCCAACTAGTATTTTATATTGTAAGATCCTAAGGGCAGCAACAAATGCTTTGCTAATCTCACTGTAAAGGGATGAAGAACCTGTGGCCCTCCCAGGTGTTTATTGGACTCCATTATCCCTGACCAAGGGCATGCTGGCTGGGACTGATAGAAGTTGGAGTGCAGCAACATATGGGGGTCCATAGGTTCCACACCATGATGTAGGCTACTGTATTGTTGTTGGCCTCTGTCTGTCTCGAGAGACAATAGAAGAGTGCATCATCGGGGGTAAATCACGGGGAGAGTTACAGCGCCTGCTGTGGCTGCAGAGACTGATAAGGGAGAGACATGTTTTGTTGCAGCTGGGGCAGATGAGGGCATGTGGTTTCACTCTTACAGATGCACCCTTGTGTTTTCTCTGCATATGTAATGTTATAGTTGCAATCCATTACATCAGTGGTTCCCAACTGGTGGTCTGTGTGATCCACCCAGGGGTTACGTAGCACCATTCACATATTAAAAACTACCATAGAGGTATCAAAATTTACAAAGGCAGGAGGTCAATGGCTTGGCTTTTGAGCCCCTGCTTTACATGATTACCAGGGAGCAAGTTTCCCTGAACTCAGTGTGGCTTCTCAGCACATATCTAGGAATGCACATAAAATAAAGGCATAGGGAGGGGAAAGGTGGGGAAAACATTGACCCCCCACACCGCTCAGTCTCTGCTTAAGTTGATTCTTCTCCAAGGCTGCCCCACACAGCCACAATCGGGATCCATGGTGACATCAGGCAGGTGTGCACCAAGGATGCACCAGATACTACCCCAAATCAAAAAAGAAACCAAGCCTGTGCTAAAGGCTTAGCTGAGAGATCAGCAACCTTATCAAAGGATGGGCCAGTCAGAGCATGTGTGCACGCGCGCTCTTCCGGGTCAGAGGAGCACCCGTGTGCACACGCTATTTTTCAACGCTCCTCTGATCCAGAAGTGCGCCGGAAATAGTGTGTGTGCACGTGCACAGGCACTTCTTCATCCTGCACGCATGTGCACACACTATTTTCGGCAAACATCTGGGTTGGAGGAGCGCCTGTGCACATTCGCACACGTGCCATCAACCCGGAAATCGATCCCCACGGTGCGCCGGTAAGAGTGGGGGGGGGGATGCCAGGGGTCGCCATGTGCCAGTTAGACAAGCCTTGTGGGCTGCTACCGGCCTATGGGCCTTAGGTTGCCGACCTCTGGCTTAGCAGATTCACGCCGACTTACAAGCCTATTCACCCCCCACTCATTCTGTGAGGCGGGATCAGCTTGAGCAAGCAGATCTATCCTCAAGCCCATGTGTGCTTTGTAGCAGAGTGGGCAGCCTCTCCCAACCCAGGGCCACCTCTTTATCCACAGAACGATCTAACCACTATGCCACACCACCCCTTTATACTGCACCTACCCCATGGCCTCCATGTAACTATAACATTCCTGCCTATGCTGCTTACAGGAACAGGGTAATTAGAAATAAATATAAATGATTTTTTTAAATGAATTGAAATGAGTGTCGGAATCCCCCCCCCTCAAATAAGGCAGGTATTGGGCGTGGCACGAGGGCGCCCTATTCCGTTCCCTCCCACTGACACCCCGCCCACTAGAAGACCCCCCCGAGGCCCCGCCCCCTCCTCCCTCACCCCGCCCCCTCCCTTACGCACCCTCATGCGGAGCTCGTAGCTGGTGTATCTGGCCCGCCCGACGCCCACGGTCTGCGGGTTGAAGATGTCGATCTCCAGGAAGTTGCTGGGCGGCCCGTAGGCGTCCGTCAGGTCCTGCGGCTTCGAGTTGAGGCGCCGCGTGTCGGCCACGGCCGCCTCGGACATAGCGGAGAGGGAAGGAGGAGAGATTCTGGTGGTCAGAGCCGCCTCAGCGGAACGCGCCCTGCCGCCGCTGCCGCCAGCTTCTCCTCACAGCCGCGGCGCCGCAATACCATGGCGCCGCCCCGGAACCTGCGTGGGGAGGCGCCGCGCCGTGCCCGCCCTGCATAACTCCGGTGGGGATTCATGTTCCGGGGCCCGCCTCCTCCCTCTGACAAGCCGCGCCAGCCCCGCAACGCGCATAAGCAATAACGGGCACATTGGTTAAGCTGCGGAGTTTATGAGTTATCTTCGGCGCGTGGCTCCGCGCCACCGAGCCCTGGAACCTGTATGGCGCAGCAGTGGTCAGTTTATGGTGCGGGGCCGCCGCTAGGTGTCCTACTCCGAGCTCTGCGCCGTGAAGTGCTTTGCATAACTGGCAGAATCATCCATGGCGCGGGGAGGCTCGTGGGCGCTGCATCCCTGCGCATGCGGCGCTGGCGCTGCTGGTGGAACCGGTGGGGAGCGTTTTGTTGTTAGCCCCCGGTTCGATCACAGTTATTATTATTATTATTATTATTATTATTATTATGCATTTTAACTTGTATTAACGCCCTCAAACCCGCTAAGGATGAACTCAAAGTGCCTCGCAGTCCGAAATTCATAACACAAACAAACGTTACAAAACGCTGCGCGACTGCAAATGTATCAGCAGCACATATATGAATAAAACAAAACAGGTTTCAGTGGCAGCAGGTCTTTCTTATGCTTTTATCACCGCTCTTCATTTGATTTACAGTATTTATTGCAGATGGTGACAGAAGTCACAAAATTAAAAGACGCCTGCTTCTTGGGAGAAAAGCGATGACAAACCTAGGCAGCATCTTAAAAAGCAGAGACATCACCTTGCCAACAAAGGTCCGTATAGTTAAAGCTATGCTTTTCCCAGTAGTGATGTATGGAAGTGAGAGCTGGACCATAAAGAAGGCTGATGACCGAAGAATTGATGCTTTTGAATTATGGTGCTGGAGGAGACTCTTGAGAGTCCCATGGACAGCAAGAAGATCAAACCTCTCCATTCTGAAGGAAGTCAGCCCTGAGTGCTCACTGGAAGGACAGATCCTGAAGCTGAGGCTCCAATACTTTGGCCACCTCATGAGAAGAGAAGACTCCCTGGAAAAGACCCTGATGGACTTCCGGGTTAGTGCTTCCGGCAATGGCGGATTTCCTCTGACCGGGAGGAATCCGCTTCGTGGAAATTAGGGTCTGGACCGCCACGGCGAGGCGGAGACCCACTAAAAACCACAGGCGGGAGAAGCCTGTGGACATGGGATTCGGCTGGCACCTTTTGCGCCTCCCCTACTCGCGGGGAAACCCGGTTTCGGGGATCCGGAGCGACGTGGGGTGAGCGGCGCGGTGCTTCAAATCGACTGCTCTTATCACGGAGTGAAGCCGCATTGCTGTTGCCGGAGAGTGCTGACTTTTTCCTGTGGGCAATTGGACTAAACAAGTACCCATGAGTAGAACGGAAAATTGTACTATGAAACATCTTAATTTGGCACCAAAGCGGGAAGGTCTAAACAGGAAGTTTGCCTTCCGCTTTTGTAAATAGATTGAAGCAAGGACATTGCAAGCTAAAGTCTGGAAAGTTGTTTGTAAAGGACTAAATTTCCATCAGTTAAAACTACCAAACCCCCCTTGGAAGCAGGAGAAGAGGGGGAAAATCTTAGATTGTTTAAACCTGCAGGAGAGAGAGTAAGGAAAGATAAATTTCCACCATCTTGAACCTGGGAACGGGGTATCAGAGACAGACGCTTTGGGGAAGTTCATTGATTGTGAATAAAACGTTTTTTGACAGATAGTTAAAAAAGAGAAACATATTGATTCCAATGTTTCCTTTTGCATTTAAAAGGAACAAAATATCTGAAAAATGAAAGTAATTTTGTTGCGGGATCAGCTTTCAAAAAGACGGATACAAACAGAAATTGTTTCCTCCAGAGGGAGCTTGTGAAACTGCTGCTGGAGTCGATCTGGGGAATTCTACAGCTGTAGAGATTAAAGATCGTGGGAACCAGACATTGACCTCGAACAAGAATGTGCCCAGAAGAAGCCTTAGTGCTTGCTTTTTGCAAGACAAGCACTTTACTGGAACAGCTACATGAGAAGATGGATTTGATGACTGTTGCAGTTTTGGGCAAACAGTGAATATCTATATAGAAACCGCTCAGGAACCAACCCAGGAATTTGCTTTGACAGGGCAAGTTGTGCAGAAGACAAAGGAGGAGGTTGCTGCTGAACCTCAAGTAATAGAAATGGAGAGAGCTGCGGCCTTGCAGGAACATAAGTTGTTGTTTCTGACGACTGAACCTGGAGAAAGTCAGATTTGGAGAGATGGAGTACTGTTTGGTTTGGAGATGGGAAGTTGGATAGATCCCCCTATGCAGGGATGCTTTGACTTTTGGGATCTGGTTTTGGGCCAGGGGGAGTTTGAAGTCGTGGGGGCCCTTAACCTGGGAGGGACTTTGAAACATGCCTTCAAATATTTTTTGGATTTCAGTGCTGACTATGGAGAATGGGCTGACCTCTCGAGAAGGGATAAAGATATTGTCAAGTTGGAGTCTCCCCGAGATCTACCCCTCAGTGAGAAAGGAAGGAAATCAAGAATAAGATCAGCAGAAGACAAAGTAAAGTGCAGGTATAAACATGAAGAAGACCTGCAGAAGGGACATGGAAAAGACTTAAGAGCCTCGGATAGAAGGTCACCAGGTTGATGGACTAGATGGAAGGGATAGAAAGGACTGACAAAACCCGAGACCAGGAAGAAGAGACGATGGATGAAGATTGGAAGAAAGTTTAAAAATTCATTTAGAGAATTATTGTAAAATTAATGAGTGTTAGAAAAAATGCTGGAATGAAACTATTTGGCTTTAGTAGAAATACTATAAGGAATTCTGTATAAATAAGTTTTAAGTTTTAAGCTTTAGGCCTTTTTATGGTAAGATAAGGTTAAAATAAATTAAGGTAATTTAATGACAGAATATAGTGAAAGATGGAAAGGATTTGCTGAGATAATTAATAAGTAGAATACAAAAAAGGGAGGTGTGGGGAGGTCTACGAAACAAGTTAACGAAAGATAAAGATTTGGGAATATTGGATTTGTTTTCAATTTTTTGTTTGCTTTTGTTTTTGGTTTTGATGTATTGTGTGTTTTGTTTTTTCTTTTTTTTCTTTTTACTGACTTGTATTGTTTAATTCCTTTTCTTTTTTGTTTATTTTTTTCCTTTTCCTTTTTTTATCTCTGTAACTTTAAATTCTCAATAAATATCGTTTTTTTTAAAAAAAGGAAAAGACCCTGATGTTGGGAAAGATGGAGGGCACAAGGAGAAGGGGATGACAGAGGACGAAATGGTTGGGCAGTGTTCTCGAAGCTACCAACATGAATCTGACCAAACTGCGGGAGGCCTGGTGTGCTCTGGTTCATGGGGTCAGACACAACTAAACGACTAAACAAAAAAAAATTATTTGTGACACATCGTTATCCAAATATTTTTCAATAAAAGCAGCATATCACAGTGCAAGAAGCATTCAGTAGCTGTAGCTTGGTATAGCACGTGCTTTGGGCAGAAGGTCCCAGGTTCAGTCCTCCACATCTTCAGGGAAGGTAGCTTATGTCCCCTGACTGTAACACTGGAAAGTTTTGCACTAGTCAGTATACAGACAGTGTTGAGCCAGATGGGCCTGTGGGCTGACTCTGTATGTGGCAGTTTCTTGTGTTATTAGCTCAGTGGTGAAGTGCTTGTTTCACATGCAGAAGGCCCCAGAGTCAATGCCCAAAATCTCCAGGTAGGGTTGGGAATGTCCCCAGCCAGATACCCTGGAGAGATGTGTAGACAGTACCCAGTAAACAAGGTTGGGCTATTTTCATAAGGGATGCATGATGGGCTTTTCCTGTATTTGTATGAGAATATAATTTGTATTAGAAGGTCATGATCCCACACACCATCCAAAAATTGTAAGATTGCAGGATCCCCAAAGGGGTGCTCTGCGGTGACCTGGCTTCAGGCACCAGGCCCATTGGTAGACCAATTCTGTGTTACAAAGATGTCTGCAAACATGAAGGCTGGCAACATCAACTCTGCTATGTGGGAATCGCTTGCAGATGACCACAGTGCTTGGAGACAGGCTATGTAACCATAGCAGTGACCAAAGAATGAATGACCTCTGGGAGAAGTGCAGAAACACCATGATGCATCTGCAGTAACACAATTGGATCCCTTCATCTGCCCCAGCTGCAACAAAACATGTCTCTCCCATGCCAGTCTCTACAACCACAGCAGGCGCTGCAACCTTCCAACAATTTGACTTCAGCCCCAAAAGCACATTCCTCCATTGTCTCCCGAGGCAGATGGATGCTCACAATTAGAATGAAATAATTACACTGGCTAGTGTGCACACTAGATTTCAAACTTTCTATAGTTTTGGCTTTCTGTGGTGTTCTATATAATTTGCAAGTGACACAACAACTGGGGGGTGGAGGTGAAAGAGCTTTAATGTTAAAAGTACGAAATTTGCAGCCAGAAGATGTGGCTCCACAGATGAGAAGTTGCCAGTGGAAAGGCCTTCTCCTTTGTCACCATCTTCTGAGCCTCCCTTGAAGGAGGGACCTGGAGAAGGGCTTAGATGAAGATCTAAGTGGCCAGAGGCTTTCATTTTGGGAGAGTCATTCCAGGAGATATTGGGGTCCTGAGCCACAAATATCTGTGCAAACACAAAATGGACACAGCTTAGCTATCGAAGCAGTGTTGTGCAGTATACTTCTGATTACCAGTTGCTGGGAATCACAAACAGGGAGAATGCTCTTGCGCTCAAGTCCCATTTGAGTAATTTCTGGGGCAGCTCCCCACATGAACCCACCTGGACCCTACTTTCATCATCAGAGGCCTTTCTCCTTGTACCCCCCTAGGGAAAGGTGGTGTGTGCCAACACAAGAAAGGTATTTTCAGCAGGTGAATCAGCAGTCTTTAGGACGTTCTGAATCCTAGAACACTCTAGGAATTGTATCACAGTGAGGGGGAAAGGGGCCTCCTAACAACTTTAATCACTCTTAAGGAAACTACCCTTCCCAGGATCTTTTGGGGGAAGGCATGACTGTTTAAAGTCCAGGCACTGAGTTTCAGCTCTGAGAGCCTTCTGGCAGATCCCTCACTGGGAGAAGTGAAGTTACAGGGAACCAGCAGAGGGCATTCTTGGTAGTGGTGCCTGCCCTGCAGAATGCCCTCCCATTAGTTGTCAAGGAGATAACCATATGTCTTCTTGAAGACATATGAAAGCAGCCCTGCATACAGAAGTTTTTGATGTTTTATTGTGTTTTTGTATTTTGCTGGAGGCCACCCACAGTGGCTCAGGGAACCTAGTCAGATGGGTGGGATATAAATAATAACATTATTATTAAACTGGTATGATGCTGGTTTAAAATGTACACTTCAGGTGCCCCTTCCCCTCTTCAGCCAGTTTCATGGCTGAAGATCTGACCTTTGCTCACCTTGCACCGCAGGCAGCATCTGTCCTGAGTTCCTCCAACCGAGGAAGCTCATCCTCTCCAGAGACAAGCTGAATCTTGCAGCATCTTCTCAACTTGAGCGAAGCTTGCCTCCCCGCCCTCGCCCCCCCCCCCACAGAAGCAGTTTTATTCACATGTGAAAAACTGCAAATGTATTTTTCAATTTCTAAATGTCTATCTCATATGGAGAGAGAAAAACCACACGCAGAGACTTTGTGTAGAATAGTAGTAAGTACACACACACACACAAGCGAGAGAATTTGTGTAGGTTTAATCGATTAATAAATCAGTTGGCTAGCTGTCGTCTAATCAATCATTGAAGACGCCTTTAATCTGGCTGCATCATCCACGCGCGGGAGGGGGGCGATTAGACAGAACAGCCCCGGCAGAGCTTCGCCGTGGCGGGCAAAGGGGGGAGTAGCAGCCGCTGGACACACCAGCCAAAGGAGTGGGAGCGCAGCGCCGCCTAGCACGGCGCACTTGTTTTGGATGAAGCGGATTGGTTGGCTGCTTATGTAACGCCGGCACGGTGGGGCGGGGGGGAGGAGGAGGAGGGAGACAGAGGGTAAGCGAGAAGCTGGAACTCTGGGGTTTGTAGTCCGCATGATCTCCCTCCCTCCTCGAAAGAAAGTCTCGCGCTTGGCCTGACGGGAAACCGCGTCCAGCTTCGAGACGCTTCCCCCCGCCCGCCGTCGCCTCGCTTGGGGGACTACGGCTCCCAAGGTGCACCGCGTGCGCACGCGCGGGCTCATTTCCAACTCCCCCGCCCCTCTCCCCGTCTGTGATAAACAGTGCCGCCGAGGCGCCTGCTCTCGTGGCGGAGCGCTCAGTTCTGAGCAAGAATCGGCGGCGAGCGGGAGGGCCCTCAGGGCGGGCGGTACCACCGAGAGATCGAGATCGAGGCGCCGGCAAAGCCGCCGCTCGGGCCGCGCCACCTTCGGGCGAGGACCGGGGAGATCGCCGCGCGGGTCCGATCGTCGGCGGGTGATGTGGCGGCGCTGAGGGCGGCCGGAGCCCCGGAGCGTCGCCATCATGGCGGAGCCGGCGGGGAGCCCCTCAGCGGCGGAGTCTCCCTCGGTGGCGGCGGCTTTGGACCCGGAGTTCCCCCCTCAGAGCCGGCCGCGCTCTTGCACTTGGCCGCTGCCCCGGCCGGAGCTGGCGGCGGCCGACACGGAGCCCGGGGCAGCGCCCGGCAGCGGGCTGGGGAGCCCCGAGGAGCCGGCCGGGGTGGCGGCGGCCGGGGCAGCGGCGGCCGCGGCGCCGGGAGGCGGCGGCGGGTCCGGCGGATCGCGGAAAAGCGGCGGCGGCGGGTCCGGCGGCGGGGCGCGTCGCAACGCCTGGGGCAGCCAGTCTTACGCGGACCTCATCAGCCAAGCCATCGAGAGCGCCCCGGACAAGCGCCTGACGCTGGCGCAGATCTACGAGTGGATGGTCCGCTCCGTGCCTTACTTCCGCGACAAGGGCGACAGCAACAGCTCCGCCGGATGGAAGGTGAGTCCCCGGGGGTGGCGAGGGGGCAAGAAGTGGCTTCGTGGGGGAGACAGCAGAAAACCAGCCGACAACAACAAAGCAAGAGAACACGCCGCGGGGTTGATTCGGTTTGTTATCCACCTACGCCGCTTTACATTCGTAAAGCAGCTTACAAACAGAAGACAGCAACAGCACAATGTGCCCGCCTAAGTTACTGCACTCGGAGTAGACCCACCGGAATCACCTAACCCAAATTGAGCCGTACCCAGTTATTTCGGTGGGGCTGATCGGGAGTGGGGGTGGTATATTAGATACAAGCCTATATCCACGCCGCTTTCCATTCGCATGAATTGCAAAGTGGCTAGCAAAGAGAAAACAACAACAGCATAATGTGCCCCACTAAGTTACTGCACTTGATATAAACCCATCAGAATCAGCGGGCCGAAATTGAGTCGTGCCCAGTTATTTCGGTGGGTCTGAACTGGAGTGGAGCTGGCATATTGGATGCGATCCTGTAATTTGAGCAGTTCTTCTGCTTAGTAAGGCCAAAAGAGAGTGTGCAGGATCTTAAGTTTTCTCCGGAACCCATCCAGTGAGGTGGTGAACAAAGCATCTGGGCTCTCTCGACCCTGCCACCTTCCTTCTCCAGTTTGCTCTGTTCACCATCTAGCCCAGGGGTCCTCAAACGTTTTCAGCAGGGATCCGGTCCACTGTCCCTCACACCTTGTGGGGGACCGGACTATATTTGGGGGGGGGGAATGAACAAATTCCTATGCCCCGCAAATAACCTAGAGATGCATTTTAAATAAAAGAACACATTGTACTCCGGCTGCCAGCCGGATTGTGAAGGCAATTTGCCTTAGTTTGCCTACCCATGATCTAGCCTGCCTGCTGAACAATTCTGAGGAGCTCCAGTGCCTATGTGATGTTTTTGCCATTCCAAATAATAGCAAATGGTTCAAATTTGGATTTTGGGTACTTTTCTTATGGTCCATTGTGGCTACACTTTATGCACATGGATGATAGTGTTCCTGTGGTGTGCTTGAGTGCTGCCTCCTGTGCTCTTGTTTCAGGAGCCATTGCAACATTCCTGTAAGGTAGGCTAGTATTATCTTTCCTGTCTTGCAGAGTTGGAAGATTGAGTGAGTGTTGTTGACCGCTGAGTATCGTGAAAGGGAGATTGAAGCTGACTGCTTCCTGATTGTTTGTTGCTAAGCTACATGGAGCTATGACACTTCTACCTTTTCTTCCTTATCTCTCTTTCCACATCCCCCAACATCCCTGTGTTTATTTTATATACTACATTTACAAGACATTTTTCTGCCAGGGCACCCAAAGGCATATAGTGGCATGTGGTCTAAAAGACAAATACCGAATGCAAATACAGGAGGAGAAAAGAATACCTTTTCTTGGCAGGGTTTCTGTATCATCCTGAACCAACATTTTAATGCTTGGCAGATTATGCTTCCACCTTGCTTTACCAGCAACATCTTGACTTTGTGGCTTTTCATAATAAAAGTTTTAGGATACTGCCCCTTTGCTTTTAGACTTTTTTTGAGACCAAAGACCTCAACAGGTGACACTTTTTCTTGACAGAGCTGCTGTGCCAGTGTTAAAGGCACTTGAAAGAATTAAAAGGTGGAGACATCAGGGGATTGGGCACTGTCAGATTTTTACATGGAACCATGTATAGCAGAGATTTTCAACCTTTTTGAGTCCATGGCTCCCTTGACCAGCTACATTTTTTCTACGGCTCCCCTCTAGGGAAACACGTTCTGGGTCTCAGAAGCCCAGTTATGTCACACCCTCCCTCGTAGAGTGTTCCCTCAGCCTCCTCTCCTCTCCCTAGGAGTTCTCCGGGCAGCCACCGCCTCCACCCCTGGTCTCTGAGCTCCCCCCTCCCAACAAAGGTGCCTGCTCCCTGGCCTGCCCCAGAAGCCCCATTCACCTCTGGAGCTTGTAGCCAGGGCTGCTGCAACAAACAGCCACACAAGCCTTTGGAAGGTTGAGACGCAAGAGGGCATCAGAGGAGGGAGAGAAGAAAAGAGGGATAGAGGCCAGTGTTGCCTGTGGCACCCTGGCTATCATTCAAGGCACCCCAGGGGGCCACGGTACACTGGTTGAGAACCACAGGTGTATAGTATTGCGCTGGCACTGGGATTATTAGTCAGCCTGCAAGCCAATTTCCAGTGCCAGCTAGGGAGGCATGGGAAAAGCATTCATCTCTTGCACAGAACATGAATGCGGAGTGTTGGAGAGAGAGGATAGTAAATAAGCCTTGTCCGTACAAAGGAGTCTGCTTCATCTTGCGACCGATTGTGGTAGGGACTTTGGAGCTCCTAGATTTTAACTCTTCTACAGTTTTTGATCCACATGGAGAGGCTGCTGGATTTGACTTGGTGTATTTCTACATGTGCTAGTAATGTTGACTTCTGCAGGGTGGCTCTCTGAACAAAGGGGTGGATTGGTTCAGTCTCCTTTTTCCTGTGTCACAACACTGGCCTGATTACTGTGTGATGTCCCAGATACCCATAGTTTAGCTAAATTCCAAGGGCAAACAGTTAACAGAGGATAGCCCTTTCTGAAGCTGTCATCTGTGCTGGATTAGGAAAATCTTGTTGTCAGAAATTGGGAGGATGATAGTAAAAACGCTGTCTTTAGGGACTGAAAATATTCTGGAAATGTTCTCTCATCCTCCCCCCACCTCCTTCCTGCACATACTGTATTTACTCAAATCTAATGCTCACCTTTTTTGGCCAAATTACAATGCAAAAAATACAGTGTGCATTAGATTCGATGGCACATTTACATTCTCGAGCAAATCCTTTTTTTGTTTCAAGGTCCTGAAAACTGAGGTGCACATTAGATTCAATGCTGCATTAGACTTGAGTAAATATGGTAGCTGATGTCTTCTAAAAACATAGTTTTAGACAGGAATTTGGGGAGATGGGGAGAAGGAATTCCAGCTTTGTTCTGTTCCATACAATTTTCTCTTATATGAATTTCTTTAAATAATCTGTTAGTTCAGACATGCCTTCTTCAGCCTGGTGCCCTCCAGATGTTTTGGGTTATGTTTCCCATCAGCCTGACCATGCTTCCTGAGGCAGATGAAAGTTGTACCCAGAGGGCAGCAGGTTGGGCAAAGGTGGTCTAGAATGACTCTTTTTACCTAGGCAAACCTTGCATTGGATCAGCCTAAATATTTATCTGGGCCAGCAGTGCCTCTGATAGTATCTAATAAAGGGATAGTGAGCAAGTATTAGGAGATGGACTTGGGGGGTTTCACAGCTGACTACTTCCCCACCCCATGTGTGTCTTTTCCTTCTTCCCTCCAGTGTGACCCTTAAGTTCACTTTGTTTCAGCACTTCCAAGAAAGGCCACTCCCTGCCCCCTTTGTAAATGTTCTCAGAAATTTCTTGGAAAGGCACGAGCTCGATCTGGAACTCTAGGCCAAGCTGCTGTGGAAGACCAAGTGTCACTTGAATAGTTTTCAATACTGGGCTTCAGTTCTTTGTCACCCAGCTGCGTTGATACTCAGTATAAATAACTCCTTCATAGCATGCATTCCTGGCTCACACAACCCGTCCTTCAGAACAAGAACTCCGGGCAGAGAGGGAACATGCATGCTCTGTGCTGAGGAAGTTCAGTAAGGCTGAAAAGGCACTTAGAACGATCACTCTTTCTTTTAGCTATGAGCCTTATTTGTCCCCAAAATGGGAAATGCCTGTATTAAAGGGAGTTGGTTCCTTCAGCGGCTTCATATGAGGTAGCTGTCCCGCTCTCGCAGGCCTATTCAGAATCCCAGAATAGCACCACATGCCATAATGATCTACTCCTTGCAAGCTTGCATTTAAAGTACAGTGGTACCTCGGGTTACATACGCTTCAGGTTACACATTCCGCTAACCCAGAAATAGTGCTTCAGGTTAAGAACTTTGCTTCATGATAAGAACAGAAATCGTGCTCCGGCAGCGCAGTGGCAGCAGCAGGAGGCCCCATTAGCTAAAGTGGTGCTTCAGGTTAAGAACAGTTTCAGCTTAAGTACGGACCTCTGGAACAAATTAAGTACTTAACCCGAGGTACCACTGTAGTAACAAAAAAATACTCTTTTGCTTTTGAAGCACATGGACTTGCTTTGATTTTGGAGTTAATTTCCCCTCTTTTGCAAATAGACAACTACCCTGTAGTTTATTCTGTGGTGCAGAAGCTTGCCTGAGGATGTCCCATAGGCTTCAAGGCTCAGCAGAACTTGAACTTGGTTACCTGTGTTCATATCTATCACACTGGCTGCCTTTTGTTTCTTTAGTCAATTCTCATTGTCCTCCACCCCCCTCAAACCCCGTCTGCCAAGTAAATGAAGATGTTCTGTTAGTGAAGGATGAATTAACAACAGTCCTACAAGCAGACACTGAACAGTTTCTTCCTGTCCTTTATTCTGCAGGATTCCCTTGTATGGATAGACACTTAATGAAAGGTTTTGTTCTAAAGCAGTTGAAACACATGTTTTGGCAGTGAGTACTGTTTTGAGCTGTCACTTATACCAGGCATCTCCCATACAGGTGTCAGGAATATGGTTAAAGTCCCTTTCCCAGTGCTTGTGCTTTTAGCACGGGAAGCACAAGGATTTGCCAACAATATTGTGCCTTAATATTTATTTATTTTCTATCTTTAGGGAAGCATTCTGTATCATGCCAGTGAATCTGAGCACTGTAGTTAGGCCTGAACAACATAGACTATAAAATTAATCCCACCCAATCGACTAGAATGTGGTCTAACTCCCCCCCTTAAATCCATCTCAACTAAAAGAAAATACCGAAGATTCTGGCGTATTAGGCGACTGGGCAGCTTCCTCTTGGCGTGGAGCCCGCCGCCCACTGCTGCTGCCCAGCGAAGCTGTCGCCACTGCAGCAGTGGGTGGTGGGCTCCATGTTGGGAGGAAGCTGCCCAGCGAAGCTGGCTTAGCATCACTGGGCAGCTTTGTCGGGCAGCTTCCTCCCGGTGCGGAGCCTGCCACCCACTGCAGCCATACCCGGTGTATAAGACAACCCCCGACTTTTTAACCTCTTTTCCGGGGTTAAAAAGTCATCTTATGCGCCAGAATCTATGGTAACTCACCCTGAAATTCACTTACCAATGGTACCTAACACAAGGTAAACTAGGGCTGAGGCGCCCAGGATCCTCACCAAAATGCTGGAGAGGCTGCACCTCCATAGGCACATACCTTCACATGTGGTGGGAATGTCCCAAAATCCATCCTGTCATACAAGAACACCAGTCATACAAGAAATATGCAAAATAAATAAGTAGGTATTAGAAGTCACCCCAGAACATCGTCCAAGTTAATAATGCCCACTCACATTATGCAGAGCTCATAACCCACCTAATCTCAGCAGCCAGAAGCCTCATAGCCAGACACTGGAGAGACTTGTCAGGAGTAAACATGGGCAAATGGTATCAAGCAGTATGGGAAACGGCCTCACTAGAAAAGCTAACCAATAAACTGAAACTGACATGGGGATAAGTAGAAGAAGATGTTCTCACTCCAGTATGGTTCCTCTTCATCACATACACAGCCCAACAAGAATCTACCAACAGTGTACAAATCATTTTGGCTAACGACCAAAAAATCCACCCTTTCACACACATGAACAACTCTCACTACAGCCAACCAAAGAACCAACCAAACTCTAGGCTACCCTCAACCTCTCTCACCACCAAGGAAACATAAGTGAACAGAAAGAGAACCCATACAAGTGACGCTGACACAAAACCCCACATAAAAAGAAAATAAGCATTACCACCTGACCCCACCCCTCTCACCATCCCCTCCCTTTCCCCCCTTCTTTTTTTACCGACCTTATACTGCATGCAACACTCATGTCTCACAACAAATGTAACTGATCTGTAGAAAATGCAACTTGAGAAAAGAGACAATGCACATATTTTTTAAACTAAAATCTTCAATATATTTTTTTTTAAAGGGAAGGATGTTATAGCATTCGTGTATGTCTGTAGACTCTTGTGCAATTTTCTTGATGAATCATGAAACATTTTAAATCTTTTCGGCTTTGAATGCTGCTTGGGTAAAGCTATACTTTGTATCTTTGTATAAATGGAAGCAAAACATTTCTATTGGTTTCATAGTAGGACTGTTAAAAGATTGGCATAAGATACCAGATTCTGCCCCAATCTTATAGAAACTTTCATACGTCTCTTTCAGGAAACTGCCTTAAGGATCCCTACACTTGACTGACTGAGCTCAGGCAAGATGGGATTGGCAAGTCCAAATTAATAGGGACAAGGGGGAAATTACTAAGTAGTTAGGCTGCATAAATTTCAGGGTAATGATTTATTGGTTATCCCCACTCACTGTGGCTGTCTTCACTCTTGTAGAGTCACCTGCCTCTATCAGAGTGCAAGCTTATAAGCTTACAGGGGAAAGTGGCTTTCTTTTAGAATGGAAACCCACAGATGTAGCAAAGAGAACAGTACAGTCATACCTCGGGTTGAAGTTGCTTCAGGTTGAGTGTTTTCAGGTTGTGGTCCGCGGCAACCCAGAAGTAACGGAACGCGTTACTTCTGGGTTTCGCTGCTCGTGCATGCGCAGATGGTTAAAATGATGTCATGCGCAGAAGCGGCGAATCACAACACGCGCAGATGCAGGTTGCGTTCTGTTCTGGATGCGAATGGGGCTCTGGAACGGATTCCGTTCGTATCCAGAGGTACCACTGTACTCTGAAAAAATGGTATGTGAAAATCACCGTACACCAGAAATCATCAAAGTTTATTTCCTCTACTTAGCTTGGACATCCTCCTTGTAAACCCAGTGTGTTTCTTCATTTGCAAGGTACATATTGGGAAATGCCAAGAAAGGCACTTCCAATTTTTCATTGATCAGAGGCTGTTCTTGTGTGCTGCTTTATGCTGGTGTGGATAGCTGTTTGCTTGGCTTCTTTCTGTGTATGGAATTTTATGACTTGTATCATTCCCAAAACAAGATGATTTAAGTAGAAGATTTGGACATAATTCTCTTGGGTAGGTAAAAACCAAAGAGGTAAACTATACTTTGAGCACTGCTTCATAATAAATGTTGATGTTCAGGAGTAGGTGTGGTACATTGGAAAGGGTTCTCCAGCAACACCTGGACTTGTCTGACTCAAACAGTTCTGTTGAAGCTTTGCAAAAGTTATGTTTTTGATATGCAAGTTACATGCATATTGGTGGGCCCAGCCTACAAGCATCTCACTTACAGTGCATGCCAGCTGGCAGATGAGATGGGTGATGAATGGAAATACAATGTATTAGAAAAAGATGAGGTGGCAAGCACAGTAGCACAATCCTATCCCTGTAATATCTTTGGGCATCTTTGCTAGGGAACCCACAGAGAGTATCTGCTCTGAGGTGTTGTCAGCCATGCCTATTCCTGAGTGAACTCTAGATTAAAAGCAGGGTGTGCTTAACTGAACAAGGACGGAACAGGACAAACATGCCCCACCCCAGAGCCATTTGGGTGCAGAGTCCCAGAGGGCACTTTCCCACTCCCTCCTCACATTGCTTGCTCTTCATAACTCAAGTTGAATTGTCTTGGAAAACCTTGGTGCTGTTTCTGCCAGTTTTTGAAAGAAGCTGTTTTCCCTGAAGAGAGCATGTGTACAGGTTGGCCTGCAGCTGTACTGAGCCCCAGAATAACTGCTTCCAGGCACTTATACTGTGCCACCAGTTGTCCATATGAAGTGACTCTCCACCCACTATCTTTTGGCTTTTGTGCCTCTGGTCCATAAGACTTGATTTTGGGTTAAACATTCTACAGAACATGTTGTGCACAGCCCCAACTTTTTACTCCCTTCCTGGCTGTGAAAGGAGAACTTACCGTATTTTTCGCTCTATAGGACACACTTTTTCCCCTTCAAAAATGAATGGGAAATGTGTGTGCGTCCTATGGAGCAAAGACACCATAGCCCCGCGACCCTCTCCCGGCTGGAGAGGTGACGCGCGGCTATGGCAGGAACCTCTACAGCTTCGTGTCACCTCTCCAGCCGGGAGAGCGCACGCGGGGCTAAAGCAGCCCCCCGCGACCCTCTCCCATCTGGAGAGGTGACGCGCAGCTATGGCAGGAGCCTCTATAGCCACGCGTCACCTCCCCAGCCGGGAGAGGGTCGTGGGGGGCTGCTTTAGCCTCGCACACGCTCTCCCGGCTGGAGAGGTGATGCACGGCTATGGCAGGAGCCTCTCCGCTGCACCTTTCCGCTGCTCCCTGACCTGCTCTTTGGGGCTGTTGGTGGGCTTCCCCCCGCCAGCCCCAAAGAGCAGGTCGAAAGGAACCTGAAGCCTGGAGAGCGAGAGGGGTCAGTGCACACTGACCCCTCTCGCTCTCCAGGCTTCCAAGGTAGCCGCCTGAACGCACCTTGTTTTAGAGCGGGAAAACAAGAGGGGGAAAGTTCTCCCCCTCTCTGTGCAGCGCCTCCTGCCGCTTCACTGAAGGGGCGCTGGGCAGAGAGGGGGAGAAATTTTTTTTTCTTTTTTTTTATAAAATTTTTATTAGTTTTCCAAAAGTTTTTATAACAAACAAACATAAAAGAAAAACAGACAAACAAACAAATATAATTTCAAAATATCCTTTCATAGACTTCTTTCCTCGGACTTCCCCATACCTCCCCTTTCTGCATCCTCATGTCCAAATTTTATAGCAACTTATAAATGTTCTTTCCCATCCTAATTCATCATAGTCCTTTCTTAATCTGATCTTATATTACTGCAACCCTTTCTCTCTGTAAAATCTCGACATTCTAAGCTTCATCAAGTTTATAATAGTTCTTAAGATAAATCTTAAATTTCTTCCAGTCTTCTTCCGCAGTCTCCTTTCCCTGGTCACGAATTCTGCTCGTCATTTCCGCCAATGTCATATAGTCAATCACTTTCATCTGCCATTCTTCCAAGGTGGGTAAATCTTGTGTCTTCCAATACTTTGCGATCAGTATTCTTGCTGCTGTTGTTGCATACATGAAAAAAGTTCTATCCTTTTTTGGCACCAATTGGCCGACAATGCCCAAGAGAAAGGCCTCTGGTTTCTTAAGGAAGGTATATTTAAATACCTTTTTCATTTCATTATATATCATCTCCCAGAAAGCCTTAATCTTCGGGCATGTCCACCAAAGATGATAAAAAGTACCTTCAGTTTCCTTACATTTCCAACATTTGTTATCAGGCAAATGGTAAATTTTTGCTAGCTTAACTGGGGTCATGTACCACCTATAGACCATTTTCATAACATTTTCCTTTAAAGCACTACATGCCGTAAATTTAATACCAGTGTTCCACAACCTTTCCCAGTCAGCAGACATAATATTATGACCAATATCCTGTGCCCACTTAATCATAACTGATTTAACTGTTTCGTCTTGTGTATTCCATTTCAACAGCAAGTTATACATTCTTGTCAAGTTCTTAGTATTGGGTTCTAACAATTCTGTCTCAAGTTTTGATTTTTCCACCTGGAAGCCAATTTTCCTGTCTTGTTTGAAAACCTCCATTATTTGATAATAGTGGAGCCAATCTTGTACTTTGGGTTTTAGTTTTTCATGGCTCTTTAATTTCAGTTTCTCTCCATCCTGTTCTAAGATCTCACAATACTTTGGCCATCCGTCCTCCATATTAACTTTCTTGTGGGCCTTAGCCTCTAAGGGTGACAACCATCTAGGGGTTTTGTTTTCCAACAGATCTTTATATCTCATCCAAACATTGAACAACGCTTTCCTTACAATATGATTTTTAAAGGCACTATGCACTTTGATTTTGTCATACCATAGATATGCATGCCAGCCAAATGCATTATTGAAACCTTCTAAGTCCAAGATATCTGTATTCTCGAGGAGCATCCACTCTTTCAGCCAGCAGAATGCTGCTGCTTCATAGTACAATTTTAAGTCCGGCAGGGCAAATCCCCCTCTTTCTTTTGCATCTGTTAATATTTTATATTTTATTCTGGGCTTTTTGCCCTGCCAGACAAATTTCGCAATATCTTTCTGCCACCTCTTGAAACAGTCCATCTTGTCAATAATCTGCAAAGTTTGAAATAAAAATAACATTCTAGGCAATACATTCATCTTAATCACTGCAATTCGGCCTAACATTGACAATCTCAAATTTGACCATATTTCTAGATCTTTTTTAATTTCTGACCAGCATTTTTCATAATTATCCTTATACAGATTCAAATTTTTAGATGTTAAATTAACCCCTAGATATTTCACCTTCTTAACCACCGTCAGACCTGTCTCTTCTTGAAACTTATTCTTTTCCATATCTGTTAGGTTTTTCCCTAAGACTTTAGTTTTTTGTTTATTCAATTTAAATCCGGCTACCTGCCCAAATTGTTGGATTATTTCCAACACTCTTTTTGTACTAGTGTTTGGCTCCTGCAAAGTCAATACAAGGTCATCTGCGAACGCTCTTAACTTATAGTGTTTAGTTCCGACCTGTACACCTTTAACTTGCTGGTCATCTCTAATCATGTTCAGCAACACCTCCAGGACCGAAATAAAAAGCAATGGGGAAATTGGGCACCCCTGTCGTGTTCCTTTTTCTATCTTAAGTTCCTCAGTTATTACATTGTTTACAATTAGCTTAGCTTTTTGTTCAGAATATATTGCACCCATACCATTCTCAAATCCTTGTCCTACCCCCATCCCATGAAGATTCTTTTTCATAAAACTCCACGAAATATTGTCAAAGGCTTTCTCTGCATCCACAAATATCAAAACTGCTTTAGTGTTTATATTCACCTCTAGTAGTTCCAAAATGTCTATTATGTTCCTCACATTATCTGACAAATGTCTTTTTGGAAGAAAGCCTGCTTGGTCCATATGAATCTCATCCATCAACACTCTTTTCAGTCTTTTTGCTAAAATGTCTGCAAAAATTTTGTAATCCACATTAAGTAGTGATATAGGGCGGTAGTTCTTAAACATTCTACAGAACATGTTGTGCACAGCCCCAACTTTTTACTCCCTTCCTGGCTGTGAAAGGAGAACTTACCGTATTTTTCGCTCTATAGGACACACTTTTTCCCCTTCAAAAATGAATGGGAAATGTGTGTGCGTCCTATGGAGCAAAGACACCATAGCCCCGCGACCCTCTCCCGGCTGGAGAGGTGACGCGCGGCTATGGCAGGAACCTCTACAGCTTCGTGTCACCTCTCCAGCCGGGAGAGCGCACGCGGGGCTAAAGCAGCCCCCCGCGAACCTCTCCCATCTGGAGAGGTGACGCGCAGCTATGGCAGGAGCCTCTATAGCCACGCGTCACCTCCCCAGCCGGGAGAGGGTCGTGGGGGGCTGCTTTAGCCTCGCGCACGCTCTCCCGGCTGGAGAGGTGATGCACGGCTATGGCAGGAGCCTCTCCGCTGCACCTTTCCGCTGCTCCCTGACCTGCTCTTTGGGGCTGTTGGTGGGTGACGCGCGGCTATGGCAGGAACCTCTACAGCTTCGTGTCACCTCTCCAGCCGGGAGAGCGCACGCGGGGCTAAAGCAGCCCCCCGCGACCCTCTCCCATCTGGAGAGGTGACGCGCAGCTATGGCAGGAGCCTCTATAGCCACGCGTCACCTCCCCAGCCGGGAGAGGGTCGTGGGGGGCTGCTTTAGCCTCGCGCACGCTCTCCCGGCTGGAGAGGTGATGCACGGCTATGGCAGGAGCCTCTCCGCTGCACCTTTCCGCTGCTCCCTGACCTGCTCTTTGGGGCTGTTGGTGGGCTTCCCCCCGCCAGCCCCAAAGAGCAGGTCGAAAGGAACCTGAAGCCTGGAGAGCGAGAGGGGTCAGTGCACACTGACCCCTCTCGCTCTCCAGGCTTCCAAGGTAGCCGCCTGAACGCACCTTGTTTTAGAGCGGGAAAACAAGAGGGGGAAAGTTCTCCCCCTCTCTGTGCAGCGCCTCCTGCCGCTTCACTGAAGGGGCGCTGGGCAGAGAGGGGGAGAAATTTTTTTTTCTTGTTCTCCCCCCTCTAAAGCAAAGTGCGTCCTATTGTCCGGTGCGTCCTATGGTGCGAAAAATACGGTAACTGGCACTAGGATCTTTGTATGAAAAGATAGTAGATTTGCCTATGAGCTGTGTGTGGTGTGTCCTAGGTTTAGGTAAACTAACTTATTTGCAACTTGGGAACATTTAGTGCTTTGCATTATTTAGGGTTAGTGTTGGAGGAAGAGCAGTGTTCTTGTGCTTTTAACAGTTGTGGCAGGCAGAATGTCAGCAGGTTAAGCTTGTTCTAGTACGGAAATACTAGGAATTTAGTTTGCATAACTTTTGATGACCTCCTTCTTTGCAGACCTTAGTAGTATGGAGGTTAGCATCCCACTGTAAGGTAGAATAATCACTTGAGGGAGGGAGGCTTGTGCTCTGCGATGTTGTGGGTTGGAGAAATTTCAGTTGCAGGCTTGTGTACTATACTTACAGATAAAGGAAGAACATGTCTGCTAGATCAGGCCTAAGGCCAATGTAGTCCAGCATCCTGTTCTTGTAGTGACCAACCAGATTCCTTTGGGAAACCCACAAGCAACACCTGAGTGCAACAGCCACTCTCCTCGTATATTCCCTAGCAAGTGGCATTCAGAGGCATCCTGACCATGACAGCTTTGAGGGAAATAACCTACTGTTACTGTGGTAACAACTTTTTTGTCAAGTTCTTCCTCAAGCTTCACTTTTTTCTGTGAAGCCTTTTCCCCCCAAGTCTTTTCTAACAACTGCAAAGCTAGCTAATTGCACTTACCCGTTGTCATCTGCTGCCCTTGCCTTCTTCCACTGCTGCCCTTTCTGTGTTAGACTTTAGATTGTAAGGATCTCATTTGCTATCAAACATCACCTACATTCAGTGGCGGAGCTTCATGCTTCACCGGGGGGGGGGGGAGTGGAGAGCAGGTGGGGCGGGACTGGCGTGCATCCCGGGGGCGTGGCACACTACCTGCGGGAGCATGGTGCCCAGCACAGGGTAGGGGGCAGCTGCGATGGCACCCCACCGGGATCATGCTGCCGGGGTGGTGCGCTCCCCCCGCACTCCTCTTCCTCTGCCAGTGCCTACATTAGCACTCTGTTAAAAGGTAGGTAGCTGTGAGGGAAGGGATGCTTTCTAAGGCTGAAATTCTTCCAGCTGCATTGGAAAGAGTGCAAGCTGCTGCTTTGGCATGGAGGTAGGGCTTGCCATTTGATATGGGAGGTGCCTTTCATTCCTCCCAGGAAAGTCGATGAGTATTTGGCACATCAAACTTTATTTGAAAACATCATTTTCTGTCTGTCCTGGTGAGGACAATTTGCCCTCAGCTTGATGCCAAATTCCTCACACATTTGAGGAGTTCCAAACAGGTACTAGCACCCTGGCATTTAAGAACCACACCAGAGGTTCCTGAAAAACAGTCAATATGTGCTGTCAAAATAGTATTTGCTTTAAGATGGTTGATGTGTGAGGCCTTTATTGGTTTTTCCTCTGCCCCTCATCATCACAGAACTTAGAATCACAGAATTGTAGAGCTGGAAGAGATCCTGAGGCTCATCTAGTCCAAGCCCCTGCAGTGCAGGAATATGCAGCTGTCCCATAGGGGGATCGAACCTGCAACCTTGGCATTATCAGCACCAGACTCTAAGCAGCTGAGCTATCCAGGTTGATGCCATAAAATATATTTATAATTCAGAAAGTTTGAATTAAGGTTGGGTGAGGGGAGATTTGAGGGTCAGCAGAGACTGAGCATTAATAATAAGAGCCTGTTCAAGACTGTTACCCCATTAAAGCTGTACTATCTATTAACTACATTTCGATACAAATAGTAATTATTTATTTATTTATTTATTTATACCCCACCCATCTGGCTGAGTTTCCCCAGCCACTCTGGGCGGCTTCCAATCGAGTGTTAAAAACAATACAGCATTTAAAAACAATACAGCATTTTCAAATTAGAACAAAGGGTGGGGAAAGTATTTTCAAATTTGGTGCTTGGTCAAGTAACTGAGATACTGTTGCCTCCCCCCTTCCCACACTCAAACAACCACTTACCACAGAGGTCAGCAAACTTTTTCATGAGGGGGCTGGCCCACTGTCACTCAGACTTTGTGGGGGGCCGGACTATATTTTGAAAAATAAATACCCTGCAAGCCGGTCCCACATCTGGCTCTGGACCTGGAGGATGAACGCACTCTGCATGCGTTCAGAAGCGTGTCTTGCACCGCCCGCCCCCGCTGTTGTTGATGAGGAGCAGCTGCTCCATTGGCCTTGGAGCTCCCAGGTAGCGTGCACCACGTGCTGCAGCCCGTCATCCAAGGCCAGGGGGGGCGGTAGGCTGGGCAGGCAGCGCGCCCTCCAGCTGCTCCAGTGCGGCTTCTGAGTGTGCCACCTGCAGCAGCGCCGAGCCGGACACCAGGCATGGGGCCAGCAGGCGAACCAAGCTCTGGCTGAAGCCCTGCGACGTGCCCGTCACGATGCCCATGGCATGGCCCAGACCTGCCACCTGCCCGTCGGCCTCTCACCTCAGCAAACTTCCTGCAGCCAGTCCAAAGCCATGCCAGCGTCACAGAAGTCAGTCCCTGCGCGGTGAGGCATCTGCGGCTTCTTTTCAAGGAAATGCTGTGCCGTGCCAGTTTAGCTCAGTGTGGGGGCTGGCTGAGCGGGCAGCAGGGTCCACAGGCTGGATTTACGAGTCTGGTGGGCTGCATCCGGCCCCCGGGCCATAGTTTGCCGACCCCTGACTTAGTATAAATGATCAGGAAGGCTTTGTGGTTGGTATGGTATCTGATTTCCTAATCGATCAGTTATATTGCTATATTTGTTTTTGAACACACACACACTCACATATATGGGGTATATAGATTTTGCGCAACTCTGCCCAGATTTTTTTGTTTGACCCCCGCAGGACTCCTCTTGTGTTTTACTTGCTGGCATTTGTTTTCTTCTACTTTGGGTCCTGATGTCTCTTAATGACTAGATTTAGCTATTATTGTAGAAGCCAAGTATGATAAGTCTGTTGTACCAGAAGAGCACTGTGCTGAAACTGGTTTTTTAAAAATCCTATAAAACCATAAGTAGCTCCAGCTCACTATAATTTTACAGTCTCCTTCCATGTATTCCATGACAACCAGCAATTAGAATGAAATTGGATTGCCCTATTAGTAGCTTCATGAAACACACATGTACTATGTCCAAATGGCGAGGGTATAGCAAGAGGCATTCAAGGTGGCTGTTCTTCCCTCTGAACTCTCTCCGAAACATGGGCTTTTTGGTTTTGCAAAGAGGATATATGGGTAGCCTGGGATTAAACCAGTAGGAAGGTATTTAAATTGATTGTGTCACTCTGATGTATTTTATCTCTTTCAAAAACAAGTGGATTATCTGCTCCGCCACACAGAGCCTTGGAGGTGTAGTGGAGTGCTTGGACTGTAAATCTAGATACGTGTAATAGAAAGCACTTCTCACTAGTATTCTCAGCAAAATGTAGAAAAACCAAGCCTACTTAGGAACGCCCTGTGGTGGCTTGTTTTTGTGAATGTTCAGACAGCCTTTGTGTGTGGTTGAAAGTGCTGTTGGAATCACTTTGTCACAGAGCAATAGAGTAGGGGGAAAGTGAGTGTTGGAAACATGTTCACTAACTGGGAGCCTGCAAACCCTCAATTTGCGTTAAATACCATTTAGCTAGAAACATAGTTGAGTCTAGTCATGTGGTAGTTACAAGCTTTTTATCTTTTCGCCAAGTTTGCTTTGGATGCTCCAAAGATTGCTTGCTCCATAATAATGAGAAAATACTACTACTACTACTACTACTACTACTACTACTACTACAGTGGTACCTCTGGATGCAAACGGGATCTGTTCCGGAGCCCCGTTCGCATCCTAAAGCGAACGCAACCTGCTTCTGCGCGAGTCGCGATATGCCACTTCCGCGCATGTGCGCGGTGTCATTTTGAGCGCATGCGCGAGCGCCGAAACCTGAAAGTAACGCATTCCGTTACTTCCAGGTCACCGCAAAGCATAACCTGAAAACGCTCAAGCTGAAGCATATTTAACCCGAGGTGTGACTGTAATAATCCTTTATTTCATCTGTAGTTTCAGAACTAGTATGGTAATTCTAAACTGGGCAACCCTTGAACTCTGGATTTTTAGAGAACGTTGTGTTGGGGTTCTACCTTAACTACCTCCTGGATATTCTTACTGGGGTGACTGTGGCTAAGCCACTGGGTTGCCTGAGCCACAGTCTAGTGCTGAAGGGACATTGCTTGGTGGCAGAACATTTCTTTGCATGCAGAAACCCCCAGGACCAGTCTCCAGATAGAACAGGAAATGACTGTTGTCTGAAACCCCAGAAAGTTTTTGCCAATCAGTATAGACAGTAATGAGCTAGATGAACCCAAGGGTAGTTTTCCATGTTCTAGCTGTCTGTGCTGTCATGCCTTGGTTTCTGAACTTATTAAAACCAACACACTAAAAAATACTGTACAGTATTATCTTCATCAGAGAAGCTAAGGCAGGGGTCAGCAAACTTTTTCAGCAGGGGGCTGGTCCACTGTCCCTCAGACCTTGTGGGGAGCCTGACTATATTTTGGAAAAAAAATAATGAATGAATTCCTATGCTCCACAAATAACCCAGAGGCGCATTTTAAATAAAAGGACACATTCTACTCATATAAAAACACCAGGCAGGCCCCGCAGATAACCCAGAGCTAAGGTATGGGTAGGCAAACTAAGCCCCAGGGGCCAGATCCAGCCCAATCGCCTTCTAAATCCAGCCCGTGGACAGTCCAGGAATCAGTGTGTTTTTACATGAGTAGAATGTGCGCTTATATTTAAAATGCATCTCTGGGTTATTTGTGGGGCATAGGAATTCGTTCATCCCCCCCCCCAATATAGTCTGGCCCCCCACAAGTTCTGAGGGACAGTGGACCGGCCCTCTGCTGAAAAAGTTTGCTGACTCCTGAGCTAAGGCTTGATAGTTTCATCCTGTAGTTCCAGAACAGTTCTGTTGTTGGGCCAAGGACATCTCTTGACGGAAGGCTTAGCACACTGTGGTTCTGTCTGAGGAGGCCCGTTACCCAGAAACAAAACCTTACTACTATTCCTAGGAAGTTACATGCTGTTCTAAACCTCTTGGTTTCAAGTCACTCTGAAGCGTGTGGAGCCAAAGTCTTGTGGTTATGCAATTAAACTGCAGTCGTTCCTTTTGGAGAGAGAGGGTGGCTCCTGTTGGTCAGCTGGTTGACTCACTCCCTGTGGGGCGGGGCTGTGCGGCAACTTGTAGCTTGTAAACCACTGGGAGGGAAAATAATTATTCCATTCTAAATCAAGGGCAGCTATGGCATGACTATGGGGTGGTGGTGGGTTTTTTCTTATTTGCAAAAGCTGCAGAATAGATATTTGGAAGCCAGAGACCTCCAGGCCATAGTTGTCAACTTTTCCCTTTTCTTGTGAGGAATCCTGTTCGGAATAAGGGAATTTCCCTTTAAAAAAGGGAAACGTTGACAGCTATGCTCCAGGCTGGTGTAGCTGTTTGCAAAGGCTTTGAAAACAGCATTGTGTATTGGAATACACAAACTTCTGGTGGTGTAGGCACAGTTGAGGTTAATGACCAGTTCATGGAATTGCTTATTCTGTCACTAAGTCACTGATCCAGCATGCTTCCCAGTTTGGAAGAGAAATCAGCATTTTCAGGGTCCACCCATGTGCCAAAAGAGGCCTAGGTCAGTTGAAATTGAGGACTTGTGTTTTAATGGCCCCAGCTGGGCTACCTTCTATTTCACTTGGGCTTGATGGGAAAAGTAAGCTATGGGAATAGTTCTCTGAATATTCCACACAACTGGAGTTGGCATCTTCCATTGTTAATGCCTTCTTGGAATTTGATCTGATATCAGCCGAGATGGCCACCCAGAAGAGACGGGAATGTGGCACAACACAGTGATTGGGTTGGCAGCTGATTCCCTTGGCAGTCAAAAGCTGGTGATTGCAAATTGGGAGTAGTAAACAGTGTTAGAAACTCAGATAAATAAACTAGGTGCCAAATGGCTTCTTAAACCAAGGTTGCAATTGGCAAAATGGAATGTCTAGTTACCATATTGGGGCCAGATGCCTCTAAAGTAAATTTTTTCAAATGATGGACTGACTGTGATTGATTCTCAGTTAAACATCTGGCTGGTTCAGATGTTTGAGCTTTGAGAACTTAAAGAAGAAAAGTCACTTGATTCGGGCACAGTCCACATATATATTGGCCTATTCCGACCTCTCTTTTTTTAATGGTAACTGCTCCTGCTCAGGCTGCACAGAAAAAGCATTTTGGTTCCAGAAATTTATTCTGATAGTGCAGATAAAATATAACTGACATAATTCAACAGGATGGGGTATTAGGGTGTGAAAGCAGTCCAGATCCAATGATCCCCAGATGGTGGAGGTGCCATCCTGGTGCCCAGGCATCTTCACTTGGTCACAAGTGGTTGGAAGCCAGATGCAAAATGCACCTGGCGCCTGGCTAGTTTTGAACACTGGTAGGAAGGCAAAGGATGTAGAGGGGGACTTACATGCAGAGGATTGAAAGAACAACTTTTTACATAAATGTATTATTGCAATTTTTATAATAAAGGAAAACATTCAAATTGTTTGAAGAAAATAGGATAAAATATAAAAGAAGGAAATAAAAAGGGAAGGGGAAAAAAAGAATAAGGAGCATACAAACATAAAATGCATATTCATGTTCTCAAATGTTCTTTGCACTCAAGTAAATGATTACAGTTTCATTTCAATGAATTTGTAAAGACATTAGAAATTATCCTAAAGTATCCCTCAGTAACGACGCTCAGGTCAATGGTAGCCTTCAATCATGTTACATTTGCAGCACATAAGAAAGAAAGGAAAAGCAGCTTTCCTGGAAAGTGCCTTTTTTATTGGTTGGATTACATCTCTGTCTCATTTGTTTAGATAGTTTTTCCATGAGGGCAGCTGTGAAAGGACAACTCACTGCATGACTCTTGGCTCACTGCTGTACCTGCTTCCTGGATATTCCTTCATATTTATGTTGGTTTGAACTTCCCAAGCAGAAGTTCCCAAACATCTTTGCTTACAGTGGGAAAGGCAAATTGCCTTTTCTGTCACCTTAGTCTCTGATGTCAGTCTTAAAATGCTGGGTGCAGTTTTTTTCCTAGATTGGTATAGAAAAAAAAGGCATGTTCATGGACTTCTATGCCAAGCAATGCCTCTTCCTTTTTGTTTTTTGCTAAAGTCTATGTTGAGCAAGGACACAGAACCTGTGACGACTTCCCCCTCCCCCAGATCTTGTTGCTCTTGAATGTCCATCACTCATAAACCAACATGACCAGTGGCCCAAGGGTGATGGGAGTTACAGACCTGAAATTCAGTGTGGGGCTTCATGAGAGGGGGCATTCTCAGTCCAGGCTCCTCTATTATGGAATCTGCCCCCCCAAACAAGGCTGGCACCCACTATTATGCATTTTGTGAGTTTACCCAGGCCTTTGCATTAATTATTGCTGCTGATTTGCTCTGAACGTTAACTCTTTTCATTATTCATTCATTCATTCATTCGTGTGTTACGGTGCTTAATGTAACTCTCTGGGATGCACATTTTTTAAAAAAATTAAGAGTGGGCTAAACATAGTTTAAGTACATAAATTAAATATGGGGGTGAGAGTAAAAGATTGTCCATATCTGCTTGAGAGAGGAGAGTGGTCTAATGCAGGGTTTCCCAAACTTGGATCTCCAGTTGTTTTTTGACTATAGCTCCCATTATCCCTAACTAGCAGGACCAGTGGTCAGGGATGATGGGAGTTGGAGTCCTAAAGCAACTGGAGACCCAAGTTTGGGAAGCCCTGGTCTAATGGGCTGTATGGGAATGATGCTAACACACTGCCCTTTCCCACTTCCTTCCAGAACTCCATCCGACACAACCTCTCCCTGCATAGCAAGTTCATTAAAGTGCACAACGAGGCTACAGGGAAGAGCTCTTGGTGGATGCTGAATCCAGAAGGCGGCAAGAGTGGAAAGGCCCCACGGAGGAGAGCGGCCTCCATGGACAACAGCAGCAAGCTGGTCAAGCCCAGAGGAAAAGCTCCCAGGAAGAAGGCAGTCATGCCAGTGGCCCCAGAATCTACTGTCGACAGCCCAGGCTCCCAGTACTCCAAGTGGCCTGGCAGCCCTTCTTCCAGAAGCAACGAGGACTCTGATGTGTGGACCAGCATCCGGCCTCGGACCAGCTCCAATGCCAGCACCATCAGTGCAAGGCTTTCCCCCATCCTAACTGAGCCAGATGACCTTGGAGACGAGGCGCTCCTTCCATCCCTTGTCTACTCCAGCGCATCTAGCAGTGTCCCACCCACAGTGACAGAGGAGCTGGAACTCATTGACGGCCTGAATCTGATGTCATCAAGCTCATCCTTGCTGTCAACTCAGCAGCCTTCTCCAGGCGGTCTGGCACAGAGGAATCCCAGTTTCTCCTTGCGAAGCCAGAGCTCAGCTGCTCAGGCGTCGTCATTTGGCAGCTCCCTCTTCAACCCTGTTGATATCTCTCTGCACAGCTCTGCCAGCCACTTCTCTAGCCCACAGACCCTGGAAGCCCTCCTGACATCCAACTCACCACCACCCAGTGATGTAATGATGACACAGGTAGATCCGATCCTCCCGCAGAGCGGAGGCAGGTTGAACAGCCAGACTTTTCTGCTTCTGGGGGAGCAGTCCTCCAAAAACAGGATGAGGCCAGTTAACCCATTAAGAAAGCCTCCGGAGCAGCAGCTGGAGTCGGTTGGCACTGCTTCCTTGCCGACTGCATTTTCAATGGCATCTCCTCAGAATACAGTCAGCCTGTCAGCTTTGAAGGCACCGGGCTCCACACAGCCTGCCCAGGCGGTCCAGCTGGGCACCCAGCCATTTCTGTCTGCAGCTACATTTGCCCCCTGTGGAGGCAATCAGGACAGATTGCCCAATGATTTGGACGATATGTACATGGAAAACCTTGAATGTGATGTGGATTACATAATCAACACTGACCTCATGGATGGAGAAGGACTGGACTTCAATTTTGAACCCATTCCATCTGCTCCCAGCTATCCCAACACATCACAGGCCTCCAACCATACCTGGGTACCCAGTTAAATTCAGGATTGACAAAGGTAGGTGGATGTATGCAACCCACACTTCTCCAGCCTGGTGCCCTCCAGATGTTTTGCACTACAACTCCAATCCCTGCACTTTCCTATTTCAGATTGCCACAGGTTCTGAAAAGTCACAGTGGTGAGGGTTACCCCTACTATCAGGAGTAGTAAATCACATGAAATAAGTGAAGTTATCTCTTTATTAGAAAAACAACAACAGGATCTGCACAGGAGTGTCAGGCCTAATGAGCATTAGCAAGTTTTCTTTGGTTGCAGATTCTGAAGGTCCCTCCTTCCTAGCAGCTGCCTAATTCCTCTCCTCGCCCAGGTTTCCCCAAGCAATCTGAGCCTGCACCTGCATGGCACTAATTTACTGCCTCGGCCCATTATACCTGAAGGAGCATCTCCACCCCCATTGATCAGCCTGGACACTGAGGTGCCTACTCCAACAGTCTTCTGTTGGTTCCCTTACTGTGAGAAGTGAAGTTACAGGGAACCAGGCAGATGTCAAGGAGATAAAGAACTACATAACTTTTAGAAGACCTCTGAAGGCAGCCCTGTATAGGGAAGTTTTGATATTTTACTATGTTTTATATATGTTGTAGGGACACGGGTGGTGCTGTGGTCTAAACCACCGAGCCTAGGACTTGCCGATCAGAAGGTCGGCGGTTCAAATCCCAGCAACGGGGTGAGCTCCCGTTGCTCAGTCCCTGCTCCTGCCAACCTAGCAGTTCGAAAGCACGTCAAAGTGCAAGTAGATAAATAGGTACCGCTCCAGCGGGAAGGTAAACAGCGTTTCCGTGCGCTGCTCTGGTTTGCCAGAAGTGGCTTAGTCATGCTGGCCACATGACCCGGAAGCTGTTTGTGGACAAACGCCGGCTCCCTTGGCCTATAGAGCGAGATGAGCACCGCAACCCCAGAGTCGTCTGTGACTGTTACCTTTACCTTTATATATGTTGTAAGCCTCCCTGACTGGGTAAACTCAGCCAGATGGGTGGGGGTTACAAATAAAATAATAATAATAATAATAATAATAATAATAATAATAATAATAATAATAATAATTTTTAAAAATTATTTCTCCTCCACCCTCTTCATGCCTCTCCTGCTTCTGGGAGACTGGGGCGGGGGGAGGTTGCCACAGCAAGAAGGGGAAACAGACACCTGTGACTCTTCACCAGCCTGACTCATCTCTGCCTCTTGGCTTCCCTCAACCCACTCTCCTGCTTCAGCTTCAGCTTCAGCTTCTGCCTCTGAGTCTGGACTGCTCTCTGCCACAGACTCTCCCAGTTCTCTAAGTCCTGTTACCTCTTCAGCTTCCAGCACCTCCTTTTCCCCATCTTCTCCCTCTCATCGCCATCCCACACCAATTCCTGGCTCTGAGGCTTTTACCATTGGAAGTTCTCCGGCTGGTTCTGTCCACCATTCCTCTGCATCCAATCAGTTCCTGACACCTACACAGGGCTGAAAAATAATTCAGGTATTGAGGTGCTGAATCAGAATCTCCAGCTTTGGTTTAATCCCACCAGCTGTTCTGCCATAAAGTGATTGCATGGTCAAGCTAACAAACCGTGAGTGCTTAATACCTTAGAAAGTGTGAGGAACACAAGGAATATGATATAATAATTCTCCATTCCATCCATCTCAGCATCTTTTTGATCTTGGTGCTGCTGTTAATATGGGCAGCACTAGCTATGACATTAAATTAATTTATTACATTGAATGTGTGCATTCTTTAAATGCATAAAACCTAAATAGCCATTGAGGGACCCATGAGAAGAATTTGGTCTAGACTAGAGCAGGGGTATGGACGCGGGTGGCACTCTGGTCTAAACCACAGAGCCTCTTGGGCTTGCTGATCAGAAGGTTGGCAGTTTGAATCCCCATGACAGGGTGAGCTCCTGTTGCTCGGTCCCAGCTTCTGCCAACCTAGCAGTTCGAAAGCACGTCAAAAAGGGCAAGTAGATAAATAGGTACCACTCCGGCGGGAAGGCAGATGGCATTTCCATGCACTGCTCTGGTTTCGCCAGAAGCAGCTTAGGCATGCTGGCCACCTGACCCAGAAAAACTGTCTATGGACAAACGCCGGCTCCTTCGGCCTGTAAAGCAAGATGAGCACCGCAACCCCGGAGTCGTCTGCGACTGGACCTAATGGTCAGGGATCCTTTACCTTTTAGCGCAGGGAGAGTCAACCTTTTTATACCTGCCACCCACTAATGCATCTTTCTTGATGGTAAAATTTCCCTACCACCCACCAGTCCTCGATGGAAGGAGGATTCAGTTTGTTCCATAGAACCCCCTACCACCCACCTAGAATCCTGAAATGCCCACTAGTGGGCGGTAGGGATCAGGTTGACAACCCCTAGTCTAGAGCGTGGGGGCCTGGAATGGATCCAATGAGACTTTTCCTGCAAAATCAAAAGGCAGCAGAGGGGAGTTCTTAGGTTCATAGCAGTGGGGAGGCTTAACCCTCTCCCCCAGTGCAGGGGGACCCACACAGCAACTATTCATATTTTTTCAAAATAAATTTAATAAATGAATACTAAACACATTACTGTAATTCATTTAAAATCAGGTGTTTGGCCCCCTTCTCTCCCAAGTATTTGCCCTAGATTTCGTGAAGTGAAAGTTTGTCCAGTATTATGGAAGCAAGTTGTCCCTTTGTAAATGTGTGATTCAGATTCTGGGAGGGTTGAGAGTGGGCAAATTATTATTTTATTGGATTTCTTACCCACCCTTCACCATGAGGTGGCAGGGTGAGTCACAACAATTTTAAAATATGACATTGAAACCACTTCAGATGGATTACAATCATGGGAATAAGGTGGCCCTAAAATATATATCTTAGGTGTCAAAGGCCAGGGTAGTGGGGAGTGTATTTAGGATCTGACAAAAAGTACATAATGAATGTGCCAGACACACTTCTGTGAGGAGGGTATTTCACAGCTTAGGGGTTGCCACAGTGGATGCCCTTTCCTGTGTTGCCCTCCACCAACTTCTGAGGTCACCTTCCTTTGCCACCACCTCATGCAAATGTCTTTAGACAGGGTTGTGACCTGTTAGATGGTGGTTTATTGTGTCTAGCTCTAAACCTGTTTTAATGTCACTGGGGCTACAGCATAAACAGCAGCAACAGGCACCCAGATGGTTGTGTCAAAGGTGCCTCTGTTCTAGCAAAGCATTTGGCCTCCCAGGTTTCTTGTGTTCAGAGCATTGTCCTCCATCCTGAGACACAATGAGGTTGTAGAGCAGGTGTGGGGAACCTGTGGCCCTCCAGGTATTGATGATTCCACTGCCCATCAATACCATCCAACATGGCCCATGGGTTAGATATGATGAGAGTTGTAGCCCCATGACATCTGGAGAGCCACAGGTTCCACACTCCTGACATAGAGTAGAAATGTGCCCCAAACTCTCCTTTCCTTCTCGGTTATAGACAGGAGTCTTTGCCTAAGAATGAGTTCCTAATCATGTTGGCAAAACTGAGCCGAATTGTGTATGGCAGGTGTTGGGAGCAGGATTTCCTAAAATGCTTATGCCCTCTGTACAGCACAAGAAATCCTGCTTCTTCCTCAAAAGGAGGGTGATATATGGGTGTTATGGAGTTCTTCCCTGCTGGCTATTTTCCTTATGCCTTGTAAGTTATTGCTGGCCCCATTCTTCTAGCCAGGCATTTTTGTGTGTGACAGTACTTACCAGTATGGAGTGCTGGCACCTCTTCTTTTGCTGCCCATGGCAGCCACTTTGTGTCGGCACCCCACAGCACTTTTTTCTTGGTGTTTTACTTAGAAAAAGAGCAAACCAATAAAGTTATCAGTAAAAGCTGTTAGCAACAAATATTTAAAACATTCAAACACCATTGACATAAACAATAAAAAGAAAACAGAATAAAACATTATGCATGTCTGGGTAGGCTTGCATTACCTAACAAAAATGCTTTAAGCAGGTGCTGAAAAAAGCTCCCTGATGTCTGTAGGCAGGGAGTTCCAAGGCCACCCACCTGTCATATGGCATCAGACAATTCGAAGTTACAGCCACAGGAGCAGACACTGGCTTATTGCCAATCTTAGTACTGTAGCCCCACAGTGCTATGATTGGGAGAAGCGTTTCTGCTAGCTTTTCAGTGACAAAAAGCTGCTGCTAAGGCTTATATCCAATCTTAGCACCACAGACCTAAGACTGGAGATAACCTTATTGGATCTCTGCACTGTGATGCTACGCGCTAAGATTCAAGAGCTCCCTTATCTCCACTCTTGGCACTTGTAGGTAAAGGGTAAGGGGACCTCTGACCATTATAGAATAGAATCATAGAGTTGGAAGAGACCACAAGGGCCATCGAGTCCAACCCCCTGCGGTGCTCATCTCGATTTATTGGCTGAGGGAGCCGGCGTACAGCTTCCAGGTCATGTGGCCAGCAGGACTAAGCCACTTCTGGCGAACCAGAACAGCGCATGGAAACGCTGTTTACCTTCCCGCCGGAGCAGTACCTATTTATATACTTGCACTTTGACGTGCTTTCAAACTGCTAGGTTGGCAGGAGCAGGGACTGAGCAACGGGAGCTCACCCCGTCACAGGGATTCAAACCGTCAACCTTCTGATCGGCAAGTCCTAGGCTCAGTGGTTTAACCCACAGTGCCACCTGTGTCCCGTATCTCCACTCTTGGCACTTAGGATGTAGATCAGATAATAAATCTCCACTATGCATGTAAAGTGACTGCCAGCTGGGCATCATTTGCCCAAAAGGGCCTTGTGGGCCAAATTCAATGGTCTGGCAATCCTAATTATTCATGCAGGCTGGACATCACCAACTGTGGCAAAGATGGAAACTGACCAATTAAGAGATGCTTTTATTTAAGGGTCAGCCAATTGTGGACAAGCACATAAAAAAATACTTTGCCTTCAAAAGTGTGCCATGTGTGGCCTAAAATAAAAAAGGAGTCAACTTTTGTAAAGAACTTGTGAAGCTGTCTTTTCAGATTCATTGGAGAAAATCCACTATTTTCTACTCAGAATGGCTGCAGTTTTCCAGGATCAGACAGAACTCTTTCCCAGCTGTGCTGCCTGAGAATTCTTTACCTGGAGGTGGTGGGGAATGAGCCAGGGCCTAATGCATTCCATGCATTCAGTGAGCTATCATTTCGCAAGGGCCCCTTTCCATACTTCTCTGCCTGATCACCTGGATGCAGTTACTACCACAGGCAGTAAGGTGACTGACAGGCTGTTTGTAGACAGGCTGTTTGTAACTTCTCTGTAGCATTGCTTTCATAGATTTAGTGCCTGCTTCGGTCTTCAAGACAGTATTGCTAGCAAACCATTTCACATGTTTGATTCTGTTTCATACTTATTTTTGAGGATGACCAGGACATGGCAGAGAAGATGAGTTAATCCTCTCCCCCTCCCTCCTGGCCCAAAACTAGGGTAACCAGAAGTGTACGATATTTGTGGCCATATGACAGATGTGATGGGCAGCTGTGAGCTGTCGCTCTGTCTCACACCATCCCTCATCCCTTCCTCGAGTTCTGCTGAACTCTGATTTCTATTGCCATGTGCAGGTAAGGGTTGCTTTGGATGGAAGGTGCTGATGGGCAGGAGGGTGCATATTTGGAAGAAGGAGACTTCAGGGAAGTTGGAGCAGAAATGATACTGACGGCAGAATGAGCCTACGTAACAGGATGCATTTGAGGCCTTGAACCAAGAGGTGAAAAGAGTCTGGGCTTCCAAGAGGTTGTAGTAATTACACAATGCACAATCCCTGGGGCTTTGGGGCTAGAAGCAATCTGACAGTTGTGGATTAATATGGAGCCTCTGTTGGGGGCAGATTAACCTACATTTGCCTGGTGTGGGAGTCTTGAAGCTCGCAAACCTCTGTGGATTCAGGCTTTGGTTCTAAACTTGGGAATCAGACCTTCAGAAACGGAGGTGCTCAAGGAACAGTGATGCTAAATATCTGGAAACCGGAGTTCCCTCAAGGCTGGATGTGTCTTACTTTGTTGTGTGTATTTTCTGTTGTACATCCATGCGCAGTAGTGCACTAAATATCTTCTCTCTCCCCCCCTCCCCCCACAGTGCCCTTCTGGTCCTGGAGTTATTGCACTCCCAGAGGAGTCTGGAATGCAAGGAGCACCTGGTGTCCGTCTTACTGTTCTGCAAACCAGCTGGAAGCAAGGGCGAAGCAAACGGCAACTGGAAGAGAGAGAGATCCTGTTAAGTGCCACATCTTTTCCTGAGCCTACCGTTAAGCCCTGCAAGCCCCATCCAGGAGCCTGAGAAGAGGCCCAGGAAGTGCTCCACCCATGGCCAAAGACACTTCCTGCCCTTCATAAGCATTCTCCGGATTGATGGGGTTTTGGCCTGGCCGCGATAGGTCAGAGAGCTGTCTGAAGGGGGAGGGCATTTAGCTGGCATCACCCCTCCAGCTGATCTCAGCCTCAACTCCCCTTTGTCTTGACACCCTGTGGATGGGGTGAGAAGATGGTCTGTGAATCATGTGGCTATCTGAGTTGAGAAGTGCCTCCCCTCTTGAGCACTTCCCTTGTTCCTTTTCTGATGGGAGCAGGTGGTGGTGCTGGAGGAGGAGGAGGAGGAGGAGGCTGAGGGAAGTAAAGTTGCCCTGTTTGGGGTGGTGGTGGTGGGAAGCTGTAGAACTCATTATTGACTGTGCACCTGGCCTACAGGTGCCTTCTGGAAGTTAAGGCCCGGTCTGACCTTGTGAAACCCTCACCTGTGTGTTCTTGGGCAGCACTTCCCTGAAACAATGGCTCCCCCAAAGCAGGCAAGCAGGTGCTAAAAGCTGTTGCTAAGAAACCAAAATGACTTCTCTTTGGGTTCGTTTCTGGGCTGTTTTGTGTTGCAGCTGAGAAATGGAAAACCCATATCTGGCCTTAACCAGAGCCCTGATCTGCATTTTCCCTTTTTCTAGTCCAGAAGGGCATTTTTCTACAGATGAACTATTTTGGAGGTTGCTTTTTCTTCTCCTCCCCCTGACATGGGCAGAAGGCAGAGCTTTCTGTGGCAGCCTTCAAACTGTATTATTTGTGTCTCTGTATTATGAGTGCCTTTCCTTCCCTCAGAGATGGCGCTACTGGCAGTGGCTGTTGCTTTTCAAAACTGCATCAAGAACAATGTGGCAACTCCTTGGGTGCATTTGCTGGGGGGTGGGAATGGGAATGGGGAGAGAAGGGCACGGAAGCAGCTTTGTTCTTTGGAACTGGGGCAGGTGGTGGAGTTGCACGTTATAGATAATTACCTGCAAAGCTAGCAGCAGATTAAATAGAAGCTTTTGTAAACCTTGGCGCGGGGTTGGGAAGAACTGTCTATATTTTAATGCAGAATCCTATGACGTTATTGGCTAAAAGTGCAGCCTGTTTTCTTGCAGCTTTACAACTTTTGATACCAGACAAAACACTAAAGCACACAAGGCCCAGGGATGGGTCTGAAGATGGGATTATGGGACAACTACCCTGCTGGGGGGAGGATGGGGAGGGGTCCTCCTTTCAACCTTGTACTTTTCAGTAGCTAATTATGAATTGCCAGCAGGACATGTTGGGGTCCTCTAAGCCTTAGAATAGCTGGGTCACAGCTGCCACTGTGGATGCCTTTTGAGCCCTTGCCCACTTTGTGCAGAGCCCTGGCAGAGCGGTGGCTGGCTCAGGCCCACCTCTGCTGAGCAACTGTGACGGCCTTGGGTGGGTTGCCTGCTGTGAGCTTTTGCTGTTAAGCTTGGGAGGCAGAACAAATAAAATGATATCTAGGATTCTGAGGGTTGGGGGACCACTTTATTGCCATGAGAAAAGTACCTTGAGGAGCTAGGGAAACTCTAGAGGAGATCTGGTAGCTCCTTGGATAGATGGGAGAATTAAGGGTGTCAGAAATGGGGACTGTGGGTGGATTCCTGTCTGGTATGGGCCTGCTCAGGAAAGGGGCGATATTTGCAGGCTATTCTTTCTGCCCTAGGGATGTCATGTTTGGAGTCTCACTTGAGCTACTGTAGCCGGGTGGGAGCAGGTGAGGCTTCAGCCCCCTGAAGCACTCTCAGGAAGGGCAAACAGCACAAGCCTTCTCTTCAGCCACTTACTTTCTAAAAAACTTTCCTCAGAGCCTTCCTTAGGTTAACAAAGGTCCTTTGTGGTTAGCACAGGGCAAAGGGTGTGTTCTGAAGCACATGTGCAGAATATGTCAGCTAGGGAGGCATGACTTGAGGAAGCACCCAGGCTCCCCCTGCTTGCAGCAGCAGAAGCCCTGGTCCTTGGTAGCACGCTCTTGCTGTTTCCTGCTGTGACCTCCAAGCGAGTCACACTAGGTGTTTGCAGGTTCAGCCCAGGCCCTGTCACCTCCCCTAGCTTAGAATGGCACTCTTGTCCTCTCCCAGCACACATGTAGAGCAGTTCCCTGACAGCCATTGCTGTAGTAGTAAGCCTACTTTTAAAAATGAGGGAAGCCAGCAGAGTTGAGCAGCAAGTGCTACGCAGTGGCAGGAACTAACCTGCTTCTGAGCCAGGGTTGCTCAGGGAAGTCCCCTGCCTCACTTTGCATGGCAGGCCTCAGCCAGGTTGGGCTCGGGGAAGAAGCATAAGTAACATGAAGAACTACATCCTCTAACTTAGAGTTGGTTAATTGTGTAAGAACCGCTACTGCTCTGCTTCACTTCTATGCCTAAGGTGGGCTACATCAAAGCCTTAGGGCCGTTCACACTAAAAAAGGGGTCAGCTGGTGATCTAAAGTACACGAAGGATGAACTGATCTGCATTAAGCAATTGTGAGCAGCCTCCCAGAACCCCTTGCTTCTTGTTGCCTTTTCCTCCCCAGCTGCTTCAGAGGGCTCTGAGTAGGAAGGTGAGGCTGGTTTTGGTGCCTCAGAATAATTAAAAATGAAGGCAACAGAGTGTGGTGCAGTGGTAGAATGCACTCCTCTTTGATGATCTTGGTCTCCTGCTAAGTTAGCTTGTCAAACAGTCGGCGGGGGAAGCTTTGGCGATTTGGGAGCAGCAGGGTGGAAGCTACGTGTTGGATATTTGTGCGTCTCTCAGGGTGGGCTGCTGAGGCCTCTTCTCCCCAGAAGTAATATCTAGACACAGCAGGTGACCTTCGGCTGGCCTCTTCCCAGGACGGACCTGTGGACTCCATGGACAAAGAGGTCCATGCTGTGTACCTGTTCTCCTTGGACTGCTGCCCTGCTCTGGTACAGTTGATGGCTTGGGGAGAAGCTGGTTCAAAACAGGCTTTCCCTGTTTCTCCTGAGGAAGTGATCCCTCATGCTAATGCTCTATTTTGCTTTTGTCCCTTTTGTAACCCGCTTTGAGGTTTTTTCTACAATCAAGCGGTATATAAATTTTATGAAATAAATAATAAATAAATTGTAGCAATACAGTCTCTACCAGCGATCCCCCCCCCCAAACTGTGTGGAATGTGCTGGAGGTCAAAACGTGACAAATAAATATCTATAATCTCTATTATCTGCCAGTGTCATAGCATTTCTTGCTTCCTATCCCTGTAATAGTCAGGAAACTGGGATTCTGGTGAATGTGTCTGCCAATTGAGTATGGGAGAAGCTTTGACCCCATGGCAAAGGTTGCTGTGCTGGGTGCGGTCATCTTGCCTGCTGGTCTGGGCCTAGTATTGGAGATAAAAGTCCATGGTTCAACACATGCTGGTTGCAAAGCTTAAGCCTGGGGCAACTTATGGCACAGCGACTGTGTCTGAGCACAGTGTGGACTGCATTCGCCACACCAGTCAGTCCATGCAGTGAGTCTTCCCTTCACCACAGGTGTTAAGTTGGAGGTGGGAGCTGCAAAAAAATAAATGGTTCTGTTATGTGAGTAAGGATCATAAGTTGGCCTGCAGAAGGACACATCTATTTAGTTCAGGACTTGCCTCCCAAAAGGAGCCACCACCCAAGTGCTCTCATTGTACAGGGAGAACCAGCTCTGTCTGTTCTGATGGTGGAAGTTCTGCTCTTTGCTAGTCTGCCTAATAGCTGTTACTAAACCTATTCCTCAAGGGAATAGTTTGTGCGTGTTGCATCTGGCACTCTCCACTTCCACCTGGGAAAGGAGGTGGGACCTGCTCCAGCTCCAGCTTCACCCAGGAGCAGCTGAGAGAGAGCTGCTTCTGAGATGGGCTTGTTGCTTGGCTTGAGAAGGAGCTGAAAGCCAAGTGCAGCAAGGAAATCCAACAGATTAGCCACTTCTGGGGGCACTGAAGTGAACAGTTGATGTATTTTTGGAAGAGAGAAAACCCCACTTATTAAAGGTGGAGGGCAGAATTATCAACACATTGAGTGACTTTGCCAGTGGCCAAGCTCCCAAAAGTGTTGGCAGCAGTGATTCCATTCCTTGGATATACAGTGGTACCTCGGGTTAAGTACTTAATTCGTTCCGGAGGTGCATACTTAACCTGAAACTGTTCTTAACCTGAAGTACCACTTTAGCTAATGGGGCCTCCTCCTGCTGCTGTGCCGCCGGAGCATGATTTCTGTTCTCATCCTGAAGCAGTTCTTAACCTGAAGCACTATTTCTGGGTTAGCGGAGTCTGTAACCTGTAGCATCTGTAACCTGAAGCGTATGTAACCCGAGGTACCACTGTATAGTGAAAAACCATTTTGCAAGCCCCCAAAAGCTACCCAGCAAGCCTTTTCATTTTTTAAAAAGCAGTGAAATAACTGCCTTGTGCCATCGGCATGATTTAGGCTAGTGTGACAGCAGAGTTGGTTCGCTTTGCTGCCTGTAATTTCTCTCTTGACAAACTAGGAAAGGGGAGGGTGCAAGCAGGAACAAGGAAGAGGAGCCTCCCCTCCTGCTTTGTGGAGTAAACGAGTGAGCAGCTGTGGTTCAGCCAACTGCCGATGACTCCTTGGGGCAGGCTGCATTCCAGCACAGAGAGCTTCTCTTTGTAGGCCAGCACATTCCATTTTTTTCCTCCCACCAGCAGGACTGGGAGCAGCCTCTGCCTACTGCCTCTGTCAAGACAGCCGCCTGCTCCCTGTGGTAGTCAAGGTAGGTAGCTGCATTTGCCTGTTCCACCCTCAGGAAGCTGAGCCAGCTGTGACCTACTGTCTGGTGCTGTACATAGCCAGATGGAGCCTATACAGGTCTGTGGAAAACATGAGCTCTATAGACTGGTCTGATCACTCCAGTCAGCCAATCCATGTCTTATCTGCAAAGTTGCATGCTGTATCCTGAGGTGCTTTTAAACCTCAGCATTTTGCATAAAGAAAAATAATCCTAAATCATGCTAATACAGAAACTTGGCTCGGTTAAGTGTCAGTGTAGCCAAGGAAGGGGCCAAGAGCTGTGTATGTTACTGGGGGGAAAGAGTTAAAAGTGGGTATTTGTAATGGAATACTCCTGCAGGCCCCATGGCCGCCTCCGGCAACTGGAACAGCTACACAGCATTCCTGGGAAGGTGTTCTGGGACTCACAGCTGCTCTCTTGTGAGCACCTGGTAGCAGAGTAAAGCAGCGCAGACAGAGGTGAGGAGGTATCTGGGCATACCTACTTTATTTCTACCAATTACAGATTAAAGAACATAACAAACAAACATAACACGTATGAGAGGAGCAGCCCTCATACAGACATCCTGTCTTGTCGCAAGACAGAGCCAGAGCAGAAAGAAAAAGTACAATACTGTAGTACCAGAGACAGAAGTCACACAGACAGGCTTCCTTTCTCACGGAACAGAAAGTAAACAATAGGATCAGATGATCCTTAAAATGGGAGGAGTGAAATACTAACAGTTTGCATACATTCTTCTCTTATTTTACTTATACTCTGCAGTTTAGGTCAAGGATGGGGAACCAGATGCTGACCTCCAACTTCCACCAGCCCCTGCAACTACTGCCAGTGGTCAGGGATAGTGGGAGGGAGGAACTCAGAAACCTCTGGAGGAACACAGGTTCTTCATCCGAGCCTTAGACACAGGAAAGGAGACAGATGGGTTTGGGGGAATAGCTTGATGGAAGGGATGGGGAATGTGACTTTTTAGTTGCTGTTTGACTCCCAGCTCCCATCTGCCCCAGCCAGCCTGTCCGCTGCCCAGAAATGATGGGAGTTAGAGGAAGATAGAATCGGGATTCAAGATGACCTGCACAGATTGGGGAACTGGACAAAACAACCAACCAACATGAATTTCAGCAGGGGACAAAGTCAGGGTTCTGCACTTAGGCAGGAATCATCAGATGCACAAATATAGGATGAGGACATCTGGTTTGACAGCAGCACATGTGAAAAGGATCTAGGGGTTAAACTTGGTAGACGTCAAGTTTAACATGAGTCAACAGTGTGGTGCAGTGGTGGTGGGGGGGAGCCAATGCAATTCTAGGTTGCATCAAGAGAAGTCTAGTGTCCCGATCAAGAGAATAGTTCTAATCTCTTCTGCCTTGATCAAACCACACCTGGAATACTGTGTCCAGTTCTGGGCGCCACATTTTAAGGACATTGACAAGCTGGAACATGAACAGAGGAAGGTGACCAAGATGATAAAGGGTCTGGAAATCAAAATTTATGAGGAATGGTTGAGGATGTTGGGTATGTTTAGCCTGGAGAAAAGAAGTCCGAGAAGTGATATGATAGCTGTCTTCAAATATCAATTAAGGGCTGCCACATGGAAGACTGAGCAAGCTTGTTTTTTGCTGCTCCAGAGCATATGACCCAAACCAAACTGCAAGAAAGGAGATTCTGACTAAATGTGAGGAAGAACTTTCCAATGGTAAGAGCTGTTCCATATTGGAACAGACTACTTCAGAAGAAGATGGTGGGTTCTCCTCCACTGGAGGCTTTTAAGCAGGTTGGATGGCCATCTGTCAGGGATGTGATTCCTGCATTGCAGGGGGCTGGTCCGGGTGACCCTTTGTGTCCCTTCCAGTCCTACAGTTCTGTGATTCTATCCCTGGTTAAATACAGAGGAAAGGCCCCTTTTGCACATGAGTACAAAAGGCCCCAAGATGGCAACCCTGTCATTTCTAGTTAAAAGGGTTAGGTCCTAAGCTAGATGGATAAATAGTCTGACATGGTATAAAGAAGCATGCTATGTTCTCTGTGCTTGGATGAGAATAAGGTTTTTCTCTCCTCAAAAGTTCCATGATTGGTGGTGGCAAGCAGCAGCAGCAGCAGCCCAGATCTTCACTGCTTCCAACAAATCAGCAGTTATTGGAGATGTGGTGCCACCTGGTGGTCAAGAATTCCAGGAGATATTTCAACTCCCATCCAAACACAATACGCAGGACATTCTCCATCTGGCTGGCCAGGGGCATGTTTTCACTTATGTGAGCACTGGTACAGTCTGTTATAGTTAGTGCTTTGGCTGCTTAAGCAGTAGCCCATCTCTGCTTGAGGTTAAGTGGTAGCACATTTTGGCAGAGCTGTAGCTCGTACAGCTTTTGACTTCAAGCCTTGTTTGCCTCTGGAGCTGCATTATTGCTTCATTCCCATTGTGCCATTGAAGTCAGTTGCGTGACACCTTGCCCTTAGCAGCTATGCTGAAAGTTCAAATGGGTCTTAAGGGCAGCCAGATAATTGTGTGCCCTTTCTTTCAGACGTCTGCTGCTGCTGCTGTCTGAACCTAAATACCTCCTAGAAGCACTGTGGAAAGTTTCCTGTTAAGCGGGTTCAGATTCCATGCTAAGCATTTAGTATATAGCTTCCTCCTTTAAGCTGCCATCCTCTCCTTCACCCCAAGATCTTTGCCCATACCAAAGCAACATTTGCAAGCCTATGTTTTTAATAAAACTTGGACTGCAACCTCATTACAATTTATTTAAACCAACTCACTTCCAAAGCAGGTTAATTAATCAGCAAACTAAATCTGCACACCAGTAAAAGTGTTTTGAAAACAATAAGTATGCTTTCCCTCTAGAAGAGAAATTGCTTCTTAAGATGGTGCTTTGTCACAGGAAGCTCTTTCATAAAAATAAGCCTACTGCCCAGTTATGCAGGTGTGTAAGTCCTATTAGCAGAGACTTAGGGCTGCAACATTTTTTGCAACTTCTGATCTTTATCAAAACAGCAGCAGCTCCTTCAGCTTATTAAAAGAACCATGGTGAAGTTTCAATAAAAGACCCTTTCTTGTGCTTGATGCAGCATCCCTCAAGGCTGTCTGAAAATCTGCAGCCAAGAAAGGAACCTCTTTCAAGCCCTTGGCCTCAGGAACAAGTAGGAGCTATCTATAGCACTCTGTACCTACAGAGAAACAATCTTTTCACATGCTCTGCAGCCAAACCTTGGTCTTATAAACTGGTTTCAGGCCCAGATAAGCTGATGGGCAGCAACTTTAGCCTTGCCTTTTTGTGGGGATTGGTGGCACAAATGAGTTCTGCACAAGGAACTTTGCCACTTGCCAGATTGGGAGTGCTGGGCCCTTAGAAGTTGGTCCCTGACACAGCAAAGGAGGGTGTAGCATGGCAACGTATGAGGTAGTTTACTGAACCTCCAGGAAGCATTCTGCAGTTTTTCACACCCTGCATATTTTGGCTTGGCATAACACACAGGGAAGAGCCTTGGGGTTATGACCTTAGCATAACACACAGGGAAGAGCCTTGGGGTTATGTGGTACCCATGGTTTACTGAAATGAGTGAAGATCACAAACCACAGCTTGAAGCTGGCTTCTCTCAATACATCACAGTTAATACCACAGTTTGTCCACCTTCAGGTATAAAATGAAAAATTGCAGTTTAAAGTGGAAGCAGGCGCTTGGCACAACTACAAGGTGATTGGAGAGGAAGGGGGAAGTGTATGAGCCTGAGACTTGTAAATGCTTTTTTTTCTTTAAGTGATGTTTATTCAAAATGTGGTCGTTAATTCTGGTTAGTGAACAAACACTACTGTGCCGCTACCACCAGAGCTATACCCGGAACCTCTTTTATTCAACATGTCAAAAGACTAAGAAGTTTGCTCTTCCCACTAAAAGACAGTTTTCTGTGAAGAATTCTGCAAGGGGTTCTTCAGCAGGGGAAAGATATCAAAGTATCTTTAAAAGTATGCCTGTTTGGCTAGAAACACAGGTAGAACAGATTCATGGGGAGGGAGGGGGTGCCTCCCTTCCCTACAACGTACTGTTGCACAATGAGATACAACAGGTTGGCACTTTTGATACAGACAAAGCAGGCTGGGATTTGGAAGGGATGGCGTCACTCTTGTGGAGAGGCTGGTGCTGGGCTGATCAACTCTTGTATATGTAATGTTAAGCAATGGTTTAGTGTAGCTCTATGCTAGATCACAGCCTATAGCAGCCTTCACCAAAGTGGTGCCTTCCAGCTGTTTTGGATTACAACTCCCATCTGGCTGGGGCTAATAGGAAGTGCAGTCCCAAATTGCTGGAGGGCACCAGGCTGGCAAAGGCTGAATGAGAGCCACGTTTGAGATGCAAAGTGCCTAGCTGCAAGAAAGCATGTACTTTCTCTTCGTCCTTGTCCTCCACACCCCTGGAACAAGAACTGCAGCCTGACTCGGCTTTCTCAAATCATGCAGGGTCTTTTATTGATAACAGTTTCAGAAGCATGTAAGAAAAAAGAAAATTTCTATCACCTCCCAGACCAGGGACAACACTTAAACCTTCAGATGGAATCTCCAGTTTTTTGCCACAACTGGTACAGTCCTTTCCCGGCAGTTTCAGGATCTAGGCCATGCTGAGAGAGATGATTGCAGGATAATTGCAGAAGTCCTGCTGTGCTCCCCAGAGGCTATGTGGCGGCTGTGCCTCTTGGCTCCCGGGGGCAGAGGCCCCCACAACCAGGTCTCAGCAACAGCCAGAAGCCATCCCCAGAAAAGACATTTTGAAAGGTGAAAACTGCCCTGCCCATTCACCAATGGGAAGGACAGGGCCTCTGCTCTGTTTGTGCTGATATGTCACTCAGACAACAGGCTGTGGATCTTTGTCAGGAGCACATCTGAGTCATAACCTGGAAGAGCAGAAAGGAAAAAGAAGAATGTCAACACAGGAGATCCTGGGTAGGGGACTACTAGCTTTATGGTCTATTCACTGTGGGCCAAGGTGTTTGTATGTTTTAAACAGTCAGGCTCCACCTGCAGGGTCATTGTGGGTGAGAACCCTTAAGCTCCTTCGAAGAAAGGTGCAATAGAAATAACTGCAGCTCTGCCCACTGATGGAGTTGTTGAATAGAGTTCAAGTCACCCCTGTCAGTTTGCAGGTATCCCAAACGATGGTGGAAAGTGGATCGCTTTTCTTTGTACAGCACAACACACACAAAATATAGCAGAAATATCACACCGATCTGAAGGACCAACGTCTCCCTTTACCTTGTGGCTCTTTTCTTCGGGACCATTTTCTGTAAGGGGAAGAGGGGGAATAAGTTAGCTCAGAGACAGGTGTGCCCTCCCACCCTCAGCTTCATCGCTAGTTGTTCTGCCAGAGACAAGGGAAGTATTTTGATCTTGGTGGAATAGAGGAAGCTAGTATATATCACGCCAGCCATTAGCCATGTTGCAAATACAGGGGGATTATTTTACCCACAACTTATTACCAACAATTCCAAGAAAAAGAGGAGAGCAACCATCCAATGGAGCTCAGGAACCTGAAAAAATATTTTAGGTAGGTCAACAGTGTCACTCAGTGTTGAGGCCATGTTTGGATCAGGGAAGAGCAGGGCCGAGGTGAGGTCAGGGCTGCAAGGACACACCAGCAAGACTGGCAGATTGGTCCATGATATCAGGTGACTGACAGGTGGGTGGCGCCCAAGTGAATACACTTGTGCATTGGTTTTCCTAAATGCCCCCTTGGTAGGCAGAGCCCAGCCCATGCTGTGAAGACATGGCTATATAGCAGGGAAGGCGATCATCAGTGGCCCCCACAACTCCCATCAGCCCCAGGCAGAATGGCTAATGGTCAATGAATAACGGGAGTGCCACAGGTTTCCCCAGCCCTGCTATGTTAGGGGTTGGCAGCTGCAGGATGCCCTGCCCATGCAGAAGGGAGCTCCTCACACTCTACTCACTTCAGCAAGAAGAAGGCCCAGACAATCAGCAGAAAGGAGACACAGTCTGTCACAATCCAGATCATTTGGTATGTGGCACGAGGCTGTGGAGAAGGGAACATGGGGAATGGAGGTCATTGGGGTGGGAGAAAGGGCAAATGGGCAGCTGCCAGTTTCCCCGGGAAGCTGCCTACACAGGGGTGGTGGTGGTGGTGATGATACAAGTCTAGTCCTTCCCTGCCACTGCCAGTCTTACCAGTAGCCAGAGGGGGCGCTCCATTCCCTGCAGCACCTGGCAAGCGTTAGTGGTGACAGAGTTGGCTCCTGCGCACCACAGGATCGAAAAGAGCCACGGGGCGTTCACCACATACAGGTTCACAGAGATGTTGTCACGGCGATACTCCCTAGGGAAGAAGGTGGGATTCATGGCACCAAAGCAGAATAGGGAAACTCCCGTAAAGCCTCTAGGGAAGAGAAACCCTAGTGCCTAAGATACGCTGAAGGGAAAAGACAGGCTCCCAGAGGCAAAGGCAGAGAGGAAGACTGAGCGTAAGCCCCACAGTTTCCACCCACAGAGTTTGCTGCCGTGTTCTGGGACGATGTTCAGGGCTTATCATCTGGGGTTAGATATACACTGGTACCTTAGGTTAAGTACTTAATTCGTTCCAGAGGTCCGTTCTTAACCTGAAACTGTTCTTAACCTGAAGCACCACTTTAGCTAATGGGGCCTCCCGCTGCCACCGCGCTGCCAGAGCACGATTTCTGTTCTCATCCTGAAGCAAAGTTCTTAACCTGAAGCACTATTTCTGGGTTAGCGGAGTGTGTAACCTGAAGCGTATGTAACCTGAAGCGTATGTAACCCGAGGTACCACTGTATCCTTTGCTCACCCCAAAAGGGTGCCAGATCCCCTGCATGCCCTGTGTGAGAGCATCCAGCAAACAGTGGTGGACTTTGGGGTCTCAAGTTTCAGCGGCACCCTGTGTGACACCAACATTTGGCACGCACACACCCTGGCCTGCATTCTAAATAATGGTTGCAGTGCCACCGAGGCTCCATGTCCGGTGTAACTGAACTGGTTGTGCTCCCCTAAATCCACTTCTGCTGCAGATACCATTCTATCAGGAGGTCCATTCTGCACCATGTTGGAATCGGGCCTTTAGTTTGGAAGTATCTCCCCTCTGGAACTCCCTCCCACTGCATATCAGAGGGGCACTTTCTCTATTGCCTTTTCGGAACCTGCTAAAGACATTCCTTTTTCAACAAGCTTTCTAAGTGGAAATCTTTATCCTGGCGATTATCTGGCTTGGATCTGCATTGATTTTGTGCACGTGCTGTTCTAAATTGTTCTCCTTTATGTAGGATTCTGTCCAAAGTTAGTTCCACTCAAAGTGATCCAACTGAAATTTGTGGACGTGATTAACTTGGGTCCATTGATTTCAATGAGCCTACTCTATATTTCCAAACTTATTCATGGAGTAACAAAAACTTGAGACTTTTTTTCAAAAAGAAAAGACGTTGTCTCAGGATGCTCAAACTATCTTTGCTAGCCAATTCTCTTTCCTTGACCTATGCCTGGGACAGACACCAAGCTGCCCCACTGTCACCGCCCTCCCTCCTGCGCATCGCCTCCCCCAACTAACCGGATTTCAGTGCTGCTCAGATTTTGGTAGGGCAGGTTAATACGCATAAGGTCTTCTGTTTCATTGCTCAGCTTCTTCCGGCCATAGACCTGCTGGAACCTGGGCGCCCGCTGCTTCACCCAGTCTCGAAACACGTCAGGGAGCCACAGGATCTGGGAAGGAGGGAAATGGTAAGCAAGAGATCCCTCCTCACTCCCACTGCTTCATGGGGGGCAAGACCTACAAGAGAGGACTTGCTGTGCTCATTAGGCCAGACACTCCTGTGTAGAACCCGTTTTTGTTAATAAACAGCTACTTGCTCTATTTGCTCAGTGTGATTTACTGATGGCTTGATCTTGCCTTCCTTGTTGTTTGCATTCAGGCAGAATTTCTCAAGGCAAGCATGCCAGCCTCATCCCTGTCCACCCACTTTCCCCACCAACTCCAAGGGGAAGCCCACTGTGTCCTGTCAAGCAGTGAGGACAACTCACCAGCTCCGGGGAGATGTCTGAATGGAGGATAGTCTCCACAGTGACATTGACGAGGTCCTCATAGTGGGGATCCTCCTCGGGACGCAAGTCAAACATGACGGACACGTTGTGCCTCTTGGCCTCAACCAGCAGCTGCTTCAGAGACAGAACACGCTGTGCCTGTGCCAAAGCTCGTTCTGCCTTTGAGAGGCTTCGTGCTGTGGGGAAGGGCGGCTTCTGGTAGGGGGCAAGAAGGGAGTCAGTGAGAGAGGACATCATAGAGCCCTGCAGCTCCAGGCTTTTCCAACCCAGGCTTAGTTCCCCATTGAGGGCGAATAGGCAATCACCACCCATCCATTTTTGCTGCATGCAAGGGCTTCCCCAGTCAGATCTAAGGATCTTGCTCATTACAAGGGAGCATAATGAACACTGTACCATTCACTCCTATGGGACAAGAGAAAGTAAAAGGGCAATTGCACTTGAGAGAATGCTGTTTCCATGGTCTGGGACTGGTAATCACAATAATATTCATTCCACAAAATATTTAATGGTATTCAGCATTGCTCAACAAACCAAAATGTAAACATAGAAACAGTTTATTGATGATAACCATTTTGACAAGCAGTTGCAAAGCAAGGCTATGTGATACAAAACAAGAACGAAACCAAACCAGAGGCCTCTTGAAAAAGAACAGTGTTTTGAAAGTGTTTGAATAAGCCTCCCTTGGGAGAGAGTTCTGAAGTATCAGGGCTGCTCAAAGAAAGCCCTGGTCTTTTGTGAAGGATACTTACCTTCACAGTAAGACAGAATTTGGAGCAGGACCACATCAGGATATCAAAGGATTTACGCAATTAGCATGCAGCCCATGGAGCTCTGCTACCTCAGAGCAGTCATCTGCACAGCCTACTGAGCACACGGGCTCAGTAGGGATCAGATCATCATCAGCAAATACCACAGCCCACATGCCCCTATTGGATTCATTAGATCTGGTACTATTGAGGGACTAAGCCAGGCGCCAATCACCTTTCTGGGCCCACAGGAACATTTGGAATTTTGAGAAAGTACCATGCGCACCAGTCACAAAACGTTGGTATGTGTGAGCTGCAGGGAAGCATGGCGTAATGCAAACTGGCTGCCACACCTAAAAGAGCAGAGAAAGCTGAAGGCAAGCCCCCTCCAGCATCACTGGGAAGGGGGGGGGAGAGGCATCTTGACAGAGAGAAGCCCTTTGCACCTCTCCTCTGTTCAGAATAGAAAAGAGGGTGGGTGTCCAATTCTGGAGGGTATGTCCCATGTAGGAGAGGCTGAACTGGTGAAAACAGGGGCTGAGCAGGAAGAGCTAAATGTCTTTCATGTATTGCGGATTTTTGAGCAGATATATACTGAGATCTTTGCGGGTGCCGTAAAGGTACAGATGGGCACAGTGGAGAAGCCCACACTGGCAAACCCAGGTCTGTGTATTCTGGTAGTAAGAATTATAGCCAGATATACAGCACCTTCTTGTCTGTTCTCCATTCCACACAACAGGAAATCATTTCCCACCATAATGTATCCCTTCAGAGAGCAAATGCACAGGGAGCAACCAATGCTATTCCACTCATGCAAGTCAGCCCAGCAGCACCCATTTCACCCCACCAAGCTTGCACAGGGCTTGACTTGGCCCCACCACACAGCTCTCACCTGCAGAAACCAGCTGCCAGCATCAAGTTGCTGCAGCTGCGTCCAGTTGAAGGAGCTGGCATTGGACTGGGCTTGAGCAGGGAAAACCTCTTGCACATTTGTGGTCCGGATGAGCTTCTCGTCATGCATGATGAAAGGGACCCCATCGGCACTGCCAGGCGAGAAAGAGGAAAAGAGCTTGGTCTGGGGAATGGATTCATCTCTACTGCCGGAGGGAGAAGTTGCCTTGGGGCCTCCTCATCTCCCACAGACAGCTGATCTGCCACCTCCGCTCCCCTTACCTCACCAGGACATCTGTCTCCAAGACGCTCACTCCATAGTCAACTGCCTTCTGGAAGGACATCAGAGTATTCTCAGGTGCAAGCTGGATGGAGATTAAAAATGGACATAAAATGACAGGTGCATTTGAAGGACAAAGGTAGTAAGGTTGGTGCTGGATGGCAAGTAATACTTAGTGGGGACATGGGAGAGGGCCTTCTTGGTCGCTGCCTCCAAGCTTTGGAAGTCCCTCCCTAGAGAAGCTAAACTGCTGTCTTTCTGCTAGCCAGTGAAGACTTTGTTGTTCCAACAGGCCTTTGGGAACTGACTGCTTTTAATGAAAGGGCTGGTGCTGTGCTGCTTTCATTGTAATTATCTGCATATATTTTTGTATAATTTTAATTCTATCAATGCTAAATCGTATATTAATGATGGATTTTTCTATGTCTTTTCTTGTTTTTATCTGTAGGCTACTTTGAGTCCTTTTGGGGGGAAAGGTAGAATATAAATCTAAGAAGAAGAAGAGGAGGAGGAGGAGTGGTGGTGGAGGAAGAGATAAGGCACCTCTGGATCCCTTTAGTCAGTCTCCCTGTCCCCAGTTGGATATGCCACCTATTATCCTGCTTCTTGCTGTGCAAAGGAGGTGCTGGCTACTCACCATGGGAGCTCCACGGTGCCCGAACAGAGCTGGCTTGGGGGGCAGCTGGCTGTACTCCAAAAGACAGGGGGAATCAATACCCAGTGGGGCTAAGTACAGAGCAAACACTGCACCCAGATACAACAGCAACAGAAGAGTTCTGAGGACTGTGGAAAAACAGACAGATGGAAAATGCAGGTAAAATGCAACAGCAGTCTTGGAAGAAGATAATAGCAAGCTAGACCTTCATTACTAGCATCGAGAAGACATTCCAGGTAAGATATCAGAACTGGGCCCCCAGCTCTTTGGGATCATCCTAGTCTCTTCCCACCAGTGAGGCTACTTGTTTCTTCAGAGTGGAACTCTCATAATGCAATGGTGCCACCTGCTAGAGCCCTAAAGAAATATCTGAGCAACACACTGCAGCATGCAGTGCTGCCAATAAACAAGACGTAGGGCCCCTCCATACTGGCATTTTATTCAGAGTGTAGTCTGCAACATGCTCTTGGCACAATAGTGGTGCATTAGTGGTGAATTTAGTCTGCTTTGCTAGTTGTTCTGTGATGCTTCCCCACCGCTGCTATGTCATTGTTGTCTGGAGGGGCTATAAAACGACAAAAGTCGGACAACTTTCCCCTCACTCTCCCAGTTTTGGTACAAATAAATAGGATTTTAACAGGATATGCACTGGCTGGAAATGAAGCAATATGACTGCCCCAAACATTTGCAGGTGCAAACAGTATTTGAAGTGAGATTGTGTGTAATTGTCCAAGTAGCCTTATCACAAGCACAAATAATCATGAATGAGTGGTAAAAAAAGACACTAGGGCTGGATCAACACTGATCTGGAAAACTATATATTTCCCAATGCAAGTTCTCATTGGCAACATTTCGCTGCTCCACAGGGCTATCCGGTGTCACATTTTAATAACACATTTCTAACATTTTAAATGATGAGGGTAGATTAGTCCTAGGAGGGACCCCATGTGGCCTTGAAACATTGTCCAACACCTAAGGAAGACTCCGAAATGCCTGCTGTAGGGGCCTGTACTGGGAGAGAACAAGAATAGCTTTGGCCTCCCTGGTACCTGAGCAGGATGTACGGTAAAAGCAGTCAGCCACTGGCCAGGCAAGCAGTGTCATGCCCACCACAGCTCCGATGTGCAGGAAGGGACCTGTTGCCTGGCAGGGCAGAAACAAGAGTTAGACATTGGTTTGGAGTTTCCAAGAGAGTCATATGAGGCTGCAGCAACATGGAACAAATATAGAGCAGGTAGAATGAAGGGGCAATGCCAGGGAATAGGCTGGCCTTGAAGCTAAGCTTTTAACCCAGAGTTCCCTGCAGGATAATGGCAGAGAGCATCAAGGGCTGGAGTCCCCACCCAGAAGGAAAAGCCACAGTTAGTGTTAATTGCTGCAAGATGCTTTCACAAGGAATGACTCATAAATTAAATAAGTGATCTGGAAATTAAACTGTACTAAGATTATAAGCTTTTGGCAAGAGGTGTTGAGGTTTATAAATGAACTTCTTTATGGCGATATAATCTTAACCACAAAATATGTTTTACTGGAGTGTCTGAAATGCATAGCAAATGTGGAAGGTTTGGAACTTGCAACACTGCAGCCAGAGTAGCCACAACAAGGAACTGGAAATCAGATAAACCAGCTGACATCTTGCAATGGTAATAAAACATATGGAATATATAGCACTGTTGACAAAATTTGCATGTTATAAAAGAGATGCTGAAGGATGTGCATAAAACCAATTTTATTGAAAAATGGAGTACTAGATAAGGTTGAACATTCCAAAACATTGTTCAACCTTATCTAGTATTCTCAGTCTTATAATTTGTCATTTTGCTTAAAATATAATAATGAGCAAGGATGCCTGATTATATAATGCTCCTTAAACCATAACTGACATTTTGTATATACATGATATTAAGACATTATATATCTATTATTTATTTTTGTAGCCCCTTTATTTTGGGATATAAAACTTGGTCAAAATGTGCAAGGGTGTTCTGTGCTCCAATCAACTTTGCCTCCTCCTGTCTGCTCTTCATCAGCCATAAGAACCACCCCACCACCGGCACATTGCCTGTACTGGGTAGGATGCTAGAGGGCAGGGGGTATCAGACTTTTCCTGGGGGTCTACCTGTGCTGTCAGTTGTCTGGCCAACAAGGTCCAACAGGTGCACAAGCAACTGTTGCTGAATGTACCCACTGGGTTGGTTCACAAGTTAACTGCTGTGTAGAAGCTGCTCTGAATCATTCCATGTTTCAGTTGCTGCTGCAAGCGATGCCATGCGCAGCAGCTCAGCAAGAAGGGAAGGCAAGGAAAAAAACACAACCTGTGCCAAAATCACATGGCAAACACTTGTTATATCCCAAAAGCTCACCATTCAATTCATTTTTGGGCAGCGTTCATGTGGCAACTGTGCCATGGCTCATATTCTCTGAGATCATGCCATCAGCTGTGGATTCTTACCTGCAGGGAGATGCGGGCACTTTCCCACTGCTCTTCCCACTGAACCTCCACCCCCACAAAAGCAGAAGCCACCACAAGTGCCGTCAGGATCAGAAGAAGCTGGAAGGAAGAGAAGACAGTATCAAGTGCCTGGGGACGGGGACGATTGTATTCAAGCCACTTAAAGAGCTTTATTTTGAAAAGGAGGCAGTATGTATAGACCAGGGATCGGCAAACCTTTTCAGCAAGGGGCCAGTCCATTGTCCCTCAGACCTTGCGGGGGGCCAGACTATATTTGGGGTGAAAAAATGAACGAATTCCTATGCACACCAGGCAGGCCCCACAAGTAACCCACAGATGCATTTTAAAAGGACACATTCCACGCAAGAGCACCATGCAGGCCAGACACCATTCTGGATGATAAATATTAAAATTAAAATTTTTTCTTACCTGCACTGATGATAGTCATTGTTTGGATGGGGGGGGGGCTTGCCTGGGTTTGGTGCTGCGTCGCGGCCTGCTGGGCCTCCTGCTGCTGGCACCTCTTCTGTGCTTCGGGGGTGGGGGCCCCACCCTCTCTCTTTTCTCTCCCCCCAGAAATCTCTTGCCCCCTCCCTCTCCCTGGGTAGTGCCTCTTTTCCTGCCAGCAGCACCTCCTCCCCCTGCTTTTCCTCATTCTGAAGGAGGACTTTGCATAAGAACATGCGGCAGCGTCCCTCTTTTTTGTCTTTTCCCGTAGGGAGCTCAGAAAGCGGCTGGGCCGGGTTAACGACCCTTGCGGGCCTGATCCGGCCCGCGGACTGTAGTTTGCCAACCCCTGGTATAGACTGTCAAGACCTTTCTGCAAGGACTGTACTACTTTGGTTATTTTGTACATTGTTGCAACTAAATAAAGCTATTGGTTTCTCACCATTCTGGAAAAAAGCGTACTTGCTTTGGCAACACATACATTACAAAAAAAAATTTTTTGGGGGGTGAAAAGTTTGGAGCTGCAGGGTTCTGTTCTGGGCCTAGTGTTGTTGAACATCTTTAGAGATTGTTTTGCATTTGGAATGGGAAAGTAATCAGTTTGCTTGAGAGTGTTTGAGAGAGAGAGAAAGTGAGCAGCAGAACATAGAATCACAGAATGGTAGAGTTGGAAGGGATCCCGAGGGTCATGCCGTCCCTGCAATGCATATATTGGGGTGCAGTGAGGCTTCTCTCTGGGGAAGCTGATGTGTGTATCCTTTTCACTTCCACCTGTGTTCTACTTGCATGTTTGTAGGGAATGGTGAATATGTCAGTTTCAGTTTATTTTAGTTTCCTATTTTTCTAGTCTTAAGCCCAGTTCCCTACATTTCTAAATCAGTTACAAGTCCTTGTGAAAAGCCGTTAAGCATTTTAGTGCGTATTTATATGCACACTTTACTGTATGCATTTTTGAACATATTGCTTGGCTGGAGAACTACACAGAAAAAAATAGAGAAATGTGAATTTCAAAGCACAGCAGTATTTTGGTTCTCACATTGTAGTCATGTTTCTATTAAATGTGAGGTGAATCAATTTCCCCCTCCATCCTTACAAAACATTGCAAGCCCCCAGTGTCCTCTCCCCTTCAATGGTATTGTTATATTAGCTCATTACTGACTTTATTGGAAAAATATTTGTTAGTTTATAGAACTGGCTTTATTGGAAAAGTCTGGAAATCTGTGGTATTTTTGCTTACAGTGCCTTATCGTTTTAATTGTTTGGTTTTTATTCTGTAAATTACCTTGTTATCTTATAATAGAAGACAGTTTCTAAACATTTTAATAAGGAAAATAAACTTACATAGTGCCATCAATGTGCAAGGCACTGTGCAAAGTGAAACTCTGTCCCAAGGAGCTTGCAGACTAAAATGTAACAGGAGAGGACCACCAGGCCGTTTTGGGCCAACCACACCCATCTGTCATTCACTTAACATCAAAAGACATCAGGAGAAGAGATCTGTTGTACTTTATCTCAGCACTAAGTGCAAAAATAAATAAATGCATGCTCATTTGATACTGGGAATCCACCTAGTTAATGGTGGTGATCTGGTGTGCACCAACATTATGCAGCAGCAGCACAAACTTTTGTGTACGATTGTGCCTTCCACAAAGGAAACCGGTAAGAAGTTGGAATTGTGGTTGGGGCAGGGGTTTACCTTGTGTATCCAATGGAGCTTCAGGGGCTGGTGCCAGAGCTGCAGGCAGAGTGCCAGAACCTATAATTAAAATGGGAGAGTGATGTCACTTAGGACCAAAGAGCCCACTTTGGATTCTGGGGCAAGGACTGCAGGAGGACCACATTCTCATACGAAGATGATGGTGTTGACACCACTCAAAAATGAAGAAAAGCCATAACTCTGCAGTTAGGCAACCTGCTTTCTATACCCAAAGCCTTCAGACCTGTATTATGAAAGTTGGCAGATACTTTCCTATTTGCAATACAAATTGCACTGTCACAAAAGTCTCAGCCACTAACCACTAGACACCCTTCTCAGAACCTTCCTTCTGGCTTCTGAGATATTCACTTATACAGTGGTACCTCAGGTTACATACGCTTCAGGTTACAGACTCCACTAACCCAGAAATAGTACCTCGGGTTAAGAACTTTGCTTCAGGATGAGAACATAAATCATGTGGCAGCAGCAGGAGGCCCCATTAGCTAAAGTGGTGCTTCAGGTTAAGAACAGTTTCAGGTTAAGAACGGACCTCCAGAACGAATTAAGTACTTAACGCGAGGTACCACTGTATACGTGTTAGGCTAATCTTATCCAGCTGATGGAGAAGGGGCTGTGGCTCAGTGGTAGAGCATCTGCTTTGCATGCAAAAGGCCCTGTGTTCAATTCCGAATCTCTCCAGGCAGGGCTGGGAGAGGCACCCTCTCTGAAGCCCTGGAGAACTGCTGCCAATCAGTGCAGAGAATACTGAGCCAGATGGACAAGCAGTCTCACTCAGTCCAAAGGTATCTACTAATGTTCCTACTTTGTGTGTGTCTGTTTTAAAGTACAGTGGTACCTCGAGTTACATCCGCTTCAGGTTACAGACTCCGCTAACCCAGAAATAGTGCTTCAGGTTAAGAACTTTGCTTCAGGATGAGAAGAGAAATCGTGCTCCTGTGGCGCAGCAGCAGCGGGAGGCCCCATTAGCTAAAGTGGTGCTTCAGGTTAAGAACAGTTTCAGGTTAAGAATGGACCTTCAGAACGAATTAAGTACTTAACCCGAGGTACCACTGTACACTGGTATTCTCAATGTGCTGATTTAACTTTCTCCCAAGGAGCTCTATTAAGTTTTATGAAATGTTGGGCTTAGATATTGCTGGCTCTCTCAAAAAACTGGAGTTCCCAGACTGAATCACATACTAGCAAATTCAGATAGATAGGCATGTCTTGTGTGACAAACCCGCTTTTCCCAAAGACCTGACTTTTTCTAATAAGGAAAGTGATGGGAAAATATGCTGGAAAGTGTGGGATAACCCTTGTTTTGATGCAACATCATGTAACCTCTCCTCTAACAAATCAGGATAAATGCTCTACAAATAGGTTATATGAAACGGCCCTTAGTAGACAGAACAGCATGTTCCCAAATGGGTTTTAAGAAGTTGATTTCCCCCCACCCCCCAACAACCCCAAAGCGAGACCAGGGAATTCTGGAGGTACGGTGCAAGTGTCCTGGGAAAAGAGCCAAATAAAAAGGGTGTACCAGGAGCAGTGAGGAGAAGGTGACCAGAGTTGTTGTTCCAGACAGCATCACCATCGACCAGTCAAGCCACCATCCTGTCTTGCGGAAAATGAATCTGTTGGGCAGGGGAAAAAACCCGAGGTGAGGAAGGGTTATGACAAAAGTAGCTGGAGAGAATCTTGGGGGGGGGGCACCCTGGGCCTTCTACTCACTCATTGAGATTGTGGAAATCATTGAGGGTGACAAAGGCAAGGTAGAACCAGGCCAGGGCAAAAAGGCACACGCAGAAGACGAAGAAGAACCAGGCACAGTCGCACTGTGAAGAGGAGGAACAGGTTAGAAAAGGAACCACCGGCAGATGCACCTCAATAGGTGGCTCTTGACTCTTGGATGACACACCCTCTGACCTGGAAGCCCCACTTGCAGCTCCAGATGTGCAAGGCTGGCTGTGGCTACACAGTGGAGGGCATGCCCTAGGCACATGCTTTAGGTGGTCATCTGTGAGATCAGACAGGAAAGTACCCATGACAGGTTCCTTTTCAGTGACATTGCTGTGGAATTTCCTCCTACTGTCAGCCTCCTTCTCCTTTAGTATCTGGATCAACCTGGTGAATCCAGATGTTTTGGACTACAATTTGCATCAGCCCCAGCCACTAAGGGATAATGAGAGTGGTCCCCACCAAAACAACTGGAGGGAACCAAGCTGTTGAGGGCTGATTTAGACACTTGCTGAAAATTGTTTCAGCAAGCTTTTGGTTTTATTTCTTACCATCTGCTGTGCCTGTGGTACTGCATTTGTTTTTTATCTGGTGCCATTAAGCTGTGGCTGTGCACACACTCCCATTTGCTCTAGATGCAGCACACCACTGGTTTGGGAAGTAGTGTACATATGATGTTAGTCCTTCTCCTTATTATCACCATAATCACCGATTAATCGCCTTCTAAACTGCCATCTCAAGGCGATTTACATAAAAAATAATTTAAAACAGTTTTTAAAATAAAAAACGACAGCTCCAAATACATTTAAAACAGGACTATCCGGCATGATCCAAAGCGAGAGAAAAAAGATTCAAATAGCTACGGTATATTTAAACCTGAAAATTTGTACACAACATGTTTTAATCTTGTAAGCCAGTTTGTGTCTCCACACAGAAAAGTGGGTTAAAAATAACAAATAAAATTATGCTTTTGCCTTGCTTGATCTAAGGCTGAGCTGCGGCACCGACAGCAGATTCTGATTTATAGCCCACCTTAAATCAAGCTCTGAGGACAGCTTAGCCTTAGACTGAAGATTAGATAATAATTTTGTGATTTGAGGAGCTTTACATCCCTTGGGGAACATACATATTTCATTAGTTCTGAAATCATTTTGCTGATGTGCCTTGAAATGAAAGGTTGGACATAAGATCTTGTATTTTCTTCCATGCTTTTGGCTTCTTCTTAGTAAGGGTAGATAGACTATTTTGCTGTTAATTTGAATTTTGTCTTTAGTAGTTTTATTCCCAAGCTTTAGGATTAATTGTTGGCCCAGTTGTATAATACTGAGCTGATTGTTAGGTGTGTTTCGGTGGGCCTTTTGAAATGTTGATTCTATGTTTATATTTTGGCAATATGTTTTGAATTGTTAATGATTACCTTGGAAAGTAGATGCTAAACATTTTACTAGGTGTTGTTATATTACATTGTTATTGCATGGTATTCTGATGCTTTAGGAGCTGGTTTACCACAGAAAGGCAACATGCAGGTAAACTGAAGCTAGCCAAGTGCACATAAAGCCCTATACATGGAGGCATACCTGAGCAGAATATATACATTGTGAGCAGCAATCCCTCTTTCAAATGGCCTTCAAATGGCCTCTCTGGAGGGAAAAACATGCCATCTGTCTCCAGCCCTGCACTGCTTAGAGGGCCTACACTGCAGGAGGAGTGGGAAGCAGAAAGAACGCTTCCCCCCCTGGCCATCCCCCCTGGCTTCCTCCCACCCACATTCTCAGGAACTCACTTTCTGTCACGTGATCAGATAATGCCTCTTCTCACTTTTGCTGAACATGCCACCCCAGTGGTGGAGCAAGCCAGTTGGGTGCCTGGGGCAGCGCGCATGCCCTGCGCCCAGGGGCGGGGCCAGCCACCTGTGGGGCAGGGCGAGCCGGGGCAGGACGCCCCGCTGGGCCTCTGAGGAGTCTGCCTGCCTCCTCCCACTCAGCTGCCCTACAACTGAGGGGGAGGCGGCGGGCGGACCTTTGGGGGCAGTGTGGAGGCTAAGGGCGCCCAAGCCACCGCATCTCTCCCAGGAGAGATGCGTGGCTCGGGCACGGTGCAAGCCCCATGGTGAGTGCTGCCTGGCATTTTGTCTCAGTGGTTACACCCGGGGTGGCCTGCCCCACCACACCCCTTTCCTCCGCCCCTGTGTCACCCAGTATACGAAGGGGTGGAGCTGGAGCCACAGACTCTGTGGCTGCCCATGGCTGCTACTTCCTCTAAGCTCCCGTCGCCTGCCCACCTCTGCCCATCCCTGCTGGGTTGCCATGTTTGTTTTTTAATTATGGTTTTAATGTAGTTGTTGCAAACCATTCGGGGATTCTAATTAATAGAGGGTGGTTTAGAAATTCATAATGATAATTATCATGTGGGGTTGCCCATGGGCCTGGTCTGGAAACTCCATCTAGTGCAAAACACTGCAGTTAGGCTGTTGATGGAGATGGATTATCACCAGCACATAACTCCAGTTTTCAAAAGCTTGCACTGGCTGCCCATATGCTACTGGGTCAAGTTCAAAGTTCCTGCATTAATTCACAAGGCCCTTAAGTACTTGGATCCCGATCCCTGCCTGATCCCTGATGTATTTGGGGGAATCGTAGTTAGGGGTCCCGAATGGCACTGCCTGCATCTGCCAGGAGCCAAGCGTTCCAATATTGTGGAATTCTCTCCTGACTGAGACCAGACAGCAGGGCTGGGTGATATATAAATACATTGTTTGAAGTTGGTTCGAAGTCCACATTGTGAGAACAGTTCTATAATATTTGACATGGCGACATATCACAATTCACAATTTGTGAGGGTGCTATGTAAAAAATTGTGAAATGGGAAAAACCGTGAAGCCAGTCATCGCTTCTCTTATGTTTCCTGCTGCCCCTGTTGCTCTCTGTACTATAAAATAACAGTTGTAATGATATGCTAAAGGTAAGTAAAAATGTACCCTTTATAGACCCCTAAGTAGTAGCAGTTGCCAAGACATTGCCCTATTTGCCTCTACATAGTTACATCCTTATTTCAGATATTGTGATATATCAGTATATCACAATGTTTAGCTGCTGATATATCACAATGATGAAAACCAGAAACTGCCAGCCCTACCAGGCGGTCCCTCCCTCCCTCCCTCCCTCCATGAAGACTTCTTTTTTTAAAAAAGAAATATTCAGCAGGCACTTTAAGGAAGCTTTTTATTATTGATTTTAACTGATTTCCCCCTCTGTATTATATATATATTTGTAACCGCATTGTACATTGCTTAGAAAAAGGGTTTTAAGCAGCATTAAAAATTGTTGAACTAAATAATGATGAAGATGAAATGATAATAATGATACAATGAGGACCAGGATACTTTACAGGCATGGCTACATTCCCCCACTGTGCTGGGAAACCAGTTTGTCTTTTGCTGTCAAGAAAGAGAAGGGGGCCATGATTAGTCAGTAAGAGGGAATTTCTGACACGTCAGGGCAGGCAAGCCATCTTTCTCTGTGAGAGTCAGGCAGACCGACCAATTCCAGCACCAGGTCTCCTGGAACTTTTGAGAGCACAGCACTGAGTGGGCCAAAACTGAGGGTGCTAGGAGAGGGTGGTGAGAGAGCGAGAGAGCGAGAGAGAGAGCTGGAGGATCCTGCCATATTGGACACTAGGGAAAACAGGTCAAAACACAGCTGCCTAAGGCCAAAGACTTCTGTTGAATTTTTGCTGGAGCTTCTGTTTCTTTCCTCCCTCCTATTCCTTTTTCCTTGTGTGTCATGCCTTTTTAGATTATGAGCCTGAGGGCAGGGACTGTCTTGATTTTTGCAAGTCTCTCCGGGAGCCCTTTTGGCGATGGGGTAGGGAATAAATGCTGTGAAAAATGAACTTTAAAAAAGCCCTTGACAGAAAAAGGGTCCATGCCTGGCACCCCCTGCCCCTCTTCTCCGGGACATGCCAGTGCTCTCCTCATGCCGTCACAGAGCCAGGCCAGCCAGCACTCTCTAAACACATCCCTACAGATGCTGGAGAAGAGTTGCCCACTCACCTTGCTGGTTACCAGACCCTTCTTGTTACGAGTCCAACGGCAGCTGTAGAGGCACAGCAGGCAGGTGGCACACCGGCTGCAGCAACCTGCGTCCTTCACCATGGTGCGTCAAGTAGTGGAGGACACCAGGCCCTGCTGGGGGAACACATGTAGCTTATTGGTACTGCATGGTAGGGCACGTGGAGTTTGCAGGGAGGAGGCAGATAATGCAGGAATAGGTGTGGCAAGAGGGGGGGGGGAATAAGGAAGGAAAGAAACCACGCTGGCTTGAATGGGTCTTCAGCCTTCCGCCTCTCCTGCTCTTTTCCACTCACCAGGAACAGTTGCGGTTTGCAAAAGGGAGTGCGGAAGTGTGTGAAGTTCAACGAGATCCCAAGCTCCGTTCCCCCACTGTCATCACCCAGCGCAAATGTTGCGGGTGCAATACCAGAAGAGGCTAATCTAGATCAGGCACCAGGCCAACGGAAACCTGCGCACAGTGGTGGCAGCGGCGGCGGGGGGGGGGGGGGAGAGAGAACTCAACCTGCCTGGTGAGTTGCACCCCGGGCACCCCACCCCAAATTTGCAAGCTGGGGCAGGCCCATGTTGCAAGGAGTCGGGTTAGTATGGAGCTTAATCGTACCTCTCTCCTCCAGAGAGTGAAAGATAAAGAGGCAGACACAACACACGAGAGCAACGGGACAGGAGGGTGCAGGGAAACCCACAAACACAGCCCCTCCTTCCCCTGCTTCTGGTGTTGTTAGGGTTTATACTCGGAAGTCACATTTTGAAGAGGAGAGTCTGCTTCCTGCGTACTCACTTAACCCTACTTACTAGCCTCATTCATTCATTTCTTTCATGTGCAAGCAAAGGCTATTCCCTCAAACGGCCTGCTGTTAAGCAGCTCTGAGTGGAGCACTTGGAACCCCTATGGAGGGTCTGTTTACAGAACAGGTGAAGCACATGAAGGGTGGAAGCCTGTTACTTGCAGCTCCTCCTCCAGCTGCTGTGAGAGCAGGATGCTGGACTAGATGGGTCACTGGCTCTTCTTAAGTCCTCAGCTGAATTAAAACCCAGATTCCAGCACACTAACTCAAGCTACCTAACATCAGCCACACAAACAGGGCAAGGAAGACATGCAGACCTGCTTCTTTTCCCATTAAACCCTGTCTCCATGTCCCTCTCCCCATCCTCTGTCCCGCCCCCCCCAGACTGTATGGCCACTGGGGCAGGGACCTGCATTCTTGCTCTTGGGAAAGTATGATGTACACAAATGGCACTGTAACAATAATCATAAATAAAAACCATAATGGCAGTATACGGTATTTCATAATGATGATGCCAGTAATACCTATGAGCCCCCAAAATGCTCTTACAAATCAGAAGCCTGCTTTAATTGGGTTAAGTTTCTCCCCACGTCAAGATAATTGCTTTGGGAAAAGACGTATCCAGCGCCTGGCTTAATACGCACAAGTGTGTTTACCGCAGTCACCCATAACCAATGTCAGAAGAAGCCACAACAAAAACGCATACGATCTTCCTCTTCACACTTGGCGATACAGCTCTCTCTCTCTACACGGGGATGGTCTCTGCATCACGTAATGTGTGGAGCAGTTGAGAGATGCAAAGGCGCTGCAGTTGTGAGAGGGAAGGAGCACTCCCGCCCTGCCAAGGCCCCTCAGGCATGGGGAAGGTGTTGCTATGGATACCAGAGAGACTTCAGGCCTTGGTGCACAGGGGCATGTGGGGCAGTGGTGGGGGTGCAGGAGGGGAAAACACGACCATTTGGCTACTCTGCTCAAAAAACACCAGCCTTCTTAGGCCACCTTATCTGAGAGTGCCAGGGTAAGGGCAGGTGGGCAGAGACGATGTGGAGACCACCCCTGGTTTGGTTGCACTAGGCATGGAGCCTGGGGGACACCACAATTTTTATTTAGAATGGAGCGTGAGAGGCAGTGGGGCACTGAGGTTTGGTGTTGCACTGGGCACTGCTTAAATTTGAGACTGCAAGTTCTGTCACTGCAGGTGGGGACAGTATGGCACCCACTGAGGGGGGGCAGAAGGAGCTGCTAGGGGTGGGGTGACTCTGCAAGTCTTGCAAAACCGGGCAGGCATGGCCCCAGCTTATTTCCGGGGGGGGGGGGGAGAGACATTGCAACATTTTGAGGAGTCATGTGTTTAGAAAAAAACTCATTTTCCTTCTGAATAAAAGTTTGGCTGTACAAAATTATTTAAAGTATGAATGACCAAGATTACATTAGTCAGAGGAAGGGGAAAGCAAGCTGGGAAATAAACTAGTCTTAATTGTATCCTCTCCCTCCCCCACCCTCTCCAGCCCAACTTCACACACAATCCCTATGTGGCACAGAAAGTGGAGGAATGCACATGGAATAATTGCATATAATTATTAAGGAAAACTCCATACAGTGGTGCCCATTTCCATGATGGGGGGGGGAGGGGATATCATGGTTTCGCTCTTTTAAAAGAAAGGAAAACTTGGAGAGAAACTTCTTGACCCACCTTCAGAATCCCACACCAAATATTTACCCCATCTAAAGCTGGAAAGTGAAACTAAAATGCGTATTTTCAGAAGACAAGATAGCTCCTTTCTCCAGCCCCTTCCTGCCGTCCCCACCAAAACAACCCAATTCCTACTTTATTACCATCCCCTGTTTTTGCTGGGTGGGCTGGAGAAAGGAGGGACCCTTCTTTTCTATGTCCCAGAAAAGAGCCTATTTTGCTTCAAGGCACTTTGCCTACTGCCCAGTTTGCAGCACCTCTGGTGTTCCTCCCAGCCCCCTCACTCACCTTGACCAAGGCCCCAGTCCCCTTGGAGGACAGGCTGAGAAACAGCTGGCTGATCAGATCTCCCTTCTTTTGCAGGCAGTCCAATGAGGCACTTTTATCTGACAGCTGCTTTTATTCTTCCAAGCTGAACTTTTGCTGCGGATGCTCCTCCTCCTCCTCTCCTCCTCCTCCTCGCTCTGCTCTCACCGGCTGTCTCCTCTCACCTGCACAGTAGCTGGCATGAAACCCGTGTGTGCCACCTATGGGCAGGGCCAGGCAGGCTAGGTGCACTAGGGAGAGGCAAGAGCGCCTGAACTGGCTGAAGGGCTGCAGCTGGAGGCCAAGGAAGGTGCCGCTTTTGTGCCACACTCTTCAGCCACTCAGTTCACAGGCCAGGGGAGCTTGTTCTGTGGCTGGCTGGAGAGGCCCAAGGTGGAGGGCGGAGGGTGGGGGGAGCCACTCACTCAGAGCCCAGACCTGAAGTTTGCAGGCAGCCCACGCTCCGAGTGGAGGAGACGGAGGAGGGAGCCAGACAATGGAGAGGGCTGCCCCAAAAGGAGAGAAAAGGAGCTCTGCACCACCCAGGCGGCTCATTCCACTCTGTCTTCCTCTAGCAAGCAAGAGGAGCTCTAACAAGCATACGCAAGTTATTTCAGGACCAAGGGCAAGAAGAAACCCAAACAATATCCTCTCTTGTAGTAAAACATTCATAAAACTTAATTGTCTGACCATTTGTAGCCCTTTAATGATACTCCTTCACATCTTCCTCCTCGAGGAGAACCTCTGCCTGCCTAATAGGTATAAAAGCTTCCCTGGGGGGTATGGACAGTTTCTGAGAAACTAAAGTTTTTATTTATGCATTAAAATGATGTTTATATATCACTGCTCAGGGCAACTGTTCACACAAAGCAGCATCATAGAGAATAACCACACAACACACAAAGCAATATACTAAGATTAAAACTGGCAGCATAACCCTTTAAAATTAGCAGTAAAACTTTATCAAGAAAAGTAACTTAATTAAAAGATTGGAATAATAACATATTAAATGTATGTTCTCTTCTCACTCAGCTTGTGCCATGGGGGAGAGCATCTAGAACTAAGGGGCAACCTCTGAGAAGGCCATGACTCTGGTACCAGTCAGCCTAACACAGAAGCCTTATGAGGAGCAGTTGAGGGAGCTGGGTATGTTTAGGTTGGAAAAGAGGAGACTGAGAGGAGATATGATAGCCATTGTCAAGTATCTCAAGGCCTGTCACATGGAAGATGTAGCGAGCTTGTTTTCTCCTGCTCTGAAGGGTAGGACTCCAACCAATGGCTTCAAGTTACAAGAAAGGAGATTCTGACCAAACATCAGGAAGAACTTTTTGACAGTGGAACTGACTGCCTCAGAAAGTTTTGGATTCTTGTTCCTTGGAGGCTTTTAAGCAGGGGTTGGATAGCCATCTGTCATGTATGATCTAGTTGAGATTCCTGCACTGCAGAGGGTTGGAATAGATGACTCCCGGGATCCTTTCCAACTCTACAATTTCATGATTCTACTGTTATGAAGTTGGGTTTTGGGGGGGAGGGAATTGAGATCATTCAAACCCCTGGACCCAGCAAGTATTAAAATATAAGACAGGCTAGCTTCCTGTGTTGAGGTGCTTTTCTGGGTGATGGGTCATTAAGAGAACAAAGGAAAGTGGGGTCTATGCTAGGCAGAAAATGGGCGGGGCCCCTCCCTCAACTTGCAAAAGTGAGGACAAAAGACAGAGTTTAGAGTCGAGTTATGTGACCTAGAAGCTGGAAAGGAAGAGAGGCAGCCATAGCTGATTTCTGCTGGAATCCAAGACTGTGGCTATGGGAGAAACAAGTCCCTCTTGGGGTGTTAATGCTATGGGCCCCTCCATCATAGGCTCAGGTTGTATATATGTGAACAAACCATATATCTTAAAGACACCACAGTCTTCGCTGAGCTTCATCCTTGAAGGAAATATGAATCCTGGGTAAGCACTAGAAATTCCAAGAATCTTATACTGCTCAGGGATTGGGGCAAGATGCAGATTACTTAGGCAAGGATTTAGAACAATTTAGGCAAAATATATAAAGCAGGTTTGGGAGTTTCTGTGCTATGGAATAACAACTGACCGTCCACAAGTATTCTGTTTTTATACTATAAATTGCCCATTGACGGAGCCAAGAAGAGGTGTGAATTAATGAACTGAAAAAAGAGTATCTTAACCCAGTAAAATTCAAGAGGTGAGACATATATGCTGTCAGACTTCAGTTTTTCAAATTTCAGTGGCGCCGTGTGCAAGGTTAAAATTCAGCATGCTCCTGCCTCTCACCTTCTGCTCAATTCTGTCATAGTCGCAGGGCTCTGTGGCGCTGCCTCATGTCTGCCTCTGCTGCAAGAAGGATTAAGTATGCCTGCTCAAGGCCACAGCATAGTCCCTGGCTATACGAGCAGCTGAGCTGTAGGCAAATAATAATAATAATAATAATAATAATAATAATAATAATAATAATAATTATTATTATTATTATTATTATTATTATTTTTATTTATACTCTGCCCTCCCCAGCCAAGGCCGGGCTCAGAGCGGCTTACAAGCAATAATAAAAACAAGTTGAATGATTATAACTTAAAAACAAGATTAAAATACAACATTAAAATATTGAAACATTAAAATATTAAAATGCAGCCTCGTCACAGGAGGAGAAAAGGAAAAAGGAAAAAGAAAGAGGGGGAGGGAATCAAATTGGCTCCAAGCCAAAGGCCAGGCGGAACAACTCTGTCTTACAGGCCCTGCAGAAAGAAATCAGATCCGGCAGGGCCCTGGTCTCATGAGGCAGAGCGTTCCACCAGGCCGGAGCCAGAGTTGAAAAGGCCCTGGCTCTGGTTGAAGCTAATCTAACTTCCTTAGGGCCTGGGACCACTAGGGTGTTGCTATTTATGGACCTTGAGGCTTTCCGTGGGACATACCGGGAGAGGCGGTCCCGTAGGTCCAAGGCCGTGAAGGGCTTTAAAGGTCAAAAGCAGCACCTTAAATCTGGCTCTGTACTCCACCAGGAGCCAGTGCAGCTTGAAAAGCACTGGATGAATATGCTCCCATGGCAGAGACCCCGTGAGGAGCCTCGCTGCAGCATTCTGCACCCACTGGAGTTTCTGGGACAGCTTCAAGGGCAGCCCCGCGTAGAGCGAATTACAGTAGTCAAGCCTGGAGGTGACCGTCGCATGGATCACTGTGGCCAGATCGGGGCAGGAAAGGTAAGGGTCCAACTGCTTGATGTGGCGAAGGTGGAAAAATGTTGCCTTGGCTGTTGCTGTAACGTGCGCCTCCATGGAAAGGGAGGCGTCAAGGATTACACCAAACTCTTAATGGAAGGCAATGGCACTAACTGGGCATTAGTGGCAAAGGGCCGCATCTCAAGAGTAGAGCATCTGCTTTGCATGCAGAAGGCTCCCGGTTCAGTCCCCAGCACCTCCAGGTTGGGCTGGGAGACACCTCTGTCTGAAACCCTGGGCAGCTTCTGCCGGTGAGTGCAGGCAGCTCTGGGTTAGAGCAGGACCAATAGTCCAGCTTAGTGTAAGGCAGGTTCCTATGTCTCTACCCTGTCCCAGCCGAGAGAGCGGTGGCAGGAGGCTGAGATGACCAACTCTAGCAGGGGCAAGCAGGGCTGCCCTGGGAAGGTGGGTGTGAATAGGGGCGACTGTCCCAGGCCCCACGCTTTGGACACCCCTGCTTATCACTGGTGGCACAGACAGTAGCCCAAACTTCCTGGCTGGTCTTGCTGTCTCCTACCCAACTGGATAACCTCTCAAACCCCTCACTTGTTAGAGCAAGGCAGAGAAGTCGGGCGGAGGCAGCAGCAGCAAAAGAAACGAGATTAAGAAAGGAGGGAATAGGCCACCGGAGCTAAAGTGGCTGCAAAAAACAAGAAATTTCAAGTTAGCAAGTGAAGGACACAGAGAGGAAGGCCACTGGCACTTTTTGCGGCTGCAAACAACAACACAAAAAAGCCAAGGAAAGAACAGGGAGAGGGAGCCCAACAATGTTAAACCGGGTGCAAAAAATGATACAAAGTAAGACAGGGAAAGGAAAATGGGAAGATATTGGCCACCAGTGCTAAAGCAGAGGCAAAAAGCCAAAAACTAAATTGGGGGAGGAGGGACTATCAGCATGGAGAGGAGGCAGGATGGCAGAGGCAGAGGGAGATGAAAGCAATGGTGCCCCCCCCCCCGTGTGATTAGCCTTGCACCCTCTTAGGCAGGAGTTGGCAAGGTTTATCTTGCCTGGGCTGGATCGGTCCCGCAGAGATCCCTCCGTGGGCTGGATCATGCGTGTGTGCGTGTGCGAGCGAGCATGCCCGTGATTTTCAGCATCTGCGCGTGTGCAGACGCGATTTCTGGTGCCAAGGAACCGCGCTGTGTCGGTTCAGTGCAGTGCGCGAGTGGGCAACTCGGTTCAGGGGCGGCTTGTGGGCCGGTCAAACGACCTCCAAGGGCCTTAGGTTGCTGACCCTTGCTCTTAGGGATAGCTCTGGAGACATGATATGTAAAGCAAGCCGTGTTCAGAGCCTTGAGGTTGATGCCAAAGCTGAATGCAGGAGCTGAGGATGGAAGGTTTCAGGGTAACCCACAAAGTCAAAGGCCAGCCTGGAATTAATGCTGGAAAGTCATTCCCAAGGAAGGAAAGACCAAGAGCAGAAGGCCAGTGGCGGTAGCAGCCAAGCTCATCTAGTTATAGGGCCATCATCCTAGTGGCACAGCAATAAAGTGCTAGCACATTTGCAAAGGTAATTTGCAGGGTCCGGTATGGTTTCAAATGGGGTGGGCAACTATGTGTTGAGAATCCTGCACTGCAGGGGGCTGGACTAGATGACCCTCGGGGTCTATTCCAGTTCTACAATTCTATGATTCTATTATTCTTACCTTGCTCATTGCTTACAGCATGGGTCACTTCTTGTACATTGTGTTTTCTCCCTTCAGGTGGTCTTCTCCCTTCTCCAAAATACACCCTTCCTCCAAAGTACTGTAGACCCCTAGTGAGGGAGCCACCTGGTAGCCACCGACTCTGGGCTTCCTCCCGGGTCCGCCACTGTCATCATTGGCCCATGACGGGGACTTTTCTTTTTTAAAATAAAAAAATAAAAAATTATTTTTTATAATTTATTTTACAACATACAAAAAAACCCAACTTTAAAAGCAAAAGGTTTATCATCTATCTCTTATTTCGACTGCCCTCCCCCCTTCCTGCAGTTCCTTGTTTTTATAATATTTTACTGCATTTCCAAATTAAACCAAATTATCATTTTCCCCTGTGTTCCATAGACTTCCCCCCACAACTGCTGCACGTTTTTATATTAAGCCTGCTAATGCCTTAATTTGTTTATAATAATTTTGTATGTATTCTACAAATGATTTCCATTCTTTCTTAAAAACTCGATCATTTTGATTTCTTATTCTTTTGGTAACTTTTGCCATTTCTGCATAGTTGTTTCTGTAACTATTCCTCTTTTGTTGGGACGTTTTCTGCTTTCCATTTTTGGGCAAAGATCGTCCAGGAGACCATGGCTGCATACATAAATACATTTCTATATTGTTTAGGTAATTCTCATAATTCTCAAAAGAAAAGTCTACGGTTTTTTTGTTTTTTGTTTTGAAAAAGTTATCTTAAACATGACAGGGACTTTTCAGTGGTGGCTCCCCATTTGCGGAATGGCTTCCCTATTGAGGTGCATGCACCTGTGTCCATCAATATTAACTTCCAGGAATTAAAAGAACAACATCCCTGCACTATTCCTGGCCACCACAAAGATCACTGAATCCAATAATGTTTTTCAACGGCAGCTGCTTTTAGAAGTACGTCATCTTCTTCAGACTGCTTTAATTGTTTTAGGGTGCATTTGTTTTTATCCTGTGTTTATCCTCACGCAAGTCACTGAGAGGCAGTGATTGGCCTGAGGCCAACTTTTGGGTTTGAAAAGTTCCCTCATGCCGCAAGGACTACAGTTCCCAGCATCCCCCAGCGCGCCCATTGAGCTTCCAGCTTTCCTTTTGTACCGCTGCGCATGCTGGGTAACGCAGTCCGCTTAATAGCAGCTCTTTGAAGTCCATACAGGGCTGCCGGAAGTAGCCCTTCCAGCGGCACGCTGGGTATTGTAGTCCGTCTGAACCGTTAATCGCCATGGGAACTGCAAGCCGCGATGCCCTTCTGCCGTCTTGTGCTTTGGTTGTCCCTGCCGCCAAGGGAGAAGGTGGCTGGGCCTCTCAGAAGGCCTGGCCGGGGTCTTAAAAAGGAAGCCGTGGCGGAGAGAAAAAGTCCTCAAGCGCAAAGAGCAACATCCCGCCTTATGCCTCAGGAACTCCGCGCAAGGTGTGCTGGGAATTGTAGTCTTTTCCATACCTGCCATGCTCTTGAAGTACTGTATTAATTGGGAGTAAATTTCATGGAGCGCCCTGGTTCCCAGAACACGGGCACAGCCAGTTGTTTATCTTTAAGGCTTACACAGGACTCTTTGTCCTATATTACTTACTACTACAGGATTCTTTCTCCTAACTTTAACATTCATTCATTCCCCGCCTTTTGCCCTAATAGTGACTCCAGACTTCTTACAGCTAAAAATGAGAGCAGTTTAAAACATGGGGGGGGGGGGGAGGTCTCATTAAAAACAATGTAACACACACATTTTTTTAGAAAGAGAGGTGTCGGACACCTCTGCTATGGTGCCCACTTGAGAGGTGCTGGAACTGAGTTCTGGCAAGTTCCGGATGAAAAACCCCCAACTTCATACAGTGGTACCTCGGGTTACATACACTTCAGGTTACATATGCTTCAGGTTACAACTCCGCTAACCCAGAAATATTACCTCGGGTTAAGAACTTTGCTTCAGGATGAGAACAAAAATTGCGCAGCAGGGGGAGGCCCCATTAGCTAAAGTGGTGCTTCAGGTTAACAACAGACCTCCAGAACGAATTAAGTTCTTAACCCAAGGTACCACTGTATATACAATATCAAACTATAAAAAACCCACAAATTGATAGAATTATATATACGGGTGCATGAGGTGCTAGTGGAAGGGTAGTTCCTCAGGTGGGGGACACATCATGCTCCTTCTGGGGTGGTTTGTCCACTTTTGGTCCCCACCCTGCACTCAGATCTCAGCTGGGGCTCCCAAAAGCTGCCCGCATAAGACAGCGGCCATGCCTCATGAAAGTGCTTCAACTGGCCAGTTAAACCAAGTGAGGGTAGCTCTCAAACCCTTGGTGAGTTAGGGACTTCCCCTGCATGTGAAGACAGCTTCTGGTAGACTGAGTAGATGAAACCAGTAGAGGGTCCAAAGGTCAAGAGATTGGTTCCTTGCATGTGCTGCAGAGGGAAGTGAGGGGCAATTTGAGTTCATCAACCTGAGAAGGTATTTCATCTAGGAGAAGAAAAGCTCTGATCCTAAACCTCTGTTGCCTTGCAGGATATCTTCGGGAGAAGAAGTAATCCCTACACAAATCTGGAGTCTGTAAGGTGGTTGGATGTCTTATTTTACGCCTCTTTTGAGATTCCTGCATTGCAGAGGACTGGACTTGGGGTCCCTTCCAACTCTACAATTCCATGATCCTGTGATTTCTCATGGCAACTCCTACAGCCAAGCTAGTGCCATATATATTGCTTTGGAACACATCAGTGAGGCCAAGAGGGGGTCTTGTCATCTGGGCAGCCTCCATGCACACTGCCCAGGCTTGCACCCCAGAGAGGTTACGTTAGTGCTGCTAATGCAGCCGATAGACTTCAGTCCTGGAGGTGCAGTCTACTGCGTCTTGAAACAGACTGATGCCAACTACCTCATTATGGGAGGGCAATGCCTCCCATTTTACAAGATAATCCAGCTCAGAAGAAAATATTATGTTACTCTCAGGGGTACAAAATGCCAGCTGAGAAAAATGCAAGAACTTAATGTGTTAAACCAAAGGTGAAGATGTTATCTGGAAGGACTGCAGGTGCCATCTTGGCAGTCAAGATAACCCCAAAACTAATTAGTAGTTGTATGACTGAGCTCATATTTGTTTATGTACTCACCTGATTTGATGTCGGCTAATTGGCTCACTTATCTTTTGATGTTGGGATTCTTGGCTCTAGGCCCAGAGAGGGGAGAAGCTTTGGACAGTTGTGGGTGAAAAAAAGCTAGAGTAAACCCTATACAAATCTGGAGCCCCTAAGATAATTGGATCCTTCCAGCTGCGTTTGGATCACCCAGAGTCTGATAATAAGTACTGTTGTATGCAAGTCACCTGGAAACCAGGGCCAGCCGAATGCTACTTTCAAGACTTTGTCCTCGTGTTAGGGTTGGAAACACTGTAATACAGAGCTGGATTGCCTTGATTGTGTGACATATTTGCTAAGAACATTATGGTGATTAAAATAGAGGTATTCCTTCAGAAATTACTGTAGTTTGACTGCCTCTTCTTTAGCTAGAGCTAATGTCAAAGGCAAATTCCACCGCTGCTCCTCATCATCAGGGCTGGATTTAGGTTTGATGAGGCCCTAAGCTACTTTATATGTCCAGCTGTCTTTTGTCAACAACAAATTGTCACTGTTTTTTTGTGTTGAATAAATGCTATATGGCAATTTATGGACCTAATAGGTATCTAAAGCCATTTGCACATAACAAAATATGTATTTTATCAAAGTAATTGTTGAACTGAAATACAATTAAGAAGAAGTATATTACTAGTGAAATACAATTAAGAAGTATATAAATAGTGACATAATTATTAAGCTCTAACTATATGTAGGTTTTTTCTCTCTCTTATATTTTGGAACTGTATATCCAGTTTTTCCCCCTTTTATTTTTTTGGGGGCACCCAAGAGAGTGGGACCCTAAGCTATAGCTTGTTTAGCTTATACGTAAATCCGTCACTGCTCATCATAACATTTTTTACTGTTTCTCCATTGATAATGCAGACCAATAGTCTTAGTGACATACACCTGAATGAATGGCAAAAGAATTACTTTGTTGTTACCTCTTGCTCCTCTACACAAGGACAGAAGGTGGATGCATATGATACACAGATTTTACACATTCAGTACACGTAGCCAAGATCAGAGATCTCCCAGGTTCATGCTGTGAACCCGTTAAAAATATATGCAGAAAAATACTTGACAGATATTGACTGCGACAGTGCCATGACTGGCTTGAATAACTGTGCTAAAGACATTACAACTCTGGCAAGATGTCAGCAAAATGACAGTGACAAGTGGCAGTCTGGGTTGACAACAAGTAATGTGGTGGAACTGAGGTGTGTGCAAGAGTTGAGGCAGGATTGCAAAAAGTCCCAGAGCTTTCTGATGCCAGCTTTGATAAGGGAATGGGGGAGATGGGGGATCTGTGCTTGGGGCTGCCTCATCAAATTGTGTAAATTGGGGACCAAATATCCTTGGGATCCTACCAGCTTTAAGAAGTCATCAAACTGGGGGGATACTTTCTTCAATGAAGATAGGAGCTGCACCTTCTTTGTCACCTATGCCTAGAAGTAAAGTGTGTGATGTTACCATTCATGCAACCTTTTCCTTTTTAAATAGTGAATAAACATTGAATAGTTCTCTGACACCCATGAGAAACTCTGGTTTAGGGCAGAATTCACCATCTTCCAATTAATCAGCTTTTCCCACAGCGATAAGCCGCGTAAGAAAAGGAAAGTGTGTTGTGTATTCAGTGAGGAAAGTAGTAATACCGTTTCTGCCTTTGATCCTAATGAGAAGGAAATAACTTTTCAGGGAGTGGAAGCAAAAACAGTGAGAGTCGAGCATCAGGTTTCAAAACAGCAAAAGAACAGCTGTGAGCGGATAAGCAGAATTACCCAAATCAGCCCCAGCCTGGGGCTTGGAAGCTCTCGGTGCTTATTTGGAAAGGTCGTTCCTCCTTTGTCAAAAGAAGAGGGAAATGGAAATTTCGGAACACTGTGTAAACTTTATGTGGCTGGATCTACAGAGCTGCCTTGTCCAACAGATGAATGGTTAAAGAATATAGAACCAAAAATGATGAAGCTAATTATGCAAGAGACTGTGGACCATGGGCCTCTGGTAAACTGAGGTGACATTGCTTGAGCTGAGTTTGCAAAAGCGACTATCAAGAAGATTGTAGTGTGGCCTGTGTTGATGGCCCAATATTTTTTGCCACTGAGGCGAATCAGAAAATGGCATTCCCCTGGAAATGTTTGGAATTGTAGCACCTAATTTTTTTTGGAAAAAGAAGCAGCACTGATTAAAAATGCAAGTGGGCTTTATGGAGCTGATGTGACTCAGCTTTGCTGAGAGGCATCTATAAGTTCTGTTGTGACGTGGGGTTTGTGATTTCAGCTCTCTTGACATAATATGCTGGAGACAGTTCTCTAGTAACACTTCTTTATTAAGCAAACAAGACTCAAGACTGAGGAGGGGAAAGCTACATTTATAGGGACAGGGGACTAGCTAGAAAGGATACATTTTGGAGGGAACAATATCAGGCAATCACAGTCCTGCCTTTTGGAGGAAACCAATAAGACAGAGGATCCACATACAGCAGCTTAAATGAACCAACAGTAGCTGTACCTTTTGAAACCAAAAGGCAGTTACTTTACCCTAATGCAAATACAGACAATAATAATACAGATATAAAATCCTTTGACTCAATACACAACACCCCTCCCCCCCTAGTGAGCACAGCAGATGTAGTCTCTCAGGTACTGTGGGGTCCTACAACTTCTACTTAATCTCCTGACAATAGGTGTTGCCGGTTCTGGATTGGGTGTTACCTGTGGTAGAGGGGCTGCTCTAGGGGTTCCGTCAGGAACAGATGGAGTCCCAGACATCTCAGGGTCCCCTACCTGTACCTCGTCATCATGAGGACTAGCAGACCCTGGTTCATTTGCTGAAGCCCCTGGTGACTGCACCTCTGGGCCATTTTCATTCTGGTCTTGCAGCTCTGCGTCGTTAGCCAGGGATGAATTATCTGACTCCTCCCTGCTGAGCGCCCGGCGCCTCAGCTGATCTATATGTCTCTTCCACACTTGCCCATTTTCCAAGGTCACATAATAGGACACAGGTCCACTAGCCCGGGTGATCACACCAGCCACCCACCGCGAACCTCGTGAATAGTTCCTCACCCAGACCAGATCTTCAGGGGCGAGATACCTTGTTGTGTCAGTCTCAACCTGGGGGTTGCTCTTGAATTACGGTTTGGCATTTTATCCGGGTGGACATAATCCAGCACCGTTACCAGTCTCCTACCCAAGAGCAGCTCAGCTGGCGACTTGCCCGTCGCGGTACACGGCATCGCATGCTGCAAAAATAACATTCGCGCGATGTGAGCTGATCAGTTACCCTCCATTAAGCACGCAATGGATTCTTTTTTTATTTTTTTAAATTTTTTTAATTGATTTTTCAAATTTTTTATAAACATTACAAACAAATAAAAAGACAAAACAAACATGTATAGATTCGTATCCTTTTTTCCTAAACCTCACTTCTCTGACTCCCCCAAACCTCCCCTTTCTACATCCCGATTTCCAAAATTATTTCAGCAAGTCCTAAAATTAATTTTGTCAAATTTGTTCCCTATTTGTTCTTTTCTTTTACTTAATCCTTTGTCGCTGTAATCTCCTTTTCTTACTAAGAACCTCAACATTTTAACATTCATTAATTTTATAGTATTTCTTAAGATACGTTTTAAATTTCTTCCAATCTTCGTCCGCCGTCTCTTTCCCCTGTTCACGAATTCTGTCAGTCATTTCAGCCAGTGTCATATAGTCTATCACCTTCATCTGCCATTCTTCCAGAGTGGGTAGATCCTGTGTCTTCCAATGCTTTGCGATAAGGATCCTTGCTGCTGTAGTAGCGTACATAAAAAAATTCCTGTCTTTCTTTGACACCAATTGGTTAGCAATGCCCAAGAGAAAGGCCTCTGGTTTCTTGGGGAAAGTACATTTTAGTACCTTTTTCATTTCATTATATATCATTTCCCAGAAAGCCTTAATCTTCGGGCACGTCCACCAAAGGTGGTAGAAAGTACCTTCAGTTTCTTTACACTTCCAACACTTATTGTCAGGCAAATGATCGATTTTTGCAAGCTTGACTGGGGTCATGTACCACCTATAGATCATTTTCATAATATTTTCCTTTAAGGCATTACATGCCGTAAATTTTATACCGGTGTTCCACAACCATTCCCAGTCAGCAAACATAATGTTATGACCAATGTCCTGTGCCCACTTAATCATAGCTGATTTAACTGTTTCGTCTTGTGTATTCCACTTCAGCAACAAGTTATACATTCTTGACAAATTCTTAACATTGAGTTCTAACAGTTCTGTTTCTAGTTTAGATTTTTCCACCTGGAAGCCAATTTTCCTGTCTTGTTTATATACCTCCATTATTTGAAAATAATGGAGCCAATCTCGTACTTTTGTTTTTAATTTCTCATGACTCTATAGTTTCAGTTTATCTCCATCCTGTTCCAGAATTTCCCAATACTTTGGCCATTTGGCCTCCATATTGAGTTTTTTCACCGCTTTAGCCTCCAAGGGTGACAACCATTTAGGGGTTTTGTTTTCCAGCAAATCCTTATATCTAATCCAAACATTATATAATGCTTTTCTAACAATATGATTTTTAAAGGCCCTATGCACTTTAACTTTGTCATACCACAGATATGCATGCCATCTAAATGCATTATTAAAACCTTCCAAATCCAAGATATCTGTATTCTCGAGGAGCATCCACTCTTTCATCCAGCAGAACGCTGCTGCTTCGTAGCACAGTTTTAAGTCCGGCAGGGCAAATCCCCCTCTTTCCTTTGCATCCGTTAATATCTTAAATTTTATTCTGGGCTTTTTGCCCTACCAGACAAATTTCAAAATATCTTTCTGCCACCTCTTGAAACAGTCCATCTTGTCCAGAATTTGCAATGTTTGAAATAGAAATAACATTCTAGGCAATACATTCATTTTTATAACTGCAATTCGGCCCAACATTGAAAGCTTCAAATTTGACCATATTTCCAAATCCTTTTTAACTTCTGACCAACATTTCTCATAATTATCTTTAAATAAATTCGAATTCTTAGATGTCATATGAACCCCTAAATATTTCACCTTCTTAATCACCGTCAAACCTGTTTCAATCTGAAACTTCTCCTTTTCCATGACTGATAAGTTTTCCCCCAAAACCTTGGTCTTTTGTTTATTCAATTTAAACCCAGCCACTTGACCAAATTCTTGAATTAAGTCTAAAACCCTTTTTGTACTAGCGTCTGGCTCTTGTAAAGTAAGTACTAAGTCATCTGCAAATGCCCTTAACTTGTACTGTTTGGCTCCGACCTGTACCCCTTTAACCAGCTGGTCACCTCTAATCATATTTAGCAACACCTCCAAGACAGATATAAAAAGTAATGAGGAGATTGGGCACCCCTGTCGTGTCCCTTTTTCTATTTTAAATTCTTCGGTTATCACATTATTCACAATCAACTTTGCTTTTTGTTCTGAATATATTGCACCCATACCATTCTCAAAACTTTGGCCTACCCCCATCCCATGAAGATTCTTTTTCATAAAACTCCAAGAAATATTGTCAAAGGCTTTCTCTGCATCCACAAATATCAAAACTGCTTTAGTGTTTATATTCACCTCTAGTAGTTCCAAAATGTCTATTATGTTCCTCACATTATCTGACAAATGTCTTTTTGGAAGAAAGCCTGCTTGGTCCATATGAATCTCATCCATCAACACTCTTTTCAGTCTTTTTGCTAAAATGTCTGCAAAAATTTTGTAATCCACATTAAGTAGTGATATAGGGCGGTAGTTCTTAAGTTGGGTCTTTTCAGTCTCTGTCTTTGGTATGAGTGTAATATATGCTTCTTTCCACGATTCTGGTGCCCTTTTCCCCTCCAAAATCTCATTGCAGACTTCCTTTAACGGTTGCACTATCCACTCCTTCAAAGCTTTGTAGTATCTGGAAGTCAGCCCATCTAGTCCTGGAGATTTGCCCAACTGCATGTTTTGAATGGCCCCCTCTATCTCTTGTTCTGTTATCTTCTGATTTAGATCCACTTTGCTTTGATAAGAGATTTTTTGTAATCCATATTGCTTGAGAAATTCGTCTATATCTTCTTCCTTCTGTGGCCCTTGTGCATATAATTTTTTGAAATAGCTCAAAAAGCAGTTCCTGATCTCATTAGGTTTGAATATGTTCTTTCCATCAACTTCTAGGCTTGTAACCGTATTTAATTTCTGTCTTCTCTTCATTTGCCAAGCCAGAAGTTTGCCACATTTGTCTGCAGATTCAAATGTCTTTTGTCTCATTTGTTTGATCTTCCATTCAATCTCTTGGTTCGTCAATTCCATATATTGTGTCTGGTATAACTTAATCTCTCTCAGGATCTCCTGGGACTTTGGTTTGGATCTCAATTTCTTCTCTCCTTCTTTTATCTTTTCCAGAATCCTATCCTTCTTTTCATTTTGATTTTTCTTCTTTATTGAGTTTTGTTGTATTAGAAATCCTCTCATCACAGCTTTACTTGCGTCCCAGATTACTCTTTTTTCCACATCTGTTTTTAAATTTATTTCAAAGTAGTCCTTTAGGGTTTTTTGGGCCTTTTTGTGGATCTCCTCATCTCGAAATAGGGTATCATTCATTCTCCATCTAAATGAACCAGCTGTTGGGAATTTCATCTCCATCTTAATGGCGTTATGGTCGGAGCAAGTCTTTGGGCAGATTTCCACTTTCTTAATCTTTGGAGCCATCCCACTAGTAATCCAAATTTGGTCGATTCTGGTCCAGGTCATAATAGCTTCAGAGAAGAAGGTTCCCTCTCTCTCGAGAGGGTTCCTTGTCCTGCAAATATCAATCAAATCCATATTTTCAGTCATTTCAAAAAAAGTCTTTGGTAGTCTCCCATCTTTGGAGATTGTCTGTCTTTGAGCCTTGTCCATATTCGTGGATACTACTCCATTCATATCTCCCATCATAATTAGACTGTAGTCCAAATAGTCCAATAATGTCTCATGCAACTTCCTAAAAAATTCTGACTTCCCTTCATTAGGTGCATAAATCCCTAAAATCAAAAATTTTTCACCTTGGACTTGGATTTCAACTGCCAAATATCTCCCTTGTTCATCTTTAAACATAAATTTCGGAGAAAGTTTTTCCTTTGCATAGATTACCACTCCTCTTTTTTTAACTTTGTCTGATGAAATAAATTCTTGACCTAATCTCTTATTGATGAGTAGCTTCCTATGCAGTCTTGTCACATGAGTTTCCTGCAAACAAATCAAGTCCAAATGTTCCTTTTTCAATAGGTGAAATACATTTTTTCTCTTACGAGGAAGGTTCAAACCGTTACAATTCCAGCTTAAAAGTTGCAGAGCCATATTGAAACTATTTGCCTCCTGTTGCTCCGAGTAGCTGTTCTTCTTCTGTCGTTAGTTTAAGTCCAAACGACAAATTTAGGATGTCTGTTACTTCTTTTGTCTCTGATGTTAGTTCTGTTCCCACTGTTCCTTTCAGAAGGTCTTCCCTGTAGTCTTTCAAAAATTGGTCTTGGTCTTGAACTGTTCTTATCCTGATTTTCCTTCCTTTAAATTTAAAGGATAGGCCTTGAGGGAATTCCCACCTGAAAAGTATTTCGTTCTTCTTCAGCAGACCCACTAGTTCTTTATATAGTGTTCTTGCATCCAGAATCTCTTTTGGTATGTCTTTAAAAATATCCACAAAAGAATTCTCAATCTCGAGGGTTCTTTGAAAATGCAAACTCAGTATTTTATCTCTTTCTTCTTTTGATCTTAAAGTTATCAGGCAATCCCTTGGCTTTTTTCTGCCTTGCCTTCTGCCCAATCTGAAAGCAGTCAATATCTTAACTTCTTCCTTCTCCAACTCCTCTTGCCAAAAACCCGAAAATTATTTTGAAAGGAAGTCCACCAAGTTATCTCCCTCACTTTCAGGAACTGCTCTCAATCTTAAATTCCTTTCCTTCCCCTGCAGGTCCAACATAGACAGGGCTAATGTATGATCTTCTAATTTTTTTGCAAACTGGCTCTATTTTTCCCTGTGTAGCATCTGCAGAGACTTTGGCCTCCTCAGCAGAGACCTTAGCTTCTTCTGCAATTTTACGTATGTTGGCAGAATCCTCTAATATTTTATTAATAGATTCTGTGTTAGACATCACTCTTTCCCCTAATTCATTCACACTTTGTGTGTTCTGATCAAGTTTTATTGAGAGTTCTGTCAACTTTTTGCTATTTTCCAGTCCCTGCTTTGTCAGAGATTCCAAAGACTCATTTATCTTGACTAGAGCTTGTGTTACTGCATCTGATGTCATTGTTGTTTTTATCTGGCCAGTTGCAGCTGGTGCCGTAGGGATGCCTGAAGCTGAAACTCTACGCTGTTGTGATGGTTTTGTCTTGTATGGTCTACCAGATCTAGTTGTTGTCTCTTCGCTCATTGCCTGGCCAAGGTCACTCTCACGCCTGTATTGTTTTTAAAAGGAAATTCCCACTGCCTTGATAGTTACAGTCCAAATTGCTACAGTTACCAACATGTCCTCTAGGGGGTAAAAATTTCCACAGCTTCAGAAACAAATGTCTTATAGTCCATCCCCTAGAGTTTTCCAAAAGTCAATTTGCAACAGTTTCTTATATTTCTGGAGATCAACCAAACACTAATTTTGTAACTCTCCTGAGCCCAATAACTTTAAAACAAAGTAACTTTCCAAATAGTTATTTAACTCACTGACAGTTCTCTTCCGGCATCCTCACTTAGACAGTCCGTTTCAGAGGAAATTGAAACAGCAGTAAAGGTTTTTTTTTTGAAACTCCTTTCCAGCAGGTTAAATAAAAAATTCAGCCCCCTTCTGTTCCTGCCAGCTAAAGGGGGAATTTTTAAGTCCAATGTCTAGTTCGCTTAATTCTTTAAGATCTTTCCAAGGTTGCAGCTTTTAACTTTCATTGCTGTATACTTTTGCAGTCCGGGAAAGGCTGACTTCCTTACTTTAAAGCCAATCCCGTTTTCAGCCGAAATTCTTAAAATAGTTGTAAATTCCGAAATTAGTTTCAGTCCTACTCACAGGTTTTAATTTGTAATCCAAATTTCAGGAAGGAATCGGTGCTCTCCAGCTATGGCGATGCGGCTTCGCTTCACGAGCAGGGTGACGACTCTCAGCACAGTGCTTCTCCCCCGCTGCCATTCCGGAGCCTTTAAAAAGGCTCTTTCACGATTCCGGGGGGGGGGGCGATGGTGCCCACCGAGTCTCCTTGTTCACAGGCTTCAGCGCCTGTAATTTTTAGGGGTCCCCGCTTCGCTGTAGCGGCAGGACCCGAACTCGAAAAGCAGACCTCCGCTGGAGCTCGGAGGGAGATCCGCCATTAGCTGATGGCGCCGACCGGAAGTTGGCGCTGACCGGAAGTCCATTAAGCACGCAATGGATTCTTTGGCTGTTCTTACCATGCACTCAGCCTGCCCATTGGAGGATGGGTGAAAGGGCGTGGATGTGACCCCTCTTATGAAGTTATCAGCCAAGAATGCCCTGAATTCTTTGGATACAAAAGCTGCCCCATTATCTGATACAATGGTCTCAGGTAACCCGTGGGTTGCAAACAGCTGCCTCAACACCTTGATTACGGCAGTTGATGCCATGCTAGGGACCATCGCCACTTCTAACCATTTTTTTTTAATTAAATTTTTTTTATTAGAAATTTGAATTCATCATTAATACACATATACAAACATACATTTCATACAATCCTTAAAAATGTTCAAACATACTTACACTCAATCCCACAAATAGTTCCTTTCCCCATCACCATCCACCAACCCTTCACCCCACCTTTGTGTTTGATTTCCAATCTACTCAATTACAATTTCTTTCCACTTCTATTACTTTCTTTCACACACCTTTACCCTAATTTCATACTTCTTTTTCTATTACACATTGTTTTCCATCTTATTTGATATTTCAGTATTTGAAACAGAACTTGTTTATTCTAATAGGAGTTCTGATTTTTCGATATGATTTTGCACGTATCTTTTAAACACCTTCCAGTCCCTATCGTTCTTTTCTTTTGAAATCCTTCCAGTTTCTTCCATTGTTTTGGATATATTGTAATACTCCAATAATTTGGCAAGCCACTCTGTTTTTGTCGGTATTATACCACTTTTCCAGTTTTTCACAATCAATAGCCTTGCTGCTACTGTTGCGTATAAATATAAGGTCTTATCTTCTTCCTTTAGGCTTCCTGGTACTATTCCCAATAGAAAACCTTCTGGTGTTTTCCTAAATGAGTATCTAAACATTTTTTTCATTTCATTATATATTATTTCCCAAAATTGTTTGATGTTTAAACAATTCCAACATATATGTATCATAGTACCTTTTCCCGTGTTGCATCGCCAGCAGACATCGCTACAGTTTCACTTCTAACCATTTGGAATATGCATCGACGATAACCAAAAAGACCTTCCCCTGGAATGGCCCAGCAAAATCTAAGTGCAGCCGGCTCCAGGGAGATCTGGACTGCTCCCACCAGTGGACTGGTGCTCTGGCCACTTCTGGCCGCACCTCTTGGCATGCCTTGCATGTTCGTACCCATTGTTCTATGTTCTGGTCCATTCCAGGCCACCACACATAACATCGGGCTAGCGACTTCATCCTGACCATTCCCGGGTGTCCCATGTGAAGCGTCTCAAGAACCCTGTTTCTCAGTGGTGCTGGAATGATCACCCTATCTCTCCACAGGAGACACCCCTTATGCATGGACAACTCGTGCTGCCTTGTCGCATAAGGCCTGAATTTGTCTTCATGAGGACCACCTGGCCACCCCCTCCCCACCCAAGTGAGCACACGGGAGAGAACAGCATCTTTCCTCGTTTTCTCAGCTATATCAGTAGCCGTTACAGGGCCCCCCGGAAGTGTTTCCAGCATCATTATGTGCTCCGCTGGAGCGGGATTCTCATTGCTCCCGCCAGGGAGGGGCAATTGACTCAGCGCATCAGCGTGGCACAACCGTTTCCCCGGTACATGGGTCAAGGTGTACTGGAACCCGTTCAGGAATATAGACCAATGCAACATTCTGGGGGAGAGAATTTGTGGCGTTTGTTTGTTCGGGTTGAACAACCCTAACAGTGGTTTGTGGTCCGTTTCAATGGAGAAATGGCGACCATACACATAATCATGGAACTTTTTGATTCCTGCCACAATTGCAAGCGCCTCTTTGTCAATTTGAGCATAGTTGCGCTCCGTGGGCGACAACATACGGGAATAGAAAGAGATGGGCTTTTCCGACCCATCCGGTTCCCTATGACTCAGCACCGCCCCCAGGCCGTATTGAGAGGCATCACATGCCAGGACCAGCGGCTTTGACTCATCATAATGAGCAAGGACGCTCCTTCTACTCAGCATTCCTCGCAAGGAGTCAAAAGCCTTCTGCTGCCCCTGCCCCCATCGCCACACATTCTTTTTCTGCAACAGTCTATGTAATGGTTCAGCTACTGAAGCTTTCTGGGGTAAGAACGAATGATAAAAGTTAATAAGTCCCAGGAATGACTGCAACTCCGTCTTGTTCTGTGGTCGTGGTGCCTCGATGATGGCCTTAATCTTAGCATCTGTGGGGTGGATGCCTGATGCATCAATTTTAAACCCCAAGAAATCCACAGCTGGCACCCCAAAACTGCATTTTTCCTTTTTCAGTTGCAACCCCACCTCCTTGAACTTGAGCAACACTGCACGGACACGCGCAACCAGTTCCTGTGGGTCTTTTCCAGCAATCAAAACGTCATCAAAAAATGGCAAGACCCCCAGCAGACCTCTTAACAGGCGTTCCATGAGCCCTTGAAAAATCCCTGGGGCCACACAAACTCCAAATTGTAATCTGTTAACTCTGAACGCCCCTTTATGTGTGACAATAGTTTGTGCTTCCGCTGATTGTGGGGTTACTGGCAGCTGTTGATAAGCTTGTGCCAGGTCAATTTTGGCGAACACCTTGCCCCCAGCCAGTTTAGCCAACAGATGTGAAAGGCCTGGAATGGGGTATGAGTTCCCCCTGAGTGCCTTATTGATAGTACATTTGTAATCTGCACAGATCCTGACTTCCCCATTTGCTTTAAGGGGCATGACGATTGGAGTCTCCCACTTAGCAGAGTCCACGGGTGAGAGAACTCTCTGCTTGACCAATTTACCCAGCTCTGCTTCGATCTTGGGTTGCAGTGCAAATGGCACTCGCCTTGGTTTGAGTCGGATTGGGGCCACCCCAGGGTCCAACTCGAAGTCAACAGGGGGCCCTTTATAACAACCCAGTTTTCCATTAAAGAGACCAGCAAATTCTTTGCATAATGCCTCGCTCATCTCAGGGCAGGTTTGGATTGAATTAAGCCCTGATATACTCAATCCCAGGGTGGGGAACCAGTCAGTGCCCAGGAGACTGGGGCGACTGCCCTTCGCAATCACCAGTTTGAGTACAGCCTGTTTGTCCCGGAACTGAACTCTCATGGCACACATTCCCATAACATGGATGCGGCCCACTGAGTATGACTGCAAGGTTGCCGGGAAGGGCTCCAGAGGGGGCAACTTACCCCTGGGGAAGAATGTCCTCGCGGTCTGGTCCGACACGATAGTGAATCCAGATCCGGAGTCCACCTCCATGTCGCACTGCTGACCCTCAATCTTCACCTTGACGTGTGCCTTGCCTTGCGCTGGGAACTGCACGACCCTCCCGTTGATCTCTGTTACATAGTGGCAGTCCTTTAGAAAATGGGTTGCTGCGGGCGGTCTGCGATGCTCCAGTCTAGGTGCTCCTGTCGCTCCCAACGCCGCCGATCTACAGACCCTGGCGATGTGACCTGTCTTCCCGCACGTCCGGCACATAGCATCCCGGAAACGACAACTCTTCCGCTCATGGTTTCCGCCACAACCTGGACACCTGCCTCGGTGATCTTTGTGCCCTGTGCAGGCCTGACGCACTGACTCGACCCCACGGACTGGGCTCTGGCTCGGAGTAGCCTCTAGCTCGTCCATGGCATGCGCAACTTCTATCTGTGGCTTAGGGGCCTTGCGACTGGCATCAAGCTCCTCTCTTTCATAATTCTCCGTGGCGGTGGCCTCCTTCAAGGCTGAAGCAAGGGTAACCTCTTCTTTAGCCACGATGCGTCTTCTGGCTTTCTTGCTGCTCAGACCACCAATAAACCGATCCAGGAGAGTCTCTTCCAGATTTTGGAAGTCGCAGTGCTGAGCGAGCTTCCGCAGTTCAGCTAGAAATGCAGATACAGACTCCCCAGCATGCTGCTGCCTCTTATGAAACTCCATCCGCTGGGCCATCTTGGTCTCCGTAGGCGCCAAGTGGCTTGTTAGGCAGGCAAGAATATCTTTGAGAGATGTCTCACTTAGCTTCGCTGGAGCAAGCAATGCCTTGGCCAGCTTGAAGGTCTCAGGCCCACAGTAGCTCAGGAATGTGGCCCTTCTTTTGCTGGCATCGGTGATCCCTTGAGCCACTGCGAAGAACTCGAAGCGTTCGACGTAGTCTTCCCATGTGTGGGGCTCTGATGGCTGGAAGGGCTCCAATACCCTTGGACTCTCCATTGTCCTGTGGCAGGGTCGACTTCTCAGCTGGCCAGTGAGTCTTGTTCTTAGCTGCAATCCGGACTCTGAGGCAGGGCTGCGTTTAACCGCTCCTCAGCATTCCAGATCCCACCCTCGTCGCCAGTTGTGACGTGAGGTTTGTGATTTCAGCTCTCTTGACATAATATGCTGGAGACAGTTCTCTAGTAACACTTCTTTATTAAAGCAACAAGACTCAAGACTGAGGAGGGGAAAGCTACACTTATAGGGACAGGGGACTAGCTAGAAAGGATATATTTTGGAGGGAACAATATCAGGCAATCACAGTCCTGCCTTTTGGAGGAAACCAATAAGACAGAGGATCCACATACAGCAGCTTAAATGAACCAATAGTAGCTGTACCCTTTGAAACCAAAAGGCAGTTACTTTACCCTAATGCAAATACAGACAATAATAATACAGATATAAAATCCTTTGACTCAATACACAACAAGTTCCATCCACAGCCTTGGGTCTGGTGACATTCTGACTATCACACCTGAGCAAGGCTATTGTTTCCCCCCATTCAGTTCTGACTTGTGATTTACTTTCATTTCTGAAATGTTTGTGGCGCCCTAATAAATGACACTTTTAATAGTTGGTTGCCTAAGCTTCTGAGCAGTCTGTACAGGCAGGTTGCCTAAGGAAAGATCCTGGTCCAGTTCACATGCCATGCTACTCAATGGTATACTGTGTATGCATGGATCTCACCCACTTTGCTCCTCTACAAGTTCTAGTGTTACAAAGGAGGGAGGGAGAAAAACTTAGTTCTGAGTCCACTTTCACCCACACTGTCACTGGCTTCGTGTTGCATCGGAGCCCCGGAGTTTGTTTCACTCAAAAACCCCCACAGTATATACCTGATGTAATGCTTGGCTGAAGATTGTTGCTTGTTTTCCATGCATGTTAGTAGGAAGGAATTCAGTGGGTGAGATCAGTGCATTCATGGTAAATCATTATGGTTTTCTGCGACGTGTTAAATGTCCAATTGTCGTCATGTAGAACAACAATCCTCAGCATACTTACAAGGAAACAAATCCCCTTGAACTTGTTGGAATTTACTAATAAGTAAACATGCGGGTGGCGCTGTGGGTTAAACCACAGAGCCTAGGACTTGCTGATCAGAAGGTCAGTGGTTCAAATCCCCGCGACGGGGTGAGCTCCCATTGCTTGGTCCCTGCTCCTGCCAACCTAGCAGTTTGAAAGCACGTCAAAGTGCAAGTATATAAATAGGTACCGCTCCGGCGGGAAGGTAAACGGCATTTCCGTGTGCTGCTCTGGTTCGCCAGAAGTGGCTTAGTCATGCTGGCCACATGACCCGGAAGCTGTACGCCGGCTCCCTCAGCCAGTAAAGTGAGATGAGCGCCGCAACCCCAGAGTCAGTCATGACTGGACCTAATGGTCAGGGGTCCCTTTACTTTACTTTTACCTTTAAATATGCATGCAATCTGATACAGCATAAAAGTGTCATAGCTGCTCCCACCATAGCTAGTGTATAGAATCCATAAGGATTATCTGTAGCTTTCATGCCTTCTCTCACTCTGTTTCTGGCATTTTACCCCTCCTCTTTCACTTCTATGCTCGTTCTCACTCTGCTTGCTCTTCAGCTGCTCAGGTGCCAAACTGAGCCTTGAAAAACATAAGTTGAAAGAGGAGGTGGGAAAGAATGCCACTATTCCAAATTCTTTCTTCAGCTCTATGTTCTTTCCGGGTGGGTGGGAGGCCGAGCACCCTCACCATGGAATGACAAAGGGGTTATTTAGTAGGGAGGGAGTGCAGAGTCTTTGTGGGCACTAGAGGCACCATATGAGTGACTTCAGCAGTAGGCCATTCCCATTCTGCAGCTGGGGCGAGTCTACCTTAGCTCTGTGTGCTGACCTGGATTAGGAATGCTCTGCATTTTCCCTTCCCAATGTTTTTAAGTTTAAAGTTGTGGTGCTGGCCCTTGGTGGATTTCACTGGTAGAGGTATTGATGGTTAAAAAACTAAATAAGGAAGGGAGGTGGGCCACCTATTGATGGAAACTGATACAGGTTTGAAACTGAAACCATATGACCAAACAGAAGAGAACTTTACAGGATGGTTGCAATATCTTCAAGTGAATGATGTTTTTATGGGAGATAAGAAAATTGGTTTTGAGAATAAAAAACTAGATTTCAAATCAAGCTGTTGGAAGGCAGATGCAAATTGTTATCAAAAATGTATAATTTGTTATTGGAATGGTATACAATGGATGAGCAGACGAAAGAAGTTATGATAAAATGGGCAATAGATTTTGGGTATAATATTGAATATGATGCGTGGTTAAAACTGTGGAATAAAAATTTAAAATTTACAGCTTGCGTGTATTAAAATACAATGTAATGAAAATGAAGTACAGATGGTATTTGACACCAGTAAAATTGGCTAAAATTGGCTTGGAGCCAATTTGATTCCCTCCCCCTCTTTCTTTTTCCTTTTTCCTTTCTCCTCCTGTGATGAGGCTGCATTTTAATATTTTATTGTTTCAATATTTTAATGTTGTATTTTAATCTTGTTTTTAAGTTGTATTCATTCAACTTGTTTTTATTATTGCTTGTTAGCTGCCCTGAGCCCGGCCTTGGCTGGGGAGGGCGGGGTATAAATAAAAATTATTATTATTATTATTATTATTATTATTATTATTATTAAAATGTATAGAATGAATAATAGAATGTGTTGGAAATGTAAAGAGTAGGATGGAGATTTTTACCATATGTGGTGGACATGTGACAAAATAAGATGTTTTTGGGATCTGATATAATAATGAACATAAAAAGATGTTCAAATATACATTATAAACAGAAAGTTAGGAGCACATCTATAACAGGAAAAAATTCCACAAAATGTTGGGTCAAGAGCATGCTGGGTAGTGGATCCTAGGCAGATGGATGCCAGCATCTAATTAAATAACAGTATTTTTCCTTTTAAGGCATGGTTGGGGCACCTACAGTTCTCCAAATGTTGTTGATTGAGGACTCTGACTTTCCTGACCATTAACTGTACTTGCTGGGGCTAGTGGCAATCTGTGAGCCGAATAAGCATTTGGAGGGCCACAGTTTTCCTCCCATTAAGCCTAAGGCATAAGATCAGGATAACATATGCATTTTATGCTTTCAGAAATGAGGATCAGTCATTGCTTCTTCATCCCAGAATTCTGGGTTTAACTTGACACGTTCATGCACTTCCTAGAGATTATGGTAATCTGGCCTCCATCTTCAGATAGTCTACATGCAGACCTCAGGGCTTCAATACCCAGCCTAATTTTTCTATTCTACCCCCCTTCTCTTACTTCTGCTTTGTGTAGCATCTAGTCCAGTGGTTCCCAATTTCTTTTGTGCCACTGCCCCCTTGCTTCCATAAGCTCATCCCCAGGGGCCCCTAGCGCACCTTATAGAAAAGCATTATTCAGAAGAGTAGTTTGCATGGCCCACGAAGGGAAATAATAACACAATAAAATTCATAACAGTAACAATTAACTGAACATTTATTCGAAATCCTATTAAAACTATTTAGTTTAATTGTTTCAACAAAACTGAAGAACTTGATCCAGTGATACCAGCTTGTCAAAGTCTGATTGATAGTAATCTACACTTCCAGCACCCACATAAAACCCTATTGCCTCTTAGTACCCCCGGGTAATCTTCGTAGAATCAAAGAATCATAGAATCTTAGAGTTGGAAGTGACCCCACAGGTCATCTAGTCCAACCCCCTGCAATGCAGGAATCTCAGCTAAAGCATCCATGACAGATGGCCATCCAATCTCTGCTTAAAAACCTCCAAGGAAGGAGAGTCAACCATTTCTCGTGGGAGTCTGTCCCACGACTGAATAGCTTTTACTGTCAGAAAGTTTTTCCGACTGTTTAGTCGGGATCTCTTTTCTTGCAACTTGAAGCCATTGCCTTGAGTCCTACCCTCCAGAGCAGGAGAAAACAAGCATGCTCCCTCTTCCATGTGACAGCCCTTAAGATATTTGAAGATGGCTATCATATCTCCTCTCGTAAGGCTTAGGTTCCAAACCCTTGATAATCTTTGTTGCCCTCCTCAGCACATGTTCCAGTTTGTCAACATCCTTTTTAAACTGTGGTGCCCAGAATTGGACACAATATTCCAGGTGTGGTCTGACCAAGGCAGAAAAGAGTGGTACTATTACTTTCCCCCATCCTATATTTGTGCATCTGGTTCTTCCTGCCTAAGTGCAGAACCTTACAGTTGTCCCTATAGAAATTCATTTTGTTAGCTTGCACCCAGTTCTCCAATCTGTTCAGGTCCTTTTCATTTCTGATTCTGTCTTCTGCGGCATTAGCCACCCCTCCTAGTTTGGTGTCACCTGCAAATTTGATGAGCATCTTGCCAGAGGACAGTACCACCCACTTTGGAAACCATGACTAGTCTGCTAATGAATTCTGGTTTTCTCCAATTGTGAATCTTGTGTTTTAAGAAAATATATCAATTTAATTTATTGAATGCATTTATACCCCACCTTTCCTCAAAAGAGCTCAAGGTCATATACATAGTTCTTCCCCACCTCTTTTGTATCCTTGCAATAAGTGAGCTTCATGGCCAAGTGGGGCTAGAACCCTGGTGTCCCAGGTCTTAGTCTGATACTTTAACCACTACACCCCACTGGTTCTCAGACAAAATGTCTAGTGGCATGCCTGCATCAAGAGTTCTATTTCATTTATTTTATCTATTAGATTTACCGTATTTTTTGCCCTATAGGACGCACCGGCCCATAGGACGCACCTAGATTTGGGGGGGGGGGAATAAAGGAAAAAAAAATATCCCCCCCCCCCCAGGCACGGGGCTGGGGCGGGGGAAGCTTGGGCTTCCCCCGACGCCAGCCCCCAGAACAGGACCCAGAGTGATGCCAAAGCGCGCTGCGCCTCTCCCGCTGTCCCCCGAGTTTGCGGGGCTGGCGACGGGGAGGAGCAGGCTTCTCCCCCCCGCCAGCCTTCTAACCAAGTCAGGGGACGGTGGGAAAGGCGCGCTGCGCCTCCCCACTATCCCCCGAGCTTGTGGGACTGGCAGTGGGGCTCTCCTGAAGCCTGGAGAGCTAGAGGGGTTGGTGAGTACCGACCCCCCCTTGCTCTCCAGGCTTCAGCGAAAGCCTGCATTTGCCCCATAGGACGCACACACATTTCCCCTTCATTTTGGGAGGGGGAAAAGTGCGTCCTATAGGGCAAAAAATACGGTATATACTGCCCTTCATCAAAAGATCTCAGGGTGGTTCACAATATAATATCGAACAAGAACTGTAAATATATTCACTAATCAAATAAGTATATCATCTTTTATAGGCATATGTTTATAACCAAAACATGCTGCATATTGGACTAGGAAATGGACAGGGAATTTCTTTTTACTACGTATTTCAAGCAATATATGTAAAGGAAATGAACAAATTTTTGCAAAATAAATGCTTAATTCGGTTAAAAGCACTGCTGTGCTATCTGTAAGATGAGAAATAAAGCTTACAAATCTGAAAGGAGAACATGGAGAGCAAAAATATGAAGCCAAAGTAACAGTGGCATTCTTCTTCCTTGGCCTTTGGAGATTTCCACTGATCTATGGAAACTGCTGCAGTGAGACTTCAACACCATCTCCTGTTGAATGGGTGTAATGATCCCTCCTTTTCCAGATAGGAGAGCCATCAGGGACTTACAGTATCCTCTGTGGATTCAGACCAATTCAATTAAGTGCTCCATCTACAGTTTCATTAATTGCAGTATGTACCTGGAGCCTGTACTTGAATTCTTTTAAGAGAAGCTTTCTGGCTATTGTTACTTTTGGCAATGACAAGTTCTTACTTTGTTCAGTGAAGACAATGGTGAGGTAAGAGCAATTTAGAAGATGGAACAATTTCACATCATAAATGCAAATGGGGCAAATTCCTTAACCTTCCTGCCACTCAAACTGCTTGCCAATTCCTTCCCAGAATTAGAAGAGGGGACAATTAGACACCTATTCATATGGTAATAGCCACCTCTTCATTGAAAATGGGCTTTCTCCATTAAAGAAGAAAAGAAGGCTTGAGCCTGAGAATTGTATAAAGTGGCAAATTGCATTTATAAACCACACACACAGTGCTACGATTCACACAAACACAACTAAATGTGCAAGATTAAGAGCTATTGTTCCTTTCAAAATTTTTGGAAAAGCAGACGTTTCCCATCCAGTCTGTAAGAGGGAATTGCATTAGGGCTGCTGGCTCTTGTTTCATGAGAGAAAACAACACACAAAGGATAGAAATACTATATTTCTTGGCTACACAGTGAACCCAAAGCCTTCCCTTTTCTAGGAAAATTAAAAAAGCCAGATTGAAGGGCACTGCCAGGCCATCTCTATTTTCACATGGGATTCAGTAATGTGCTGGCTAATCCAGTTTGTGCAATTACAGTTGTTTTGGAGGTCTTATGCAACAAACCCGCTTTGCCCCCCAAATTGGACTTTTGATGATAAGGAAAGTGAGGGGGAAATGTCCTGGAAATGTGGGACAAACACTTGCTTTGACACGATGTCAACTTCTGAAGACAGCCACTAAGCAGAGAAGCAGTATGTGCTGGCAAAACAATTCATAGCATTTGGGCCGAATGGAAAAGCTTAGCCTCCACTCCTCTTTTCCATGGCATGCTGGGAAATGCAACAAAAACTTGGAGGAGAACTTTGATCTGTAGGCAGTGACTATTCTCAGGATGTTAGAAGTGTCAAGCCACTGTGAGATCTGTTGGTGCACAAGTTCCTAACAAACTGAGATTATGAAATTATCCCATCCCAGAAACTCTGGGCAGCTTAAAAGTGGCAGCCAGGACATATTGTTATGAAGGCTGTGCACCACCCCCAATCTCTACTGAACCTCTAAATGTCTACTCAGAAGTAAGCCCACTGTGTTCAATTGGGCTTTTCCCCAGGTTGGGTTTTCTTCAATCAGCCACCCCAGTTGTCATGTTTGAGACTGCCTTATTTGGTCTCAACAACAACAGCCACTGGGGAGCCCACAAAAGTGGGATTCACAGGCCTAAACATTACACAGACGTTCCCTCACCTTAGCTTTACACATGTGTAGAAAGTAACTCACATTCTCAGAGGAAAAGCCAGCCTGCATTATCAGAGCTGAATAATTGTCAGGCAAAAGTACAAGGCCGAGTTTTTTCAGCACAAATGTCCTTGACATTTTCTCAATAATCTCTAGGTAAGCAGACTCTCCTAACAACATCCTGCCGCATGCTTTTTAAAAACATCTCTTCACATACAGGCTGTCGCATACCTTCCAAGTGCCCTAGAAAAAAGGGACATCCCATTTGTTTTCATATCTTGGGGACCATTTTGGTTGCCACAATTTTGCATGCTCTTGCCCCACAAGAAGCACTTTTTTTGGGGTGAGAGCGAGGCACGGGTCATTTGACTATCCCAGAATACATGTGTTCTGGATTTGCATTGGAAAAAAGTTGGAAGGTGTGCATTTGCTCTTAGAGTCATTGTTGGCATCCATCTATCTTGAGAGGTAACCTTCCTGGGCAACAAGCTTAGGCACTGACTATGGAGGTCCAGGTTGGATGGCATTTTCTATGCCTCCTTATGGCAAGTCCTGCAGCCAAGCTGGTGCCAAACATCTTGCTCTCCTTTCCTTTGTGCCACATCAATGAGGCCGAGGGGGTGGGTCTTTTTGCCTGGGCAGCCCAGTAAGTGTGGGAAACCTCAGTCTCAGCAGCCAAATAGGATTCAGTGAGGCCTGACCTGCAAAGCTTTCCTACATCCTAATTCTTTCAGGCCTCAAGTATAGCAGTTCAGAGGCGTAGGAAGGGGTGGGCGGGGCGGGGGGCTCCTGTGAGAACAAATAAGATCTTTTCATTTATGGACAATAAGAAATCAGTCAGCAGCCATGACTGGGCTTGAATGATGGTGTTTCCTGCTTGGCAGGGGGTTGGACTCGATGGCCCTTGTGGTCTCTTCCAACTCTAAGATTCTATGATTCTATGAACCAGTCACTGAGCTTTGGGCTGCCGATCCTGGGTGACTACATAACACAGGCACTTGCCATGGGCAGGGGCTTGTGAAGTCTGAATTACTACTACATTTATGCAACTGCGATCTTACCTGTATTCTGATTCAGGTCACAAAACCATAAATGTGCTGACCTTTAAATTCCCAGCCCCTTCTTTTTCGTGGAGGATCTTGTTTAAACTCTACGAGGTGCTGGGGTAGTGATGAAGTGCCCTATATGGAAAATGCTTGATTTTTATGCCCTTTAGAAATGCTGCCTTGCAAGGTGTGCTTAATGTTCTTCCTGATCCATCTTTTTTGTGTGTGGAAGATGAGTGATGCTTTGGCAACAGCTGATCTACAAAATCCAGCAGGTGGCGCTGAAGACTGCCTAATTCCTGCAGAACAACACACACCGTGTGGCAGCCTGGTGCAGAATTCAAATGGTTCTCAAAGCATGAAGCTGTTCCTCTCAGCAGCCTCCCCTAGACAGGTGACTTCCAGATGTTTTGGACTGCAACTCCTAGCAGGGGCTGATGGGAGTTGTTGTCCAAAACATCTGGAAGTCACTGAGTTGCAGGAGGTCATTCTAGAAGCGAAAGCATCCCACTGGTTTGAGATTGCAGTAGAAATTATAAATGTCTTTTGTAGCAGAAAATATCAAACACATTCAGATGGTCAAATTGGCAAACCCATGAAAGTGGCATCTCACATTCCTTGACATCCCTTGTTTCTCCTTGTATCTTGCCTGAGTGATGCTTCTTTGGACAGGGTTATGGGGAATGTGCAGCTTCTGCAAAACATCCAGTGCGCATGCCCAGGCCCCTTGAGCATCGTAATGTGCTTTCAGTTTCTTGGCATCTGGTGTTGCCCGAGGGCCAACTCTGGTCCTGCTTTTCATGTCAAGCATATCTCTGGCTGTCGTCTTGAAACCTTTCTCTTGGTTTTATGCCAGAATATTTGCTGCTGCTGCTGCTGCTGTACTGCTGAAAGCTGTGTTTCTACAAGGCTCCCTGCTGGAAGGATTAATTTGGGGGATGGCTGCTGCTGGGGTAGAGCACCTGTTTTGCATGCAGAAGACCTCAGACTCAACCCCCAGCATCTCCAGGTAGAAACAGGACTACACATTATATCAAACCCTTTAATACTGCAAACTGCCCTGTGATCTTCAGATGAAGGGCAGTATAGAAATAATAATAATAATAATAATAATAATAATGGCAGCAGCAGCAGCAGCTACTAGATGGACTAAGGGTTTTCCTTGGTATCAGGCAGCTTCCTATGTTCCAAGGGGTTTCAGATATTTTTGCAGTTGGAAAGATGCTTGCTGTGTTCATAATTTCCCAAAGAAGTCAGAAAAATTGAAAGAATTACTATTCATCGTTTAGCAACCTCAACATCTGTGGAATTGGGGGGGGGGGCAGTGGAAAAGCTGTTGCCCTCCAGAAGCTTCTGAATTATTATTTGATTATAATTATAATTATCCACCATTATTTATTTGATTATATTTTTTTGGGGGGGGGAAACACATCCGTTTTATTTCCCACCCTTCCTGCCGAAAGACTAGAGCATTAGAGTTGATCAGCAGAACCTCTAATCTGGACCTTGTGTAGAAATTAATTCTCTCCACCAACAAGAATGAGTTTCACAGCTTTACAGCAGGACAGTCTTAAATACTAGTTACAATAAGGCAAACAAACAAAGCAACAAGAAACACATTGCAGACAAAAAAGGAGGTTTTTGTAGTTCAGTTAATGTTCCCTTCTCTGGTCTCAGAGATAGATCCTAAGCTTGTTCATCACTGCTGAGCTTCTCTGCAACAGCTGCTGCTACTAGCCATCTCCAGTAAGCACGCACAGGTGCAAGTTTCAGCTTCCTGCTATGAGAGCTCTTTAGCATGTGTTTCCTGTGATGAGTCACTAGGTAACTTATCTCTCGGAAATGGAAAAATACCTGCCTTCTCTGATGCTTTCGCCAGAGTGGAACCTCTTGCCTAAGCTTCCCTTTACAACATGTCAAACGCAATGCTTTCAAACACAACATTTTATGTACATTAAACTTACAGCTTTAACACAGAGGACAACAACATAAATACACACAAAGCAACACAAATACTGTCATAAAACAGTATCTAAAGAAAGCAACATTGCCACCCATTTTTCAAACATAGAACAGTCAACGATAAGAGTCAGTGATATTATTTTCTATCTCCCGAAGGCCTCAGAAAATAAAACACCCCCAAGAGGAAATTCTTTTAAGGGTGGGCCACCACCAAGACTCCTTTGTCTTGTGTCACCGCTGTACACAACACACTCCATCTCTGACAGCTGGAGCTGATGAGAGTTGGAGTTCAACAACATCTAGAGAGCCACAGGTTGCCTGCCCCCTGTTTTAGAGAGCAACTAAAGGGCCAGGCTCTTGGTTGCTGTATCTCGATTGTGGGTCTCTTGCAAGGAGACTAGCCACCTGTATACCGACTTGAAAAACAAGGCACCACTGCCCTGTGACTCAGAAGTTGTGGCCCCAAGGGGAATGATGTGGCCCTTTGGACCCAAAGAGGTTTCCTCACCTCTCCCTAAGAGTAGTCCCAGTGCCACCACAAACCTATTCTGGTCAAATTCCACTTTTGACATGTTTTAACTATAAATAGATGCCTAAAGCTGCCTGGAAGCATCTATCAGAATCAGCCCAGGGAAAGCAGAACTGTGGGATTATGAATGTGTTAGTTGGCACAGTAAATCTTACTGGCTGAGCATTTTGCCTTCATATATTATACTCGGAGACTGAAATGGAGACCCTGCTCCCCTGTCAGCCTGCAGTTTATCCTTGTCTCCAGAAGGAAAACACACGAAGCAGGTATGTTGCTACTGGGTAGGGACAAAAGAATCTGCTAGTGTTGATTCTCTTATGATTCTCATTTTCAATTCAGTTCCCCAGATTTCTGCAGCAATTTGCTTTTGTTTCTTAAAAATCAATCTTGCAAAAATTGACCATTATTTTAGTGCAATTTTCTCTTAATAAACACATTTTTTAATGTATTTTTGACTAATGCATGGTTGTTGTGTTTTTTTTGCAAGTTATTGTTATTGTTTTATTTGTACCCTGCCCATCTGACTGGGTTGCCCCGGCCACTCGGGGGGGGGGGGTTCCAACATACACTTCCTCCATATATAATGCATTTTTGTGAATTATTTCTATTGAAATATTTCTATTTATATGCACACTTTCCCACATTGTAAGCATGTTCTGATAAATAACTACACCTCAGAATCCAGATAGGTGCAAATTTTGAAGGCTAGCCAGCCATGTTTTGTTTCATGCATTGGATTAAGTCAGAGATTTTCAACCCCTTTGACCAACTACATTATTTCTGCGGCTCAGGAGCCCAGTTCTGTTCCCCCTTGCCTGAAGAGCTGGCAGCCTCTCACGCTTTATCGAACACCCTCCCTGGTGGAATGTTCCCTCAGCCTTGTCTCCTCTCCCCTCTCCTTAGGAGTCCTCCAGGCAGCCACTGCTGCCACCCCAGTCTCTGAGCTGCCCCCTGCCCCAAAGAGAGGTGCCTCCTCACACTACCCCACAGGGCCCTGGGACTTGTCTCTCCATTCTCATCAGCAAGGCCTGGTGGACTGACTGGCTTGGCTCCCTTGCCCGCTTGCTTGCTTACTCTGAGGCCGCCTCAGCTCCTGGCAACCGGCACCCCCCTGGCCAGCCCCAGAGGCACCATTGGCCTGCGGAGCTTATAGCCAGGGCTGCTGCAACAAACAGCTGGGCAAGCCTTCAGTAGGCTTGAGAGAGGGCATCAGAGGAGGGAGGGAACGAAAGAAAGAGGGACAGTGGCCAGGGTTGCACACTGGTTGAAAACCACTGGATTAAGTAGTTCCTTTTCAAAATGCTACAAAATCTAATTTCTTCACTAGTACCTCCTGTTCCAGGGTTCTGGCACCATATTCCCTCTGGCAAGGAAGGGATTCTGACAGGAGTTGATAACACTGACATCAAAGAGCAGGGACCGGATGAATCTTCATATTCAAACAGCATCATTTGATTTGGCATGAAATGATTTCTATTGCTGATGCATAGGACTTGGCCCCAGGGAGAATACAGACCTAGAGCATGGAGTTGGGTGAGAACAGTTGCGTCTTGCAAGGTGGACACTGTTACATTTAGCAAATGAAGGCTTCGTGGCCAGAGGCTTAATAAACGCCAACTGGCCTTCCTCTCAATGGGGCAGCATATGCATGGAGATGAAAGCTGTTACTGTAAGGGGATGATTTGATGGTCGTGCCTGACTCTCTTATTAAATTAAATTGAATTTATTAAGGAAATTTATAAGCTGTCCTTCAGAGGGAGCTCTCAGGGCAACAGACTTTTAAGAGGAGAAAAGAAAGCAAGGAAGAAAGCTATAAAATAATAACAACAAATCATTAATGGTAAAGCAACATGAAACCCTGGAACAGCAGCAACCAACAAGTATTCAAAATGCTGAAATGTCTGGACAAACAGAAAGTCTTTGTTCAGCACTGTATTGGTTATTGCAGGCATGGGGAACCAAGAGCCTTCTCGATGTAGTTTGACTCCAGTTCCCATCAGCCCCAGCTAGTATGGGCAAAGATCAAGCATGATAGGAACAGTAGTACAGCAAAATCTGGAGGGCATCATGTTTCCCTTCCCTTGGCTTGTATGCTCTGCTAGGACCTGGGAGACCAAGGTTCAGAAAGTCTCCAATCAGCCAAGTAAAGAGGATTTCAAGTTCGCTGTTGAGCATGAGCCCGCAGTGTGATATTGCAGCAAAAAAGGCTAATGTGTTTTTAAGCCGCATTAATATAATCAGTCATGAAAAGCAATTTGTTCCATTTTATTCTGTAGTAGTCAGGTCTTGTCGGGAGAAGTGTGTCTGTTTCCAGGTGCTGCACTTTTAAGAAGGATCTGTGGTAGACAAATTAGAACAGGACCAGAGAATGTGGAAAACAAGTCCTGTGAGGAGAGACTGAACAAAATGGGTATGCTTAGGAGTGATGGCTGTGGTGTGGGGGTAATTCCAATATCTGAAGCCTATCTCATAGGGAAAAGATTTGTTCTCTGCTTCTTCAGGTGTCTGTGATAGGAATAGTGGGCTTAAGGATGCAAACACACCTTGCATTCAAATCACACTACTTTCCCCTAAATAATCCTGGTAACCAGTGGCGTAGCGTGGGTTGTCAGCACCCAGGGCAAGGCAAGTAATTTGCACCCCCTAACCCGTGGATTTTAGCACCTGAGTGCGAGCGCGCGCCCCCATGTTGCACCCGGTGCGGCCGGCACCCTTGGCACCCCCCACGCTACGCCACTGTTCCAACGTTCAGCTTCACTGGATGCCCACGAGTTATATTGTACAGAGAGAGGGATAAAAACTTTCCTCTCTGTCCACTCTCTCCTTGCCATGCCTTAGTTTTGCAGGCTTCTCTCCTGTCGCCTCTTGCTTGCCTTTTCTCTAAACTAAAAACAAACCCAATGCTGCCGCCTTTCCTCAGGGCACCGGCTCCATCCCCTTGCTGAGATTCCCTCTACCAAAGCTGAAAGCAGCCTGAAGTTCCTCCTGATCCTGAATGGGAAACAGCTGGCGAAGCCGGCGGCCTGCCAGGGAAGGGATCTCTTCCTAACCTGCTCCACGGAGCCAGTGGCGTAGCGTGGGGGGCAGTGGCGTAGCGTGGGGGGTGCCAAGGGTGCCGGCCGCACCGGGCGCAACATCTGGGGGGGCGCGAGTCCAGAGGGAAGGGACAAGTTCCTTCCTCCGCCGGGCTCTCGGCAGCCACCGCCAGCCTTGCGCCCCAGCGCGCGCGCCCCCCGCCGCAGCTGCGGCTGCGCTCCACTTATTGCTTGCAGGAGGAGCAGCCACTGCAGCAGCGCCGACGCCGCCACCGACGCCTGGCCGGCACGGGCAGCCTCCACACCCCGATGCGCCGCCGGGCCTCGCCGCGCCAGGCGTCGGTGCTGCTGCAGCGGCTGCTCCTCCTGCAAGCAGTGAGTGGAGCACAGCCGCAGCGGCGGCGGGGGGCGCGCGCGCGCTAGGGCGCAAGGCTGGCGGTGGCTGCGGGGAGCCCGGCGGAGGAAGGAACTTGTCCCTTCCCTCTGGACTCGCACCCCCCCAGATGTTGCGGCCGGTGCGGCCGGCACCCTTGGCACCCCCCACGCTACGCCACTGCTGGTAACGGTAGTTTGTGCTGGGAATAGTAGCTCAGTAAGGGGTGAATTGCAGTGCCCAGGATTCTTTGAGGGAAGCCACGAGTTCCATTCGTTTGACTATGCACTGCATGAAGAAGCTCTTTCTTTTACCTGCCCCAAATCTTCCAGGATTCAGCTTCAGTGGATGCCCATGTGTTCTAGTGTTATGCAAGAGGGAGAAAGAACCATTTTCTCTCCCCGATTTCTCCATGCCATTTCATTTTGCTTGACTCATCTGTTGGGCTACCTGTGATCCCTCATTTATTTGGGGATTGTAATTACCACCGCTTCTTCTCTGATAATGACAGGGATTAATTAACATTAGCACAAACATCCCTGGCAGTCTTGCAGAGTGTTGTCAAGGAAGAGTAGTTTTCCTGCTCAGAGCAGAGCTGGTGACTGCCACCGAGAGCATTTCTGAAATGCTTTAGGAGGGTGTTTTCCAGACAGAAACACTTTGCCAAATGCACTTTTCAGCTGAGAAACCCATACACCCTTGCCGAAGAACTAGAACATAATTGTGGAGGATGTTTTGGGGGTGCACTTAAAAAGCACAGGGGCCTTCAGCATGGCAAGCAGATACTCTGCTGCTCAGCTGTTGCCCTTCCCCAAAAGATTGGTTATACTGGCCACTTGGCATGGGTGCTTCAGTTGCAATTTCTGCACTGCAGGGGTTTGGAGTGGATGACCCTTGGGAATCCTTGGGAACCCTTCCAACTCTACAATTCTATAACAGGCCACTGCTGTCCAGGATTTCAGGCAAGGGTACATTACCAGCTTTACCTGGAAATGCCAGGGATTGAACTCAAGACCTTCTGCATATTATGATTATGATTCCAGATCCAACATTATCTGACCACTGGTACAAGAGCTGTTGCACCATCATTGGAATAATGGTTGCATAATATGAAATCCAGTGCAGAGCTTGCACTGCACTAATGGAGATTTGTGGTGCAACAGGTTGTGTAATGGTGTATCCAGGGTTACAGCAATCTGTTGTGCAACCAGCCGTAAGTGATGGAGATGGACTGAGGATTAAATCTTTAAATTAAAATTTAAACCTCTTGTCCCATGTATGCAGGAGAAATATGAGAGTAATTTGGCTGTGAAGTCATTTTTTAGCAGAGTAAAAACACGTAGGTGCTTTTGCAGGTTCCTGGAAACTGGGAATTAGGCAACTGCACCTTTTAACCCATGGTTATTTGTTGTCTTCTGTTTGTCCCTGTTACTAAGAAAACCCCCCACATGTTTATAAAATAGAAAAGGTTTATAAAAATAAAGATTTATAAAAATAAAAAGGTTTGCTTACATTCAATGGCAGGAAGCCATTACTTCTAAATAAGAATGCTTCTTAGTTATGAAATACAAAATTAGTTTCCAAAATGGAGTCTGGGCTCTGACCAGAGCCCAGGCAGGTATGTCTGCTCACATAGTTGGGTTGAAAGAAAGAGAGAGAGAGCTCAGGCAAGAAGAAAATACATAAGATTATCTTCTTTGTTAGAAATTCCTGCCAAAGTATTAAGGAAGTGACCCCATATAGTCCCTTCTATATTGATTCCGGAACTCTGTGAGTGTCTGCCCCTCATGTGCCTGTCTGGCAATCATGCCTTCGTGATTTTGACTGGAAATCCCACAATGAGAACCAAGCTGACATCCTTCCCCTTCTCTCGTGCAAGCCATTCCACTAGCATGAGAAATACACCATTAAGGGACCAAAACTTGGCACTGCATTGAATTGCTCCTGCTCTTCTTCCTATTGTTGTTGTTCTATCCCACTTTCCCTCCGGGGAGCTCAAAGTAGTATGTAATGCTCTCCCTTTCTCCCTTTCATCCTCACAGCAAGCCTGTGAGGAAGGTTGGACTGAGAGACAAGGACGAGCCCAACGTCATCCAGTGAGCTTCATGACCATGTTGGAATTTGAACCCTAGCTTCCCAGGCCCTAGTCTGACACGCTAACAACTGCATCACACTGGTTAAGGTAACAGGCATTTGCCTGTCTTTAAGGAGCCACAAGACTTTTTTCTCTGAAGTGGGAGAAACTATCACTTCTGAATGATATACAGTCATACCTTGTGTTGCATTCGCTTCATGTTGCGTCTTTTTGGGTTACGAATGTGGCAAACCTGGAAGTGTTTACTTCCAGGTTCGCCACGTGCTCATGCGCAGAAGCGACCTGCACGCTTTGCGCATGTGCAGAAGCGCATTATCATGCCATGTGCGTGTGCAGAAGCGGTGTTCTAGCTGTGAACTTTTCGGGGTGTGAACGGCACCCCAGAACGGATTGAGTCCGCAACTAGAGGTACCAGTGTGTGTGTGTGTGTGTGTGTGTGTGTGTGTGTGTGTGTATGGTCACCCCAGGTGATTTTCAAGGGAAGTGTGGAAGTGTTTTAAGACTGCCAGATAAACAGCACCAGACAAGCTCATATAAACACAAGCAGGAAGGAGTAATGTTGGCCTTAATATAGAAAGAGAGTCAACAAAAAGAAGAAATATTCATTAAGCAGTAACAAGACTTTTGGGCAATTCCAAATCCCAAGTTAATCTATCATCTGCTCAAGAGGGAGGCAGAAGATCTCACAGCTTGATAGAAACCCCTGTCTGAGAGTGTTTAGCTTTTCAATTTATCATTAAACAACCATAATAATTCAAGGCCTTGTTCAAAAGGAGCGTGACTTATGCCTGCCCCATGGATAGAAGCCTGAGAATGAGGAAAGAGGAGAGACTACAGGGGGATGTAAATTGCTTTGTGATGTTGGCAGTCCCTTAACCTACAGAGATCAAAGGAAGGAAAGCCCACACAATCAGATGCACCCTCTCCTGACACTGCTGCCTGGCACCACCTGTTCTCTAATCATCCCCAAAGACAGAGAGGCCCTGAGATTACATCCGAAAGCTCCTTTAGTACGCTTGGGTGCAGCTCATTAGGCTCTGGAGATCTGAATTCATTTAACATAGACAGGTGTTCCCTTACCACCTATTTTCCTATATCGGGTTGCAGATTCTTCCTTTCATTATTTAGTCTGTTATGAACAGGTTGGGCAATGCTTTTCTTTTGGGTGAAGACAGAGGCAAAGTAGGCATTTAGCAGTTCCATCTTCTCTCTGTCCTTCATTAGCATTTCTTCATCTTCTCCACACAAGGGACCTGCTACTTGCTTTGAACATAGCTGAAGAAACCCTCTCTATTATTTTCAATCTCTCTTGCAAGCCTGAGCTTATTCTGAGCTTTAGCCCATCTGAACTTCTCCCTGCAACTGTTGGCTACCTGTGTATACTCTTCCTTTGTGGTGTCTCCTTCCTTCCATTTCTTATACATGCCCTTCTTACATTTTAGCTCATCTGTAAGCTCCTTATGTATTCACACTTGTTTCTTTAGGTGCTTCTTGTTGGAATTGTCCACCTTTCTGCCTTCAGTATACCACCATTAAGAAATTCCCATCCATCTTCTGCTCTTTGAGCATTTCTGACCATGGGATTTCACACAGTAGTTCCTGAAATTTTTAAGAAATCATCCTTCTTAAAGTCCAGAGTGCATGTCTGGCTACACTCAACTTCTCCTTGCCCATGTTTAATGATACACCAGGTTATATGGTCACTTCCGCCCAAGGTTCCCAGTTCTTCTACTTCATCAATCAGTTTCTTCCTGTTAGCAAGGACCAGGTTCAAGAGAGATGACCGCCTTGTTGCTTCTTCCACCTTCTGGGAAAAGAAATGGTCAGCGAGGCAATGAAGGAATAGTTCCCATTGTTGGAATGGGAAGCTAAAGATGAAGAAGTCAAATCAGTAATGATTAAATGGGCACAGGATTTATGTTATAATATACAATTTGAGGATTGGATAAGGCTTTGGAAAGTGAATTTGAAATTTACAGATTACATATTGTTGTAAGAGAATTACATGAAAATGATGTATAGGTGGTTTTACTCTCCAAATATCTATTAAATTCAATGTCTCTGTCATGTCGAAAAAGGTTTTCGGGAGCCTGCCTTCTTTAGTATCTTTCCCCCTAATTGTTCTATCCATCTCTAATGATAGTACTCTGTTTAAGTCTCACATTAATAATACCTTCTCGTTGGCAAACTCCAAGAGATCTGTTTCCAATTTTTGAAAGAATTTTGATTTGTTTTCATTTGGTGCATAAATACCTATTGTATCAACATTATTTTTTCTCCCTGGACTTTAATTTGTACCATTAGAATTCTCCCTTTGTCATCTTTTTGGATTAGTTTGGGTTCAAGTGCAGATTTGATATAAAGTACTACACCACCTCTTTTAGCATTGTCTGTTGAAATAAAACCCATCCCTAATTTTTTATTAATCAGAATTCTTTTGTGTTTCTTTGCTGCATGTGTTTCCTGAAGGCAAATTATGTCTAGGTTCTGTTTGAGAATTACATGTTCAATCCTATTTCTTTTACTTGGTTATTCAGTCCATTCACATTCAGCTTAATACAGTACTTTAAGGTTTGCCCTTGTCAGTTTTGTCTTTAAAAAATCTGTTTGTCCACCAACTGCTCCCTCCAGTTGTTCCAGTGCCTCCCTTTGCTGTTTTAAGGGACTTTTCAACTCTTTTGCCCCTTTTCTAAACTCAAAGTCTCTGCCTTCTTTTGCCAGAAATTCACGGGACTGACTTTCTGTTAGCAGTCTGTATCTCTTCTTTCTGTAAGTAAAGAAAACTCCTTCAGGAAATTCCCATTTGTATTTTATATCCGCTTTTCTAAATCTTATACTTCTGTCTCCTAATTCTTAATTTAAAGGAAATTTCCCAGAATATATCCACCCTTTTACCCTCAACCTGCAGACCCTCTTCATATTTTTTTTGAAGGATTGCATCCTTCACTCTTTTTGTAAAAAAAGTTACCAAGACGTCTGGAGGCTGTTTTCTTTCTCTGGACGCTCTTGTCCTGATTCTGTAAGAATTTTCAATTAATTCTCCCATCCCTGCTTGCCCTTCTCCCATCCAGTCTGCCAAAATTTTACTTAAATACGTGGCCAAGCCTTGCTCTTTTTCAGATTCTGGCAATCCCCTTATTTGAACCATATTAGCATTCTGTTTTAACTGAAGAAGAAGAATCTGTTCTTCCAGCTCATTCTGCCTGTTAGAGAGACCCCCTATAGCCCCCGCCACAGCACATTGTTCCTCCTTAAGATCTTCCACCTCCCCAGCAGACCTTCCCAATTTCTCAGTTTTTGATTCTATGGTATTCACTTTTTCATCTAATTTATCAAATTTCTGAGAAAGTACCTCAGTACTCTTCTCAATATCCGCTTTTACTTCCCTAGTTAACCTTTCCACTGACTGGTCCATTCCCTTTTTGAATTCTGCAAAGTGTAATACCATGAGTTCTGAAAAATCTGCTTTGGCCATTTTTTCAGCTTCTTCTTGAGCAGAGAGGCCCTTCTTTTCACTTCTGCTGCTTTCTGTCTTGTTGCAATTGATGGTTCCTGCTTACTCTTTTCAGCCATGGCTAATCTCAAAACAATTGCTTCAGTCAAGAATGGAGAATCTGACTAAACATCAGGAAGAATTGGAAGGTGGTGGATTCTTCTTTCTTGGAGGTTTTAATGAGGTTGGATGGCCACCTGTCACAAATACTTTAGTTGCAATTCCCACATTGCAGGGGGTTGGGCTAGATGGCCATTGGTATCCCTTCCAATTCTATAATTCTGTGTTTCTATGATCTGAAGGAAGATTAATTTGACTCCCTCCTCCCCCTGCTTGAATGTGAGAAAACATTTTTGCTTTATGATGAACTGAGAATTTCTTAGAGAAGTTTTCAGTGCATTTAACAAGGCACTTTCCATTATCACTTGATTGCACTCTTCAAGAAATTAAAAATGCCAAACATCATTTTAGAGTTTTCTATGCTGATGACGAGACTTGCACAATTGATAATGAAGACAGTTATTTAATTGGGGGAGGGGGAAGGTTATGCTTTGAATCAACCTCAGAAGGGCTTCAAATGCAATTTTTTTTGAGGGTGGGGAGAAGTCTCCTAGGACCAACATAGATAATAGTTAACGATTTGTGCCTCTTGGAATTTATATCAGAAAAATTACTCCAGGGGGATAAATTATATGATTGTAATGTTAATAATGTTTATGCGATTTTGTTCTTGAATTGTTGATTCGATTGTAAACCACTTTGGGGCTTCCTTAGCAGGAAGAGATAGACAAATTTAATAAACCTAAAACTAAAGCAACAAGAACGCTGTTCTGTACATTATAACATGTCTAGGACTTCTGTTCCTTAAAGGGGAACTTTAAAGCTGCAGATTCTCTTAAGATGAAAATGCCATTGATAGGATTTGTTTGCTAAGCGTGGCTTCAGCTGGCCCAGCCTCCCCCTGCCCAGGCTGGCAGGTTAGGGGGCACAGCCCTACTTGGCTCAAGGGGGGGGGGCTGACTCTGGAAGTGTTGCTGGCTTGCTCATCCCGGGCCCCAGCAACCTTTGCTACATTGCTGCTACAGTATACTTTCTGAGGTGAGGAGACCAGAACTCGATACAGTATTCCAAATGTGGTCACAGCATAGATATGCACTATTGGCAAATAAGTGAATTGTTCCAACCTTGCTGCAGCTAGTAGAAAATCTGTCAGTGTTTTAGTGCACATTCCCCATAATGTACGTGCCTTTGTAAGCAATTTCTGTTAACAGAATGCAATTTTGCGTGTTATGTTCACTCACACATTTATTTTTTAATGCACGTGTCAGGGAACTGCCATCGGAGGGACAGGTGGTGGAAGGGCTCATGGAGGTTGGGAGAGACCCAGCAGCTGAAGCAGGAACCAGCAGGGGGAGAGGTGGGTCTCTGAGGGAAAGCGAGCAAGAGGGATGGCTCAGGGACACTTCTGAGGGACTACGATTTTACGCACAAGCAGCTCATCATCCCATCACAGCATTCCGACAGACTTTGAAAGCAGCTTGTGCAGGAGAAGGCATAATGAGCAACCCAGCCGGAACCGGAGAAGCAGGAGCGGGAGCGAGTCCAAGCCTGGAAGAAAGATACCGGGTGTTGGAGGTCCAGCTAGCGCTGCAGACGGCGAGGCTTGAGGAGAGGAGGGCTCAGGATGTAGACAAAAAGGGGAAAGCCACCCAGCTCGCCAGAAAGGTACCAGGATTGGTGCAGAAGTTTGGGGGGGGGGGAGCCCAAGGACTATCATGCCTTTCGGACAGAGATGCAATATGCCCTCAATCTGCAGTTTGATGATTTCCCTGACGAGGAATCGCGAGTGGCTTTCGTGATTGGGCATCTTGAAAGGGGGGTGAGAGACTGGGTTAGGCCCCTGATAGCAGCGAATAATGACGTCCTAAAGGACACAATGAAGTTCTTTCGCGCCATGGATCTGATGTTTTCCAGCGATATTGAGCAGGGAGTGGTGCGCAGACAGTTAATGGCTTGCAAACAGGGGAGCCGATCTGTCCGTGAGTACTGGACTGAGTTCACCATGCTGGTCCACAGATTGGGGTGGGACCTATCGGCGGAACCCATTCAAATGCTGTTTGAAGAAGGGCTTGCTTCGGCGGTGAAAGATGAACTTTCCCAGGGCCCCAGCTGACCAAATCTGCGCTGACCATAGGAGCGCGCCAGGAGGCGAGAGCCTTGGAGAGGCGGGAAGGGAAGGGGGAATGTTGGAAGGAGTTCCACATTCCAGACATTCCAGAGCCAACTTTCCCGCCAGCAGAGCCGATGGAAATCGGAACAGCGCGCGTGCGCGCAGTTTCAAAGCCCAGTGAGGGGGGAAAGAAGGAGGGAAAAGGCGCCCGGAAATGCTATCTCTGCCAACAGCCAGGTCACTTTGCCAGAGTCTGCCCCCAGAGGAAGGAATGGCAAGGGATGGCAGGAGCTGTTGAGGGAAGAGAGGAAGAAGTACCGGAGCAAGTAAAAGCCAACGCCTGGCTGCCACCGTCGGGGCACAGCAGCCAGGCCAAAAAGCAGTGAAAGTGCCCACGCCAGAACCTCCTAAACCCGCCCTAGTGATAGAAGTGTCGCTAGAGCTGCCAAACGGACACCCCCTAAAGATAAAGGCGCTGTTGGACTCAGGCAGCTCCTGCAATTTCATGAGCAAAGAGTTTGCAGCTGAACACCAGATACAGACGATCCCTTTAAGCAACCCCCTGCAGGTGATCACGATCAATGGCAGGGAGCTGTTGGGTGGAGAAGTCAGCTTGCAGACCATCCCAATGATAATGAAGGTGGCAAGACACACCGAACTGATAGCGTTTAATGTGGCCACCTTGGGAGGAGCTCCCATTATTTTGGGGATGAGCTGGCTAGCGTTACATGATCCATTGGTGGGCTGGCATCAGAGAGTGGTTTCCTTTGGGTCAGCACATTGCCTAGAACACTGCAAAGAGGGAAAGGGTTCGGCAGGGGCCCGAGCCACCCTAGCAGGGACTGAAGTAATGGAGAAGGTGCCACGACAATACGCAGATCTCAGCGACGTTTTCAGTGAAAGGGAAGCTGACCAACTACCCCCGCATAGACCCTTTGACTGTCAAATCAATTTACTCCCTGGGGCACAGCTCCCAGTAGGCAAGTTGTATGCCATGTCAGACAGGGAGATGTTGGAACTAAGGGAGTTCATTGACAAAAATCTGAAAGGAGGTTTCATCAGAGAGTCCAGAGCGGTGGGAGGCAGCCCAGTGTTTTTTGTGGATAAAAAAAACACGGACAAGCCAAGGCTGGTGTGTGACTTCAGGGCCTTGAACGCCGTGTCAGAACCAGTGGCCTTCCCTATGCCCAGGATTGACGACATTTTGACAAGGGTGCGGAAGGGAAAGATTTTTACAAAGCTGGACCTAAGGTGGGCGTACAACCTGATACGAATAAGGAAGGGGGATGAATGGAAAACCACCATGTTCACCCCATTGGGAGCATTTGAATATCTCGTTATGCCCTTCGGTCTACAAGCAGGCTCAGCATGTTTTCAATCGTTTATGAACCACGTCCTGGGGCCTTTGCTTTACAAGAATTGCGTAGCCTTCTTAGACGACGTGTTGGTGTATTCAGAGAATGAGGAGCAGCATGTGAGAAACTGGAGAAGTGTCAGTTTCATACCAAGGAGGTGGAATTCCTGGGGTATCGCCTGTCAGACAAGGGATTGGCCATGGATCCAGGCAAGGTCCAGGTGGTGCTGGAATGGAAAACACCCAAAACAAAGAAGGATGTGCAGAGGTTCCTAGGGTTTGGGAACTTCTATCGTAAGTTCATCCGAAACTTTGCCCACCTGACGGCGCCCATTACGGACTGTCTCAGCAGTAAGAAGAAATTCGTTTGGACTGAGGAGGCAGAGCGAGCATTCGAGGAACTAAAAAGGGCCTTCGCCTCCGAAGAACAGCTCCTGCATGTGGATTTACAAAAACCGATGAGAGTGGAAACGGACGCGTCAGACAGAGCGATCGGGGCGGTGCTTCTGCAGCCAGGGAAGGAGGAGTCAGAGTGGAGACCGTGTGCCTTTTTTCGCGAAAGCTGAACAAATCCGAGAGGAACTACACGGTGTATGACCGAGAACTACTCGCTATTCATGAAGCGTTCCGGAGATGGAGGCACCTGCTAATTGGCGCACAACATAAGGTGCAAGTGTGCACTGACCACAAGAACCTAGAGTATTGGAGAACGGCATGAGTACTCAACCAACGGCAAGTGAGATGGGCCCAGGAGTTCTCCAAATTTAACTTTGAGATTTGTTACGTGCCAGGCCCGGAGAACATTCGGGCGGACGCTCTTTCACGCAAACCCAAATATTTGGAGGGGGAGGGGGCACCCGAAGAGAGACATGTCATTCCAGAGGACCGTTGGGTGTGTGGGGCGGCATTGGTGAGGCAAAGAGAACTGGTGGAGGGAACGGAGAATGATGAATACGCCCAGGACAAACTCAGGGGTCTCAGGAGGGAGGGAGACAAACCTGGAGGTTTTGAGGAGAGAAACGGGACATTGTATTACAAGGGAGCACTGTATATACATGAAGGAGAGTTGAGGGGGAAAGCACTCAAGCAGCTGCATGATAGCCCCACAGCGGGGCATTTTGGGCAACACAAGACCATGTGGTTGGTCACCAGGGAATTTTGGTGGCCCAAGGTCAGGGAAGATGTACGGGAGTATGTGAGAGGTTGTGACCAATGCCAGCGAGCCAAAGGGGAGAGGCGGGCGCCGGCGGGGTTATTAGAACTGCTACCCACACCTGAAAGACCATGGGAAGCAGTGTCAATAGATTTTATGACTGATCTGCCAAAGTCCAGAGAGAAAACAGCCATCATGGTTGTGGTAGACCTGTTAACCAAAATGGCCCACTTTATAGCCTGCTCACATGCAGTCACGGCAGAAGAAACAGCGAAATTGTTTGTAGAAAATGTTTTTAGGTTGCATGGCGCCCCCTTGAGGGTGGTTTCAGACCGAGGGAAACAATTTACTTCCAGGTTCTGGAGGAAGCTCATGAGCTTACTGCATGTAGAGGTCAATTTTTCGACTGCCCGGCATCCTGAAACCAACGGGCAGGCGGAAAGAGCCAATGGCGTACTCCAGCAATATCTGAGGTGTTATGTCAATGACAGAGAGAACGATTGGGTGGAGAAGCTGGCGTTGGCAGAATTTGCCTACAACAATGTGGAGAACGTGTCCACAGGAATGAGCCCCTTTTTGGCTAATTACGGGTGTCATCCCAGGGCCTTCCCAGGGGGGGAAGGGGAGAGATGGAGCGTCCAAGCTGCCGAACAGTTCGTAGAGGAAATGGAAGCGATCCATCATCAGCTCCAACTCAACTTAGACAGGGCCAAGGAGGAGTATAAGAGGCAGGCAGACAGAAACCGAAGGGAAGGTGAAACCATTAGGGTGGGGGACCATGTTTGGCTGTCAACCCAAGGGTTACCATTCAAAGGGGGTTGTAAGAAGTTAAGACCCAAAAGATTGGGCCCATTTGAAGTCACGCAACAGGTCAACCCAGTGGCTTTCAGACTCCGGTTACCGAACCACATGAAGCTGCACCCAGTTTTCCACAGGTCGTTACTGTCACCGTATAAAGGGGACAGAGAAGGGAGGTTCACCCGGGGACCAGCAATGGAGGAAAGGGAACACAGCAGTCATGTGGTGGAGATCCTTGATTCCAGGTGGAAGGGAGATCAAGTGGAGTATTTGGTAATGTGGGAAGGGGAACCGGAGTCAGAAAACACCTGGGTCAGGGCAGAGGATGTCAATGACGAGGTCTTAATAGAAACTTTTCATCAGAGGTTCCCACGGAAACCTCAGCCTGTAGCGACGTTCCGGAGGGAATACTTTGCAACCACAGACGAGGAAGAGGAGTTGGAGGGGTTCGCAGACTCCGAGGAGGAGGAGGATTCAGAGACCCGGAACTGCAACCGATGGAGGGAAATGTTCGAGACGTCTGAAGATGAAGAGGATTCTTTCCGGGGTTTTACCTCCTCACCGCCCAGAGGAGAGGGAACGGGAGGGGGTGAAGGGGGCCCTGGAGGGGAGGTGGATGTCAGGGAACTGCCATCGGAGGGACAGGTGGTGGAAGGGCTCACGGAGGTTGGGAGAGACCCAGCAGCTGAAGCAGGAACCAGCAGGGGGAGAGGTGGGTCTCTGAGGGAAAGCGAGCAAGAGGGATGGCTCAGGGACACTTCCAGCGAGAACAGTGGGGAGGTTTCTGGACCTCCCATAGGGAGACCCACTCCTTGCCAGAAATTGTCACGCCGTGAGTCCAGGAGACGTGTTTCCGTTAAGGAGCTTTTATGTTGGAAGCGATTCCGAAAGCAGCCACTGTCGGAAACTGCCAGTGACTAGAGGAGCCATGTTTGAGGGGCTCCGTCACAGACAGAGGTTTGTGGACTTGAGCAAACTCTGAGGGACTACGATTTTATGCACAAGCAGCTTATCATCCCATCACAGCATGCTTTACCCTAATACATGCATTTCTGTCCATAAGGAGAATTGCATCATAAAATTCAGAATTGCATATTTCAAAGGATGGCTGCCTTTTGGTTTGTGCATTGTTTTGGCAAGTGCAAATTGCATTGTTTTGGTTTGTGCGTTGTTTTGGCAAGTGCAAATTAGGTAGTTTTGCATTAAAATGCAACCCGAACCAAACCTCTCCCCCAACCCTACTTTTGTGTAGGACTCGGCATGCTAAAGATGGGAGGGGAGACACTCACAAGAGGGCTGCACCCCATAATGAGCTCTGTAGGCTGTATTCAACCCAACACACGCACATTCTGAGCTATGCTCTTCTACATGGAAACTTGAAAATGGGTGAAACAGGCATTTCAATCCAAACCTTCTGACTTTTCACTTTGCTGGTCAAACAGACACAACCTTGCCTCTCTGACCAATCCACACTAGGCATAGAGCTGGCGCGCTGGCCAAGCATCGAGCATTCTTCAGTGATGCAGAGAGTCCAGTTCACCTGTGAGCTGCTCCACTGAGTGAGGCCATCAAGCACCTGCTGCCTTTCTTGTAAACAGACCAGCGGACTGCAGGAAATTATGTCCCACCTGCTAGCAAAGGGAGGCCACAACCTCTTACCTGATTACCGTATTTATCCTGTGGCTGGAGATCAGCCAAGTGTTGGGCATCTGCTCAGCACTGACTCTTTGGAAAAGTCGCAGAGCTAGGCTCTCCCAAAGGCTTTTTGCACTCTCCAGAACATAGGCTTTTCTGCAGGCTAACTTGCAGGAAGTTGGGGTGCAAGGAGCTGGTGATTGCAGGGGGTGGGAGGGCAGGGCTAGCAGCCCTATGTTGGACTTTCTTCACCAACCGAGTTTGTGCAGTGACTGGGGCGATGAAATAAAAACTTGCCCGCAATACCTTTGCTTATCTTTTATTTTTAAATAATAATCAAACAGCTGCAACTCACCACTCTACACCTGCCAGTACCATACAAAGCATTTGGTCAACTTTAATACAGTTTTCAAAATAATCAATTACCCTACCACATCGCTGCATTTGGTGCAGCAGGTAAACTCCCCCCTGCTAATTAGTTAAATTGTTAAGATACTACAGATGTGTTGAATTGTCAAGAACTCACAGATGTGCTGCCATGCAGGTTATAATTACAAACACACACCTCTGAGTAGCACCATTGACCACATCAATAATAAGAAAACCCAACACCTTAATGGTTCCTTAGGATGAATGGGGCACTGCCCATTCTACTCTGCCTTCAGTGTTATCACCCCTTAGCTGCCTTGCTGTTTGCAACCAGACCAGATGGCAACTGCTGCTAGCTTGCTTCACCTCAGTATCCGTGTTACCCCTATACCGTAGAACTCTTCAGGGAGGAAGGAGGGGACAAAACGAGATTTAGTTGGCTCTTCCTGTCACTGGTTCTGGCTACACCTGTTGAAAGAACCTAATATGATTCTGCTGTCTAGTCCAGCATCCTGTTCTAATGAGGCCTGTGGGAATCCTGCAAGCTGGACCTGAGCAGCTCCCCCAAAGTGACACAGGACTTCTCTTTCCTGCTCACAGTTGTCAGTCTTCTGTTGATGCCATCAGCAAACATGGACACCCTACTGCTCAACATTCCCACCTCCTTGGAACTTCTGTTGCTCAGGGACTCTGGGACCAAGAGCATGACCCCCCCACTTCCTCTACCATTACTGACACTGTACCAGGCTGAAGGCACATTTTTGCCTTGACTCTGCTCTTGTCACAGCGGCCTTTCTATGTGATCAGAGCACCTCCCTAAGACAGTGGTGTCCAAACTTTTTTCAAAAAGGGCCAGTTCCGATGAAGTGAAGGGTCATGAGGGGTGACCAAAGGGCCGGCCAAAATTGATAACCTTTTAGGGTTGAAGTTGTTAAGGTTTTTTTAGGATTTTACCCCAGGTAAACTGCCACAGGGCCCCTGGAACAGACTTTGGGCATGCCTGCCTGCCCTAAGTAGACAAGAGTGTGGTCAGATCGACTGAAATGAATCCAGAGCAGGCAACTGCCCTTCCAGCTGTGAAGATCATTAACTGGTTGACAATCCGTCTCAATTATGTTCTCTCTGGTTCCATTAAAAATGTGTAGTGTTAAGAAAAAGATTGTAAAAAAAAAGATAATTGCAAAGAATATATTTAATGTGCATGATTTCATAATACCATGTATTCTTATGCAAAAAGCCAATTACAGCTTCAGAAGTGTTGTATACACTTCTTAGGTGCCCTTAGTAACCATTATATTTTTAGCTGTGTGTCAGATTACAGGAGGGAAAATAATAATATATAAGCTTGGATATTGAACTGGGATTTTACATTCCAATGATTAACAAAGAGATTCTGGTTTTCGATAATGTTTGCTTGGACACGTCCTTCAGGCTTGCTTTTACGAGTGTTGCCAGTGATGCCCATATCCCACCGGTTTTAAAATTGTCACGAAACACAGCTGGTTTTCTGATTTTTAAAACTTTTAAAATTTCATGCTATTTTTATCTTCTGTCCTAAGCTGCTTTCAGTGTGCATTTATTTAAAGTATTTTTAATAACAGCGCTGCCTATTTACAATATTATGTTTTCGGATAACTGTGGGTCTGCTGCTTCCAAGACTCTTCCTGCTGCAATTAAGCTCCATTTCTCGGGCAATGGAAGCCTTTTCTCCTGCATGGTTCCGGGATTTAAAGCGAAATGAAGCTTGCCCTTGCAAGGGCCATTTTAATTTGTTTTACGTAGAACAGCTCCTTGACTAATGTGCCTCCATAATTGCAGTTCCACAAAGGTTGCCTCCTCTGCCTTTGGAAGCTCAGGCTCTGGGAGGAAGGCCTTGCTTGGTCAAGCTTTGCCAACCCAATACTCTCCATACATTTGGAACTATGATTCCCATCAGCCCCAGGCAACATCAGGAGCCTGATCCAGTTCCATACCCTCCAAGAGTCCCAATTTTCCAGGGACACTCCTGAACTACAAAGCCATCCTGGTTTCTGATTTGATCCTGGAATGCCCCTATTTCCCCCACCAGAGCTGACCCCACTGAGCTTGTCCTGAGCAATGGCAGCAGCGCACGGGAGCATCCTGTTGCCTTGCCATGGCCGCCACTTCCAGCTTCCTCCCTAGGGCAGCACATAGTGGCTGCTGGAGAGCAGGTGAACAAGAGGAGAGGCTGGAGGAAGCGTTGTGCTGGATCTGAGGGGCAGGCAGAGGGCAGGGCCACCCTGGGCCGGAAGAAAGGGGAAGCAAAGTGGGGCTCAAAGAGCCTTGATTTCCCTCCCCTTTAAAAATGCTTTGTGTGCCCACATCTAATCTTGCCCATTTTGCAATGTATTTATTGGTGTGTGTTTTTCTTTTAGCAAACCTACCAAAGAATAAAACAAAACAAAACTGGGATTAATGAGTTTTCTCAGTATGGCACGGGTATGTCTGCTGTGTCCTGTTGGTGTCGTGGTGGAAGCGCTCGCCCTTCTTCTGATAGGAAATGCTCTGAGTTGGGTGGGGTGGGAACACACAAAAAATGTGGGGGTCGAGGAGGGTCAGTCGGGGTCGAGTGAGAAAAGTTCCTATTTCCATCTGAGGAATGTTGGAGGCAGGGCTTTTTTTCAGCTGGAATTTGTGGGAACCCAGTTCTGGCACTGAGCTATGGCCACTGTGGAAAGCAGGCTGCTGGGCTAGAGGGACCTTTTGAGGTCTTCCCTAGCCCTTTCTTCTTGGGCAGAGGCACCATTTTGTAGTTCTCCTCAGGTGCCAAAATATCTTGGGCTGAAATATCTTGCCCCTCAGATCCAGCACAACGCTTGCCTTTCTTCTTGGGCAGAGGCACCATTTTGTAGTTCTCCTCAGGTGCCAAAATATCTTGGGCCGAATCCTGGCAATCTTGGAAGGGGAACTGAGGACGGCCAGTGTTGTGTGAGTGAAGGGTGTCTCTGTGGTGGCAGGAGGGCTCCACTTCTGGGGCACATGGCTTAGCTGTGCTTTCCCTTTACAAAAAATACGGGGGCACTCCGAGGTGAGAATCAATTATCTGCAGAGCGTTGGAGCTATTCCAGTTCCCTGGCAAATGTTTCAGGCAATTAGAACCTATTTTGGTTCCTAGAAAAGCAATTTCTTACATACCAGCCTGCTCTATTAGAAGCACTTCAGTGCTAATTGAAAATATCTTTTGTAATAAATACTCGTGGAAACTTGTATGTGCTGCAGCAGCACAGGACATTTTCTGCAGCTTCCCACCCACCCTCCTTATCATCTTAGCATCTTCCGTTGGAAAATTGAAATGAAAATGCAAGCAGGATTTGAAATATCAGTAACAGCTTAGAAATATTAAGATGAATAAATATAGAGACTAAGAGCCAAAGATATGCAGCATTTAAGGGAAAACATAGGACATCATGGAACAGTTGATGGGAGGTCACAAGAGGAGTTCTGTAGAAAAAAGGGTAAAATTTGAAAATTCAATAAATAAAAGTTGGAGGAGGTGGAGAACAAGTCTAGTACCCACTAAGGAAGAATGGCAGTGTAAAATGTTTGAGTATGCTGATCTGGCTGGTCTGACGAACAGGATAAGAGACAACGAAGATGAAGAATGGACAAGGTTTATTGACTATTTCAAGAACCATATAGACAAATACATGGCTTAGCAGGTCTTGAGTAAATCCAGCAGAGTTGAAATAGATTTTTAATAGTATTCAATATTTGAAATAGTATTTAATAGATAACAAACTGGATGATTAAAAAGAAGTGGATTACGCAGAGTAGTGGAAAAGCAAAGGAACCAGGAAAAGGGTGAAAAGAGGTCATATGGTATATGTATACATGCCGTATTTGGTACAAAGTTGTAAGTGAGGGAGGGGCAGGGGAGGGGGTTAAATATGCTCTATGTTCTTGTTTTTGAAAATGCATTTTTAAAAAAGAAAAATCAAAATGTGTATTCCTTACATTGCAAGGTCATTTATCCATCTGGTTTGCTGGATGTGGGGCATGTTCAGAGAAATAATGAACTCTTCTCATTAGCTCCCAGATCTTTTATTTAGAAAAATAATAATCTTATTGTCCCGTTGAACACAGGGGGAGTAGAAGTGACATATACTCAGAGTCCTGCAGTGATTTCATGCTCTTAATTGCAGCTTGTAGAACAGTGATTGAATTTCCCCCCAAACGTCAGGGGGTTGCATTCTACGATCCCACCAGCCTAATAGGCTGATTAGCTTTCTCCTGGGGTCTGATTGGGCTGCTGCTGCAAGCCAATCAGTTGTTGCATTCTAGGATCTTACTTGCCTATTGTTCTAGGATTCAAGCTTAGTACAAAACAAGAAGTGATTCACGTGTATGGAGCCTCCCTGTTCAAAGCCAATGGATCTCTGAATAACAGCTGCTAGGTTGAAACAGCTGGAGAGAACTCATTACCTTCTTGCCTTGGCCATTGACTTCTTAGAGGCATCTGGTTGGCCACTGTAGAAAGCAGAAGGCTAAACTGGATGGGCCTGTTGATTTGCCTGTGAGGAGCCGTACATAACTCAAGTTAGAACATTCACTTCGTTTGCAAAAGCTCTCAGCTTTTATTCCCAGTATCTCCAACTAGGATGGGGAAAGCCTCTGGTTTGACAGTGAAACAGACTACCCTAGAAGGTGGTGGGACTCTCCTTCACTGGATGTATTTAAACAGAGGTTGACTGGCCACCTGCCAGGGATTCTTTAGCTGCGATTCCTGCATTGCAGAGGGTTGGGCTGGATGACCCTTGGGGTCCCTTTCAACTTTACAACTGTGTGGTTCATTGCCTGGCATATCGTAACTGTAAGTTCATTGCTTTAGGAACATGGGAGCATCTAGCTCAGTATTGTTGACTCTGTCTGGCAGTAGCAGTTGCCTGGAAGTCTGTCTCAGTCCTACCTGGTGATGCCACTGGGGACTGAACTCAGGACAAAGCAGTTGCTTTGCCACTGAGCTGTGTCCCTTCACATGGCATTTAGCCTCAAAGGTGAAGTCTGCCCAGGCTGAGGGCAGAGCACCAAAATCAAAGCACCTTTTGCCTTCAAGGACCTTGACAACACCTGGAAGCGTAACACTCCAGCATGGATACTTCTGTAGGTAGGATGACACTGCCCTTCACCCCCCAGGACCATAGCTCAGTGATAGAGCAACTGCTTTGCATGCAGTTCAATGTCCAGTGTCAATCCCTAGCATATCCAGTTATAGCAGAGAAGATCTCCTCTTTCAGTGCATGGGCAGCTGCTGCCAGTCAGTGTGGACAATACTGAGCTAGATGCACCAATGACCCAGCTCTGTATAAGGCAGCTTCCTACGTTCCAGAGTGATCCAATCACTCATCCTGAAACTTGCTATGATACTTGCGCTACAGAACACAAGGCCTCCGAGCAGACAGAACACCACAGACTCCGAAAAAGTTGGAATGTGTCTGCCTGAAAGCCTTTCACAGAGGCCTTGGAGAAGCTTGCAAATGGTGGAAAGAAAGACATATTTTTTATTTTTATTTTGCACTGGGAGATTTGTTATCTATGTTATCCTGATAGAAACGAGGGTATGCATGAAGGCAATCAACTGTGAGATGCGCAGATCGTTTCTATCCCTGACAGCCCTCTATTCATAACTGAAAATAGAAGGAAATAATTAGTAATCAGAGAGGGGAGCTTAATCTTTTAATTCTCCAGCTGTTGTGTTGATGGGCCCTGAGCTTGAATTGGAGGCACTGATCCATCAATGCAAAGGAAATAAAAACAATGCAGCCCTGCACACAATGGGAGGGGGAAACGGATGTGCTCTCTGCTTCACTGCCATTTATCTAAATGCAACACAGGCTCCCAAAACCTGTCCTAGTGGCAGGGTTTATTGCAGGCATGGAGAGCTTGACAGGAGAAGGCACAGACTCAGTAGTAATGGATGCTCAGAGGCTAGAGAGATGTCGCAAACGGGGAGAAACTAGCTCCATCTGCTTTCCTCAGTGCCTGATTTGATGGTCCCAGATGTGTTTGCAGATCAGAACATAAGTCCTGATTGGATGATGTACTTCTCTGCAATGCAGTTTCAGTGTGCAGAAGTAGAAATGTTGTGCTTAAAAGTGCATATTTTACGGAAAAGTGCATCAAAATATTTTCCCCAGCTCTGTACAGGGTCTTGAGTGATCAAAGTACTCTCTGGAAACAACACCAGCATTGACAAATGCAAAAGTGATGTCCAAGGCCCATCTGGGTCAATGCCGAGGTAATAAGGAAAGGGGTACGGTCAAGGTCAAGGTCAGGAAACAGGGCACAGTTGAGAGTTGAGGTTAACTCAGTGGAGTCAAAGGACATGCCCAATAGGTGCAATTTAGTCAAGGTCCGAAGCCATAGATGGAGTTCTAGCAGCTCTTCTAGCCTAGCACTGGAGTTTTTTAGTTGGAGCTTCTAGAAACACACCATGACCTCTTGTCTGACTGGTATCAGCAGTCCCCCTCCAGAGGAGGATCTTACTCCTGAGGAGACCTTGACTCTTGAGGAGTCCTTGCCTGCCGGCCAGTTTTTGTTTTTTAACTTGATTTTGAACATGGTTGCTTTTATACAGTCTCTCTCTCTCTTTCCTGCTTGGCAGGGGGTTGGACTCGATGGCCCTTGTGGTCTATTCCAACTCTAAGATTCTATGATTCTCTCTCTCTCTCTCTCTCTCTCTCACACACACACACACACACACTTCTTTTTGTTAGGATCTTCAAACTGCTTAGAGATTTATGTTGAACTATGACTAAGTAAATGAAACGTATAATGTATTAGCCCCTGATGGAGCATTCTGTACTGGTTGGGACAGATAGGAGCTGTATTCCAAAACATCTCGAGGGCACAAAGTTGAGAAAGGCAGTTTTAAAACATATACACCATGGGTAGGCAAACAAAGGCCTGGGGGCCGGATCTGGCCCAATTGCCCTCTAAATCCGGCCTGTGGATGGTCCAGGAATCAGTGTGTTTTTACATGAGTAGAACATGTGTTTTTATTTAAAGTGCATCTCTGGGTAATTTTGGGGCCTGCCTAGTGTTTTTACATGAGTAGAATGTGTGTTTTTATTTAAAATGCATCTCTGGGTTATTTGTGGAGCATAGGAATTTATTCACCCCCCCCCAAAAAAAAGATAGTCTGGCCCCCCACAAGGTCTGAGGGACAGTGGCCTGGCCCCCTGCTGAAAAAGTTTGCTGACCCCTGATATATACCTTCCTTGACTCGATTTCAAAGATTCTTGGGGTGGCTAACAATAGTACTAAAACCATCTGTACAAAAGGTTCTGTTTGCAGTTCAGCAAGCTCACCCCAGTAGCAGTCACCCAACTCCCACTAAAAGCTAAAGAATCATAAACAGAGAAGTACAAAGATTTATAGAGGATGAGACTATTAATGGCTGCTCACTATGATGGCTGCATTCTACCTCCATTGCAAGGCCAGCCTTTCTGTGAGGTGAGGTGAAGCAATTTGCCACGGGCAGCAGATCTGACCCAATCCTCTACCCACTCCACCACTGCTGTGCCCCTGCCTGTGGCCCCACTGCTGCTCCCACAACACCCTTGCTCTCACCACTAATATTGCACCCTCACGGCTGCATTGTGGTGGCAATGTAGTTGCAGCCGCAGGTGAGAGTGCAGGAAGCTGTGGGACTCAAAAAAATTGAAAATCTCTGGTTTAGGTATTTCTGAATGCCGATGGTTCTCTGTGTTCTAAGGTAGTTAAATAACAAACAAAACAAAACCCACTTATCCTGCTTGATTAAGTAAAGGCAGCTCTTTAAGGGATTGCAAGCTTTTTGATTCAAGTGCTGCAGAACACTTTCCAGGACTCCGTTGCCAGAGACGAAGCAACAGTAGCTTCGTGCGCACATCCCAATTCAAATGCCTGTTTTAAAAAACAAACCGAAGCTACAGGATGCATGATTCCTTTCTAGTAATGCAGCGAGGGCAGCTCTCACTCATCTTTGCCACTAGAGGGCAGCAATCTGCTAATCTCGAAATAAAAAAGGTAAAGGACCCCTGGATGGTTAAATCTAGTCAAAGGCGACTATGGGGTTGCGGTGCATCTAGCTTTCAGGCCAAGGGAGCCGGTGTTTGTCCACAGACAGCTTTCCGGGTCATGTGGCTAGCAGGACTAAACTGCTTCTGGTGCAACAGAACACTGGAACACCATGACAGAAACCAGAGCGCACGGAAATGCCGTTTACCTTCCCGCCACAGCAGTACCTATTTATCTTACTTGCACTGGCGTGCTTTTGAACTGCTAGGTTGGCAGGAGCTGGGAGCGAGCAACAGGAGCTCACCCTGTCGCGGGGATTCGAACCGCCGACCTTCTGATCGGCAAGCCCAAGAGGCTCAGTCCTTTAGACCGCAGCGCCACCCACATCCCTAATACCTTTAATCTCTAAATATACCAGGTAGGAACCACCTGTGCTTTTTGGAACAGGGCAGAAATTTCTCAAAAGACAGTTCCCCTCCTGGGAAAAGTAACTGGATTCCACCTACCCCTACTCAAGATGCTTCCTAACAGTTGTTTTATCCTCATGCATGCATACCTTTTGCAGCATCCACATAGCCTCAAAATGCATGGCTACAAACTCCCCCTTCCCAGTTTAATCCAGATTTTCCCTTTCTGGGCAAAATCCATTAAACTGAAAAATAAATAAATGTAGCCATGTCTGGCTTGCTGAAGGAAAGTTCCCATGTTTCTAGCGGTTAATGGATCAGGCCCTAACAGTGGGTAGAGTACTTGCTTTGGATGCAGAAGGTCCTGGGTTCAATTTGCTTATCAGATTTATATATTACCCTTCATCAAAAGATCTCAGGGCAGTTCACAAGACAAAAATGCAAAATAAAAACAAAAAGAAATAGTTTAAACAGAATAAAACAAAAATTCCCACTCGCACAAACACATTTTAAAGTCTGTAGAATATTAATTGGCCAAAGGCCTGGTTGAAGAGGAATGTTATCACCTGGTGCCTAAAAATATAGAAGAAATATGGGGAGAACATTCCACAAATGGGGAGCCACTGCAGAAAAGGTCCGCTCTTGCATTGTCACCTTCTGAACCTCTCGTGGAGGAAAAACATGAAGAAGGGCCTCAGATGATGGCTGCGGGGTCTGGGGAAGTTTATAAGGGGCGGGGCTTTATAGGTCAAAGCCAGCAGTTTTAATTAGGCCCATAAGAAAATTGGCAGCCAGTGCAGTCAGAACAGGATCAGAGTAATATGCTCATACTCTCTTGCCCAGGTGAGCAACCTGGCCATGTTATTCTGCATCAGCTGAAGTTTCCAAATTGTCTTCAGAGGCAGACCTACGTATAATGTGCTGCAGTAATCCATTCTAGAGGTTACCAGGGCATAGGCAACAGAAATTAGGCTATCCCTCTCCAGATGGGGTGCAGCTGGGGCACCAGCCAAAGCTGATGGAAGGCACTCTCTGCCACCATGGTCGCCTGAGCATGAAATGACAGCATTAATCACCTTCCTGGCCCAGCCAGCTGTCCCCTCCCTACTAGTTCTTATCAGCCAAGAGGGGCAAGGGTCCAGAGCGGAAGTGGTTGCTCTGACTGATCCAAGCACCTTGCCTTCATCCTTGCGCCTTGTTAAGTGAAACTCATTCAACACAAAAGGACTAGACAGTGCTGTGGACACCACATGAGTTTCAGCTACTATAACAGCAGAGTCAAGATCCCAGTGGGGATCTTGCAAAATGCTTTGCAAACAAGTCACAGCCATCTGCCATCGGTTCTGCCCCAGCATCTCTGGTTGAGGCTGAGGAGAAACCTCTATGTTCAAGGGGAGGCCACATGCTTTGCATTCAGAATGTTCCAGGTTCTTAAAACTGGTTTTAAGCTGAATAAGATGAAAACTAAGGTTTTAGAGAAAAACTTAACTGTGAATGAGAGAGAGACGTTTCAGGTGGAGACAGGACTAACATTGGTTAAGAAAGTGAAATATTTAGGTGTTAACATGACTGCCAAAAATGTGAATTTATTTAAGGATAATTATGAAAAATGTTGGACTGAAGTGAAAAAGGACTTAGAAATATGGACAAATTTGAAGTTATCATTGTTAGGCCGAATTGCTGTGATAAAAATGAATGTGTTGCCAAGGATGTTGTTTTTGTTTCAAACATTGCAAATTTTGGATAAGATGGATTGTTTCAAGAAGTGGCAGAAAGATATTTCCAGATTTGTTTGGCAGGGCAAGAAGCCTCGAATAAAATTTAAGATATTAACTGATGCCAAAGAAAGAGGTGGATTTGCCCTGCCAGACTTTAAACTTTATTATGAATCAGCTGCTTTTTGCTGGCTGAGAGAATGGCTGCTTCTTGAAAACACTGAAGTGTTGGATCTAGAAGGCTTTAATAATGCATTTGGCTGGCATGTATATTTGTGGTACGATAAGGTAAAAGCACATAAAGCGTTTAAAAATCATATTGTTAGAAAAGCATTGTTTAATGTTTGGATAAGATATAAGGATTTGTTAGAAAAGAAAACCCCAAGATGGTTGTCAGCAATGGAAGCGAAGGCACAGAAAAAACTCAATATGGAGGCCAAATGGCTGAAATATTGGGAAATTCTGGAACAAGATGGAGACAGAATAAAATTGCAGAGCTTTGAAAAATTGAAAAACAAAGTGCGAGATTGGCTCCATTATTACCAAATAATGGAGGCATACAATTTGGACAAAAAAGTTGGTTCCCAGGTGGAAAAATCAAAATTGGAAACAGAATTGTTAGACCCCAAAATCAAGAATTTGTCAAGAATGTATAACTTGTGTTGAAATGGAACACTCAGGATGAAATGGTGAAATCAGCTATGATTAAATGGGCACAAGATGTTGGACATAACATTATGATGGCTGACTGGGAACAGTTATGGACCACAGGTATGAAATTCATGGCATGTAATGCCCTAAGAGAAAATTTAATGAAAATGATTTATAGGTGGTACATGACACCAGTCAAGCTTGAAAAAATTTACCATTTGCCCAACAATAAATGTTGGGAATGTAATGAGACTGAAGGTACATTCTTTCACCTTTGGTGGACATGCCCAAAGATTAAGACATTCTGGGAGATGATTTATAACGAAATGAAAAAGGTATTCAAATATACCTTCCTGAAGAAACCAGAGGCCTTTCTCCTGGGCATGGTCGGCCAATTGGTGCTAAAGAAGGATAGAACTTTTTTTATGTATGCAACAACCGCAGCAAGAATACTTATTGCGAAGTATTGGAAGACATAAGATTTACCCACCCGGGAAGAATGGCAGATGAAGTTGATGGACTATATGGAACTGGCGGAAATGACTGGCAGAATCCGAGACCAGGGAGAAGAGTCGGTGGAAGAAGACTGGAAAAAGTTTAAAGACTATTTACAGAAATACTGTAAAATTAATCAATGTTAGAAAAATGTTGGAATGAAGTTATATGGCTCTAGTAGAAATGTTATAAGGAATTAAGTATAAATAGCTTAATAGAATATTAAAGGAAAAATAAGATTAGAATGTGTTAAGATAATTATAGGATAGAAAACAGAGGAAGATGGAAAGGAATTGCTGAAACAATTAACAGAAGTGGAATACAAAAAGGGAGGTGTGAGGAGGTCGTGGAAATAAGTGAATGAAAGATAAGATACTGAAATTGTTTGATGTGCCTTAAACTGTTTTTGTTTGGTTTTGTTAGTTTAATGTGTTAGTGTTATGTAGTGTTTTTGTATTGTATTGTGTTTTTTTGTAGTGTTTAAATTGTTGGAAAAGTAATAAATATTATTTTCAAAAAACAAACAAAAAACAAACAAACAGAATGTTCCAGGTTCATTCCCTCAAGCGATGTCAGATAGAAGGGCTGAGAAGGACCTTGGGGAGAGCCCAGCTGGAGAAGACGGTACTGAGCTCATGCTCTGACTTGAGCACAGCAGTCTCATGTGTTCATTCATGGATAACAAGAGCAGGGAATGACTTCTGTCTTCCCTCATGCATTTCCTTCTTGTGCCTCCTTGCATGGATATCCTGCTCAATGAATAATTGCTGTTGTTTAAGTTAGGCACAAGTTAATAAATAACTACTTGTGGCAAACTGAGCTGCATATCCCAAGGACCCTAGGAATCTATGCAAAAGCTGTTGGTGTTGATTATTATTTCCATAATATAGCAGGCTATGGCTATGTTTGGGGCCACAGGAACCCAGTTCTTTTTCCCTTCCTAAGGCTGGGCTGGATGAATCCCAAGACGGAATTAAGATTGCCGGAAGAAATATCAACAACCTCAGATATGCAGATGACACAAACTTGATGGCAGAAAGTGAGGAGGAATTAAAGAACCTTTTAATGAGGGTGAAAGAGGAGAGCGCAAAATATGGTCTGAAGCTCAACATAAAAAAAACGAAGATCATGGCCATTGGGCCCATCACCTCCTGGCAAATAGTAGGGGAAGAAATGGAGGCAGTGAGAGATTTTACTTTCTTGGGCTCCATGATCACTGCAGATGGTGACACCAGACACGAAATTAAAAGACGCCTGCTTCTTGGGAGAAAAGCAATGACAAACCTAGACAGCATCTTAAAAAGCAGGGACATCACCTTGCCAACAAAGGTCCGTATAGTAAAAGCCATGGTTTTCCCAGTAGTGATGTATGGAAGTGAGAGCTGGACCATAAAGAAGGCTGATTGCCAAAGAATTGATGCTTTTGGATTATGGTGCTGGAGGAGACTCTTGAGAGTCCCATGGACTGCAAGATGAAACCTATCCATTCTGAAGGAAATCAGCCCTGAGTGCTCACTGGAAGGACAGATTGTGAAACTGAGGCTCCAATACTTTGGCCACCTCCTGAGAAGAGAAGACTCCCTGGAAAAGACCCTGATGTTGGGAAAGATGGAGGGCACAAGGAGAAGGGGACGGCAGAGGACAAGATGGTGGGACAGTGTTCTCGAAGCTACCAGCATGAGTTTGACCAAACTGCAGGAGGCAGTGGAAGACAGGAGTGCCTGGCGTGCTCTGGTCCATGGGGTCACGAAGAGTCAGACATGACTAAACAACTAAACAACAACAACAATGACTGCACAAGGTTAAAGAGATGCACCCACTGCCCTAACAGACAGAGTCTGTGTACAATCAAGCTAGAGCTGTGATCTCCCGGAGATTGAGTGACATTGCCAGACAAGAGGACATAGCCCAGGTAAAATCAGGGATGTTCCTAGGGGACCAGATCTATCGGACCATACCAGCCCCCTACCTTGCAGAAATCCACTATGTGGAATACCGCAGACTTTTTACAGCGGCTAGATTAAATGTCCTTGACTCTGCGATATTGTGGGGAAGGTACAGGGGAGTACCATACGCCCAGAGAACCTGTCATTGTGCCATGGGTGTGGTTGAGTCCACCGAACACATTCTCTTGACTTGCCCTTCTTATGCAGAGCTTAGACAAAATTTTATAGACCCACTTCTATGTCAATTTAGCTCCCTACCTGGAGAAAATCAGGTTTTACACTTGCTGAATAATGTCGCTAGAGCTACACCTTCCTTGGTGGCCAAATTTCTTTTTTTAGCTTTTAAGCGCCGCAAGACTATAATTGACTGTATTGATATGGGGCTATCTGTTTAGCCCATTTTAGTGTTGGCTAAGCTCTAAAATCTTCTTGGATGTTTTAACTGTGTATTGACAATTGTACTTTTTTCTGACTGACGGTCAAATAAAAGGTTGATGATGATGACAGAGTCTGTAACGAAGCTGAAGTATGCATAACTGAGATAATTGCACTTTCCCCCCTCAGCCTCCACCCCCTTCCTGTCTTGTTTCCCATCTGCAGAAGGGACCCCCCATCACTTTGTAAAGCACTAGAACCAATGATGGATGGTGCCCACTGAAACTAACAGGGCAGGAGGCAAGGGAACCCAACAGAAGGTGGCACCAGAGCCAGTGGTGACTGAGCCAGAGCCAATGATCCCGGCAGGGGTCCCCATATTTGATGTAAGTCTTAGGAATCCCCCACTGTTGGGTTAATCCTTGAAGTAACTGGTTGCACAATGCCTATGCCAAACCTCTCGCATCTGTTGTCAATAAAGCTGTGGTCTGATTTGATCCCTTTGCAGCAGTGTTGTGTCCTTCTTTACTATCCAGTTGGAGAGCTGGGGGAGTGCAGAGCTTGGGCATGCAAGCTGAGTTTGCCTCCAGATTTACTATATGCTTACTACAGGTTGCCGCTTTGGATTATGCCTGCCTGTCCTCCTCCACATCCCACTTTCCCTTTTGCTTGCTAATTTTGAGGGTCTGAGCTTCCAAAGGCTTTCAATTAAAAATGGCTAAGCTAAAAAATTTTGAGGGTTTGTAGTAATTTGTGTGGCACTGAGAATCTTGATGTAAAAATTGTTTTTGCAGGAGATTATGTTGTCCCACACTTGTTGTTTCAGGATGTGTGGATGCTTACAGCAAAAAAGAAGGATCTTCATGGGCTTCTGTGTTATTTTGGAATCCTGCACACAGAGTGAACTTCCTTTTGCAGTATAAAAAGCATTATTAAGGATAGCGGTTTGCATGACCCACTAAGAAAGTTAGTAATACAATAAAATTAAAAACAGTAAAAAAATAATAGCACATTTATTCAAAATCCAATTAAATACCATTTAGTTTAATTAATTGAACCCAATCAATGAACTTTTTCCAGGGATACCCGTTTTTCTAAGCCTCATAGTCATTTAAACCTCCAGCTCCCTCTGCTGCCTCTTTGCCTCTTAGCAGCCCCCCTTTCATACCAAGTGGTTCATAAGAGTACTTTGACATGGAACCCGTGGGCTGCACACTGCCTTGATGCACAGTGGGGGAGTGGGTAGGGGGAGAAGCAAGGCCAAACTTGATGCCTTCTAGGGGAGCACAGTGATATCCCTTTCCATATTTTAGCATTTGCAAATCTTGTCAGTGCTGGAGGAGGTGAAAATTGTTCCTGAGCCCAGATGCTTCTTGCTGCTTTAGATGTTAAAGTTTAATGGCACTAGGTAATCGCTGCAATGACTGGCAAAGCTTTGCTCTAAAGTTTAAATCACTGGAGCTCTTACTTACTGTCATGATAATTACACCTCTTTATTGTTGACTTACAGCCGGTCTTCCTGCTGGAATACAAGAACGGGCTTCTCCACCGCCAACACTCCTTTCTCCTGAGCAAGATCCACCTGACCCTTTTGGACCATCTCTCACTGTGCAGGAAGTTGCAGACATTAGTTGCATGGTGCACACTTGCTTGCTGAAAAGAGGGAGGTGGGCAGTAGAGGGAAAAGGACAGTGCTATTTTTCTAGAAAAAGAGGTGCTGGAACTCACCATGAATGCCTCTCTTGTTCTCTTATAATGGCAATGGTGCCCACCTGAGAGGTGCTGGAACTGAGTTCCTGTAACTTCCCCCATGAAAAAAAGCCCTGGGAAAGGGCATTCAAGGATCTCAAGCATCGTGGATGAGTGGGTGGGTGGTCCAGAGTCACACTTACCCTGTGGTAGGATGGGCTTTGTTTCTGGCCACAAGACAAGCAATAAAGTAATCAGTTAAAATTCTCCCCAAATTGGACTCCTTCCTACCAGCTGTTTCATCAGGACCAGACTGAAGCAGCTGGCACCAGTCACATCCACCCCATATTTTAAAGCACCATGATGCTACTTTAAACAGCCTTGGCTTCTCCAAAAGAATTCTGGGAGCTGTAGTTCATCAAGGGCACAGAGAGTTGTTAGGAGGCCGCTAACAACATCCCTGACCATCATCCCTGACCATTAGTCCTGATAGCTAGGGGTGATGGGAGTTGTAGTCCAAAAACAGCTGAGATCCATGTTTTAGAAACACTGCTCTAAATCATATATTTTGTAATCTAGAAAGATATTTTGCCCGACTTATTTCGCTGCTATTTTCTGCCTGAGTCGAGTCTGCAACTTTATGTAAGCAAACAATATTTTTATACTCTTACATTGCAGACTTCTGTGTTCTTATTTTGTTTGGAGGGATAAATAAAGGGGAAGATCCTGTCTGCCAAAGGCATCTTGCATAATTATAGAAAGCTGCACAGCTTTGTCCCAAGTTTCCGTGTTAATGCTGCAGAGTATGGCATATTTTTAACTCTGCTAAATTAGACACTAATATTACTGAAGTGAGCAAGAGGAAGGATAATTAATAAATAATATATCCTTTCCTACCTTCCACATCCATCCCAACACATAGTCAAAGCCGGACAAAGGGGAAACCGCTTGGTTTCTAGGCATGGCACAAGTAGAAGTGCGGCTGAGCCCTCCGACATAGACATAAAGAATTTGACAGAAACAGAAACCCACTTTTGAGTTCTTCTTCTGGCAGCGAGGAGGGCAAGCTGGTTCTGAGTCTTCCCTTCCCTACTCTCTGGTGTTGGATGCCCACTGGCAATATGCTGTGCCTAATTTCATTTTGCTTTCAGCTTTACCCTGCCAACTGGCTGAAACTTTGTCCCGGGGCTGGCCTGGTCACAGAAGCAAATCTGGCAGCTGCTCAGGGTGTCAAAGTTCCAGGGGTGTCTGCCTTGCTCATCCAAATGCTTTGGAGAGGAAGGGAGAGGTGCTGTCTTCAGTTTTTTTGGATAAAGTGCACAGAAGCAGCTCCATGCAGCTTGCTGGCAGGATGATCTCCTTCCTGTTCCAGGGAATCCTATCTTTCTGATTCTCCACCAGTTGCCCAAGCCACAAACACAGATGTAGAGAGGAGGGAATAATCAAGCAACAGACACTAAAAGGGAAAGAATGAAAAAAGAAAAGAAAAAAAGCAAACAGTACCCCAGCCAACTTTGGCTAATTTGATGTGCTAATGCCATGCTGCTCAGCACACATGAAGACTCAGTGGTGCATGGGGCTGGGTGCTGAATTTTAATTTAACTTAAATCTTGGCTGGCCCTCCCAATGCGGGCTGAGTTCATGAGGCTAGGGCAGGAGGAAGACTATCTAAGGGAGAACTTTGGGGCTGACCGAGTAAGGCTTTTGTGGACTGTTCAATGGACTTTTAATGCACAAGACAGAGGAAAATTGGAAGCTGCTTCATAGAGTCAGCCCAGTGGCTGATTCAGATCTGTATTGTCTGCACTGACTGGCAGCTGCTCTCCTGGGTTTTCAGGCTGGGGATACTCTCAGCTCTAATTTGTTGCTGTGGATTGAGGCCTGGAGCCTTTTTCATGCAAAGCAGGTACTCTACAACTCCTGGGCTACCGCTCTCCCCACCTAATCTTTTTCTAATTTGGATTTTGCACCACCAGTGCTCTCTCTTTTTGCATGCTGAAGGTCTCTTTGAAAAACAGGCATTATAAGGCGGCCTACAGCTCCGAGACTCTGTGTGCTAAGCTGCAGGGGAAGTGTATTATTACAGATTGCAGCACTACATAATGTGCGCAACTGTTTTAGATGAAAGGAGGGTTTGGGTTTTCTTTCTTTTTTTTGGTTAAGAGCTTGCGCTGCCTAATTATGTTCCATCATAGCCTACACTGTGTCCATACATCTCTCTCTTATCCCAAACAGAAGCCGCTGCCAAGACAAATTAAAGCCTTCCAATTGAAGTAAACACACACACACACAGCGTGGTCCATATGCTCTGAAATTAAGCCTAGTTTGTATGTAACAATGCATGACTTTCTCCACACTTAGAATTGGGGGGGGGGGGAGGATCAAAGCAGCTCATTTGCATTTTGGCAGGGTGGGTGGGGGGCAGCAGCGAATCTCTGGGCATAGGCACATTGTGAAGACACCTTTTACCAGAATGTATTTTCCCCCTGGTCCCAGCCTTTGAAATCCAAAGGGCAGAGATGTTGTGTCACAAATCCCTGAATAAAAAGCAGAAAAGGAAGATTAAAGAGGCATTGCTACCTAGAGTCACAACAGTCACGCATGGTTATTACCGGTACTTCTAGTAATGATGTTATTCACTGATGGCATTGCAGGAAAAATGTAAGCATTTCATAGGCAGTGCTGGCCAGGACATTTTGTTTCCTGAGGAGAACCACAAAAGGTACATTCCTCTCCAGCAGGGAAGAAGGGGTGAGCAAAGATCTACACCAGGAACAAGGGGGTGGGGTGGGGGATGCAGATCTACAGGGGATGCAGAAGGCTCCTGCCCTGTGGATCCTGCTGCCTCAGCTTGCCTTGTGAATGGTCCAGCCCTGTTTGCAGGCAAGAGCAGCAAGGTCCCTGCCCCAAGTATCTTACAACCTGCATTGCAAATGAGAGTTCAATTCTGAATCTGTATTTGTTGGAACTCAGTCAACAGTACGTAAGTGAAGCTGTGCACGGCCTCCTCCTGCCCAGTCTAGCATTTTGAGATAGCCCCAGTTGGACCTGCAATGATCTGGGGCTGATCTAACCAGGCTCTGGATCCTGAACCACATTGGGGCCCTTGGACAGTCTTATGTTTGGGTTTAAAAACCCAATTAAACATGCAGTTGTGTGGGGCAGGGGGAGTGAAGGAGAAAGAAGGCTGCTTCCCACTCTCTTTGCCAGCTGAACCTCCCACTTTTGACAACTACAGATCACTCTGAGTGGACCCAGACAGATTCAGGGTGATCCGGGGACACCTCAACCTGCTCTGGACAAATCCCCTTGGCCCAGTTTGGTTCAGGACCCAGGACTGGGCTGCAGCCCACAGTCCAAGTAAGTACATAAGAAAAGTGCTTCTGGATCAGGCTGAAGTCCCATCTAGTCCACTATTCTGTTCTCACAGTGGCTAACTGGATGCTCCGGTGGGAATTCTGCAAGCAGGGCTGAGGTTCAACAGCCACTCTCCCCACCTGTGCTCCCCAAAAACTTGTCTTCAGAGGCACGTTGCCTCCAACAGTAAAAGTAGGTCACCTGGGCATTAAGCATCCCTAAGCAACCACAATAGGCTTCCTTCCCTGCAAGAACTGGCAAAAGGCAGATAGGGAGTTGCTTTGTGGAGGGTGGGAGAAAGGTGCCAATTGCTTGTCCTGTGGTCCAGGTGCCCAGATGTGGAACTTGCCTGCATCCTGCTAAGCCACAGGGCATCATCCTCTGAGCTATGAAGTTGATGTGCAGTGCCTTGGGGTCCCATAATTAGGGTGAGAATGGGTGTGCTGGCAATCATGCCAGAAGTCTAATGAATATAGCAATGCTTCTTTCATCTCTTAAGAGGAAGAGCAGTTAGTGCAGCCAATTATGGAACAATTATAACAATAAACAGACAAAACAAAACAAAACACCCCACAATGACCCAGCTCAAACCAGTGCTGGTTCCTTGGCAACAGCAGATTTGTTGAATTAACAAATAAACAATGTCACTTAGTTGTTGCTAGCTGAGTGGCAGGTTGTCTGTCGGAGTCCGCTCTCCCTTCTGCTCCCTCATCAATCCACTTCCTTCCTTCCCTGATCTTCTTCCTCAAGCCTCTTTTCAGCTTCTTCTCAACTTTGCTCTTTTCACTTCCAGCATCCTTCTTCTAGCCCCACTCCAGCAGCCTCTCTTTAACTGACACATGGCTCCCTCTTCCGGGTGAATCTAAACACAGGAAAACCCCCACTATAAATAAGTCAGAAATTAAATTGTTGTAACAAAGCAAAACAAAAATGCTGTGGAAAATCATGTGGATTTTTTTTTTTACTCTCCAGTGCTATCTGATGTTGCTTGTTTATAACACATTCAAAACACAGGTTTTTTTTAACTACAGTGGTACCTCGGGTTAAGTACTTAATTCGTTCTGGAGGTCCGCTCTTAACCTGAAACTGTTCTTAACCTGAAGCACCACTTTAGCTAATGGGGCCTCCTGCTGCTGCTGGGCCGCCGGAGCACGATTTCTGTTCTTATCCTGAAGCAAAGTTCTTAACCTGAAGCATTAATTCTGGGTCAGCGGAGTCTGTAACCTAAAGTGTATGTAACTTGAAGCATATGTAACCTGAGGTACCACTGTAGTGTAGCTGAGTCCTTCATCTCCCCATTGCGTGGCCTTTTGCACAGATTGCATTCAGAGGACTGCATTGCTCCCTGGACAACTTTTCAGAGTCCGCCTGCCAGATAATAATAATAATAATAATAATAATAATAATAATAATAATAATAATAATATATTATTTATACCCCACCCATCTGGCTGAGTTTACCCAGCCACTCAGGGCGGCTCCCAATAGAGTGTTAAAAACAATACAGTGGTGCCTCGCAAGACGAAAATAATCCGTTCCACGAGTCTCTTCGTCTAGCGGTTTTTTCGTCTTGCGAAGCAACCCTATTAGCGGCTTAGCGGCTTAGCGCTATTAGCGGCTTAGCAGATTAGCGGCTATTAAAGACTTAGTGGCTTAGCGGCTAAAAGGCTATTAGCGGCTTAGCAGCTTAGAAAAAGGGGGGAGGAAGCGGAAAAAAATTGGAACACTCGCAAGACGTTTTCGTCTTGCGAAGCAAGCCCATAGGGAAATTCGTCTTGTGAAGCAGCTCAAAAATGGAAAACCCTTTAGTCTAGCGGGTTTTCCGTCTTGCGAGGCATTCGTCTTGCGAGGCACCACTGTACAGCATTAACAATTAAAAACTTCCCTAAACAGAGCTGCCTTCAGATGTCTTTTAAAGATAGGATAGCTGCTTATTTCCTTCACATCTGAAGCGAGGGCGTTCCACAGGGCAGGCACCACTACCGAGAAGACCCTCTGTCTGGTTCCCTGTAACCTCACTTCTCACAATGAGGGAACCGCCAGAAGGCCCTCGGAGCTGGATCTCAGTGTCCGGGCTGAACGATGGGGGTGGAGACGCTCCTTCAGAGTTACAGGACCAAGGCCAATTATGGCTTTAAAGATCAGCACCAACACTTTGAATTGTGCTCGGAAACGTACTGGGAGCCAATGCAGATCTCTCAGAACCGGTGTTATGTGATCCCAGCAGCCACTCCCAGTCACCAGTCTAGCTGCCGCATTCTGGATTAATTGCAGTTTCCGGGTCACCTTCAAAGGTAGCCCCACGTAGAGCGCATTGCAGTAGTCCAAGCAGGAGATAACTAGAGCATGTACCACTCTGGCAAGACAGTCCGCAGGCAGGTAGGGTCTCAGCCTGCGTACCAGGTGGAGCTGGTAGACAGCCGCCCTGGACACAGAATTAATCTGCACCTCCATGGGCAGCTGTGAGTCCAAAATGACTCACAGGCTGCGCACCTGGTCCTTCAGGGGCACAGTTACCCCATTCAGGACCAGGGAATCCTCCACACCCGCCCGTCCCCTGTCCCCCAAAAACAGTACTTCTGTCTTGTCAGGATTCAACCTCAATCTGTTAGCTGCCATCCATCCTCCAACCACCTCCAGGCACTCACATAGGACCTTCACCACCTTCACTGGTTCTGATTTAAAAGAGAGGTAGAGTTGGGTATCATCTGCATACTGATGAACACCCAGCCCAAACCCCCTGATGATCTCTCCCAGCGGCTTCATATAGATATTAAAAAGCATGGGGGAGAGGACGGAACCCTGAGGCAGCCCACAAGTGAGAACCCAGGGGTCTGAACACTCATCCCCCAACACCACTTTCTGGACACGGCCCAGGAGAAAGGAGCAGAACCACCGTATAACAGTGCCCCCAGCTCCCAGCCCCTCTAGATGGTCCAGAAGGATGTTATGGTTGATGGTGTCAAAGGCCGCTGAGAGATCCAGCAGAACTAGGAAACAGCTCTCACCTTTGTCCCTAGCCCGCCAGAGATCATCGACCAGTGATACCAAGGCAGTTTCGGTCCCATGGTGAGGCCTGAATCCCGATTTGAAGGGATCCAAATGGTCCCCATCCTCCAGGCGTGCTTGGAGTTATTCAGCAACCACTCGCTCAATCACCTTACCCAAGAATGGAAGATTTGAGATGGGGCGATTGTTGGCCATATTGGCCAGGTCTAAATATGTTTTTTTAAGAAGTGGTTTAATGACCACCTCTTTCAGGGGGCCAGGGAAGGCTCCCTCACATTGGGAAGCATTCACCACCACGCAGAGCCCATCACCCAGCCCTTCCCGGCTCGCTTTTATCAGCCAGGATGGGCAAGGATTAAGGAGACAGGTGGTCGGTTTCACTCGTCCAAGCAGCCTGTCCACATCCTCGGAGGTAACAGATTGGAATTGATCCCATGTAACAGGACCAGACAGAACTCTAGCACTCTCCTGCCCTGGCCCTGCTTCCACGGTGAGTCTACCTCCTTCTGAATCTGAGCGATTTTATCTGCAAAAAACTTTGCAAAAGCATTGCAGGAGATCTTGGGGTCCCTACCAGGCCCCGGTGATGAAGGTGGTTCCGATAGATTGCGAACCACCTGAAAGAGTCTCCTGCTGCTGTTTTCTGCAGATGCAATAGAGGTGGTGAAGAAGGCCCTCTTCGCCATTGCCATTGCCACTTGGTAGGCTCGACATTGAGCTCTAGCTCGTGTCAGGTCTGATTCAGAATGAGTTTTCCGCCACCGGCACTCTAGCTGTCTCAACGATTGTTTCATCGCCCTCAGCTCTGGGGAAAACCACGGGGCTGTCCAGGCTCCATGCAATCAGAGAGGGCGCTTTGGAGCCAGACAGTCAATAGCCCTGGTTAATTCCACATTCCAGCGGGCCACCAGGGAATCAGCTGAAAGGCCATCAACATGGGATAAAGCATCCCCTACCACTCTCTGGAAGCCAATTGGATCCATTAAGTGGTGGGGGCGGACCATCCGAATCGGTCCCACCTCTCTGCAGAGGGGAAGGGTCGCGGAGAAGTCCATTTGCACCAGATGGGAAAAAACGGCTGGAATAAAGGACAGAACTCTTTTCTTTGTATAGGAGATCACATTCCCACCATGTGAGTTCCATGAGGTTTCTGCAAACAGACTTCTCAATCCTGACAAGGAAGCAGGACTGGCTTGGTGAGGCAGTTGCCTCAAGTGGCAGACTGAGGATAGCTGGGGGGGGGGCAGATCTGGGACCCCAGCAGTGCACCACTTGTTGCCTCCTATGCTTATTGCCCAGACACTGTTCTTTTTCATTTTCCATTTATCTGCTGATGGGGATGGAAATGTTGTTTACTCTCTCCTGAGAGCAAACACCATCTAAGTACTTTCTCTCCCCCCCCCAGTTTTTTTTTGTTAATTTTCACAAAAAGATAAGCAAACAAACAAAGAAAAACAAACAAATATAAATCATAACCTTATTAAAAATTATTCTTATTAACCTTGTTAAGTGACTTCCTTGCTTCCCCTTGGTTGAATTTCAATGCATATCCTTTTAACGGTTTCCCAAATCACAGTTCTTATAAAATTTAAGTTGAACATTAACATCCTTAAATCTTTTCATTTTGGAATTAAACATATTAATTCATCACTTAACTTACATATAGTCCTTAGCCAATTAAGTATCTGCAAGCCCATTAATTTAACTTAACCTATTTAACTAAATAATCATTAATTTTTTTCCATTCTTCCTGATGCTCCTCCTCCTTCTGGTTGCGGACTCTTCCGGTTAGGTTGGCTAGCTCCGAAAAATCCATCATCTTCATCTGCCATTCTTCCACCATTGGTAATTCTTGCGTTTTCCACTTTTTAGCTAGTAAAATTCGAGCAGCAGTTGTGGCATATAAAAATAATTTAACATTTTTATTGGGCAGTTCCAAACCTGTTATTCCAAGAAGAAAGGCCTCTGGTTTCTTTATAAGTGTATATTTCAACATTTTTTCCAATTCATTATAAATCTTTCCCTAGAAGTCTTTCACCATGGGGCAGGTCCACCACATGTGATAAAAAGTTCCTTCCTTTTCTTTACATTTCCAACATAGATTATCACAGTTATGATATATCTTTGCTAATTTAACAGGAGTCAAATACCATCTGTACATCATTTTCATTATATTTTCCTTTAACACAGTACATGCAGTGAACTTTACCCCTTTCTTCCACAGTCTTTCCCAATCCTCAAACATTATATTACATCTCTTGCCCAATCTATCATCACACATTTAACTTGTTCATCTTTTGTATGCTACTCCAACAATAACTTACACATTTTAGACAATTTTTTATCTTTAGTATCCAACAACTCCGTCTCCAACTTAGATTTTTCAGAGGCAAAACCATTTTTCTTATCCAGTTTGTATAATTCATTAATCTGGTGATAGTGTCACCAATTTAATTTATCCTTAACTTGATCAAATGATTTTAATTTATATCCTTCATTATCTTGCAGTAATAAATCAGAGTATCTCAACCATTTGGTATCCATATTTACCGTAATTTTTTCTGGGCCTTTGCTTCCATTGGTGATAGCCATATGGGCGTCTTTCTTTCTAAAAGGTCTTTATATTTTATCCATACATTATACAATGGTTTTCTAATTGCATGATTTTTAAAAGCTTTATGAACCTTTACCTTGCCATACCATAAATATGCATGCCAACCAAATACATTGTCGAACCCCTCCAAATCTAGTGCGTCTGTATCTTCTAATTGCATCCACTCTTTAATCCAGCAGAGTGCTGCTGCTTCAAAATAAATTTTTAAATCTAAGTACTTTCAGGATGCAGAAAGTAACTTATGATTGCCTGCCTCATATTCTTCACTGCTCTCTGCTGTATCTTGGCAATATTTAAATGTGAATAAGCATTGTATTTTCTCATGCTTACTACACAGTCCATCACCTGATTATTTTTGTAGGTGGGAAAGAGGGTGAACCCAGACTGCTGGGCCTGGCTGGATAAACATAGTTAAGGCTAAGCAGCATACTCTCAAGTTTCCATTCTTACTCTGCAAAAGGATGGTAAAATTTTAACTAAAATGAAGGGTCTAAACCTCACTCATGTGATACTGGACTGGGGAAATAAATTAAGCTTAATATATCCTCTCCTACTACCAAAATCCATCCAATAAAGAATCTCCTTGTCAAGGGTGCAAGGGACCCTAGATATGCCTCTGTGGCCCACTGCTTCCCCCCACCCCACTGCCTCATGCTCCTTTCCAGCCTCCTTTTTTCTCCACCTTCAATGTGCTGACGCTTCCCTGGGCTACCTCCGGCCACCTCAGGTGGCAGCAATGAAGGAAGAGGTGGGGGTGGTAGAGAGCCCCCACTAGTATTTTCTGTTTTGCCTCAAGTGGCAAAATATCCTGGCCCGTTCCTGCGAGAGGAGAGAGCTCTTGTGCTAGGGTCCTGCTTGAGTGTTTCCCATTAGGGCATCTGAGTGACCAATGTCAGTACAGCAGCCTGTACTTATGTTTCTTCCCTTCAGCTATGGTGGCTAAAAGATACCCTCCTTCCCAACACCTTCCCTCCCTCCCTCCCTTCCTCAAGCCACCAGACCCTTCAGATGCATCTGAAAGGATGCTATAAACTTTGCTGCTGTGTCTGTGGAGACAGCCAGGCAATTTGGGAGAGTGCTGTGGCAGCATTTAACGTACATCTATTTATGTCACTGAGAGAAGCATAAAGAATAAATGAAGGGCCTGTTTGAAAGTTGAGGGGAATTAATGCTCAGGAAGCGGTGCTGGGGAATTTTAAACAATCAATGTTTCTGCTAAAAAAAAACAGGGATCTAAATAAGGAACAGGAGAGTTTAAAGGGATGACTCACCTTTCATCTTCTGTAGCAGGTGAGGTTTGTGGTTTTTTTTCCCTTTTCCCTTTTGAAAAAAGCTTTTTGTTGGAAACAAAACAAGGTGTCCTTTGCCAGTATTTATGCCCTTTTCTAGTGCTTTTTCTTTAAAGCTTGAACATTTGGGAAACAATAGCTTCCGCCAGTGGCTTCCCAAGGAGCTCATTGAGGCCTGTTGATGTCCTTTACAGGCTGCTGTGGCTTAATTGTCTGGCATCAAGCTGTTTGTGGCACGGAGGGATGCGTATAAATTATGACAAGGGGGAACAACGTGGAGCTGCAGCAGCCAGAGAGAAAGCTGGCCAGTTGGCCGGCTGATCTGCCTGCAGTGCTTTGTTGACTGAATGTTTATGCCATCAGGGTGAATTGTGGCTTGCTCATTTCCCTTTCCTTTCTTTCTCAATTGAGTCTAACTGGGAGCAGATGCAGCTGAGTTCCTTAAGGTCGGGGGCACTTTGGAACTGCCCATGCAGTTGCCATGGACCAGTTGGGCACAGAAGACTGGTGGAAGGAACCAGTTGGGGAACCCCCAAGAGAACCAGGCTCAGAGCCTGGGGAGTGGTGGTGGGACAATGGTGAATGGTCAGAGGGAGAAGACTGGGAAGAAGCGGCAATGGAAGTTGAAGAGATAACAGTGTTTAGTGAGCAGGGAGAGTCTGTGGCAGACAGCAGGTCCAGAATCAGAGGCAGAAGCAGGAAAAGGAGAGTAGGGAGATCAAGAGGCAGAGATGAGTCTGGCTATTGAAGAATCATAGGTGTCTCCTATTCCTGCTGTGATAAGTTCCCCTCCTCCAGTGATTCCCAGAACCGGGAGAGGCATGAAACTGGAGGAGCAAGGGCAGTCTGCATACAGGTGCAGTTTCCAATTGCTTGCAAGAAACCCTAGAGAGGAGTAGACATAGATGGGTTGGGGGCAGGGTGGGGTCTTTTAGTCATGGCAACTGATTTTATTAACATGGGCATGACCTGCAGGGCTGCTGTGGTCATTACGCCCGAAACTCTGCCAAGTCTGTGAAGATCATGCTTTGCTAATAAAGAGTTAACTCCAGCTTTGAGCTGTTTGATTTACTGACTGGCTTGCGAAACTTGCGGCATTTTGGCTGGTCCTGGCAAGTCGTGGGAAGCCTGAACATTTCAATGGTCAGATTCTGGGTGGTGATGGTTATGGTGGTCAGGGGCTGTATGCCAGCAATGGATTGCACCCAACTAGGTTTTACTCAAAGCACACCCACTGAAATTAATGGACCTAACTTAGTAATGGTCATTAGTTTCAATGGGTCTCCTTTGAGTAGGACAATCATAGCATACAAGCCCAGGTGCTGTGACCACTGGATTGTGACCAGACATTGGGCATAGGTGTCATGAGCCTGGCATCTGGTTAGCCACTGAACTAGATGGCCCATTGGCCTGATCCAGCAGGCTGTGCTGCTATTCTTATAAGACCTGCGGGAATATTCTGGCAGGATTGGTTGGAAGAGGAGAAGTGGGATGAGATCACATAATCTGACGCCAAACATCCTGTTCTCACAGTAGCCAACCAGATGGAAACCCTGAATCATGATTTGAATGCAAGAGCACCTTGTCCTCCTGTGGTTCCCAGCAATTGGTATTCAGAAGCATTGCTGGCTCCAGCTAGGGAGGCAGAGCAAAGCCATGACAACTAGTAGTCATTGAGAGCCTTCTTCTTCTAGAATTTGTCTAATTCACTTTCAGAGCCATCCAGATTGGCGGCCATCACTGCCTCCTGTGGAAGAGAGTTCCATAGTTTAACTATCCACTGCATCAAGAAGTGCCTTCTTTTATCTTTCCCAAATTTTTCAGCATTCAGCTTCATCAAATTTCCATGAATTCTCATGTTATGGAAGAGGGAGAAAAACCTTTCTCTATCCACTTTCTCCATGCCAGGCATTATTTTATGAACTAGCACTATTATACCTTATACTTGCCTTTTCTCTAAACTAAATGCTGCAGCCATTCCTCATAGGGTACTTGATTCATCCTCTTGGTCATTTGGGATGCCCTTTTCTATCCCTTTTCCAACTACACAATGTCCATACTTAGGTGAGGTGACCAAACCTGTACCCAGTATTCCAACCACAGTTGAGACACCTTAGCTTGCATGGAGCCATGTATCTTAGAGTTCTGCTTTTGAATTTATGAATAGTGTAGCCTATGAGCTGATTTATGTTTATACCATGCACTGACTTTTTGAATAAAGCCTTTGGGAAAAATTATGCTGAGAACCAAGTATGGGATCTGTGGTCCTAAGCCACAGCCCTCCCTCTACAACTTGTGTAACTTGCTTTGCTAAAAGGATCAGTTTCTTTCAATGGCTCTCACCCTTGATTAATGGGTTGGTCACAGCATACGGGAAATCAGGGGAGTCAGCAGTGAGTGAAACTGGAGACATGTCCATTTTTTATTTATTTTTTACATAAATGCATCTATTACATGTTTTAAGAACCTGAGTTATGTTTTAAAAACCTGGAAAATAAAAGATTAAGCCTCCATCAAATTGTTCAGGAAGAATCCTGTTTTAACTGCCACACAATATCTAAATCCAGACACCTAACTCAGAGTTATTATGATTACACATGGACAATAATAATGTGTAATGAGATACTTACAAACACATTACAAGTACAAAGGATAGCTGTATGTTTAATAAGTAGCTAAGCAGGCAGCATTAATGAGTAAAGAGAGCAGGGAGTTTCACTGATTAATGCACCTGCAGATGTGGTAGAGACTCTGCCCATCCAGGCCCTCCTGGGGGTCAGAAATGGAGCAGGACAGCCCAAGATTTGCAGGATCCACAGGTTTTGTTGTTTTAGAGCTTGTTAAATTGATTTCATTATTTTTAGAGCTTGCGTTGCTGTGTTTTAGTCTGCCTGTACAATTTAACACCACTCCAATGGCTTTCTGTTGTGAAGCAGCCATTGAATCACAGAATTGAAGAGTCGGAAGGGACCCCAAGGGCTATCTAATCCAACCCCCTGACAATGCTGGAACCAGAGCTAAATAATCCCTGACAGATGGTCACCCAACCTGTTTAAAAGCCTCCAATGAAGGAGAGCCCACCACTTTTTGAGGTAGTCCCTTCCACTGTCAGACAGCTCTTACAATCAGAACATTCTTCCTAATGTTTAATCAGAAATGCCTTTCTTGTAATTTGAACCCATTGGTTCGGGTCCTAGCTTCCAGAGCAGTTACATTCTTTGGCTGCTGCATCACACTGTTGACTCATGTTAAGCTTGTGGTCTAGTAAGACCCTTAGATCCTTTTCACATGTGGTGCTGTCAAGCCAGGTGCCAGGTGCGCCCCATCTTATTTGTGCATCTGATTATTCCAGCCTAAATGTAGATCCTTACATTTGTCCCCATCGACATTCATTTCGTTGGTTTTGTCCCAGATCTTCAATCTGTTAATGGTCATCTTGAATCCAGATTCTATTTTTTGAGGTATTAAGTACCCCTCCCAGTTTGCTGTCATCTGCAAATTTGATTAACAGCATCTCATTTCCTTAAACCAAGCCATTTATATCCATTCGAGTCAGTTATTAATTTGTTTAATGAACAAAAACTGTTTTTCACAGTTTTCCATCTTTACTCAAGCATTTGGTAGCCGAAGAATACTGTGCCTTGCAACCTTGAGATCGTTAGATGAAAGTATGTCTTTAACTGAAACAGCTTTTGGGTGTCTTTAATGATAATTGTTTTTGAATGTTTTTATCTGTTTTTGAATGTTTTCACTTTTTTATTAGAAAATTTTGTATTTGTTTATCATCCTGGGTTCCTTGGGAAGGGAGGGTGGGATAGAAAGTCAATAAATGAAATAAAATAACATTAAATGCACATCCACCTTTTTCTGCTAGCTTTGTGGGAAATGCAGGGAGCATCAGTAGCATAAAAGAAACTCACATGTCTGGATTGTGAGGTTAGATAGTTCTGGAAGAGCACATGTATTATATTCAGTTGGAGTAATGCGCAAATGCCCTTAGTAAATGCCCTTTCAACAATGCAAAGGGGTGTAATGACCAAAGTAGCATCAAATATCGAAAGGCTAATGTCTTCAGGGAAGGAAGGCAATGGCTATATGTGGTGAATGAGAACTTTGCTCAGTCATTTTTAATGGAGACATGAATAATTAAGGCAGGTGCAGTCCCTGGAGCTCACTAGTGTCAAAGCACATCTGTAATGGTCTAAAGTGCTTCTCTGTCAGTCCTCAAAGCTGTCCATGTCATCCCTAAGAACATAAGAAGAACCTGCTGGATCAGGCCAATGACTTATCCAATATAGCATCCTGCTCTCACAGTAGCCAACCAAATGCCTGTGGGAAACCAGCAAGCAGGATTTGAGTACAAGAGCAACAACCTCCCCTCCTGGGGTTTCTAGTAATTGGCATTCAGAAGCATTGCTGCCTGCAACAGTGGAGGCAGAGGATAACCAACGTGCCTAACAGCCATTCATCTCCTTCATGAATTTGTCTAACCCACTTTTAAAGCCAGCTAGGTTGGTGGTCACCACTGCCTCCTGAGGCAGCGAGTTCCATAGCTGAACCAAGCTCTGCATGAAGAAATACTTTTATTTCATCTGTCCTGAAAGTTCCCACTTTCAGCTCTATTGGGTGTCCAGTGTTATGAGAGAGAGGAAGAAAAAAGAAGAAGCTTTCTTCGTCCATTCTCTCCATGCAATGCAGTCTGCAGGCTCTTTTAAGGCTGTTTGTTAAATACAGCCTGGGCATTTATGGGATTAAGCAGTAATCTAAAAGTAAATATCCGATAAGAAGTGAGCAAAGACACATTGTGTGAGTGTGCAAATGAGGACACAAGGCTTATTCTGGAGGTTGGAGGTGTTCATGTGGTGCGTGGTGGCATCCAAACCATTATTTCTGTACTTTTTTTGTAGGGGGACTCCTTGACCTCATGCTGCTCCCTTGCATCTTTATGGTGCTGACAGGGATAATTGTGCTGGGAGCTGAAACAGGTCTTATGAGATATGTCCTGCCTTTTCCCAGAGGCACAGCTTCATTTTTATGCATGCATTATGATCTGGGTGTGTGAGAGGCCTTGGCCCTCCTGAAATTTTCAAGGAGGAGGCCTCCTTGAAATATCCTGCATCAATGTGGACATGCTGTGCCCACATGATGTGTGATGTGCTCATGTGGGGTTGCCGCCCGTCCCTTAAAAAATGGGATGGTCCTGTTTTGGGGGCACAGATTCCTCAGCCCCATTTGGCCCCCAATTTGTCCCATTTTTGAAGTCTTAAAGAAAAGGCATTTGTGTGCTCCTCCTAACTTGCTTGTCTCATGCAATGAAACATGCTAGGTGCTTGGGGAGTTTAGCCTGCCCCCCTCCAAAGCTGGCTGATTCACACTCCAGGCTAGTCAAGTAGACCAGCAGCCGTATATATATGAATATGATTTTCTTGGTTTACAAAAGTACATGCCTTGTCTCTTCAGGTTGTACAGTCTTTCTTACAACGCCTTTTCAAAGGGGAGAGAAAGGTCGTGGTTGTTGGAGGCAGCGTGCCGCTGAACTTGAGTAAGGAGTCTGTTTTGTTTTGTTTTGTTTGCAAGATGAAGCACTTGGCCAGGCATTTGGGGAAGGGGGACTTTCTTTCTTTTGATCCACTACCTTTTTATATTAGTGTTTTGTCAGCAGCACCAGATGACCCCACTCAGCTAAATGCTAGAGTGGATTTCACCCCGTGCCTTGCAGAGCTGGGCTGGCGCTGCCAATGGACCCTGCACCCCTCAGCAACATCTGAAATCCCTGATCCGCTAGCTGCTGGGGTGGATTGCACCATGCTGCACCTTGCAGAGTGAGGGCCAGGCTGCCACTGGGCCCAGCACTGGCGGCAGCAACAAGCAACTACGGCTCACCCAGCCCTACCCATTGCTGTCTCACCACCACACTCAACCTGACCTGGGGGTTCTGGATCGTGGGCTCTATTGGTGAAAACAGGAGCCTCAGCAATTGCCCTCTCCTGCTGGAAACAAACCAGGATTGCTTGAAGAAAACTCATGTGGCAAAAAGGAGTGTTAGGCCCTGGTGGACTGGCCCCTTACCCACTTATAATTGGCCAAGAGGATAGCCAGCCAATCAAGATTTTTAAAAAATGATTTTTAAAAAATGATTTTTTTCTCTTCACTTCTCACTTCCCTCTGTGGTCCCCTAGCCTCATGCTGTAGCCCTCCTTTCATGCCACCTTGGAATATCTTGGGGACCCCAGGGGGCCATATGGCCCCTGGTTGGGAAACACTGGTTTACATGATTTTAAGAGGGGATTGGAAGAATCCATGGAAGAGAGGACCAATGATGGGTGCTAACCATGGCAGCTAAATGGAACCTGAAAGTTCAGAGGCAGTCTGTCTCTGAATACCAGGTGCTGGGAGGCAGCAGCACAAGAGGGCTATTGTCTTTGTGTTCTGCTTGTGGACTTCCAGTAGTATCTTGGTTAGCCACTGTGAGAAAAAGGAGGCTGGACAAGATGGCTTTTGGGTCTGATACAGCTGCAAGGCTCATCCTGGAAACACAGGAAACAACCTTATACCGAATCAGACCAATGGCCCATCTAGCTTAGTATTGTTGACACTGACTGGCAGCAGCTCTCTGGAGTTTCAGACAAGACTCTTTCCTAGCCCAACTTGGAGTTGCCAGAGATTGAACCTGGGACCTTCTGCATGCAAAGCAGGCGCTTTACCACTATGCCATGACCCACTCCTTTCATATACCTTTATGCTTTTATGCCTAGCCGTGAGGAAATGGACATTTTAAAGAGTGCTGCAGCTTCCCACCATGATTTTTTAATTCTTCAAGGTCCTACAGAAGCCTAACTTGAAATATGTGTTTTGTGATAGTACAGATGGGGAGGTTTGCTCTGAACATCTGTTTTTCTTTCCTTACTCGTCTAATAAACAAAGAAGCTGTTTGAAGTAGCTTCACATGCCTTTGATAACCTAATCTTTTAAGGTTGGGGGTGGGTGGGACAGGAATGTTTTCTTCTGCAAAGGATCCTCCAGTCTGCAGAACAAACAGGAACAACTATCTCCTCCCCTCACCACCAATCCCCCACTCCAGTTAGGTGGTCCTATGGTGTGAGGAAAATTTATGTACCAAGCAACAGGTCTGACTCATCTGGGAATCTTTGATGCTGTAACTTATCTTGTTTGACTAAACACTTTTAAGCTTATGTTCCATGCTTGCGAAGCTTTCTAGCTGGAAATCTGAAAGCGAAGATTGCCTCCTTTATCTCAGCAGGGCCACCTCTGAAAGTAACTGTGTGCCAACATTCTCTACTTGAACTTAGCATCTTTTGAGCACACTTTTTACAGTTTTAAGAAGCTGCACATTCCAGCCCTGGATGTTTTTGCAGCTTGGTAACTATGAAGTAGCTCCTAAGGTGAAGCAGCCCCTTTGTTTCACCCGTCTTTGTGAACTTGGCAGTGGTTGGTCTGATGCTGAAGATGGTCCTTTCACAACTATGATAGCACCTGAAAGGAGATGACCATGTTGTTGTTGTTGAGTCGTTTAGGTCTGGTCCAGGGAGTCACGACTCTTCGTGACTCCCTGGACCAGAGCACGCCAGGCACTCCTGTCTTCCACTGTCTCCCACAGTTTGGTCAAACTCATGTTGGTAGCTTCGAGAACACTGTCCAACCATCTCGTCCTCTGTCATCCTCTTCTCCTTGTGTCCTCAATCTTTCCCAACATCAGGGCCTTTTCCAGGGAGGCTTCTCTTCTCATGAGGTGGCCAAAGTATTGGAGCCTCAGCGTCAGGATCTGTCCTTCCGGTGAGCACTCAGGGCTGATTTCCTTCAGAATGGAGAGGTTTGATCTTCTTGCATTCCATGGGACTCTCAAGAGTCTCAGCACCATAATTCAGCACCATAATTCAAAAGCATCAATTCTTTGTCGATCAGCCTTCTTTATGGTCCAGCTCTCACTTCCATACATCACTACTGGGAAAACCATGGGTTTAACTATACGGACCTTTGTTGGCAAGGTGATGTCTCTGCTTTTTAAGATGCTGTCTAGGTTTGTCATTGCTTTTCTCCCAAGAAGCAGGCGTCTTTTAATTTCGTGACTGCTGTCACCATCTGCACTGATCATGGAGCCCAAGAAAGTAAAATATCTCACTGCCTCCATTTCTTCCCCTTCTATTTGCCAGGAGGTGATGGGCCCAGTGGCCATGATCTTCGTTTTTTTGATGTTGAGCTTCAGACCATATTTTGCGCCCTCCTCTTTCACCCTCATTGAAAGGTTCTTTAATTCCTCCTCACTCTTGAGACTCCTTAAAAGGAGTGAAAGGCGGGATATCAAATCCAAACTCTTCTTCTTCTTCTTCTTCTTCACTTTCTGCCATCAAGGTTGTGTCATCTGTATATCTGAGGTTGTTGATATTTCTTCCAGCAATCTTAATTCCAGCTAGGGATTCATCCAGCCCAGCCTTTCGCATGATGAATTCTGCATATAAGTTAAATAAGCAGGGAGACAATATATAGCCTTGTCGTACTCCTTTCCCAATTTTGAACCAATCAGTTGTTCCATATCCAGTTCTAACTGTAGCTTCTTGTCCCACATACAGATTTCTCAGGAGACAGATGAGGTGATCAGGCACTCCCATTTCTTTAAGAACTTGCCATAGTTTGCTGTGGTCAACACAGTCAAAGGCTTTTGCATAGTCAATGAAGCAGAAGTAGATGTCTTTCTGGAACTCTCTAGCTTTCTCCATAATCCAGCGCATGTTTGCAATTTGGTCTCTGGTTCCTCTGCCCCTTCTAAATCCTGCTTGCACTTCTGGGAGTTCTCAGTCCACATACTGCTTGAACCTACCTTGTAGAATTTTAAGCATAACCTTGCTGGCGTGTGAAATGAGTGCAATTGTGCAGTAGTTGGAGCATTCTTTGGCACTGCCCTTCTTTGGGATTGGGATGTAGACTGATCTTCTCCAATCCTCTGGCCACTGCTGAGTTTTCCAAACTTGCTGGCGTATTGAGTGTAGCACCTTAACAGCATCATCTTTTAAAATTTTAAATAGTTCAGCTGGAATACCATCACTTCCACTGGCCTTGTTATTTGCAGTGCTTTCTAAGGCCCATTTGACTTCACTCTCCAGGATGTCTGGCTCAATGTCAGCAACCACACTACCTGGGGTGTACGAGACATCCATATCTATCTGGTATAATTCCTCTGTGTATTCTTGCCACCTCTTCTTGATGTCTTCTGCTTCTGTTAGGTCCTTACTACTTTTGTCCTTTATTATGTAATCATTGTACGAAATGTTCCTTTCATATCTCCTATTTTCTTGAACAGATCCTGGTTTATCCCATTCTATTGTTTTCCTCTATTTCTTTGCATTGCTTGTTTAAGAAGCCCTTCTTGTCTCTCTTTGCTATTTTTTGGAAATCTGCATTCAATTTCCTGTATCTATCACTATCTCCCTCGCATTTTGCTTGCCTTCTGTCCCCTGCTATTTATAAGGCCTTATTGGACAGCCACTTTGCTTTCTTGCATTTCCTTTTCATTGGGATGGTTTTCGTTGCTGCCTCCTGTATAATGTTGCAAGCCTCCATCCATAGTTCTTCAGGCACTCTGTCCACCAAATCTAAATCCTTAAACCTGTTCCTCACTTCCACTGTGTATTCATAAGGGATTTGATTTAGATTGTATATTCCCAGCCCAGTGGTTTTTCCTACTTTCTTCGTTTTAAGCTTGAATTTTGCTATAAGAAGCTGATGATCTGAGCCACAGTCAGCTCCAGGTCTTGTTTTTGCTGACTGTATAGAGCTTCTCCATCTCTGGCTGCAGAGAATATAATCAATCTGATTTCGATGCTGCCCATCTGGTGATGTCCATGTGTAGAGTCGTCTCTTGTGTTGTTGGAAAAGAGTGTTTGTGATGACCAGCTTGTTCTCTTGACAGAACTCTATTAGCCTTTGCCCTGCTTTGAACTCCAAGGCCAAACTTAGAATCATAGAATCATAGAGTTGGAAGAGACCACAAGGGCCATTGAGTCCAAACCCCTGCCAAGCAGGAAACACCATCAGAGCACTCCTGACATATGGTTGTCAAGCCTCTGCTTAAAGACCTCCAAAAGAGGAGACTCCACCACACTCCTTGGCAGCAAATTCCACAGTCGAACAGCTCTTACTGTCAGGAAGTTCTTCCTAATGTTTAGGTGGAATCTTCTTTCTTGTAGTTTGGATCCATTGCTCCGTGTCCACTTCTCTGGAGCAGCAGAAAACAACCTTTCTCCCTCCTCTATGTGACATCCTTTTATATATTGGAACATGGCTATCATATCACCCCTTAACCTCCTCTTCTCCAGGCTAAACATGCCCAGCTCCCTTAGCCGTTCCTCATAAGGCATCGTTTCCAGGCCTTTGACCATTTTGGTTGCCCTCCTCTGGACACGTTCCAGTTTGTCAGTGTCCTTCTTGAATTGTGGTGCCCAGAACTGGACACAGTACTCCAGGTGAGGTCTGACCAGAGCAGAATACAGTGGCACTATTACTTCCCTTGATCTAGATACTATACTCCTATTGATGCAGCCCAGAATTGCATTGGCTTTTTTAGCTGCCGCGTCGTTGGCTCATGTCAAGTTTGTGGTCAACCAAGACTCCTAGATCCTTTTCACATGCACTGCTCTCAAGCCAGGTGTCACCCATCTTGTATTTGTGCCTCTCATTTTTTTTTTGCCCAAGTGCAATACTTTACATCTCTCCCTGTTAAAATTCATCTTGTTTGTTTTTGCCCAGTTCTCTAATCTGTCAAGGTCATTTTGAAGTGTGATCCTGTCCTCTGTGGTGTTAGCCACCCCTCCCAGTTTGGTGTCATCTGCAAATTTGATCAGGATGCCCTTGAGTCCATCATCCAAGTCGTTGATAAAGATGTTGAATAAGACCGGGCCCAAGACAGAACCCTGTGGCACCCCACTAGTCACTCTTCTCCAGGATGAAGAGGAACCATTGGGTTCGGTCAGTCAGCCAGTTACAAATCCACTGAGTGGTAGCATAGTCAAGACCGCATTTTACCAGCTTCTTTACACGAATATCATGGGGCACCTTGTCAAATGCCTTGCTGAAATCAAGGTAGGCTACATCCACTGCGTTCCCTTCATCTACCAGGCTTGTAATTCTGTCAAAAATGAGATCAGGTTAGTCTGACATGACTTATTTTTCAGAAATCCATGCTGACTATTGGTGATCACAGCATTCCTTTCTAGGTGCTCACAGACTGTTTGCTTAATGATCTGCTCCAGAATCTTCCCTGGTATTGATGCCAGACTGACTGGGCGATAATTTTTTAGGTCCTCTCTTTCCCCCTTTTTGAAAATAGGGACAACATTTGCCCTCCTCCAGTCTGCCGGGACTTCGCCTGTTCTCCAGGAATTCTCAAAGATGACTGCCAGTGGTTCTGAGATCACATCTGCCAGTTCTTTTAATACTCTTGGATGCAGTTCATCTGGCCCTGGAGACTTGAATACATCTAAACTAGCCAAATATTCTTGTACTATCTCCTTAGTAATTCCACGGAATTCCGAGCTGACCATCTACCTTTGTGGCCCTCTACCGACCCAGACCTGATAATGAACTTAATATTAGATCTGAAAACGGGCAAAGCCCCTGGGCCGGATCTAGTTCCTGCGGAGGCTATTGTTGCGCATCCGAGGTGGTGGGCTGAAATCCTGGCCAAAGTCTTTGACGCAATTAATTCTACGGGGCTTATCCCTAGGTCATGGAAGGAGGCCGTGATCGTGCCAGTCCATAAAAAGGGTCCCCCTGCTGCCCCGGAGAACTATCGGAACATCAGCCTTTTGTCTATCATCGGGAAAATCTATGCAAAATTTTTGCTGTCTAAGCTATCCCATTGGGCAAACGACTCAAATTTGATTGGCCATGAGCAAGCGGGCTTTAGGAACAATTATTCGACCACTGACCATATGGTAATTATGTATCATCTTGCCAGAAAATATTCTGCCCCGAGTCGGGGGCGCCTATGTGTCGCTTTCATAGACCTAAAGGCCGCCTTCGACAGTATCCCAAGAAACTGTCTATGGAAGAAATTAGAGAGATGGGGCATAGATAGAAGGCTGTTATGGCTTATAACCCAATTACATCAGGGGTCGTCGGCTAGAGTGAGACTCACACCGGCGGGAAACCTATCCAACGAGGTCCCAATAAATAGAGGTGTGCGCCAAGGCTGCATTTTGGCCCCACTCCTCTTTAACTTGTTTATCAGCGATATGAAGCTCTTTCTGAATGAGTCTCAAGCCAACATTCATGCCCCCCGCCTAGCTGATTTTCGCTGCCCTCTGCTCCTATATGCCGACGATGCAGCGATCCTTTCCTACTCTAGAGTCGGCTTATGCAGAGCTCTAAAGACTTTTGCGGCTTATTGCAAACTCAACCATCTGACAATTAATTATGAGAAATCTAAAGTCCTGGTCTTTACCAGGTCTCGGAAAACTTACAGCTGGAAGTTGGATGGAGTCCAATTAGAACAGGTTTTCAAATTTAAATACCTGGGAGTCTTCTTTCACTACAACCTAAGCTGGAAGCCACAGATACAGTATTTACTAAACAAGGGGAGAACTATACTTTATACTCTACTCCAATTTTTTGCGGCTGACGGAGCCTCCCACATCCCTTCTGCATTGAAGGTATACCACGCAAAAGTGGTTTCCACCCTCTGTTATGCTGCCCCGCTCTGGGCCCCAGGGTCCAATTTAACATCGCTTGAGACATTGCAGAGTCAGTTTCTCCGTCGCCTCCTGAAACTCCCCATGTGTGTGAGCAACGCAGCCATACATTTGGAGTTAAGGATTGCATCATTGGAGACTGTTATCTGGAAGCGAGTCTTTGGCTATTGGCTGTCTAGCTGGCATAGGCTTCCCGACCATTACCTTTTCCAGTGCCTCTGGCGGGACGACTTTGTCAATCCGTGGGTAGGAAAAATCCAAGCCAAACTTCTGAGCATCGGAATTTCCCCAGCGGACTCCTTAAAGACGAACTTACGCTCAGCCAAAAGCCTTATAGAGCAAAGATTAGCAGACATTGAAAATCAACACAACCTCGCCTGGGGTGGGGGTGTCTGCTCCCCCAGGTATCACGGAATAACACCACCACTTGGCCTTCCATCATACATGTCATCTCTTTCATCTGTACCACACCGACTTGCATTTATTCGTGCAAGGTTCAATGTCCTTCCATCGAACCTGCTGAGCCACAGATTTTCCAATGGTTTGGTGTCTCCGCTATGCGTGTGTGACGGGAAAACTGTTGAATCTCTTCCACATATAATGTTCAACTGTCCCCTACATAGCATAGCCAGGACTAAATTCCTGGGTCCTGTTTTATTGCGCTTGGTTGGCAGGCCTGTTGAGTCACACGCCGCACTACTTTTGCAGGACACAGATCCCTCTGTAACTCTGCAGGTGGCGAGATTCCTGAACGCGGTTATCTCACACACAAAAATCACTAAAAAACAACAACATCACCAAAACTAATTGGACAGTTATGATGAGAGTGCATGTCGGATCTCGTCTTCAGTTTTCCTTTTTCTGCCATCCGTCCCTTGGAGCTCCCCGGGCCCCAAGCTGTTATTTGGCTCTGCTCAATGACCCACCCTTGCATCGTGATGTTCTCCTTCTGGTGCCGAATATATCGGTTTTTATGCCTCTGTCCTTTTATGTTTGTACATATTTTATGGGCTAATAGCCGTAAATAAATAAATAAATAAATAAATAATAATAATAATAATAATAATAATAATCTACTTAGTTATTCTGGGCTGTGTTTCCTCTGCTGAATCATTTGCTCCAAATTCTTCAGGTCGGGCATTGTTTTCTTTATCGGAGAAGACTGAGGCAAAGAAGGCATTGAGGAGTTCAGCCCTTTCTGTGTCCCCTGTTTGCATTTCACCATCTTCTCCTCAGAGTGACCCCACTGTTTCTTTGTTCTTCCTTTTGCTACGGAAATACCCATAAAAGCCTTTTTTGTTGCTTTTAACCTCTCTAGCAAGCCTGAGTTCATTCTGTGCTTTAGCTTTTCTGACTTTGTGTCTACATGTGCTGGCTATTTGTTTGAATTCCTCTTTGGTGGTTTCCCCCCTTTTCCATTTTTTGTACACATCCTTTTTTAATCTTAATTCAGTTAAAAGTTCTTTAGATAGCCACCCTGGCTTCTTTAAGCACCTTCCATGTTTCCGTCTCATTGGTATTGCCTGACGTTGTGCTTTTACTATCTCCCTCTTAACAAACTCCCATCCATCATGAACTCCCTTTCCTTTTAGTATTACTGTCCATGGGATCTCACCCAGCACTTCCCTAAGTTTTATGAAGTCGGCTTTCTTAAAGTCAAAAAATTGAGTCCTTTCCGCTGTATAGTAAACTTCAGAAGAGCATGATCACTCGCGCCTAATGATCCTTCCACTTCTACCCCACTCACCAGGTCATCAACATTGGTTAGGACCAGATCTAAAATGGCTGTTCCTCTTGTTGCTTCTCCCACTTTCTGGACAATGAAGCTGTCTGCAAGGCCAGTGAGGAATCTGTTTGACCTTATGCTCTTGGCTGAGTTTGACGTCCAACAAATATCCGGGTAATTGAAGTCCCCCATTACTACTATCTCCCTTCCTTTTGCATGCTTGGCCATCTGTTCCAGGAAGGTATCATCTATGTCCTCCGTTTGGCTTGGGGGTCTATAGTAAACTCCCACAATGAGGTCACTGTTATTCTTCTCTCCCTTAATTTTGACCCAAATGTTCTCACTTTGGCTTTGAGGTTCTAAATCTTGGATCTCTTCACAGGTATACACATCCCTGACATATAACGCCACTCCTCCTCCTTTCTTGTCTGGTCTGTTTCTCTGAAATAGATTGTATCCCCCCATTATTACATTCCAATCATGGGACTTATCCCACCAGGTTTCAGTGATGCCTATTATGTCATATTTAGTTTGCTGTACCAAGAGCTCAATCTCATCTTGTTTATTTCCCATGCTTTGCGCATTAGTGTACAGACATTGAAGTCCATTAATCATTCCCCCGTGTCTCTTATTTAAGGATTTTTTCCTCCCACTACTAGGTCTGCGTGCTGTTTGCTCCACTTGGTCTATGACATTTGGATGATCATCTTCATCATTTGATAGACTCCTACCTTCAGGAGCACTGTCTCCCTCCCCCACATTAGTCAGTTTAAAGCCCTCCTGATGAGGTTTCTGAGATTTTTGGGAAAAACATTTCTCCCAACCGTTGTGAGGTGCAGCCCATCGCTTGCCAGAAGTCCATCTTCAAGAAACTGCAGTCCGTGATCTAAGAATCCAAACCGTTCCTGTTTACACCATTTGCGAAGCCAGCTGTTCACTTCCACTATTTTCCCCTCTCTCCCTGGGCCACGTCGTTCAACTGGGAGGACAGATGAGGACAGCTTGCCGGTTCCTGCTCCAGGTGGATCACGTTTGGTCAAAACTCTCCACTACGACCTGTCCATCTTGGGTGGCCTTGCACGGCATAGCTCATAGCTTCTCTGAGTTATTCAAGCCCCTTCGCCACGGCAAGGAATTTGATCCATGAAGGGGGAGCTGACCATGGTCCTGATATAAAAAACTGTTGGTTTCAATAAAGACATACCAATGCCAACAGAAAATGGCAGAGGCCAAGCTAAAAGTGGTATTGCTATGAATCAGTCCCTCTGGTTTCATTCCAGTTTTGGGGGGCTGTCAGTTTTCTTCCAGGTCCAATCCAAAGTGCTGATTCTAACATTTAAAGCTCTAACAGTTTGGAGCAGTTATATCTTAAGGTCTGATTGCTCAGTTCTGTGAGGGCTTGACATTCACAGGGGAAGTTCAGCAAGGCTGCAGGCTCACCAAGAGGCCAAGTCTTTTGTCTGAGTCAACAGTCTTGAGTCAGGACCATGAGGAAGGAATTCACACCACCCTTGGGATTTTGGCAAGCTCCCAGGGTCTAGCCGAGGCATCTATTTACAGTATTTCAGACTTATTTCATAAAAAATTATATACAGTGGTACCTCAGGTTACAGACGCTTCAGGTTACAGACTCTGCTAACCCAGAAATAGTTCTTCGGGTTAAGAACTTTGCTTCAGGATGAGAACAGAAATCGTGCAGCGGCAGCAGCGGGAGGCCCCATTAGCTAGAGTGGTGCTTCAGGTTAAGAACAGTCTCAGGTTAAGAATGGACCTCCAGAATGAATTAAGTTCTTAACCCGAGGTACCACCGTACTGCATGATTGCAGAAAACATCAAAGCAGTTTACCAAAAGAATAAAATAATAATAATAATAAAATTTTTTATTTATATCCCGCCCTCCCCAGCCGAAGCCGGGCTCAGGGTGGCTAACAACAATCAAATAATCAAACAGTCAAATAGTCACACAATCTAAAAATATTTCATTATAAAAATTAATTAAATCAAATTGATGGCAACCATTTAAGCAAAATTCTGTGCAGGTTGCCAGAGGAGGGAGTCAGGCTGCGCCCTGACCAAAGGCCTGGCGGAACAACTCTGTCTTGCAGGCCTTGCGGAAAGATGTCTGGTCCCGCAGGGCGCTAGTCTCTTGTGACAGAGCATTCCACCAGATTGGAGCCGCAGCCGAGAAGGCCCTGGCTCTAGTTGAGGCCAGCCTAACCTCTCTGAGGCCTGGGACCTTGAAGATGTTATTATTTGCAGACCGTAGGTTTCTCTGTGGGGCATACCAGGAGAGGCGGTCCCGTAGGTACGAGGGTCCTAGGCCGTATAGGGCTTTAAAGGTTAAAACCAGCACCTTAAACCTGATCCTGTACTCCACCAGGAGCCAGTGCAGCTGGTATAGTACCGGATTAATGTGATCTCGCAGTGAAGACCCCATAAGGAGTCTTGCCGCGGCATTCTGCACCCACTGGAGTTTCTGGGTCAGTCTCAAGGGCAGCTCCATGTAGAGTGAGTTACAATAATCCAGTCTGGAGGTGACCGTCGCATGGATCACAGTGGCTAGGTCAGGGTGAGAGAGATAAGGGGCCAACTGCTTAGCTTGGCGGAGATGAAAAAATGCCGCCTTTGTTATAGCTGTAATCTGCGCCTCCGTGGAAAGGGAGGTGTCGAAGATTACACCCAAACTCTTAACGGATGGTGCTGGCACTAACTGCACCCCCGCAAGAGATGGGAATTACCCCCCCCAATCCCATATCGTCCCATCCCAGCCACAGGACCTCTGACTTCGAAGGATTTAGCTTCAACCGGCTCCCACGTAACCATCCAGCCACAGCTTCCAGACTGGTCAGTGTGTCTGGGGCCGAGTCAGGATGGCCATCCATCAACAGATAGAGTTGGGTGTCATCAGCATACTGATGGCAACCCAGCCCAAAACTCCGGACAAGCTGGGCGAGGAGGCGCATAAAGATGTTAAAAAGCATCGGGGAGAGAATTGCACCCTGAGGCACTCCACACACCAAGGAGTGGCGCGATGACAATTCCCCCCCAAGCGCCACCCTCTGTCCCCGACCAGAGAGAAACGAGCACAGCCATTGAAGGACTGTGCCCTGGATCCCCACGTCGGCAAGGCGGTGGTCCAGGAGTTCGTGATCGACCATGTCAAAGGCTGCTGACAGATCTAGAAGAATCAGCAGCCCCGACCCGCCTCGATCCAGCTGCCTGCGGAGATCATCTGTTAGGGCGACCAGAGCCGTCTCGGTCCCATGACCTGTGCGGAAGCCGGACTGGAATGGATCCAAAGCAGATGTTTCATCCAGAAACCTACCAAGCTGTTCAGCAACCGCTCTCTTAATCACCTTACCCAGGAATGGAAGATTCGAGACCGGGCGGTAATTGGATAGATCTGAGGGATCTAATGATGTTTTCTTTAAGAGCGGATGCACCACCGCCTCCTTCAGTTCCCCTGGGAATATCCCGGTGCCAAGGGACAAATTGATGATATCCCCCAGGGGGGCCCGCACCTCGTCTGGACACGCTCTAATCAGCCATGACGGGCACGGGTCAAGAGGACAGGTGGTGGGCTTTCCAGCTTGGAGGAATCTGTCCACATCGGCTGGAGATATCCGGTCAAAGTGGTCCAATACTGGACCCGAGGACAGTCGAGGGGCCTCCAGTTCCTTTATTGTATCCAAATTGGCAGGGAGGTAGTGGCGGAGCGACAGGACCTTCTCCGCAAAAAAGCTCGCAAATACCTCACAGCTGTGTGTCAGATTGTTATTTAAATTTGGCTGTCCTTCAAGGGACGTTAAAGACCGAATTATACAAAATAATTGCGCCCGGCGAGAGCTAGCGGATGCAATGGAGGCCGAGAAGTAAGACTATAAGATGTTCTTGAGGCTCCGTCACGGGCACCCCGCCATACTCGCTCTAGCCGTCTGAGGTCCCGCTTCATTTTCCGAAGCTCCTCGGTAAACCAGGGAGCCCGGTTTCTGCGGGGTCGCAGAGGGTGCTTAGGTACGATCTCATCGATGGCTGCCAGGAGCTGGGTATTCCAGCCCTCAACAAGCTCAGTCAATGAGTCGCCAGGGGGAGCAAGGTCCCGCAAGGCTTGACGGAATCTATCAGGGTCCATCAGCCTCTGCGGGCGAGCCCAAATCGGCTCGCCACCTAAGCAGGGTGGGGGTGGAAAGTCAATCCTGGCTTTCAGAGCGTAGTGATCAGACCACGGCACCTTCATCGAAGGAGACATGATCACATCTATACCGGCGCCAAAGATCAAATCCAGCGTGTGGCCTGCTTGATGTGTGGGGCCCGAAACAAACTGGGAGAGCCCTAGTGTCGCCATGGAAGACACCAGGTCCAGAGCCTGTGAGGAGGGAGTGGCATCAGCGTGGAAGTTGAAGTCTCCCAATACCAATAGGTTAGGGAACTCCAAGGCCCAGCCGGCCACCGCCTCCAGCAGGCCTGACAGGGTGGCTTCTGGTGCGCTAGGTGGCCGGTACACCAGCCAGCCAGCCAAGCTCTCCTCAGAGCCCCACACTAGGCCAACACATTCCATGCCGGGGATCGATGGCGATGGTAGAGCCCTGAAAGAACAATCTTCCCGGATTAATACTGCCACCCCTCCCCCCCGGCCCACAGTCCGTGACTGGTGGAGGATGGAGAAACCCGGGGGCGCCATCTCTCGTAAGGTAACAGTTACCCCTTCGCGCACCCAGGTCTCTGTCACACAAGCCAGGTCGACCCCCTGCGAGGTAAAGAAATCTCGCAGGGTAGCGGTTTTGTTGCTTATAGACCTGGCATTGCACAACATCAGTGACGGAGGTGAGTAATCCTTGCTCACCCTACCCTCGTCTCTCGGGATGGGGCGCAGATTGGAAGGGGTACGAGCATATCCGTATCTCGATCCCCTTCGCCTATAACATCTGCCCCCACCGCCATACCTCCCTCGCCCCACCACGGTAGCAATCCCAAGCCTCATACTAACCTCCATTTACAAAATAGAAAACAAAACAACCAAAAACAATTATGCCCAAACAAAACCAATCCCCACCCCACTCAATGTCCAACCCCAAAAACAAAACAAGACGAAACAAACAAAAATACATAGATAAAAACCACCATTCACGGTGGTACAACAAAGTAAACAATAAAAACACCTTTAAAACACCTTAAAATATATATAAACATCTTTAACATTTGCTGCAGCAGCACTAGTGTCCTTAAAGCTATTATGGAGGTGAGCCTGGGCCCCGCCCCCTAGTCCAGATGGAATTAGCCTGAGGAGGGAGAGGCCTTCTCCAACACTCACGATGCAGCAGCAGCGAGGTCCCAGGCCTCAATGAGGCCTCTTAAGGCTGTGGCGAAGGTGAGCCTGGGCCCCGCCCCCTAGGCCGGATGGAATTAGCCTGAGGAGGGAGAGGCCTTCTCCAACACTCACGATGCAGCAGCAGCGATGTCCCAGACCCCAATGAGGCCTCTTAAAGCTGTGGCGAAGGTGAGCCTGGGCCCCGCCACCTAGGCCGGATGGAATGAGCCTGAGGAGGGAGAGGCCTTCTCCGACACTCACGATGCAGCAGCAGCGATGTCCCAGACCCCAATGAGGCCTCTTAAAGCTGTGGCGAAGGTGAGCCTGGGCCCCGCCACCTAGGCCGGATGGAATGAGCCAGAGGAGGGAGAGGCCTTCTCCGACACTCACGATGCAGCAGCAGCGATGTCCCAGACCCCAATGAGGCCTCTTAAAGCTGTGGCGAAGATGAGCCTGGGCCCCGCCCCCTAGGCCGGATGGAATGAGCCTGAGGAGGGAGAGGCCTTCTCCGACACTCACGATGCAGCAGCAGCGATGTCCCAGACCCCAATGAGGCCTCTTAAAGCTGTGGCGAAGGTGAGCCTGGGCCCCGCCACCTAGGCCGGATGGAATGAGCCAGAGGAGGGAGAGGCCTTCTCCAACACTCACGATGCAGCAGCAGCGATGTCCCAGACCCCAATGAGGCCTCTTAAAGCTGTGCGAAGATGAGCCTGGGCCCCGCCCCCTAGGCCGGATGGAATTAGCCTGAGGAGGGAGAGGCCTTCTCCGACACTCACGATGCAGCAGCAGCGATGTCCCAGACCCCAATGAGGCCTCTTAAAGCTGTGGCGAAGATGAGCCTGGGCCCCGCCCCCTAGGCCGGATGGAATGAGCCTGAGGAGTGAGAGACCTTCTCCAACACTCACGATGCAGGAGCAGCGATGTCCCAGACCCCAATGAGGCGTCTTAAAGCTGTGGCGAAGGTGAGCCTGGGCCCCGCCCCCTAGGCCAGGTGGAATTAGCCTGAGGAGGGAGAGGCCTTCTCCGACACTCACGATGCAGCAGCAGCGATGTCCCAGACCCCAATGAGGCCTCTTAAAGCTGTGGCGAAGATGAGCCTGGGCCCCGCCCCCTAGGCCGGATGGAATGAGCCTGAGGAGGGAGAGGCCTTCTCCAACACTCACGATGCAGGAGCAGCGATATCCCAGACCCCAATGAGGCCTCTTAAAGCTGTGGCGAAGGTGAGCCTGGGCCCCGCCCCCTAGGCCAGGTGGAATTAGCCTGAGGAGGGAGAGGCCTTCTCCAACACTCATGATGCAGCAGCAGCGATGTCCCAGGCCTCAATGAGGCCTCTTAAGGCTGTGGCGAAGGTGAGCCTGGGCCCCGCCCCCTAGGCCAGGTGGAATTAGCCTGAGGAGGGAGAGACCTTCTCCAACACTCACGATGCAGCAGCAGCGATGTCCCAGGCCTCAATGAGGCCTCTTAAGGCTGTGGCGAAGGTGAGCCTGGGCCCCGCCCCCTAGGCCAGGTGGAATTAGCCTGAGGAGGGAGAGACCTTCTCCAACACTCATGATGCAGCAGCAGCGATGTCCCAGACCCCAATGAGGCCTCTTAAAGTTGTGGCGAAGGTGAGCCTGGGCCCCGCCCCCTAGGCCAGGTGGAATTAGCCTGAGGAGGGAGAGGCCTACTCCAACACTCACGATGCAGCAGCAGCGATGTCCCAGGCCTCAATGAGGCCTCTTAAAGCTGTGGCGAAGATGAGCCTGGGCCCCGCCCCCTAGGCCGGATGGAATTAGCCTGAGGAGGGAGAGGCCTTCTCCAACACTCACGATGCAGCAGCAGCGAGGTCCCAGACCCCAATGAGGCCTCCTAAAGCTGTGGCGAAGATGAGCCTGGGCCCCGCCCCCTAGGCCGGATGGAATGAGCCTGAGGAGGGAGAGGCCTTCTCCAACACTCACGATGCAGGAGCAGCGATGTCTCAGACCCCAATGAGGCCTCTTAAAGCTGTGGCGAAGGTGAGCCTGGGCCTCGCCCCCTAGGCCAGGTGGAATTAGCCTGAGGAGGGAGAGGCCTTCTCCAACACTCACGATGCAGCAGCAGCGATGTCCCAGACCCCAATGAGGCCTCTTAAAGCTGTGGCGAAGGTGAGCCTGGGCCCCGCTCCCTAGGCCAGATGGAATTAGCCTGAGGAGGGAGAGGCCTTCTCCAACACTCACGATGCAGCAGCAGTAAGATTACTAGTAAAAACAAAATTTTCAAACAAATTTAAACTAGTAATAAATCAAAAACACAACATTCTAAGTATCTGAGGAGGCTTTGTAGCACCCTGCTTGTGGTTAACGCTTAGCTGGAATGAAATATTCAACGCAGCAACAGAGAAATTAAAATAATAATTTATTTGTCAGACAAATAAATGAGAGGCACAGTGGTATATGGTTACCAAGCTCTGGCCTGGCCTCCTGCCATTATGGCCAGCACTTATATTCCCTTAATCCAGCCCCCTTTGCTCCTCCTGTGGCTGCCTCTGTCCAATCAGCCTGGTTGAATTTCCTATTGGCTGATTGCTATAACCAATCCTAAAAGATACACCCATATCCTCCTGTCCTTATATGGAACACAAAGAGCTATATATTGTTACATCTATAAATGACAAATAAGTAGTAATATATCTTACATGTGTCTCAACAAGGAATCTTAATTACCAGCTCACCTCTTGCCCTCCTTGCCCTATTGCCTTCTAAAACAAATGGTTAATCTTAAATTTTTATCTTAAACATATGTCAAGGATCTTGAGTTCACATCAACATTGAAAGATCTCCTTCATTTGAAGGTTTCTAAACAATGGCCTGACACCCATATATCAGGACTGCTTGGATGGCGTCTCCTTTCTGGCAGGGGGGCTAGGCTGGTGGCTGACTTAATTTCAGGATAAATACAACTCTTACAACTATATGAAATAAGAATCTAGCATTTCTTAAATCCTTTGCATAATTACATTTAAGCCAATATATTTAATACATAACATAGGTAGCCTTTTAAAAGGAATAAGGCCTTTGTAAAGTAAAAAAAGGAACTCAGTTTAAAACAGTTTCAAAAGAAGCCTCTTCAGTTTACACCCCCCCCTTCAGCCAGCTGCTTTTCCCATTAGCTCTTCCCAACATTTATTGCCCTTTAACTCTCTCAGTTTAAGAAAGAAACAGCTTTAAAAAGACTTCCCAAAAATGCTCTCCCAAAAATGCTCTCTCTCTGCCAGCTAGATGCTTCTCCATTTGGTCTTGGCCTTTTAACCTTAGAAAGAAGATCTGGCTCATTTTACTGGGAGGCACATTGGTATTATTTTACTATTTAAAGGTAAAGGTAAAGGTACCCCTGCCCGTACGGGCCAGTCTTGCCAGACTCTAGGGTTGTGCGCCCATCTCACTCAAGAGGCCGGGGGCCAGCGCTGTCCGAAGACACTTCCGGGTCACGTGGCCAGCGTGACATCGCTGCTCTGGCGAACCAGAGCCGCACACGGAAACGCCGTTTACCTTCCCGCTTGTAAGCGGTCCCTATTTATCTACTTGCACCCGGGGGTGCTTTCGAACTGCTAGGTTGGCAGGCGCTGGGACCGAGCAACGGGAGCGCACCCCGCCGCAGGGATTCGAACCGCCGACCTTTCGATCGGCAAGCCCTAGGCGCTGAGGCTTTTACCCACAGCGCCACCTGCGTCCCATATTTTACTATTTACTCATTCCTAATTATGTTTATCTCTGCCTTTTTTATCTTCTGTAACATGTAGGGTCAGTGTCCTCGTTCTCAGCCTGTAATTCCCCCTTTTTACGACTTTGAGAATTGTTTTCTGCTATCAATCAAGGGGCCCCTTGTCTAGGAGGAAAACATTGCCAAGGTTCTCTTAAGCAGCTGGTCTTGTGCCTGGCATGAAACATTTGAAAATCTAAGCCCATTTAATTTAGGAACCTGATCAAGATATAAGCCAATATAAGCCTTGATTAAAATGCAGTCTATATTCAGATGCCACAGCTTCATCAAAGTAATGTTTTTAGCAGGTATCAAAAAGAGTACAGCCAATGTGCCTGTCTGATGTCAATACGCAGGGAGTTCCAAAGTGTAGATATTGCCACATTACAAGATTGATTCCTTAGAAATTTGGATCTATGCAAACTGCCAATTCCATAAGCAAGTAGATACAACTGGAACCTTATATATGTTGAATGGACTTTTAGTGCAGAAAGCCTTGAAACCCCAGAGGAGCTGCTTCTTGTGCAACCTTTGACTCCTGTGCAGCTTCTGAAACAATACTGAAGTCAGATCAACAATTCCAACCCCTCTCCCCATTCAGGGCAGTAGAGCCGGGCGACACCCACAAATAAGCTTCCAATTTTAAAGGTGCGGCTTATTTGCAGGTACGTCTTATATTTGAACCAACAGGTTCACAGAGCTTTCCTGTAAAATTTGCTAGAGAGGACTCTGTAAATTCTTTGTCTGCCTTGACAGGAACCTGTAACACTACATACTTCCTTCCTGCCTCTCTCTGTGTGTTCATTATGCCTTCAAGTTGACCACATATGTATAAGGGAAGTAATAGTGCCACTGTATTCTGCTCTGGTCAGACCACACCTGGAGTACTGTGTCCAGTTCTGGGCACCACAATTCAAGAAGGACACTGACAAACTGGAACGTGTCCAGAGGAGGGCAACCAAAATGGTCAAAGGCCTGGAAACGATGCCTTATGAGGAACGGCTAAGGGAGCTGGGCATGTTTAGCCTGGAGAAGAGGAGGTTAAGGGGTGATATGATAGCCATGTTCCAATATATAAAAGGATGTCACATAGAGGAGGGAGAAAGGTTGTTTTCTGCTGCTCCGGAGAAGCGGACACGGAGCAATGGATCCAAACTACAAGAAAGAAGATTCCACCTAAACATTAGGAAGAACTTCCTGACAGTAAGAGCTGTTCGACTGTGGAATTTGCTGCCAAGGAGTGTGGTGGAGTCTCCTACTTTGGAGGTCTTTAAGCAGAGGCTTGACAACCTTATGTCAGGAGTGCTCTGATGGTGTTTCCTGCTTGGCAGGGGGTTGGACTCGATGGCCCTTGTGGTCTCTTCCAACTCTATGATTCTATGATTCTATGATTCTATGATTCTATGATTCTATGATTCTATGATTCTATGATTCTATGTCTAAGCTCTGCAGCTTAGACACTTAGATTTTGTACTTTTGTAGCTTAGATAGTAGTTATAAACTTGCCTTCACTTTGCCTTCATTTTGCTGCTGTAACTGCTGCTTCAAGACATAGATTATATAAGTAAATGCTACTTTTACTTCTTCTCAAAACAATGTGTGTGATTGTTATTTTGAACAGGAGTCTTTTCCCAGTTCTACCTGGAAATTCTGAAGGATTCAACTTGGAGCCAACTGGGTGCAAAGCAGAGGCTGTAAACTGTGAGCTACAGCCCTTCTCAGATGGACAGTGCTGTTTGAATGGTGATGCTAAAGAAGGCATGCCACTTTTGCTTTGGAGGGCACTTTCATTTAGAAGAACTGACACTGAATCTTGCACAGTTGTCAAGAGGAGATTTTCCCAAGGCCAAGTCTTGTTTGAGACCATAGACACCAATGCTTCCTTTGACTCACAGAGGGACACCTCCCCACATATGCACACACACCAGGTCAGTGGTCAGGAAAGCAAACAATTATACAAGGTATCTGAAGTACCTGAAGAAGTGTGCATGCAGACGAAAGCTCATACCAATAACTAACTTAGTTGGTCTCTACTGGAAGGATTTTTTTTTTATTTTGTTTCGACTACGGCAGACCAACACGGCTACCTACCTGTAACTAGAATTATACAAGGAGTGTATAATTCCTGGGCCACTGCAACCTTGGTGTGTGACTGCTCCACTGCAGCTAATAGCAACATTTGAGTGTGTGTGTGTGTGTAAGAGAGAGAGAGAGAGAGAGAGAGAGAGAGAGATTGTACAGAAATGGGAATTGAAAAGTTGGCTAGAGTATGCCACTGCTGAACGAGGCTCAGTCATCTGCTTTGCTAATTCCCAGAGTGTGACACAAGCATACTCCTTGGCCATTTAATGTAGCTCATGTATATCTATTTTCCTCAGCGGGGTGTTAGAGGTCAAGAGACAAGGAGCACATGCCATTATGAAGCTCAGCTGGGATTTTTGCAGTAGAGAGAAATGCAAAGGACTAGAGACTTGTCTGTGATTTCTATAGTAACTCCTTTCTCCTTTTGCTTGCTCTGAAAATGGGCAATCAAGAGCAAAAGTACACCTATTATTTCATATTATTTTTCAGTGGTTTGCAGCATCACTGAGGGTAATTCATCTAACCTGACTTTTACGCACACCCAACAACTTTGGTGCAAAGGACATCCTGCAAACAGGGAAGCTTTGATGGTCTGCATGTCTCAGATCACTGCTGTGTGTTGTGGACTGTGGTGAGGCATTGACACCAGTGGTTCAGCAGAAATAAATCATAATTCCACTGCCCAAGACATTGAATTATCCCTCGTGTTGTGCACTGACCCAAAAGGAAAAAACACAAACCCATCTCATTTATTTTGAAACAGTACAGCTGTCGAAATTAGATAGCTACTTTTGGAAAGATAATGCATTTTCTTCTTTTGTGTGTCTGCATCAACATCTTTTACTGATGTAAAAAAAAAAGTGTCCCTTTGTAATCATTTCAGGCTTTTAAAAAAATTATTATTAAGTAAGGATTTCTAAGACTCAGTTTATACTGGTCCATTGCCACTTTCAGGGTGTCATCTGCAACACTACAGTGTTTTTTGTGGAATTTATTTCGATTTACAGCTGAGATCGGAATGAGATCCCTCTTTGACTGGCTAAATCTTCAACTGGGCTACTGAAACAGCTTAATGCTATAGCTGCCAGAGGTGGCAGCTGTGACAATACACTTCTGGCTGGGAGAAAATGAGTTTTTATTGTTTACCAATATTCTCTGGACTATCTTTGGAAAGGAAAGCAATCCAGTGATGTTATTCAGCGCCTCATACTTTACAAACAAAATCCTTACCAGGGCAAAGACAAGATTAATCTGCAGCTGCATTTGGTTGTGTCTGTAATCAAATCCCAGAATAATTTGTAGCACTCTTATGCATGCATCTGGTTACTAAGAATTTAGCCTCTGGAATACTGTATTCACAAGGATGGGCAAACACTGGGCAACAAACTGCACAAGTTACGTTTGCATGGTGCAAAGGAGTATTTGCTTTCACCAGCCCATTTGGCTTACACATGCCTTGGTGCAAGAAGAATGTCACACCGCATTAGAGCAAGACATGCATATCATGCACATTACACCGTCTTCACTGCAGCTGCCTCTTTGTGTTCTGCCACTTTGTTTTTTTGAGCTTCTAACAGCCTTTGACTGGGGAAGAAAAATTGAGTTTGGCGTTCAGCATGAAATTAATGAATTGCCTTCTCTCCACCCCCGCTCCTTCCTTTGCATGTTCAACAGAGGGAGGATATGGGTTCTCTTGCTTAATTCAGTGTGGAGTGGCACTGTGGTGGCAAGGACTGGTTCTTGGAGCTTGTAAATCAGAACAGAATTGACACCTTGAAGAGTGGAAGATACAGCAGGAGGACTTCGAAGCAAGAGACTCTGATTAGAAGTGTGGCAAGCAGTGTGTGTCAAAGAAGGTCCTCTGAGCTGGGCCTAGATGAAGGGGAAGGGATATAGCTCGGTGGTAGCACATCTGCTTTGAATGCAGAAAGTCTCAGGTTCATAGTATCAACTGTAGAGTTGGAAGGGACCCTGAGGGCCATCTAGTCCAACTCCCTGCAATGCAGGAATATGCTGCTGTACTGTATAGGGATCAAACCTGCAACCTTGGCATTATCAACACCACACTCTGACCCACTGAGCTATCCAGCATCTCCAGATAGGGCTGAGGGAGACTTTCTGAAACTCTCAAGCAGAAGAGGGGCGCCTTAGACTTGGGACTGAATGCAGCCCTCTGAGCCTCTCTATCTGGCCCTCAGACTTTCTGCCTAGCCACGCTCTCCCTAGCCATGCTCCATGCACCCCTTCTCTGATGTTTTTGTCAGGCTGGGCTATGTCTTTGGAATATCAGAATGCCTCTTGCTTGTCTGGAGGGAGGACAGAGAACGGTTTGTGAGTACAGTGTGTTGGGATACTGCCAGGGAGATAAAGTCCATCATGGCCCCCAAGCTGCCAGACGATCCATCAACCTCTGGTAGGCACGCAGTATCAGCAATTAGTGACACGAGTTTCCAGAAATTAGTAGCCACATTCCAGAGCTCATGCACACTCTATCAGCAGATAATTCACAGAAGTCGCACGCAGGAGAGCATTATTTACAAGTTTTATTCAGCGTTGATCAGAACAAAGAAAACCATGACTGCCTGCTTCAGTGTCTACGACATAGAGAGAAAACGAAAGCAATAGAAAACATAAACATCCTGTGAACAGGAAATGTGCAGACTCTGTGACTCACAAAGCCTGCTCCCTTTTAAGGTGGAACGGAAATATCCTAACACAGTGGTGCCCCGCAAGACGAATGCCTCACAAGACGGAAAACCCGCTAGACGAAAGGGTTTTCCGTTTTTGAGCTGCTTCACAAGACAAATTTCCCTATGGGCTTGCTTCGCAAGACGAAAATGTCTTGCGAGTGTTCCGATTTTTTTCCACTCCCCCCTTTTTCTAAGCCGCTAAGCCACTAATAGCCTTTTAGCCGCTAACCCGCTAAGCCTTTAATAGCCTCTAATCCGCTAAACCGCTAATAGCGCTAATCCGCTAAGGCGCTAATAGGGTTGCTTCGCAAGACAAAAAAACCGCTAGACGAAGAGACTCGCGGAACGGATTATTTTCATCTTGCGAGGCACCACTGTATGTGTGTGTAGAAAACAGCCACTCTGTACAAAGGTTAGATTTACATTCATTGCTCCACCTGCATTTGCATCTGGTCCTGCCGATCACGGGCATGTGGCCCTCAAAATGGAGTGTGGCCCTCAGACTGAAGGTGGTCCCTTAACTTTGCTCCAGAGAGATGCAGCCAGACAGTGCAGATGTGCACTTCCGGGGTGGCGCCATTGGTAATGGCAGATTCCCTCTGACTTGGAGGGAACCGGCTCTGCGGAAATCGGGTCTGTACCGCTACGGCGCAGCGGGGACCCTTCAAAAATCACAGGTGGGTGAAGCCTGTGACCGTGGGACTCGGCGGGCACCGTTTGCGCCCTCCCCAATTGGCAAAGGAGTCCGGTTGAGGGCTCTGGAGCGGAGCGGGGAAGTGGCGCGGTGCTGTGAGTCGTTTGCTTCTTCCGTGGAGTGAAGCCGCATAGCCGTTACCGGAGAGCGTTACCTTTTTCCTGGGACAATTTGGCTGCAAAACAACAATCCGTGAGTAGGTCAATTTCGGAACTAAAGGAACTTTATAATTAATTTGGCACCGAAGCGGAGAGGCATAAACAGGAAGTCTGCCTTCCGTTCTTGTAAATGGAGTAAAGCAATAAACATGTAAGCGGAAACCTTAAAAGACGTTGGAAAAGGATTATAATTTGAACATCAAAACAGCGATCCCCCCCCCTTGATTGCAGGGGAGGAGGGGGGAAAAGGTCTGAATGTTATTTCCCTGAAAAGAAAGAGAGGAAGAGGAGCTAAAATCCACCACTTAAAACCCTGGAACAGGTTCCCAGCGAGAGTAAGAAAGCCGTATTGAGAATTGCGCTGTTGCTGAAAGTACTCTTTGACAGTTAACTCTGCATTTGAGATACAACTAAGATACAATATTGCTGACTGGCTTCTCCTGGTTTTAAAGTAAAAGGAAACAATTGAGATAGAAACTGTTGTCCTTTTTGTGAATTGGGGGACGAAAGGGAGAAGTTAATTACTTTAAGACATTTTTGACTGTTATTGTGTCCCCCTAGAGGAAGTTTGAAACTGTTACAACTGCAGCTGGGCTAAGGGAATTTTCCACTTCAAAACAACTTTGACTCTGATCATGGGATTGACCTTGGGCTATATCTTGAGGGTTATGGCAGATGGGAAAGAGAAGATAGATTTGTTACAAGCAACGAGGTCTGGCAGAGTATTTCGCACAGACGGTGGGCTGCAAAGAAGAGCATCGACATCTGGTCCTTCTGGTTTACCAACAGCAACCACATCGGCACAACCTAAACCTAAAGGTATGGCAGCTGACGATGCCCTGGCTCAGGCACTAGGTAAAATTAATGAATCTTTGGAAAGAATAAGTAAACAAGTAGCCGAGGCATCGGGCAAAATTGATCAAAACACCACAAGTATTAATAATTTGGGACAGAAGGTAAATACCAACACAGAAACTATTTAGAAATTACTGCAGGAATCCACCTCGACATGAAAGACAGCCGAAGAGGCAAAGGAAATTGCAACTGCTACAGCCACTGTTGTGGAAGAGAAGATACCACCGTTACACAAACAACTTGAAGACCACAAGTCAATATTGTCTATGATTGAGTTGAAGGAGAAACAAGTGAATTTAAGGGTCAGGGCTGTACCTGAATTGGAGAAAGACAATTTGATTGAATTTCTTACGCAGGAATTTGCAGACTTTTGAAACCCAGATTTGGGGAAGGATAGTTTCAAGATAGTGAGTGCCTTTAGGCTTGGAAAAGGAGGGAGGAAGAACAGGGTGAGAGACTGTTTGATCACCCTCTGAACAAAAGAGGAGAGAGAAAAATTTTTGAGTCTGCACTTCCAGAAGACCTTGGAAATACATCAGTCAAAAGTGGAGATATTCAAGGATATTCCGAAACATCTTTTGGACATTAGGTCCAATTATAGAGATTTGGTTGCCCTGTTGAGAAGTAACGGAATCATTTTTAGGTGGGAATTCCCCCAAGGCCTATCCTTTAGTTATAAAGGGAAGAAGATAAAAATAAGATCAGAGGACGACAAAGATAAATTTTGGAGAGACCACAGAGAAGACCTGCAGAAGAAGGTTACAGGAGAGCTAAGAGCACTTGTAAGTGAAACTTTAGACACACCAGATTTACCTCCTGAACTAAAAGACCGCCTGAAGAAGGTGATAGCACCGACAGAACAGGAACAGGCACTGGGTGCAGTTGGAGGAGAAGCAAAGTAACTACATCATGGCTCTGCAACTACTAAGTTGGAATTGCAATGGTTTGAACTCCCCTTGGAAAAGGAGATCTGTCTTTCATTTATTAAAAAAGGAACAATTGGACTTGATTTGCTTACAAGAAATACATATAACAAGGTTACACAGGAAACTATTGATTAATAAAAGACTTGGTCAGGAGTTTATTTCATCGGATAAGGTTAAAAAAAGAGGGGTAGTGATTTATGCAAAGGAGAGATTATTACCGAAATTTATCTTTAAAGATGACCAAGGAAGATTTGTGGCAATTGAAATTCAAACACAAGGAGAAAAATTTTTGATAGTAGGAATTTACGCACCAAATGAGGGGAAATCCGATTTTTTTAAAAAGTTGCATGAGACCCTGATGGACTATTTGGATTATAATGTGATCTTGATGGGAGACATGAATGGAGTGGTATCTACACATATGGACAAGGCACAAAGACAGGTAGTCACTAAGGATGGTAGACTACCGAAAACTTTTTTTGAGATGACAGACAACTTGGACTTAGTCGATATTTGGAGAACAAAGAACCCCTTGGTTAAAGAAGGAACCTTCTTTTCTGAAGCCAAAATGACTTGGAAAAGAATTGACCAAATATGGGTAACTAGAGGAATGGCACCAAAGACAAGATAATGCTGTTAAGATGGAAATGAAACTAACACCAACTGGCTCCTTTAGATGGAGGATGAATGACACCTTATTTAGAGAGGAAGAAGTGCTTAAGAAGGCCCAAAAAACCTTGAGAGACTATTTTGAGATAAATATGAGCACCAATGTGGAAAAAAGAGTAATCTGGGACGCAAGTAAAACGGTTATGAGAGGGTTCCTGATACAACAGAATGCATTAAAGAAGAGAATCCAAAATGAGAAGAAGGACAAAATTTTGGAAAAAAATAAAGGAAAGTGAAAAAAAATTGAGAGTAAAACCAAAGTCGCAAGAGATTTTGAGAGAAATAAAGTTATATCAAGTGCAATATATGAAAATGATGAATCAGGAGATAGAATGGAAAATTAAACAAATGAGACAAAAGACATTCGAGTCGGCCAATAAATGTGGGAAATTGCTGGCTTGGCAAATGAAAAAAAGACAAAAATTAAATACAGTTACAAATTTAGAAGTGGAAGGAAGGAATATACAGAACCCAGCTGAGATTAGAAATTGTTTCCAGAGGTACTTTAAACAACTATATACACAAGGGCCACAGAAAGAAACTGATGTAGATCGATTTTTGAAAACAAATGGATTACAAAAAATCTCTCAAGAAAATAAATTAATGTTGAACTACAAAATAACTGAACAGGAGATAGAAGGTGCCATTCCGAGTATGCAATTGGGTAAATCTCCAGGACCGGATGGACTAACTTCTAGATACTACAGATCTTTAAAAGAATGGCTAGTACAACCTTTGAAAGAGGTCTGTAATGAAATAATGGAGGGGAAAAGGGCACCAGAGTCGTGGAAAGAAGCATATATCACACTGGTACCGAAAACAGAGACTGAAAAGACGCAGCTTAAGAACTACCGCCCCATATCACTACTCAATGTGGATTACAAAATTTTTGCAGACATTTTGGCCAAGAGATTGAAAAAAGTGTTGATGGAAGAGATTCATAAAGACCAAGCGGGCTTTCTCCCGGGAAGACACTTGTCTGACAATTTGAGGAATATAATTGATATTTTGAAAAACTAGAAGTGAACATAAATACTAAAGCAGTTTTGATATTTGTGGACGCGGAGAAAGCTTTTGACAACATTTCTTGGACTTTTATGAAAAAAAACTTACAGGGTATGGGGGTAGGCCAAGGTTTTGAAAATGGTATAAGTGCAATATATTCAGAACAAAAGGCTAAATTAATTGTAAATAATGTGGTGACGGAAGAATTTAAGATAGAAAAAGGGACACGACAAGGTTGCCCAATCTCCCCATTGCTTTTTATATCGGTCCTGGAGGTTCTGCTGAATATGATAAGAAGGGACCAGTTGGTTAAAGGTATACAGGTCGGAGCCAAACAGTACAAATTGAGAGCATTTGCAGATGACTTAGTATTGACGTTACAGGAGCCAGAATCTAGTACCAAAAGGGTTTTAGAACTGATTCAAGAATTTGGTCAAGTTGCAGGATTTAAATTGAATAAGTTAAAGACCAAGGTTTTAGAGAAAACCTTAACACCAATGGAGAGAGAGAGGTTTCAGAATGAGACAGGTTTAACAGTGGTTAAGAAAGTTAAATACCTGGGGATTAACATGACAGCAAAAAATGGGAATTTATTTAAAGACAACTACGAAAAATGCTGGGCTGAAGTGAAAAAAGATTTAGAAATTTGGTCAAATTTGAAGCTTTCACTGCTGGGCCGTATTGCTGCGATAAAAATGAATGTATTGCCTAGAATGTTGTTTTTGTTTCAAACATTGCAAATTGTGGACAAAATGGATTGTTTCAAGAAGTAGCAGAGAGACATTTCTAGATTTGTCTGGCAGGGCAAGAAGCCTAGAATAAAATTTAAAATATTAACAGATGCAAAGGAAAGAGGTGGATTTGCCCTGCCAGACCTTAAACTCTATTATGAATCAGCAGCTTTTTGCTGGTTGAAAGAATGGCTGCTTCTTGAAAACACTGACATTTGGGATTTAGAAGGTTTTAACAACGTATTTGGATGGCATGCATATCTGTGGTATGATAAGGTCAAAGCACATAAAGCATTTAAAAACCATATTGTCAGGAAAGCATTGTTTAATGTTTGGATAAGATACAAGGACTTATTGGAAAATAAAACCCCAAGGTGGCTGTCACCGATGGAAGCGAAAGCTCAGAAAAAGCTCAATATGGAGGTCAAATGGCCGAAATATTGGGAAATTTTGGAACAGGATGGAGATAGACTGAAATTGCAGAGTTTTGAAAAACTAAAAAACAAAGTGCGAGACTGGCTTCATTATTATCAGATAATGGAGGCATACAATTTGGATAAGAAAATCGGCTTCCAGGTGGAAAAATCAAAATTAGAAACAGAATTGTTAGAACCCAAAACTAAGATTCTGTCAAAGATGTATAACTTGCTGTTGAAATGGAATACTCAGGATGAAACGGTGAAATCTGCTATGATTAAATGGGCACAAGACGTTGGATATAACATAATGATGGCTGACTGGGAACAGTTATGGACCACAGGTATGAAGTTTATGGCATGTAATGCCTTAAGAGAGAATATTATGAAAATGATATACAGGTGGTACATAACCCCAGTCAAGCTTGCAAAAATCTACCATTTGCCCGATAACAAATATTGGAAATGTAAGGAAACTGAAGGTACATTCTTTCACCTATGGTGGACGTGCCCAAGGATTAAGACTTTCTGGGAGATGATTTATAATGAATTAAAAAAGGTATTTAAATATACCTTCTTGAAGAAACCAGAGGCCTTTCTCCTGGGCATAGTCGGCCAATCGGTGTTAAAGAAGGATAGAACCTTTTTTCTGTATGCTACAACAGCAGCATGAATACTTATTGCAAAGTATTGGAAGACACAAGAACTACCCACTCTGGAAGAATGGCAGATGAAAATGATGGATTACATGGAATTGGCGGAAATGACTGGCAGAATCCGAGACCAGGGAGAAGAGTCGGTGGAAGAAGATTGGAAGAAATTTAAAGACTATTTACAGAAATATTGCAAAATTAATGAATGTTAGAATGATGTTGGATTGAAGTTAAGTGGTTTCTAGCTGTAATGGTATAAAAGAATATGAAAAAATGGATTTTTAACAGGTAAAAATTTAATGTTATAATATATTAAGATTAAAGATCAGGATAAAATAAGGCGGGAAAGGAATTGCTGAACTAATAAACTGAACTGGGCCAATGGTCTGGCTTAGTACAAGGCAGCTTCCTATACAGACTACTTTAAGCATTAGAACAGGCATCGATAAACTCAGCCCTCCAGCTGTTTTGGGACTACAACTCCCATCATCCTTAGCTAACAGGACCAGTAGTCAGGGATGATGGGAATTGTAATCTCAAAACATCTGGAGGGCAAAGTTTGGCTATGCCTGGCCTAGAGTTACAGAACAGTATGGGAAGTTGCTTTATAGGAGTCAAACCATTGGTCCAGCTAGCTCAATATTGTCTATGCTTCATAGAGGATAATGAACATATTTATTCATGTGGGTTGTCTTTGCTTGTCAATGGTTGCTGTTTTTGGCTTGGAGCCTTCCTAGATTGCCACTTAGATTCACTGGGAGGTTGTGTATGTGTGTGTGTGTGTGGGTGAGAGAGAGAGAGAGAGAGAGAGAGAGAGAGAGAGAGAGAGAGAGACTGTAGCTCAATGGCTGAGTAATTGCTTTGCATGCATCTCCAGCTGGCCTAGGGCAGTGGATTTGTAACTGGCTGACTGACTGAACCCAAAGGGTGCTCATCAATGGTTCCTCTTCATCCTGGAGAAGAGTGACTAGTGGGGTGCCACAGGGTTCTGTCTTGGGCCCGGTCTTATTCAACATCTTTATCAACAACTTGGATGATGGACTCAAGGGCATCCTGATCAAATTTGCAGATGACACCAAACTGGGAGGGGTGGCTAACACCCCAGAGGACAGGATCACACTTCAAAACTACCTTGACAGATTAGAGAACTGGGCAAAAACAAACAAGATGAATTTTAACAGGGAGAAATGTAAAGTATTGCACTTGGGCAAAAAAATGAGAGGCACAAATACAAGATGGGTGACACCTGGCTTGAGAGCAGTACATGTGAAAAGGATCTAGGAGTCTTGGTTGACCACAAACTTGACATGAGCCAACAGTGTGACGCGGCAGCTAAAAAAGCCAATGCAATTCTGGGCTGCATCAATAGGAGTATAGTATCTAGATCAAGGGAAGTAATAGTGCCACTGTATTCTGCTCTGGTCAGACCTCACCTGGAGTACTGTGTCCAGTTCTGGGCACCACAGTTCAAGAAGGACACTGACAAACTGGAACGTGTCCAGAGGAGGGCAACCAAAATGGTCAAAGGCCTGGAAACGATGCCTTATGAGGAACGGCTAAGGGAGCTGGGCATGTTTAGCCTGCAGAAGAGGAGGTTAAGGGGTGATATGATAGCCATGTTCCAATATATAAAAGGATGTCACATAGAGGAGGGAGAAAGGTTGTTTTCTGCTGCTCCAGAGAAGCGGACACGGAGCAATGGATCCAAACTACAAGAAAGAAGATTCCACCTAAACATTAGGAAGAACTTTCTGACAGTAAGAGCTGTTCGACAGTGGAATTTGCTGCCAAGGAGTGTGGTGGAGTCTCCTACTTTGGAGGTCTTTAAGCAGAGGCTTGACAACCATATGTCAGGAGTGCTCTGATGGTGTTTCCTGCTTGGCAGGGGGTTGGACTCGATGGCCCTTGTGGTCTCTTCCAACTCTATGATTCTATGATTCTATGATTCTAAGTTCTTCTCTCTAGAACCTTGAAGACCTGCAGCCAGTCAGCAGAGGTAGTACTGAGTTAGCTGCACCAATGGTGTGACTCAGTATATTTTCCTATGTTGCTGTGGGTCAGTTTTACCAGCACTTAGTTTGTAATCTGTTTACAGATGACCATAAGAATTATGTATACTAATCCTTTTCATGTCTGCAGCTAGGAATCTATTAATACACTATTGGAAAACAGCTACCAACTTTACTCTAGAGGTATGGTGGGATAAACTGAAACATGGCTCTTATTTAGAAACCAGTGAAGTGTCATAGAGCACTAAGGAACATGAAGATTAAATATGATTTTGAAATATATGTTTATTCAATACACTGGAAAGGACAATGTTGTCTCCTTACCACCAGCTACCCACGGATCACTCTGGGAAAATTTGTTAGAACAGAGCATAGAAGAAACTTAACTGCTGTAATCAACTCTAATATATTACACAAACCTGATTAATGTTTGATATATTATTCACATTGGATATGCATGGATTTTTTGAGGTTGTGGTATATGAGGATTGTTCACTGCAAGTATTTTCAGAAACATAAAAATAAAGGGTGTTTTCTTGAAATATAAAAAAAGAAAAAAGTGATCTAAATTAATTATTCATTCAGTTAGCAAATCTCTCTCTTTCTCTCTCTCTCTTGCAATGGGTGTGCCAGTTGAGTAAGGTGGGCTGTGGTCAGCTGCTAATCAGACAGTGCTTCTGACATCACTGTGAGATGCATCTCAAATCTCTCCCTTGTCTACCCACATCAGTTATAATGCATGTTTATTATAGAAGCACAATGACCGCTCCCCGCTTAAAACGGGGGGCGCCCTTTGCGTGGACACGTGCAGCCCCTAGATCTGGAGCGGCCCCAACAGCATAGGCTTCCCTCAGGTGGGATACCTGGAGGTCTCCGCCTACCTCAGTCAGTTGTCCAATCCCACCTGGGGGAAGCGTTGCCAAGGAGACCAGGCCAGGTAGGGGAGGGATTACCTGCCCACACAATAGAGGGAGGATCTTACCTAGGAATCCTCACTTGGCTCCAGAGCTTCTCCCACCCTACCCACCCTCAGTTAATGTCTTATTTTGCAGGTTAACTTTTCTTCACAGGTATGTGGGCACTGCTACGTTAAGGTCGCTGTTAAAGGTCTGGAAAGGAATTTCCCTGCATTGGCAGGTTTCGCCTTTCCTGTAGCAAAACGTCACAACTTTGGCGGTATCAGGCCTTGGGCGGAATCCTTTTGTCCATCTTCCTCTTGCGGCGGCGATACCAGGGTTCCCCGTTAAAGGGGTTTTCTGAAGGGAGGCTTTGGCCGTACACCGAAAGGTCGTCATTGCTGTCTCCTGCGGCGGCCGCGTTACGGAGGCGGCCATCTCTGCTTGAACATATGTTCTCCAGAGCCGGCCCATCCCCCCCCACTGGATAACCCTGATGCTCCCTAGGTCCCCGGCTGGGGACCGGGGAGGGAGAACGCACAATGCCTGAGCCAAGGTCTACCCCCATTTGAAATTTAATAAAGTTGTGGCCAATTTAATCCCATAGCACGTTGTCTTGAGTTGTTATTCCACATGACGGGGGGACCGTGCAGGATCTGGGGACTCCGCCTGTCCGCGCAATGGCTTTCTCCATTAACACCCATACAGGATCACACCCTTTCTAGAGCTGGAACAATTAAGAAACCATGCATTTATCACTTTTAGTTTCCTTAATGCTGCTACCAGTGGGGGGAAACGTATCAGCTGCCTTGATTCAAATGGCCCCAGACAATCAAGACATGAAGTTAAGATAAGCCAGAATGCTCTTGCTGCCAATTGTACTTAGCTTATCCTCCCATACAGAGAATGAGCTTGGCAAGCAGCCTTGGCATTGCTGTTGGGAACACTTGTTCCTTACCTGATCAAAAACGATCACTTTAAGCATGGATGTCTTCACTAATGGTGTGAGATCAAGAGATGCCTGCTCCCTTGGGCCAACTGTTGACCTCTGGAGAAGATTTGATGGTTGAGGTTGTCAACATGGTAGTCTCCAAATGAATCATCCAGTGAGTATGTAGGGAAGGGTCATAACACAGTGATAAAGCATCTGGTTTGCAACCAGAAGGCCTCCGCTTCAATCTCCAATGGCATCTCCAGGTATGATTGAGAATTTCCCATACCTTAAATCTTGGGGAGCCACTGGAGAATCAGTGTAGACAATGCTCAGCTAGTTGGACCAATGGTCTGACTCAGTCTAAGGCAGTTTCCAACTTTCCTACAGTTGCATTTACACATACCCTGTTTAAAAACAAGGTAACTGTTAGGTGGATTTATAGCTGGTTGATTTGGGTGCAACTGAACTCCACCTGAAAATAGTCTGGACCCCCTCCTCTGGATGCTTCCATTATTGGAGTGGAAGGGTGCTACCAGCAATGGAGGCTTTCCCATATGGGCTTTCCAGCTGCTCATACTTCTCTTCTTTAGGTGTCAGGTCAAAATTGTTTTATTATTTGATGCCTCCCTCCAACTGACCTGTACTTTTACTATTTATTGCTATTTATATTTTTGTGTTTGCATTTCTAGTGTTAACTGCCTTGAACAACTAATTGGAAAGACAGGATAAAAATGTATTAAACAAGTACTTTCTTTTTTTTAAAAAAAACCCCAACAAGGCTGGCTGAGATAGACCCCCCCCGGGCAGTCACTAGAAATTATAAATTAATATCCAGTTTTAAAACCAGCTGGGAAATGACAAACAAATACCCTGAAGTGTTCCTCCTAGGATATTAGTAATCAAAAATTAACCATGCTTGCTCTGCTCTTGCTAGTGAAAAATTAGTTCTTGGTAATTAAACATTTCTGGCAGGATTCAATGCCCTTGGTACAATTTACAGGGTTTTATATCATAGGCCACGAAATAGACTAATATAAGGTTATCAGATTTTTTTCAATGAATCCGGGGACACTTTTCAACTTCAATGGATTTTGTATGGGGACTAATTTGTAAGTCCAGGGACTGCCCCGGGAAACGGGGACATCTGGTAACCTTAGTCTAATAGTTTTTTTATATATTATGTAAGCTACATGTTCATTGGTGGAGCATATTCTAGAATGTTCATAAACATTTCAACTGGTGATGAATCAATAACTTATTCTCTGTCTAAAAGTGCTAACCGACCAACCAAGTGTATGGTGTACAAATTAACAGTTGGGCTTTGAAGATGCCTGTATTTTGTACGTCTTGTTCCTTTCATTATTAGTGCAAATACACCCATCTGCTGGAACTCTTGGGAGGTGGTAAAATTGCATGCAAATTTATTTCTGCAGCTATCTGAATTATATTTTCCAAGGATAATTAAAGGATGGAAAGAATCCAGTGTAAGGGTTTTGGATCCATTTGTTCCTAAGAGATTGTGGGGATGGATTGTTCATACCTCCTTTGTGCTTGGCCTGTTTTGGTTGAATGCTCTCAGAAGTGGATTATCAGCACTCAACATTAAATGTTTCTGGCTTGTTGGAATCCTAACCTAGCCCCCAAAGCTTCTTAGATCCACCCCCCTTTCTCATCTGAGCAAAATGGAAAATTGCATTGTTTTTCCACCCTCCAGAAGTATATAGTTCAGGAACAAGCCACATCCCCTGAGGTTAACCCATAGGCCAATGCTAACTCCCATGTTTCTCTGGCAGCACCCACAGCCATCTAGGCTTGTTCACCTGCTCACCTTCCAATATGATATTGCTACATGCCACCCCAATCCCTGCTGAGTGGTAGCAAGATTCTAGTGCTTCCTGGCCCTCACCCAGGGTTGTGTTTCCTTTGGGAGTCCAGACATGGCAGAGGCTGTAGCATTTTAAGATACATGGTTTATTTTGAGCCTATATACATCTAGAGTCTTCCATTGTAGAGAGAGTTCACAGCATTGCTTCACAAGCTGGGATTGTTTCTCATAGCAGTGCAGCATTACAGCCCAAGGCATTCTGCATGGCATTCCTATGCCTCTCTCCCAGTCTCCTAAGATGGTTCTACCCTTCAGCTCATCCCACACGGAGTTCTATCAATTTCCTTTCTTGAAATATACTCGGAGTTGAGTAGTGATTTCATGATCTTTATTGCAGCTCGTAAAACAATGAATGAATTCCCCCCCAAACCTCAGGCTTTATATACATTATTTATACAATAGGTCCCGTCTGACTGGCTGATTCTGCTTCCCTCCTGGAGCCTGATTGGACTGCTACTGCAGGCCAATCAGTCGTTGCATTCTAGGATCCTACCTGCCTATTGTTCTAGGATTCAAGCTTAGTACATTTCTTCTTCCCAGAAAACCCTTCACCAGAAACCCAAGCTTCCTTTCCATCACCTCACACTTCTCCTCATCAGCTTGGTAACCTCTGTTATGCATACACCTGGGAGATTCCTCTTGAGGTGATAGCAACTGTCTATTGTTTCATAACTTATATCAAACTAGTACCGTCAGGGTTGTTTGCACAGGCTACATCCAGGAGAAATGCTGCAGACTGTACTTTCTCCTTCCGTACCCCAGATATTAGTTAGAGTCTGACAGTCTTTGATTTCTTGGGTTTATGTGGGTTTCTCTCTCCCTTAAAACTTTTAACTATTTGCTAACCTTCTGCATGCATGCATGCAATATATACTGGATCCAATCCCTGGCAATCTCAGGCTAAAAGCAGCTTTGGTTAACAAGGCTGGAGGAACACCCCCTCCCCCCTGCCACCTGAGACCCTAGAGAGATCCTCTCAGAGCACACAATCCCAGTTGGATACATTAGATTCTGCTTTTAATTGCCTTCAGTGCCCCCACCTTTGCTAACTCTCCCACTTTATGTTATGGAATCTTTTAAAGACTTGCTTGCTGTAAGCCCCATTCAACCATAGCAATGATCTCACCTTTGCAACCGAGGCTCACATCAGTTCTCTAGATCTGCCTTAATTGATAGCTGTGAACCCTCTTCCAGGCCTATTTTTATCCATTGGCTCATTTGATGGGGAGTAAATTGCTTTGTTCTATGAACCCACTCAGGAAAGGTGGTATGTGTCTTGTACATCTGGGATCAACAACATGATAGCTGTGGGCTCAATGGGGCCCTGGAGCTATCTTGCTGCTGCCTACCAAGCCTACGAGTCCTGCTTCATTTATGGCACCTCACAGTCATGAGATGGTGAGAGTGGTTACCCTTTTCTCCCTTGAAAAGTGTTGAAATCCTGGAAGCCAAGACCCAAGTTTCAGGCAAGTTCTCTTTGGTGGGAGAACCCCAGCAGCAGATTTAAAATCACAAAATGTACAGCTAGGAAAAGTGTGGGGAAAGGCTCTAAAACTTTTTAAATGTGCCTTTTCAGTGAGTCCCTAAAACATCCCCTTTTAAAAGTTATTTCCAAACTATCACATTTCCTCAGAAGAGAGACAGACCACACAGTTAGTAAGTCATAAAATGGTTAACTTACAAAACCTTGCAAAGGTTTGATTCATGTGGTTTTCCATAAAGCAGCCAGAAAAGGTGCACAGGCAGTCAAAACGTTGCTTAGTTACAAAATGTAAAAGTTTCTAAACTATTAGTAGAGAAAAATGCTAGTTTCAGATTCCATTCGGGTCTGAAACAAAAGAGGCAAGTTAAACCCATGAGGCTGGCTGGAGTAACCAGCTCAGACCTCCTCAAATGTTGAATTCCACATGTAGAGAGAAAATAACAAAGACTTGGTTACCCATTTCCTTCCAAGGTGAGAGAAAGAGACATAAGCTAAGTATTGGAGGACAACACACTATATGATTTTAAAGCCTTCATGCACTGATTAGACTGAAGCATCTTCTTCTTTGGCAATCACTCGTAGCCGAGTAAGATTGTCTTCCATAAACCCAGTTTTAACAATAAGTTGGTAAGTGACTGTGGAGGCCAATTCTGGATCCACACATCCTTCTATAGTGGGGCCATGGGTTTCTGAGCGGGAGTTGATCATGGTGTGGATTTGCAAAGTGTGGCTTCCTCTTAGCATGTTTCTCCCTTGCGTCCTGAGTTTGAGTGTCTTCAAAGCCCATGACACCTTTGGTAAAGGCTGTTCTCCAGCTGGAGCACTCACAGGCCAGTGTTTCCCAATTGTCGGTGTTTATACTACATTTTTAAAAATTTGCCTTTAGACAGTCTTTAAACTTCTTTTGTTGACCACCAGCATTACACTTTCCATTTTTAAGTTTGGAATAGAGTAGTTGCTTTGGAAGACGATCATCAGGCAGCCACACAACATCACCAGTCCAATGAAGTTGATGTTGAAGAATCATTGCTTCCACACTGGTGATCTTTGCTTCTTCCAGTACACTGATATTAGTTCACCTGTCTTCCCAAGTGATGTGTAAAATTTTTCGGAGACACCGTTGATGGAATCTTTCGAGGAGTTGGAGATGGCGTTTATAAGTGGTCCATGTTTCACAAGCATATAGTAAGGTTGGTAGTACAATAGTTTTGTAAACAAGCATTTTGGTTTCCCTGCGAATGTCCCGGTCCTCAAACACCCTGCACTTCAGTTGGGAGAAAGCTGCACTCGCAGAGCTCAGGCGATGCTGGATTTCAACATCAATGTTGGCCCTTGTGGAAAGATAACTGCCCAGATAGGAGAAGTGATCGACATTTCCCAATGTTACACCACTGAGTTGGATTTGTGGTGCTGCAGAGGGGTTATTTTGTACTTGTTGGTGCAGCACTTTGATTTTTTGGATGTTGAGTGATAGGCCAAGCTTTTCGTAAGTGTCAGGGTTACTTCCAGATCCTAGCTCACAGAGGATCACACTAGCCAGCGATCGTTAAATAAAAGTCTTTATTGAGTTACAGTCTCCATTCTCGAGCTGCTGCGTGCAACCCTACGTCTTATGCTTAGATCGGCGAAGCTCCGTCTGAGTCTCCGCCCCTTGCGCACCAACTTAATATCCTAGCCCTGCTCCACCTTTTCCGCCTGACAGTTCTCCTCTGGGTCCCTCTGCCCCCCTGGGTCTCTTCCTTCCGGGATTCTTCTGACGCTGACCCCCCTGACTCTCCTGTCTCCTTGCACCGGGCTTTAGGACCTGGCTCCCTTTCCGGGCTGCCTACTGTGCCACCTTCCTGTGCATTTGAACTTGGCGTGCGCGCCCAACCTTCCACTTTCCGTCTAACCGTCACTTCGCTCCCCGATGAAGGTGTGGCCACTCCTGACTCGTGCCCTCCCTCCTGTTGCGAGCTGCCAGCGCTTGATCCCTGGCGCTCTTCCTCTTTCCTCCTCTCTGGCGGTGACATTGGTCCCGATCTCCAACTGCTCCCCTCTGAGTCCCCTCTGGCTCTTTCTTCCTGGGGTGTCCCCCTAGTCTCCCCCTTGCCCTGGCCACTGGTGCTCCTTTTTGTGAATCTTCTGATTCACTGGAAAGACTCGGAGATCTCGGGTCGTCGTCATCACTCATCCTTTCTTCTGCCTCCTCCCCCTCGCTCTCTGTTTCCTCCCTTGCCCTCGCCTCTGCTCCTGAACCCCTGACATCCATCCCCCCCTCGAAGCCCCCTCTTCCCCCCTCCCCTCCTTCCGGTGCGGGAACTGGGTGCTGCAGTGTCAAGGGGACGAATGTCGGGTACAGTTCGCTTCCTGTGGCGGGCCTCCATCCGAAGTCTTCCGGTTCTTCCTCCCTGCTCTCGTCGACGACGGTCACCTCTGCTTCCATCTCTGTGCCGCCGTGCTCGAGACCCTGGTCGTCCCCGAAAACGTCCATGTCCGTCTCTCCCTCGCTTCCTTCTGGAGGCGTTGCTCGTCCTGGACCCTCCAGCCACTTCCTGCGCCACTGCTCCTCTGGTCGATCATCCCACCAATACGAGGGTTCTGAAGCAGATCCCGAGGGCGACCCCTCCGGGGAACGGGCGTCTCGTGTCGGTTCCTCATCCGAGTCGAACCCCCGGAACGTGCTGGCTGAAAGCGTGGGCGTGAAAAGCCAGTCGTCGAAAAAGTCCGCTGGCATTGGCCTATGGGGGAAGAGGGCATGAAACTCTTCCTTGAGCAGAGGTTCATCTAAAGCGTAGCCCGGCACCCAGCTGTTGGCACTGGCCGGGGTGCCCTCCTTAGCGAGAAGGTATTCTACCCCCTCTTCCCCCAATCTGGAGTCCAAAATCTCCGTGACTTCGTTGAGGCGCACCTCCTGTGCCACTCCCCGTTGCCTGGTTCCCTCTCGGAGCGGACTCGGCGCCGTTCCGGGTTCCTGAAACCTGTGCGGTGCCTTGTAGGGAGTGAGCACCGATCTGTGGAACACCGGATGCATTCTGGAACCCTCCGGAAGCGCCAGCCTGAAGGCCACCGGGTTGACCTGCTCTTCGACTTGGTAGGGCCCCAGTTGCTTATGCCCTAGTTTCTTCTTGGCCAACGACCTGGCCGGCACTGCGTGGGCTGCTAACCAGACCCAGTCTCCCACATGGATCTCTTCGCCAACCCTTCTGTGTTTGTCTGCCTGCACCTTGTATGCGTGTTTGGCCAGCTCCAGGTGCCGCCGCAGCTGATCGTGGACCTCCTGCAACTCCGACGCGAACGCATCTGCTGTCTGCGGCTCCCCCTCCACCAGTCTTTCCAGTCCCGGGAAGGTTCTGGGGTGCCTCCCGTTGTTGGCGAAGAACGGCGTGACCCCCGTGGACACGTGCTTCGTGTTGTTGTAGGCGAACTCGGCGAGCGGCAGGTAATCCACCCACGTCGCAGGCTGCTGATTCGCATAGCATCTCAGGTACTGCTGCATGATGGCATTGACCCGCTCCGCTTGCCCGTTGGTCTGCGGGTGTCTCGCCGACGCCAGGTTGATCTTGACGTTTAGGAAGCCCATCAGCTTCTGCCAGAAATTCGAGATGAACTGCCGCCCGCGGTCGGACAGAATAGACCGTGGCAGACCGTGAACCTTGAACACGTGGTCTATGAACAGTTTGGCGGTTTGTTCCGCCGTGGCCACCTTCGCACACGGGATGAAATGTGCCATCTTGGAGAACAAGTCCACCACCACCAGCACGGCCGTCTTGCCCCTCGAGCTGGGCAGATCCGTGACGAAGTCCAGGGCGACTCTCTCCCATGGCTCGACCGGAGTTTGCAGCGGTTCCAACAGTCCGGCCGGCGGTCTGTGCACTGGTTTGGCCCTCTGGCAGGTGTCGCACCTCGCCACGTAGTCCGCGACCTCCCCTCTCATTCCGGGCCACCAGAAATCCCTGGCGACTAATTCCACCGTCTTCTCCTTGCCAAAGTGCCCGGCAGTGGGCGCGTCGTGCAGCTGATGCAGTACCTTGGCGCGAAGTTCGTCTCCCGGCACGTAGATGGCCCCTTTGCGGATGAGCAATCCATCTCTCAGCTGGAACCCGTCGGTCGCTGCCGTGCCCCTTTGCATCTCTGCCATCTTTGCTTGCGCGAAGGAGTCATTCTGCAACGCTCGTCGCACCGCCTCCAGGTCCAGTGTCGCCGCAGCGCACGCCCACACTGTTGGTGCGAAGATGTGCATGGCGGCCGCTGGCGTGGCGTCCTCCAGATACTGTGGCTTACGGGAGAGCGCGTCCGCCATGATGTCGGTGTCCCCCGGGACATACTCTATTCGGAAGTCGAAGTTCGCAAAGAACTCAGCCCAACGTATCTGCCTCTGGTTCAGGAACTGTGCCGTGCGCCAGTGCTCCAGATTCTTGTGGTCCGTGCAGACCTGCACCGTGTGCTTGGCTCCAATCAGGAAGTGCCTCCATGCTTTGAACGCTGCATGAATAGCCAGCAACTCCCTGTCCCAGATGGTGTAGTTCTGTTCGGACTTGCTGAGCTTCCTGGAGTAAAACGCTCCGGGCCTCCAAACCCCCTGCGGGTCCTTCTGCAGCAGGACTGCTCCGACGGCCCTGTCCGAGGCGTCTGTTTCAACTCTCATCGGCCTGCTGGGGTCGACATGAAGCAGCTGTTCCTCCGACGCGAAAAGACGCTTGAGTGCCTGAAAGGACTGCTCCGCCTGCGCTGTCCAGATGAACTTCTTTTTCTTGGAACTGAGCGTGTCCGTGATGGCCGCTGTCTGCATAGCGAAGCCTTTGATGAACTTGCGATAGAAGTTCGCGAAGCCGACAAACCGTTGGACCTCCTTCCGGTTGCGTGGGCTTTTCCAATCCAACACCGCTCGAACCTTGGCGCTGTCCATGGCGAGCCCCTTGTCAGACAACTTGTAGCCCAGGAAATCCACCTCCGTCACGTCGAATTGGCACTTCTCCAGCTTGGCGTAAAGCCTATGTTGCTGGAGCCTGCTCAGCACTTCCCTGACGTGTCTGTCATGCTCCTGCTGCGATTCCGAAAAGATCAGGATGTCATCCAAGAAACAGACGCACGTCTTGTAGAGGAGCCCCGCCAACACGTGATGCATGAAAGCTTGAAAAACGTGGGAGCCATTTTGCAATCCAAAAGGCATAACTCTATATTCGTAGGTGCCCAGGGGCGTGAACATGGCTGTCTTCCACTCATCTCCTTCCCGCATGCGAATGAGGTTGTACGCCCCTCGCAGGTCCAACTTGGTGAACACGCTGCCCTTGCGTACTTTTGCGAGGAGGTCGTCGATTCGGGGCATGGGGAAGTCCGATGGCTTGGTGACACTGTTCAAAATGCGGTAGTCCACTACGAGTCTTTTTTGGGGCGTGTCTCGCTTCTTCACAAAGAATACAGGACTGCCCCCCGCTGCCTGGGACTCTCGGATGAAACCGCGCTTCAAATTATGATCTATGAACTCTTTGAGTTCCTGCAGTTCGTCTTCAGACATGGAATACAGCTTCCCTTTGGGCAGCGCCGCCCCCGGCAGCAGGTCACTTTTGCAGTCATATGGTCTGTGGGGGGGTAGCTTGTCTGCCTCCTTCTCGCAGAAAACCTCCAAAAATTCTGCGTACTTGTGGGGAATCGCTTGCAGTGTGCCTAGCAGCAGCTGTGACTCCTCTTGCTCCCCTTCCTGCTGGGGCATGATGCAGTGTTCAGCACAAAAGGAAGAGCCGAAGGTCAGCTGCCTCTGGTACCAAGCCAGCGTCGGGCTGTGCTTGTCCAGCCAACTCATGCCCAATACAATAGGCGTGTCCGAGAGTTGAGTGACGTTGAAGCTGATGATTTCCCTGTGATTTCCAAGCCGCAGCACCATAGGTGGCGTCTGCTTCACCACTTGCCCCCCTAACAGCTCCCTGCCATCCACCGTGACAACCTGCAGGGGCAGCGTGGCAGGCAGCAACTGTATAGCGTGCCAGTCGACAAAGTCCTGCCCTATGAAGTCTGCATTGCTTCCCGAGTCGACGGTGATTGGCACGTCCATGGTGATTCCATTGGGTAGCTGGAGCGATGCGGTGAGCCTCACTACTGGCTTGGGCGGGAGGGGGTCCATGGGCGGTAAAATCTCTGGGGACTGCTTCACTGACACGTCTGGCTGGGCCCCAGTGCCTCTTCCTCCAGCCAGACATCGTCGTTTCCCTGCTGTGGTTCTCCGTGCTGCGTTGCTGCAGTCACCATTGCTGAGGCTGCAGTGTGCTTGTGGAGCCTCCGGGGACACTCTTTCGCCATATGCCCTGGATCCTCACAGATATAACACTTCCTGTTCCCTCTAGGAGGCTTCGCTTTCACTGCTGCCGGTGCTAGGGCTCTGGCTGCTGACTGAGCCCTTGCACTCCTAACCTCCATCGGTTCCACCCCTCCCCCTGTTGGAGGCGTGGATTGCGCACACGCTGCTTCTCTGGGAAGGAAGGAGGAGCCCCTGGCTGGTTCGCGCCCGCTGCGCCCTTCGTCCCTGCTCCACGGACGTTCTTCTAGCCGCACCCCCACCGCCAGCGCCCTCTGAACGATCTCCTGCGTGGTCCGGGGTCTCTCCCCCCTCGCAATCTCATCTTTAACCGAGTTGTGCAAGCCCTCCCAAAAAAGGTCTCTGACAGGAGCCGAATCTCTGTCCCATTCCAGGGCACTGACCAAAGCGAAAAAGCGGGCATGATACTGCCTTACGCTGGCCCTCCCTTGCCTTAGTCCATGCACCTCCTTTCGGGCAAGATCCACGTCAATGCTTGATAAAAAACAGCCATCCATCGCTTTAATAAAGGCGTCCGCATTTTGGAGCGCAGGATCCTTATCTCTCCACAAATTGCGCAGCCATGCTTTTGCGTCTCCATGCAAATGGGACATGATGAACCCCACTTTCTCTTGTTCATCTCTAAAGTCTTTGTGCAGTAGTTGCAGTGCACACATTACGTCTGCTCTAAAGTTGGGGTACTGTTGCAAATTCCCATCGAAGTGAGAGACCAGACCGCCTGTGCGTCTCCCCAACCCAATCCCCTCTGATTTGGGTGTCTGTTGCCCTTGCTTCGTAAGCACGTCCAACCTGACCTGGAGATCCCTGTAGGCGGCAGCTGCTTCCTCCTCTCTCTTCCTGGACGCCAGCGCCTCGGCATTTAGTCGTGAAACTGCTTCTCTGAGTTCCGTTATTTGCTGTTCGGCCGTCATATTGTCTGCCGTTCGTGAGCTCTCTTGTAGGCACCCGCTTTCCCTCCTCTCCGCGAGGCCGTGGATGCCCACAATTTGATGAGACGGAGCTTACTGTCAGGGTTACTTCCAGATCCTAGCTCACAGAGGATCACGCTAGCCAGCGATCGTTAAATAAAAGTCTTTATTGAGTTACAGTCTCCATTCTCGAGCTGCTGCGTGCAACCCTACGTCTTATGCTTAGATCGGCGAAGCTCCGTCTGAGTCTCCGCCCCTTGCGCACCAACTTAATATCCTAGCCCTGCTCCACCTTTTCCGCCTGACAGTTCTCCTCTGGGTCCCTCTGCCCCCCTGGGTCTCTTCCTTCCGGGATTCTTCTGACGCTGACCCCCCTGACTCTCCTGTCTCCTTGCGCCGGGCTTTAGGACCTGGCTCCCTTTCCGGGCTGCCTACTGCGCCACCTTCCTGTACATTTGAACTTGGCGCGCGCGCCCAACCTTCCACTTTCCGTCTAACCGTCACTTCGCTCCCCGATGAAGGTGTGGCCACTCCTGACTCGTGCCCTCCCTCCTGTTGTGAGCTGCCAGCGCTTGATCCCTGGCGCTCTTCCTCTTTCCTCCTCTCTGGCGGTGACGTTGGTCCCGATCTCCAACTGCTCCCCTCTGAGTCCCCTCTGGCTCTTTCTTCCTGGGGTGTCCCCCTAGTCTCCCCCCTTGCCCTGGCCACTGGTGCTCCTTTTTGTGAATCTTCTGATTCACTGGAAAGACTCGGAGATCTCGGGTCGTCGTCATCACTCATCCTTTCTTCTGCCTCCTCCCCCTCGCTCTCTGTTTCCTCCCTTGCCCTCGCCTCTGCTCCTGAACCCCTGACAGTAAGCTTCTGCAAATATATTTTGGATGGTTTGGAGGCCATCCTCTGAGCGTGCACACACTATGTTGTCATCAGCATACTGAAGCTCTATGACGGAAGTTACGGTAACCTTACTCTTTGCTTTCATCCTGCTCAGATTGAAGAGCTTTCCATCTGTTCCATATATGATTTCTACTCTGGTGGGGAGTTTCCCTTCGACAAAGTGTAGGATCATGGCAATGAAAATAATGAACAGAGTTGGGGCAATAACACAACCCTGTTTGACACTTTGAGAGCCATGTTTACAAATTTATCTGTGCTATCTGGGCAGCCAACAAATAGCACATAATGGCTCTCTTCCTCACTTCCTCTTTCAGCTCTATGTGCTTTCCAAGGCTCACATTAATTCTACTGGCTCTGACTTTGTCAGAGACCAGGAGTCAGATTTTTCTTCATTGGGTGATAGAGGCAGGGACTACATGCATTATGTGCATGTAGGTGCCCCCCCCATGTGCTGTGTTGTCAGATAAAACTTCTGAGCCAGTGCTCCCCTCTCAACCTCAGGATGTGGCACAGGATGTGACTCAGAGGCCTCCACTGAAGAAGACCTAGATAAACCTGAGACTCTTGCTCCATCACAGTCAAATACTACTAGAGAAATCTGGGCCTTTCAAGTCAAGCAGCAGCTTACACACAGGTGGTGCCAACAAACAGGCTGCTACTACCATATAAAGCAGGTGTGGGGAACATTTGGCCTACCAGATGTTGTTGAACTAAAACTTCCATCATCCTTGACCATTGGCCATGCTTGCTGTGGCTGATGGGAGTTGTAATTCAGCAACATCTGGAAGGCCAGAGGCTCCCCACCTGTGATATAAGGTCTCAGTTTCAGCTTATTCCCTTATGGAGCAATTCAAGAGGTCACATAGAATCACAGAATACTAAAGTTTTAGAGCTGGGACTCCGAGGGTTATCTAGTCCAACTATCTCCAAAGCAGGAATCGCAGCTAGATCATACATGGCAGATGGCTGGGCAATCTCTGCTTGAAAACCTCCAGTGAAGGAGAGTCCACAACCTCTTGAGGGAGACCATTCCACTGTTGAACAGCTCTTGCTGTCAGAAAGTTCTTCCTGATGTTTAGTTGGAATCTCCTTTCGTGTAAATTGAAGCCATTGGTTCATATGCTCCGAAGCTTCAGAAAACAAGCTTGCTCCATCTTCCAATATTTGAACCGAGTGCCAGTACCGGCAACGGCTTCCAACCCCTCTCCCCATTCAGGGCAGTAGAGCTGGGTGACACCCACAAATAAGCTTCCAATTTTAAAGGTGTGGCTTATTTGCAGGTACGTCTTATATTTGAACCAACACGGTACCTCTCCTGTAATATCACATACACCCTTTGTATATTACGATTGCATGATACCACGATTTCATGATATCATGATTTCGTGACACGATATCATGAAATCATATCACACAATCATGATATCATATAATCATGAAATCATGATACCACACTATGATACTACATAATCATGATTTCACAAATCATGGTACCACACAATCATGAAATCATGAAATATTGATATCACACTATGATTTCACAAAATCATGATACCACACAACTATAGTGCAAAATCAAGATATCATGATCTCATGATTATGTGGTATCATGATTTCATGAAATCATAGTGTGATATTAATATATCATGATTTTATGATTGTGTGGTACCATGCTTTCATGATTCATAGAATAATAGAATCACAGAATTGTACAGTTGGAAGGGACCCCAAGGGTCATCTAGTCCAGCCCCCTGCAATGCAGAAATCTCAGCTAAAGCATCCATGACAGGTGGCCATCCAACTTCTGCTTAAAAACTTCCAGTGAAGTCCACAACTTCTTGAGGGAAACCATTCCACTGCCGAACAGTTCTTACTGTCATGGTGCTTAGTGGAATCTCTTTTCTTGTAACTTGAAGCCATTGATTCATATGGTCTGAAGCTGCAGAAAACAAGCTTGCTCCATCTTCCAATATTTGAAGATAGCTATCATGCCTCCTCTCAGTCTACTCTTTTCCAGGCTAAGCAAACCCAACTCCCTCAGCCTTTCCTCATAAAGTTTGGTTTCCAGACCCTTGCTCATTCTGGTTACTCTCTGTATACGTTCCAGCTTGTCAACAGTCTTCTTAAATTGTGGTTCCCAGAACTGGACACAGGACTCCAGGTGGGGTCTGACCAAGACAGAATAAAGCAGGATTATTACTTCCCTTGACATGGACACTATATTTCTGTTGATGCAGCCTAGAATAGCATTAGCTGTTTTTGCTGCTGCATCACACTGTTGAAATGTTAAATTTGTGGACTGCTAAGGCCTCCTAGATCCTTTTCATGTGCACTCATAACAATCCAAGTACTTCCCATTTTATATTTGTGCTGCTGGCACTTCCTTTGTTAGTGCAGAACCTTACATTTGTCCCTGTTGAAATTAATTTTGCTAGTTTCAGTCTGGTGCCCTGTGTCCAGTCTGAACACTGTCCCAGTCTTATACCTCAGTCAGTCTTTTTCTTGCTTCACTGCACTGTGGGGCAGGACAGATGTTTATCCAGATCCCTTTTAAAAAAGTTACATGTGTGCATGCACAGATCCAGGAGAGAAGTGGGCAGTCTGGGTGGCTCTCACAACACTTGCTCAGAAATTCCAAACTTGCCTTAGGACTAAAAAGGCGACCCTTGCTGTACACTCTCCTTTGTTTAAAATTGCAGTGGGTATAACAGCACAGAGAAGTTAGTTGTGTTTAGTGCAGTTCCTTTCTCAGGCAGGGATGACTTGCAATCGGCGTCCATGAGCTGCTGTGAAATATTTGGTTTCCTGAGCCAATTGAAAGTGTATTTTCCACAAAAGCAGGCTCCATTTTAGTAAAGTTGCTGAGCCAGTCGTTCTTTCATGTATGAGCCATCAGGGTATTCAAGGGACATTTCCCAAACTGACAATTACTGGCTGGCTCAGGTTAATGAGTTTGCTTCCAATGTCTCAATGATGAGGCTTATTGTGCATAATCCTGCTTGATTCTTAAAGCCATTCAGCAGCATATGTTCCATGCAACATAATATGAGAAAGAACACCAATGAGAAGGATGTCCAGGTGGGAAATGGACACCTGCCCACAGCAGGACTGTTGAAGCTGGAGGTGAGTTGAAGTGCAGGTAGGCAATGCTAGGGTAGATGGACTGATGGTCTATCTTGGAAGAAGACAGCTTCCTGTGAAAATGCTTTTGGGTGGAACATCAGGAAGAATTTAGATCACGTCTGAGTGAAGATTTTGTGTGGTCATTGGAGGGGGCATACAAAATTGGGTTTTTGTGTCAATTTTGGCTCATGGGCCCCCAGGTGCTTTTCATTTGGCTTAATTGGGCTGCAATCATAGGACCACAGGAAGCTACCTTCCACCAAGTCATATCTTCACTACATCTATTTCAGGATTGTCTACACTGACTGGCAGCAACTCTCCTGGGTTTCAGAAACAGCACAGCAGAGTTGGGAACTGAACCTAGGACATTCTACATGCAAAGCAGGTGTTCTATGACTGAGCTATGGCATAAGGTGACTTGTAAGAGGTCAGCCTAGTTCAGTATTGTCCACACTGACTGGCAGCAGCTCTCCAGGGCCTCAGATCAGAGGTCTCTCTCAGCCCTTTGGGGGATTGAACCTGGTTCTTTCTGCATGCAAATCAGGTGCTGTACCGCTGAGCTACATCCCTTGTCCTTTACTTTCAAGTGGTGAGATGTTGAGTTTTTTAAATTTTTGCTTGCTTGCTTACTTACTGAACTTTCATGTATAAAAATCACAAGGTGGAATTAAAACTAAAAACACAATATTATAGTAAAAGCAACTGAAAATTTCAAACGCATCGGGAAAAGCTGCTTGGCAAAGAATCTCAAGATTATAACGCCTGTCTGAATAAAACTGTTTTCAGAAGATATGTAAAAATGAGTAGGGATGGCTCCTGCGAAACTTCCATTGGCAAAGAGTTCCACAGGGCAAGGCTTGCCTTGCTAAAGGTAAAACCCAGACCAATGTCAGGGGCATGTTGGACCACCAAAAGTGCCCCATCCAAGGACCTCTGTGGTTTAGGTAGCACATAAAGGTAATATTTGAGGAATGTGTGTGTGTGTGTCCATGAGTTCATGCAGCCTTTGGAAAGAAGTCACCTTCCTTTCAAAATTCCTGGAATCAGAATTCCTAACACAGGGTCCTTGGCCACCCCGCTGTAGCACATTTCAGTTCTGGCATCTAATCTGCAAAAGACACATTGCAAGGTGGCTGTGGCATTTCAACAGACTCTGCTTTTGTTTCTTTGACATGCCCATGAATTATGAAACAGCTTTGCTTGTTACTCCCTTGGAGAAAACAAAGCTGGCAGGAACTCCTTTCAAGCTGGGAATTAAATTGTAGGTTGCAAAAAGCCAAAAACACCAAAGCAAGTACTTTTGCTAAACCTAATAAAAGCAGGTGCTCAGTCTCACTCACTCACTGGCTGGGGACATGGAATTAAATTGATTAAGGCACTTCCGCAACAAACCCTGACTACTAAGGAAGTGTGATGGGGGATGCAGAACCTTGGGTCAAATGCAGCCTTCCTCGCCCTTTTAACTAGAATAGTTTGCCTGGATAGAGAAAATTGCATGTAGAAACCTCTAACACTTGCAGTGCTAAAATACATTCTGGGCCTCGCTGCTGGTTGAAGAACTCAAACTCAGGCTTCTGTTTCTGCCAGATTCTTTAATGCATAAATCTAAGTGATACATAGACAAAGGTTGAAGGTGCAGCAAGTGATTTTCATGGCTAAGCATGAGCTAAGGCCTTGACCCAACAAACTCCATGGCCCCTACCTCTTCCTGTTCAAGCGTGGGGTAAGCACAAGTCTTAGTGTGGCAGATAAGGGGCATCTCCGGGCAAGCAAATGGGCTCTTCTATGAGTGGGCTGGGCCTGTGTGGTTTGTTCACACCAAAAATGGCACCTCCATACCCCTTCCTCTTGGTTCATGTGGGAACCAATGACACTGCAAGCAATAGCCTCCAGAAGATCAAAAGAGACTACGAGGCTCTCGGCAGGAAATTGAAGCAACTAAATGCACAAATTGTCATCTCATCTGTCCTCCCAGTTGAACGACGTGGCCCAGGGAGAGAGGGAAAAATAGTGGAAGTGAACAGCTGGCTTCGCAAATGGTGTAAACAGGAACGGTTTGGATTCTTAGATCACAGACTGCAGTTTCTTGAAGATGGACTTCTGGCAAGCGATGGGCTGCACCTCACAACGGTTGGGAGAAATGTTTTTGCCAAAAATCTCAGAAACCTCATCAGGAGGGCTTTAAACTGACTAATGTGGGGGAGGGAGACAGTGCTCCTTAAGGTAGGAGTCTATCAAATGATGAAGATGATCATCCAAATGTCATAGACCAAATGGAGCAAACAGCACGCAGACCTAGTGGTGGGAGGAAAAAAATCCTTAAATAAGAGACATGGGGGAATGATTAATGGACTTCAATGTCTGTACACTAATGTGCAAAGCATGGGAAATAAACAAGATGAGCTTGAGCTCTTGGTACAGCAAACTAAATACGACATAATAGGCATCACTGAAACCTGGTGGGATAAGTCCCATGATTGGAATGTAATAATGGAGGGATACAATCTATTTCAGAGAAACAGACCAGACAAGAAAGGAGGAGGAGTGGCGTTATATATCAGGGATGTGTATACCTGTGAAGAGATCCAAGATTTAGAACCTCAAAGCCAAAGTGAGAGCATTTGGGTCGAAATTAAGGGAGAGAAGAATAACAGAGATCTCATTGTGGGAGTTTACTATAGATCCCCAAGCCAAACGGAGGACATAGATGATGCCTTCCTGGAACAGATGGCCAAGCATGCAAAAGGAAGGGAGATAGTAGTAATGGGGGACTTCAATTACCCGGATATTTGTTGGATGTCAAACTCAGCCAAGAGCTTAAGGTCAAACAGATTCCTCACTGGCCTTGCAGACAACTTCATTGTCCAGAAAGTGGGAGAAGCAACAAGAGGAACAGCCATTTTAGATCTGGTCCTAACCAATGTTGATGACCTGGTTAGTGGGGTAGAAGTGGAAGGATCATTAGGCGCGAGTGATCATGCTCTTCTGAAGTTTACTATACAGCGGAAAGGAGCAGCCAAGCATACTAGGACTCAATTTCTTGACTTTAAGAAAGCCGACTTCATAAAACTTAGGGAAGTGCTGGGTGAGATCCCATGGACAGTAATACTAAAAGGAAAGGGAGTTCATGATGGCTGGGAGTTTGTTAAGAGGGAGATAGTAAAAGCACAATGTCAGGCAATACCAATGAGACGGAAACATGGAAGGTGCTTAAAGAAGCCAGGGTGGCTATCTAAAGAACTTTTAACTGAGTTAAGATTAAAAAAGGATGTGTACAAAAAAAGGAAAAGGGGGGAAACCACCAAAGAGGAATTCAAACAAATAGCCAGCACGTGTAGACACAAAGTCAGAAAAGCTAAAGCACAGAATGAACTCAGGCTTGCTAGAGAGGTTAAAAGCAACAAAAAAGGCTTTTATGGGTATGTTCGTAGCAAAAGGAAGAACAAAGAAACAGTGGGGTCACTCAGAGGAGAAGATGGTGAAGTGCAAACAGGGACACAGAAAGGGCTGAACTCCTCAATGCCTTCTTTGCCTCAGTCTTCTCCGATAAAGAAAACAATGCCCAACCTGAAGAATTTGGAGCAAATGATTCAGCAAAGGAAACACAGCCCAGAATAACTAAGGAGATAGTACAAGAATACTTGGCTAGTTTAGATGTATTCAAGTCTCCTGGGCCAGATGAACTGCATCCAAGAGTATTAAAAGAACTGGCAGATGTGATCTCAGAACCACTGGCAGTCATCTTTGAGAATTCCTGGAGAACAGGCGAAGTCCCAGCAGACTGGAGGAGGGCAAATGTTGTCCCTATTTTCAAAAAGGGGGAAAGAGAGGACCCAAATAATTATCACCCAGTCACTCTGACATCAATACCAGGGAAGAATCTGGAACAGATCATTAAGCAAACAGTCTGTGAGCACCTAGAAAGGAATGCTGTGATCACCAATAGTCAGCATGGATTTCTGAAAAATAAGTCATGTCAGACTAACCTGATCTCATTTTTGACAGAATTACAAGCCTGGTAGATGAAGGGAACGCAGTAGATGTAGCCTACCTTGATTTCAGCAAGGCATTTGTCAAGGTGCCCCATGATATTCTTGTATAGAAACTGGTAAAATGCGGTCTTGACTCTGCTACCACTCAGTGGATTTGTAACTGGCTGACTGACCGAACCCAAAGGGTGCTCATCAATGGTTCCTCTTCATCCTGGAGAAGAGTGACTAGTGGGGTGCCACAGGGTTCTGTCTTGGGCCCGGTCTTATTCAACATCTTTATCAACGACTTGGATGATGGACTCAAGGGCATCCTGATCAAATTTGCAGATGACACCAAACTGGGAGGGGTGGCTAACACCCCCGAGGACAGGATCACACTTCAAAACGACCTTGACAGATTAGTGAACTGGGACAAAACAAACAAGATGAATTTTAACAGGGAGAAATGTAAAGTATTGCACTTGGGCAAAAAAAAAATATGAGAAGCACAAATACAAGATGGGTGACACCTGGCTTGAGAGCAGTACATGTGAAAAGGATCTAGGAGTCTTGGTTGACCACAAACTTGACATGAGCCAACAGTGTGACGCGGCAGCTAAAAAAGCCAATGCAATTCTGGGCTGCATCCATAGGAGTATAGCATCTAGATCAAGGGAAGTAGTAGTGCCACTGTATTCTGCTCTGGTCAGACCTCACCTGGAGTACTGTGTCCAGTTCTGGGCACCACAGTTCAAGAAGGACACTGACAAAGTGGAACGTGTCCAGAGGAGGGCAACCAAAATGGTCAAAGGCCTGGAAACGATGCCTTATGAGGAACGGCTAAGGGAGCTGGGCATGTTTAGCCTGGAGAAGAGGAGGTTAAGGGGTGATATGATAGCCATGTTCAAATATATAAAAGGATGTCACATAGAGGAGGGAGAAAGGTTGTTTTCTGCTGCTCCAGAGAAGCGGACACGGAGCAATGGATCCAAACTACAAGAAAGAAGATTCCACCTAAACATTAGGAAGAACTTCCTGACAGTAAGAGCTGTTCGACAGTGGAATTTGCTACCAAGGAGTGTGGTGGAGTCTCCTACTTTGGAGGTCTTTAAGCAGAGGCTTGACAACCATATGTCAGGAGTGCTCTGATGGTGTTTCCTGCTTGGCAGGGGGTTGGACTCGATGGCCCTTGTGGTCTCTTCCAACTCTATGATTCTATGATTCTATGTCCTTTTTGATGGACATTCTGGCTCAGTATCTGACTCCTTATTTGCAGGAGGGACAGGAGGGACTGGAAGCAGTGACTCTTTAGGAGGTGCCTGACTATATATAGGCAACCAAATAGGGGTGGGATCCCTCTCTGACAATCTGCTTGAACTTTCCTCAGGTTTCTAGCTCCTGACTCCCTTGGTCACTGGCCCTCTCCTTCCTCCAGATCAAACATTTCGTGAGGCCCCAGTTTCACCCCCTTCATCCTGCACATGCCATCCCCCTCCACTGGGGCATCTAGCTCCAATTCACTGGTCTCTTCTCCCCTCTCTTTGGGATTTCTTCATCCCGTCTGTGAGATCTACATGGGGCAGCCTACTGAAGAAAGGCAAGATTCACACTTGTTGTCCATGACCACCACTGGCATGAAGCCCCAGGAAATTTGCTCAGGAGTGAACCCCAGGGCTAAGATAAGGTTCCCCGCTTCTTATGTGGGAGGCTGTGACAGTTTCAAGTCTCTCTTGATAATTTGTTGCTGTTGTTTCTAAAATGTTCTGCTTTTGAACTTCTAGCTGAATATTCTGTGGGCTATGTGACTTACTATGATTCCAGCATGTCAATTTGTTTTAAAACCTAATTCCTAGTCCCTTCAGTTTGTGGTCATTTGTCACTTGAAAAATAGAACTGTTTGAGAGTGAGATTTCAAATAAGCTTCATGGGAAAAGTCAAAGCTGCAACAAGCAGCCCCAGAAATGTTATAGAGCATCCAGAATCCCAGACAGGAGTCATAATGTATCACTATTGATCCATGGCAGTGCTGAGCTTTGGAGTCTTTGTCATATTGGCTCTACCAGAAAAGTCATTCAGAAACCTTCCAAATAAATCTCTCCTGGAGATATATTTTTAAAAGGTAAAGAAAAAGCTATGATGAAATCTGGAGTGCCTTTCCTTCAGAGAAAATGGGTGGCACACCATTGGTCTCTGCACTTCTCAACACACCAGGTTGCTGGCTAAGTGAGGAGGGAGGGGTGAGACATGGAGAACCTGGCATGGCACATGGTGGTGGAGTGAATCCAATGCTCATCTACATCCATGGGCTGAAGTACATCAAGCTCCCCATGTGTCACCCTTCCTCTCTTCCTCTTAGTAAGTGACAGTGATCTACTGTGTTGAGAAGCCAGAAGAGCAACGGTACCCTTGCGCCACATGCACTGCCTGCTACTGAGGATTTCTCTAGTAGTTCTCAGTGAATGATCTGGGGTTTAAGTGCTCAGGTGGCCCTTAAGTATCCTGGACCTAGGTTATCAAGGGCTTTGCAAATCGACACAAGGACCTCAAACCTAGCTCAGCAGAAGATGGGCAATCAGTGCAGATGCTTTAATTATGGTGTTACATGTTGTTGGCTATCAGGCCTCTCTGGCATTTTGACTGCCACATGCTTCAGTGGCTGCAGCTTTTCGACCTGGCTCAAGGGCAGCCTCAAACAGAGAGCACGACAGTGAGCTAAGAGATAAAGCACTGAAGACCGAGGGGAAGAAAATTTACAGAGGCAGCTTTTTCATGCAAGAGTGAAACCATCTCCTTCTTTTCCCAATTGTTTGATCACCAGAGCTAGAGAAAAGGCACATGGCAGTTTCTGGCCTGAGATTACAGAGATATTGTCTCCAACAAAGGTACAAAAAAAGAGGCTTGAATACCCCTGGCTAGAAGACAGCTTTCCTATCCACCCAGCAGGAGGACAACATGTTCCAAGCTGGGTCATTTCCTGCTGCTACCCCTGCTGATTGGCTAGGCAGGGTCACAGGTACCCAAGGAGGGCCGTTCCATAAATCAAGAGGGAATTGACAAGGGCCCTTCTGCTGTTATGTGTTTGATTGGTGAAGTGGAAAATAATAATAATAATAATAATAAATTTTATTTATATCCCGCCCTCCCCAGCCAAAGCGGGGCTCAGGGCAGCTAACAACAATCAAATAATCAGTCAAATAATCACACAATCTAAAATATTTCGTTATAAAATTAATTAAATCAAATTGATGGCAACCAATTATGCAGAATTATGTGCAGGTTGCCAGAGGAGGGAGTCAGGCTGCGCCCTGACCAAAGGCCTGGCGGAACAACTCTGTCTTGCAGGCCCTGCGGAAAGATGTCAGGTCCCGCAGGGCCCTAGTCTCTTTTGACAGAGCATTCCACCAGTTTGGAGCTGCAGCCGAGAAGGCCCTGGCTCTAGTTGAGGCCAGCCTAACCTCTCTGAGGCCTGGGACCTTGAGGATGTTATTATTTGCAGACCGTAGGTTTCTCTGTGGGGCATACCAGGAGAGGCGGTCCCATAGGTACGAGGGTCCTAGGCCGTATAGGGCTTTAAAGGTTAAAACCAGCACCTTAAACCTGATCCTGTACTCCACCGGGAGCCAGTGCAGCTGGTATAATACCGGATGAATGTGCTCTCGCAGCGAAGACCCCATAAGGAGTCTCGCCGCGGCATTCTGCACCCGCTGGAGTTTCTGGGTCAGTCTCAAGGGCAGCCCCACGTAGAGCGAGTTACAATAATCCAGTCTGGAGGTGACCGTCGCATGGATCACAGTGGCTAGGTCAGGATGAGAGAGATAAGGGGCCAACTGCTTAGCTTGGCGGAGATGAAAAAATGCCGCCTTTGTTATAGCTGTAATCTGCGACTCCATAGAGAGGGAGGTATCAAAGATTACACCCAAACTCTTAACGGACGGTGCTGGCACTAATTGCACCCCCGCAAGAGATGGGAGTTGCCCCCCTGATCCCATATCTTCCCGCCCCAGCCAGAGGACCTCTGTCTTCGAAGGATTTAACTTCAACCGGCTCCCACGTAACCATCCAGCCACAGCTTCCAGACATCTGGTCAGTGTGTCTGGGGCCGAGTCAGGATGGCCATCCATCAACAGATAGAGTTGGGTGTCATCAGCATACTGATGGCAACCCAGCCCAAAACTCCGGACAAGCTGGGCGAGGGGGCGCATAAAGATGTTAAAAAGCATCGGGGAGAGAATTGCACCCTGAGGCACTCCACACACCAAGGAGTGGCGCGATGACAATTCCCCCCCAAGCGCCACCCTCTGTCCCCGACCAGAGAGAAACGAGCGCAGCCATTGAAGGACTGTGCCCTGGATCCCCACGTCGGCAAGGCGGTGGTCCAGGAGTTCGTGATCGACCATGTCAAAGGCTGCTGACAGATCTAGAAGAATCAGCAGCCCTGACCCGCCTCGATCCAGCTGCCTGCGGAGATCATCTGTTAGGGCGACCAGAGCCGTCTCGGTCCCATGACCAGCGCGGAAGCCGGACTGGAATGGGTCCAGAGCAGATGTTTCATCCAGAAACCTACCAAGCTTTTCAGCAACCGCTCTCTCAATCACCTTACCCAGGAATGGAAGATTCGAGACCGGGCGGTAATTGGATAGATCTGAGGGATCTAATGATGTTTTCTTTAAGAGCGGACGCACCACCGCCTCCTTCAGTTCCCCTGGGAATATCCCGGTGCCAAGGGACAAATTGATTATATCCCCCAGGGGGCCCCGCACCTCGTCTGGACACGCTCTAATCAGCCATGACGGGCACGGGTCAAGAGGACAGGTGGTGGGCTTTCCAGCTTGGAGGAATCTGTCCACATCAGCTGGAGATATCCGGTCAAAGTGGTCCAATACTGGACCCGAGGACAGTCGAGGGGCCTCCAGTTCCTTTATTGTATCCAAATTGGCAGAGAGGTCATGGCGGAGCAACAGGACCTTCTCCGCAAAAAAGCTCGCAAATGCCTCACAGCTGTGTGTCAGATTGTTATTTAAATTTGGCTGTCCTTCAAGGGACGTTAAAGACCGAATTATACTAAATAATTGCGCCGGGCGAGAGCTAGCGGATGCAATGGAGGCCGAGAAGTAAGACTTCTTAGCAGCCTTCACTGCCATCTCATAGGTTTTCATAAAAACCCTATAAGATGTTCTTGAGGCTCCGTCACGGGCACCCCGCCATACTCGCTCTAGCCGTCTGAGGTCCCGCTTCATTTTCCGAAGCTCCTCGGTAAACCAGGGAGCCCGGTTTCTGCGGGGTCGCAGAGGGCGCTTAGGTGTGATCTCATCGATGGCTGCCAGGAGCTGGGTATTCCAGCCCTCAACAAGCTCAGTCAATGAGTCGCCAGGGGGAGCAAGGTCCCGCAAGGCTTGACGGAATCTATCCGGGTCCATCAGCCTCCGCGGGCGAGCCCAAATCGGCTCGCCACCTAAGCAGGGTGGGGGTGGAAAGTCAATCCTGGCTTTCAGAGCGTAGTGATCAGACCATGGCACCTTCATCGAAGGAGACATGATCACATCTATACCGGCGCCAAAGATCAAATCCAGCGTGTGGCCTGCTTGATGTGTGGGGCCCGAAACAAACTGGGAGAGCCCTAGTGTCGCCATGGAAGACACCAGGTCCAGAGCCTGTGAGGAGGGAGTGGCATCAGCGTGGAAGTTGAAGTCTCCCAATACCAATAGGTTAGGGAACTCCAAGGCCCAGCCGGCCACCGCCTCCAGCAGGCCTGACAGGGTGGCTGCTGGTGCGCTAGATGGCCGGTACACCAGCCAGACAGCCAAGCTCTCCTCGGAGCCCCACACTAGGCCAACACATTCAATGCCGGGGATCGATGGCGATGGTAGAGCCCTGAAAGAACAATCTTCCCGGATTAATACTGCCACCCCTCCCCCCCCGGCCCACAGTCCGTGACTGGTGGAGGACGGAGAAACCCGGGGGCGCCATCTCTCGTAAGGTAACAGTTACCCCTTCGCGCACCCAGGTCTCCGTCACACAAGCCAGGTCAACTCCCTGCGAGATAAAGAAATCTCGCAGGGTAGCAGTTTTGTTGCCTATAGACCTGGCATTGCACAACACCAGTGAAGGAGGTGAGTAATCCTTGCTCACCCTACCCTCGTCTCTCGGGATGGGGCGCAGATTGGAAGGGGTACGAGCATATCCATATCTCGATCCCCTTCGCCTATAACATCTGCCCCCACCGCCATACCTCCCTCGCCCCTCCACGGTCACAATCCCAAGCCTCATACTAACCTCCATTTACAAATAGAAAACAAAACAACCAAAACAATTATGCCCAAACAAAACCAATCCCCGCCCCACTCAATGTCCAACCCCAAAAACAAAACAAAATGGAACAACAAAAATACATAAATAAAAACCACCATTCACGGTGGTAAAGGTAAAGGTAAAGGTAAAGGTACCCCTGCCCGAACGGGCCAGTCTTGACAGACTCTGGGGTTTGTGCGCCCATCTCACATCTATTGGCCGGGGGCCAGCGCTGTCCGAAGACACTTCCGGGTCACGTGGCCAGCGTGACAACGCTGCTCTGGCGAGCCAGAGCCGCACACGGAACGCCGTTTACCTTCCCGCTGGTAAGCGGTACCTATTTATCTACTTGCCCCCGGGGGTGCTTTCGAACTGCTAGGTTGGCAGGCGCTGGGACCGAGCAGCGGGAGCGCACCCCGCCGCGGGGATTCGAACCGCCGACCTTTCGATCGGCAAGCCCTAGGCGCTGAGGCTTTAGCCCACAGCGCCACCCGCGTCCCTATTCACGGTGGTACAACAAAGTAAACAATAAAAGCACCTTTAAAACACCTTAAAATATATATAAACATCTTTAACATTTGCAGCAGATAATGAAATAATATAATATTATAAAAAACAACAACCCCCATTTAAGGTGCTGCAAATTAAAAGCAAATTAAAATCATTATCTTCTTCTCCCTTAAATGTATGGCATTCTGTTGTGCCAGCCCATTTGTCACATTGGAGCCTTATAATGAACAAGGAGGCAGAACAATCCAAAGGGTTGTCCATCCATCTTAGCCTTGCTCCCCTCCCCTTTCAAATTTAATAGACAATCACAGTTTCAGCAAGCACCTTTATAACTAGTAAAGCAATTCCTTCTCCTATTGTGAGAGGATGTTGGGAGAGCAGGTTGCGGGGTGGGGTGGGGTGACTTTAGACACGTTGTTGTGGTTTAGACGTGTCCTCCTCTTCGTGACCCCCTGGACACCAGGCACACCTGTCTTCCACTGCCTCCCGCAGCTTGGTCAAACTCATGTTGGTAGCTTTGAGAACACTGTCTAATAATAATAATAATAATGATAATAATAATGATAATAATAATAATAATGATAATGATAATAAATAATTTTATTTATATCCTGCCCTCCCCATCCGAAGCTGGGCTCAGGGCAGCTAACAACAATAAAATAGTACAATATTCTAAAATCATTTCATTATAAAATTAATTCAAATCAAATTGATGGCAACCATTAGGCTAAAGTTCTGTGAAGATTGCCAAAGGAGGGAGTCAGGCTGTGCCCTGACCAAAGGCCTGGTGGAACAGCTCTGTCTTGCAGGCCCTGCGGAAAGATGGTTTAAGGCCACCATCAGACAACTGTTTCAAGCTGGAGCCCGCGAGGATGTACTTAGCCAAGCATGGAATGAGTCCAGGCAAGGTTTTAGTAATCAGGACCATGGTTAGCTCATTGTTCCAGGTCAAGCAGAATGGAAGGCAAACTGACAAAGAAATGTGCTGAAACATTTCTCCAGAAATAGTCTGAACCCATTTTGGAGTGTAGAAAGCAAAGTATGTATACCAAACTGCCACAGAGGAATTTTTTTATTAGGATAATAATTTAACCCGATTGGGCTAAAATTACTGCAGGACCATTTACATGATTTACAAAGAGGTAGATTCACACCAAAGTTTGTCTAGGACAGGGGTCAGCAACCTTTTTCAGCCATGGGCTGGTCCACCATACCTCAGACCATGTGGTGGGCCAGACTATATTTTTTTGGGGAAAGGAACGAATTCCTATGCCCCACAAATAACCCATTTTGAGGTTCACCTCAGGTGCCAAAATGTATTGGGCTAATTCTGTGCTGGGGATAAGTCAGAGCACTGAGTAGTGGGGTGAAGGGACATAAAAGGAAAAGCCGAAATGTCCATTCAGAATTTTGAGGAAGTCCCATGGGTGCCAGTCACAAAATGGCTGCTATGGGGGTGTGTGTGTGTGTCATAGCACAAAATGGCTGCCACAGCTAAAGGAATGGGAAAAGATGGAGGGATACAAAATGCTGTGAGCAGCCTCCCCCTCATCCTTTGGATTGTGGATATTTGATGGGATATTTACTGAGAATCTTCGTGATTTCTATAGGAGATACTGGAAAGCTCCATGCTGGTTGCTGATCCCTCATTAAGAGCGTTCTGTTTTGAATACATGTTAAAAAGCATAGCCAGTGCTTTTCTTCCTTGAATAATTTTGGGGGGTGGATATGAAATGTTTTACAATTAGCTCTTTTCTTTCTCTGTGCATTGACAGGTATTGTTTGGTCACAGCAATTAATTCCTAATTGCTTTTATTCGCATGAACACTTGTTGGTTCCTTTCTGTCTCAGTTGGTACCAGAGCTAATTCCCCCCTCCTTTTGGCTATTGTCTCTAGGAAAGACCATCAAGGAAAGGAAAGGGGGGGGGGACAACAACTCAAAACCCTGAAATTGAGCATACAGACACCACTGTGTGTGAAAGTTTTCTTTTCCAGACTTCTGCATACTCATAGTCCCATTTCCTAGAGCATTGTTTCATAGGTCTTAGACATGAGGTGATTTCAGATAGGAAGATATTTGCTTTAGGACTTTAATATCATCATCTGGCATGAGAGAACATCTCTCTGAGAGGCTATTGGGAAGGCAGGCAGTGGCTTTTTCAAGCCTTGGCTATGGCACCTGTCAGTCAGAGATGATGTGGCCACTGTGCTCCATGCTCTTTTAAGTTCCAGATTGGATCATTGCAATGTCCTCTAGGTGCGGCTGCCATTGAAGACAACTTAGAAATTTCAATTGCTCCAAAACACAGCAGCCACAACTCACATGGCCCCCCTTTTAAAATAGCTGCACTGGTTGACAGTTCATTTCTGAGCCCGAGGTGCTCATGTTAGTGTTTAAAGCCCTAGATGACTCAGGCCCCAAATACCTGGAAGACTGCCTCTGTCCCTACAGACATTATTGAGTGCTAAGATCAGCAGAAGGGGCCTCTTGGTAGCTCCTCTATCCTCAGAGACTCAGGGCAGGGTGGCCCCGGAGAGGGCATTCCCTATGGCAGCTCCTAAATTGTGGAACTCCTTCCCCGTAGTGGTACACCAGACACCTTCATTGTACAGATTCAAGTGAATGCTGAAGCTGCACCTGTTTACTCTGGCTTTTGATACTTGAGGTGTATGTTTTTAGCACCCATCTTATTTCTGTGATTGTACGTTGTTTTAAATTGTTTTTATTATTGTAATAATAATTATTGCAATAATTTTATTATTTATACCCCACCCATCTGGCTGGGTTGCCCCAACCGCTCTGGGTGGCTTACAACTATATAAAACATAATAAAGCATCAAACATTAAAAACTTCCCAATACTGGGTTGCCTTCAGATGTCTTCTAAAAGTTTTATAGTTCTTTAGGGAAGTTTTTAATATTTGATGTCTTATCGTGCTTTTATATTCTGCTGGGAGCTGCCCAGAGATGGGTGGGGTAATAATATAATTATTAATATCATTGACATCTGAAGGGAGGGTGTTCCATAGATAGGGTGCCACTACCAAGAAGGCCCTCTGCCTGGTTGTGTTTTAATTTTGCTTTAATGTTGGAAGCCATCCTGGGATCTTGAAGGGAAGGTTCATCATCATCATCATCATCATCATCATCATCATCTACTTTGAATGCAGAATGCCCCAGACTCCATCTCTGGCATCTCTAGGTAGGGCTGGGAAATATCTTTGCCATGCCCTCCAGATGTTGTTGGGCTCCAACTCCCATCAGCCCCACCCAGCATGGTCAATGGTGAGGTCCAATACGGTGGAGAGCTCCACCTCAGCTACTCCTGGTGCAGAACATTCTGAGCTAGATGGCATAACAATTTCCTGTGCTGAAGAAGGCAATGCCTAATCAGATTTCCAAGCCAAGAACAAACATTTTGGTGGCAGTGTGCTTAAGCCGAATACAGACTTGGATTCAAACCATGCTACAACTGTGAATTCTGGGATCCTTCAAAGATTATGGGGTGACTGCGCAGGATGTACAGCCTTAAGTCTGATGCAGCCAAACACCCCTTTCTCACTGCATGCTCATATGTTGTTTATGCCACAGCCAAACATACATACTCCCTGCTCTGAATGCACACTCAGATGAACAGATCCTTGTCATTCACAGTTTGGACATATCTTACAGTATTTACAGTGTTTAGAGTGTGTTAGGATCATCTGCCTTCTGTGTTGTTTCCCAGATGGTGATCTCAGTCACCTATGCTCTTAGCCAAAGTGAGGGGAGATCTAGGCAAGCCAACAAGGCAAATTTTCAGTCTACAGTAAGGCAAGGCAACCTACAAGTACCTTGGATAGCTCCAGGTTCTGCTGAGCTGGAGATAAACATAGAATCATAGAATTGTAAAACTGGAAGGGGCCCCAAGGATTATCTAGTTCAGCTCACTGCAGTGCAGGAATATTTTGTCCAACATGGGTCTTGAACCCACAACCCCGAGATTAAGATTTGACTTGTATTGTTTAATTTCTTTTTTTTAATTTCCTTTTCTTTTTCTTTTCTCTAATTTTAAATTCTCAATAAATATCATTAAAAAATAAGAGATTAAGATTTGCATGGTCTATCAACCGAGCAATAGCAGCAGACAAGCCCAGACTGAGTGGCTAGCTCTGCCTCTTCTGGAACCAGCATTTTCTAGTTAAAGAAGATCTTACTGCTTCAGTAGCAATTTCCTCCTTCAATATGGATGGGGCTGTGGTCCGACTGTGGCTTCCAGATAAGAACCCTAGCATTTAAAGGACAGTAGCACAAGCTCCTCAGCCGCTAGAGGTGGTAGCAAGATAGCTATGGAACTTGCTTCCACCAGAGACAGTGATGGCCACCAACTTGCATAGCTTAAAAGAGGATTGGACAGATTCATGGAGACAGCAGTCAATGGCTGCACGATGGTTTTGCTCTGCCTTCATGATCAAAGGAAGCAATGCTTCTCAACAGCTGTTGCTGGGGACCACAAAAGGGGAGAATGCTCTTCTGCTTCAGTCCTGCATGTGGGCTTCCCTTGGGCCTGATACAGCAAGCCCCTCTTATATCCTTATGATGCAGAAGCGCTTCTGGGAAAACAAGATATATGCAGTTATATGTCTCCAATTCATATAATATGCCATGGCAGAGTACAGCAGTATATACAACAACATGTAGAACACCATAAAAACAATGCAAAATGATTAAAAGACTTTGTTAAACAAACAAAATTTATATCCTGCTTGATTCTAGTAAAACTAAGACACCATGTTGGAGGGCACCTATGAAAAGGATAAGTATCTCCCATGTGTTGCTGTTGCAGCTTATTGCCAAATGATGCCACATCCCTTTAAATATATTTGACTTTTATAGGGAGAATGTAGCAATGATCTGCAGTGTAAATCGATTCCTACTGAAGATGCTGGCAAGTTGGGTTGCTTGTCAATCTATCATCTATCTATCTATCTATATCTATCTATCTATATCTATCTATATCTATCTATATCTATCTATATCTATCATCTATCTATCTATCATCTATCTATCTATCATCTATCTATCATCTATCATCTATCTCTATCTATCTATCTATCATCTATCTATCTATCTATCATCTATCTATCTATCTATCTATCTATCTATCTATCATCTATCTATCTGTCTGCCTGTCTATCTATCTATCTATCTATCTATCTATCTATCTATCATCTATCTATATCTATCTATCATCTATCTATCTATCATCTATCTATCATCTTATCTATCTATCTATCTATCTATCTATCTATCTATCTATCTAATCTATCATCTATCTATCTATCATCTATCATCTATCATCTCTCTCTCTCTCTCTCTCTCTCTCTCTCATCTATCTATCTATCATCTATCTATCTATATCTATCTATCTATCTATCTATCTATCTATCTATCTATCTATCTATCTATCATCTATCTATCTATCATCTATCTATCATCTATCATCTATCTATCTATCTATCTATCTATCTATCTATCTATCTATCTATCTATCTATCTATCTAATCTATCATCTATCTATCTATCTATCATCTATCTATCATCTATCTCTATCTATCTTCTTCAAGAGAAGCTTCAGAGTCTGCTGCATCTCTGCTGGAAGTGTGTTCCACAACACCTAATTTCTGGTTGGGGTGAGTTGCAGCTGTGTAACATGGGGGACAATTGACAGAGCCCCTCCATATAATTTCAGTGGTTGGGCTGTGCCATGAATCCTGTGGATATGTCCTGGAGGGGGTGGTCAGATCAGGATGATGGTTGGGAGGAGCTTGAAGAGCATCCCAGTGGATTGGGATGGGTCTCATCCAGGCCCTAGGAATGTCTAGTTGACTGAGGGGGGAGGGAGGGCATATGCACAGTTGGATGCTGGGGAAGGGGCCCATCCTTATGCTACCAGATGGCTCTAATCAGCCCTTTCCTGTGCCGGTACCACCTCTGGCACCCCTCTTCTGTCAGTGAGCTTGCACCCTCAAAGGAGGTGTTGAATAACAAGTCCAGCTCTGAATCGCAGGAGATGACAGTGCTTTTGTGCTCGGGTCCTGTTCTTGGGCTTCCCTTGGGGGCATCTGAATGGCTACTTTGAAAATAGTATGCTGGACCAGCCTTTGGCTCGTATAAGCAGGCTCTTATATTCGTATGATGCAGAAGGGCTTCTGGGAAAGCAGAGTTGGCTGGGGTTTACATATTTATAAAAGCAAGTATATGCCTGCAATTCATGTAATATACCGTGGCCGTGTGCAACAGTATCTACAACAACATGTAAAACACAGTAACAACAGTGCAAAATTATTTCTTAAAGTTTTTTTTTAAAAAATACTGTTTGACTGTAGTAAAACTTCTAAGCAGTTACAAGCAACATTTAACTTACCAATAACAAGAGTTTTATGCTCTTTATACAGTAGACATGCAGCTGAATGATTATGTGTTTATTGACTGGATAACTGACTGGCATTAGCTGCAGCATGGAGGCTGTGAGCTGTTCATCTGGCCTTTCTCAACAGCTGCTGCAATTCCTCCTCCTCTTGAGGAAGCTAGCATTTTTCCACCTTTGGCAGGCAGAGGGAAGCCTTCCCCATCCCACCTAATGCCTAATGACTGGTTGAGAATCCACCTGGGCTCAATCTACTAAGGGAGTGAGGGATATAACAAGATCTGGGCTGACAGGTAGTACCCCTTTGGAGCAGTTTTAAGGGAAGGCAAGGGCAAGGGCCACCTCAATAACACCATCTCTGGGGGATGACCTTCCCTAATTGTTTAAAAGGTTTTTAATTGTTTTAAGAGAGAGACATGCTGTCGCCAACCTTCTGGATGCTTATACTGAGTCAGACCATGGGTCCAACCAGCTGAGTATTGTCTATGCAACCTGGGACCTTCTGTTTGCAAAGCTGATGCTCTACCACTGAGCTATGGCCCATCCCATTAATAATGTCCTTCAGGGTGCATTGATGGCAGAGTTATCTTCATGTATTCACTGGAGTTGTGGAACAGTGAAGACACTTAGCCAAGTGCTACCTGAACTGAATTTGACATAGTTAGTTTCTGCTGCGGCCACTGTTGTTCACAGCTTAGCTCAAAAACCCAGGGACTCTGGAAAAAGTCAACGCAAAAAGCTCTGCCACCTTTGTGTTTTCCTTTGTGTGGGTGGTGGCAGGGAGGCCCTAAAGGAAAATACAAAGCTGCTATAGATAGTGGAGGCAGAGCTCTGTGACAAACCTCCTGTCCCAGGGGAACAGCAAGTGAAGCAATGCTTTGAAGGCTGGCACTGTCGCATAAAAAGCTCTCCTGGGGGGTGCCTGGGAGCAGGACTCTCTCAAGAGGAGGACAAGAGCTCACAGCTTCCAAGGATGGCCTGGGGCTTTGCTTCAGCGTTGTTTGAAGTCAGTCAAGGGATGCATTCAGTGTTGTGGGTATTAGCTAGAGGGTACAACCTTTTGAGCAGATGCAGTGGGGCCAGGAGAGCAACTTACTCTTATCTTCTTATATTCTTTCCATCTTCTCTCTCCTCATCTTCCAAAACTTGAAAGCCTGACACACATCAAGCCACTTTGCTGCTGTGGATGAGTTATTGTGAGCTGAGGCCCCGCTCCCTGCTTTGTGATGAAATAAGACACATGGACACAAGTATTTTAGGTTAATGGGCTAAAAAAGGCCACTACTTTATTGATTACAGAATGTGAGTGGTATTGGCTTAGGCATTGGATCCAAACAGACTATACTTGACTCCTGCCCGCTTTGCAGGGAGTCACACAAGGGTTAACAGCCTGTAGGGGGAGATTGTTGATGCGAATCAACTGGAAGCTTTCCTCTAGAGTCACCAGAGGGTTGTGCCATGGCCCTAGCCACCACCTGGGCATCAGACAGGAACCACAACTGCTGGATTCCTTTAAGGGAATACCCTTCAAGGGGAGGGGGGTGATGGCCACAACCTCCCCTCCAACACACAATGTATTTCCAGTGCCTAACCACCAAACCTTACAAGTTTTGATGATTTGCTATGAGGTAGGCAAAAAACCAAGTGGCTGGAGCCAATCTGCGAAGTGGAAAAAAAATCCTACCAGGCCCCTTGGGCAACCAATGTGACCAACTGAGGTCCATAGCAAGGCCAGGTGCTGAGGCAAAGCCCAAAGGGAGGGTGGGAGGGTGATCTGAGGAAGCTGGGAACAAGAAGGAGGAGCTTGTAGGGCCCGCGGCTGTTTTAAACGGCTAAATCACACCCACCAAGCCCCCCCCCCCCAGATTGGCTGGCTGGAGTGCGTGATGCAGGCCCAGGACTCCAGTGACGCAGTGGGGCTGGCCATGCCCCCCCTGCGGACATGGGTAGCGATTCCTGCTCACAACACCTCACCTCCAGCAAGAGGAGAAGCTTTAGTGAACAGGCCCCTTTGCTGCAAAGTCTCAGATGCCAATTCAAGATGATTTTATTCCAAGAGGCCTTTTCACCATGAATACTGCTTTGATGTTCTTCTTTTCTGGTGTTTTAAATTTTGTGCATGGGCTATTTTATTTTTTCCTCTTTCTAAGCCGCTTTGAGGCATGTGCAGAAAGTGGTGCATACACCATTGAAATAGAGAAACAAACATGTGGGTGATACTAAAAACTAGCAATCTGAAACAGAATGGAGAACACTATACACATACTGTGAATTGATAAATGACATCAATCCAAGGGGGGGGGGGCTTTAAGAAAAAGCCAGTGAGATTTGTGGCAGCAGTTAGGGAAACTGAAGCAGGAACTGTAGGCTGTTGGCAGAGGCGGGCAGTGGGCAGCAGTACGGAGCAAGGAACAGTCCAGGAACCCAGGGCCTGGGAAGGCTTGGCTCCATACCAGAAGACTGCCCTTTAAGATCACTGCTCTCCAGGAAGGAGGCAGGGCAGAAGTGGTTCACAAGGTGGGGTGGAGCCACTAGACTAGCTTCCCAGCAGGTGGATCACTGCAGTACTAGGAAAGAGAGGGGTGAAGTGGTGAGGAAGTCAGCATGCTGCAAATACACTGGCAGCACTGCTGGGTTGATTCCACCAGTGCTTTTGCCCCATGCTGACCTCCCTGCCACCCTCCCCTCCCTGCTGGGAAGTAGCAGTGACCCACCTGCCAGGGATACACTAGTAGCACTGCCCCGCCTGGCAGAAGGGCTTCTTATATAAGATTCGGGGCTGTTAAAGCCATAGTAATAGATGGCATAAGTAACTCTGCTTAGGATTTGGAAAGAACCCTGTGCTCTTCAGAGTGATTTGCTCAAAGTTGGAAATACTGCTCTTTCTGAAGTTTGTGAGATGGAGGAAACAGCTGATCATGTAGTAAGGGATTATTTGAGATACAGAAGTAAAAGGGAACCTCCCTTTCACCAACATAATGACTTACGCATTATAAATTTGTATTTGGGGGTCTGACTTCTGGGACAAAAATCTTTGCAGGGAGGTGTCCAGTGCTGGTGACTTTATTGAAGTTCATGAGAAAAAAGCCTTCATGAATTATTATAATTAAGGAGTAGTAATGTTATAGCCAACGTGTGGCATTAATGGGGCCTCACCTATGACCTTCCAACATCATTATTAGTGAGGAAGAAAAACTCTGGAAAAGTGACTTGATATTTACAGCATGTTATTCTTTGAAGGAAAACTACCTGAAAATGATTCACAGATGGTATTTAACCCCAAGTAGGCTTGCTAAGATGTATAAGACTGAATCACATAAGTGCGGGAGATGCAAAGAGGTGGAGAGAACGTTCTTTCACATGTGGTAGACTTGTAAAAGGGTAACAGAGTATTTATTGGCAAATGATCCATAATGAATTTAAAAATGTTTAAAACTATTCCCTGCAACCCCCCCCCCCGAGTCCTTTCTGTTGGGGATAATTCAGACTGAAATTCCCAAGTGTAAAGAAAGGTTATTTATGTATGCTATTACTGCGGTCCATGTTTTGTTAGCCCCAAAATGTAAAATGAGTGAGGTCCCAACTAAAGAAGAATGACAACTTAAGTTGACAGAATATGCACAACTCGCAGACTTAACATACAGAATAAGAGAACTGGAAGAACATATGTTTAAAGAAGATTGCAAAACATTTATTGAATATGTGGGAAATAATTGTGTACAGCTGAAAACTCTGGCAGCATTAAGATAAATTCAACAGTGTAAACAAGTTTTGGTGGATGCAATAATGGAATACTGGTATAGTATTCCAATAATGGAATAATGGTATAGTTTTTGTAAAATATGCAGGGATTTATGATATGTAAAATGAACCATGGAAAGAGAAGAAGGGAAGTCATTGATATCTTCAGGATATAAATTGAGTATTTTAAGTTGTAAAACAGAAAACTTAATAAAAATTATATACATTTTTAAAAAGTTTAGGAGCAGGAGGTACAGCCTTTAGATGACATCTGTGAAACCATCTTGCCAGTTCTTCTCTCTGAGGGTTCTGAGCTATCCTTCACTGGCTACAAAGTGCTCCTGAGTTCTGGGGAAGGAAGAATTTAGTATGACAGCTTTATATGGGTTGGATACTGCAAATGTCAAGGTCAAATTGTGGTGCCAGTCTTAACACTTGCTAGCTGGTCCATGAGCTAGCAACAGTAAACCTGCCTTGAGCTGGCTTTAAGGTATCTTATCAGCCTTTCGTATCCATTTCAAGCAGATGTAGATTTGATGTAGAGAATGTTCTGCTCTGAGTTTCAGTTCCAGCTGTGTCTGCACACAGAAATCCTGTAGGAATTTGCTGTATTCCCTCCCTCACTTCCTCATTTCTGTGGATATATGAATATATATATATTCATATATATATATATATATATATATATATATATATATATATATATATTTCGTCATTTACAAAAATACATGCATTGTCTCTTTTTTTCAAGTTGTGTTTTCTATAGATCAGTTTCATTTGTTATGAGGCATTAGTGTTGCATGCAGTATTAGGTTAGAAAGAAAAGAAGGTAGAAAGAGGGGGAGGGGGAACGGTGAGAGGGGTGGGGTCAGGTGGTAATGCTTGTTTTGTGTATGTGTATGTGTGGGGTTTTGTGTCAGCATCACTTCTATGGGTCCTCTTACTATTCACTTGTTGTATTTCCTTGGTGGTGAGAAAGGTTGGGGGTAGCCTAGGGTTTGGTTGCTTGTCTGAGTCTGGTACTCCTGAGCAGACCTTGTTCCTTCTAACAGTTGACTTCACTTATTCCGTGTGATTTATTGCTGATCTGCTCCTGACACACAGTCATGTCAGGGATTAGACAAATGCACGGAGGACAAAGCTATCAGTGGCTACTAGCCCTGATGGCTCTGGTCCACAGTCAGAGACCATAATGCTTCTGCATGCCAGTTGCTGGAAGAAGGTCTGGAAGAAGGTTCTCTTGTGCTCGGGTCCTGCTTGTGGGCTTCCCAGAGCCATCTGTTTGGCCACTGGGAACAGTGGACAGGATGGGCCACTGGTCTGATCCAGCAGGATCTTCTTACATTCTTAGGCAATTTGTGTTAAAAAACAAGAAGAACCATGTACGATGCAAAGAAAGATTTCATGTGCGAGTTTGGCCCTCACTTGACTGATGCCAGCTGAGGGGCATGGAAGGTGTGTAGAATGAAACTGCCCACTAGGTGGTGAATGTTGTGGATTTTGAGCTGGCAGTTTTTTGAGCTGCCTTGTGGAAATTATTATTTTCAACACAGTGCCATCCTGTTTTAAGAAAGAGACTTGGCTTCTGATGCTGCCCTCCAATTAAAATAATTGCTTATGAAATCTGTAAGGTTTGGGAGAAACACTTTGTGCAGAGAAGAGAGCGAGCCTTAAGTTAGGCTATCTCATGGTGTAATCCTAACTTATAATTAGTGGGGGAAACAAGTTCAGGAGGAGGAGAATGTGAGGGTGTATGCAAAGACTGACAACAGAATGAAGCCACTGTACTGTGCTGTCCTGGTGCCAGACAGCTTCTCTGATGGGAATCATGCCTGCAGACATCTGTCAGATTTGTGCCTGAGAAACTCAGATAGGCTTGCTTGGCCATCACAGAGCGAAATGCTGAGCCCATGGCAGCAACCAAATCTATGGAAAAGCACACACCTGTGCTCAGCAGACATTAAGTTTATGTTTGTTGGGATGAAGGTAGGTCAAAGTTGCCCTTCATGTGCCCTCTAGGTGGAAAAAGCAGCTATTTCAAAACAGCTCATCTCTTGAATGAGAGAGAAGGTCAAGGTTGCTGGAAGTTGCATTTTTTATTTATTTATTCCTGTAGTATTTATAGCCCATCTTACTTGCACCAGAAACACAAGACAGCATACATGTCATTCCCAGGCACCTACCCAGACCTATTTAGCTTTAGCAAGGTGGTGGTCTCATGTGCCTTCAGACCTTTAATGGTAAGGTCTGGTCCCAGGGTATCTTGCCATAAGAGCATCTTGCCACTGCATTAACACCTACAGAGAGATTCTGCTCTGGATGCCATCTGTTCTGATGCAAGTGTGGGGGGAACGTTTGGCCCTCCAATGTTGTTTAACTATAACTCCCATCATCCTGGGCCATAGGCCATGCTTGCTGTGGCTAATGGGAGTTGAAGTGCAGCAACATTTGGAGGGCCAAAGGTTTTCCCCACACCTGCTCTGGTGGGAGATGCCAGAAAAGCACATGCCCTGAATGCAGAACATCGTAAGGCTTGGCCCCTGGGAGATCTAGCTACCAAATGAGCCTTCTCTGCCAGAGACCCTTAAGATGCCATGGCCAATCAGGGTGGACAATATTGGGCTGGCTGGTTAAATGGCCTGACCTGATACAAGGCAGTTTCTCATGTGACTATGTCCCACGTGGCAAGATCGTCAAAAGAAGCAGAGCAGGTACCTTGATTGGGTCCTCCAGCCGATGCCATTTCATGTTGTGTACCCTTTGGATTGCAAAAGGCTGCTGACACTTTTCAGTGCCTAATGGGAAAGGGCCTTGCAGGCTTGCAGCAGCGTTTCTGCCTAGATGGTGAATATAGCAGTTAACTTCAGCTGAAAGTGGGAGCAACATCTAGACCATTTAGCACAACAGCCTTTGTTTGCAGCACAACATATATTTTGTCTGCAGCAACAGAACAATGTGTATTTTTATTTACTAATTTTGAGGAGCCCTATAGCCGGTGCTAGGCTTGCTGATAAAAAAACCCCACTTCCCTGAGCATCACTTCCAGATTTGCTCCAGGTTTTTGATGCAACACCAGAAGGACCTTGATCTTTGCCTGCTGCAACAGCTAGCCAATTAGCGTATAAATGCTGCCTCTTAATGTTTATAAATCTGTGCTACCCGGAGCATGGAGGAAGACTCACAGTATTTAAAAAGCACTGCAGGAATATTATATAAAAGTGTGTGTGTTTGTGTGTGTGTGTGTGTGTGAGAGAGAGAGAGAGAGAGAGAGAGAGAGAGAGAGCGCAAAAGGCAATGAGCAGGAGGTGAATGAGAAGATTTGCCCATAGGCAGAAAGCTAGAAGAGGCAGCTATCAAAAGGAGAAGCGGCTTGGGGCAACGTGAGGCTCTAACCTGGCCCAAAGAAACCCATAATTAAATCTTAGTAAAAAATATATGAATGAATAAATAATTAAATATTGGAATTAAATTCCTCTCCATGGGGCCTGAGTTCATGCATGGACTGCAACTGGCAGGGCTAAAATAAGCTCTCTCGATTATGAGCTACCATTGACTTTTTTTTAAAAAAAAAGGCTGTATGGCTTCTCTGACAAGGTTTCCTGCTTCTTTTGTGTCATGGTTGAAATCATTATGATTCAGTTGCAGTGGTTTGATAATTACGGCCTCTTTGGAATGCAGTGGTTCAACCAATGAAGTGACTTGAGAGTTACTGTGATTGTGACTGTGGCTGATAATGAATTCTTCTGAAAATGTGCTTCTAGTGGAAACACCTGCTGTGGGGTTGTTTATCCTATTGTCTTCTAGGCTTCACCCTTTTAGTCACATGCTTCTCTGTACAGATGGGCCATAACTCAATGCTTTCCATGCAGAAGGTCTCAGGTTTAATAGGAACCCAGGAAGCTCATAGAATCATAAAATCATAGAACTGTAGAGTTGGAAGGGACCCTGAGGATCATCGAGTACAAGCCCCAGCAATGCAGGAATAGGCAACTGTCCCATAAAGGGATTGAACCTGTGACCCTGATGCTATCAACACCATGCTCTAACCAACTGAGCTTTCCACAAGTGACTTATGTTGAATCAGGTCAATGTCCCACATGGCTCAGTATCATCTCTAGGATTTCAGGCAGGGGGTTTCCTCTCTGTCCAACCAGGAGATGAAGAGGACTGAATCTGGGGCCTTCTGCACAGAAAGCAGATGTTCCACCACTGAACTATGATCCTTCCTTGATGTCTGAAACCCTGGATAGTTGAAGCCAGTCAGTGTAGCTGATTCTGAGCTAGAAGGTCTGACTCGGTAGAAGGCAGCTTCCTAAGTTCCTTTTTACATGTTAGGTTTGGTACTCTCTGCTGCCAGGGGACTTAGCTGTTCTCCCTTTGGCTTTTATGTGACTAGTTCCACTTGTTTCACTGCTTTGAGTGAACTTTAGTGTGAACTATCTCCAGCAAACTCATCTTAAAGCACAGGAAGAGCCTGCTGGATCAGGCCAATGGCCCATCGTCAGGCATGCTGTTCTCACAGTGGCCAAGCAGATGTCTGTGAGCCAGTGTGGTGTAGTGGTTAAGAGCGGTAGTCACGTAATCTGGGTAACCGGGTTCGCTTCCCCGCTCCTCCACCTGCAGCTGCTGGGTGACCTTGGGCCAGTCACACTTCTCTGAAGTCTCTCAGCCCCACTCACCTCACAGAGTGTTTGTTGTGGGGCAGGAAGGGAAAGGAGATGGTTAGCCGCTTTGAGACTCCTGAAGGGGAGTGATAAAGCGGGATATCAAATCCAAACTCTTCTTCTTCTTCTTCTTGTGAGAAACCCACAAGCAGGATCTGAACACAAGAACACTCTCACCTTCTGCAATTCCCAGCAGCAGACACTCAGAAACATTACTGCCTTTGACTGTAGAGGCAGAGCAAAGCCATTGTGACTAGTGCCCATGGGTAATGTTATCCTCCATGAATTTGCCTAATAATAATAATAATAATAATAATAATAATAATAATAATAATTTATATCCCACACTCCCCAGCCGAAGCCGGGCTCAGAGCAGCTAACAACAGTAAAATAATACAGCATTCTAAAATTATTTCATTATAAGATTAGTTCAAATCAAATTGATGGCAACCATTAGACTAGAGTTCTGTGAGGATTACAAAAAGGAGGGGGTCAGGCTGCGCCTTGGCCAAAGGCCTGGTGGAACAGCTCTGTCTTGCAGGCCCTGTGGAAAGATGTCAAGTCCCGCAGGGCCCTAGTCTCTTGGGACAGAGTGTTCCACCAGATTGGAGCCACAGCCGGAAAAGCCCTGGTTCTGGTTGAGGCCAGCCTAACCTCCCTGTGGCCTGGGACCTCCAAGATGTTTTTGTTTGAAGACAAAAAGGATGCAAGAATGCAAGAAGAGCCTTCTAGATCAGGCCAATGGCTCATCTAATTGAACACCTTGTTCTCATAGGCCAATCAGATGCCTGTGGGAAAGCAGCAAGCAGGGTTCAAGCACACTCTTGTGCTCAAGAGTTGGTGGCCATCACTGCCTCTTGTGGGAGGGAGTTCCATAGTTTAACTACGCACTGCATGAAGAAGTACTTTCATTTATCTGTCCTGCACCTTCCAACATTCAATCTCATTGGATGCCCATGAGTTCCAGTGTTACGAGGGAGGGAAATATTTCTCTTTCCACATTCTCCATGAAATGAATAATTTTACAAACTTCTGTCATACCATCTCTTGCTTGTCTTTTCTCCAAACTAAATAGTCCCCAAGGGCAACATTTTAGTTTAAGTGTGCTCTTTCCCCACTTATTAGGATCTGATAATTTATTCCTTGTTTCATCTACCAGAGACTTCTCTTTTTTTGCCCCAGCATCTTTCTCCAAAAAGAACCACCCCCCACACACAACAGACTCCAAATTATATAGACATCATAATTAATTGACTGCAAGGGTACAGCGTAATTGCATGGCTCCCCTTCTTCCTATGCAACAGCTGTTGTATGCTCCATGCTAAAAAAACCTGAGGACTTAATCATTGGTACATCAGAACTACTGCAATGGATGGGGAATTGCTTTCTACAGGTTAATTAAATGTAATTGGAGCTGCTCCAAAATAGAGAGTAACTGACTCAACAGAGTGGGAAGGAAAGGCAGTTCTACTCTGTTTACTAGCCCAGCATATAAACTCACAAACTTTGCATAAAGAGAGCTCAATCAGATCAGATCAAAGGCCCATCTATTGCAGCATCTTCCTTACACCAGTGGTGAAATGTCTCCTAGAAGCTTAGAAGCTAAAAAGGAACACCGTGATGGACACCCAAGGCAGTCCAGCATCTTGTTCTCACCACAGCCAACCATAGTTTTAACTATGCGCTGTGTGAAGATGTCCTTTTCAAAACCTGCCCTGAATCTTCAAGCATTTAGTTTCACTGGAAGACCACAAGTTGTAGTGTTATGAGAAAGGGAGATTTTTTATTTATTTCTCCACTCCCTCCACATGCCATGCATGATTTTAAACATTTTTTATCATGTCACCTCTTATTTGCCTTTTCTTTAAACTAAAATGCCCTAAACGCTGCAACCTTTCCTCATATGGGAAAGAGTCTCCCTCGTAGGTTAGAGTCTCTGCACCCACTTGGTCATTTTGCTTGTGTTTATCTGACCTTTTCCCACCTCTACAGTATCCTTTTTGAGATGAGGAGACCAGAACAGGACACCGTATTCCAAATGCAGCCACACCATAGGTTTATATAACACTAAAATATCAAAGGTATTCAAGGGTATACTGCCTTTGAACATGGAGGCTTAGTATAGCTATCACAGGGTTAGGGGCAGGGGCTCCCATCAGGAGTATTTTGAGTCCTGAACCTTGGGCTGCTCCCCACATCTCCTGCCGCTTCCACTAAAAAAAACACATTTAAAAACTCCGCTCACAGGGTGGTTGAGCACGCTGCAAAGTGCAGCACCAGTGTAACCAACCATCTCAGTTTATCTAGAGGCACCCTATATATTTGTGCAATTGTTTGCCTTTAGCCTGTGTCCTGAAATCCTATTAGTACCTAGCAGTGCTCCTTATTAAACTCTAATAAAGCACTACCATTACTACTACTCTCCCCACCACCAAGTCATTTCCCATAATTTTGTTTTCATTTTTCCTTTTAAAAAATGGCTGTGTGCTCTTCATTTCCAGAGCTAGAGCATACATAACCTAGACACATATCCAAAACGTTGTGAAAATGCTTTTAAAAAAATGTTCTGAAAAATATATTGAATTTGCCATAAGCTCACCATTGCCATCTAGTGTCACATTTGTATAATGGATTTAAAACACACTTAAAACGTTATATTATAGCTGTATAGTTGAGTCCTTGGAGTCCATTGACATCTGGAGAGTCACAGACTCTAGCTGCTGAACTACTCTTGGCTCAAATTCAGTAGCAGTTTTTGTTTACATGTCCACATCAATATGTGCATGCTCAAATATACAGTGTTGTTTTTTTCTCTCTTATTTCAGAAACGCTCCCTCCCCTCTAAAAGTTAGTTTTCCCAAGGAAGACTGGCTATCTGTGGACTATCAGGAAGAGTAGAAGGATCGTATGCAGCAGCATTCAAGCCTATTAATTAAGTCTTTCCCAGCCCTACCTGGAGATGCCCAGGATTGAACCTGGGACCTTTTGCATGCAAGGAGGATGCTCCACCATTGAGCAATGACCCTTTGCTTACATTCATTTCCATGGTCTTCACCCTGGTTCTTATTCCTACTGCTCTGCTCTACATCCATCAAGTTATCTCCTCTGCCTGAAGGAACAGCCTAATAACATAAGAAGAGCCCAACTGGATCATGGGAGAATAAGGCTGTCAGTGGTGACTAACCCTGATTGCTACTGCCTACCATAACTGTTGCAGGCAGTATGCTTTTGAATACCAGTTGCTGGAAACCACATGAGGGGAGAGTGCTCTTGCACTCAGGTCTTGTGTGCAGGCAACACTGCTTTATGGAAGTGAGTCGTGGGCAACTTACACCTGCCAGGAGTGGCGCCTCAATGCCTCCCATATGTGCTTCATATCTGCAGCCTTGTTGGACATCTTCAGGAAAAGAAAATGCTGAAGAGTAAAGCCTACACAAATCTGGAGTGGAGTCCCTAAGATGGTTGGATGCTGTCTTATATTTTATTTTTTATTTTACTTTATTTACAACATAGTCCACAACAACTCATACATACAAACAAACAAACCCACACCATTGACTAATTATCAAAATTAAACTCCTATCCCATTACACAAAGAAATCATAACATAAAAATAAAAGACTTCCTTTATCCTGTAAATGGCCTCCTTATTTACTTCTTGTATACTGTTTTTTTATATGTGATTATTACCATTATGACTTAAAAAACCGCAAAGTCTCCTGTAGAAATTAATCGAAACAAGTCCAGGTGTATATTTTGGGGCACTGTTTGGTAAAGTATTCTCTTCATTTTCCCCATTCCTTTTGAAATTCTTGTCTACGTTGTCCTCTAATTGTCTCTGTTAATCTGGCTAATTCAGTATAATCTAATTTATCCTGCCATTCCATTTTTGTTGGCACAAATTCTTTTTTCCAATTTATGGCAATTAAGGTCCTCACCGTACCTGTGACATAAAGGAATATTTTCCGATCCTCTTTTGCTATATCTGTGTCTGTTATTCCTAATAGGAAAGCTTCTATATTTTTCACAAAGTTATATTTAAACATTTAAAAAAAAAGTTTATCCTATATTATATTCCAGAAGCTTTTGATTTTTTCACAGGTCCACCAGATATGGATACGTGTCCCTTCTGCTTTACCGCACCTCCAACACAGGTTTGCTTTTGTTTTATACATTTTAGCTATTTTGGCAGGCATTAAGTACCATCTATAAAACATCTTGATTAAATTTTCCCTTAGCGCTTTGCAGGCTGTAAATTTCCAATTCTTTCCCCATAATTATTCCCATGCTGATAAATTGATGGTTTTCCCTATATCTAAAGCCCACCCGGTCATTACCTCCTTGACCTGTTCATCTTTAACCTCCCACTCCAATAATGTATTGTACGTTTTAGATATTACTTTGATGTTATTCTGTAACAATGCTTTATCTAATAATGAAGGTTCTTTTTTTGCCCTGAACAGTTGGTGATACTCGATCCAGCCTGTTAGGTGTTGTTTGATTTCCTCGTAGTCTTTTAATATCAATTTGTTATCTTTTTCCTTTATCAAATCCTTGTATGTGGCCCAACCTAATTCCATATTTTTCTTTTTTATTGTAATTGCTTCTAAGGGAGAAGCCCACCATGGTGTTTTCAGTTCCAGAAGATTCTTATATTTTACCCATGTTTTGTATAGTGATTTTCTTATAACATGATTCATAAACCCCCAATGTACTTTCCCTTTTTCATAACCAAATAAGCATGCCATCCACAGCAATTATTAAATCCTTCTAAGTCCAGCAAATCTCCATCTTTTAGCACAATCCATTCTTTTAGTCAGTTTAGGCAGACCGCATCATGTTGTTGTTGTTGTTTAGTCGTTTAGTCATGTCCGCCTCTTCGTGACCCCCTGGACCAGAGCACGCCAGGCACTCCTGTCTTTCACTGCCTCCTGCAGTTTGGTCAAACTCATGCTGGTAGCTTCGAGAACACTATCCAACCATCTCCCCCTCTGTTGTCCCCTTCTCCTTGTGCCATCCATCTTTCCCAACATCAGGGTCTTTTCCAGGGAGTCTTCTCTTCTCATGAGGTGGCCAAAGTATTGGAGCCTCATCTTCACGATCTGTCTTTCCAGTGAGCACTCAGGGCTGATTTCCTTAAGAATGGATACGTTTGATCTTCTTGCAGTCCATGGGACTCTCAAGAGTCTCCTCCAGCACCATAATTCAAAAGCATCAATTCTTCGGCGATCAGCCTTCTTTATGGTCCAGCTCTCACTTCCATACATCACTACAGGGAAAACCATGGCTTTAACTATATGGACCTTTGTTGGCAACGTGATATCTTTGCTTTTTAAGATGCTGTCTAGGTTAACCATCGCCTTTCTCCCAAGAAGCAGGCATCTTTTAATTTCGTGGCTGCTGTCACCATCTGCAGTGATCATGGAGCCCAAGAAAGTAAAATCTCTCACTGCCTTAATTTCTTCCCCTTCTATTTGCCAGGATGTGATGGGACCAGTGGCCATAATCTTCATTTTTTTGATGTTGAGCTTCAGACCATATTTTGCGCTCTCCTCTTTCACCCTCATTAAAAGGTTCTTTAATACCCCCTCACTTTCTGCCATCAAGATTGTGTCATCTGCATATCTGAGGTTGTTGATATTTCTTCCGGCAATCTTAATTCTGGCTAGGGATTCATCCAGCCCTGCCATTCGCATGATGAATTTTGCATATAAGTTAAATAAGCAGGGAGACAATATAGTCTTGTCGCACTCCTTTTCCAATTTTGAACCAATCAGTTGTTCCATATCCAGTTCTAACTGTAGCCTCTTGTCCCACGTAGAGATTTCTCAGGAGACAGATGAGGTGATCAGGCACTCCCATTTCTTTAAAAACCTGCCATAGTTTGCTGTGGTCGACACAGTCAAAGGCTTTTGCATAGTCAATGAAGCAGAAGTAGATGTCTTTCTGGAACTCTCTAGCTTTCTCCATAATCAAGCACATGTTTGCAATTTGGTCTCTTGTTCCTCTGCCCCTTCTAAATCCTGCTTGCACTTCTGGGAGTTCTCAGTCCACATACTGCTTGAACCTACCTTGTAGAATTTTAAGCATAACCTTGCTGGCGTGTGAAATGAGTGCAATTGTGCGGTAGTTGGAGCATTCTTTGGCACTGCCCTTCTTTGGGATTGGGATGTAGACTGATCTTCTCTAATCCTCTGGCCACTGTTGAGTTTTCCAAACTTGCTGGCATATTAAGTGTAGCACCTTAACTGCATCATCTTTTAAAATTTTAAATAGTTCAGCTGGAATACCACCACTTCCACTGGCCTTGTTATTAGCAGTGCTTTCTAAGGCCCATTTGACTTCACTCTCCAGGATGTCTGGCTCAATGTCAGCAACCACACTACCGCATCATAGTATAAATTTAAGTCAGGTAATGCCAGTCCACCTCTATCTTTTTTATCAATTAGGGGTTTGTGTTTGATTCTTGGTTTTTTATACTGCCAAATGAATTTTTTTCAAAAAAAAATGATATTTATTGAAAATTTTTTAAAATTACAGGGGAAAAAACACAGCAGAAAAAGAGAGGGAAAAAAAAGAACAAAGGAAAACAAACCACATCACACAATGTAGGTTAAAAAGAAAAGAAAAGAAAAAACAAAAATACCCTACAAACAGATAAAAACAAATCCATCATTCTTGAATCTTCAACTTTCATTACCTTCATTCTTTGACCTCCTCCTCCTCCCTTTTTTTGTATCCTAGTTATTAATTATCGCAGCAAATCCTTTCCATATTTCATAATATTCTATCATTACATTACATTAATCTATTTTTATCTTATCTTATAGAAAACCTTAAAACTTAAATCTTATTTTTACCAACTTCTCATAACCATAATATTCTTGCCTAATTCATTAAACATTTAATATTCTATCATTACATTACCTTAATCTGTTTTCATCTTATCTTATAGAAAACCTTAAAACTTAAAACTTAAATCTTATTTTTACCAACTTCTCATAACCATAATATTCTTGCCTAATTCATTAGACATTTTTGCTAGAGCCAAGTAATTACGTTCCAACATTTTTCTAACATTCATCAATTTTATAAACCAATCCTAGTAAAAAAAAGAGATAAAAACAATCCAATCTTCATCCAGCGTCCCTTCCTCCTGGTCCCGGGTTTTGTCAGTCCTTTTTATCCATTGATCTAGCGCATTAACCTGGTAACCTTATATCCGAGGCCCTTAAGTCTGTTCCATGTCCCTTCCGCGGCTCTTCTTCATATTCTCCTTTCACTCGTGGGAACTCCAGCTTAGTAATGTTTTTGACCCTTTTCAACAAATCAGCCCCTTTTCCAAAGTCCAGACCAAACTCCATGTAGTATTTAAAACATGTTTCAGAATCCCTCCAAGATTAAGAGCCTCCACAGCCCCGAACATCTCACGGCCCATTGCCAGACTTGGGAAGTCCAAACATCCCTGCATAGGGGGGTCTATCCAACCCCCCATTTCAAAATCAGTCCAAACTTTATCCTTCCAAATCTGGCTTTTTCCAAGTTCATTTGTCAAATCCAAAAGCTCATGTTCCTGCAGGGCCACAGCTCCCTCCATCTCTGGCGCCCAAGATTCAGCAACATCCTCTTCTCTCATCTGTTCTGTCAGGGCACACTCCTGATCCAATTCCTGGGTGGGCTCCACATAGTTTCCCACTGCCTGTTCAAAAATTCTGACCGCATTAGTCATCAAATCCGTATTCTCATTTAACTGTTCTAGTATGGCATTTATTTTACAGAGAGCACACAACAGAGCCTCTGAATACATTGTCCTACAAGTCTATTCCCACGATTGTAATCTGTAACAGCTGCAAGCTCCCAGAAATTAGTTACAGTTTCACAGTCTCCCTCTAGGGGAAAAACTTCTATTTGTTCTTTCTTTTAAGGACAAATCTAGCAACAAAGTTTCCTTTTTGAAATATTATGTCAATATTTGTTCCTTTAAAATGTGAAAGGGATCAGTGGAGTCACTATGTTTCTCTTCTTAACTATCTGTCAAAAGCATTTGTCTCTGGTCAATGAGCTTCAAACGTCAGTCCTGACACCCTGCTCCAGGATCAGGACGGTGGAAAGTTACTTTACTTTAAACTCACTTCTGCAGGTTTAAACAGTCCAAAAAAAAGAAAAGGATCCCCCTTCTTCTTCTGCTTCCGAAGGGGGGGTTCAACAATTTTAAATGATGAAAGTTAATCTTTTAGAAGCGATTTCCTGAGCTCTAGTTTATGTTGTCTTTGCTTTATTCTATCTACAAAAAAACCGGAAGGCTGACTTCCTGTTTAGACCTTCCCATTTCAGTGCCAAATTGAAATAAATTTTTAAGTCCAATTCCTTTCTGCTCGCAAATCCTTATTTAAAGTCCAATTGTCCGAAATTTAAATACTCACGGGTGATTATTTTAGATGCCAAATTATCCCAGGAAAAAGGCAGCGCTCTCCGGCAACGGCTATGGGGCTTTGCTCCACAGAAAAAGCAGTTGACTCTCAGCACCGCGCCACTTCCCCCTCTTCGCTTCGGAGCCAGTTAGTGGGTTCCTTTGCGGGTTGGGGGGCGCTAAGGGTGCCCGCCGAGTCCCATGGTCACAGGCTTCATCCGCCTGTGATTTTTCAAAAGGTCCCTGCTTCGCCGTAGCGGAAAGGACCCATTTCATGCGGAGCTAGTCCCTCCGGATCAGAGGGAGTCCGCCATTGATGATGGCGCCACCCTGGAAGTCCAAATGAATTTTTATAAATATTTTTTGCCATGATCTAAGACTTCCCATTCCTCCAATTATCGGAATCATTTGAAATAAATACATCATTTTAGGCAACACATTCATTTTAACCACCAATATTCTTCCACTAAGTGATAATCTTAATCCATCCCAGATTTCTAATTTTTTTCATTTTGTTTCCAGGTTTTTATATAATTATCTATAAATAGATTACTATTGTTATTAGTCAGCCAAATTCCTAAACACTTGCTCTTGTTAACTATTGTTAACCCTGATATATTTTGCAGTTCTTATAACTCAAAGGAAAGAAAGGGGGTTGGGGGTTGGAAAAAACTTCTATAAGAAATAAGAGAACATGAAGAAGAATTGGCAAAAAAAATCCAAAAATGAAGTATCAAAAAATAATACCAAAACACTGCAGACACAACTCTCTATGATTTTGAACTATGAAGTATAACAAAAAATTAAGAATATCAGGCAAAACTCTTTTGATTTTGCCAATAAGTCAGGTAGACTTTTAGCGTGGCAGTTGAAGAAGAGACAAAAGGAAAAAAATAACAGAAAAAATAACAAAAGACCGGAAAACAATAGAAGATGCGAAAGAAATTAAAGCAAAATTCAAAAATTATTATAGTAAATTATATGAAGCAATAAAAGGAAATAATGAGGAAACTGAGGAATATTTAATACAGAATAAACTTCTGAAAATAGGAGAAGAGAAAATGAAACAACTAAATCAGCCAATCACAACATTTGAAGTACACCATGCAATCATGAAAGCAAAAGCAGGGAAAGCACCTCTTGACGGCAACATAGTATAAAAAATTAGAGGAAATTCTAATAACACCAATGAAATCATTAATGAATAGAATCCTAAAATAGGGAGTAATACCAAGGTCATGGGAAGAAGCCTTCGTTGTATTGATACCCAAACAAGGACAAGATCCGGCGTTAATTAAAAATTATAGACCCATATCACTGCTAAATAGTGACTATAAAATCTTGGCCGACATACTAGCCAATCTATTTAAACAGATATTAAATGAAATCATACACAAAGACCAAGCTGGTTTCCTACCAGGCAGATACACACAAAATAATATGAGGAATGTAATAGACTGAATAGAATAGCCAAGAGCATAAGGTCAAACAGATTCCTCACTGGCCTTGCAGACAACTTCATTGTCCAGAAAGTGGGAGAAGCAACAAGAGGAACAGCCATTTTAGATCTGGTCCTAACCAATGTTGATGACCTGGTTAGTGGGGTAGAAGTGGAAGGATCATTAGGTGCGAGTGATCATGCTCTTCTGAAGTTTACTATACAGCGGAAAGGAGCAGCCAAGCATATTAGGACTCAATTTCTTGACTTTAGGAAAGCCGACTTCATAAAACTTAGGGAAGTGCTGGGTGAGATCCCATGGACAGTAATACTAAAATGAAAGAGAGATCATGATGGCTGGGAGTTTGTTAAGAGGGAGATAGTAAAAGCACAATGTCAGGCAATACCAATGAGACAGAAACATGGAAGGTGCCTAAAGAAGCCAGGGTGGCTATCTAAAGAACTTTTAATTGAGTTAAGATTTAAAAAGGATGTGTACAAAAAATGGAAAAGGGGAGAAACCACCAAAGAGGAATTCAAACAAATAGCCAGCATGTGTAGACACAAAGTCAGAAAAGCTAAAGCACAGAATGAACTCAGGCTTGCTAGAGAGGTTAAAAGCAACAAATCTGTAACTGGCTGACTGACCGAACCCAAAGGGTGCTCATCAATGGTTCCTCTTCATCCTGGAGAAGAGTGACTAGTGGGGTGCCACAGGGTTCTGTTTTGGGCCCGGTCTTATTCAACATCTTTATCAACAACTTGGATGATGGACTCAAGGGCATCCTGATCTAATATGTAGATGACACCAAACTGGGAGGGGTGGCTAACACCCCAGAGGACAGGATCACACTTCAAAACGACCTTGACAGATTAGAGAACTGGGCAAAAACAAACAAGATGAATTTTAACAGGGAGAAATGTAAAGTATTGCACTTGGGCAAAAAAAAATTGAGAGGCACAAATACAAGATGGGTGACACCTGGCTTGAGAGCAGTACATGTGAAAAGGATCTAGGAGTCTAGGTTGACCACAAACTTGACATGAGCCAACAGTGTGACGCGGCAGCTAAAAAAGCCAATGCAATTCTGGGCTGCATCCATAGGAGTATAGCATCTAGATCAAGGGAAGTAATAGTGCCACTGTATTCTGCTCTGGTCAGACCTCACCTGGAGTACTGTGTCCAGTTCTGGGCACCACAGTTCAAGAAGGACACTGACAAAGTGGAACGTGTCCAGAGGAGGGCAACCAAAATGGTCAAAGGCCTGGAAACGATGCCTTATGAGGAACGGCTAAGGGAGCTGGGCATGTTTAGCCTGGAGAAGAGGAGGTTAAGGGGTGATATGATAGCCATGTTCAAATATATAAAAGGATGTCACATAGAGGAGGGAGAAAGGTTGTTTTCTGCTGCTCCAGAGAAGCGGACACGGAGCAATGGATCCAAACTACAAGAAAGAAGATTCCACCTAAACATTAGGAAGAACTTTCTGACAGTAAGAGCTGTTCGACAGTGGAATTTGCTGCCAAGGAGTGTGGTGGAGTCTCCTACTTTGGAGGTCTTTAAGCAGAGGCTTGACAACCATATGTCAGGAGTGCTCTGATGGTGTTTCCTGCTTGGCAGGGGGTTGGACTTGATGGCCCTTGTGGTCTCTTCCAACTCTATGATTCTATGATTCTAATTCTTGGAAGAAATATCATATAAAAAAGCTGCCCTGATACTGATAGATAAGGAAAAGGAGTTTGACCAGGTGTCTTGGGACTTCATGAAAAGGGTCATAAGAGAAATGAAACTGGGAGAAGATTATATTAAAGCGATTGAAGCAATATACAGGAAACAAAAAGCTAAAATCATCCTTAACAATGAGATAACAGAAGAATTTAGCATAGAAAAGGGAACAAGGCAAGGCTGTCCCTTATCACCATTATTATTTATTATGGTATTGGAATTATTAATGATTGCCTTAAAAAACGATAAGAAAAAAAAGGTATCTCAGTAGGGAAAAAAGAACATAAGATCAAAGCATTTGCTGATGACCTGATTTTGACTATTGAGAATCCTGAAGAAAGTGTACCACAAATAACTGGAAGAATACTGGAATTTGGCAAAGTAGCTGGATTCAAGTTAAATAAAAATAAGACTAATATGTCAGTAAAAAACATGACTGAGCAGGTTGGGTGGTGTCTTGTACACCTCCTTCCAGCAACTCCTGAAGCCAAGCTGGTATTGCTCTGCTTTTCTTTGGACCACATCAGTGAGGCTGAGAGGGGGGTCGTTGTCTGGGCAGCCCAGGATCTCCATATACACTGCCATGCTTGAAGCGGTCACTTCAGTGCTGCTAATGCAGCAAAAACAGCATGGGAGGCAGCAGTTATGAGTTACCAGTCTTTGCAGCCACAGCTTTGACTTTGCTTCTGAAGGCACACTCCATTATCCCTCAATCTCTCAAGACAGATGGATGCCAACAACAGGAAGATTTTGGGCATCACATGACAAGGCAGAGGTCTCAACCAAAGACAAGCCCACATTCCCAGGATGTTTGCATGCCTATCTCAGTGATATCTATGCTGGCTTGGTGGGGTTCACAGAATGGAAGATGGCAGGATCCCCAAGTATGGGCTCTACAGGGAGCTGGCTTCAGGCACGAGGCCCATTGGCAGATCAGCACTGCATTAGAAAGATGTCTGCAAATGAGACATGAAGGCTGGCAACAATAGCCCTGTCATGTGGGAATCCTTTGCAGATGATGACAATGCTTGGAAACAGACAGGTTGTATATCTACAGCACTGACCAGAGGAGGAATTACCACTGCAAGGAGTTCAGAAGGAAGAAATGTCATGCGGCATCTGCAGCAGCAAAACTGGATGCCTTCATTTGTCTCTCCTGTATCAGTCTCTATAGCCACAGCAGGAGCCATAACTCTCCCACGGTTTGACTTTACCCCCAAAGGCACACTCTTCCATTGACAGATGGGTGCCAACTACTTCCCCAGCACTTGAGGGCTGGACCAGTCTTCAGTTACACTGTTCTTGTTCAAGTAGGAAGACTATGCTTCCAGGCAAATACTCCTACAGAAGGGGCCAGCTGGGTCTTTTTGTGCCCACACAGATGGCAGCGCACATGGTGACAGGAACCAAATCCAACCCTCAGACTCTCCCTCCACCTCCACCTTGGTCAGCTTTGTCAATTGGCCAGCTGCCTCTTTGGTTACCCTGGAAGCTCAGGAGGCGGAGTAGGAACTGCCCCTCCCTTACAGAAGCACCTGGCAACAGTGACATGGGACCTTCTTCTCCATCACTACCAGAATTCCCAGCCTCAGAGTCCTCCTCCTCCGCCTCTGACAGGTCATGCCTGGGTGACAACTTAACGATCCTTTATTCCCAAGTCAGGATGGCAATTACAACAGAGTGTTCACGTTCAAATCATCTAATTAAGATGGCAAATGAGTAATTATGTTAATTTGTGTATGCAGATAATATCAACACTACCTCAGTCTTCTAAAACAAACTGGGCTCATAAGACATCATATGAGCTCTCCCTTTTGCTGATAGCTCATGTGAAGAAGACAGTGATAAATGAATCAGGGGCATGGAGAGGAATGGGAGAGCTGAGATTTATATGGGAGAAGGCTTACAAGTATAAGAATGCCAGTAGGGTCTTTTTAATCGATTTCTTTCAAGATAGCCATGGGGTGTCCTTCATCAGTGCAGTTACACTTTTACAGTGCCCACCTCCCAATTCTGGCTATTTATGCTTTGTGTTTTTGTATTTGCTGCTGCAGCTTTGGTGTATGGGCTTGTGGCAGTTATCATCCTTCGGGGATGTCATCAAGGAGCCAGTGATCAGCTGAGACTGCTGTTTATGAGTGCTGAAGCGGAGCTTTGTATAAATGAGGTGCCATCATCACTACAAGGTAACACCATAAATAAGGATGTTAAGAACCTTGACATTTTTCAAAACAAACAGCTCACAAAATGAGCACTGTGCATCCAGGAATCCTCTTGTTGAAGGTGTAATGAAGGGGACTCCTCTAAGTCTTTCCTCCCTCCCTCTGAGACAAGGCAGGTTGATTGCTGCTCCCTCCTCCAATCTATTTCTTTTCCTATATAAAAGAGAAAGTGGTGAACTTGTATGTCTAAAGCATCAACATCTACATGCTAAGCTATTTGAAATGAAATAAAAACATAGCAACCGATACAACATCAGAAAGCTGCTAACAGCCCCTTCACTGTGTGGTAATTTTGCTCTCTACAGCTGACAAATCTAAGCATGATTTCTGTGTAGCAGAAATAAAATCTGACACTTAAGGGTTGTTGGGTTTTTTTGCCATAGTTTCCACTGGAACAACTGCCATGTTGGGATGTGTGTAAACCCCACTTCATATCAGCACAGAGGACATTTAATGTTGAAGGATGAGTCTTCAGGCACACAGCAAACATATTTACTAAACAAAACGTAATCAAGCATTACAGAAAACAAGATTAACGAGGTTAATAGCAGAAAAATGTTATAAAATACTAGCATTACAAACCTAAATTGTTGACTATTGATGCAGAGCTGAGGAACCCTAATTAAAACACAATTACCTGGATCAGAAAGGCTGAAACTGGGCAGCAAACAAAAGGTGATATAAAATGAGAGGGGTGTGAGATGCTTAAAGGAAGGAATATTTATACATTTATTTTTTTCATTTGAAGGATGTTATGTACTGAAGTTCTCACCCTGGACCAGCAGGGGGAATACTGTAGATAGTTTTCACTCAGGTCTGCATATGCAAATAAGGAATTGGAAGTGACATTCCATGATTGGATATGTACAGAAAGATGTTACTGTTGTTTTGAGGTGGAGCTCTATATAAGCAGGCTGGCTGAACCCTTCAGCCCAGTTCTGTTCTGGCCTGTGAATAAACAAGAGCTGTTTGAAGAATCGCTGTGTCGTTTGATGTGTTCACCCACAACTTAACAAAGGATATTCTCTCCCTAACCTTTCTCAGTGATTGACAGTAGATGGCATTCCACAAAATACCCAACTTCATGAGTTGATCATTCATATGCTAAAAGTATATACTGTACATTGTAACTTCTGCAATAATTTTGATTAAGCATACTTTGCTATCATCAAAGCAAAATAAATTTATCAACAGCTTCAAATAGAAACAACTGCTATTTTTTTTTTAAAAAAAGTATATCTGGGTTGGTTAAAGGTAAAGGGACCCCTGACCATTAGGTCCAGTCGTGGCCGACTCTGGGGTTGCGGCGCTCATCTCACTTTATTGGCCAAGGGAGCCGGCGTACAGCTTCTGGGTCATGTGGCCAGCATGACTAAGCCATTTCTGGCGAACCAGAGCAGTGCACAGAAACGCCGTTTACCTTCCCGCCAGAGTGGTACCTATTTATCTACTTGCACTTGACGTGCTTTCAAGCTGCTAGGTTGGCAGGAGCAGGGACTGAGCAACAGGAGCTCACCCTGTCGCGGGGATTCGAACCGCTGACCTTCTGATCGGCAAGTCCTAGGCTCTGTGGTTTAACCCACAGCGCCACTCACGTCCCTCATCTGGGTTGGTTACATAGACCTAAATTTGTTAGATAGACCTAAATTATGCAAAAAGTGTATTTGGCTCACATTCAAGCATGCTAAGAGTATCAGTGTTAAAAACAGCATTCACTGGGAATGCAACCTGTTTATGTAATCCTAGAAGGCAAGTTGATTAAGTGAGGCCAGTTCAAGGCTTTTTTGTTACACCACGAGACATAAGCATATTGTTATAAGATGAGAAAGAGCGATATACTAGTCAGGTATGCAGATCTGGCTCTTCTCTGGAGGATGGTACTAAAACAGAGATGCCTTTTGTTCACAACTTTAATTGTGTTCCATTGTGGTAAGGAAGATCAGCTGTAGACCCTGTTCTAATGTCTCTGGAACCATCCAAAGTGGATGCAGAAATGAGTGCAGAAGTGCACTCATTTGCCACAACTGCCCCTTAAGTCATGAAACAGGGACTTCTTAACTGAAGGAGCACTAAGCAGGAAGCAACATAAGGCATGAAAGGACATAGCTGTCAAGTGTCCCTTATTTGAAGGGACAGTCCCTTATTCCAGCGCCATGTCCCGCTGCTGTCCCTTATTTATGGATGTCCCTTAAATGATGTCCCTTAAATTTCAAAGGAAGCAGCTCCTCTCCCTCCCTTCCTGCTGGCCAGGGAGGAGGGAGGCTCCAACTGTGTTGCTTGGCTGTGTTGCTCACCCAATAAGAAATCTAAGAACGACTGGGGGTGGAGCTTGCATGCCTTGTGCTGATCAAATCAGCTGTGTTCCCTGGGGACTCGCCTTTGCTAAGCGCTTCCCAGCGGAGAGGTGACGGTGGTTTTCCTTGAAGCTTCGTTTGGCTGCTGGCTGGGCTTTCTGCCTTTGGCTCAGAAGGGCTCAGAAGTTGAACATACCTGTGCTGAGTGCTCGGATCGGAACCAGATGGATACGTCATCGAAAGCCCACTCACCCTTGCCGGTGAAAAGATCTGTCTGGAGCGGGGGCACATGGTGGGGGAAAAGGAAAGGAGATCTCGTGGGAGGGGGGGAGGCTGTGTGTGTGTGGCTAGTTAATGCAAGCTGAGGGGGGTTTTGAATGCTGGGCACCATTTTGTTGCACGTGCTGCTGCAAACTTTGCAGTGCAAAGCCAGGCTGGGGAGCCATCTTAAGTTGAGGCTGCATAGGCCTTGTGGTCCATGTGATTCAGATTCTATTCAGTTGAACCTTTGGTTACAAAGTTGGTTGGACAGTGTTCTCAAAGCTACCAGCATGAGTTTGACCAGATTGCAGGAGGACAGGAAGACTGGAGTGCCTGGAACAGGTGAGACTGCAGGTCCCTTATTTTGGCGGCTGGTCCCTTATTTTCATGGCTGCTGGTCCCTTATTTTCAAATCTGTAAGTTGACAGCTATGTGAAAGGAGGAAGTTTCAAATAAAGGGCCCAAGAGCAGGGTTGCCATATTTCAAAAAGTAGTAACACCCTGAAAGTTATTGAGCTTTGAGAATGCAATGAACTGGCAAGGGCATGTTAACTATAATGATTTAATTTATTGAAATTGGGAATGCTTAAATGTGTTCCCCAGTAACTCTCGTGCAATTGGCTAACTCTGGTCACATGGGAGGTATCTTATTGTATTCTCCATTGCATTGTTTTGTGTGTGAATGACTTGACTGTAATGGCTACATGTCTGTGAACACTGAAGAAGAGACCGTGTTAGATAACACACACACACACACACACACAAACACTAAATGCAACAGAGGAGAGGAGTGCTAGTGTTTCTGTGTGAATGTATATGACAGAAAGAAGTTTATGTTCTCCCAAAGAAGCAGGAAGGCGAAATCTGCTGGAAGGAGAAAGTGGAAACCTGTCAAGAAGGATATGTGTGGCCTGGCTGGGTCACAGACAGAAGGTGGAGTTCAAGGACTGGAAAGAGAGACAGAGACATTTGTTTGAATGTTTAAGGAAGAAGCTGCAATCTTCCCCTAAGGAAAAACTAAGCCCATGCTTGAATTAACATGTGAATGTAAATACTTTGCATATATCCTTCTTTAGCTATATGTTTTGCATGTAAAAGGTTTTGAATATTTTAACATTTTAATTTCAAGAAAAGAGTCCGTATTGCACATGATTTGGCTTCCTAGCTGCAGTTTAGCTACTCTGCCAACTGGGCATTCTCAAGATACTCCAGCCAAAGTGAGTGAGCAAAGCATAGCAGCTGCAGAATAAAGAGCCAATGTGGAAGCAGTTTGGGTTCCCCGACCCTAATTTCCCTCCATGTTTTCAGCTTACAGAACAGGCCTTTCCTTAGTGCAGAATTTGGCAGCTTTTAATGAAGAGCAGAAAGTGCCCCACATGTTTCTGCTCTCTTTAAATTTCACTTAAAGAGGGTGAGTTGGGAGGAAGTGAAGACAGTAGTGCAGCCCACTTTTCACCAGGAGGCAGTAAACATTGCCTGTGGGAACTATTTTTAAGATCTGTGTGGGTGAGCCGAGAGGCTGTGATGCAAAGATGGGCAACAGCAGAGAATTAAATTTGCTTTTGGTAAAAACCAGACTGCCGGAACAGATGCGAGGAGACAAACGATTCTGTCAGCATCTTGTTTTCTGGGGAGCACCTTGAGAGAGGGTTTCTTTTTTGTTTATGCTGTAGCAGTAAATATTGGCTTGTTGCACTTCCTTCCTGGCTGCTTTTTATGTTTATCTTTGGGATGTTTTTCTAAACTGTAATTCTTGGAATTAGAAGCAACTGTTCTCGAAAGATGGAAGCACCTTAACAAAATGTGGTCTCCTCTCTGAGGCTGTGCAAGAACAAAAGAAGAGCCTAGTGCATCAGGCCAGTGGCCCATTTGGTCCACATGCTGTTCGCACAGTGGCCAACTAGATGCCTCTGGGAAACACACAAGCAGGATAGCCCGCCTCCTGAGGTTCCCAGCCACTGCTATTCATATTCTGCTTTTGACAGTGGAAGTAGAGCATAGCCATCATGGCTAGTAGCTGTTGGGAACCCTCTTCTCAATGAATTTGTCTATTCCTCTGTTAAAAGCCGTTGGGGTTGGTGGCTGGCATTGCCTCATGTGGGAGTGAGTTCCATAGTTCAACTTTGAGCAGTGTGAATAAATTATTTTTGCAAAAATCTGTCTTGAATCTTCCAACATTCGGCTTCACTGGATGGCCATGAGTTCTAGTGTTATGAGACAGGGAGAATGGTGCCTTCTTACATTTTTGCTTCCAGTGTCCCCTTGGGCCCAGTCAGGTGTAGGGCATCACTCAGCCAAAATAGCTGCATGGGTCAAATGGGCAGGCATGATGGGCTTAATTACACCCACTGGCTGGAGAGTCCCTCCTGGTGGGGGCCACTGGTGTGTATGGTATTTTGCTGGCCTGTATAAGCAGAAATGGCCAGTTTCTTCCCCATAGTGGTTGCCAAAATTAAAGTTCAACCATGGTGGGAGACAATAACAAGAAACCAAGCCTTAGGTGTCATTGGTCCATCCAGTTCTGGAGATTCAGCTGGCGCCTTCTGTACCAATTTTCAAATGCCTGCTGAAATTTTTTTTATTCCACCAGGGCTGTCCATTTGACCCATGCAGCTGTTTGGGCTGCATTGGGATGCATATGCAGGCAGTTGAGAATCCATCTTCCGCAATGGTTTGTTGATGCATGTCTTTAACTTTTTTTGGCTTTTAACTAATTTTAATTTTTAATGCCTTTTGTCTTTTTATTGTTGCAAACCACTGTGATATGTTTTGTGATTTAGTGGTATATAAATACTTTTATAAACAAACCAACAAATAGAGAAGGGCTGGGAAGTAAACTGACCAGGTAAAAGGTAAAGGTAAAGGACCCCTGACACTTAAGTCCAGTTGCGAACGACTCTGGGGTTGCGGTGCTCATCTCGCTTTACTGGCCGAGGGAGCTGACGTTTGTCTGCAGACAGTTTTTCTGGGTCATGTGGCCAGCATAACTAAGCTGCTTCTGACAAACCAGAGCAGCGCATGGGAACACCATTTACCTTCCCGCCGGAGCGGTACCTATTTATCTACTTGCACTTTGACGTGCTTTTGAACTGCTAGGTTGGCAGGAGCTGGGACCGAGCAACGGGAGCTCACCCCATCATAGGGATTCCAACCGCTGACCTTCCGATTGGCAAGCCCTAGGCTCTGTGGTTTAGACCATAGCGCCACCCACATCCCTATAACTGACCAGGTACATGTCTCCAACTCTCCATCCAATCTTTTGCATGTTTACTCAGGAGTAAAAAAATACCTTCTTCAGAGAAACATACTTCTAAGTAAATGTGCACTGTGAGACTGCAGTTCCTTTTGAGTAGACAAAAGTAAATGTAAGACCAACTTGAGTTCAATAGGACTTACTTCTAGGTATGTGGATATAAAATTGTACTCTCAGTTTCTTCTCCTTCCCCCCTTTCTTAAACAAGTACTCTCAAATTTTCTTTGTGGCAGTGAAATTTGAGAACTCCCTCAGGCCAGGGCTATGTAGGCAGACATGGCACCCACTTAAAAATGCAAAGGGGCAAAATCCTGACCTGCCTTCAGTGACATCAGTGACGGCTTGTCATCCTGTTCAACTGGAACATTCCAAATTTACCCAAAGCATCTCCCATCTGCTCCTCTTTGGAGTCTTTCATTTTCTCTTGAACTCTTTGCTAACAGGTCATTGTTTCTTATGCATATTTTTAGCAAGAGCAGTTTTCTACATCGTGTGTGTGTGAAATTACACAGAGAGAATGAATCTCAGTGTTTAAGGCACATGTCTGAGTGCTGTGAAATAAATAATTACTGAACAAGTACAGCTAAAATGCAGTCTACTGGGTGACAAAGATCCGCCTGGTACAGCTAGATAACAGGCAATGTGATATAAATGTGTCAGTTCAGGTTTTTCTCTGCTGAATCCCTGGAGTAATGACTCTCTGTGTGTCAGTGAGGGTGAGAGGCATCACATTCCTCATCCGGTACAAGAACAACCTAACAGGATCTGAGTCAGCCAGGGACAGAAGAGGACCGGTGGCTGCTGGGCTCCCAACTCTCTCATCCCTGACTATTGGCCTTGCTGGCTGTGGCTAATGGGAGATGGAGTCCAAGAATATCTGGAAGGCCATAGATGTTCCCTTTCACTGGACTAAACCAAGGACCAAAGTGCACATTTACATCCTGTGCAGCATATGTGTATATTTGAATGATGGTTGGTTTACCAGATGCTTTGCACTACAGCAAGGACCTGCCTGACCGTGAGGTGGACTGAAGCAGCTGCCTCAGGCAGCAGAATCCTACAGGGTGGTACCCCATGGGAGTCCTTCCCACCCCTGGTGCTGCTGGAGGAGAAGCGGGATGGGTGGCTTTTGGCAAGATCTCATGAGATTTTGTGAAAAGATGCTGCTGCTGTGCAACTCCAGTAAGAGAGGCCGGGGGGGCAGTTGGGCACGGGGGGGGGGGGGGGCGACAGGAGGGATGGCACCTTCCTGTTTCACCTCAGGCAGCAAAACAAGACAGGGCTGCTCCATCTACAGTTCCCACTAGTGCCAGAGAGCATGACCATTTTGAACTGCTTTAGAGTTTCAGTCATCTGGAAAATGTGACCGAAGCAAGGATTGCCCACAAGATGGTATCGGACTGCAACATGTATCAGCCTCAACCATTGGTTTGAAGAACCAGGAGACTGTCACCCACTTCTTTATGAGAACCAGACCTTTCAGTAGCCCACATGTGTCCTTGTGGGCCTCAGAAGCAAAATGCCTGTTAGGGAAAGCACATATCTATATCTAAATGACGAAGCACATATCTATATCTAAATGACTAGATGATTGTTGGGGTCCCTTCCAAGTCTACAGTTCTGTGGTCTCCTCCTCGCTTAGTTGCAAGCCATGTCTTGATAGCATCTGGAGATAATAAAGATGCATTCTTGAAATAGAGCTTTATCACATGGTGAATAAAACCTTCCCATTTTGCTTGCAGAAGGAACAACTTGGATCATAAATCCCTTTTAATTGTCAAGAAATGTATAAAACCTAAGACACTCCGTGCATTAACCCAGCCTTGCCCAACTTGCTGCCCTCCTGATGTTTTGGACTGCAAAACAAGAATCATAGACTTCTGGAGTTGGAAGGGACCCCGAGGGTCGTCTAGTCCAACCCTTCAATGCAGGAATCTCAGCTCACGCATCCATGACAGATGACCACCCAACCTCTGCTTAAAAACCTCCAAGAGAGGAGAATCCACAACCTCCCAAGGGAGACTGTTCCACTGTTTGGAGGACACAGAATTTGGAAATTCTACTTTAAGCCTATGAAAATGGCAATAAGGAGAAGGGCCACAACTTTGTGGTCCTTACATAATCAATCATAGTATATGTTATTGTAATTACTGTATATTTCAATGCAATAATTTTGGATGTTTATATTTTAATATTGTGATGGAATTGCTTTAGTGTATATTTTAATTATGGATTTTTTATATTTTAATGCTCATGTGATAGGTTTGTAATGCCTATTTTGGCATTATTTGGCATATAAATAAACAAATACAATAATAATGATACATAGCTGTATTTGCTCACAGCTTCATTTGCTCCTCTTGCCTCTTACACCTTTAATAATATAAGAAGAGACTTCTGGATCAGTCCACCATCTAGTCCACCATCCTCTTCTTACAGTGACCAGCTGGATTCCCATGTGGGAAGCCCACAAGTAGTACTTGAGAGCAACAGCCCTCTCCTTTCCTGCAGGATGGCTCTACTCTGGATACAACCATATGCACTTTGGACTTCAGGAAGTAATCAGCTTTAAAGCTATGGTTTTATTTAATGCTGATTTATTTCTTTTATTGCATTTCCAAAGGTCACACTAAGTTGAAATGAATGCAATTTAAACTCCAGATTGCTTTATGGTGTTTCCATAAATAGAAGCTCCAGACTTCATTGGGTTTCTATTGATCTCATCGTTCCCATGAAGAATGTAATAAGCATTTGCTTTTTTAAAAAAACCCTCCCCTCCCCTCAAAAATACAGTTCCTATTAAACTCCCCAACCCCCTAATTAGCAGTTTTTCTAGAGTGTGACCAGTGTGGTGTAGTGGTTAAGAGCAGTGGACTCGTAATCTGGTGAACCGGGTTCGCGTCTCCGCTCCTCCACACGCAGCTGCTGGGTGACCTTGGGCCAGTCACACTTCTTTGACGTCTCTCAGCCCCACTCACCTCACAGAGTGTTTGTTGTGGGGGAGGAAGGGAAAGGAGAATGTTAGCCGCTTTGAGACTCCTGAAGGGGAGTGAAAGGCGGGATATCAAGTCCAAACTCCTCCCCCCCTCTTGAAAGCAAACAGCTTATTTTTGACACTTTCTGTAATTGCAGCTGTATTTTTCACCTAGAGGGTGACCTTTTCATGAAGACAATACTGGAAAAGAGAGAATGAGATTTAAAGGTATGTGACTTTTCATATAATAACACTTGAATAATGTTAACAATTTCTTTGTCTTATCCTCATACAGGGTTCAGAATTGTGGCAGCAACAATTTGAGTTGTTTCTGAACCACCAGAACATCAGGTTTTTAATGAAACTGAAAAACGAGTACGTTTGGAGTGCCTCTTGCATCCCTCATGCTCCATTAAACACCACATTCATGTCTTCCTCATTAGGTCACCTTTGTTAATGATCCATCCAAGAGAGACAGAACCCTACTTTGTAACCACAGCATCCAGAGAACTCTCTGTGCCCCTCAATTTCAAAATTTGCTGAACAGCTTTTTAAACTGTTGCGATGGCTTCTTCCCCCATCAAAATCCTGACAATTCTGTGAAGATGCTCAAAATTTGCTGCTTTGGAAGACACTTGAGTGCCACTTTGCCAAAAGAGATGGATCTATTCTGGTGGAATAGCACTTAATGCTGGCATATCAGCAAGGCACCTGTGACCTGCTGTGATGACAGGACTGTTCTGCCTCAGATCTTGACCACTTATCCAAAGACCCACCACCAAATCATACAACAGCATGATAGATAAAATGGGATAGAACCTGAAATGTAACTAAAACTAATAGCACAATCCATTACCTTATCCAGCGTCTTTTAATAGTTACATGTCTCTCTGAGATCCTGCATGCTCTCTGAGATCCTGTGTACATGTCCCTTAAACATGATTTGTGAGAGGGCAAATCTTTTATGTGGGTTGGCTTTGCACCTTCCTGGGCATATGTCTATGAGGAGTTAAGGATCCAGGAATTGACACCCATAACTAGCTGAATTGAATCCTGAAGCACCAGGTTTATTGAAGTGGGAAGGGGAAATCCAATTACACACTGTACTACTATCTGGTACAATATTGAAAGACACATACCCACTTGTGTCTCTCAGTCAATACCCTACTGCAGTTACTAGAGAAGAGAGAAAGGCTACATTCACACCATTCTTTTAAAGCAGCATGATGCGCCTCCGAACAGTCACAGCTTTCAGGGAGCTGTAGTTCATTAAGGGAGGTTAGAGTTGTTAGGAAATCCTCTATTCCCCTCACAGAGCTACAGTTGAGTGTGTGTTGATGCCCTAGGGACCTGGGCCTCTTCATCTTCAAGGGCACCACTGGGGATCCGCCCAAGAACATAATATCTTGGCACAGAGATACCACTGGAATCCTAGTACTTCTGGAATATGAAGGATTTCGATGTTGCATTTGCGGGTCCAGGCGTTGTGCTCCCCAGTCCCCAACCTGCAGGCAACTAAAGGAAGGACCACAGAGACTGGTTTGGATTGAAACAGGCCACAACTTTATTGAATACAGATGAAAGAGGTTTGGCTTGGCCATGAGGCCCACCCACCGGAAATGATGCGTAGGTCAAACTAAGCAGGGGGTTCCTAAGAATTGCATCAAATAGGGTGACTCCAGCAGGGACTGCCATCTGGGGGAGCACCCTGAGCCCTGGCCCTGCCTGGGCATGTGGATATGCCCATTTCCCCCAGATCCCTTTAACGGGATACCCCAGCATTTGGAGGGGCAGGCGCAGACCACAACCTCCCCTTCATCCAAGACAATGGATGGCCCCAATGCCCAACCCAGTTATGACAATTGCTATGGGGCAGGCAAAACCACTGGGTCAGAGCCAATTGAGGCAGTGGAAAAATTCCTACCTGGCCCCATAAAATGGCGACCACTGTAGCTACAGTGAAGTCCTTAACCATCAACTTGAACCAAGAGAGGATGGGTGGGGAACTCAACGAGGAAAAAGCAGGTAGGCTCCCTGTTGTGGGCTGTCTAAATGGCCAGGGAGTGGACCCGAGGGAAGCCTTCCTGCTCCATCGGGTCTCCCCCCCCCCGGCCCAGCCTGTGTCCTAGCCTGCATCCCCATTTGCCAATCCGAGATGCAGGCAAGGATCCGACTTCTGATAGGCGGTGTGGGCTTATGCTCCCACCCCCTATCTGGAAGGGATGCTGATGCTGTGATTTCCTCATCGGGGCCTTGGAGGAGCCTTTGCCGTCCTGCAACGCTGCTGCACTGAAAGGGTGAGCGGACTTCCTGCAACATGTGCCTTTTCATTATACATTTTTATCACAGCTCCACCCCTCCCCCTCCCCTAAATTCCAACATAACCAAGAGCCAAGGCTGTCTGAGTGGGGTGCAAATTATCCTCATACATGTGCAACGTCTTTATAGTCCCCCCCTGATTCAGGAGAACTGCTGGGATGCTAGCTGTTGCCTGCAGTCTGGGCTTGAAAGTACTGGTGATGCTTTGAGAGCAGATACAGGGACGCGGGTGGCGCTGTGGGTAAAAGCCTCAGCGCCTAGGGCTTGCCGATCGAAAGGTCGGCGGTTCGAATCCCCTCGGCGGGGTGCGCTCCCGCTGCTCGGTCCCAGCACCTGCCAACCTAGCAGTTCGAAAGCACCCCCGGGTGCAAGTAGATAAATAGGTACCGCTTACCAGCGGGAAGGTAAACGGCGTTCCGTGTGCTGTGCTGGCTCGCCAGATGCAGCTTTGTCACGCTGGCCACGTGACCCTGAAGTGTCTCCGGACAGCGCTGGCCCCCGGCCTCTTGAGTGAGATGGGCGCACAAACCCCAGAATCTGTCAAGACTGGCCCCTTCGGGCAGGGGTACCTTTACCTTTACCTTTACAGGCTTGTATGAGTTGAATGCGAGCATTTCTAAGATCAGCTGAACTCCCAGTGGTTCTGTTATTGGGCACAAACTTGCGTGGCAAGGTCCCGACCCCCCCCCCAAGGTTGAATAAAGACACCTGACAACAGTACCTTAGGTTAGGTATTTTAGGAAAAGGCCACGACTTTATTGGTTACAGATTGTCAACGGATTGGCTTTGGCATTGGACCTGACTATATCAGATTGTGAACGGTATTGGCTTTGGCATTGGACCTGACTATATCTGACTCTGCATGGAGTCTGGGAAGGGCTAGCCACCAGTAGGGCTACCTGTGGCCTAGAAACAGGAATAACCTGGCATCCTTAACTTTGCATCAGCAGGACTGCCCCTGTGGGTTGAGGGTTGGTTGTGCGAGGACGCGGCGCAACCGTGTGCAGGGACACAGAGAGGAATTGTTGCCTGACTGAGAATCGCTAAACAAGGAGGCAGAGGAGCACGGAAGCTCATCACTCCTAGATGCAGTATCTGGAATGCAATCAGGAATATCATGGGGGGGATTTCAAAACAAATTTTTGAAAGCTGAGAAAAATTGAGACAAGGCCTTAGGGTTGCATGAAGCACCAGGCCTATTTGAACTGTCTCGAACCCGAGACCCGCTAGAACTAGGGTGTTTTGAGGGAGGGGCAGAGGATGGGCCCTGTTGTTTCCTCTTGAAAGCTATGTTAACTGTGCTTAACAATACCACTTGCACACTAAACCTCCCTGACAACCGCCCACCACCTGACTAAGATAGCCCTGTATTGTTAAAGCTGGCAGCAGTAAAATTTTAAGGCCTCAAGCATGCGCTAAGGATTTAGACAAAGAACTTATATCAATAGTATTGGCTACTGGCTCATACTGTTCCTGCATCCCCATGGCCATCCTGGCAGCCCACTCCAAAAGGTCATAAAAGCTGCTTCATCCTTGTGGTCCTTGAGGTTGAGAAATATCTGCACGAGGAACTATGTGCCTTAAGGATTTGGTGTGTATTATTTTCAGCCCTTTTGGAACTCACAAGCTTCGTGTTGCAGTTGTTCTGAGTCAAGACCACAGCAAGGCAATAAAATTCCTTACCAGAGAGCTTCCAGGTCTGGTGTCCTTGTGAAGATGATGATGTATATGATGCATGTGCAAAGAATCCAGCAGAGAGAACATGTGTGGGTGAAGCTTGCTACTTTTCAAAGAGTAGAATCTTCCCTATAAGGGAAGGAATAAGGACAAGGCCTTCTCTGCATTAGTTTTGGTGGAGTTAGATTACTCTCTCTCTCTCTCTCTCTCTCTCTGTGTGTGTGTGTGTGTGTGAACACATGCTGATCCTTGGTTTCCCAGCATTGGGTGTGGGTTTTTTTTTTTTTTGGGGGGGGGGGAGTTTGTCCAAGGGCTTAGTTGCATTATAGGTGGGTTTTGTGCTGCCTCCTGAGGGATAGACTGGATCTTTGTTTTGAAAGGTCAGTCTTTTGTTAGCCAACTCTGTCAGTTTCTGTTGCATTGGAACACAAGTTGCCCAGCTTCAAACTCTAGTGGTAAGGATAAAATTCAAGGGAGGGTGATTTACAAGTTTGCCTCACCACTATGGCCAAGTTTCCAGTCCAATATCTTGAACCCAATATCTTGAAGCTAAAAATGGTCTGAAAATAAAAGTAAAATGGTCATTAAACAATAATAATGTAATTGATATGTCACTTAATGTCAAAATAGGCATTCAAGTGGTTTACAAGTATAAGTACCAATCATTCAATCATTGAAATATAAGCTTCTAAAACACACAGTTTAAACACACTATTAAGCCATGCCACTAAAATATCAACATATAAACATCCATAATTAAAATATGCAATAAAACACTCCCATTAAATCAAAAATAGGAGACTGTGTGAGAGATTGAGGGAATGCCTTTGTAAACAGGTGGTCTTCAAAAGCCAATGGGATGCCAATGCAGATGGGGCCCTTTCATATTCTAGCAGGGACTGCTTTCCATAGCACTGGTGAAAATATTCAGCTTCAACGGCTGTTTTCTCTAAGTAATGGTTAACCAAAACAAAAGCAGGTAGAGATATTCCTTTGTGGCAGGATCAGAGCTGGGATCCACACCTGGCATCAGTGGGGAGCCTTAGCATGATTCAGTTCTCCCCGTTAACTGCTATCCCAAGGGGAAAAACTCTGTGAAAAAGGAGATTGAGGTATTTGGGAACAGAGGGTTCCTGGTAGACATCTTTCTTAGAAGTAAGCACTGCCAGCATCTTTTACTCTAGGTGGGGAGCTAAACTTAGATTAGTTAAGCATGTTTGAGGGATTTTAATAGAATAGCTGATTGGAATAATTCTTCTGCAGCACTTTTGCTTTTAGTATCCCTTTTTGCCCTACATAAAGTAACTCTTTATTTTGTCTTAAGATAATCAAAGAACATCAATAAAACCAGTTATTCATGTAAATACTAATTAATACAAAGTTATTCTCAAAGTTCACTCATGGAACTAAAGACCACAGAGTAATATATTCTGACCAGTTAGTCAATCTTCTATTCATTAACCTGCCCTTCATTGATTACCACAATCACACGTTCATTTAGAAGATTAGCATACATCAATAATTCAAATGCAATCAAAATAAAACTTATTGGTACACTCACCAGACATTAATTCATAAAAATTCAATATACCGTGGTACCTCGGGTTACAGACGCTTCAGAAATCATGTGCCAGTGGTGTGGCAGCAGCAGGAAGCCCCGTTAGCTAACGTGGTACCTCAGGTTAAGAACAGTTTCAGGTTAAGAACAGACCTCCGGAATGAGTTTAAGTTCTTAACCTGAGGTACCACTGTACATAGGGAAGAACTACATCCAATGCATCCAAAAGAAGTGGAATGAATTAATCCTTCAACGGAGCCAAGAAGACAAAGGGTCTTTCAAACTGATTAGTCATTTGAAGTGCTTCTTAGAGACTTCCTCAAGAAGAAAAAGAAGTCACATACATCAGGTCCTACACTTTACCTCTTAACCATCTATCACTTTCCAAGCAACTCGGTCATTGACCCCTTTTGAAAATATAATATACACTGCTGACCCATTGGGCAAATAGCATGATCTCTTTAACTTACAGTTCATTCTTGCAAACCTTTACAGTTTACAGTAGACACTGGTGGGAGGCAGATCTGAACAATACTATCAATGAGGCTTCCTGGAATAAAGTTTGGGGGAAGTTCCCTTTTGGATTCTCATCAGTTAGAGCCAGAGAGAATATGCTGAAAATACTTTATAGATGGTGTATGCACCCTGTGCTAGATAATAAAGTGAATCATTAGAATTGTAGAGTTGGAAGGGACCCAAGGGTCATCTAGTCCAACCCACTGCAGTGCAGGAATCTCAACTCAAGCATCCATGACAGGTGGCCATCCAACCTCTGCTTAAAAGCCCCCCAATGAAGACTCTCTCAACAACTTACTGGAGAAACTGTATAAATGTAGCTTCATTCTTCCATATATGGTGGACCTGCCCTAGGGTAGGTTTTTTTTTTGGGGGGGGGGATGTCTTTAGTGAAATAAGCACTATAACCAAACAACCAATGAATCTCAATCCCAAAATTGCTTTGCTGTCTATATTTGAGGGGGAAACTAAGGATTTATCCTTGAAAAAACTCATTCTACAATTAATAAGAGCTGCCCACTTTACTACTGCCAGGAAATGGAGAACTTTAAATGCAGACCTGCATGACATGTGGCTAAAACAAATGTGGGATGGCATTAATGGACAAATTGACTGGAAAACTAAGAGAATAAATAATAACTAAACAAAGAGACAATTTCCAGAAAATATGGTTTGACTTTATTCCATATGCGTACACAAAGGAACATGGCTACTGGTTGCCAGCAACACAAGGCAGACTGTGAACAGATACCTTTGTTTAGATCCTTTTAAAAAAAGTGATCTCATAACTGTAATTTCTTAATATCTTATGTGTGAATCTGTTCTGTATAATATCTGTAAAAGACGCATAAAGAATTTAAAATGAAGTTCATTAGAGTCCCCAGATCACTGGAAATGGGTTAGATACCTTATGCCTTTAAAGCTCTGATTGAAGTTTGCCGCGCCAGTCCATACAGCAGAGATCAAATTATTTGTTAAAGGTGATTGCAAGAAGGACTCTTAAATAATAAGAAAATGAATGCAGGGAGACCCAGAATGTTTTAGTCAATAGTTCAAGTTCAGTGATAATAATCAGTTAATAATTGAATTCAAAGGCTGACCTGGACCTTCCCAACCAACTTTAATCAAAGCCCTGTACCAGAGGCTGTGTTCATCTAATTGATTGCAATTGAGTTAACATTCTCAGTTACACGGCTTGCTCTTCTGTCCTGCTCCAAGGACAGATACTAAAAGTGCCCTTAGTGGTTGTCCTTCACTGCTTTCCGGACTGCTCACCGTAGTCTTATAAGGAAAGAAGCAGAAGGGGAAAAGCTCCATGGTAGAGCATCTGCCTTGCATACCGAAGATCTTAGGTTCAATCCCTGGTCTCTCAAGGTAGGGCTGGGAGCATTCCTTGTCTGAAACCTTGGAGAGGTTGTTGCTCCCAATCATACTGAGCTGGATGTGCCAAAGCTCTGACTCAGTATAAGGGCTCATGCACACTTATCTTCTGCTCTGCACTTTTAAGGCACAGGGCTGCACTTGATTTGCTCCAATTTAGTTATAAAGTGGGTTTTCATGGGGAAAGTGTCAAGTCTAAAAAAGAAAAAAGTGTTTGGACATGGCAATTTAAAGCTCTGACATGTGCCTAGAAACGCAGCACAAAAAGAAGCATGGATGAGCCCCAAGGCAGCTTCCTTTGTTGCTGAGCTTCCTCCTGAGTGGTATGTGTGGAAACTGGGTCCCCTTTTCTTCTAAACCCTGAAGGGTTGGTTGGAATCCGTCCACTGAGATGGGATCTGCTCCAGTTGTCAAATGATGCACCATCCCTTGTGATGCCTCATGCTTTGGGCACTGACTGTGACCTTGTAAGGGAGGAGTGGAAGGTTCATCCGTGGTGGTGTGACAGGAGAGGTGGCCTCCTCCCCTTCCAAGCCCTGAAAGACATTAATCCACAATTGTGTGGTTCAATGAGACTGAACTATAGGGAAGGATCTTGCTGCCACACACCCTGCTCTTTTCCAAGCATTTCTGATCTTGATGCTGCTGGTTCCTGAATTCTAATCGTATCCTTTCGTTTGCTTACTAATATGTAAAACAAGCACGAGACTCCACAGCCTGTGGGCCTTCCAGCAAATCACAACTGATGGAGCGGCTTTTATTGCCTTGCAACAAATGAGGTGGATATTTTGAGACCTGATTTCCGTGCTGAAGACACAATAAAAAGCAATGATGCTCTGGAGCCCAACAGCTGGTTATGACTCCCTACAACCCCCCATTCATGATCTTCATACCATTGTTTTCCTCACGGCAAGGCAATAAAAGGTTTCTGATCAATCTACTTTATATGCTGAAGAGGAAATGTTTTACCAATCAGGCTGTTTTCAGACATAAGGGAAGCAATCTGTTCTATTTTAGAGTCTGGCAGTGCTTAATTCCTCCTGGCTTTGGCGGCTGGAATCCTGTGCTTTTTTTCTGGAGAGGTAAATGAACACATGCCAATCTCAACAGAAGATCTCAAGGTGTTTGCTCTCTTTTTGATTTCCCCTGGCCAACCCACCTGCCAACTCTCTCTTAGGCCAATGCAGATTCCAGTTCTCTGAACAGACACCAAATCACACATTATATTGTTTTGCTATCTAAAGTGTCTCCTCAGAGTTGCAGGAATCATATCTAGTGTGTGTTTAATGAGGTTGCTTTCAATTAATAGTGCAGGTGCAGCCCCCCCGTTAGCTTCCATTTACTACCAATTAAAAAGTTAATAGATCTAGTATTTCTTTTCAGCACTCCCATTAAATGGGCAACTTGTTTCTATTTCAGTACGAAGCATTAAATCCACCATGAATCCAGGCATGCATTTCGGTCTTGTTGCTATTTCGGCTTGTCATAGCCACCGTAAAATTCAGAACTAGTCCTGTGGGGCACAGCCTCTGGTCTCTTGCAGTAGAATACTGTTCAAGTGGGGTTAGTCTGCATGATGCCTCAATCCCTTCTAATTCCTGGGGTCCTGAATCCATCAAGCGTTAAAATCTAATGGAGGATTTCATTGCTGACCTCTTCAGGCAAGGGTAAGATAAGGTGCCTTAAGTACATAGTGTAACAAAGGAGGTTGCTCTGTGCCAGAGGATAAATAGGGGTGGGCTCCCTTCTCCCCTGGCTGGAGCTATGTGTGAGAGATGGGTTAGAAGTAGGCAGAAGCCAGAGAGTATGAGCCATGTCTAATTTCTTCTTGATTCCAAGGCTGTTGCAATGGGAGAAGCAAGATGTTCTGGGGCGTTTATGCTGTGAACCCCTCCGCTGTAGGCTCAAGTTGTATAGATGTGTAAATAAACCATATATCATAAAGACACCACAGTCTCTGCAGTCCCTCGTTCCAAGAAAACTGAACCCTGAGTAAGCACCTTGAACCCTTCGAATCTTGCACTGCTGGGAAATTGGAATGTTTTTTTATTTTTAATAATCTGTTGGGTGTGTGGAGCCTGGAGGCAGTGGTGGGTGGGACTGAAACAAATGGTTGGCAGAGTTAAAGCCAAATGTGGACAGGGCCACCCTTCTCCCCTACTCTCTGCTTCTCTCTCTCTCTCCACCCTTTCTCTCTCTGCCACCCCATTTCCTCCTGATTTCCCCTCCTTGCAACCCACATGAAGCTTACCTACCCCTGGTCTAGTCTATACACGCAGGAAAATCAGGCAGTAGAAAGCAGAAGTGATAGAATGGACCACACCTGGATTTTTGAGTGAGTGTCATGGGCACCCACACTCCCTCCCCCGACACCTGTCTCGGGGCTGTTCTGCCCATCCCCAATCCACCATGATGCCTCCCAGAGTCCCTCTTTAATCTGTGATGCTTTTCTTTAATATCTAGTTAGAGAATCCTACTCTAGTTTTTCCTTACCTGTGAATCCTGGACGTTCCCAAAAAGCTCAGCACCAAGGCAGAGATTTGTGTAATCACAACCCAGCTAAGCTTGAAGTATTGAGCTAATTAAAGAGAAATGTTTTCGGCTTCCCCCAAAAGGTGTTTTGATAAGAACAGCAGATTACTTAATCCTGTGAGCAGAAGTGTGAATAAATTGCCTGCTTTGCAGGAAGAGGGTTATTATTTTAAATGGTAGATAAATGTGAGCTATGCTATTATGACTCTGGATCATTTTCCCTCTTGGGAAGTCAAGCAGAGGGAAAAGGAGAAAGAACATGATGGTTCTGTATCATGACTATGGATGATGGATGACATATGCCTATTGGATCACTTAAAGCTGTGGAACCCACAGTTTTACAAGGGTCCAGGTGTTTCATTGGGTGTTGCAATACATGTGCCCTGAGACTCCTAGACGTTTGTCATATGGCTCTGTAGAAAGAGTTTCTTCAGAAGAGGACCATGAAGAATACTGCAAAGGAACAAGTGGCATTGGGGAGTGGGAGGGCAGGAGGAAGACAGTGAAGCCCAGCCTATCTTCCAGCATTGGTGACCCCCCTCCACTTCCTACAAAAGCCAAAACTCAGAGATGGAGGATGAACCATCTCAAGAGCCCCAGAGAGTGCCTGCTCATCAAGTTGCACCACAGTGCAGTGGCTAAATGCCGCTGTCCTCAGAAAAAAGGACTGCTTATGAGGAGGGCTTCTCTTCATGAATAACCCATAACCTTCAGTTGTGGGGTTTAGGAGGATCCTGGATGAAAGCCCTCGGTCTCAGCTGGAGAGCTGTTGGAGCCACTTGTGACCTGACCTATCCTCTATTGTGCTGCTCTGAACCCTGTTTGTTGACCAACCCAGTATCTTTTTTCTATAGATCAAGGGTGGGGAACTTGTGACCCTCCAGATGTTGCTGAACTACAACTCCCATCAGACCTAGCAAACATGGCCAATTGCTAGGGATGATGGGAGTTGTAGTTGTGCAACAGTTGGAGGGCCAAAGGTTCCCTACCCTTGCACTAGCCTCTGACCTTAGATTCTGACCAGACCTCTTTGGATTTTCTTGCAAATAGAACATGGACCAGTGCCATTGGTTCTCCTGGAACCAGGACACCTATTGACAACAAGGAGGTACATTCATTATAGTCTATGAGATTTCTGCTAAAAACTTTTCAGTGTCAGTAAGCCCCTCCAGATGCACATTTCAGTTACATTTGCTTTAAACGTTTCATCGATTTTATCTTTATTTTTAATGATGGTTCTATGTATGTCTGTTTTAAATTGGTTTGTCTATTTTAGTCATGTATTACATGTAATTGGACTTGTACCCTAATTAAATACTTTACATTTTTAGCAAGTGGCTTATAGACTTATAAATTTCCTAAATAAATTATTTCCTTTGTCACAGTGCAGAAAGGACCCCCTTTTCTTCTGTGAGCAACTTCCCAAACCTACCACTGCTAGTGTCCATTTATACCAAGCTGCCTAACTTGCAAAACACTTTGCAATCTCTTTTTTCACTCAGCCAGTTCCAGATATGCCCACAACAGCAGAAGCCTATGGAGGTGGCATTTGTCATGAAGCCACTTAAGTATCACACGAACAGTTCTCCAAACTTTTATTCTCCATGCAGGTAACATACAAAAGTGCATATCAAAGAGTCAAACAGCAGGCCCTGGATTTCGTGTTCCCTGGAAGGCCAAACTAGCAAAATACTTATAGCATCAGGCAACCTGCCAACCCAGTCATGTGCTCATGTTTAACAAGGCCCAATAAACAACAGCTGCTTTGCTGAATAATCAATTCATAACAGCATTGTCCTCCTCTGACTCTGAGGACCCCAACCCAGAAGCCCCAATGGAAACCCACACACTCCCACTGCCATAGGCGGTGTTATGTATTCAGTGGTCTGAGTTTGCCTGAGCTTGAGACTGGACTAAGGAATCTTATCCCCTGTGTTCTGATTTGATACATGATATCCAATCACAAAACATTTCGGGATTTGGGCCACTGCCATTGGCCCTTTGAGTTATGATTTGCGGCTTGGGAATTTAGATAGCCAATCATGTTGAGAGTAGGAGTGGCCCAGGCCTTCAGAAATGTATATAAGCAGTTGCTATGCCCCTGTTGTCCACCTGCACCTTAGATAGCCTGTTGAAGCAAGTTTAGGCCCTGATTATCTGGAGACTTCTCTCACCAGAGGTGATGTTATTTACCCAGATCGAGCTGCTCTGCAAGGGGAACTTTAAACAGTCATGGCTTCCTGAAAGAAGCCTGGACATGTAGTCCGTTAAGGGTGTGGAGAGTTGTTAGGAGGCCCCTTTTCTCCTCTCACAAAGCTACAATTTCCAGAGTGGTTAACAGTCATGAGAAACTCTGGGAATGTGTAGTGTGAATGTGGCCCATGTCTGCTCTCAACCTTTGTTGGTGAAAGTTGCTTGAGTGGAGCTGATAATGCAACTCCTTGCCATATTGCATAGGAGCCAACTCCTAGGGGCCCAGGTCCCTTCGGCCCCCCTAATGAGTTCGGTCCATGGTCAAAGGTGCAACGTGGAGGCAGTCCGTAGTAGCTGAAGCTGGGTGCAGGGCAGGGAGTCGGGTGAAGTCAGGAACAGGCTTGCAAGCAGGGAACCAGGGCGGGTCAGGAGCTCAGGCAGGAAAGCAAGACAGGGTTCAGGCAGGAACTAGCAATCAACAATGTTGCTCCTGCAACTTGGGACTGGGGCTGTTTGGTGTTTATCTGCCCTGAGGCTTAGGGCAGCCCCGATCCTCTGGTGACTCACCTCTCCTGGCTTGAAGGCAAGCACTCCTCCTGCGGGAACTTAGTTCCCTCTGCCTCTCTGCCCTGAGCCTCTGCAGTTCAGGAGAGGCTGGAGGGTTACCGGACCCAGAGGCAACCTCAGCTTCCTCTGACGGGGCTGAGAGTGGAGCACCTGCAGGCAATGGGTCCTCCATCACCTCAGGAGCCAGAGCAGACTCAGCTGGTGCCTGCACCTGAGGATCCAGCACAGGTGAGGACCCTTCAGGCTCAAGCTCCAGCCCCAGCTCAGCTGGTTCTGGAGGCAGGGAATCCTGTCTCCAGTGTGGGAGAGCCAGTGTGGTGTAGTGGTTAAGAGCGGTGGACTCATAATCTGGTAAACCGGGTTCGCGTCTCCGCTCCTCCACTTGCAGCTGCTGGGTGACCTTGGGCCAGTCACACTTCTCTGAAGTCTCTCAGCCCCACTCACCTCACAGAGTGTTTGTTGTGGGGGAGGAAGGGAAAGGAGAATGTTAGCCACTTTGAGACTCCTGAAGGGGAGTGAAAGGCGGGATATCAAGTCCAAACTCTTCTTCTTCTTCCTGTGCAGGCTGGGATTCCTCAGGTTCAGCATCCAAGTCCGAATCCCAGGCCATCACATATCAGTAGCGTGAGAGGGCAGTGACATTGGCTGGATTTGAAAGGAGGGAGGGAGAAAGCAAAGGATATACACACAGGGAGAAGATGGCTGTCCTCTGGCCCCGGTATTAGCAGGCTGAAGAGGTAGTGACTGGATCAGGAATGGATGGAGGTGAAAACTCCCACTCTACCCCCCAACTCCTTATGTGGAAAAATTGCTATTCTCATTGCGATAGGAAAACTGATCTTGGCTGAACCAGGAGAACTTAGTGCAGGGACGGGCACCTTCCTGAAATGCATCAGTGGCTAATTCTGAATTCAGTGTGGTGTAAGTGAATTTGGGGTGTTTGACGCTCACCATGCCTCATTTTGCACTTATCAACACTGAATTTTATCTGCCACTTCATTGCCCACTCATGCTGTGTAATGAGGTATTTCTGTAATGCCCCACAATCTGGCTTAGTTCTGAATCCATGGAGGAACTGTGGAAAGCTTTCTAAAGTAAAACAGCCATGGCTTCTTTTATGCAGCTTCTGCTGTGACAATCACAGTGCCTAGAGACAGGCAGACAGGTCATGTATCTGCAGCAGTGACCAGAGGAGGACTGACTCCTCCATTATCTCCCAAGACAGAAGGTTGTCAGCAGTAAAGCTATGATGAACCCTTTCCAGCTTTTTTGCTGACAGGAAAGATGCTCCTTTTCTTCTAATAAGAGTTGCTGAAGTGGGTAGCAGAAATTTCAAATCCATAAACATGGAAAAATAAAAGCATAAAGGAGCTGGAACTCGGAACATAAGAAGAGCCCTGCTGGATCAGACCAGTGGCCCATTTAGTCCAGCATCCTGTTGTCACAATGGTTGACCAGATGTCCTATTGGGAAGGTTGAAAGCAGGACCTGAACGCAACAGCATTCTCACCGCTTAAGATTCCCAACATCCACTGAGAGACATGGCCTCCATGAATTTGTTTAATTCTCTTTGAAAGCCATCCAGGTTGGTGGCCATCTAGCGATAACGAATTCCATAGTTTAATTATGAACTGTATGAAGAAGGACTTTTCTACATCTGTCCTTAAATCACCCAATGTTCATCTTCCGATACTCAGCTAGGGATGGATGGATCTGCCAATTTTGATTTCTCTCAATTTCTCATCCCCCGCCCCATCTTAATCTTACCTCCGGGTTTGCCACATTTCCACAGTTCACATATATTTTCTTTCTAAAAAGCAGCTCATTAAAAAAATGTGCCAGCATTTTATTTTTTTATTTAATTTGCTAGTTGCCCTAATACTGACAGCAGCTATTCCTCTTGCAACAAATTGAAAATGTACAAAATAAGTGCTTTTCTCCTAATGTTTGTATACAATTTTGCCCAGTCTACAAATTTTTGCAAACATTTCCCCCTAATTTAATGCATTTTTTCATGCTACTTTCATTTTTGCGCACAATTTCTCCAGTCTTCAGCGCTTAGTTCTTGTATGGAGGGACGTATCTGTCAATTATAATTTTTTTGTCAGTTTCTGATTGTTCCACTTGTCCACATTTCTGCAATCAGTTTGTGTGTTTTTCTTTCAAAAAGAAAAACTACACATAACATTAGAATGTAAGAGCCGCCTGCTGGATCATCTCCACGGGGGCCCATCCAGTCCAGCATCTCTTTCTCATAGTGGCCAAACAGAGGATCCAAGCAGGACCTGAGCGCAAGAGCCCTCTTCTCCCCTCCTGTAGCTCCTGGCAACTAGGATTCAGAAACATCACTGCCTCCAAGTGTAGAGGCAGAACTTGACAAGTGGCCATCAATAGCGCTTGCTTCCATTCACCAGCATTTTAGTGTATGGCTCTCTCTCTCTCTCTCTCTCTCTCTCTCTCTCTCTCTCTGTGTGTGTGTGTGTGTGTGTGTGTGTAAAACATTGGGTTGTATCCAGTGTTAGTCATACTCAGAGTAAACCCAATGAAACTGATGGATGTGGTTGACTTGGGTCCAATAAGTTCAGTGGGTTTATTCTGAACAGGACTTAGTTGTACAGAACCTAATCTATGCAATTTTGGGTGACACACACTTTTTTTAAAAAAGCATTGTCTTCCAACACAATACATTTTTGTACATTATTTTCACCCATACACGAAAGTTTATGCACACGTATCCTAATATATGCATTTTGGGAAGAGGGCATTGGAAATTTATTTATTTATTTTATACAATTTATATACTGCTTGATTGTGAAACAAACAAACTCCACTTGGTTTGCAAAAAGAACAAAACAATGAAAGAATCAGTAAAAACAACCACTTAAAAATAATTAAAATATTTTTGATAATGTAAATCAACACTAAGCTAAAAACCTGATTAAAATAGTGGGCAGGATTGCCTAAACAAAAACATTTTTAGCTGGTGCCTAAGAGAGTGCCTAAGAGAGTGCAGGCTCAAGCAGTATATGGACCGTGAACTCTCAGAAGTGCAAGCTGGATTTAGAAGAGGCAGAGGAACCAGAGACCAAATTGCAAACATGCGCTGGATTATGGAGAAAGCTAGAGAGTTCCAGAAAGACATCTACTTCTGCTTCATTGACTATGCAAAAGCCTTTGACTGTTGACCACAGCAAACTACGGGAAGTTCTTAAAGAAATGGGAGTGCCTGATCACCTCATCTGACTCCTGAGAGATCTCTATGTGGGACAAGAAGCTACAGTTAGAACTGGATATGGAACAACTGATTGGTTCAAAATTGGGAAAGGAGTACGACAAGGCTATATATTGTCTCCCTGCTTATTTAACTTATATGCAGAATTCATCATGCGAAAGGCTGGGCTGGATGAATCCCAAGTCGGAATTAAGATTGCCGGAAGAAATATCAACAACCTCAGATATGCAGATGACACAACCTTGATGGCAGAAAGTGAGGAGGAATTAAAGAACCTTTTAATGAGGGTGAAAGAGGAGAGCGCAAAATATGGTCTGAAGCTCAACATCAAAAAAAATGAAGATCATGGCCACTGGTCCCATCACCTCCTGGCAAATAGAAGGGGAAGAAATGGAGGCAGTGAGAGATTTTACTTTCTTGGGCTCCATGATCACTGCAGATGGTGACAGCAGCCACGAAATTAAAAGACGCCTGCTCCTTGGGAGAAAGGCGATGGCAAACCTGGACAGCATCTTAAAAAGCAGAGACATCACCTTGCCAACAAAGGTCCGTATAGTTAAAGCCATGGTTTTCCCAGTAGTGATGCATGGAAGTGAGAGCTGGACCATAAAGAAGGCTGATCGACAAAGAATTGATGCTTTTGAATTATGGTGCTGGAGGAGACTCTTGAGAGTCCCATGGACTGCAAGAAGATCAAACCTCTCCATTCTGAAGCAAATCAGCCCTGAGTGCTCACTGGAAGGACAGATCATGAAGCTGAGGCTCCAATACTTTGGCCACCTCATGAGAAGAGAAGACTCCCTGGAAAAGACCCTGATGTTGGGAAAGTTTGAGGGCACAAGGAGAAGGGGACGACAGAGGACGAGATAGTGGGACAGTGTTCTCGAAGCTACCAGCATGAGTCTGACCAAACTGCGGGAGGCAGTGGAAGACAGGAGTGCCTGGCGTGCTCTGGTCCAGGGAGTCACGAAGAGTCGGACACAACTAAACGACTCAACAACAACAACAAGAGAGTGCAGTGAAGGTATCTGGCTGATGTCATTAGGCAGTTGTTGTTGTTGTTGTTGTTGTTGCTATCGTTGTTAATATTCCAAAGTTACAAACTGTGGGTGCTGCTGCACTAAGACTGATTCCTTACTAATGTGGAATGAATATTATGTGGTGTGTTTGGCAGTGCCAGTTCTGTAGACTGAAGTGGTTGAGAGGGTATATACGTGGGTAGGTCAATCTTACAGGTAAACTAGTCCCAAATTGTTAATGTCTTAACATCTTGGACTCGGCCAAGGTAGCAAATTGGCACCAGGTGCAGGTCTCCAAGCACACATGTTATATGTAAATAGGGTCTCACTCCTGTCAGCAATCATGCTGCAGAATTCTGCACTAATTGCAGCTTCCAGATCAAGCACAAGGGAAGCCCACATGAAGCACATTGCAGCAGTTCAGTATTGAAAAATTTCCATTTGCAGAATCCAGAGAAGTGTGAATTTCAATGGGTAGTTGTGTTCCAGGTTGTATATTGTTGAAGAAGTGTGAATTAGACAGGAGTATGTTAAAATGCAAGCTGAACTTCTTCACCAATCCTTAGACTCAACATGATATCAGAGCGGCAGAAGGAGGAAATTATCTGGTTTAGGGCACTGGACAGTTTAATCCCCTGATAAATCTTGTGGAGTGGTTATCTCCAGGTTCTCTCTTCCTGTGGAAGAGGAAGAGGGGGAAATTGAAGCATCACTTATAACAGATGAGGTCAATCAGTTTCCTTTCTATTGCTTAGCAGTTCCACAGAAAAGGGGGTCAGCATAAGATGCGTGGGGCTGTTTGGCCATCCTCAGCATGAGCTTCTGTGGCTTTGATATATTTCCCTTGTCTGTGGGACTTTTCTAGGAAGCATCTGCAACACTTGTTGTGGAGTAAACAACAACAGAGAATCTCAGGGCATCTTAAAGATGGACAAATTCTGACTAACCACGAGGACGAACTTAATGGTGGTTAGAGCTGTTCAGCATATGAAGAGTGAGCCCTTTTTGGTAAAGCTGCAAGAAAAAAAATGTTAGCTTTGCACCTGAAAAATGAAAACAACACCATCACTCAAGAAAAAGGACAGACATTTGAGATTCCTAGAAATAATTGATTTTCTTTTCTAATGAAAACAGTGCTTATTGCTGCTGTGAAACCTCTGAGTGAATAATTACAATATTGTTTGCAATGGATTGTTGTTGTTTTTAGCTGTGTTTCTTGTGTGGGTGAAAATTGCTGTGTTGGGGTCCCTCCCAGCCCTACAATTCCATGATGTGCGAATGAGACAGAACAGGGGGCAGTGGAACTGGGGAGATCCAGGTCCAAGCTGTATAAACTTTACTATAAACTAAACTAATTTATATTTTGTAACCCAAGAAGGTAGTGTCCCATATGCCCAAATAGACCATGTTAGACTGCCTGGAATGTGTCCTTGAACTCTGATCATACTTCTGGCTTTATTGGATGGTGACAGGAAGGTGTGTGTATGAGAGTGGAAACTACTCTATTGTACAAAGGTAAAATCTAAGTTCATAGCTCTATACACCATGACACTGCCCCACCCCCCAGACATTTGTCTGGAAGGGAATGAGTCCCTGGCATGAAAAAGTCCTCCTCCCCCTGTTTTACTGGCTCAATCTATGAACAGAGAAACTCTTCACCCACCTTCTCCAACCTGGTGCCCTGCTAATGTCATTAGATTACAGCTCCCTCCATCCCTAATTACTGCTCTGACTGAGGCTGATGGAAGTTGCAGTCCAGCAACATCTAGGCTGTACAGCAATGTTGGGAGAAATGCTGGCGAATTTTCACACGGACTTTTAAAAGGGAGGGAGAGCACCATGATGTGGAAATGTGGAGAACTGAATCTAAGATTACAAAAATAAGAAACAGAGGAAAACTATCATTCACAGACTCACCCATTCCAACCAAGGGGCAACCTTTCATTTTCCAATGCTGGTTTTATGTGCCTGGTTCTCTGTGGCACATTGGGGCACATTCTGATGAATGACAAGGAGATACAGATCTGGGGTGATGTTTCTTATCAATGAATGGATTGTGGGAGCAGCAGCTTCCCTAAAAGAGAACATGCTATATGACCATTTACTTCCAGCCACAGGCTTTGGAACTGGCATGTGGTGTTGACCTCACTGGGCAATGGGATCATAAAAGATAGGACATGATTGCATTCAGATGGTGTGCTCCTTTTTTTTTTTTTGCAGAAAATGTTTGTGACACAAAACACTGATCGCTAGTATGTACCAAAGCAGAGGAGGCTGGAAAATGCAATTGGCAAGAGCTGTGTGGAAGGCGCACTTATTATTCCCAGCACATCAGCCTCTGGAAGGCAGAGCTGGAGGAGCACTATGCTGGAATTGTCTCCCCTAGGACAGGTTCAATGGTAACCAGGAATCAGTCTCAGCCTGGACATGGGGTTGATTCAAGAAAGAGGGAGAAAAGGTTCGGGAAAGATTTGCAGAGAGCAGGAAGTGATGGCAGTTACGAGGCTACCAGCTGCTGCTGATAAAATGAATGACTAAATGTTTGGGGAGAGGCTGTAGCTCAGTAGATGATAACATGCTTTGCCTAAAAATTTAAGAAGAGCACCGCTGGAGCGATAGCAATGGATCGAGAATTAAAACTTTAAATCAAAATTAAAGCCTCCTGTCCCATGAGTGTGGGAGAAATATGAGAGTAAACAGATTGTGAAGTCCCTTTTAGCAGAGTAAAAACACTTATGCGCTTTTTCAGCTTACTGGAAGGTATTATTATTATTCCACACAGATTTGCTCTCTGCAAATCTTTCCCGAACCTTTTCTCCCTCTTTCTTGAATCAACCCCATGTCCAGGCTGAGACTGATTCCTGGATACCATTGAACCTGTCCTAGGGGAGACAATTCCAGCATAGTGCTCCTCCAGCTCTGCCTTCCAGAGGCTGATGTGCTGGGAATAATAAGTGCGCCTTCCACACAGCTCTTGCTGTGTGGAATTATTATTACTGTTATTATTTTCAGTTTTATACATTTCAATAATTTTACAATCATTATAGCATTTCAAAACTCAACTTCCTTTCCCTTCTTTCTGCAGTTCCTTAAATTTTTTTTAAATATTTTCTGGATATCCAAATTAACTTAATTTTCTTATTTATTCATTTACTACCTTGATTTCATATTTTTCCATATGTTTTGCCATTTCTGCATATTCCATAAGTTTTTGTATCCATTCTTCTTTTGCTGGGACTTCTTCTTTCCGTTTTTGGGAAAGTAACATTCTTGCTGCTGTAATCGCATACATGAATAAATTTCTATACAGTTTGGGTAGTTCTGTCCCTATAATTCTCCAAAGGAAGGCTTCTGGGTTTTTTTTACAAATGTTATTTTAAACATATTTTCCAATTCACTATATATCATTTCCCAGTAAGCTTTAACCTTACAAGACCACCACATATGATAAAAAGAACCTTCTTTCTCTTTACATTTCCAACACTTATTTGAACTGGATTTATATTTTTTTGCCAAATTACTCGGTGTTAGGTACCATCGATATATCATTTTCATATAATTTTCTCTTAGACCATAACATGCTGTAAATTTTATATCTACATTCTAGTCATTCCCATGCTTCCATATCTATATTATGACCAATATCTATTGACCAGTATATCACTGAGGATTTTACTTGCTCATTTTTGTCTCCCATTCCAATAATATCTTATACATTTTAGACAGCACTTTTAATTTACATTCCAACAAATCTCTCTCCAGTTGTGATAGCTGTTTCCCAAACCCTCATATCCTATCTTTCTTAAATACTTCGTTCAAATGATGATATTATATCTATGTTGTTAACTTTCCTGATAATTCTTTAAATTCTTTAAATTGATGCTCTCCTCTCTCTTGTTTTAATAAATTTCTATAAGTTGTCCACCCTTCTATCATATTCTTTTTCTTTACTGCTATAGTCAACAGTGAAAAACCAAAGTGCTGATTTTGCCTCTAACAGATTTTGGTATTTATCCCATACTTTATACAAATTTTTCCTGATTATATGATTTGGGAATCCTTTATGTACTTTCATCTTTTCATAGCATAAATAAGCATGCCAACCAAAAATATTATCATGACCTTCTAAGTCTAGAATATGCGAATTCTCCAATCCTTTGTGTCAGGAATGTCATCCATTCCTTCAACCAACAAAGACAAGATGCTTCATAGTATAATCTCATATATCTGGCAGGGAGAAACCTCCTCTCTCTTTTGCATCTATCAATATTTTATATTTCATTCTCAGTTTTTTTCTCTTGCCAAATATATTTAGAAATATCTTTTTGCCATGCGTTGAAACAATCTGTTTTGCCAATCACCGGAATTGATAGAAACAAAAAATACATTCTAGGTAATACATTCATTTTTATAGTTGACACTCTGCCTAATAGTGAAAGATTCATTCTGTTCCAAATTTGCAAATTTCTTTTAATATGTTCCCAGGTTTTAAAATAATTATCTTTATACAGATTTATATTATTTGCTTTTACCCATACACCTAAATACTTAACCTTCCTTTCAATCTTTATTCCGGACACATCTTGTAATTTTTTTTACTCTCAACATTTATATTTTTAACTAACAGTTTGGTTTTATCTTTATTAATCTTAAGATCTGTTACCTCACTAAAATTTTTTTATCTCTTGGAATTCTTTGGGGATTGACTCTATTAGTTCTTCTACAGATATCACTGTGTCGTCTGCAAGTGTGTTTTTAAATTATATTGTCTCTGGAAACTAGGAATTAGGCAATTCGCCTTTTAATTCCTATTTATTTGTGGTTTGCTGACCTTTCCCATATTTGTCCATTGCTAAGAATAAACCACACATTTTAGTTTAGTTCTTGAACTCTCTGGTTGTGTCTTTGGTGACCTGTACCTGACCTGCACCATAGCAAGCCTTGAATAAAGCTTTCTTTCCTACACATGCTCACACACACGAGGCTCTGTCATTGTATTTGGCTTGGGAGCCAGGACACTCCTTGACTCTGCTAAACTGATAAAAGCAACTCTGATGTCCTCCAAATACTGCTGCACTTCAATGCCCATCATCCTTGATCATTGGCCGTGATGGCCAGGGGGCTGATGGGAGCTGGAATCTAACAACGTCTGGGAGGCAACAGGTTGGCTACCCCTACCTTGTGGGATTCAGGGCAGGGGGTGAAGACTCATAAAGAGATCAAAGCAGGCTTGTTCCCCTGAGAACCTTTGTCAGAACAGTGGAGTGCATGGTGCTAGTTTAGTGACATTCAGCAGCTTCTGCGAATACATACTGGTGCTACTGTTGGAGGGAACCAGGGAGTGAATGGCTGCAGCCACACACCCCTCTTTACATTTCTGGCTGGCCCAGTTTATAAGTTCGAAGTTATAATGATGGGCAGGATGGGTGGGTGGGGGGCCCCCAGGAGACTACCAAGGAAGTTGCAAGAGGCTCAGATGCTTTCAGAATGAAATGGGGCCATGTTTCATGGAAGAGCATAGCTGGGCTCTTAGGAAATTCTAAAGCTCTATTGGTCCACTTAAGGTTTCAGGAATAGGCTGTTTTAATTCCCCCTGACTTTATGAATCATTTTGTCTCAGCTGCAGATGTCTTTGCAGACCTAGAATAGCTTTGGCAATCCAGAGTCACTTTGTGGCCTCTGAGTGTCTGTAGAAATGAACCTCCCCTTACCCAACAGCTCTCTGCAGCTCCCTGATCCATTATCAAGATTATAATACCTGTGCACTGATGAAAACATTGGCTTTTCCTTTCTTTTCCTTTGTTGCTCTTTCATTGGCAGAATCCCAGCGCCAGAGGTAAGCCTCATATAGCAGGGAAGTCAAACCGTTGCAGTTTTAAAGATGATATTTATTTCTTGGAAAGTAGCCTAGATTTAGGTAATGGCTCCCTGATCGCAATTGCGGTGTGACATAAATTGGCTTCCTGATCGCCATATTTAATACCAGTGGATCACAGAATCATAGAATTGTAGAGTTGGAAGGGAAACCAAGGGCCATCTAGCCCAACCCCCTGCCTGCAACAGAGGAATCACAACTGAAGAATCCCTGACATCCGACCATCCAACTTCTCTTTAAAAACCGCCAGTGAAGGCAAGCCCAACATCTTCCTAGGCAGTCCATTCCACTGTCTAACAGCTCTTCCCCTCATGAAAGTTCTTCCTAAAGTTTAGTTGGAATCTCCTTTCATGTGATTTGAATCGATTGGTTTTTTTCCTACCCTCTGGGGCAGCAGAAAACAAACTTGATCCATCTTCCATGTCACAGTTATTAAGATATTTGAAGATTTCTATTATATCACCTCTTAGCCTTCTCTTCTCCAGGCTAAACATACCCAGCTCCCTCAACCGTTTACCCAGGCATTTGCTATGTGAAGAATACTGTGTATGGGAACCTTGAGTACCTTGCAAGAAAGTGTGTTATAAATTGTAATTGCTTTTAGAATGTTTCAAACAGTTTTAGAATGTTTTTGCTCTGTTTTTAGATTGTATATCTGTTTGCCACCTTGGGCTGTTCCTAGGAGGAAAGGCAAGATATAAATTTGATAAACAATTGATAATAATATTTATGTTTTGTATATGTATTGGAAAAGGCAGCTATAATTATCAAGGAGTGGAGCTGCTCCCTTATGAAGAAAGGTTACAACATTATTATTTGTTATTATTTTTTACATTTGTTAGTCACTTTGTTGTTTTGTGTTTTTTTAAGGCTCAAAGAAACAAAAAACAGTCTGAAACACTGGGGGCTTTTTGGCTTAGGAAAAAAGGCCAGTAGACATGTCAAGTCAGTGGGGTGGCAAAGGAATCCTTTGGTCAGACCCAGACCCAGTGTAGCCGAGAGCTGAGGAGGAGTTATGCACCTGGAGTTGGCCCCAAAAACTTTTCTAGGAGTTGGATGGTGTCACCTGACTTATCACTGCAGGTTTGCTTTCCAGGATTGGATACAGTCAGCTTATAGTGGATCAAAATGATTTGTGCTGGAGGGGAACCACCCCCCCCCAGCAATCAGATCTCCTGAATCTTTAAAATGTCATCCGCTTCACAGCAAAGGCATTTTTCATGCCCGATGGAGCTGTTCTGTACTAGCAACACGGAACAATCAGGAAAGGTAAGGGACCAACTGCTTGATGCGGTGAAGGTGGAAAAATGTCGCCTTGGCTGTTGCTGTAACTTGCGCCTCCATGGAAAGGGAGGCGTCAAGGATTACACCCAAACTCTTAACAGAAGGCAATGGCACTAATTGGGCCCCCGCAAGAGAAGGGAGTTGGTCCCTCATCCCCATGCCATCCAGACCCAGCCAGAGGACCTCTGTCTTTGAAGGATTTAGTTTCAATCGGCTCCCATGAAACCATCCAGCCACAGCTTCCAAGCATCTGGTCAGTGTGTTCGGGGCTGAGTCGGTGTGGCCATCCATTAGCAGATAGAGCTGAGTGTCATCAGCATATTGGTGACAGCCCAGCCCAAAGCTCCGGATAATCTGGGCAAGGGGGCGCATAAAGATGTTAAAAAGCATCAGGGAGAGAATTGCGCCCTGTGGCACTCCACACACCAAGGAGTGGCGTGACGACATTTCCCTCCCTAGTGCCACCCTCTGTCCCCGACCAGAGATAAAAGAGCACAACCAGTTACGGGCTATGCCCTGTATCCCCACGTCTGCAAGGCTGTGGTCCAGAAGATCATGATCGACCTTGTCAAAGGCTGCTGACAAATCTAAAAGGATCAGCAGTCCTGACCCGCCTCAATCCAGTTGTCTATGGAGATCATCTGTTAGGGCAACCAGAGCCGTCTCCGTCCCAAAACCAGGACGGAAACCAGACTGAAGTGGATCTAATGCCGATGTTTCCTCCAGACACCTACCAAGCTGTTCAGCAACCGCTCTCTCAATTACCTTACCCAGATATGGAAGATTTCAAACTGGGTGGTAATTGGATAGGTCTAAGGGATCTAATGAAGTTTTTTTAAAGAGTGGACACACCACTGCTTCCTTCAGTTCCCCTGGGAATGTCCCCGTGTCAAGGGACAAATTGATAATTTCAACCAGGGGGGTCCGCACAACATCTGGACACTCCTTAATCAGCCAAGATGGGCATGGATCAAGGAGGCAGGTGGTGGGCCTACCAACTTGGAGGAATCTATCCACATCAGTAGGGAGTATCCGATCGAAATGGTCCAACACTGGACCCGAAGTCAATCGAGGGGCCTCCAGTTCAGTCACTGTATCTAAATCGGCAGGGAGGTCACGGCGGAGCAACAGGACTTTCTCCGCAAAAAAACTCACGAATGCCTCACAGCTGTGGGTCGAATTTGTGCTTAAATTTGGTTGTCCTCCTAAGGACGTTATTGACCTAATTATTCTAAAAAGTTCTGCCGGGCGAGAGCTAGTGGATGCAATGGAAGCTGCAAAGTAAGATTTCTTAGCAGCTTTCATAGGCATCTCATAGGCTTTCATAAGCGTCCTATAAGATGTTCTTGAGGCTCCGTCACGAGTCTGTCACCATACTCGCTCTAGCCGTCTGAGATCCCACTTCATTTTCCGGAGCTCCTCAGTAAACCAAGGGGCCCGGTTTCGACGGGGTCGCAGAGGGCGCTTAGGCGCGATCTCATCAATGGCTGCCAAAAGCCGGTTATTCCAGTCCTCAACAAGGTCATCTAATGAGTCGCCAGGAGGAGCAGGGTTCCACATGTGTATGACTTTAATTTCATGGAGGCAGGGTTCGCAGTATGAGACTGTATGGTCTTGCCAATAGCTAGCTTGTGCAGAGAACTGAGCCCAAAAGTAATTACACCAGGCTGTGGGAAACAGGGGGAGGAGCAGGGTCTCTCCAGATGCATCTGCTTATATGGCTGTGAAGGGCAGATTCCATTTGAATTCTGGATTTTTGCAATGGCCTTTCCAGAAAAACAGTGCCCACCAGATGTTTTGCAATACAACCTCTCTTCTGCCCCAGATGGTGGGAGGCAGATTGAGAAAGGCTGTCATGGATCTTCAATGACACTGGGCTCCATGAGTCTTCTTTAGGGAACGGAGAGGGTGCTATGCTGCATCTACAGAGCAAAAATATACTTTTTGGTACCAGCTAAAAACTTTTCTGTTTCCAGACATGTAAAGTTGGTTTGTTTTTTAATCTGTAGTTTAACTTTGAATATATATTTTTAACTGTTGGTTTTATTCATTTTGCTTCCCTCCCCCCGACATTTGAAATGTATGTTTACATTTTTGTGAACTGCTTATAGGCTTTATTTACAGCTAAGTGTTATATAAATTTTGCTAAATGAAATAAATAAATGCTATGCACCAGATATGTAATGAATGTGAAGTGCTTGGAACACCCAACAGTATTATATACAAATGCAAATACTTCTAAATAGTATTTATAATCCCTCAGAGATGCTCAGCTGGCATAGCTGGGAAGCAATTCTCTTTTGCCTGAAACCCCAGAGTCAATGCCAATTAGACAATAAGAGTACAGAGGGGGCAGTCTCTGGCCTCCCATTGGCCATGGTGGCTGGGCTGATGGGACCTGGAGTCCCTGGACACCATGGCTAATATAAGACCATTCATGCTAAGTTATGCTGGTGAAGCTTTTTCCATTGCTTTATCTCCAAGCTGGAAAACATTTCACTTGCTACCACCATGCCTTTGGACAATCTATGTTGTGAGCAATGGAGTACTGTGTATACTTCTGGTTGCTGCTGCATCTAAATAGGGCAAGATAAGTGATCAAGGGACTGGAGAATCTCCCCTATGAGGAAAGGTTGCAGCAAGTAAAAACGTAGGCAAGAGATGAATTTGTAAAAATATGCATGGCACGGTGAAAGTGGATGGAGAATTTTTCTCCCTCTGTCATAGCACTGCAACTTGTGGATATCCAATAACACTGAAGGTTGGAAGATTCAGGATATATGAAGGAAAGCTCTTCTTTACTCAGTGCAAAGTTATACTGTGGAACTTATTCCCACAAGAGACAGTGATGGTCACCAACTTGGATGGTTTTAAAAAAAGGATTGGACAAATTGATGGTGGAGAAGGCTATCAGTGGCTGCTACCCACAATGGCTATGCACTGCCTCAACATTCAAGGTGGTAGTGATTCTGAATACCATTTGCTGGAATACCATGTGATGGGAGAGTGCACTTGTGTTTGAGTCCTATTTGTGGCTTTCCCACAGACATCTGGATGGCCACTATTTTGCAATGCTCCCACAGAGATGAACTGCACATTGGCACTCTCCCCCTTGGCTCTCTTCTCCTTGGCCAGCTTTCCTGCATTCCTGCAGAGACATCTGGACCTCCTTGAGCTCTTTTCAGACATGATGTTTGGAAAGCATGACCCTGCAAATACCAGCCAGAGGAGAGGGGTTCTTGGTGCTAAACTTTGCATTGTTCCAGGAACCAAACCACCCCATCTGTGTCAAGCTTGGCTCAGCCTCCTTGCCTTCCACGCTCCTCAGCTGGCATGGTGCCACCTGCACATATGGGCACACACAGGAGGCTGTGCCAAGCCTGCGCAGCAGAGATGACATTGTTCTGCTAAACAAGGGGTGGGACGCCATTCATGAATGTCAGTGCAAGCTCCTCAGCCAAGGCACTACACTCTCCAAGCTAGACTGTGTTATCAGGGAATTGCCATTTTGGATTGGCTGGTTTCTTCTTCTGGCTAGACACCTTGGTTTTAACTAGCTTTATCAGAGCTCACTGTGCAGGCATTAGCTGGCGTCAATATTTATCTCTATGCCCTGAAATGCCTCAGCAGCTGATGGCTGCACATTAGGCTGCTGTTAAAGGCAGCAGGGTGTGCCCGGCTGGGATTTGTTTCCACCCCACCTTCCTGTTTGGCACTTACCAAATGTGTGGTATTTTTCTATGATGGCAGCAGAGGGGAACTTTGGAAAGAAGGGTATATTTTAAAGGTCTATCAGCCTATATTTACTTACTATATTTTGCTACATAAATCTCTTTTGGTGTTCGCTCACCAAATGGTACTTGCCCCAAACTTGGATCTTGGCACCCAGGGAATCCTACTTTTAAAAAAATCTATATTTCCTTGTGACCAAGTGGGAGGGCCTCTACAAAAGGCTCTGCTTCACTTTCTATCTGGCTTTTCAAATTATCAATTAAAACAAAAGTGCAGCCCTGAGTTTACACATGACAAAACTGCAAAGCAGCCAATCAGTCACGTAGGCAGTTTGCACAAGCCATTTTGTTTCATTTCTTTTATTCATAAAATGTATAAACTACCGTTCAACCTGCACCAATACCAGGGTAGGTACAATACTCTTTTTTAATCCAGTAAGAGAAAACAAAAACACTCCAGTTCTTAAAACACCTGCAAATGGTTTTCACTCTTGGCGAGTTTCCAGGTCTCATTGAATCATTACTTGTGCCAGAGGCAGCTTGTGTGACATTTCCCCAAAAGCCTGCAGACGCTGAATGTATCTGAGATCAATTATGCCCATCAAAGCTAATGACAGGTCTTACCTCTAGGCACAAAAATGACCTGTTGCCTGATCCTATGCATGTTTGCTCAGATGTCAGACTCACTGTGTATATGTAGACAAGTATATGCAAGGTTGAAATTTTGCTTATTTATATTTGCAATGGCCCATATAGAGAACTGGATTTTGCCTTTGGGACTACTCAGTCTGTATGCACATTAGAGACAAGAATGGGTTTTTTTTTTTTAACGCTACAGCCATGCCTAGATTGTTTCAGGTCCCTAGCTCTAGCTAAACACATCTCCCTCCCCCCAGTATAATATGTTGGGAAAAGCTTTATTTATGAAATGCCTGCAGGTCAGGCTTCTCTTAAGGAGCCCAGGAAAGCAATGAAAATGAGAGTCTTGCAACTCTTACTCCAGCATACGGAGTCAGCAATGGGTGAGTCTGCAAATTTATCATTTCCTCCCCTTAAGATTCCACATCAGTTTGTGATTTTTTTAAAACAAGTGCTTGTGAAAGTTCACTGACATTTTAAAGTGAAATTATGCAATTTTGCCTGAAATACCCATTTTTACAAATAAAATTTCCCTTCTATAAGGGCAAATTATGCCACAGAATGCCAAGTTTTGCATGCTAAGAACTCTGATAAGACAATTGAAGTCCAAGATTTGTCACCAGTATTGTTCTCTCAATTTTCTGCTAATAAATATTATCAATTTCTTTTCCTTTAGATAAACACAACTCAAGTTCTCTCCAGGTCTGATAGTTTTTACATGGTCAGCAATCTTCTCATATGAAGAGATAATTGCTCCAGTGTTCTTCCAGTCTTTTGAATCTGTTTCTTGTAGAGTTGATGCACCATTTTCTTTTCCTGAACAACATGTAGCAATAAAACAAAACAAAACAAAACAAAACAACCACACATATTTTGAGGCTGAATATATTGACACTTCTTCACCATTTGTTGATCTGCCTTTGTAGTGCAGGAGATGCCAAACAATGCAAAGTAGATTCCCATGGCAGAGACCACCGAGCTGGGAAAGGTCATTGGAACAAAAATGAAATGTCTTTAATTATGACCCTAGTGGCCCCCTCCAACTCTACAATTCTATGATTTCCAGAAAGTGCAGATAGTGGCACTTGCCACTTCTCAACAGGAATGCTATTCCACAGAACAGGAGCAGCCACACTGAAAGCCCTGCTCTGAGTTACTGTGGGTGGACCTTTTATGAGCAAAGCATATCCTCTGCCACTGAGCTACAGAAACATAAAGAGATCACCAAGGATAGCACACAATATCAGTCTCACACCAGTTACATTGAAGCTCCGCCACTGCCAGGAAGTATTAGCTTTTCACAAGAAAGACAGGGATAATTTATTAGACCATAAAGGCAGCAAACAAGCTCTTCTCAACTGTAAATTATTTACCAATAAAGATATTAAGTTATTACAGGCCTTTAAATAATTTAATCAAGTGTCAGTAAATAATTTTAAAAAACTGAGAGTGGAGCAGAAATGGTTACTGAGGCTGCCACAAGGAAGGAGCAGTTTGAGAAACTGCAGAGACTGGGGCCCATTCCTAAGGACATAAGAAGAGCCTGGTTTCTGGGTCAGGCCAAGGCCCATCTAGTCCAGCATTCAGTTCTCACAATGGCCAGCCACAGTGGGAAGCCGGCAAGCAGGAGCTGAGCACACCAGCAACTCTTCTCACTTGCAGCCCCCAACAACTTGGAATGGGGTACTGTTAAAAGAACAGGCTAGCAGAGGTGCCAACTTGGGCCCCAGGCTGTGGGTGGCCAATGGTGTATGTGACATGACATGGTGACAACACATTGCAACATGACATGACATCACGTTGTGTGCACATGCTGCTTGATATCCACGCACCACCACTGCTTTCCAGTGCCACTGCAGCGACTGGGCTGGGGCCTCCACCTCTGCCGTGGGGCCTCTGTTGTAGGAGAGTTGGAGGTAAGGCAGTGGGTGGTAGCAGTGGAGGCCGGGCACCCACAGTGAAAAATTTGTGGATGTCAAAGCACCCAGGGCCCCCTGGAGTTGCTGCCTGTGCGGGTGGGGGACCCCTGGTTCCTCTGATCATGCACAATTGTTTGTCTGTTGGCTGCAGCTCGGTGGTAGAGCATCTGTTTTGCACACAGAAGGCCCATGGTTCAACCCCTCTCATCTCTGGGTAGGGGTTGGAGTGGGAAAATCCTTGCCTGAAAACTTGGGGAGCAGCTGCCAGTCAGTGTAAACAGTACAGAGCTAGATGATGGTGCAGTGGTCTGACTTGGTAGAAGTCAGCTGGGCTTGTACAGTGTGTGTGATTTTAACCAGTGCCTGACAGACAGAAGTGCCTAGAAATGCTGTGATGATGGGGAAGCTGCACATTGTGATATTCTGCCAGCCTTGAAAACTTACCAATGAAAAGCATAGCTAGAAAGGGAAGAGTAACCTTTTATCTTCTTGTCCACAGTGTTGGCAGATTTAAAAAGTGGGCCCTGCAGCTGTGCTTTTAATGGCCATGTCGCATACAGCTTCAGCTGCCGACCTCTATCCACCCAGCTGTTCTTAAAGGGAAAGGAACAGCGTGGGGTGTGACTTCTGGTCAGTTGGCAACCGCACCTACAGAGGGCAGGCGCGCCCCTAGGAGACGCTGTCCTCTGCACATCAACAGGTGGCCCCTTTCTCTCCTGTCACTTCACCTGTTGCACCTTTATGCGGTGCAATAGCGGGACCACAACGGTACAATGACTGCCTTCCTTAAGGAGGGGGGGTTCTCTGGGGCCATGAAGGCCGCTTTCTCGCTCTGTCTTTGGAGAGAGGCGGCACCGTTTGCAGGCTTCTTGGGGCAGGCGCTTTGGTGGCCCAGGCTCCTTTAAGAGCAGCAGCAGCAGCACTAAGACGTCGGGGTCTTTCGTTTTCCTCTCTCCTCCCTCCCCGTCACCCACAGAGGCGTGCAGCGGCAGCGGCAGCGGATCCGATTAGCGGGGAGGCCAGGCGGCGGCGGGATGGCGGACGGTAGGCGGTGCTGGCGGCTGGCGGAGTTGCGGTGGCTGCTCCTGCTACGCCGGCTCCTTCTCTTGGCAAGCGGCTCTGGGGTGTAACAGTAGCCTTGACCAACAGCCTAGCCTTGCAGCGGCCGGCGGAGGCGCTGCTCCTGCCGCCGCGAAGCCGCACCGCGCCTCTGGAGATGCCCCTGCAGCGGAGGCGCCCTCGACGCCGCCAGGGTTGATTGAGCGAGCGAGCGCGCGCCGGGACCGGCGGCGGCGGCGGCGGCGGCGGCGGCGGCGGCGGCGGCCACTAACTGGAAGGAGGCTGGCAGCCTGAGCCCGGGCGTCGCCGCACAGCAATGGCATGCAGACCCGCGCGAAGGGGAGCGGGGATCCGGACGAGGAGGAATAGCAGCAGCAGCAGCAGCTCTGGGCGGCGCTCGCTCGCGACCGGACACCGCGCCTGCCAGGTAGGCTGCCCCTAGCGAAGCGCGCGCCTCTCACAGTCTGCGCCTCCGAAAGGCTTGCCCCTTGGTATCCCTGCTGCTTTAAGTCTGCCTCTCCGGACGCGGGGAAGGGGGAGCGAGAGGGCAAATTTATCTCGGGACAGTCCAGCCAGGACGTGGCTTCTGCATTATATCTCGTGGGCTCTTTTCACCCCAGAGGCAGTCACGCTTTGGGGGAGGCAGGGACCCGCTGCGAAGAGATTTTTGGGGGGCCACGATCCCGTGCACGCTTTTTACTTGGCGAGGAAGCGTGCACGGAATTTGCGCGCTGGATGAAAGGCGGCGATTCCCCTCCCTTCCCGTGCTAGGAATGCGCTAGGATAGTGGAGCCGACGGGACATCAGACTATAAAACCCGCGTAGGATAGCGCTGCGAACCAGGTTGGGTTTTCGGTGGTAATGTGCCTTTGTAACGCTCTCCTCGCCTTGTGAAGTTACGCTTCATTGCCTCCGGAGGGTATCGCTCAGAGGCTGTCGTCCTTCCTGCCCCCTTTACAAACGAGCCTGTAGCTCTGCACATTATCCTGGGTAGCATTCTTCCCTCCGGGAAAATTGGACAAGGTCATGTCACCTGTGGGTGCTGGGGTGAGCCATGGGGTGCGCGGCGCGAGGGGCGGCCACAGGAGCTGTTCCTTGCAGCGCATCGCCTGCTGACCCTGTGGGGTACGATCCACCCCGAGAAGCCCACCTGCGCTAGACCCGTCGCAGTGAACGGGGGCTGATGCGCAAGAGTGCGGGGGCGTGCGGAGGAGAGCGCTGGGGCTTCCGCAGGAGGGTTATGCGCCCACCGTCTCTGCAGACCTGTGGCTCTTCTCCTGTTGTTGACATCCAAAGGAATCCCACCGACCAGACCTACCAAAGAGTTACCGCGTCAGCTGATTCCTCGGAAAGTAAATCCTTTCCTCTCCAAGAAGCCTTGCCTAGGTTTCCCAGGCATCCAGGCACCCCATGAAAAGAGAGGGAGCAGGGAGAGTGCTTCACAACCTCCTGGTGCCGCACCGTAGGACTAATGTAACCTAACTCACAGGGTTGTTGCTGGGATTAAATGGGGAGCGAGGAGGACAGCATATACAGGAGTGGGGCAGTAGACCCGGGAGTTAGCTGGATTGTCAATGAAATCTTGTGTCTTTGCCTCGGCCGCCTGGCGGAGCTAAGATCGCTTTGTGGTTTTGAGTATTTGCAACTTTTTAAACGCTTAAGGCCCTACCTTTCTCCAGCAAGCGTGTACCTGAGTGCTGCCTGTGTTCGTGTGTATGTGTTCAAGGCAAAAGCACTGCAGGCCAAAACTGCTATTTAATTAAAGGCTTTTTCTTTTAAACCCACTTTTCGACCTCCCCCCGGGACCTGTAAACGAGCCTTGAGCGCAACAACAGTAAAAACATCTTTGACGCCGAAGCAATAACATAGAAAAATTCATCCCAGCAGCCCCCAGCGAGCCTCTGACCCTTGGCCAGCCTCGAGGGGCGTTTTCACAGAGACGGATGGCCTTTCGCAGATGTTGGCGGTGCTGAGACAGAGTGCAATGTTCGGAAAGGCTTCCGTGGGGCAGGTGCCTAGGTGCTCAGCAGCATGCACACAAAAAAGGTCACAAAGGTCTGGAAACGATGCCTTATGAGGAACGGCTAAGGGAGCTGGGCATGTTTAGCCTGGAGAAGAGGAGGTTAAGGGGTGATATGATAGCCATGTTCCAATATATAAAAGGATGTCACATAGAGGAGGGAGAAAGGTTGTTTTCTGCTGCTCCAGAGAAGCGGACACGGAGCAATGGATCCAAACTACAAGAAAGAAGATTCCACCTAAACATTAGGAAGAACTTCCTGACAGTAAGAGCTGTTCGACAGTGGAATTTGCTGCCCAGGAGTGTGGTGGAGTCTCCTACTTTGGAGGTCTTTAAGCAGAGGCTTGACAACCATATGTCAGGAGTGCTCTGATGGTGTTTCCTGCTTGGCAGGGGGTTGGACTCGATGGCCCTTGTGGTCTCTTCCAACTCTGTGATTCTATGATTCTATGAAAAGAAGCTGCTTTATGGAGTCAGGCTGATCGGTTTGTTAATCCAGGAAAGGCAACAGCTCTGCAAGGTTTTAGGCAGAGGGGGGCGGGGTTTTTCCCCAGCTGCCCAATATCCTCCCCCGGGCAATGCTGCCCGCGAGTGGCAGGGGGAGAGTTGCATCGAGGACTTTATGCATCCACAGAAGTTGCTCTGCTACAGAGCAACAATCTCTTCCGACCCCTGTTCTCTTCCCTCCCCCACAAAACCTGCCTTTTCTCTTAGAAGCGCCTTCCTTGTGCTGTGAGCACCTAAGAACAACAGCCTGGGAATCAGCCAGGGCACATTCTGCCGTGCTGCCATGCACCTATGGAGCGCAGCAGCATTCCTGGTGCTTCCTCGGAGGTGCCAAATGTGGAGCTTAACCCAGAGGGCCGTGCACAGTTTGGCACCAGTGAAGAACACCAAGAGCGCCTAGAAGTAGATTAGGACTAGCTGTTCTCCCCGGTTGACTCGCAGGTATGGAGCAGCAGCAGTAGCAGCAGCAGGAGGAGGAGGAGGAGGAGGGGACCACGGAACAGCAACATCTCTGATTTTCCAATACAGCGTTGACCCTGTGTTGATCTCGGTTACTAAGCGATGCAAGCGACTGATTTTCTTTAATTGGGTTGGGAGTTAGAAGTGGTGTCGGAATGTGCGAGCCTCTGCCCTGCACGTTACTACATGAATCGGTACTGGAACGGATTCAGTTTTTGTGTGGCTGGTGCTTTTTCCCTTCTCTCGGAGGGGAGCTGAACGTTTAGAATAGCTGAACGTTTAGAATCCAGTTTAGTTGTTGCTGAGTGACCACAGGCGTAGAGTGATTTTTCTAACTGCCGGGAGGGACGCCACAATGGAACTCTTCCTCCCAGGCAGAAATGGAGAGAGCTTTTTGTCATTTGCCACCCTTTATCTCTCTCTCTCTCTCTCTCTCTCTCTCTCTCTCTCTCTCTCTCTCTCTCTCTGTGTGTGTGTGTGTGTGTCTCTTCAAGGGATAAGTGCCAGCTGCAGAATTGTTTTCAGTGAAGGGCATATGTTGAGGGGTGGAATAAGCATGTTTTCTCAAATTGTACTGAAACAGGGTGGGTGCTTCAGGCAGGCAGTAGCTGACACACTGGTGATGTGGAAGAAATAATTATAACAGGGATGTGTAAAGGGTGTGAGTATACATGTGCTTGGCTTCTGATGGCTGCGCACACTCCATGCATTTAAAGCAACCCCCCCCCAATCCTGAGAATTGTAGTTTAGCTCTCACAGCGCTGCAACTCCCAGCACCTTTAACGAACTGCACTTCCCAGGATTCTTTGTAAGGTGGAGAAATGTGCTTTAAATGTTTGGTGTGTACACAGAACAAGACACACAATTTCTCATCTTTCAGTGGCAAAGCTTACTATCTGGGAGAGAGCATAAGAATCTGGCTTAGCATGCAGCTCTCAGACAACCCATTTGTTGAACATTCATCGCAATACATTCGCGGGGAGATTAGAATATTTAATGAGCTTTCCTTCTGATTTGTTTGTGGGATACATCAGATGACATTGTGTCAAAGCAAATGTTAACCCACACTTTCTAGTGCAGTTCCTCATCACTTTCCTTACTGCAAAAAGTTGAGTCTTCTGGAGAAGCGGGTTTGCTGTGCAAGACCTTCTAAGCATTGCACAACATGAAACTTGCAGCATGTGATTGAATCCACCAGAAAATAGACACAGTTTGCTTGTGTACTGAGTCAGACCACTTGCCCATCTTCAGGCACTCATGTGGGGGACCTTCCAAGCATCATAGTTCCTTACGATGAGCTTTGAATTCAAATTGCACTCTAGCCAAGAGCTCATTGGGTGCCCTTAAGCAAGCCCTTAAGCGCTTCTTCAGCCTCAGTCTCCAGTATAGGGAAAAATATTCTGTTCTGTGTGACAGCAATGGAGGCTGGTCTATTAGGGCAAAGGGGGACTGCCCTCAGCCAGTCTCCACCTGCTCACCTTCTTTCTTAGAACTAGTCCAGGGGGTGTCTCTGGCTGCCATTTGTTCTAGTGCCACCTACTGTTGGACTCAGTGGCGTAGCGTGGGGGGTGCCAGGGGTGCCAGCCGCACCGGGCGCAACATTTGGGGGGGCGCGTTTGGCCGGCCCTTCTCGAGGAAGCAGGAACCCCACTGTCCTCGGACCTCCTCCGAAGGCTGGCGGTGGGGCGGAGAGACCTTCTCCCCGCACCAGCCTTTGGATGGCTGTCCTGAAGACTTGTGGTGGGAGCAGTGGCGTAGCGTGGGGGGTGCAGGGGGGCCTGCCGCACCTGACGCAACATCTGGGGGGGGGCGCGGAAGAGACTTGAGTGCTAAAATCCACGGGTTAGGGGGCGCAAATTACTTGCCTTGCCCCGGGTGCTGAGAACCCACGCTACGCCACTGGTTGGACTCCGTACCCTGCTGTCCTACCAGTGCAACTGATGCTTCTGTTTTATAAACTGGGTTGGAGGGATTATTCAGATAATGTTGACAAAGGGCTCTGAATGCTGGAGGAAGAGCACTGGGAATATCCCTTATATCAGGGATAGGAAACCTGTGGTCCTCTAGATGTTGGTCTCCAACCTGCCTTAGCCTTAGCTAATGAAAGGGCGATGGGAGTTGTAGTGCAACAACTGGAGGACTGCGGGGTCCCCAAACCCTGCTATAATAATAATAATAATAATAATAATAATAATAATAATAATAATAATAATTTATGAGTTTCCCCAGCCACTCTGGGCGGCTATATATAATCATTGCCCATCAGGAACTTCATCAACAAGCAGAAAGGATCCACTGCTTTTGCAACCCCTCTCCTTTCTTCCAAGAAGAGTTTCTTCCAGCTCTCTTGTCTGGACACAGCTCTGGGACATGGTAAATGAAAGTATACCGTCTCTGAATGTGAAAGCTCTGTTTAGTTATCATGGCTAATTGATATGCCTATCTAAAGAAATCAGCCTAAGCTTCTACCCATCACTATACTTTGTTTCAGTGAGTTCCACAAGTTAAGGACATGCACTGAGAATGAATGTTTCCTCACTCACTGTTCTCAACCTACTGCCAATCAGCTTGATGTCCTGCTTTCCCCAATTGATGTGTCTCTATTAGGACTACGGAAGAAATCTGATTCAGCCTGCATTTGAAGCTGAATCTTACGAAATGATCACTTAACCAATACATAGCCATCCTTTGAAATCCACAGTTATCTAAATTCTGGAAACAGTTCTCTGTCTAAACGTTTACAAAAATGCATAGATTAGGGAAAGTGTGCATAAAATGCTGATATTGGTGAATTCATTATACTGGGGGAGATGGCTGGCAAAAATGTCTATATTAGTCAAACTGCATACAAAAATGGGTTTTATTAGGAGAAATTCACACTCCAATTCATTATTTTTTTAAAAATGCAGATTGCTGCAGAAATGTGTGGAACTGAATTTAAGATTGGAAAAATGAGAAACTGAGAGAACTAAAACCAACAGATTATTCTGTCCCGAGACAGAACTGTGAGAAGCTGTGTTGTGAGAAGCTGGAGCTGTAATATCCCTCTCTCATGTAACCCTGGGGCTGAAGGTGTGTGTTGTTGTCTGGAGGGCACCAGGTTAAGGAAGCCTGGCTTGTTCTAAAACAAGGAAAAAGGAAAGAAAGAAAATGAGGATGGAGAGAGGGAGGGGGAATGGTCCCTTGCAAATGATGAGGCAAAGGGAATGTTGCTCTAATGAACCTCAACACCTGAGATGTGTGTTTTCATGGCCCACACTATTCCTGTGAATGTAATTAGTTTTTAATACTGAGTTTTAAATTGCTGCAGCCCACCTAGGGACCTGCTGGTGGAGGATGTTGGGTTACAGAAGGCTGACCTAGACTTTGTATACTCCTGCAGCCACTGCATTCCCACCACTGGTTTAGAAGACATCTGAAGGCAGCCCTGTTTCGGGAAGCTTTTAATGTTTGATGTATTATAGTATTTTAATATTCTTTTGGAAGCTGCCCAGAGTGGCTGGGAAAGCCCAGCCAGATGGGCGGGGTATAAATAAATTATTATTATTATTATTATTATTATTATTATTATTATTATTATTATTTGCACACACACCACTAGTCACAACCCATATTTATCCTGCAGCTTCTTGAGAAATACTGTGTTTTGATGTGGTTTCCTCCCAAACCATGTTTGATCTGAATTGAAAACGTAAGCCATGTAGAATCATAAAGTTGGAAGGAAAAACAAGGGTCATCTAGTCCAAGCCCTGCAATGAAGGAATCTTTTGCCCAATGTGGGGCACAACCCATGACCCTGAGACCAAGCATCTCATGCTCTCTACAGACTAAGCTATTTCCAAAGGCATCTATGCCCCCTCTCAGTCTACAGAGGGTGACTTTGAAACACAGTGTGTGTGTTGGGTGGAGAGGGGGAGGGAGGGAGGAAGAGCAATGACCACACTGCATTTTAAGATGGCAAGGTGTTCACAGCTTCAGTCCTTCATTCACATGGGGTTTCTCTAGCAATGGGAAAGTGTGGGTCTTTAGGTGAATGCAGGCAGCAATCTAAGTTTGGTATGTAGGAGAGGCAAGAGAGGTCCTGGGTTCTTGAAGCACTATCTGGGGAATAAAGAGCCCTGACCGCCTATCTGGCAGTGGTTACAACAGCAGATTGTAACCTCATATTCTCCTGTTGAATGCCTCACGGGTGATCTGCAGCCGGTAAGATGATACAGATATATCGTTTATGGGTATCTTTATATCTTCTTATAAAAAAAGCCCATCCTTGTGAGCAATGGGAATCTGCTCACATTTGTCCCCCAGAGCTGGTGCACACAACATAGGAAATGAAATCGCTCACCAATTAACTTCCAGCAGAATTTTGCATGTCTGTCTGTTTTGGGGATGAGGCAAGTATCAGAGGAAGGCAGCTAAATGCTTTCTATGAATCCGGAGCCGTCTTTTGGGACGTGTGTCTGCATTGGTGTTAAAAGGGGCAGCTGGAATAGGCTTAGCAGAGACTGTAAATAAATGAATAAACAAAACACATGTTCACAGCACAGGTGACAACAGCAAGCCCTTTTCTGGAGAAATACTTGACTTTGTTTACACTGGAGCAGGAGCCCTTTCCTTGTTTTGCTTACCAGTGGAAGGTAATTGAGGGAATGTTCTCTTGTTACTCACAAGAATGGAGTCTGACTTGAAAGGTGAATTTAAAGGGCAGCATTGGTGAAACACATGTAGTTGCAAATGGGAAGAAAGTAGTCACTTAAATTGCTTTCCTACAGGGCCAGAGCCTGATAATGATTCATCATTAAGGCAATCGGAGTCAAAATGGAGTGGCCAAGATTTAATCAGCTGGAAAAAAAAATAGAGAGAGAGAAAAGCCTATTCAGAGCAGATTTAGACTGTGCATGCGTGAGCTTGGACTGATGCAGTGAAGGGGCAAAATTGGCAGTGTAAGGTGTTCAGTTAACCTCCCTGATATAATGGCAGCTGCTACTGTCTGTTTTCCTAAGATGGCAAGTGGCTTATTTGGCTGTTAATGAGGGGCTCACAAATCCCTGCCCCAGCATTTTGGCCATTGGCATGCCTGGAAGGCTGTGGCTTATACACTGCAGAGTTTGGATGGCACATGCACACAAGTGCCCAGCAGTGCTTTTTGTGGTGGTGTCATTCTGATGGAATGAGCTGCACCACCACGGTTGCTTGGGCTCAATGTGGTATGGCTTGGAAAGGTGCATTCCATTTGGGAGCCTGTACTATGACTCCTGTTTATGCAAGAATGGCTGAGGAATTCCTTTTGTTGCATGCCTGAGAGAAGAGCCATAGCTTGACAGGCATTGCCTTGCATGCAGAAGGTCCCTGTTTTGGCCCACAGCATTTCTAAGGATAACTGGGAGCAGGGCTTGGAACGACCCATGCATGACAGACAGCTGACTTCCCCAAGGGTCTTCCTACTGGACTGAATTACCTGTTGGAGCTCTTTGGTATGCAGAGTAAGCAGCGTCTGGCTTGTGAATTTTGATTACATGAGAGAATAAACTTGTTGAAATCACAGAAAAACAGATAAGGCTACACTTGTAGAGTAAGAAAATAATACAGGAGTTTATTGCAGAAAATATATATCTTAGATATAAAAGGTTTTTGGTTCTAAGCTAACTAACTAATCTAGAGAAGACATACGCAGACATGCCTGCTTCTATGTTCTCAGAGGATAGATTTAAGATGATCTCTCATTTTGAAGCACAGGAGAGAAATGTGAGGAGGAGGAAGTTGTAGACAGGATGCAACCCAAGACATATCTGTCTAAACATCAAAGAGATAGGGAGGCAAGCTAAGGGGTCAAAGATACAGGGATAGTCTGGGAATCTGGAGGTTGCTTACTCTTTCCTGCATTAAACCCTCGTCTGCAAGCTGAGTTGTACAAAAACTTCAAATACAATCTAGAAAAAGGGATAAAGAAGACAACAGAAGAAGGGAAAGAAATTGGAGCACCAGGGGCAAGAATTCAAGGTGGAATAATTTTTCCATTCAAGGAAATGCAAGAAATGTGGGCCCTGTCATTTCCACGACAGCCAAGAAATTGGAGCCTGATTCTAAGCATGCTTACTTGGGAGTAAGTCCCAAGTGGGTGTGCAGAGGATTGCAGTTGGCACCGAGCAGGAGTCCAGCCTTAACACAAAAATCACACTCCTTTTCTTTGTGTGGGATATGTGAGCTGTTGACCAAATCTGTTACACTGTGTGCCTTTTTCATTGCCCCTTATCAGCCCCTCAGTCAGCTTCATCTGGGATCGATGACTGCCTAAGAAGCCTATAGAGTGTACCTCGGGTTAAGAACTTAATTCGTTCTGGAGCTCTGTTCTTAACCTGAAGCACCACTTTAGCTAATGGGGCCTCCTGCTGCTACCACGCCACTGCCACACAATTTCTGTTCTCATCCTGAGGCAAAGTTCTTAACCCGAGGTACTATTTCTGGGTTAGCGGAGTCTGTAACCTGAAGCCTCTGTAACCTGAAGCGTCTGTAACCGGAGGTACCACTGTAATTACCTGGGTCTAACTGCTTTGGTCTTTCTGAAATACTGGCAGTGAATGGGCTTCTTCTTCCCTGCCCTGCTTGCAAAGTCTAATTGGGGATTTGCATTGAGATTCTGGAGTTCGGGGGGGGGGGAATGCAGAGACCCCTTTGCTGAGATGTAGCAGGCAGGTGTTGTGTGTCACATGTTCCACACTGTTGCCAGCCTACCACTAGCTGAATGCGCAATGCATCCTATGCCACCTATGAAATTGGTACCTTGGGTACCAAGTGGTACCTTGGGTTAACAACTTAATTTGTTCTGGCGGTCCATTCTTAACCTGAAACTGTTCTTAACCTGAAGCACCACTTTAGCTAATGGGGCCTCCCACCGCTGCTGCGCCGCTGCTGCACGATTTCTGTTCTCATCCTGAAGCAAAGTACTTAACCTGAAGCACTATATCTGGGTTAGCAGAGTCTGTAACCTGAAGCATCTGTAACTCGAGGTACCACTGTAAATGTTAACTATAATTGAAGCTGACATGCCTGGCAGCTGATCACTTACTTAAACCTTGGTTTAGCACAACATGGAATAGTTAAAGCACCAGCAGGAGCAGGTGAGCCTTGATTGTGGTTTCAATATTTTGCTGCTCTTCACTTTGGGCTCTGTAGATTTTGGGTGGTGGGGGTACTTAGCCATAGTCAGGGAAGAGGTTTGTGTTTGCACTCATGGACAGGGTGGCCCTGCTGGGTTCCCTCCAGTGGAGACTGTTAACTGGAGCCATACCCCTTGCTTCATGCTGCAGCACTAAGAATGGCTCCCTCTCTGGCTGTATCTTTCTTCAGCCTGAGTTTGGAAGGAGGAAGGGCTGCCTTGCTTCGCTTTGCAGTGTCTTGGCAGGGTGCCTTTCTTTCTTGCACTTTAGCTTCCTCCCTCCCAAAGCAGGTGCAGGGCTAGCAAAGCACAGCCTGCCTGCAGGTAGAACATGGCTGAATTGCAGCAGCCAAGGAGGCAGCATCACCCTGCAGTGCTCATGAAGGCAGGTTGTGCAATGTTGGATGGCTTGGTATGGTTTTGCTTTTGCTTCTGGAAGGGATGTGGGGCCCAGATTCCACCCCACCCCCCAGCTCTCTCTCTCTCTCTCTCTCTCTCTCTCTCTCTCTGTGTGTGTGTGTGTGGGGGCAACTTTCCCAAGGGGCTGGATCAAGAGGGCTGTTTTCTTTTCTGTCTCCTCACCTGTTAAACAGTTCCTCCAGGAGAAATCTTCCCTCTGCCCTGGTCTCTCTCCCTTCTGCACCCTGACAGCAGTGGTGGAGCTCCATGCTACTGCATGGGGGGGGGTAGAGAGCAGACGGGGGCGGACTGGCGTGTGTCCCAGGGGGTGGTGCACCGCCCGCAGGGGCGTGACGTGCATCCTGGGGGCATGGCGCACCGCCTGTGGGGGCGTGAGGCCCAGCGTGCGCGGGGGAGGGGCAGCCATGATGGCACCCCACCGGGATCATGCTGCTGGGGTGGTGTGCTCCCCCCGCACTCCTCTTCCTCTGTCAGTGCCTGACAGCGCATGCTGTGGAGAACACTGCCTTCAGGAAGAGCACCATTGCAGATCTGCTGGAAGAAGGAACATAGGAACCTGCCTCATTACTGAGTCAGACTCTCAGTCCATTAGTTCAGTATTGTCCACACTGACTGGCAGCTGCCTTCCAGGGTTTCAAACAGCGGTCTTCCCTAGCCCTACCTGTGGGTGCCAGGATTGAACCTGGGGATCTCCTACTTGCAAAGCTGGCGCTCTCCCATCGAGCTGTAGTCCATTTCCATTAAAGAAAGGAAAGCAGGATTCTAGTCCTCTTGATTTGAAAGAACAATTCAGTTTTAAATAGGAACATTGGAGGCTGCCTTATACTGAGACAGTAGCAATATTGCTATAGGACAGGCATAGGCAAACTCGGCCCTCCAGCTGTTTTGGGACTACAACTCCCATGATCCCTAGCTAACAGGACCAGTGGTCAGGGATGATGGGAGTTGTAGTCCCAAAACGTCCGGAGGGCTGAGTTTGCCTATGTCTGCTATAGGAGAAGAATCAGTTCAGTGGGTGGAGGATGAGACTGAGCTTTTATAAAGCTATACGAGAGTGGAGAGAGAGGTTTCCCTCCCTCTATAGCAATACTAAAACTCTGAGTTGCCCAATGGAATCAATCAGTAATAGATCAGGACAGACAAAAAGAAAGTAATTATACCTTGCATAGAGAATGCATCGGGGAAGGGAGCAGAGCACATGCTTTGCATGCAAAAGAGTCAATCCCTGGCACCTGCAGGCAGGACTGAAAAAGACTCTGGTGTGGCAGACTGGAGAGCTGAGGCTACAGTGTCAACAGATGGACCGAGGCTTTAGTTTGTTCTGCAGTGCTTCCCCAATGTTACCACATATGGCTATCCTGCTAGCACTTTAGAGAGTCTGCTTGCATAGCAGATCCTCTTAATCCCCACTCACAGACTCCTGCAACTAGAGTTGTCCCAATACATTTTCCTGTAGGAGGTCCCACACTCCTTGGAGATACAGAGAACCGAACCTGGGTCCTTCTATATACCACCGAGGTATCACCCTTCTCCAAGGTTTGGCCAAAAGACCTAGTGTTGTTGCACCCTGATTTTCAGGGTAGCACATTTTGCCTCTGCAGCCTGCTGGTAGTCACAGGAACCCTGGCAGCAGTGGCTGCCTGTGAGCTCTGCCTCATCTGTGTGCCCCTGGGCATGGGCGGCTTCCAACAGAATATTAAAATACAATAACTTATTAAACATTAAAAGCTTCCCTAAACAGGGCTGCCTTCAGATGCCTTCTAAAAGTCTGGTAGTTGTTTTTCTCTTTGACATCTGGTGGGAGGGTGTTCCACAGGGCGGGCGCCACCACCGAGAAGGCCCTCTGCCTGGTACCCTGTAACTTTGCTTCTCGCAGTGAGGGAACCGCCAGAAGGCCCTCGGCGCTGGACCTCAGTGTCCAGGCAGAACGGTGGGGGTGGAGACGCTCCTTCAGGTAAACTGGACTGAGGCCGTTTAGGGCTTTAAAGGTCAGCACCAAGACTTTGAATTGTGCTCGGAAACGTACTGGGAGCCAATGTAGGTCTTTCAAGATTGGTGTTATATGGTCTTGGCGGCCGCTCCCAGTCACCAGTCTAGCTGCCGCATTCTGGATTAATTGCAGTTTCCAGGTCACCTTCAAAGGTAGCCCCACGTAGAGTGCATCCAAGCGGGAGATAACCAGAGCATGCACCACTGTGGCAAGGCAGTCTGCGGGCAGGTACGGTCTCAGCCTGTGTACCAGATGGAGCTGGTAGACAGCTGCCCTGGACACAGAATTGAACTTTGCCTCCATGGACAGCTGTGAGGCCAAAATGATGCACAGGCTGCACACCTGGTCCTTCAGGGACACCGTTACCCCATTCCGGACCAGGGAGTCCTCCACACCCGCCTGCTTCCTGTCCCCCCAAAACAGTACTTCTGTCTTGTCAGGATTCAACCTCAATCTGTTAGCTGCCATCCATCCTCCAACCGCCTCCAGACACTCACACAGGACCTTCACCGTCTTCACTGGTTCTGATTTGAAAGAGAGGTAGAGCTGGGTATCATCTACATACTGATGAACACCCAGCCCAAACCCCCTGATGATCTCTCCCAGGGGCTGCATGTAGATGTTGAAAAGCATGGGGGACAGAACCCTGAGGCACCCCACAGGTGAGAGCCCAGGGGTCTGAACACTCATCCCCTACCACCACTTTCTGAACACGGCCCAGGAGGAAGGGGTGGAACCACTGTATAACAGTGCCCCCAGCTCCCAGCCCCGCTAGGCAGTCCAGAAGGATGTTATGGTTGAAGGTGTCAAAAGCCGCTGAGAGATCCAGCAGAACTAGGAAACAGCTCTCACCTTTGTCCCTAGCCTGCTGGAGATCATTGACCAGTGCGACCAAGGCAGTTTCAGTCCCATGGTGAGGCCTGAATCCCGACTGGAAGGGATCCAAATGGTCTGCTTCTTCCAGGCGTGCCTGGAGATTGAATGAAGAAGACATCAGCCTAGATCCCTGCTTGATACCCCAAATGAGTGGTACAGTTGTTTATTCATTTTAATTTTTTTTGCCATTGATAGCATCTCTGACAATAGCATCAGAATATATTTAGCTATCCTTACAGTCCTGAAGTTCAGTGGACTTCTTTTACGCAAGTTAGCTTTGATCTTTGAGGCAGGGTTTTTTTCTCTTATGAGTTTGTTGCATAAGGGCTCCTGGATCATTTTTTAAAATAGCTTAAGGATATTAGCATCCCATACACATCTCTGAAGGAGATGGGTATGACTCACAGTGCCATAAATTCTGTTGTGGTCGTCAGCACGCATCCTGAGGAAATTATACAAAATTACAGATTTATTTTCAGGATTCTATTATTTTCATGGACAGATTTCAAAGCCAGCGGATGCATTCTGGATGGCTAGATGGCTTCTTGTTGACCGGCTGGACAGCTTCAAATTAGGTCCCCCAAATCTAATTATAGCCCCCACATCACTGGAAATGCAGAGTTTGGTACTTGCTGTCTGTTGGTTTCTGTGGCTTTTATGAGCAATTCCAAAATAATTAGAGTTGATATGTAGACTCTGAAATTGTCGCATCCCAATCACTGCATCATTTCAGAGCTGTAGGTTGCAGATCATATAATGATACCACAATTTCTCCACTTAAGCTCCTTAGTAACCCTTAAGACTCTAACGTCATGTTATGCTTACCCTGTTTGTCCTGCCAGGGAATTTCATGCGGTGCTGTACTTACCCAGGCTTGATTTTCTTTGGAAGGTCACTGGAGCCTTAAAAACATAAGGTCCTGCTGGATCAGGCCAATAGCTCCTATAGCTAAGCATCCTGTTCTCACAGTGACCAGCCAGATGCTGCAAACAGGACATGAGCACAACAGCTGTCTCCCCTGTTGTGGTTTCCATCAACTGGAATTCAGAAGCATTACTGCCTCTGCCTTTGGAGGCAGAGCGTAGCCATCATGGCGAGCAGCCACTGATAGCCTTGTCCTTCATGAATATTACAAATGCTTTTTGTAATATTTGAGTTTAGTAATTGGACTTTCTCCAGTAAGGAAACGCAGAGGAATGTGTGGGATTACTATTACTTGATGGGATGGTGTGTAAGCTTCCTCACAAACAAATCAGAATGCTCTACAAACAGTGGACAGTTTATAACTTCCCTGCAACCTTTTTGCAAACAAATCAGAATGAATGTTCAGTAAACAGGCCCCTTGGGTGTGGTAATGTCTGAATGTAAGATTATGGGTGCACATAGTTTGTCTAAGGCACCTGCAGTCTACCATTTGTTTCTGTAGTTGTTCTGGTCACATTAATTCTCTCCTGTCAAACTCCCAAGCTTATAACAATAATCTTACAAGTGTGTGGGCAATGCTTAATGAATCATAGAAAGATAAGAGTTGGAAGTAAACTTGTCTAAACCAACCCCCTACTTGATGCGGGAAATCCAGACAGTAAGAGCATCCCCGGAACACTGCTGTCAAACATAGCCTCTGCTTGAAGACCAGGGAGAGTCCATCACTCCTCTGGGCTGTTGGTTCCATCAGTTTCAGTATAATTCATTGGTTCTTTGGGGAATGGCTGCAGCTCAGTGGTAGAGCACCTGCTTTGCATGCAGAATGTTCCAGGTTTGATCCCCAGCATCTCCAGGTAGAGCTGGGAAAGAATCTCTGTCTAAAATACAGGAGACCAACTGCTACTTTTCCCTAGTGTTCAGCTGAAGTATGCCCTTTATATTGTGAGTCTGCTTCACCTCATCCTGCCCTCTGAAGCAATGGAAAAGAAGTCTTTGCCAATTTGTATGCAGCAACCTTTCATGTACAGTGGTACCTCGGGTTACATACGCTTCAGGTTACAGACTCTGCTAACCCAGAAATAGTGCTTCAGGTTATGAACTTTGCTTCAGCATGAGAACAGAAATTGTGCTCCGGTGGCAGCAGGAGGCCCCATTAGCTAAAGTGATGCTTCAGGTTAAGAACAGTTTCAGGTTAAGTACGGACCTCCGGAACGAATTAAGTACTTAACCCAAGGTACCACTGTATTTGAAGAACAGTGTGTGTGTGTGTGTGTGTGTGTGTGTGTGTGTGTGTGTAAAGGGGGTGGAGACTGAGCAAGGCTTCCTGCGATTGACCTTTCAGTGACCTTAGGAAACAAGAAGTTGCCTCCCACTGAGTCAGGCCACTGGTTCATCTAACTCACTGTTGACTACATTGACTAGGAGCAGCTCACTAGGATTTCAGACTGGGGAACATTCCCAGCCCCAACTACCGGTAGCTCCCATATGCAAAGCAAGCAACTGTATCCCATCTCCCGAGGACTACTAACATAAAGGTAAAGGTAAAGGTACCCCTGCCCGAACGGGCCAGTCTTGACAGACTCTGGGGTTTGTGCGCCCATCTCACATCTATAGGCCGGGGGCCAGCGCTGTCCGGAGACACTTCCGGGTCACGTGGCCAGCGTGACAACGCTGCTCTGGCGAGCCAGAGCCGCACACGGAACGCCGTTTACCTTCCCGCTGGTAAGCGGTACCTATTTATCTACTTGCCCCCGGGGGTGCTTTCGAACTGCTAGGTTGGCAGGCGCTGGGACCGAGCAGCGGGAGCGCACCCCGTCGCGGGGATTCGAACCGCCGACCTTCCGATCGGCAAGCCCTAGGCGCTGAGGCTTTAACCCACAGCGCCACCCGCGTCCCTTTACATAGGCAGAATCAATTGGGCAATATAAGGAAACATATGCAAATCTGCTTAATCATGCTGCATAATTTACAGGCTGCTTCCTGGGGAGCAGAATTTCAGTTGCCTGGGTGTGCATAGTTAAGTGCAGGATAGACACAATTCAATATATTAACTTTTCCTTGTAATGAATGTAAGAAGAGTTCTGCTGATCAGGCTAAAGTAGATCCATCTAGACCTGAGATAAGGAGCTTGTGACTCTCTGATGGACTCAAATTCCCATCAGCCCCAGCCAGCATGGTCAGTTGTCGGGAATGATGGGAATTGTATTCCAGAAGTATCTGGAGGACTGCAGGTTCTCCATCCCTGATTTTGACCAACTTCCTGCTTCTCAACCAGATGCTTCCAGGAAGCTCATGAGCCAACAATGGCAGGCAAACTTCCTGTTTAGTGTGAATGCTGCCCATTTTCAAGATATTGCTGGAACAGGGTAGGGAATCTTTGGCCTTCCTGCTGTTGTTGGGCTGCAGTTCTCATTACATGCCCAGCTTTGGGGGCTTCCCTGAAGGATCTGGTTGGACACTGAAAACAGAATTCTGGACTAAAAGGGCCTTTGATAAGGCAGGGATCTTTTGATAGGAGCTGCAGTCCAGGAGAAGCTGGAGGGCTGAAGCCTCATCCCTCCTGGAAAGAGTCCACTCTTTAAGCCTGTGAATACGGTGAACCAGATGATGACCCCAATACTTAGTTGTTTTTGGAGGGAAATATTTCTGCCTCTGTTTCTCTTCTTTATATGCCATGTGCCACAACATATTGCATACCCATTTTTCTACAGATGCTTTATGTCTGAAAGTCCATCAAACAACTCAGTTTTATTTTTTTCTTGTTGCCATTGTTGAAAACACCCAGAGGTTCCACACACAACACCTCCTTCCTTCCTTCCTTCCTTCCTTCCTTCCTTCCTTCCTTCCTCTCTCTCATTTCACCACTGAATCAGAGCAAATGGCATTTGGGTTTTCCATGGATTTATGCTTGCTCCAATTCAATGGTGAAATGTCGATTTTCCTGGGGAAAGTGCCTGGACAAAGCAAAAGCACTTGGGCAGAGAGCTTTAGTGCACAGACCTGTGCCTGTAAAGTGTGCTGCAAAGGAAGTCTGGATGAGGCCCCACCCTCTATTTCACACACAGTGAGAGTGAGTGAGTGAGAGAAATAGAGAGAGAAACATCCATCAATTTCTTCTTTTAAAACACTTTTCTTTTCCCTGGTTCTTTTGCCTCAGTCTCTTTCACAAGTAGAAGCAAAATCTCTGCACATGCAACTGCATTTGCTCACATGCTACTTTCCTTCCCTCTCCCCTCCTTGCTTTTTAAATGTATACTGTATGTTCCTTAGGACATGGCCTTTGCTACATTTTAAAGCACTGGATTAATTGATTTATTCAATTTCCATCTCCTCTTTTTCTCCAAGTGACATACATGCTTTTCTTCCTCTCCATTTTATCCTCACAACAACTCTGGGAGCTAATTTAGGCTGGGAAACTGTGACTGGCCCAGGGTCACCCAATGAGCTTCATAGCTGAGTGGGGATTTGAACCCTGGTCTCCTAGTTCCTAGTCCAGGACTCTAACCTCTGCACCACACTGGCTCTCTAGAACTGAATGAGGTTGAAAGCAGTTTGATTTAGGACCTCTTCTTCTAACACACCCTGCTGTGAAAAGTGCAGTCTTGTGTCGATGCCTTACTCAGCCTTACCTCAAAGCCCACTAAGGAAGGAGATACTCCCCTCAACACTTCTAGGGATCTTGTCCGTGGCTTACAAATCAAAACCAAATTCCTCACCCTTATTCCCCCTTTTTAGAAACCTCCAGAGTTGTGCCTACCTGCACCCAGCTTTGGTTTACAACACAATAAGCTTAATTTCCCTCTTGGCTGTTCAGCCAATGTCAGACATCCCCAGCTGGTCCATCACTCAGTTACAAAGATGCCACAGTCCCCGCTGAAGCAGCTTCTGATGTTGATTCAGAAAGGAGAAGCCAAATGCCTGTGTCACCCTTGATATCTTTGTCTGCAGATTAAGGACTTCTGCTACAGCATCCTGCAGTTTAATGAGATGCAAGGCAGAGCCAGGGATTGCGTTAAGGTGAGGACACAAACTTGCAAGGATGTTCCAGGTCAGCTTCCTCCAACCAGCTCTCCCCAGTAGCTGCTGGAATGCAGCTCTCATCATCCCTGACCAATGGCTTATGTGGTTGTGGTTGTTGGGAGCTGGAATGCAGCAGCACCTGAAATAGTCGTAGTAGTAGTACTAGTAATAGTAATAATAGTAATAGTAATAATTTATACCCTGCCCATCTGGCTGGGTTTCCCAGCCACTCTGGGTGCCTCCTAACAGAATATTAAAAATACAATAAAACATCAAACGTTAAAAACTTCCCTGAAAGGCACAGAGTTCAATTGTCTTCTAACTGGTACACCATACCAGGTTGAGAAAGGCTGTTCTAGGTCTTAATCTCACTTAGTTGCATCAAGGTGGGAAATCTACCTCCCTTTCTTTTACTGCTTTCCTCTAGTGTAATGGCAGGGTCTCTTCATGCTGATCACAGCTCTGGAGCATAGAGAACAACTCCTCCTCAGTGTCTTCTGATGCACCTCCTCCGGAGTGACCCTGGGAGCCCGTCCTCAGGGACTGACTCACCTCCTTTCACTCTGACTGGCTCCAATCATCGCTAAGGGCCAGAAGGCTTATTCTCGGTGGTTAAAAAGTTCCCCTTTTCATGCTGGGTGGTTCTAGGATGCTGGAGACGGGAACCCTGCTGGAGAAATTATTATGGGTCTTTGACTCCCTGCCCCACAGCATCCCTGAACTACTACACTTGTGCTGTTCTCATCCATGAAGTTTTAAATGTTTTTAAAAAGAGATGACCCCAAATCCATTTTAGGCCTTGGATTTCCTAACAGTGGAGGCAGGCTTTAACTTGCTTTAATTAAAATGTTACTTTATTAAGACCGAGAGTCTGCTGCATTGTGCATGTATTAACTCACATTATCCTAGGAATGGAGAAAAGCTGTCACTGGAGGAACAGTGGCTGCTCTATCTTTTGCCAGGATCAAGGAAAAGAATATACAACCAGGTTTCTTATTTTTAAAGAAATGTGCAAAATTGACAAAGTTCTGAAAATGTCACCAGTGCACACCAATTAAGGACACTGCCAACAACACTGCTCCCAGCATGGAGGGCAGTGAACTTGAAACAATGTGGACACACACCTGGCATATCTCTCTGCATCCGCACATAACACAAACCTATCTGTCCTATAAAGTTAAAGCACTATCACGCCACATGGATTCCTGGGAGCTGTACAGTCTTACCTCAGGTTGAAGTAGCTTCGGGTTGAGCATTTTTGGATTGCGCTCCATGGCGACCTGGAAGTAACGGAATGCGTTACTTCCGGGTTTTGCTGCTCGCGCATGCGCAGAAGTGGCGAATCGCGCCCTGCGCACGCACAGATGTGGGTTGTGTTCTGTTCTGGATGTGAACGGGGCTCTGGAAAAGATCCCATTCACATCCAGAGGTACCACTGTAGTTTGTTAAGGGTGCTAAGAGTTGTTAGGAAACCCCTATTCCCAAAACCTACAATTCCATCCTTCTTCAGGAACAGATATTGATTGCTAAACCACTCTGGGAACTGTAGCTCTTGGAAGGGAATAGGAACCTCTTGACAACTCCCAGCACCCATCTACAGTTCCCTAGACTCTTTGCTGAAGGGCATGACTAAAGTAGCATAATAATAATGCTTTGAAAGTATATCGCCGATTCCGCAGTGCATACGTTCTATTAGTCCCAGTTGCATATAAGAACATAAGAAAAGTCTGGTTGCAGGATCAGGCCAATAGGCATCAACTCAAGCATTCTGTTCTCGCAGTGGCCAACCAGGTGCCAGTGGGAAACCTGCAAGCAAAACCTGCACGCAGGAGCCCTTTCCCCTCCTGTGGTTTCCAGCAAGTGGTGTTGAGAAGCATTTCTGCCTCCATCCATGGATGCATTAGCCATTGTATCCAGCAGCCATTGATAGCCTTCTCCTCCATGGATTTGTCTAATCCCCTTTGGAAGCTATCTAGGTTGGGGCCATCACTGCCTCCTGTGGGTGAGTGAGTTCCATAGCTTAACCATGCGCTACACGAAGAAGCCGTTTCTTTCATCTGTCCTGTATTGTCCAACATTCAGCTTCATCAGATGTCTACAGGTCCTAGTACATTGAGAGAGGAAGAAAAATTTTTCTGTATCCACTTTCTCCATGCCAGGCATAATTTTGTAAACTTCTATCATGTCACCTGCATTTTCTCTAAACTAAAGGTCCCAAACTCTGTTACATTTCCTCACAGGGGAATCATTCCACCCCCTTGATAATTCTGGTTGCCCTTTTTCAAACCTTTTCAGCACAGCTGGTGATGACTCTGGCACAGCAAGTTCCCAGACTTCTCTGCAGACTTCTCAGGTTCAAGTCCCCTTATGTCCCTCACAACCATACACAAAGGGGAGGAAAGAGGGTTCCGCAAAGCACAGCAAAACCTTGCTATATAAGCCCTGCAGAAAGCCCTGCAGAAAGCATCCTTCAATTAACCCATCTTGGCTTTTGGGGGGGGGATTTTACAAGCCAGTGGGGCCCTTGCTGTTTTGTTCCTGCTCAGATAATGATAGCCAGCAAAGCAAAGCTGCTCTGTACTGGGTTTTATTTTAGAAAAGAGAGAGATGGAGATATGAAGGATTTATTATCCTATTGCATAGCTGTCTGGGATCATTAGCTTTTATCCCATCACATAAATAGGGATTGACATTGTCGGTGTGTCCTTTTCTTCCAGCTTGTAGATTTTTTGGGAGCGGGCAGGAGTGGGTTAAAAAGCTTAGTGCATAAATTAAAATGCTTCAGAATTGCCTCCCCGTGTCTCCTATTATTCCTCCCACCCACAAAAATAAATGTGGGAAGCCTAAGTAATTTTACAGGATTTGATAAAGGAGCTAGACAGATGGATATTTTATGTGACCCACTATCCTGTCTCTGAAAGCATTCATAGCCCTGTATGATCTCAGTTCTGGTGGCAGAGAGTTCCACAGAACAATTTTGCAGTCAAGAAGAAATGTCTCTTTTTCTATCGTGTGTGGTTTTCTAACTACTGTGAGTAGCCTTGCATTGTTTGGAAGGATATTGTAGTGCTGATTCCACTCCTAGCCACCCCACCAGTTCATTCAGTATTGCTTTGCGGAACACAGTGGCTAGGGCTGTGAGGTGCACGATTCAAACCTCCTCTTAGATATGAACTCACTTAGGAAACATCTGGACTGTTGCTATTTTTGGGTGGGATTTAATCACATACTGTCAGATTCAAGTTGATTGGGGGTCTTGCACAATAGCCCCACCTCCTCAATAGGTAAGACTTTTTGCAAGAAGGAAAGTGAGGGGAAAATGCACTGGAGATTGTGGGATAACACTTGATGCAATGTCTTATAATGAAGGCAATTTTAAAAATGCAGTATACAACAATTAAAGACCAGCAACAAGGAGTAAATTATGACCAGTATCCGGTAAGGCCTAGGCTTCACCCACTGGTATATGGCATATATCCTTTGTATATGGCGGCCCTTACTGACTGTCCAGTTACTTCCATGGGTGCAATAACACTGGGCCACGTTGCAGAACTGAATAAATAAATGCCATGTGTCCCATTCTACATACAGATACAAGTCAGTTGCAGAGTAAGGGTACTTCCAGACCAGGGGTGGGGGGTGGGGGGAGGATGCAAGCTGCTTGCTGGTAACTACTTATTATTATTATTATTATTATTATTATTATTATTATTATGAAAAGCTTATTGAATTTTCTCCAGAAAGGCAAATGCAGAAAAACAACAACCATGGGTTGGCTTTTGATTATATGGATGCTGCAAAAAAACTTCCATGTATGAGCAGCAGTGACCACACAATAAATTAAACACTTGCCTGGGAGCCACCTTAACTTTCTGTTTACAGCTATGCACTTAAAACTGGTTGCTTGAGTTTGCTTGGGTCTGAATGTTCTTCCTTCCAACAAGAATCAGGTTCTTAAAAAAAATAACCAGTCTCTAAAATATGGAAATGAAATGAGTGAATGAGGCACAAATGTTCCTTTCTGACACTTCTTTGCTGTTCATTAGTTGCTCTTCTGTTGTGGGAACTCTTAGTAATGAGCATCGTATAACCTTGCTGGGGATGAATATTAACTGTTCTGCAAGCCTGTTTGTTGCTTATGAATCAGTCCCATCAGATGTTTGTACCATAAGTTTGGAATAATGTGCTTCACACTTAAATTTTGCTTCCTGGGTCTGCTGCCTAACTTCCTCTTTCAGGCATTGGGAAGGAGCTTGCCAGACGAAGTGAAGCCTTCTCAAATAGAGTAGGTCTGTAAAAGTTGCTGTTCTCTGTGTGAGTCCGGGAGGAGACAGGCGAGATGTATGAAGATGCTGGGGCTGAACTGGAATTCTCTCCTGGATTCAATCCAATGAACACTTTAAATCATCATCATCCAAACATAAACAGGAAGCAGCAGCAGCCTGTTGGGATGGACAGACTAGAAGGCATGGTGGCCACAGACAGGTACTGCCAGAGCCAATGGCAGAAAGACCCAACAAATTGCCATGGGTCCTGTGGTTCTAACCATAACAAGGGTTGGTGGGGCAGTGTTCCATTCACACAAATGGACCAGTCTCCAGTGTGGTGACTTGACTTACAGGTTCATCTCTCTCTCTCTCTCTGTGGGAAGTAAAGAGTGAGGTACTTGCACTAGATTTTTAAGCCCTTCAAAGTGCCACAACAGCTACCCTTCTGGAAATGGTTGTAAAAAGTGACAGCTTAAAAAGTCAAACTGGATGGACAAACATAGCCAGCCAGATTAGTTTTATTAATTTTTATTATTTATTAAATTTGTATACTGCCCATTAGCCGCAGATCTCAGGGCAGTTCACATAATAAATATACACGATAGAAACATAAAATACATAATAAAAACAAGAACAATCCACCCCCATCAAGATGCAGTATTCATTTTTGTTGGGAGGATAAGCCTTTGCATAACTAAAGAGATGGTCAAGTACGTGTGATTTGCTGCTCTAGGAGCTAATAGTCAAATATGCTTCTAGGAGGGGAGGGTATCTATCTTTCTCCCCTTCCCCTGGTGAGAGGTGATGTCATCAAAGGCTTTTTGTCTATGAGAATAATAGATGGTCAGTTCTGGGGCTAAAGGAGACACAGAAGCCTATGAGAATTCAATGCTGTGGTCTTGGGAATTCCTCTAGAAATGCAATAAATAGGTGGATGATCCATTGGAACGCTAAGTCTGTAGAGCTTCCACTTACAGAAACATAGGAAGCTGCCTTGTACAGTGGTACCTTGGGTTACATATGCTTCAGGTTACAGACTCCGCTAACCCAGAAATAGTGTTTCAGGTTAAGAACTTTGCTTCAGGATAAGAACAGAAATCGTGCTCCGGCGGTGTGGCAATAGCAGGAGGCCCCATTAGCTAAAGTGGTGCTTCAGGTTAAGAACAGTTTCAGGTTAAGAATGGACTTCCGGAATAAATTAAGTACTTAACCCGAGGTACCACTGTATTTGAATTAGACTCTTCATTCCTCTATCTTAGTACTTCCTATACTGACCGGCAGTGGCTCTTCAGGGGTTCAAGAAGGGGACATCCCCAGCCTTACCAGGGATTGAACCTGGGACCTTCTCCATGGAAAGCAGATGCCATTTAGCTGTGGCCCTTTCCCAATGCTCAGATTGTGTATATATGTCAAAAGAAACCATCTATCACAAAAATGCTGTGAGCCTTTAGTGAGCTCTTTCCAAAGGAAACGAGCACCTGGGCATGCACAGCATTCCTTGAATTCTCGGTGCTTGCAGTGAGCAAACAGTGTGCTCTTCTAGCAGGCTAGCACAAACAAGAGAGTCCAAACTTTTCATCACCAGCTTTCTTAAGAAATGTCTCTATTAAGCTCTGTTTCCAAGTGATGCCCACTGCAGTCTTGGATGGCTGCTACAGCAAGGTCCTGTACTTAGACAGGCTTTGTATTTGTGGTCAACCTCAGGTGGGAGACATCTGTAAGCCTGCGCCTCATATAGAGATCCAAGATATCGCTTTCTGAAATCTTTGTTCACACAAGCAAGCAGGTACACCCTGGTAAAAATAGTCTGGTTTCTTTTGAGTGTCAGTAATAGCTTTGTAATACACAGAGTGGCACCCTGTGTACTGGCTGGAAAAATATCAGGAAAAAGAAGTTAGATAAAACCGCTATAAATTGTTGTGGTGATTTGGAGGTTTAATCTGAAATCAAGCTGGATTTGTGTTTGTTGGTGTCTCTGCTAAGCTCTTTTTTACATCATGGGTGGTGGCTAATATTATGGATGTATGATTTGCATTGCTTTATTGGTACTGTTGCTGCGGGTTTGTCATGGCCTTTGGCTGGAACAATAAACTTGCATTAAATTAAACTTTTCAGCACACAACTCTAGAGGAACAGGATCAAGCAAGGGACACATCGAGTAAGAATCAAACAGATGGTGTGTTTGAATGCAGCAAGCACTGTGGGAGAAAAATAACTTCCAAAGTTTATTGTCTAAATTGATTGAGAACAGCCAGGTGTTATCACACAGTGGATAAGCAATCGATGGCAGCCTGGAGGCAGAAGATACTCCATGCAGCAGCAACGCGAACTGCAGGGGCTCCACTCGTTGTTGGGGGAAGGATGTTGAGTGGTGTGTGTATCACTGGACTTACTTGCTGGTTTTGTGATGGTGCTGCAGAAACTGTATAAAGTGTTTGTAGTAAAGGGATGCTGTGTAATTCTGTAGATGATGAGACTCCGGTATGTAGTGGCTCTGCTGTAGGCTGTGGAATTTTGGCCAGATTGTAAATGGGAAATTAAGATGGCTGAAGAGTGTGCTGTGCTCCACCAACATCCTCCCACTGCCTATCCCCATGCCCATCAAAAGCTGTGGGTTTTAACTTTTTGCAGCTTACTTCTAATGCCTTTTATGCGTGCATGCCAATTGGGGTTGGACTATGTCCTAGGAGCCATGGGTTCAAATCCCCCCATTTGTTGGCATTGATGCATTTTCTTTTCCCCTGGGTCATCTTACTGCTGCATCACAGCAAAATTTGGGTCTGAGTTCCCTTTCTACCTTCTTATGGCTATTAAAGCATCCTATCCCCAGGAGCTGAACATAGGGGTCCTTTTCTGGGGGTGGAGGTTAGTTATGCGGAGAGGGAAATCTATCCCTGAATCTCTTCCCCTGCAGATGGGCTCATACTGTTTGGTTTATAACTGCCTCTCCCCCTTCTAACTGTGTGTAATGTTTTGTAAACCTTTTTGATGGGGTTGTCTGGGAACCCAAAGGGAGAAATTGATAAATGAGGCTTGCAAGCCCAGTGTATTCACCAGTTTATCAGCAGGTTTATTTTCATGGCTTTCTGTATGTTTAGGCAAATGCACCCTTTTCTCCTGCCTTCTGGATATTTTTGATTACTGCATACACTTGGCACTCTGGAACAAACGCCAACCTTTTGCCCTGATGAATTGCCGTTCCTTACATTACTGGGCTGGAAAATGAAAACTGCTCACTTTGAAAGCCCAGGATCTTTTGTGAAGAATTGCACCAGCCCTGCAATTCAGATGAGGTTCCAGTTCTTTTCTGCAGAATGCTGTGTCCAGAGGTTGCTCTTTGGCAGCCAATATACTGATCAAATCAAGCACCTGCAAATTGCATCAGAAGTGCTTTGCTTGATCAGACCAAAAGGTCCATATTTTCAGCATTCTGTTACCTACAGTGGTTGGACAGTTGCCTCTAAGAAACCCACAAGCAGGACATGAGGGCAGTTCCCCAGTCCCTGTGGCTTGTTCCCAGGTTCTGGTACCCAGATGCAGACTGCACTGAAACATGGAGGCTCTGCATACAGCCCTGTGACTAGTAATTACTGCTAGACTCTTCTATGAATTTGTCTAACCCCTCCTGTTTAAGTCAATTAAACTGGTGGTCAGCACTCTGTTCTGTGTCAACAAATTCCATTAATTTGGTGGCGGGGATGAGTTTGGGGCATTTCCAAAGGTCAACACAACACTGCTGCTGTGTCAGTACAAATTGGAGCATGGAGCTATCAATCACTTTATAGATGCTTCCATTGCGTGAGGGGGATGGTCACTTGAAAGGAGATGGATTTTAGGAAACCCTTCTTTCTTTCAGCCTGTGTTGGTCCACTCCTAATAGCTTCTGATGCAAGGACTACAGAGTGGTGCAAAACCCCACACTGTTCCCGGTGGCATTGTGTGATGGCATTGAAAAAATTCTGTGCCAACCCTTTCTCCTGCCCCCCCCCTAACCTTTCTCTATCAACTTGTGAGAACAGAAATGTCTTGGAAATGAGAGAGAAAATTTTGGCAAAGTTCCCACAGATTGCAGGGGCAGGGTTTTTGTTGTGTGAAAGGGGATCACTTTAAGAAGGCAACCTTGCAAGTGTAGATTGCTGTCACCTGTAACTAAAATCATATATATCTATATAACTTTACATTGTAACAGTTGTTGTTCACTGCAGAAACCACCATGTCATAAGTTCCATTATCTCGATATATTACATATGGTAATTGTACCATATGGTACAATTGTACCTATTGTACCTATTGCATATATTCTTATTTGTTAAAATATGTTGAATTACGATATTATATTCATTTATATTATTTAGAACATGTACAACTGTTGAAGCCCAGGAGGGGGAAACAAGGGATTATTCCAGAAATCCTTGTCAAGATTCTGTGGAACTGTAGTAGCTCCCATTTGGATTTTATGAACATACAAAAACATACGTGGAACAGAAACTAGCAGATATTTGGACTCTATGAATGAACTGATCTATTGGGACTTCTGTTTATATTGTTGCACTTTATGTGTTAATTATGTGCAAGAGAAGTATTTGATACTGTGATAAAAATACAGAAGAGAATTGTTTATGTGAATGCACAGCTGGTTACGTTTTGTGTGTTTGTTGGCCAGGAAAGCTTGACAGATAATCAAAAGTTTGCATTTGCTAGTACCCCACCTCTCTCTCTGGCACTGTGGCTCTAAAACATAGGATGTCAAGGACACAGTCATGCTGAACTTCTGAATAGCTCCAAGCCCCTCTCCAAAGCACATTGCATAATGGGAATGATAAAGTCACCATATCCCCAGTAATGAGGCTGGAAGAGAGCCTGAAACTCATCATGTGTGTTGAGCAGGAGATCATGCCATGGAAAGCACGATGAGTGGAACTGTGGATCCCTGAGAGAACATGCTTATTCTGTACTTTGGGCAGGCATCTTGCAGTCACCCCAGGTGTACTTTAAAGTAAGGGGTCTCAAATTTACCTGCCCCAATGGACCACTTGAAAACTGCTGATAGCCTTGGTGGACTACTTGATGATTTTCCCTGCCTTTTGTAGCAACTGCAATGAGCTATGCTAGAGGCTGCAAGGTTGTTAACTGCATTGTTATGGATCCTTTTATTTCTTATATTGTATTTTATTGTATTTTGGTTTGCATTCCATCAGATTCACTCTGCAATGTAATGGAATACAGTACAAAAGTTTAAAGAAGCAATAAAATTAAATTAAAAATCAATATGAATATTTAATGCAGGCCTACCATGGACAAAAGAACATAAGATGTGCCTGCTGGATTAGACCAATGGCCCATATTCCACCATCCTGTGGTCACTATGAGACTACCCACAGGCTCTTATGGGAAACACTCAAGCTGGACCCAACGACAAGAGCACTCTCTGCTCCTTAGATTTCTAGTAACTTGCATTCAGAAGTGTCACTGCCTCTGCAGAGCATAGTGCTAGTGGCTAGTAGCCATTGATAGCATTCTCCTGCAAAAATTTATCTAAACCCCTATTTAAACCATTCAGGTTGGTTTAAATGCATGCATGTGTGACCACAGCTGCACTTTGTGGGGACCTGGCCCCTTCATTTCAAATGTCGCGGAGCCAGGGCACTCATGGCCCCAGGGAGTTGGCACATATGCTGGTGGTCATTACAGCCTTCCATGGGTTGGAGTTCTATAGTTTAACTATGCCCTGTCTGAAGAACTAGGGTTGCCATATTTAAAAAAGTAAAATTCCTGACACCCACAAAGTTGTTAAGCTTTTTTTTGGCAGGGGGAGGGAAACAAACCCCAAACAAACAGGACATGTCAGGAATTTTCCTGACGTATGGCAAGCCTATGAAGAACTCCTTTCTTTCATCTTTCCTGAATCTTCCAACATTCAGCTTCAATATATGTCCACCAGTGATAGGGTTACAAGAGGGAGAGGAAAACTTTTGAGGATGAAGATGAAGGACCACTGCTGGCCCACAGATCATAGTTTGCTCTAGAGCTAAACCAGCAGTACCTCCCAGCTAATTTTGTATGGGTGATGAGCTGCAGGGAAACTTTTCTCAATGAAAACCACCCACTCCTACACACAACTTTTCCCGGAGCATAATATGACAGTCACTGATGGGTCATGGTCTTGGATTTTGGGTGGAGACACGTGTGCTACAAAGCTAACTCTTCCTCAGCTTGCTCAGCTTCTCATACCTTACCCACCCCAGCGTACTGGCATCCATTCTCCCCAGAGAAGCTGCATCAACATCCCTTTCTGCTGACTCTGCAGTACCATGTCCTTGCAATCCAGTTTCCTCTCTCTGCCACCCTCACCCCCCACTCTGCTGCAGTTGCTCAGGTGTGCTTCCATCTGCTGGTTTTCTTCTCGGCCACCACTGGGGAGGTGAGATGTGTTGTGAGTTGGCTTGGTTTTAGATTATTTCCAGTTGCTAGCAGTGTGGCCCTCAGAGAGAAATAAATCTCTTCTCCTCTGTTAAGCCCCATGTGGAAGCCAGTTTTTTTTTCTGGTTTCCAGCGACTCATGAAGGCAGAGGTAATTGACACCTTCAGAATGCCCAGAGATTAGTCTGTTCTTCTAATGGTGTTCCATGAACAGGAAATAGGTGCAGAATGTCACCAATGAGCAAGTTGACATGTTTCATCATAAACAGCATATAATTTGAAGAGAAAGGAACAGGGAGGTTTTGTCTTCCTTAGGTCAGGCCATGTACATAGCAGTGTGACAGTGAATAAAACACAGAGAAGAGAAACTCCCTCAGAACTACACAACCAATCAGGGCACCTCAGAAAACATCATGCCACTCTGCCTGGTTGCTAAGCAACACCACCTCCCATCTCTTCTTGGCTAGTTGACTTTAATACGAACAGGATCAACCCTTAAATTACAAACTGTATGATCCCTGCTATTGCACACCCAGCACTTGATCCACCTTAGAAGTACCGGTACTTGGCTTCCTTCTCTGTGTTTAATGCAACAGTGTGCTCTTGTTACTGTTGTTCTTGTGACTGCAATAAGTCACAAGGCACTGTAATCCACTGGTTAGGTTCATGTACATTCAGGAACCTTAACGTGTGGCTCCACTACCCTGACCCACATTCTGCCAATCCCTTATTGTCATGCTAATATTATGCAGTTTAGGCATTCTGAAAAACCCAGGCCTATTTCCAATGATTGTTCCTGCATCACAGCCAGAACTAATTCCACCGCTTTTCGGGGCACAATCAGGAGAACTAGGAACCTGCACAAATTAAATCTGAGAAGAAGCGATTTGGGGGCTGCTCCCAGTGTTTAGAAAACATTCCACTGACTTTTAGGAAAGCCACAGTTGCTTCTTACACCTGTTTGTGCAAAATTTAAATAACCCTGATGGCTTCCAGGGCTGCTTTTCTGTTTTTTTTTATTAAAGCAAGGCACTGCTCCAAATGAATTTTTATAGCCAAGTAAACAACTCCTTGAGGGGAAAAAAGATTTAGAAAATAAAATACCACTTAAATAAAATTGACAGTAAAATGAACAGTAGGAAATGAGAGCTGGCCAAAGGGATGTAGAGTGGGATGGACATGCCTGAGAAGTTCAGAGAGAGAGATGAAGTATAGGTGTGTTTAATGCTATTGCTAGAAGCCCCCAAAGCAAGACTGGGAAACTGGAGTTTCAAAGGAAACAAATATATAATTGACACAGTGGAAAGCTGGTGGAATGGAGAGAACCAGTTGGATATAAGAAGCATAGGAACCGAGGGGACTTTGGCCCCTCCAATAAAATATTGGAGAGGGCTCCCCCCCCACGTTGATGGGCATTGCCTTTCAAATGGTGTGTGGGTGTGGGTGGGTGTGCACTGCATCATGTGATCGATCATGCAGGGTGGGGCTTACCTGGCCCCACAGTATTTTATCCAAGTTGGCACCCCTGAGGAGCTTCAGGACAGACAAAAGGAAGTACCTCTTCATGCAGTTCATAGAAGTCTGAACTTGCTCCCACATGAGGCAGGGATGGCCAACTCCTTGAATGGCTTTAAGAGAGGATTGGACAAATTAATGGAGGTTTAGGCTATTATTGGCTTTGTCTGCCTCCATAATTGGAGGCAGCAACACCCCCTGAATGTTGGAAACCACAGCAGGGGAGAGGGCTCTTGTGATCTGATCTTGGTTGTGGGTTTCCCAAAAGAGGCACCTGGTTGTCCACTGTGAGAACAGGATGCTGGGCTAGATGGACCTTTGGCCTGATCCTGCAGGCTCCTCTCATAATAAAGTGTGTATTTGTTTGTGTGTGTGTATTTAAGAGATTTCGTAGCACCCATAAAATCCATTTTGTTGACTTGCTATTAATCTTCATACTGCAGGGATATAATTTGAAAGTATACAAAGAGCCCAAATATCAAGTTCATCAATAAAAGATTAGTACAGACAGCAACTTCAGACCATGAAGGAGATATTACTGAACGGGTCCACATCATGTACCTCAACGAGGCATTTCTAGAACCACATCTCCTGCAACATTTTTTTACTAGGGTGTCAATGTATTAGTTCCTCTAACACTATGCAACCTCTGCTTTCTTTAAATGAAAGCTTCTATGTGTATATAATTGTGGAGATACTCAATATTTAATTAATGGGCTTTATTCCTGCAGGGGGGATCTGATTTTGGTGGGAGGTGGGTGGGTGGGTGGGTGGAGCAGGGGCGGGGTGTGCCATGTTGAAACAAGCCTGAGACTGTTGCATGTTGAAGCAAGCACAACATTAAGTTGTCACCCAGGCAGCTAACCCTGAGGTATCATCCATTACAGAATGAAAATAAGAGTACAGTGTGAGGCGGATGCTCACTAGAATACAGAAAACATAACCATCTTGGTGATCAATCAGGGCTGTCTGCTCTGGTGAAAGCTCTTTTATGAGCCCGGCAGAGCAACACAAAGGGAACCTTTCAAAAGGGTCTCTCTTACAAGGTTTATTATTGACTGGCTGCCTCTTCCTTAAAGCCAGCTATCAATATCTGTGAGAATCAGCCATCGGCATTCATTGTTATGTACTTTAAAAAAACAATGATGGGCCACAACTGGTGGGAAGGAATTATGGAAGGATTGTAGCTGTTGAGAAATTCTGGTTTGGGTTTATTTTCCCAGTGACCATTTATCACCTCTTCATTTCCCCATAACCAATTGTTTGCTGCCTTTGCTTCCGTTCTCTCTTCCCCCACTTCCTGAACCAACAGTTTCACAATAACTACGTTGGATAACAAAATTTAATCCCTGAAGAGATCAGTTTAATCTTTAAATCTGCTCTGCAGGGCAGTCCAGCGCAGACAAATTCATTCATGTTGCTAGGAGAAATTTGTTTCTGAAGTACCATAGCTCAATCTGAGTCAAGTTTCTATATCCTATTCTGGGAATCATAAGGCGTGACTACTTCATGCAGACACAACTCCAAATTTATGCCCCATCTGTATACACCATACATTTAAACCAGTATCATACCATTTGAAGCAGTCATGGTTTCCTCCAAGGAATGTTGGTAGCTCTGATTTGTTTAAGGTGCTGGGAAATGTTAGCAGACACCTATTTGCTTCATAAAGTGACAGTTCTCAGAGTTTGCTGGGAAGTCAGTCTCATTGTTCATCTGCTCTGGGAACTGTAGCTCTGGAGGGGGAGTAGGGGATCTCCTAATAACTCTCAGCATCTTTAGCAGAGCATAGTCCCCAGAGTTCTTTGGGGGAAGGCATGGCTGTTTCAAGTGATATGATACTGCTTTAAATGTATAGTGCAGAAGGGCCCTTCAGTGCTACAGTGAGTGGATAATTGTAAGCTGCCAAAAACCAGACTACTTGTCCATCTACTCCAGTCTCGCCCAAACTAGTGCCCTCTAGATGTTTTAGAGACAACAACTCCCCATGGCCAATAGACAAGTCCAACAACATTTAAAGGGCAGCAAATAGGAAAGCTGGCCTCCTCTAGGAGACAACGACACTCGAATGTTTCCTATCACCTGCTACTTGATTATTTTTTAAAAAACTGGTGATGACTGTGATCAAACCTGTCACTCAAAGCTTGCACTCCAGCATTGAGCAGTGGTCCTTCGCTTAGCTCAGGTGTGGAAACTTTTGGCCCTCCAGAGGTTGCTGAGCTACAACTCCAATCATAGGAGGGATGGCCCAATGGCCAGGGATGCTGGACATTGTAGTTCATCAACATCTGGAGTGCCACAGGTTCCCCAGCCTTGTCTTGGAGAAAGGCTTTGTCAGCCTGGATAGGGCAAGTGGAATAATCTCAGACTTCTACAGGCTAAATGAAGTTTCACTTCAGAAGTGCATGAACTAGTTCAGAAGCTCTGAACAATCAAAAACAATATTTTTTGCTAACTGGAATCATTTTCATTTATTGTTGTTGTTGTTGTGGTGGTGGTGGTGGTGGTTGTTATTATTTAATAAGACTCCGACCTCCACTGCCTCTGATCCAAACCACCCTTTGATTTTGAACATTCCTTTACATTAAACAATGACAGCTTTGTGATGCAACATGCAGTTACCAATTTCTCAATTTGTGCCTGAGCTGCATAATGGCACAGACAGAGGCAGTTAGCTTAGCATGGCATTGAGAAGATGGCCAACTGCTTCTTGGCAAGGCATAGACTACTTGAGACTACTGTTGGGCAGTATATATATTTCATTCAGATACAGATGTTTTTGTTAGATCTCAGTCATTTTCAAAGCAAGTTTCTTGCTAATGTAAGAACCCTGCAGGATCAGGTCAAAGGCCCATGTAGTCTGGAATCATGTTTTCATAGGGGCCAACTAGATACCTATGGGAAGCTCACAAGCAGGACTCAACTGCATCAGCACTCTCCCCACTTGTGATGTACTTGAAGAATGTGGGTGGGTCTGAAATTACTGATTGATATAATTTATTCCCCACTCCTTAACCCAGGGAAGAACCACTGGTGTGTGGTCTCATGTCCATGGTGCCTTATCATCCAGTCTCTAGCCTTGTAGATATTTCCTGGAAAACTGGAACACCAAAGAAGGGGGAAATATGAAAAGTATTTCCCTGGCACTGCAAATATATTGAAGTATGTGCCAAATGAGGAGGGCATTTCACCACTGATGGCCAATAGCTTTAAAAGTTCTTTCCCCCAGAACCACCCACCATACCTCATTAGGCAGGGACACGTGGAAAAAAGGCCTCAGTATATGATTATTTATCCATTTATATACTGCTTGTATCCCAAAATGGCTTCTAAGCAGTTTATAGCTATGAAACAATCCATAAATTAAAATCTACAAGAGCAAGAACAAATCCACTGGGGAATTAAAACATTCTTAATTAAAATGCAGAATAAAGCAAACAATTAAAAAGCCTCACAATTAAAACAGCAGAACAATAAATCTGGAAGTTCAGTTTCGGGGGAATGCTTACCTAAACAGTTGCATCTTCAAGAGCTGGTTGAAAGCCAGTACTGATGGAGCATCTCATATTTCAGCCAGGAGGGCATTTCTAGGCTATAAGGCTAATCTTAGCTAGAAAACACAAGAAGAAACAATCCTTCAGATGACAAGGTCTCAAACAACTAGTGGATATAAAAGTCAAAACCAGAACTTTGGATTGTGAAGACAAGTGAAAACAAAATCAAAATATCAGCTCTGGTTCTCTGGTATCACACTTGATACCAAAATATGCTTCTAAGCAGTTTACAAAGTATAAAAACCAGTTACACAAACATGGAAATATAAAATTCCACATCAAAAATATGCAATAAAACAATCTCATTGAACAACACAGTAATCCGAATGGGATACTCAGGCTGAATGATCAAAGGAGCACCTGTGCAAACAGGGGAACCTTGGAAAGTCAGTGCCATGCCAATATAGATGGGGCCTCTTGTATTTCAGCAGGAAGTGCATTTTATAACACTGGTGCTACCCATGAAAATGCCTGCATATGCATTACGAACTGAAGATTACCCGGCCATGGCTCCTTTGCACACATTATATCTGACAGCAAAGCAGGTTTACTACTAGTTTTCTGTAGCTCAGGAGACATCTCACAGGGGTCTAGGGTGCAACAAGCCCTTCTTGCCTAGTCCAGGCACTGGCATTGTTTTAGCGGGATTTATAGAAGCTTGTTATTGGTGCATTTTGTGTGACACCCTCATTGGAAGAGTGATGCCAACAAAGGTTAATACAATATCCTTTTAGAAGGAAGAAGCAAAACATTACCAAAGCAATTGAATTAGATCTGAAGGAGGTTGATGCATAAATTAAAAGCTCGGTTGTTAATGGCTGCCAGATGTCCCTGAGAACAGACAATTCTCATAATGACCTGGAATCTGATTTCAAATGAGTGGTGAGAAGGAAATCAAAACCTTGTGATTGCAAGAATTGTACCAGGCCACTGTTTTTCAATCTTACATATTGTTTTAGCCTGCGAGACAGGGTTTTTAGGTTCCTCTTACCTTTAGAGAGGTAAAAAGGTTAACATTGGTTAATACAGGTTTTTATGGTTGGACCCAGGTATTTGCATACATATTTGCTTGGGTTACATTATTGGACTGGAAGGCCTCATTTAAACCTTTTCTGGCTATTGATTTTAATACAGACAAGATGCTTCCATTTTGTGTTGCTCTTCTAAATTCTTGACAGCTAGAACTGCATCACTGATATGGGATGTCTCCTATAAAAACTGGACTGATGAAAATAAATGTCAGTGTGGTCGTTATGGGCAAGATTGGAGCAGCCTCCTATCTGCAGCCACAGAGGATGAAGCGTGTGTGTTAAGTTGTAATGAGACAGAAAGGAGAGATGAATGCAGTGCTTAATAGTAAGTCAGAGGTCTTGTCAAAAGCAAGTCTATCAGTGAACTGCTTTGGTTGAGTTGCTCAGCCTTTTTAAAAGAGAGAATGGATGCTAGCCTGAACTATGGGAATGACCACCACCATAGATTGGTGATGGATGAAAGAAGGGGGATGCCAGGAGCCTCGGGGCTCCAGGCAGACACAAAGAAAAGGCAGAGCGAGCATCTTAGAGAGGGACTAAGGCATGCATTTCAGGTTAGCGTTCCTGTAGCTGAAGCAGAACACACCAGTTATTTAGATAGTGTCCTGGAGCAACATTTGAAGCCTGAGCTCGGCATTCATTCATTTAATGACTGAAGGTCACACCCCCTGAATGCTGCATCTGGCCAACTAAAGAGCTGGTGTTTTCCTCTGCAGTAACTGACTTATTCTAGGCCCTGGGGTTTCAAGCTGTGGAGATATCTCTCAGGGCTCTCCTGGTCATAAGGAGTTCTGTGGGGCAATCATCAGTCTGGGGGCAGAGAGTTTAAGAGACGAGACTGATCTGAACTCACCAACTGCATGCTAGCTGCATTGGACAGCAAGAAGGGCACAAGGCTGAACCCCATCAGGTGAGAATGAATGGGGGGAAGGCAGGTGGGTGGCTTTGCTTCAGAGGAAGCATGCACAGAAGGGGGCTGCAATCCCTTTGCCCACACCTTGTAAGTAAGACCCAAAATGAATGTAGTTGGGCTTACTTTGGAGTAATGTGTACAGGATTTGACCTGCCACCCTCTGCACAATTTCAAGCAGGAGTACTTGAACTCTGGGCTCCCCTGTTTCTGGGTAAAAATGGTGAAGGATCCAGCTGATTGAAAAGCAATACTAGGCTGCAACTCCTTAAGTATGCTTATCTGGAAATGAATCCCATGCAGAACCATTTCTTCTTGAGTAAAATAGGGTGAGGATTTGGTGTTCAGTGCTGTACGCTTAAAGGGCATAGAGGCCCAGTTGTCCTGCTGGCTTTAAGGCCAACCAGTACAACCTGAAAACTGACAACCTCTCATACTGTGGATAAAAACTCCCCCCCCCTTTCTGGAGAACACAATTTCCCTCCAAATGGTTCTGGTCATGGTGGCTGGTGCTCATAAGAGCGCTGGGGCAGAAGGCAAGGGAGGCCAACAGTAGGTGGATCCAGAGCCAATGACAGGTGGAGCCAATTTGCGTCAGCCTGCTCCATTCCTTAAGAACTGTGTGTGTGTTGTGTTAAAAGGCAAATCAGAAGATAACACCTTAGAAACATCAAGTACTTACAAGGTAAATGCAGTTAAGTGAAATGCCCTTAAAAAGAAATTACATGGCTTGCTACAAATACGTCAGCAGAGAATCTGCACACACAGTATCTGGAATTTAGAGAACGTTCTGTCATTCCCATGCCAGGGTTTAACCACAACTTTCCTATCTTTTCAATCAAGGGGGTGGAACCATTTTCCGGTTTGCCTCAGACAGTAAAAAGTCTTAGGCTGGGCCTGGCAAGGCCTCTGAAATCTCCTTCGATTCTAGAGTGCATTGTAAGGGACAAAGGACAGAGAAGAGGGATTCCATAGAGCAGGCACCCCCCAAACTCGGCCCTCCAGATGTTTTTGGACTACACCTCCCATCATGCCTAGCTAACAGGACCAGTGGTCAGGGATGATGGGAAATGTAGTCCCAAAACAGCTGGAGTGCTGAGTTTGGGGATACCTGCCATAGAGGGTAAATGCAAAAACGTTCACAAATTTCATAAGGTTTGGGCAAATAGCTGTCATTTTACTAAGAATATTTAGTTTTGAACGTGGTGGAGTGTTGTTTGACCTATCTGCCTTGACTATATAGGCAGTACCACACCTTTTTATAATTGGGAGCTTTGGCTTGAAGCTCCCAGATAAATGTTTACAAGCTCCTGATTTTTTTTAAAAAAAATTGTTGAAAGACCCAATGATGGAGTATTTTTGGGATAAGAGATTGATTGGGGCATAGTACAGTTTTCTTTGTGAAATGTGTGATTGGAATGTTTTGTTCTGAGTAGTTCTTTAATGTGTTGGAGCAAGCTCACAGAAGGCAGGAGTATCTGAGCTGCATTTGTTGTTGTTGTTTTAAAAAAGAATCCCTAGCATCAGCTGTAGCTTTCTGCCAATTTAGTTCCACAGTGAAAATGGGGGACTGAGATAATTGGTCTGTGTTTTCAAAATGCACTTTGAATGCCTCATTCATCTGTGGCAGTGTAGTGTGGCACTGGGTGGATTTGTAACCTGTGAGACACAGACAAGTGAGCACAGCCAATGCAATCAGATTAAAGCTTTCTAGATATTACTTAAAATAGACCTGGCTGCTCTCAGCAGAGCTATGCAGGGAAGCACCCAGTGACATCTGGAGCTCAAATCAGTTCATTCCCATTCTGGTTGCAAATCAGTTTGGGATTTATTTTTGCTTTGTTTTGGTTGGAAGCAAGAAGAGCAGACCTGAGCCTCTAATCAGCAGCTGGGGTGCAACATAAGTGAGTTGAAAAGCTAAATAGGCAGAACCAGCTTGATAACCTCTGTCCAGTGTCCTGCCACACAAATGAAGAGTGTGGATGCAAAACTGTAGATGCTCTCAGGATGGGGTGGAGGAGATATTTGATAAAGGTATCATCTGAAGCTGAATCTATCCAGTGCAGAAACAAATTCAGAAATAATATGTGAATTCAAACACAGTTATCCTTCAGAATTTGCATTTATCCAAATTGTGCAATGATGATGATGATGATGATGATGATGATAATAATAATAATAATAATAATAATAATAATAATAATAATAATAATAATGTGGGATGTAAAACTGCAGACAAGTACAACATTCCTACAGTGGACATGTTAGGGGATGTTTTGTACCACTCCTGTTTCCTCCTGAGCTGGGACAGACTTGAAGAGGGTGTGATCTGTTGTACTAGCATGGAGGAGCGCACGGCCTCCATGTTAGGATCAGTGTGTGTTCTGGATTTTGTAAGTTGCTGTGTGTTTGGAGAAGTGACTGCTTGGAGAAGTGACACTTGGGACTCACTTCTTTATGGAATAGTTCTAGTTGTTATGTAACCCAAGCCTGCCTTCAGGGATAGGTCTGTGAACCTGAATGAATCTGTGAGTAAACTTTTATATTAACGTTAATCAGATTCTCGTGTACCGTATTTTTCGTCCCATAGGACACTCTGTCCCATAGGACACACCTAGTTTTTTTTTGGGGGGGGAATAAAGGAAAATTTCCCCCCTTTATTCCCCCCCCCCAAAGCAGGTCGGGGAAACCGAACCAGGTCGAGGAACAGTGGGATGGTGGCGCTGCGCCTCGCTGCTGTCCCCCGAGCTTGTGGGGCTGGCCGATGTCTGCCCGGCGCGAGGGGCCCTCTGCTTCAGGGTGCCCCGCCCACCGGGCAGCAGGCTGCAATCCACAGCATGGGGAGCCCTGCGGGGAACTCCTGCAGGGCTCCCCACGCTGTGGATGTGTGCCTGGCGCGAGGGGCGCTCTGATTCAGGGTGCTCCTCGCGCCAGGCGGCAGGCTGCTATCCGCAGATGTGGAGGCTGCGGATGTGTTCCCAAAGCGCCGGGCGCTCTGCTTTCAGGGCGCCCGACGATCCGGGAAGCAGGCTGCTATCCACAGCCTAGACAGCCCTGCGGGAACTCCTGCAGGGCTGCCTAGGCTGCGGATGTCTTCCTGAAACCTGGAGAGCGAGAGGGGTCGGTGTGCACCGACCCCTCTCGCTCTGCAAGCTTCAGCGAAAGCCTGCATTCGCCCCATAGGATGCACCCAGATTTCCCCTTCATTTTTGGAGGGGAAAAAGTGTGTCCTATAGGGTTAAAAATACGGTATATTGTTTTTAAGAGGGATTAGAAAGGATTTTACCAGGAAGGAATCTTTAATTGTAAGACTCAGATGAGTCAGCAACAAGCTGATCGCTGCGTAATTTAAAAAGGGGGATGTTTGTAACTCTGCTAGAATATGGAACTTGCTAGAGCAAGTTAGGAAGGGTATCATGAAATAATATACCCTCTCCTGCCTCCATAATCATCCCCACAAATAACAATAACAACAACAACAACAACAACAACAACAATAATAATAATAATATACCACACCCATCTAGCTGCTCCCACTCTGTGCAGCTTACAGTACATATAAAACATATTAAAACATCAAACATTAAAAACCTCTCAATACAGGGCTGTCTTCAGATGTCTTCTAAAAGCCAGACAAAACAATGCTGACAAAAAATGCATATATTGTGGGAACATGTGCATAAAAAAGAAACCGTCCTGGGACCTCTGGGTATAAGGTGGTATATAAATTCAATAAATCATCATCATCATCATCATCATCATCATCTAGTCCAGCATCCTGTTCCCACAATGGCCACCTAGATGCCGGTGGGAAACCCACAAATAAGACCAGAGCACAAGAGGCCTCTCTTCCCTCCTGTGGTTTCTAACAATTGTTATTCATAATCATTGCTGCCTGCACACAGCCTCTTCTTCCTCCTCCATGAATCTGCCTAATCCTCTTTTAAAGCCAACTCAGTTGGTGGCTATCATTGCCTCCTGTGGGAGAGATTGTCATTGTTTAACTACACAGTGTAGTTCTTTTATCTGTCTGTAATCTTTCAACATTGAACTTCATTCATAGAAACATAGAATTGGAAGGGACCCTGGGGACCATCTAGTCCAACCCTCTGCAAGGCAGGGATATGCAGCTGTCCCATACAGGGATCAAACCTGCAACCTTGGTGCTATCAGCACCACGTTCTAACCAACTGAGCTATTCATGCTGACTCACCAAATGGCCATGGGTTCCAGTCTTATGAGAGAGAGAGAGAAAACACTTTTCTCTCTTCACTTTCGCCAGGTTGAGCTCAGAGCAAACCCTTGACTGAAATCCCTGCAAGTTAGTGTAGAGAATACTAGCTAGACCAATGGTTTGATTCAGTATAAGGCAGCTTTCTGTGTAACTGAGACAGATTAACTGTGAACAGGTTGGTGCATATAAGAAAGCCAAGTGGGTTTGGAATAAGTTCCAACCAGTCAGATGCCCTGTGAAGTGAGTCCTGCTTCTCTGACCATAGAAGGTGACGTTTTAGATTGAGGTGGGTTATAAGGTGCCAGGTATTGAGAGAGTTCCTGTTGGCTGGCATTAAGGTGGCATATTAAGCAGCTTTCAGTTCAAGCCAGGAGTTCAGAGCATAGCTGTCAACTTACAGATTTGAAAATAAGGGACCAGCAGCCTTGAAAATAAGGGACCAGCAACCAAAATAAGGGACCTACAGCCTCACCTGTTCCAGGCACTCCACTCTTCCTATCCTCCTGCATTCTGGTCAAACTCACGCTGGTAGCTTCAAGAACACTGTCCAACCAACTTTGTAACCAGAGGTTCAACTGAATAGAATCTGAATCACATGCACCACAAGGCCTATGCAGCCTCAACTTAAGATGGCTTTGCACTGCAAAGTTTGCAGCAGCACGTGCACCAAAATGGCGTCCAGCATTGAAAAAACCCCTCAGCTTGCATTAACTAGCCACACACAAGGCATGCAAGCTCCAACCCCCAATTTTTCTTAGACTTCTTATTGGGTGAGCAACACAGCCAAGCAACACAGTTGGAGCCTCCCTCCTCCCTGGCCGGCAGGGAGGGAGGGAGAGGAGCTGCTTCCTTTGAAATTTAAGGAACATCATTTAAGGGACATTTAAGCGACATCCATCAATAAGGGACAGCAGCGGAACATGGCGCTGGAATAAGGGACTGTCCCTTCAAATAAGGGACACTTGACAGCTATGCATCCAGCTGTTTCTTCTTCTGCTAGGAAATATTTCCCCAATCTTCAGACCGAAACATCTCAAGTTCGTTAGTTTTCCCTTTCACACAAAAAGTCTAAAAGGGGTTCTCCAGTTATTATTGTGGATAGGTGTCAACAATAACCTTCCTCCAGTCCAGCATAACAACTTTACAAGGGAAATAAATGTTGAGATGGAAATATTGACTTCTGTGCCATTCTCCCCACCAAGCTCCATCTGCCCTCGGCCAACCCCCACCTGACTACCTCCTTACTTACAATCAGTCCAGGGGGTAGCATTGGCTGTCAGCTTCCTCTTTAGTTTCAGGGTTGGTTTTGGTAGAACCCAGCAGGGAGAAGATGAAGCAGGAGGAGGGCAAAAACCAGAATTGTCTTGAGCTCCTCATCATTAGCTTTGTTCAGTTAAGCTATGGAACTCATTCCCACAGGAGGCAGTGGTGGCCACCAACCTGGATAGCTTTGAAAGAGGATTAGACAAATTCATGAAAGATGAGGCTATCAGTGGCTACTAACCATGATGACCATGCCCTGCCTCCATAGTTGGAGGCAGTAATATTTCTGAAAGCAATTGCTGGAAACCACAGCATGGGAGAGGGCTCACGTGTTTAGGCCTGCTTGCAGGCTTACCATGGGCACCCGGCTGGCCATTGTGAGAACAGATGCCGGACTAGTTGATCTCAATTTTAGTTAAGTTTTATACATTTATCTGCTGCATGTTCTTTTAATATCATTCATAGTATCATGTAGCTTTATTTCTTTCTAAGCTGCCTTGAAAGCATTTTATGCTTCAAGCTGGAATTTAAATACATTAACAAATATCAATTCTACCAGTTTATGTACATTCATTGCTCATGACCCAGATGTTTCCCTAAAAGGAATCACTTTTCTTTTGATGGGCACTGTGTCTTCCAGACACCCAGCACACAATGCATTGCTCCTTGGAAAATGGCATATTTCCTCACCCCAAAGCTAGTAGGAACACTGACAACTGGAACAGGAAGTGGAAAATGTCTGTGTCATCATGGAGGTCGGGGAACCCATGCCTCTTCGCTGGGGCCCCCCAACACCAGGAAGCAAACTGTGATGGGGAATGTGATGGACAGCTAAAACGCACTAGGGTTCGGTCCTGTGCAGAGTCTTAGTTACAAAATAATGAAAGTTACTAAATTATTGGTATAGGAACTCAAGAGTGACTGGTGAGATCCATACAGCTAAGCTGAAGCAACCAGAATGTGGATCAACCAGCGTAGCCTCTCATGATGAGATGCTTGCTCCCCAACATGCAAGCTGTCTGAATTACTGGCTGCCTCTCGTCACATTCATCATATTCAAATGACCTGCAGAAAAATGCATGTTGGGTAGCAAGCATCCCATCATCAGAGGCAGCTTTCAAAGCCAAGGCAACGTGCAAACTCTGAATGTCATCCTAGAGTGAATAATTTGAATATTTTGAATAATCTTTTTATATTTAACTGACAGAGAACCAGAAACCCTTTTTATTTATTTCTCTTTTCTCTTTTTTCCCTTTTCTCATTATTTTATTGTTTTATATTTCTTCTTCTCTTTCTTTCTTTCCCTTGCTTTGCTTTTGTTGGTTTGGTTTTTTGGATGTCCTCAATTCTGGATCATTGAGGGGATTGCATGCATAAGAAGGTGATAGCTGGTTGGTGAAGGACCCTGTGTGGGAGGCAGAGAAGGAAAGATCTCCCAGGGTGGGAGGCTGGGAGAAGAAAAGAAAACTCACAGTTGAGAAGAGGGTCCACCCACTTATGTGTGAGACAAGGATTAAGGTGTACCTTTGAGAGAGGACTTTGTATTTTCTTTGTCCTTCCTTCCTTCCTTTTTCTTTTTCTTAGGATTAGTTTGTTTTTATTTCACTGTATGATGAAAAATGTTCACACAACACACACACAAAAAACCACACACGCACACCATTTCTTTAACCCGTGTCTCTTGATGATCGCTGAAAACGCTTCCTGTTCTGTAATTCACTGCTGCATCTCCCTCTTCCTCTGTCCCCATGGTCAACTGTACACTGATCCCTTAATAGCACTTCACTGGGCACACTTTGGTAAATACCCATTTAATTGTTTCTCAGGCATGTTCTGCTGATGGTACAGACTGCAACAACAACAAAAATCAATACAATTGTGACATCCAAGCAAGGGGTTCTGTGATCCGAAGCAACCTGGCAAATTGGTTTCTTTACAGAGAGTTAGTATATAGATTGCTCTGAACATTGTCTTGCAAAGCATTTCCCACAGAGTGTGATTTCATAACTTCAGACAACCTGTCGTGAGTTAGTCTGGGTGGAAGTAGTTGCAGCTTCCCATTTACAGACTTTAATAAATGCTTAATTTCTGAGGCTAGTGGGGTGGGGTAAGAATCAAAGGATTTGGTTGATTGTAATTTAGCTTGTGGGAATGTGCCGAATCCATCCACCTCCGTTTAATATAAATCTTGCATCACATTTGCTGCTTCTTAAAAGCAAAATAAAACTAGGAATTGCTCATTCTTGTCCTTAAGTGAAAATAAGATCAGCTAAAACTAAAGGTGATTGGAAAAAGTAATGGTGGGGGAAAGCCAGCTTAAGGACAAATAATGTTCTTTTATTTTAAAAGGGTTTCTTTTTTCTTTTTTCAAGATGAGCACTGTGAAACTTACCAGGAAAGTGTAGAAGGTTTTAGACCCTTAAAATATGCCCTGTGAGTTCCAAATTTTACCTTTTCCTTTGGCATTACCACACATTTGGTAAATAAAAATGGTTTACTTACAAACTCTCCAAAGGTCACATTCATGTGAATCCATAAAGGATTCAGAAAAGTTGCACAGGCAGTAAATCTTGTCTTAGTTACAAAATTAGGACAGTTCCTAAATTATTGGTATAGGAACTTAAGAGTGACTGGTGAGAGCCATACAGCTGGAACAATCAGAATGTGGAGCAACCAGCTTAGCCTCTTCACACACTGAGTTTCTCGAGTAGATTAAAGGGTGATCAAATGTTTGGATACACATTTCCTCCCAAGGTGGACCTAGCTAAGCCTGTCAGGACAGCTTACTCTATAGTATTAACTCCTTCATGTGTTAGACAGACTCATTCATGTTGGTTATATGAGGCTGGTTGTCCCACAACTTTTGCAAATGCTGCTGACATCAGTGGGGGTGCAAAAGTCAAATAGATTGGCTTTCCCCAATAATACACAAAACGTGGATATGGTTTGGGTTATCAAATGACCCATTTTAAAAAAATCTGTTCTCCTTTGAAAAACATCCATGTGAACAACCATCACTATATCTTGTGGCAAGGAATTCCACAGTTTAACTATGTTTTCAATCCTTCCTTTTGTCTTTCTTGAATCTTATAGGGAACATAAGAAGATCCCTACTGGATCAAACCAGGGGCCAATCTAGTCCAGATGACACCACCTACCCTTCTCTGAGCTCCCCCCCCCCGGAAAGGGTGCCTCCCTTTCTGGCTGCAGAGGGTAGAGCTCAACTACTTCTCTCTTGGAGGCAACACTGCTGCCACCTGCCAGCTTTCCCCATCGACTTTGTGGGTGCCTGGCCCCCACAATTATATTATTGTGGGTGCCCAAGTACCCATGCCCCCCTGGAATTGGCTCCTATGGGCTCTAGCATGATGAGAGAGGCATGAGGAACTTCTTTCTGGTTACCTTCATTACAGCAAGCTTAGTTTTCCTCTGCTTCACACACCATTTTGTGTAAATGAAAAAGCCTCAGACATGAAATTTTCCTTACAGAGGAGTTGCTCCAGCCCCTTGGTGCATTTGATTGTCTATTTCTCCCCCTTTTCCAGCTCTAGAACGTCCCTTTTGAGGTGTGGTGACCAATTGAAGACCTGTCACCCAGTCATCTGTAGCAGACACTCATTGACTTAAGCAGTCATGATGGCTGTGAGAATGAAGTTCAACTGACAGAGTTAGTAGGAATAGTGGACTTGGGCCATATTAAAACCATACATTTAAACAACTACGGTAGTACTTTAAACAGTCAAACATTCCCCCAAAGGATGCTGGGAGCTGTAGTTTGTTAAGGGTGCTGGGACTTGTTAGGAGACACATACCTCAGAAGAACTATGATTCCCAGAGTTCCTTGGGAAGAGAGATTGATGGTTACACCACTCTGAAAACTGCAGCTTGGAGGGAGGAATAGGGGTTTCCTAGCATCTCTCAGCACCTGTAACAAACTGCAGCTCCCAGAACTATCTGAGGGAATCCATGACGGTTAAATACAACAACAACAACAACAACAACAACAACAACAACAACAACAACAACAACAACAACTAATAATAATAATAATAATAATAATAATAATAATAATAATATATCATAGTGCTTTAAATAGTGTGGATGTGGTATTGGTTGCATTTAATCAGCCAATTTTAAAAACACACAATGAAATAGCCATTTGATTTGCAATTGTGGTGTTTTGTTGCAACATATGCTCTGCATGTAAATTTCCAAAGCTTAATTTCCATCAGAAATGAGTAGAAAACTTGGTGCCAAATTTCAGGCATCTGTTTACAGAATCTGCTCAGTAGTTTCTGTTGCCATCAAAATAGTAAGAATGCTCTGTCTTCTGCCAGCTAGAGAGAATTCAGTAAAACCCAGGGGAAAGCTTTAAGGATAGGAATGTAGGAAGCTGCTAGTCTGTCTAGCTCAGTATTGTCTACACTGGCTGGCAGCAGCTGCCAAGGGTTTCAGTAAGCAGTCTCTCCCAGCCATACTTAGAGATTCAAAAAATTAAGCATGGGACTTTTTGCATGGAAAACTAGTGCTGTGCCGCCACTGAACTACGGCTCTTCCTCAACCAATGACTGTCTATTGCCAGATACTAAGAAAATGCTGCAGTCTCCATTTCCAATTCAGTATCTCTTCTTAATGGTGCAAGATGATGCAATGCACTTTTCAGCCATCTCATAAACTATTCCTAAATCTGCAAGGCTTTTTTTTATCCTCACCAATTTTTGAATGCATCATTGAAATTTGACCCACACTTATGAGGAAATAACTGCGTTAGCATTGCTATACAATCCGTTCTGTATCCGATGAACAAGCTGTCATTGTTATCTTGGCATCTGATACAGAAATTATTTAGATAGGCTGCGAACAGAATTTAATGATGCAAAAATCAAATCTGACTTAGGAAGTATGGGGGGGGGGTGTAAGACTCTGGAAATGTTGAATTTTTCCAAGGAGCTTTGGAGGAGAGAGGTGCTCAAGATGGACTAGAATGATAACCAACAGCTTTTGAACAAAAGTAACAAAAATAATTGACTTTTCTTTCATAGAATGGAAACATCTTAAGCTAATGGTATTTCATAGGGAAGGGATGCCATGCAAATTCACCAGGGGGAAATTGTCAAGGACGAATTCCTCTTCCCCCATGGCCTGCTACTATTCTTTTTCAGGTTTCTTTTACCATGGTTACTGACCTTGCAATTGCCAAGGCCCTGAAAGTTTTCCTACATGAATACTTCACTCATGGTCGTACTGCATTATGGATTTTATAGTGTTTGCATGAACACTATACAAATATAAAGGACTACATATAACCCATGATGCAATGAAACTGTGTGAAAAAGAACTGGGGTTTAAGGAAATATAGGAATACCTGTTTGCCAAATGGGTTGACTGCAGAAAAGCAGGTTTCCAAACAATTCTCAGACACACAACACTTACCTGCAAAGAACATTAAATTTAATCTTGGTTTCTGGTTTAAGTACAAATGTACTGCCAATCCAATTTATGCAGCTCACTCTTTGGGGGGGGGGGTTCTCCTTCTAGTCCATCTTGAGGAACTTTTGGGTAATGCCCCATAAGTAATTATCTAACAGCTTGAATCAATCACCTGCCCAAACCCACAAAAAGAGCATTTTTTCCCCATGTTTGTGGCAAGTAGTTCTTCAGACTCAATCACCACAAACATGGGCTGCATTTTGTTTTCTTTCCCCCATAAAATATTTTTTACATGGCACACTAAATTGGTCCAAGCTCTCAACAGATTCCACCACCTGCGAGATGCAGCACGCAGTGCCATCAGCACTGTTGGTTAACGGGTGCTTGACACTGGCAGATATGGCAATGTTAGCAAACTGCTCCGCTGGAAATCCTGGCTGTCAGAAATTGAAGTGGCAGGATTGCAATAAGGCTTCATCATGATCAGGCACCGTCTAACAGCCATCACATGGCTCACAGCTTGTAAATGTAAAGTGTAATCTTCTCCAACTGACTGCAGCAGACAGTGTTGGCTGGAAGTCAGTGGAGCAAACCATCCTTTTCAGTTGTATTTGGAAAAAGTGTGAAGCCATCTGGCCTTTTTCATCAGGTGGCTTTTGTGCTAGTCTAGGAAAACAAGGGGAATGCGTACTAGCCTTGGCATCCACAAGATGCTCCTGCACTTCTTATTGTAGCAAAACAACAGTTGTGAGGATGAGAGCAGTCCACAGCAACACAGTGGCAATGGCTGTCTGGCTGCTGTCTACCTGCCTATCCACATGTCATGGCCTTTCAGGCAAGGAATGATCGCAGTGAGGAATCAACTCTTTGTTGTCAAAAGTACACTTGCAGCTTAGGGAAAGGCATGTCCATCAGTCCCACATTTGTCAGCTACTCCTAGGTGAGCACCCAATGAAGCAGCTGCAGCAAAAAAGGGGACCCGCCCGCCAACCTCAGTTTATGTCTCTCCTCCACCTGAGCTGCACACAAGCAGGCAAAGGTTCTTTCTGTCTGTAACCTGTTTCTGCTCCTCCTGCTTCACTTTTCTCCTGATCCTGGAAGACAGGGGAGCAGGAGAGGTGGAGCAGGTGTGGAAACCCTTGACTCTACACCAGCCTGACCTCTGTCCCTCCTTCCTCCTTCCTCCTGCACCTGTTCTTTTCTTTCCAATCCCACAGTTTGTCTTGCCTCTGACTCTCATCTCCTGGCTGTTTCAGTCTCCCCCAGATTACTAATTCCTTCTTTCAAGTTAGTCCACAACCCCACTTCTCCTGGTGTCCAACTACCACTCCTCAGTGTCCAGCCAGTTGCTGACACCACAGCTCAGGGATAGAAGAGGAAAGAAAACTGCCTTCTCTGCACTCTAGGGATAGGAGAATCTGCCGTTTCTGGTTTCTCCCAGCTTCCCATTTTTCCAATCTTAATCTTGCCTCTCCACATTTCCACATCAGTTTGCAAATCTCCCCTTTTAAAATGTTCTCACCCACCCATATTTCTCCTAATATACACATTTCTGCGGAGCAATTTTCTCTGATATAATGCATTGTTTGTCCATTATTTTCACTAATGCATGTATTTTTAGACACACTTTACACACTTTGTTTTTGTATTACAGGTCTTTAAAACATGTAATACATGGCATTAAAGACTGCAAAGTTTGGAGAAATGAAAGGTTCAAAGGATGGCTATGTTTTGGTTCATGCACTGTTTACAAACATGCAAATTAGGGGCTTAACCACACTTAACTTTCCTCTGCTCTTTCCATACATGATCTGTGCTTTAAAGCACTGTGTCCGAGCACCCTTCTTTTTCTCCTGTAAAAACCTGCTCTTTAAAGCTCAATCAGAGCAAACGCCAATCCATAGAAAACCCAAATTGACGTTTGCTCAAACTGAGTATTAAGGAGCAGATTTTCATGGAGAAAGCTGCAGGCATGGGAAAAAATGCTCAGACACAGAGCTTTTAAGTGCACACCTGTGCCTGGAAAGGGGGGGGGCAAAAGGTAAGTATGGATAAGCCCTAGGTAGTTTTTGCCTTTAAGTGTGAACTGAAACAAATTTCTCTCCCCAATCATCCATACTGCATTCATTGTCTAGGCAAGTTTTTGACATGCTTTGTGGAAGTGCTCTGCCAGCGTGTGGCTTTTAAGTGCAACATGTCACGATTGATGCAGTTGCTTCTGTTAAAATTGTCCACAGGTAGGAGTAGTTTGCTCCACAGTGAAAGTGCTGCAGTTGCTGGCAATGACAAGCCATTGTCATGACTCACTGCCTGCATCAAATTACTTCTGAGAAGACGAAAAACATTTTAGCAAGGAAGACAGAGGTCTTCCTGCCTTGAGAAACTTCTATTGGTCTGTCTTGCTGGCAAGCCAGGTGAGACCACCTCATGCCCACAGCCCTGGAGTCTGAGACAGAAGGAAGGAAGTATTAGTCTTCCATCTCTCCTTAGTCTTGGACATGTTCCTGGAGGTTTCCACCTGCCTGATTTCCCAAGAGGTTCAGGAGGGGAAAGGTGCATTGCTCTGCATGCAGAACGTCCCAGGTTCAGTTTGGAAAGTTTGCTGGGAAATGCATGTCTCTGCATGAGAGAGAATGGTACTAGACTAGGTGGACACTTTTTCTGACCTGGTATAGTCTGCTTCTTATTCCTGGAATTCCTTCTAATTCCTGGAATTAGCAATTCAGCAGAAAGGTTCTGCTTTAGGATACCCCCTGGTAAAATATTAGACAAGGTAAGCTGATCTATTTTTGATGGGGTTGGTGATGCTGATTCTCATGTAATAGTGCAGACAGTTTTTTGCCTGGATGTGTTATTTTTGGGTGGGTGGGGAAATGGGTGTTTAATCTTCCATGCTTTGATTCCCTCCCCCGGATGTCCATGTTTTGGGGTGGAAATCAAGATGCAGAGCTCTCCAGGTTTGTAGCTGATGAATAATCTCTTTGATAAACCAAGAGAGGTGCTTGGCTATACTCCAACATACTGCCAAGACTATTTGGGGCCTGCTTTGTGATTCCAGAACTCCATTCACTTCATACAGGAGTTCTGAGCATTGTAGATGGGAGCTGATGCTACAAATTAGCATCATCAATAAGTGCAGAGGCAGGGCTGTGGGTGCAGCCCTTCAAGGCTCATTAATGTTGCACAACTCAAAGGAGAAGGAAGGAACTAAGATGAGGCTGCACAGCTGCCTCTGCCCTTTCCCATGTCACTCTTAACCCAGGATAATTTCACACCGGCTATGGTGACGAACAGATGACTAAACAATGACTCCATCACATTCTGAGTGATATTTGTTGGAGGAAATATTCCATTTTGTGGTTTGGGATTTATTTTTATTTTATTGCAGTACTCTGCTTGTTTCCATAATTGAACAATCACCTTAAATCATTTGTGGGGATTTTATTATTATTATTATTTTGGTCCCACATAGATACTCTGTGCTCTCAAGGTGGCACCCAGAGCAGTACAGAAGCAGGATTTTAAAAAAATATTGCAATTCAGGGCAAGCAAATCTGTTAGTTTTGGTTTCTCTTTTTTTCCAGTCAGGTCCATGATTTGGGCAAAGGGGACTTTGTCCCACCAAGTTCATTCTGCAGTCAGCCACCCTGCCCCCTCCCCTGCCTACTGCTTTGCAACGGGTCTAGGAGATGGTAGTGGCTGTTGGCTTCCTTGTCCTCTTCAGTACAAAGTTCCCTTTGTAAAACTCAGAGAGAAGGAGGATGCAAGAAAAAACTAGGGCCAGAGACACACCAAACATTTAAAGTGCCATGTTACCAATTTAAACAGTCCTGGCTTTCCCCCAAGAATTCTAGAATTGTAGTTTGTTAACAGTGCTGGTGGTTGTTAGGGGAGATATCTTATTTCCCTCTCAGAAATACAATTCCCAGAGTTCCCTGAGAAGAGGGATGGTTGTTAAGCCGCTCTGAAAATGGTAGCCTTGGGAGGGTTCCTCAATTAAAAGGATTGTAGGTGGATTATAGCAGGGGCATACTCTGCTACTATGGCGCTCTGAGCTTGGCCAAAATTTCACACCTCACCCAGCCCTCATGTCCTCCTGGGCTTTGGGAAGGGCAGGATCCTAGAGCCCTCCCACCTTCTTCCCATAGCTGGGCAAGCAATAACTAGACTTTGGGAAGGAAGATGGAGGACTCTAGGACCCTGTCTAAGCCCGTTTGCCTCTTTCCCATAGCCGGGCAAGTGCTTACCAGGTTCCTTTTCTGCTCAGTGCCCAGTGTAGGGGAACTGGCCATGCTACGCTAAAACCGACTCTGATTGTAGAGTGACAGTAATTATTTCCATATTACCAAAAAATGGCAGGCTAAAATCTGAAAGGGCACGAAATGTTGGGGGGCAACAGGGGGAGAAGTTCATGGGGTGATGCAAATCTGTGCCCTCTTTTCGTCTTGGGGTGATGCAAAAATAGCCACACAAATGAGGGCCAGGCTGGCCTCCCCCTTGCTAATATGGTCTTCCTTGGGAAGTAGGGGTTGCAGTCTCCAGGGCCCCTGGTGGGTGGCAGAGTCTGTTGTGACCCCTTTCAGCTTCTGAACGAGTTTTCTCTGAAGCGAGTCCCATCAGTCTGGATGGAGGTTACTTAAGTAAGCATGATTAGAGCTGCAACATTGGCTTACGTTTTCCAGTTTGTGGTTTAGTTTTTTTTCATACAACAAGTGTTTTTTCCTTCAAGCAACCACAGGGGTCCAAGTATGGGAAGGAAGAGGTGCATATATTACGTGCATTGTAGGCGTAGGGGGAATTGCCTCCTAGTGCCAGGAAAATTGGAAACCAGTCTTTCACACTTGTCAGTTTAACAGGTTGCCAGTGCTCTGAGTTTCCTCTCTTTTAGAAATCCGTTTTTCCCCTCCTCAAGTGAGGTCAGCAGGGAAGAGCTGCTGAGCCCAGAACAGAATTAGCACCTTGTTTTGCGTGCTGATCTTAACTGCTCTGCTTCTGTATCCACTGCCTTTCTTTGCTTCCAGGTAAGAATGGCGTCATTCCAATCCTCCGTTTCCCAAGTGTTGTTTGCAAGGAAATATTAACAGGCTGGAGGTGTGAATTAAACCAAAACAGTGAGACATTACAAATCCCACACTTGTGGGATAGGTGCCCAACACCTGTCATTCTGTGTTTGTTTGAGGAAAGATTATTTTGCACTTGTCTGTTTTCACATCTGTTGTATACTTAAAAAGATCCACCTTCAGAGCTTATCCTCTCTCAGTGGTTCTGAATTGTAGACGTGGAGGTAAAGACCTCTTCCTGAAGGGAGCATTCCAGATGCGGCTTAGCCAGTTGGTGTAGTGCCTTGGATCTCTGCTTGGGATGCATAGGCCAAATTGCTCTTTAATAGCCTTACCTACCCTGCAGAGTTGAAAGCAATTTCCCCCTCATATAATTCATTTCTGTACATTATTTTGATTGATTTCATAGAATCATAGAATCATAGAATCATAGAGTTGGAAGAGACCACAAGGGCCATCGAGTCCAATCCCCTGCCAAGCAGGAAACACCATCAGAGCACTCCTGACATATGGTTGTCAAGCCTCTGCTTAAAGACCTCCAAAGAAGGAGACTCCACCACACTCCTTGGCAGCACCTTAATGCACACTTTCCACCAATATTTGCATTTCTGTACACATCAGTTGGAGAGCTGCATTGCAAAATTCAGAGAAGTGCATATTTCAAAGAATAGCTGTGTTCTGGTTTGCATATTGGTTTGAGAAGTGGAAATTAGGTAGTTTCAGATTAAACTCATAATTTGTATCCTACCCTTAACTGTAACCCCCAATCCCCAGCAAATGGGAAGCCAGTACCCCTCCTCACACCACTGGTGTCTGCTGCTGTTCCTCTGTAAATCAGTGTTCTTCAAAGTTGTTTGAATCATAGAATCATAGAATCATAGAATCATAGAGTTGGAAGAGACCACAAGGGCCATCGATTCGAACCCCCTGCCAAGCAGGAAACACCATCAGAGCACTCCGGACATATGATTGTCAAGCCTCTGCTTAAAGACCTCCAAAGTAGGAGACTCCACCACACTCCTTGGCAGCAAATTCCACTGTCGAACAGCTCTTACTGTCAGGAAGTTCTTCCTAATGTTTAGGTGGAATCTTCTTTCTTGTAGTTTGCATCCATTGCTCCGTGTCCGCTTCTCTGGAGCAGCAGAAAACAACCTTTCTCCCTCCTCTATGTGACATCCTTTTATATATTTGAACATGGCTATCATATCACCCCTTAACCTCCTCTTCTCCAGGCTAAGCATGCCCAGCTCCCTTAGCCGTTCCTCATAAGGCATCGTTTCCAGGCCTTTGACCATTTTGGTTGCCCTCCTCTGGACACGTTCCAGTTTGTCAGTGTCCTTCTTGAACTGTGGTGCCCAGAACTGGACACAGTACTCCAGGTGAGGTCTGACCAGAGCAGAATACAGTGGCACTATTACTTCCCTTGATCTAGATGCTGTACTCCTATTGATGCAGCCCAGAATTGCATTGGCTTTTTTAGCTGCCGCGTCACACTGTTGGCTCATGTCAAGTTTGTGGTCAACCAAGACTCCTAGATCCTTTTCACATGTACTGCTCTCAAGCCTGGTGTCCCCCATCTTGTATTTGTGCCTCTCATTTCCCCCCCCCCAAGTGCAATACTTTACATTTCTCCCTGTTAAAATTCATCTTGTTTGTTTTTGCCCAGTTCTCTAATTTGTCAAGGTCGTTTTGAAGTGTGATCATGTCCTCTGGGGTGTTAGCCACCCCTCCCAGTTTGGTGTCATCTGCAAATTTGATCAGGATGCCCTTGAGTCCATCATCCAAGTCGTTGATAAAGATGTTGAATAAGACCGGGCCCAAGACAGAACCCTGTGGCACCCCACTAGTCACTCTGTTTGACCACAGTTCTGTTGGGAATGATGTGAGTTGCAGTTCAGGAGCAGCCCTATGGCAACTCCATTGCTCCTTGGACTTCTCAAGAGCACAACACTGCAGGCCTTTTGAAAAGAGCATATCTCTTTCTGCAGATAGATGAGCTTGTCAGTTTCTCTCAGTTTCTTGGTTCTCCTGATAAGTTCAGTTCCTCATATTTCTGCATCAGTTAGTTAGTTGTTGTTGTTATTTAAGTCCTCATGAAAATTTGTCTGCGTTTTAGTATGAATTCCTCCTGTCATACACATTTGGGTATGCAGTTTCTCCTAATGTACTCAGTTTTGCAAGCAACTCCCCCTAAAACAATGCAACTCTGTATATAATTTTAACTAATATATGTTTCTTTATGAACACTTTCCCCTGAATATGAATATTTTTGTGCATGCTATGTGGTTGAAGAGCTGCACCACAAAATTCAAGGAAGTGCAAATTTTGAAGAATGGTTGTGTTTTGCATATTCACATATTCTTTTGGAATGTATGAATAGAAGAGGTTCCTACTAAAGTGCAACTGAAGCAGAATTTCTCTGTCCACCCATCACTATGTCTTTCCACTGTCCTTCCCTTGGGATGGACTTTATTGTTGGTCTCCAATCGGAGTTGGGTTTGGTCCTATTTTGGTGATTTGGGGGGGGGGAGTGGAGTGATGTTTTTGTTTATTGCTGATCTTTAAATATTTTCACCATTAGTATTTTTGTTGTGTTTCTGTGTCTTCATTGTAAGACATAATGAAAGAGTTTGTTCTTAAGGGCACTGGTGGAACACTTTAATAAAAAAATCAATAAATGCCTCAGACATGACTCTTTGCAAACCCAAGCTGAATTCTTAGGCAGGCATCTTGATTAAAATGGAAGTTAGCCTCTCCTGCATGCTCTTAGAAGAAGGAGGGAACCTGTTACACACCCTTCTCTCTTTTCTGTGGAAACGAAGTAGGCATGGAAAGCGATGTGAATTTAGCTTCGTGTCTCAGTCCCTAACCCGGCTTGGTTTGCAGCTGTAAAAACTGGAGAATTTCTGCAGCCTGTGCTTTGCTTCCAGGGATGTCAAAACAAATGAACAAACGGAAAACAGGTTTGGATTACACAAAAAGGGGTAATACTGTTCCTTCCGGTGGGGGGCATAGCTCAGTAACAGAGCTTCTGCTTTGCATGCAGAAGGTCCCAGGCTCAATCCACAGTGGCATCTCCTGGTATGGCTGGGAGAATGCCCTGCCCGAAATCCTGGAGAGATGCTGCCAGTCAGTGCAAACAATACTGAGCTAGATGGTCGGATTCTGCATAAGGAGTTTCCTATGTTCCTGTATTCAACCAAGTTGAATTCAGTTGATTCAGGGGTTGAATTTGGGACATTCTGCATGACAAACAGATGTTCTCAGCCCCTTAGATTATAGACTTAGGGCCATAGTTCAGTGATTAGAGCACCTGCTTTGAATGCAGAAGGTCTTCGGTTCAATTTTCAGCATCTACAGGTAGGTCTGGTAGTAGGCCTGCCAAAAACCCTGGAGAGCTGCCAGCCATCCTTGTAGAGGCCATACTGAAACAGGTGGACCAGTGGTCTGACTTTGTGGAAGTGGCTTCCTGCTTGGTTGTGTGATGTTTTCATGTATAAGTGTCAACTGAATTTATTTTAATGGTGGCAATATGTTTATGTTTAGGGAAAACTGTCAGCAAGGCTTTTTGCATCTTACTGCCACCCGAACTCTTCATGCTTCGTAATTATGCAAGTACCCCCTTTGTCCTTTCTTCTCAATAAAGCACATGGATATGAAGTGTTGAAGTCTTGGTTGTAGAGGTGAAGGATCTTGATTCTTGGCCAAACTTGGCCACCAATGCCCTGTGCCCTCGCTTAGGACAACTGCCTGTGCTGATAAAATGTGATCCATGGGTGGTAGTCAGTGCTAGTCCTACTCAGAGTAGACCCACTGAAGCTAAGGGACATGGATAACTTATTTTCATTATTTTCAGTGCTAGTTCTATTCTGAGTAGAGCTTAGCTGAATGCAATACTGTTTTCCAGAGGGGGACTGACTTTGAGAATTTGCTTGGCTTGAAGATCAGCAGGGATAGCTCAGCTGGTAGAGCTTGAGCCCCACATTGCCCAAACGATTGATGCATTGCAGGAGATGCATGAACACAGATAACCCTTGTGTTCTCTCCCAACTCTACAGTTCTATGATTCTAGAGATGGTATACTGTGTCAAAGGCTTTAAAATGTTATTAGATAAATTCATGGTAGGACATTTATCAATGGCTATTGGCCAAAGGGACGCGGGTGGCGCTGTGGGCTAAAGCCTCAGCGCCTAGGGCTTGCCGATCGAAAGGTCGGCAGTTCGAATCCCCGCGGCGGGGTGCGCTCCCGCTGCTCGGTCCCAGCGCCTGCCAACCTAGCAGTTCGAAAGCACCCTCGGGGGCAAGTAGATAAATAGGTACCGCTTACCAGCGGGAAGGTAAACGGCGTTCCGTGTGCGGCTCTGGCTCGCCAGAGCAGCGTTGTCACGCTGGCCACGTGACCCGGAAGTGTCTCCGGACAGCGCTGGCCCCCGGCCAATAAATGTGAGATGGGCGCACAAACCCCAGAGTCTGTCAAGACTGGCCCGTTCGGGCAGGGGTACCTTTACCTTTACCTTATTGGCCACAAGATCTATGCAGAGTTAAGGGCAGTTTTTTAAGGGTGCTGAGAGTTGTTTTCCTCCCAGAGCTGCAGTTCCCATATTTCCCTGTGGAAAGGGATTGATTGTTAAACTATTCTGGAAATGGCAGCTCTGAGAGGTGACTATGCGGGGTGTGGGGGGTGTTTCCTAGCAATCTCCCAGAAGTCTTTGGGGGAAGTCATGGCTATATAATGTGGTATCATAGTGGTTTAAATCTTTGGTGTGAATTTTGCCTTAGTCAGCCACCAGCTCTACAGTACCTGTTGAAGGGAATTATGGGGTAATCAAATGCCTGGTGCTTTGCCACCACCGCAGGGAGTGGCAATAAAATAAAATAAGATGAAAATATCTAAGTGAACAGGAAATGGAATAAAGAAAATGTGTGTGTCAAAATACATTTACCTTCAGGCAAATGACTGGTGAAACAAATGTGACTTTTACAAATCAAACATGAAATGAACGAGGTCTTTAACAATGAAAATGAGTTGCATAATAAAATGAAGACAATTTCCTTGCATCTCTCTAATTTACCATGAAGCAGGGGCTTCGAGGAGCAAATACTGAGGTTGGGCCACCCTTTCTCTGCCTCTGGTCTCCACCTCTGTTCCTAACCTCATCCTCTTATCCCAGTGGGCTTTAAGGAGTCACCCTAAAAAGTGGCCTTCTAAATCATTCTGACTTCTTTCTTCAGCCGGAAGATGTTTAGGTCTGAGTCTGATGGTTCATGGGAGGGCATTCTATGGGGTATTAGTTTCTTTGGATCTGAGGGTGGAGAGGTTAAAATACAAAGTTTAAAATGGGAATAATTAAAATCTACATTAAATTGAGCATGTGGGTGGAACAATGAAGGTAAATTTCACCTTTGTTCATTAAGCTAGTTTTCTGCATGCATGCATGCACACGCACACACACAGACACAATTTGTATACCACTTGATTGTAAAACAAAAAAACACACAAAAAACACTCAAATTGGTTTACAGAATGAACAAACCAATGAAGTGATCAGGAGAACATTTAAAAACAACTATTTTAAACATATTTTTAAAAATCAACAATAAACTTAGAATGAGGTTAAAACAGCTATCAGCTAACATAGAATCATAGAATCATAGAGTTGGAATAGACCACAAGGGCCATCGAGTCCAACCCCCTGCCAAGCAGGAAACACCATCAGAGCACTCCTGACATATGGTTGTCAAGCCTCTGCTAAAAGACCTCCAAAAAAGGAGACTCCACCACACTCCTTGGCAGCAAATTCCACTGTCGAACAGCTCTTACTGTCAGGAAGTTCTTCCTAATGTTTAGGTGGAATCTTCTTTCTTGTAGTTTGCATCCATTGCTCCGTGACCGCTTCTCTGGAGCAGCAGAAAACAACCTTTCTCCCTCCTCTATATGACATCCTTTTATATATTTGAACATGGCTATCATATCACCCCTTAACCTCCTCTTCTCCAGGCTAAGCATGCCCAGCTCCCTTAGCCGTTCCTCATAAGGCATCGTTTCCAGGCCTTTGACCATTTTGGTTGCCCTCCTCTGGACACGTTCCAGTTTGTCAGTGTCCTTCTTGAACTGTGGTGCCCAGAACTGGACACAGTACTCCAGGTGAGGTCTGACCAGAGCAGAATACAGTGGCACTATTACTTCCCTTGATCTAGATGCTATACTCCTATTGATGCAGCCCAGAATTGCATTGGCTTTTTTAGCTGCCGCGTCACACTGTTGGCTCATGTCAAGTTTGTGGTCAACCAAGACTCCTAGATCCTTTTCACATATACTGCTCTCAAGCCAGGTGTCACCCATGTTGTATTTGTGCCTCTCATTTTTTATTTTTTTTTGCCCAAGTGCAATACTTTACATTTCTCCCTGTTAAAATTCATCTTGGTTTTTTTGGCCCAGTTCTCTAATCTGTCAAGGTCGTTTTGAAGTGTGATCCTGTCCTCTGGGGTGTTAGCCACCCCTCCCAGTTTGGTGCCATCTGCAAATTTGATCAGGATGCCCTTGAGTCCATCATCCAAGTTGTTGATAAAGATGTTGAATAAGACCGGGCCCAAGACATAACCCTGTGGCACCCCACTAGTCACTCTTCTCCAGGATGAAGAGGAACCATTGATGAGCACCCTTTGGGTTCGGTCAGCCAGCCAGTTACAAATCCACTGAGTGGTAGCATATTCAAGACCGCATTTTACCAGCTTTTTTACAAGAATATCATGGGGCACCTTGTCGAATGCCTTGCTGAAATCAAGGTAGGCTACATCTACTGCATTCCCTTCATCTACCAGGCTTGTAATTCTGTCAAAAAATGAGATCAGGTTAGTCTGACATGATTTATTTTTCAGAAATCCATGCTGACTATTGGTGATCACAGCATTCCTTTCTAGGTGCTCACAGACTGTTTGCTTAATGATCTGCTCCAGAATCTTCCCTGGTATTGATGTCAGAGTGACTGGGTGATAATTATTTGGGTCCTCTCTTTCCCCCTTTTTGAAAATAGGGACAACATTTGCCCTCCTCCAGTCTGCCGGGACTTCGCCTGTTCTCCAGGAATTCTCAAAGATGACTGCCAGTGGTTTTGAGATCACATCTGCCAGTTCTTTTAATACTCTTGGATGCAGTTCATCTGGCCCTGGAGACTTGAATACATCTAAACTAGCCAAGTATTCTTGTACTATCTCCTTAGTTATTCTGGGCTGTGTTTCCTTTGCTGAATCATTTGCTCCAAATTCTCAGGTCGGGCATTGTTTTCTTTATCAGAGAAGACTGAGGCAAAGAAGGCATTGAGGAGTTCAGCCCTTTCTGTGTCCCCTGTTTGCATTTCACCATCTTCTCCTCTGAGTGACCCCACTGTTTCTTTGATCTTCCTTTTGCTATGAACATACCCATAAAAGCCTTTTTTGTTGCTTTTAACCTCTCTAGCAAGCCTGAGTTCATTCTGTGCTTTAGCTTTTCTGACTTTGTGTCTACATGTGCTGGCTATTTGTTTGAATTCCTCTTTGGTGGTTTCCCTCCTTTTCCATTTTTTGTACACATCCTTTTTAAATCTTAACTCAGTTAAAAGTTCTTTAGATAGCCACCCTGGCTTCTTTAGGCACCTTCCATGTTTCCGTCTCATTGGTATTGCCTGATGTAGTGCTTTTACTATCTCCCTCTTAACAAACTCCCAGCCATCATGAACTCCCTTTCCTTTTAGTATTACTGTCCATGGGATCTCACCCAGCACTTCCCTAAGTTTTATGAAGTCGGCTTTCTTAAAGTCAAGAAATTGAGTCCTAGTATGCTTGGCTGCTCCTTTCCGCTGTATAGTAAACTTCAGAAGAGCATGATCACTCGCGCCTAATGATCCTTCCACTTCTATCCCACTAACCAGGTCATCAACATTGGTTAGGACCAGATCTAAAATGGCTGTTCCTCTTGTTGCTTCTCTCACTTTCTGGACAATGAAGTTGTCTGCAAGGCCAGTGAGGAATCTGTTTGACCTTATGCTCTTGGCTGAGTTTGACATCCAACAAATATCCGGGTAACAGCTTCTTACATTTCTACATAGCAGGCATCAAAATGAGTACAGCAAACAAGCCTGCCTAATCTCAATAGGCAGCAATTGCCAAAGTGTTACACAACTCGCATGCTGTGCATGTGTACTTTATTGTTTATTTAAGGCATTTGTGTACCGCTTCTACATTAGCATGTTTCTTAGGGACGATCACTTGAAAAAAACAGATTTGAAACTGCCCAGCTTGACTGGCAGTGTACCACGTTTGTAATCTTCTTAATTAATGTTATAGAACCAATATGTGTTTAGAAAGAGAGAAAACCTCCCATGGAAAGACAGAACTTCACAATATTTTCTTAGCCCACGTCGCTGGTTTGTGCTCAGGATGCCAAAATGGATGAAGTTGTCAAGCAGAGGAGTCCGAAAGAGCCGGTGGGAGGGAGAAGAAGTGCCTCACTGGGCTCTTACCAACAGGGTGAGAAGGGTGAGCAACGTTTCCTCTTTTTCTTTTTCTTTTCCTGTGCCATTTTCTTTTAAAGTTCCCCTCTCCTTTGACTTTGAAGGAAAGCAAGCGACATCAGCTCCAGGCTGGGCATAGATACACTGACACACAAATCTACATTATGCATTCTTCTGGTATTCTAAAATTAGTTTAACAGTTTTCAGTTCTTTCAGTTTCCCCACTTAACATTTAAACAATGTAGCAAGATGTGTGCTGTCAAGTTGTCATGCTTTTAAATATTTACAACTATTTCCATGCAAATAATTTTGAAGAAAAGCTTTTTTAAAAAACAACAACACACCCAGTATTTAAACCACATTTTTGTTTAGAATGTGGGTGAATGTGGGAAAGCAATCTAATCTCCCAATCTAATATTTCACATCAAATACTTGGGGCCAATGGAAGAAATATTCGAGACACAGCATGTAAAATTAATGTGGCATCATTTTTGTGTTTTTTTTTTAAAAATACAAAAACACAAACAACTTTGACTAAATGTAAGTCAAACATGACAATTCATATTATAGTCTACTTGAGGCATTTCACATTTTTTCAGGGTGGGGGGAAACAGTGTGTGCGTGTGCGCATGTGCGCGCGAGCATAATTTTCTGGGGGGAAACCCTTCTGACTTTGCTGGTGGGATCCAAACATGTCAGATGCAACTAAGGTCCAGAAACAGTCAAGCAACTACTTCTCTTCACCCACCACTCAGTGTTCTTGTGTTGCTGTTTTTGAATTGTAGTGCTTGCAGCAACCATGTAGGTGAGCCATCAATTTCTTCTATTTAGTCACAGCCACACACATTCTTGGCTTATACAATAATCTTATTATTATACAATAGAAATAATTAGGGATGCATTGCAACAATCAATGCAGATCTCCATATGTTGCCTTTTAGCTAGTTCTACTATTTTCTGCGCCTTTCTGTGCACAACAATGGGGAAATGATTTGGAGTGCACCAATATCTTCCTTCGGAGTGACTCAAGTTTAGTTTTCTGTGAAGTTCCATTGTACATAACAGAACTTGCACACCATTTTCTTGAAACAAAAGTGTCTTGTGTTTCCAGTGTTCCTAAATGCTTAGCTTTGGCGTTCCAAAATGTCCCCTTAAAAAGTTTCTTTCCAAAGTTTCCCTTTTCCCCCAGCATAAGAAAATGACCACACATTTTGTGAGCTAAGAAAATGGTTTACTTACAAACTCCTCAAAGGTCAAATTTATGTGCTTCAGAAAAATTTTCACAGGCAGTAAAACTTAGTTACAAAGTGGTGAAAGTTCCTAAATTATTGGTATAGGAACTCAAAAGTGGTCTGTGAGAGCCGTGAAGTTGAACTGGAGCAACCAGCTCAAACCTCTTCACATGCTGAGCTTCACACGTAGACGGGGTGAAGGGGACAATAGGCCTGATGACCTATTTCCTCCCAAGGAAAAGGAAGTACATTGTTAATCCTGGCAGGACAGCTTACTCTATGGTATTAACTCTTCCATGCATTAATTAGACTTATGTGTGTTGCCTGTATGGGGCTGGTTATCCCACACAATGTAAGATAGCTAGATAATGTTGAAGGCCCACAAAAAATTGTTTTTACACAGAACAGACCCTGAAAACTGACTTGCCCCAAGTAACTTGCACTTTCAGGATGGCTGAGGAAAAAGGTGTATTGGAGCACAAGCAGAGTGCTAGCTCTTTGGCCATCCAGATATCCAGTATCTGCCTCTATTCCTTTTGCAATGAGGGGTGTAGGCTGTTCCTGGAGGAGAAAGAGAGCGCCTTCCAGCTCCCCTTGAGCCTTGTCTCTTATGGGATTCCCAATCAAAATTCTGCCAACAGGAAAATCTCAAAAGGCTTTCTATCCATCCAAATGTGAAGGTCATTTTAACAGTCACAAGAGTTGCATTTATTTATTTATTTAAGGCAGGTCATCTCCTTAGGCTGTGACTTTAGGAAAGGGCTACTTTATTAGAGTTAAAAAGAAGTAGAAGCATTTAACAAGGGTGATGTGTCTCTCTGAGTTTGGAACAGAGTAATTCCTTCCTTTGTGTTGGATGCTTGTAGCTCATTAAAATGGCAAGGAGGCGAACATGGGGTTAAGCAGCAAGTTCACTGTACTTATTCGACACTCTGATGTCTTGAAATGATCAGTCACCCTCTGTTTCCTTGCAGACTGGAGACAGGAATGCTTTGCCAGCCTTTCAGTCTGTATCTGTGATGCCAATTCAGTGAAAACTGTACCTGTTCCCAGTGATTTTTTTTCTAGAAAAAGAGGTGGCAGTATGCACTATGAGGTTGTTACTTTAAGTGTCACACTTTTTAACAACAACAAAAAGAGGCGCCGGTTCTCAGACCCTTGAGTACCCCTTGCCTGTCCCTATATGCTGGGACTGGAGGCAGGGCAGCATTATATGTTTTTAATTTAAAAAACAAAAACAAAAAAAAACCCACCCTGCCCCATCTATCCTTCCCTGTGCTTTATTTGCTGAATTTAGCACTTTGGACTGTGCAGCCAAAATATCACTTCCTTCCTACCTGGTACTTTTTGCACACATGCTTATCATTAAATATCATTAACCTCTTAAACACGAATTCTGCCATTTAGAGTGGCTGCAAAAAAATCCAGGATAATCTGTCCATGAATCATAAATTCCTTCTTGGAATTAGGGTTGGGGAAGCAATTTGATTCTCTTTACATTTAAATGCAAAACTACCTTGTCCACACATTATGAAACAATATGCGAACTCCAGCATAGCTATACATCAAAGTTCACTGTTGTCCCAATTTTGTAATGCAGTTCCATGGTCTGTCAGCTCATACCTTGGGAAGATCTTCCTAATGTTTTATCTAAATCATTTTTCTTGTAATTTGAACCCACTGATTCAGCTTTTAACCACCACCGGCCCAAGAAAACTTGTTCCATATTCTACATACAGTATGACAGTTGTTCAAATATTGGAACAGGATAAACATACATATAAACATATAAACATTTCCAGGATAAACATACTTATCCACAGTTCAAGAAGGAGACTGACAAACTGGAACGTGTCCAGAGGAGGGCAACCAAAATGGTCCAAGGTCTGGAAACGATGCCTTATGAGGAACGGCTAAGGGAGCTGGGCATGTTTAGCCTGGAGAAGAGGAGGTTAAGGGGTGATATGATAGCCATGTTCAAATATATAAAAGGATGTCACATAGAGGAGGGAGAAAGGTTGTTTTCTGCTGCTCCAGAGAAGCGGACACGGAGCAATGGATCCAAACTACAAGAAAGAAGATTCCACCTAAACATTAGGAAGAACTTCCTGACAGTAAGAGCTGTTTGACAGTGGAATTTGCTGCCAAGGAGTGTGGTGGAGTCTCCTTCTCTGGAGGTCTTTAAGCAGAGGCTTGACAACCATATGTCAGGAGTGCTCTGATGGTGTTTCCTGCTTGGCAGGGGGTTGGACTCGATGGCCCTTGTGGTCTCTTCCAACTCTATGATTCTATGATTCTAACTCATCTCACAAAAACAAGTATGTAGATGGATGGTTTGATCCTGTAAGGGAACTTCATATATTAAATGACAAGGCTAATCCATCAGCTGGGGATGGATTACTATTGATTTTGAATTCTCTCAATTTATGATTTTTGTGTGCCTTAAATTCAGTTCTCATTTGTTCCAAGATTTTTCTTTTTTCTTTTTAAGTCCTCATGAAAGCTCATCAGCAAATTTCTCTTAACATGCACATTTTGTGTGTGTGAAAACTTGGCTGGTATACACATTTCATAGAATCATAGAATCATAGAATCATAGAATCATAGAATCATAGAATCATAGAATCATAGAGTTGGAAGAGACCACAAGGGCCATCGAGTCCAACCCCCTGCCAAGCAGGAAACACCATCAGAGCACTCCATTTTTTGCAAGCAATTTCCCCTTAACACAATGCAATATGTGTCATCGTCACCAACATTTTTACACATTCAATTTTGTGCAAACTATTTGGCTGAAGAGCTGTCTCATAAAATTCAGAAAGGATTCAATTTTGAAGGGTAGCTGTGTTTCAGTTCACCGATTGTTTTGGAAAGTGCTAAATATCTCCCCCATCCTTGATTGGCTTATATTTGCTATCTTGCTAATCTAGACTAACCCAGCTACCTTTATTGAATTTCATATCTCCCAGCGCTGTTATCATTCTTAATAATTTAGATTTATGGCCGATCATCTCCGGCTCTTCTGCAGAGGCAGATTTAGGGCAGCGTGACTGGATCTGCCACACAGGGTGTTGTGCCTAGGAGGCACCACAGGGCATCATAACTATGATGCAGTGAATTGAGCAGAATGGAAGGTGGGGGCACCAAATTTTGGCCTTTCATGGGGTTCTGTTGAAATTTGAAAGACCAAGTCTGCCTCTGCTTTCTGGGTACTCTGCTAGTCATATTTATTATAGCATAATACCTCTGGAGTTTTGCCTCCCCAGCAAGGGGCTCTTAGAAGACTTTCTCTCTCCTGCCTTCATTTGCAACCTCAACAGATCAACTCCCAGGCAACTCGCTGAGCGCATAAGCATTTCCAACCCTGACACAGTGCCTTTTCTGATAATGGGTCTTCTTCAAATTGCATTCAAAATAAGCTGTTTATATGCAAAACCTTGAAGACAGATCAGAAGGAGAAAACCTGCAGTAAGGAAGCTGATTTGGATGGGATTTCTGGCCTCTACAGCTCTGCTCAAGGCTAAACGCACGTAGGGAGAGAATTAGGACTGGCATTTTGCAGATTCTTCTCTGTAAATGATTATTATGGGTAGATTTTTGGATTGTTATAGAAATGTGAAATAATTGCTGTGTGCATGGATGCTGTAGGAAGTTGTGGCTTCATATTTATTAAGTGTTATTCAAAGTGTTGGTACTGACCTTTAAAGCCCTAAATTGCCTCAGCTCAGTATACCTGAAGGAGCGTCTCCACCCCCATCGTTTTGCTCGGACACTGAGATCCAGTGCCAAGGGCCTTCTGGCGGTTTCCTCACTGCGAGAAGTGGGGTTACAGGGAACCAGGCAGAGGGCCTTCTCGATAGTGGCACCCTCCCTGTGGAACACCCTCTCTTCAGATGCCAAGGAGATAAAGAACTATACAACTTTAGCTCTAAGCTACCCAGAGTGACTGGGGAAACCCAGTCAGATGGGTGGGGTACATATAAAATTGTTGCTATTGTTGTTGTTGTTGTTGTTGTTGTTGTTGTTGTTGTTGTTGTTACACTGTGCTTCAGAACAGCTGGCTTGAATTGCAGATAGGAAGTTGCCTTATACCAAGGCAGGCCATTGGTCTAAGTCATAGGTCATGCCCAGACCTAGCTGGAGATACCATTGGGAATTGAACCTGGGGCCTTCTGTATGCAAAAGAGATGCTCTACTACTGAGCCACAGCCCCTTCCCATCATCTTGTTCCTCCTCACCTGGACTCTACCCCTCTAGAAATGTGGGTGGTTCAATGGTAGAGCACTGGTGTTGCATGCAGAAGTTTCAATCCCCAGTTTGTCCAATTGAAACACAGGTAGCCAGTACTGTGCATCCCAGAAGTTCCTGCACTATTACTCCCATCATCCCACACCACTGGCTGAACTGACTGGGGCTGATGGGAGTTGTGGTTCAGAGACCTCTGGAGGAAACCCTATTGGCTACCCTTAAGTTAGAGCATGGGTAGGCAAACTAAGGCCGGGGGCTGGATCCGGCCCATAGATGGTCCAGGAATCAGCCTGTATTGACATGAGTAGAATGTGTGCTTTTATTTAAAATGCATCTCTGAGTTATTTGTGGGGCATAGGATTTTGTTCTCCCCCCCCCCAATATATATATAGATAGATAGATGATAGATAGATAGATAGATAGATAGATAGATAGATAGATAGATAGATAGATAGATAGTCCGGCTCCCCACAAGGTCTGAGGGACAGTGGACCAGCCCCCTGCTGAAAAAGTTTGCTGACCCCTGAGTTAGAGGATCCCTAGCAGTAGTAGCTGGGAAGGACCTTGGATAGCTACTTGTGGTTAGGATCAGCATTGCTGAGCTGGGTAGACCAGTGCTCTGACTTGGGCCTTAGGGAACCCTTTGCATTATTATTTTTTATTCCCCCCCACCCCAATATATTATTATTTCAATAGATGATCACAGTGACGAGACTTTAATATGCACAAAGGTGGAAAGATTCATCATTCCCTAGCATGGAGGAATGGCTGTTAAAATTATTGGACTAGGCTGAGATGGCAAAGTTGATGTGTTTAATAAGAGAAAAATCATGGTTGATATTTGCTAAAGATTGAAAACTCCTTATGGACTTTTTGCGTGAAAAATAAATGAACTTATGATATCTGGTTTGAAGACTTAATAAAATATTGGTTTCTAGAAAGTGTTTCTTGGAGTCGATGTTTTGAACAATTCTCTGTATATAGCTAACAGATGAAGAATCAGAAGTTCTTCCTCTCTTTTTTTCTTCCCTCTTTTTCCTTCTTTTTCTTTTTTCATCCTTTTGCTTTGTGTTTTTATTCAGATTAGATTTTTTTATCTTTGATAAACAGATATTTGGTGTTTGATACTAACCTTTGTATTTTTCTTCACACTTTAATAAAATCTATTCAGTAAACAAAAAACGGTACCTTTTCCATCGCTCCGTCCTGAATACTCCTGTGGGTATTCTGGTGACATTTGCCTGGTAACAGCTAGAGCAGATGGACCCATTTTGTACCATATATTAAATCAATTATTTTATGTTGGGGGTGAAGAAACTTTTCAGTGTATTTCTTTCTGCCTCCCACTTCTTAAAAAAGAAAAAGAAAAAAAAGATTTGCAAGGTTATTTCTTACCCTCCTCATTCTTAGCTACATTTAAGATTTTGGACAGGGACGGGGAATCATAACCTGAGGGCCACATTCCTTTCTGGGCAACTCTTCAAGGGCCACATGCCAGTGGTGAGTGGGGCCAGAGGCAAGGAGTGGGCAGAGAAACAAATGTAAATGCTACCTTTGTGTAGTTGGCTAGTTGGCACACCCACAAACCTCACTTCTCTTTTCTGCATCTAGACAAGCAAGTGGCATTATCAGAATCCAAGGACACATTCTACCCAGGCAGAAATACTTGGGGTGTAAAGCAGGACCAGGGAGGGATGGGGCCAGGTAGAGAGGCTGAGAGTGTCCTTGCTCAGATCTTCTGTTTATGCACAGGAAGGTCTGCCTGTCCACCCAAACTTTAAGATTTGCAAGGCAAGCACTTCTTGCAGTTCCTTCTGTGTGGTAGCATGTGGAATTTCCTTCCCCTGGAATCAGTTATCTTCACTGCAAACTTTTCATCATCAAATTAAGTTGCACTTATTCACTCAGCCTTTGTTTTGTTTTATCGCCCCCCCCCAAAAAAAAAGTAGCTGAAGATTGTGTACACACTTCTCCATGTCTCCATTTTATCCTCACAACAAGCCAGTGAGGAAGGTCAGGCTGAGAGAGAGTGACTGGCACAAAGATATCCCGTGGGTTTATGGCTGAGTGTGGATTTGAACCCTGGTCTCTCAGGTCCTAGCCCTGCAATCTAACCACTCCTTCATGCTGTCTCACACACTCTTACACACTGGCCTTGGGTTCTGCTTGATGTAAGGCTGGAGTGGGATAGCCATTTTGGACTTATCTGCCATTGTTCTGTTGTGTTATTAGGAACTGACATCTTAAAATCTCAACTTGTTTTCATGTTTTAATGATGGTATTGATATTAATCATATTTTCCTGTTTTCATAATGATATATGAACTGCCTAACTATCTTCACTGATGAAGGGTGGTTGATGAATTGAAGAAATAATGAAAGAAAACAGAAGTCATTTCAGGAGAAATTCTAGGTCAATTGTCACTTTTTTACTTCTTCTTTTTAAAGTCTGTGCCCCATAACTTGACTGGGGTCTCAAAATGACCCCCACATGAGGCTTTGTAATAGAGGACGTAATCCCTTCCCTTCCAACAAGATTCCTCCCGTGTCACGTTGTGCTGGGTACTGAACCACCTCATTCTGCTCTAGCAAAGCAGAACTGCATCACAATATCATTTTTCTTGCCTCCATTATATGCAAGAAAAAACATCCCTACGTACCCTCCCTCAAACCTTCCCACTGCAATCTGGAGTCTCTCTCTCCTGCCAACTAACCGGTGCGTACAGAACATATTGCAAGTCATTAGCGAACCATGAGCATGCCATGACCCTTGTTCTGTGATGCCAGCACCAAGATGTCACGTTTTTCTTGAGGAATGATTCTGGATGCTTTCCCAGACACTACAGATGCTTCTTTTCTCTGCAGCTCCAATGGAGAAAAGGAAGAAAGAGAGACGGACAATGATGGAGCTTCTGCTCTCAGTTTCTATAGCTGGAAGAGGCTAGTTCTTTCCCTCCCAAGAATGGGGTTTCAGCCCCTGATGGGAGCTGCCTCATGCTCTGAAACAAAGTTGCTTATGGCACGCGCCTTTAGGAGGGGGTCCAATCCCTGGAGACCCCAGTTTTAAAAGGATCAATGGGGAAGACTTGAGACCTTGCAAGAACCACTGCTTCTTGAAGGTAGGGAATACAGGCTTAGGGAAACCCATATGGATTGATACAGTAGAAGACAGCTTTGTGTGATAATTGTATAGTTTTTCTACAGAAGGCAGCAAAACAGTGCTTATCATTCCCAGGTAAAGGTGTTTAGCACTAGGGCAACAGAACCAAGCTGCATTTTATCCCTGGCATCGTGGTGGCACTAGGTTCTCTCTTTTCTTTTTTTTAAAATAATATTTATTAATTTTAAAGGGTTACAAAAAGAAAAAATTAAAAAAACAGCATATTAAAAAGATACAAAACATCACATCGCAATAATAAAGAAGAAAAAACAAAAAACAAACAAAAAAGAAATACAAAGAATCTTCCCATAACTTATCTTTCATTTGCTTATTTCCTTGACCTTCTCACACCTCCCTTTTTTGTATTCTAGTTCAGTTAGCTATTTCAGCAAGTCCTTTCCATCTTTTCCAATTTTTGTCCTCTATTTTATCTTAATGTAATGTAAATTTACTTTCCCTCCTTCACCATTTAGCAATCTATTTTTTCTTAATCCTTTATAGCATTTCTGCTAAAACCACATTATTTCATTTCAACATCCTTCTAACATTCCTTAATTTTACAATGTTTCTGTAAATAAGCTTTAAATTTCTTCCAATCTTCTTCCACCAACTCTTCTCCCTGGTCTCGGATTCTGCCAGTCATTTCCGCCAGTTCCATGTAGTCCATCACCTTCATCTGCCATTCTTCCAGTGTGGGTAAATCTTGTGTCTTCCAATATTTCGCAATGAGTATTCTTGCTGCTGTTGTGGCATACATAAAAAAAGTTCTATCCTTTTTTGGCACCAGTTGGCCGACCATGCCCAGGAGAAAGACCTCTGGTTTCTTCAGAAAGGTATATTTAAATACCTTTTTCATTTCATTATAAATCATCTCCCAGAATGTCTTAATCCTTGGGCACGTCCACCAAAGGTGAAAAAATGTGCCTTCAGTCTCTTTACATTTCCAACATTTATTATCGGGCAAGTGGTATATTTTTGCAAGCTTGACTGGTGTCATGTACCACCTGTATATCATTTTCATTATATTCTCTCTTAGGGCATTACATGCCATAAACTTCATACCTGTGGTCCATAACTGTTCCCAGTCAGCCATCATAATATTATGTCCTACATCTTGTGCCCATTTAATCATAGTTGATTTCACCGTTTCATCCTGAGTATTCCATTTCAACAGCAAGTTATATATTCTTGACAAATTCTTAGTTTTGGGATCTAGCAGTTCTGTTTCCAATTTTGATTTTTTCACCTGGAAACCAATTTTTTTATCCAAATTGTACGCCTCCATTATTTGGTAATATGGTTTTTAAATGCTTTATGTGCTTTAACCTTATCATACCACAAATATGCATGCCACCCAAATACATTGTTAAAACCTTCTAGGTCCAGTACGTCAGTATTTTCAAGAAGCAGCCATTCTCTCAGCCAGCAAAACGCGGCCGATTCATAATAAAGTTTAAAGTCTGGCAGGGCAAATCCGCCTCTTTCTTTAGCATCGGTTAATATCTTAAATTTTATTCGAGGCTTCTTGCCCTGCCAGACAAATCTAGAAATATCTCTCTGCCACTTCTTGAAACAATCCATTTTATCCAAAATTTGCAATGTTTGGAACAGAAACAGCATCCTTGGCAATACATTCATTTTTATCGCAGCAATTCGGCCTAGCAGTGATAACTTCAAGTTTGACCATATTTCTAAATCCTTTTTCACTTCCAACCAACATTTTTCATAGTTATCCTTAAATAAATTCACATTTTTGGCAGTCATATTAACTCCTCGGTATTTCACTTTCTTAACCAATGTTAATCCTGTCTCCTTCTGAAACCTCTCTCTTTCAATCCCTGTTAGATTTTTCTCTAAAACCTTAGTTTTCATCTTATTTAGCTTAAAACCCGCTACCTGACCAAATTCTTGAATCAGTTCCAATACTCTTTTGGTACTAGATTCTGGCTCCTGTAATGTCAGTACCAAATCATCGGCAAATGCTTTCAGTTTGTACTGTTTAGCTCCGACTTGTATACCTTTAACCATTTGGTCCCTTCTCATCATGTTTAAGAGAACCTCCAAGACGGATATAAAAAGCAATCGGGAGATTGGGCAACCTTGTCGTGTTCCTTTCTTTATCTTAAATTCTTCCGTCACTACATTATTTACAATTAATTTAGCCTTTTGTTCTGAGTAAATTGCACCTATACCATTTCCAAAACCTTGGCCAACCCCCATCCCCTGTAAATTCTTCTTCATAAAACTCCAGGAAATATTGTCAAAGGCTTTCTCCGCGTCCACAAATATCAAAACTGCTTTAGTGTTAATATTCACTTGTAATTTTTCTAAAATATTAATTATATTCCTCGTATTGTCAGACAAGTGTCTGCCCGGGAGAAAGCCCGCTTGATCTTTATGAATTTCTTCTGTTAGTACCTTTTTTAATCTTTTAGCCAAAATGTCTGCAAAAAATTTGTAATCCACATTAAGCAAAGATATGGCGCGGTAATTCTTAAGCTGTGTCTTCTCAGATTCTGTTTTCGGTATAAGTGTGATGTATGCTTCCTTCCACGACTCTGGTGTCCTTTTCCCTTCCAATATTTCATTACAAACTTCTTTTAATGGCTGTACTAACCATTCTTTCAGAGATCTATAATATCTTGAAGTCAAACCGTCCAGTCCTGGAGACTTGCCCAATTGCATATTCTGGATGGTCCCTTCTACCTCCTGCTCCGTTATTTTGTTGTTCAACATTAGTCTGTATTCTTGAGAGATTTTTTGTAGTCCCTTTGTTTTCAAGTCCAATTGTTATTTTTTCAATAAATGAAAGACTCTCCGCCTTTTTCCCGGGGAGTTCAGTCCATTTACATTCCAGCTAAATACTTGCAGTGCCATGATGTAGTTACTCTGATTTTCCTCCAACTGCACCCAATACCTGCTCTTCTTCTGTTGGTGGTGTCGGCGCCGCTAGACGATCCAGTCCAAAAGGTAGTGTGGCAATGTTCACTATTCCTTTTTTTGGTGGTCTTCTGTCCAATGCTCTTTGCTCTAGTCCTCTGTCTGGTGATCTTCTGTCCGATGCTCTTGACTCTTTTCCAAGTTCCTTCTGCAGATCTTCCTCGTAATTATTCAAGAACTTTGCTTTATCTTCTTCTTTTTATCTTATTTTTATTTTCCTTCCTTTAAAGCTGATCTTATTTTTATTTTCCTTCCTTTAAAGCTGAAGGATAGGCCTTGGGGAAATTCCCACCTAAAGATGATTTGATTCCTTCTCAGCAAGGCAGCCAAATCTCCGTAGTTGGACCTAAGGTCCAAAAGATGTTTCGGGATATCTTTAAATATTTCCACTCTTGACTGTTGTATTACCAATGTCTTCTGGTAATGCCAACCCAAAATTCTATCTCTCTCTTCTTTGGATCTGAGGGTAATCAAACAGTCTCTTATTCTGTTCTTTTCTTTCTTCCCCCCTCTTCCCAATCTAAAGGCCCTCACAATTTTAAATTCCTCTTGTTCCAAATCCAGCTCCCAAAATTCTGCAAGTTCCTGCATGAGAAAGTCTATCAAACTGCCCTTTTCCAGTTCAGGTACAGCTCTGATCCTCAAATTTGTCTGTTTCTCCTTCAGCTCAATCATAGAAAGCGTCAGCTTATGGTCATGAAGTTGCCTCTGCAGATCTGGAACTCTCTCTGTTTCTAATTGTGTCACCTTAAATTCCACCGAAGTGACTTTTTCCTTAACTTCCTCTGCAGTCTGTCGTGTCGAGTTAGATTCCTGTATCATTTTCTCAATAGTTTCTGTGTTAGCATTCACCTTTTGTCCCAGGCTATTTATGCTTTCTGTATTTGCATCAATTTTAGTAACTGCAGCATCCACTTTTGCATTTGTAGTATCTACTTTCTTGTTAAGTTGTTCCAAAGATTCATTTATCTTACTTAATGCAAGCGCAAGGGCTTCTTCTGTTGACATTCCTTTTGATTTAGGTTGTGTTGGTACAACCACAGATGAGGCAGATGAGGCAGAGGGGCCAGATGTTGACGCTCTTCGTTGCCAAGGCTTCCCAGACCTTGTTGTTTTGTCTGGGAATGATGGATCTACTTTTTCTTTCCCATCTGCCATAACACTTTTTTTTTTAAGCAAAAAGAATAAACCCAAGGTCAGTCCCACAGTCACACAGCATTATCTTAACAGTGGAAAATTCCCCTAAACCAAGTCCTGTAACAGTTTCAAAAACTTCCTCTAGGGGGAAACAGTTAATATCTGTTCTTGCATCAATCCAAAATAACACCTTTTAAAACACAACTCAAACGAGAGTTAGTTTCCATTTTCAGTTACTTTTCTCCTTTTTAAGATCAGAAGTGGGCAGCTAGAAACAATGTATCTCTCTTACTCAGCTAACTGTCAGCGGATGGTCTACTCACAGTCAAGACGCATTTCAAAATACTGCAGTCTTATTGTCCTATCGGCAGCCCGTTCCCAGGTTCTGAGCAGTGGAATTTTGGCTTCCTTCCCTCTCTCTCTTGCAGGTATATTTAGTCAAACTTCCCCCCTCTTCTCCTGCTTCCAAAGGGGGGGGGTTCACTTTAATGTTTAGAAATTAGTCTTTTCCAGTCGATTTTATGAGATTTTAGCTTGCAGTCTCTTTGCTTTGATCTATATACAAAACTGGAAGGCGGACTTCCTGTTTGAGCCTCCCCGCTTCAGTGCCAAATTAAATCCTTTTTTCCCTTTAAAATCTTCCAATTTATCATACTCACAGGTAGTTGCTTTTAAAATCCAATTGTCCACAGGAAAAAGTCAGCGCTGTCCGGCAACGGCTGTGTGGCTTCGCTCTGTGGAAAAAGCAGTTGATTCACAGCACCGCGCCACTCACCCCGCCTCGCTCCAGAGCCCCAAAATCGGGGTTCCCCATGAGTAGGGGGGTGCGCAAAAGGTGCCCGCAGAATCCCACGTTCACAGGATTCACCCGCATGTGATTTTTGAAGGGTCTCTGCCTTCGCCGTGACGGCCAGACCCAGTTCCCACAGAGCAAATTCCTCCTAATCAGAGGAATTCTGCCATTGCCGATGGCGCTGACCCCGGAAGTCGTGGTGGCACTAGGTTCTCTAAGAGAGTTTTAAATGTGAAACTGCACATTGAAGCGTGAAGTGAGAGGGTAAGGGCTTGGGGTGAGCTTTGAGAGAAAGGGTTTGGGCAAGCTGTGAGGGGATAACTGAGGGTATGGGGGACGAGGCATAAAAGGAAGGGATTTGGTCAGGTAGGTGGGGTTGGCAAACTGAGAAAGCAGGAGTGGCAGCCCCTAGCACTTAAATGATTATTAAATGTGCTTTGCAGTAAAGTCCCTCCTGCAAATATTAATCACAGGGGAAGGAGGAGGATGTTGATAACTGGGATTACTGTAGGAATGGAAAACTAATTGGGTAAGGGGGGGCACAGTGCAGGTTGCATGGCACACATGGTTCTGCACTCCCAACACCTTGCTGCCACTCCCAGCATCTCCCACCTCACTCTGCCCGGTGGGAGGGCTGGCCCTGTTTCCTTCCAATGCAAGCATCTGTAGTGTCTGGGAGGGCTTCTGCTGCAGTCTTGATCATCATCATGCCTTCCAGCAACAGCTGCTATTTGCATTGAAAAACAACAACTAGCATCTCTGCACTTTTTGTGTGCATTTAGCATCTCATTTGGCCCTTGGTGTCCCTCCCCTGGTCTCCTAAATCTGTTGCTGGGTCCAGGGACTCTTCACTGCCCCCACAGTCCACAGTGCTTTTTTTAACAGAAACATTTGGTTTGCTGGGTGATTTTCAACTAGCGGTGATGGGATGGGTTTTTTCAGTCTTTTTGCACACATTCTAGTTTTGGATTTTCTTTGCTTGGAGGTTCTGGGGTGCAGCCTGGCTGAAGCAAACTGTCTGGATAACTGGCTTTGTAGCATTCAGTCTCTGAATGAAAGGCTGGATTATCCAAAGCTTTTTATAGATCTCCATGGCTTCAGAATGCTGTATCCCATTTCACATGCTTCAGCAAGTGGAAGCAGGAAGCAACACGTGAAACTCAACTATTTGCTATTTTTTAAAATGGGGGGAGCGTGCATGTGATCTGCAGGACCATCTTCATTATCTCATTGTAAGGATTGTTAATTTTGCCAAGTACACTATAGCGCAACATGAGCTTCATATTTCTTGAAGTTATGATGGGGGTGTCAGACGTCCTGCACACAAAAGCACCCATCTTGCTGGATTTGGAAGGAGAAGATATGGAGCCCCACAGGTAGGTAAAGTGTTCTCTAGCTGCCACTGAACATCAACAACTGAAAAAAGGCAAGTTAGAGGCAATATAATAGTAGTTCATGCATTTATGCATGGAATGGAGATAGTGGACTGAGAAAAGTTTTTCTCCCTCTCTGACACAAAAGCTCACGGAGATCTAATGAGGTGACATTGTGGAAGATTCAGGGCAGGGGTGGGGGAGTACTTCTTCATGCAGCGCAAAATTACACTGTGGAATTTGCTTCCCCAAGAGACAGTGATGGCCGCCAACTTGGATGGCTTTGCTGGAAGCCACAGGAGCAGAGAGTACTATTGTACTCGGATCCTGCTTTGGGGCTTCCCATAATCTTCTGGGTGGCCACTGTGGCATCAGGATTCTGGACTGAATGGGCTACTAGCCTCATCCAGCAGGTTCTTGTTATATTCTTGCCTGGGAGATGGAGAAGAGAAGCACCTGGCCTGTACTGCTTCTCCATTCTGACCTCCTTCTTCCTGAAGCTGATTTTCTTTATTAGGGTAACTTTACACAGGATTGCACATCATGTCTCATTAACTTTTCCCTCCAACGCACCCAACTCCAGAATACTTCAGAAAAGATATTTTAATGAAATAGGTCTAATGTAGATTTCAGGACAATGTCATTCTCCGTGTCTGTTGGGGGTGTGTGTCAAATGTTACAAATGAGGACTTCCTGAAATTCTTACTATCAGCAGCACACTTGACAATTGCTGGAAGGTGGAAAGATTTGGGAGGCTGACTTGCTATCTGTGTGACACCAGCAAAACTGGACAGCTGCATTGATGGGAAAAGCGATGAAAAAGGGAAGAGACAAGAACACCTTAAAAAGGAAAAAATAATAAGTGTTTCAAGTGACACAGTATCTCTTTATCAAATATGTGCCATGAAATGAACATTTCTGGCAACCACTGGCCACACACAGCCTTCAGCAGATTAATTGTATAAGATGACACAGTGAACAACGAAAAAGGAAAATTCTGGTTGTAAGTAAAGAAGTGCAAAAGAGATTCAAACAATGTTCTTAGCTATATACTACTTATATGTTTAGGATGCTATATATTGTTTTGTTTTTGATCACCAAAGCTAATATTTTTAAAAAATAAAAAATAAGCCAACATGGGTTGAGTTTTATAAAACATACAGCCAGAGCACCAGGTTGCAGAAGGGTGATTGACTGGAAACCTTCAAGTGCTTTTTCAGTGGATCACAATCTCCTTTCTGCCTACTCATGGAGTAGATGGTGAAATATATTATGACAACCCTCTTTGTGTCTGTTACACAATTTACAATATAATTGGAGAGACTTTGCAAAACTAAGCCTGCTCTTTTCTTTTTCCTCTACCGCTTTATGAATTTGACACATCTTCATCCCCCTTTGTAGTCATTCTGCCTCTCTCTGTCTGTGCATAAGAGAGAGAGAGAGAAGGAGGGAGGAAGAAATGAAAACCTTCCCATATTTTTAAAGTGACTGGGAACTCCAGAGTTCCAAGCACCAAAACAAAATATTAATTTAATAGCATGAAACTGTCGGGGGGGGGGCTGTAGTGGAAAATATAATCTGCTTCAAAGAACCTGGCTTGACAGGGTGATGTTAAAGTGGTGCTCTGCACCTTGACGAGGGTGTTTCATCCAGCAGTACAGCAAAGCTCGCCAGCATGACAGAGCTGCCAAAATACTCAAACAGGCCATTAATCCAGATGGCGCTGATATGAAGATGTGAGTTTGCAAACACATCTCTTGGAAAGCTCACATGCTCGTCTGCATCTCTGGGTGTTCTAATTGCAGAATCAATCCAGTCTGATGCTCCAGCATTTTTCTTTCTTTATTTAAAGCATTTTTTTAAAAAAACCCTACCCTACAGCTAAAAAAGAGAGGAAAAGGTTCACAGAATTGCTTGCAAATGTCAGTGATACGTTAGTCCCTGTCCTCGGGCTTACACTCTTTAAGCAACCAACTTAAAAAGGCGTGACACAAAAGGGGGGAGGAGCCATCTCAGAGACTTGCAATGGAATGGAAAGATTTCAAACAGGAGCCAAAAGTAGAGCCTATGGAGAGGACCTGTAACCCCATCTCCCTCTTTTTCCTATAGTTTGATGACAATTGAAGGAGAAGCCAGATGGAGCTAGAACATGGCATCAAGGGATTTTGAGAAGTTGCTGCATGATTTGTGTCTGGAAATGATGGATTCAAGAGGGCCTCTTTTTGTCAATTATCGTATTTTTCGCTCTATAAAACGCACCAGACCACAAGACTCACCTAGTTTTTGGAGGAGGAAAACAAGAAAAAAAAATATTCTGAATCTCAGAAACCAGAACAGCAAGAGGGATCACTGCGCAGTGAAAGCAGCAATCCCTCCTGCTGTTCTGGCTTCTGGGATAGCTGCACAGCCTGCATTTGCTCCCTAAGACGCACACACATTTCCCCTTACTTTTTAGGAGGGAAAAAGTGAGTCTTATAGAGCAAAAAATATGGTAGCTCTTTCAAGAGCTCTTGCAGGGAGTCTCTTTCACATTGATTAATCTGCCACCCCCACCCCCTGTGCACTGTAGAGGATTCTGGAACCTCTCAGCTCACAAAGGCACAAGCCTTGCCTCTTGAACCATGCAAGGCAATGGTGCGACCAGGAGAGCCAGATATTTGGCTGATTTGGTACCTCAGAATCTGCTGCGTCTTGCAGGGTTTTCTTGGGTGCCCTCTTATGGGGAAGTGAAAGTCAGAAGTGCTGTAGTGGTTGGCGTGTCAGACTAGGAATTGGGAGAGGCCAGGGTTCAAATCCTTGGGCCAGTCCCTGTTTCTCAACCCAACCTGCCTTGCAGGGTCCTTGAAGTGAGGGAAAACCATGCGAACCAACTTGAGCTCCTTGGAGAAAAGGGCAGAGTATAAATAAATAACAGTAATAATTCCCTGCCTGCCAGAACCGGTGGTGATGGACCACGAATGAGACCTTGGAGTCATAGTAGACAGCTCCATGAAGATGCAGACCCAGTGTGTGGCAGCTATGAAAAAGGCAGATTCCATACTAGGAATTGTTAGCAGAGAAACTGGGGGGGGGGGGGGACGGGGACTGCCAATATCATAATGCCACCATACAAATCTATTCTGTGAGTACATTTTGAATACTATGTACACCTCTGGTCACCTCACCAGAACTTGAAGCTGAAGTTATTCTTCATGTGCAGTATAGTTAAGACATGGAACTTCTTCCCACAGGAGGCAGCAATAGCCACCAACTTGGATGACTTTTAAGAGGGTTAAGACAGATTCATGGAGGAGAAGGCTATCAATTACTGCTGGATACAAAGGCTAAGGCATCCATGGATGAAGGCAGAAATGCTTCTCAACACCACTTGCTGGAAACCACAGAAGGGGGGAGGGAGTGCTCTTGCGTGCAGGTTTTGCATGCAGGTTTCCCTCTGGCACCTGGTTGGCCACTGTGAGAATGGAATACTGGACTAAATGGGCCATTGCCATGATCTGGCAAGCTTTTCTTTTGTTCTTATGTAAATCCACAAGAACCTGCTGCTCTGTGCAGGCCTGCCCCATTTCTTGATTGTCCCTGGGCAGTGGGGTGTTCTTGGGGGTGCAAGTGTTCTATTCTGGTATCATCTAATGAAGTGGAATGTTGGAAAATTCAGGGAGGACAAACAGAGGGACTTTTTCATGTAACACTCAGTTACACTATTTCCACCCACATTATACGGCAATGTCAACCAACTTGGGTGGCTTCATAAGAGAACTAGATGTATTATTGGAGGAGAAGGAGGTCAATGGCTACTAGCCACAATGGAAATGCTTGACCTCATCTGTCAGAGGCAGTATTCCTCTGAGCAGCAGTTTCTGGGAATCACAGTTGGGTTCAGTGCTTCCCATTTAGTCACAGCAGAAATAGGATACTCAACTAGATGAGCTTTTGGACTGATCCAGCTTCAAGTATTTTCTTAGGTTTATCCACCTAAGTTATCCATCTCCCCTCCTTAACAAAGAAAGCTTATAAAGGCTCCTTGTTTGGGGGGACATTTCCCAGGTGCAAATTTAGTTTTTGATGAATTCTGAGTCCTGGTGTGACCCTTTTCTCTCTTAAAACCTTGCCATGTTGGCCCCATTTTGCCAGCTGCTTGTGGTTCTGCCCCTGGAACCATGC